>NC_052540.1:15329375-16615000 GCF_016699485.2 Gallus gallus
GCCATGAGCAAGGACAGTGACACATAAAAGTGCAGATGTGTGCATTTCTCACTTCCAGATACACCATTGTTTAGAGGAGTAGCTATCATAAAGCAATAGTGGTGGCATCTGAGCCAGTTGTGAAGAAATCTGTGGTCACTTGGAACATGTTGGTGCCTGAATATAGATTGTGGGTCATCCTTTGCCTGCAGATATAAGGGAGGTGATGAGCTTTGAGAATCTTTTGATACTGTAACAGATTTCCAGCAAGAGAGATTTATCCATACGTGCATATCCACAGAATCCATACTGAGTTGGTGAAATTGGAAAGACAGCAGCTCTGTAGCTCTACTAGAAAAATAATCTTACTGACTGAGGAATGTAGTGCACAATCAGCTTTATTCCAGTCTAGGGTGGAACAACGTTACTATCTCTGTGGTGACTGCCAAGGAACACCAGTAAGTACTTAGACAAAGTACTGGGCTTTTGAAGTGCAATTAAAACAGATAAATAACAGCCTCTCAGAAGAAAGAGGAGGAGGATGTGGGAAGACAGCTGGAAAATATCTGAACTACAAATATTTTAAATATGTTGCAGCTGCACAAGAGACAAATACTCATTACCTTTAATTTCCTGAGCGAATTATGCATCATTGAGGATCCGTGACTCTCCAGGCACCCAGCTCTTCTGGTGGTTCCTGGTCTCACCCTTATTAAGTGTTTGCAGATCCTGCAAGTATGTTAGTGCCAACAGCAGTCTCATTAACACAGGGTTGAAGCACTTTGACGGTAGTGGGAAGGTTCCTTACAGCTGCATGTGGAAATACAAGCTCAAGGAACACTATGACATCTTGGCTTCATAGCTTCATTTAGAGCCTGAACTGTCACAGCTGAGCCATGTCTAACCATGTCTTTGATCCAGGTGTATTACTTATCTGACTATAGGAAATAAATGCCCACATAATATTTTTTTTCAGTTTATTGGAGGCAAGACCTGTGAAGGATGACCATTAGCATACAGGTGTTTATCAGATCACTTGCTCTCCTGTACCAACTTTGAGATTTGTGGCATTTAAATATCTTTGGATACAATTCTTCTTGTTTTCTAAGTGAAGCCTTGCCCAAAATGACATTTCCTATATTGATGTAAACAACAAAATCATAAACACTGCTTTTATTACTTTCCTGTGCTTATTTGTTTTCCAATTGTTCAGCTGCCTTTTTCAGCATATCATTAGTCACACAAGGAACTGCCTTCATTGTTAAAATAGAAATTATAGTTGTAATTAACACTAGCAGCCATTAGATGGTAATGTTTGCTCACCGTTGCACTGAGCATTATGCTTGCCAAATCTCACTCAGTGAGGCAGTTGAGCCAAACTCTTCAAACAATAGGCACTATTTGGGGTATCTCATTTGACATGGGTAGAACATCATGAGTGGCCTTCAAAGTACTCAGATAGTACTGATAGTTGCTAGAGTTCAGGTTCTTCATAATTCTGCACCCATAAATCAGAGACCAGTTTTGAACTCTTCAACTCTGGGTAGTTGAGAAAGACTTAATTGCAAGGAGGGAGGGAAGAAAAGGTGGTGTTATCTTGCACAAAGGATTAGGATTTCAGATAGCAACAGCATCAGTTAGAACTTGTGACTGTATGGGGTAGGAGATAAGAATTTCTGAACATCTGTTCCAGGGATGAATAAAGATGATATTTGCACATGGTTTTTGATCTTATATATGTATACATAATACCAAAACTTATGCAACTATATACATACACGTATGTAACTGTTTACACAAAATATGTGACCTTTTTTTCTTTTTAACCAGTTGTAGCACTTCATATGATGAACTCTCAAAAGATGAAGAGGCATCTTTCTGCACTAGTGTTTTCCAGGGTACTGGTGAAGACAGTATGTCTATGAAGCTGTGGAGAGTTTGATTAGGCACAGTTTCCACATGTGCATTGGCTTCTGCACTTTGCTCTCAGAAATCCACTGTCAATGTTGTGTTGCTGAACCCACATCTCAGGAACATCTGTAGGCAGGACTGCGTCACTTTGGAGGTGGGTGCAGGCCTCCTCCTTTGCAATTGTTGGAAACAAAGATGTTGCCAACGGATTGTGAAATATGCTGACCATACTGACAACTCATGCAAATATGATCAGGTGCCTAGTTGCTGTCACTTGATTTGGCTAAAGGTTGCTTTCTGTAGGAGAGTAATTTGAAGAATGGCTTTCACAGCATTTGGAAGTCCATGCTTTTACCTTAATTAATAGCACAAATAAGGTGGAAATGAAAGAAAAAAAACCAAGTGATTGAATCCCTGAATTGGATTCCATCTAGTACTCAAAGAACTGCAGAATCTGTGTTTTCTTCTGTACACACAGGAAAATAGGGAGATGATGATGATGGTCTCACACTGTAGTACATGAAATGTCACCTAACCGCTGTTCTATGCAGCGTCTTACTTATACAGACCAATACATGTAGATTCTAAGCTATGCACTTCATTGTTTTGCAGCATGTATCAGCTTTGATAATAACTGACGCTTGCGATGCCTTCCCCAAATCAGCAGAATTCTGTGGAATAGAAACTGTTGTCTCAGCCCAGCCTTTAAAATCTTAATACCACTGGTAACAAAGCTTTTCTTTGTCCTTTCCACTAAAAGCAATATAATTCATTCCTATCCCCAACAGCAAGTATGGGCCTAGAGCAGGAACAGCTCCAGCGTGCTACAGTTTCTCTCACTTTGCTGCACCTGCAATGCCCAGGCCTCTAAGGAAGCCTTCCAGAGCCTCAGTGTGTCAAGACATAATCAGCTGATGGCAGGATTACCAAAATAAGGACTACAACAAAGATTCAGTCATCAAGCAAGTAAGCTTTGCTGCCTCTCTTTAATGAGTTTTGCTTATTCTTCCTGTTTTATTCCCTTCCAGCTTGTAGCTTGTACTGTAGTTACAGGCTTCCCCAGGCACTATCTTTGACTGGGTGACTGTTCAGTGAATTGCAGCATTTGCTACTATTACTACAATCCCTTTCTATTCACTGCTAATCCTTTCTAAAGTCCCACTGGGAGACACATAGTTTGAAGTTCTGCTTAGAAAGCTCAGTGTTCACACTGAAGCTGGGGAAGAGCAGAAAGATACTTTTGCCTCTGAGCCAAGGATATATTAGGAACAATTCATAAAACTATGTAAAAAAAAAATCAGTATCTCCAAGAATGTTTCATGGTGAGTTTAGAAGTCCAGTGTCCACAGAATACCAGTGAAAGGGAGAGGTGTTGATCCTGGAGGCCATCTGGATGTTTAAAAATTCCAGAGGAATCCAGACAAAATGACAACACCCACAAAAATTCAACTTCCAGAAAACACTGCTGTCCTCATCTCCCTCCTCGCCCAGCTGTGACCTGCTATCCCCAGAGCCCTCTGCTCCCAGATCTACTCCCTGTAGGCATCAGCCTGATCGGAGCACTTGGACAGCACAGGCAAGTGAACCATGTCTAGTCTCAAGCAAACACAGATGGGCTGCAAGAGAGTGCATCCCTTGGATGACACACAGAGTGAGCAGGAAGAAAGAAAGAAGTATCACAGTGAGGATAAGACTAATATCCTGGTCTGGACATTAGCTTAGACTTTAGTAAATTAGTTCATTTCCCTGCTGAGCTACATACAAATCTCGTGTGATTCTGGGCAAGCTGCTTCATGTAGTTTCATTTTATAATCAGTCTGCAATCTACCTAGAAGCAAGATGCCTTGAAAACAAATGGTCCCATCCCCTCGTTTCTCTTTCACCAGGGTGCATCTTACGATCAGAGAGCCATAAAGTGAGTGACTTCATCCAGCTGATCTAAGGGAAAGCCTTTCGTTATTGGTTGCAGGAATAGGTTTCTGCTATCTCAGCAGTCTGAACATGCTCACTTCCTGGCTGCTGTGTCACCACTGCAACAGAAGCAGAGTGAGAACACAGCCAAGGACAAAGTGAGCAGAACCACCCCTTTTGGTACACTGTCGTTGATGGTTTTAGCGGCAGCATGAGTCTTTATCAGAATTCCTTACTCCTCACAGTCCCTCCTACTTGAACTTATGAACGCATTCTCAGTTAAATGCTCTGGAATCAGAGAACTACTCTGTACAGAAGTTATACTAAGCTCTCTGGTGATGGTTTCTTAATAATGCACTGACGCATTCTCAGCTAATTGCCTAATAAGACTCTCTCACTTAACTGCCCAGTAGCATAAGGATGGATGTGATTTTGGTCAGTATCCCCATGATGGGTGGGAGTCATGGCTCGACCTTTGGGCACCAATGCTGTCATGCGTTCCTAGCTCACTTTCTGCAGACACTCACCTTCAAATGGGAAATTAAAACTCCATCCTTTCTGCAGATTTAACCACTGACAAGTAACACCTTCCTGTGATCAACAGGAAGTTTTCTCCTGTGGGCTGTCCCTGCACTAGCACCCACGTGGGACACTTTAGTCATGGATGGGAAAAATCCCTCCTCTTTTAGAAGAGATGCATCTTTTTCCAGTGATATTCAATAAAATAGACCACTCATCAGTAGAGAAGGAGCTCTTGGGACAGCTGTCAGAAACAGCACTTATGTCACTTTGACTGTGACTGTTTCTGAATGAAGTGAGAGTGTCTTCTCACAGTCCTGTTATGTGCCACCTTTCTTGGCCTTCCTTCTGACTCTCAAAGAATGGAGAAAAGAGTGAATGCTTTGTGCAAGGGTACGGCACAGCAAAACAAGCCTGGATGCATCAGTGATTCTCAGCAAACCAAAGATGTGTTTGTCTACTTGCCAAGGGTACAAATTTCCATGTGGATGCAGTTTTACAAATGTTTACCTTTGCACTTCCATCGTAATATCTTTGTGCTGACCTTGGCGTGCTCTTTGAGAAAGCACCATCCAGATGGTTTTACATGGGACTCATTAGTCTCTCCTTTTCTCTTGGCTGAGTCAAAACATGGAGCAGTGCCCAATGCAAAGTAGCCAGTGTAGTTCGTGTTGCCGCCAAAAAGAGGTCATGGAGAACCCAAAACAGATCATCTTCATCAAACCACAAAGCTGGGGTTGCCTTTAATCTTCAGGCAAGAAAGGGGTGAGACGAGTACAGCAGACATGACAGCATGTGCAGCCATCTTCCAGATGACTTCAGCAAACCATGGTTCACAGAATCTGTGCTTTTCCAAAAGGTCTGAAAGATCTAACCTGAATGACTGCAAAAGAAAGAATCCTTTGAGCCTCTTGAGTTTCTTGACAACTGGCAGGGTTTCTGTAGAGACTTTTGCTACAGTGCCATACAGTCAGCTGGGATCTAATTGCTGCTGTAGCTGGCTTGCAGCCTTTTCTGCTTTCATGTTTTGTCCTGTGGCTCATTCCTGGATTCTTTGTATTTTCTGTTGATCATATTCCATTTGTGGCGTTCATATTTTTAATTTTCTTTCCCTTGTAGGACTCTTTGTAGGCAAGAATGGCAGGTCCCATCTCAGACCAGACCCCATTCTGAGTCTCCACAGCTCTGATGACCATACTTGACAGCCCCTTGGATCTCCTTAGGGCAGTACATCTCTGAATTATCCATACTGCTCCATACATTTCACAGCATTTGTCCCCATTGCAGCTTGGATTTTAGTGACAGGCATGGGCAAGAATACCAAGGAATCATCTTCTCATCTCATAGACTCATAGAATTCCTTGAGTTGGAATGGGATCCACAAGGATCATCAAGTCCAACTCCTGGCTCCACACACTGCCTTCTTGTGCATTGGCTCTATGCTCTCTGAACTCCTATGGAATCATAAAGTCATCCCTCACTATTCCTTTGTAAACCATTTCTGTGTACTGGATTGTACTCACCTGAGATAAATAATAATAATAATAATAATAAAAAAGCAAGCAAAACCTGCTGCCTTTGTAAGATTTGATCTCAGACAGGGCATCTTCCTTATACAGCTATTAGGTGCATTTCACAGTGCATTGACCTCCTGTGCTGAGTTACCACTAAAAGGCAAAAAAGGCTTAGTTGTGTATTTTACCTTAATAAATGAGAACAACTTCTAACAGTGTGATTTAAATCTAGAGAGACATCTCAAAGGGCTTGGGTATAAGGATGAAATGAAACTCACTGTACATCAGAAAAAGGTTAAGGTACTGATACTCCTTAGGTACAGTTTTGATCCACAAATCTGATCTTACAAAAATGACTCACTGACTCAAATCAAAGCACCCAGATCTCCAACCATTTGGTTTGCACACCCAGCTGTGTTGGTTGCAATGCTTTGTGTTAATCTGGCAGAGCCATTCTTCAGACCGCACATTTGCCATATCTTGTCCTCCAATCCCTACGTCATATGGCTTATCTGATCTGCCTGGTCTATAGTATGAGCTATTACAGACACACAGAGGTAATATTCCCTACACAGTCATACTCTCAAACAGGTTCCTTTGCTTTATTCCACAGTGCATTTCTGCACATGCAGCTGTAGACCTCTCTTTCTCTCTTTTCCACTGAGTATTTGAGCTCAGTGCGATTTTTGCAGGTATATTAACTGTATTTTTCCCATGTTGAAACTGAAATATTTTAATGCTTCACCTATCTCCAGCTCTCCATAAATTAGTTCTTCAGTGACACTGAAGCTGGTTGTTTCTTGAAATTTAAGTCAGCTGCAGATGTTATTAACGTGAAGTTTCACGATGGTAAAAAATAATGGGCATAGTGTAGAAAGAAGATGCAGGCAAACAATGACATTTACAGCGTATTAATTTTATGGGGAGGGATTTCCTCATCTCGGGTTACCCTCACTTCCCAGTTCAGGCTGTTCTGACGGCATGAGCTTGAATGCAGATCTCACATCTGATGATTCGTGGCTTCTTAACAAAGCGTTACAGGAAATGTGTGCAACCCCGATTCAATCAGCACATTATCTCTTGTTTTGGCCAGAAATTTCACTGAAGAAAATCTGATTTGCCATTCACAATGTATTTTTATCACCTGAAGACATCTGGCAAATGAATAAATTAAGCTTTGAAAAGAGCCAAAAGCAAGACTTTCACTCAGAGGGAAATGGATAACATTAAGTGCATTTCAGCTCATGCTTCAGGGTTGCAAGTTGCTTGAATGACCATCTCTTTTCAGCCTCAGCTATATCTCAGCTGGCACATGGTCAAGGTTTCGTTTGAAAGTAAGATGTTCAAATGGAAAATAGAAGATTATGGCAATAGACCGAAGTATGATACACTGAACCATTTTAATTTGGAGTAAATGGCAGAAAGCATAAGCACAGCCATACTTTGTCAGTGAAAGTTCCACCAGTCTGATGTTCCATTTTGACAGCACACGATAGGCATTAGGAAAGGTTGTTAGAACGGGACGAATGAGAAGCACTGCATTGGTGTGAAACAACCCAAAGGGAATTTTCCTGCTGAAAATTCATCCAATTAAATTTGAACCGAAGCAAATGTTCAGAACATTCGGCAGTGAGGAGCTAAATAGCTCACCTACAAGACGTGCTGTACCATTCCTTCTGGTTCTCTTAAGCAATCTCCACCTGTATTGCATCTGATGCCTTCCACTGGAGAGACGGTGAATGTTTCCTTTTCTGTTGGCTCCTGTGCATATGGAATTTTTTAGGCCTCCCCAAAACTACAGAAAACAATTTCCCAAATGTGCTATGCTTGTACAACAGAAGGTTTTTGCAAAGTGGAATCCCATCAATGTCAGTTTTCCCCACTACAAGCAATCGATTCGTGATTCCATACACTGGAGCATCAACAGGGACAACATACCCTGAGCCTTTGATTCACACCGTATTCCTAAATGGCTTGCTTGAACAGAAGAGAAAACATTTGGTTTTAACCTTTGGAGGGATGCAAACTCTACCAAACTTTTATACAAGGGCTCTCTTTTTCTCTACTTGCTGCTTTCTCCTTCTGCCAGGATGAATAGTTTGCCCCGAAGTTCAACGCACCACCTGCCATATGGTTGTCAGGCTAATCATAGAATCATTGAGGTTGGAAAGACCAATAAGATCATCTAATCCAACCATCAACCCATGCATGTGACTGCTCTGGACCACGTCCCTGAGTGTCACATCTCCACAGTTCTGGGTCACCTCCAGGGACAGTGACCCCCCCCCCCCCGCACCTCCCTGGGCAGTCTGTACCAATGCACCACCACTCTTCCAGAGAAGAAATTTTTGCAAATATCTAACCTGAAATATTGCTATCTTGGAAAACCCTACCATGAAACAGAAAAACACAAGAAAAAAAATTAGTAGAGGATGTCAGTATCAGACACCTTGGCAATGTTTTCCTTAACCGGAACCTTTGCAGTGCTGGGCGCCATATAAAGTTGGGCAGCTCTCTCCTCTCATGTCCAGCAATATAAATCCTGTAGGCTCCTGCTTTCAGATTCCCTCTGTCCTGCAAATATTAAGCAGAGCAGCCATCTCTTCAGTTCTGTGACATGATCTGGCTTTTTCCCAAAGGAATTGCAGTGGTTTACAAAGCAATAGATCCAGCTGGGGATCTTTCACTTGAATTAACACCTGCAAACTGGTTTCAAACTCTTCTAAACCATATTATTAAGGATGACAAAGCTACCACAGCTCAGAGACTTGAGGCTCTGGTTGACATTGATTATATTAAAAAAATAGATGGGGTGGAGGGTTAGTCACTTCACTTAAATGTTACATCACCCCAGTCATTGGCACCAGGGTGTATGCCTTTCTACCTGGCAGATCTCTGATGGTGTAACACAGACATGTGCCTGGGGTCTGTAACCAGTGGGCAGCTCAGTGATGACAAGGGGATCAGGAAATAAAGCAGCACTTGAAGAGGCAGTAGGGAAATGGGAAGGGCTGTGAGCAGGGGATGAGGGAAGCTAATTGAGCCAACGCAGTTTCCTTCAGACTGGCTTTTTTTTTTTTTTTTGGTGCCAAGCACAGAGGCACAAAGCTCTCATGGCTCACTGTAATAGGGTTCACCTCTAGGAGCCACCGACAAAGTGCTAAAGGACAGTAGTAACCAGGGGTGCCTGGAAATAACACTTATGGCTAAAGACCCTCAGCACAACATGGAAACAATGGTTTCTTCCATGATCCCACTGCTCATTGCCGTCCTATCTCTCCATCACCTGGAACAACTTCAGCTCTGTCCCCATATCCTGCACACAGTCTAGGAGCTGGGTGTCTGCAACCCTGCACAAGTACAGGGAAAATGATCCCTGGGAGGGAAAGCAAAGCTGTTCTCTAAGGCAGAGAGTCTCAGAGGACATAATGTTCCAGTCCATGAGAACATATCTTCTCATTAATCCTCTTCAGCGAGTAGCAAAATGACAAGAGGAGTGGGCAAAGGCAGCAAGAGATGTAATCTTCATCAGAGTTAGTGAAGAGGAGGAGGATGGGAGGGTAGGGTGGAGGAGAAGCACAGATAAAGCTGGTAAGGAGAATGAGCTGAAGCGTGTAGGCCCTGGAACAGCAGTTGATCTGGTGTATAGTCAGCAGGCTGGATTATTCATGGCAGTTATTGCTATTGTGAAACCCACTTCTGTTCTGATTTCCCTTCCAGCCTGCTGATACTGGGTTTTGGTGGAGCAGTGCCAGGATCTGGCCCACCTCAGCGTGACTTTCAGTAGCTATCACTTCTTTTTAGTAACATTCTTCTCCATTTTAAACTTAGGAAGTTCATATGTACCGCAATGATTTAATTCCAAATAGTTTACACCCCAGTATAAAAACACTTGTGACTCTTATGTAAGTTTAATCCTAAGTTTATAGCAGTGATTATAGCTTTACTGAACTCCAAGATTTGAATTCTTTCCAAAAGTGATTTGGACTCAAGAACACTACAGCAATTTCCTTTGTCATAGCTACAGATGAACTTGGCTGTCACCTCCAGCTATATGCTTAAACTGTCTCTGTCTTCAATGGGATCAATGCCTGTAAGCAACCACGTTAGGACAAAGATCCTTCTGAATTCCCACATCAAATCTTCATTTATATTTTCTTACTCTGAGCTACCTCCAGTGCCTCTGTAGTTACTGTGGGATCCTTTGTATGGTGTAGAATCACAAAGAAGAAGAAAAGGATATCTTCCAAACTATAACTCACTGGTTGTGTTCAGCTCATCATTAATGTGTCTATAATACTTGTGCAGAAAAGTGTAAAAGAAACCAAACCCTGATATGATGGAAGGATATAAGTGGTGGGAAACCAAAAGAGAAGGCGAATCCTGAAACAGAGTTTGTGTGGATAAGGAATGGCTGGGAGCAGGAACTGAAAATTGTGAGGGAGAGATTGCAGTGAGATTGAATGGAGGACTGGGAGTACAGTATGGGTTATAATGAAGAGAAGGGCCCAGAGAAGATGGGAAACATCTGTGAGTTGAGAAAGTCTCCAGATGCTGTCTTTCAAAGCCTCTGCATTCCTCTGCTGTGAACAGTTAGCAGTGAAATCCACTGGCAAAGTGAATATCTCATCCCACATTTACGCCTCTTCCAAGCAGGGTTGATGATGGTCTTCTACTGCCAGTTACTGTGTTCACTGAGTGGAAGGTCTGATTACAGAGCTGAAGGTCTCAACCTTGTAGCAACCCAAACAAAGTCAGCACGATTCTACATCATAAAAAGCAAATTGTTAAAAATGACAAAATAAACTGACAGCACATTGTAAAAATGATTACACTGCTGAGTTGCACATTCACACTGTTAGTAACTGTGAGATTTAAGTTCATTTGAACTCACATTGACTCTTCGCCTTGTCCACGGGAGACGCTTACCTCAAACTCAGACATTAATGCACTCATGTTCCAATGTGTTTCCATTTTATTTTCTTTTATTTCCAACCTGTCAACGAATTAAAGTGTCTCGGGATAGTAAAACCAAAGTAGGCCTTTAAATGTGCACTTTCCAGAGTCAAATGCCTTGAGGTCAGACTACTCACAGAAACGACACTTGCTCAGCTCTTGCTGAGGTCTTCTGTTTAACCTCACTGAGGTTTGCTCAGTAGTGAGCACCGTGGCAATCCTACTTGGCTAGGACAGGTAGGCACAGAATGCAATCTTCACAGCTGGGAGCCATGGTGTCTTTCTTCGTATGCACTCCAAAAGGGGAAAATAATAATAATAATAGATCCTTGCAAGAGTGCCTGGGACCTTCACAAGGACTGTACCAGAAGTATTGGTGGTCTGGATCTTGGGTTGTCTCCACTTTCTGAATAGTGCTGTGATAGACTAATGTCAATATACTGGCTGATCAAAGAACGTTTATGCATCTGAGAGGAAGTTCACTGAGGTAAAGGTTGTCTGTGATGCCCGCAGCCTAGCGTGGGATGGCACAAACCTTGTACGGGTGGGGCTGCAGCGTGCCCCCAAAAATGGGCTCAGTGTTGATCGTCGTCACTCCCTCAGGGAGCCGGAAGGTGAATGCCCGTAGCAGGTTGGCAAAGAAAATGAAGAGCTCAGTCCTTGCCAGATGCTCCCCCAAACACACCCGGTGCCCTGCGGGAAGAAGAGAGCAATGATGCTGAGTGTCTACAAACTAATTTGACAATCTTTTCATTCTTGCCATAAGCATAGGGGACTCTTTTGTTCAGGGCCAGGTTTCTGAAAGCCACAGAGCTAAAACTTCCTGAATTCTTTCTCAAAAAGTTCCCTTCCAGTGTTAGGAGGCACTGAATGAAAAGCCCTGAGGTATCACCATCATTTCTTTCTCAACCTGGCTGAAAATGACTTTCCTTTTATAGGACATTCTGAGCCTCATGGTCAGATCCAAAGAATCTGCCAGTAGTTTGAACATGCTTTCTTAGTGACTTAAAGTCGGTGGGTCAAAATTACCTAGCAACAGGATTTGCAACTGAACAAAACCTGGTCATATACAGGCAAAGCAAGAGGCCTGCTGTTAAGTGCCATGTGTTCCCTCCTGGAATGGCACAGAAACCATATAAATTAAAGAAAACAAGTTAACAATACATTCACATTTCCGGATTAGCAGACAAGTAGAGGGGAAAAAAAGCCAGCTATTCCATTTGCACCAACAAACCACTCCTACAAAGGCATTTAAGTGACTACCTTTCTATGTCAGCAGAGATACTAAAACCAAACTGTCAGAGTAAGAACTTAACTGCTGAATGCGATCCCAAACTTTTATCTTATTTCCCTTCTTTTGCAACTGGATTTTTGGTTCCGTAACTAGAACCTTTGTATATGAGGATGAATTTCTGCTTTTCTTTCAGCTTGTTCCTTTAGAAGGGATTGCAGGCAATTCCAGCACACAGGAGGCACATTGCTCATCAGGGAAAAAAATGCATATGCACAATAATACAGGACGAATCGGCACCAGTGGATGACTGCAACATGCAACAAACCTATGAAGTTCAGGTGTTGAAGTGGCATTCCCACTGCAGTGTCCTAAGAGCACTCTGGGGCCTGACAGCACAGAATTGTCTCCCCCAGCAGCTAACGAGTCAGTACTATCCTTTAAAAGCAGCAAATAGTGGAGCTATAAGGTGCTGTGTGAAGCAGTACTCACTATTCTGTATCCTTCATCTAATCTATTGGGGCCACTCGAATTGCTGGTGTGCTTACCTGCTGAGAACGGTAAGAAGGCTTCTCGATTTACAAAGCTTCCTTCTTTATCCAGGAAATGGTCAGGGTTGAATTGTCGAGGTGTCTCCCATTGCTCAGGATCATAGAGAACAGATGCTATGTTTGGAACAACGATGGTGCCCTGCAAGGAAGAAACTACTGATACAGTTCTGTTGACTCACTTCACCTATCAGTTACTACTGCCTTGTTGCCATTTCTTTTCAAGGAGCAGATACCATGTGGTTAGAGGACTATCCTCCTAGAAAATGGGAGCTGTTAGTTATTTCCTATTGCAAATCATCAGTTCCCAGCCCTGCAGCCATGTCAGTGGGAGTTAATAGTATTGATTTTGGTACAACTGCATCATGGTGACCACTTCTACTGCTAGTCTTAGTGACACTTCTGATAACCCACAGCAGGTAACCCAGGAGTATGGCACCTGGAGAACAGTTTATAGGCAGAAGACGTGATGTTAAATTGAAATATCCGTACCTTTTTGACAGGATAACCCAGCAATGTCGTGTTCCTCACACACACCCTGGGCAGACCAACAAAGACAATGTTGCTGAAGCGCTGGATCTCATGAATCACAGCATTCGTATAGGGCAGCTTTTTCCGATGCTCATAGCAGATCGTCTGGGAGGGATCCAGAACAGTATCCAGCTCCTTCTGCACTTTCTCTATAGAGAAATATTCATCATTTGAGAAGGGAAGTGGACCTCAGGAGTCCTTCTTAAGCCCTAGCCATACCCTTTCTCTTCCAAGCATAGGTGTAAGATGGAGGAGACTCAGCCTGGAACTACAGTCACTCATGGGATGGGCGTCAATTAGATGAGCAATCTCTTTTGCAGGATTAACCAAAACAGACGCAGTCTGTGTGTACTGCCAGCAGTTTTTGCTTGAAAATGTCTCTACACATCAGGCAGCCAGACTCCTCCCCTTAAACTTCTTGTTCTGCATCTGCAATCCTTCTGTCTCTTGCAGATATTCCACATTCATGCTTTGTTTTCTCCTAAATAATCTCTGACAAACATTAGTGGTTATTTAAAGATGAGATGATAGCACCACTGGCTGGTTACACGTGGAATAGGCTACTAAAATCTTGAGGCCACCCATATTCCATGCATGCTCACTGCCTCGACTTGTGCTTTGCTGAAGCACTCAGCAAAGGCAAGGATTCACAGTGCTCTTCAAAGAGGTTTTACACTGTGCCAGTTACCTTGCACATCTCCACCTTTTTCCTGAAGGGAAAGATACAGGAAGAGGAAGCTGACTCTATCAGAAACACAAGCCTTCCTTAGGGCAGCTGGCAGCCCTTTAAAACTTGCCGATGTTTGTCCAACTAGTTTGGCCAGTAAGGGATCAAGCGATTTGGTGGCATGTTAGGAGTATCGGCGTGCTCAGGACTGTGTTGTGCCAGAAATGGAAGAGAACCATTCAGCCACCTGGTTTGGTCAGCTCAGAGGACAGGGCTCTGTATTCTCCTTCTGCTGCAATTTTAGCAAATTGGTTTCAGTGATCTCAGAGGGTCAGAGCCAAGCTCATCTAATGGCTTTTGTGCATGCAGCTCTTTACATTCAGTCATTAACACTGGTTGTACTCACAGTATTTCACAGCAAGAATCTCTCTCACCTTGGATATCTGGATAGACTACCATATAGAGCAGTCCCCAGTACAAGGTTGTGCTTGAGGTCTCTGATCCACCGAGGAAAAGATCGTTTATAACATGCACCAAGTTGTCTTCATCATACTTGGGCTTGTCCTCATCTTTAGACTGTAGATTACGATAAAAAGTTGAAGTTAAAGCATAAAAGTTAGATCATCCTTCATGCCTTCTGCCTGAGAGTCATTATTTCCACAGCTGGCACATGCACAAAGAATATTCAGTTACGGTTTTTGATGAGTGCTAAGAGGTGAATTGTTTCTCAAATGTACATTGTAAGTCTGCATTGCTCTTTTTCATGAGGTGAAATATTATTTCATTTAAAAAAGGAAAATAAGAAGAAACAGGTAGGTTTACGCCTGTTGACTTGGGGATGAGGTTTAGTGGGCACTCCCTGTGCCTTAGTCTCACCAGTAAAGCTATCAAACAGTGCAGTAAATAACAAAGAATAAAGCATCTGGATAAAAGAATCTTAAGAGCAGATCATGACGATCGTGACCTCTCTCAGCTTAGGATAGATGTCAAGTGGTGGAAGAAAGGTACCCAAGTGTTTTTTCTTATAATGAGTGCAATAGAAAACCATTTGGAGAAAATTCAGATAAAAAGATGTATCTTTGCCACTGATGTGTTTATTTTAGTAAATCCTGTAAGAGTCATTCATGTCTATTGTAAAAAGAAGGATGTATCACCTTCTTCCCGAACCCATGTGCCAACATGGCAGCCTGACTAGCTGAAAGATGATGACCGGAGGTAGTAGCTACATGTATGTCATCACCTTTAAGAGATATTTCTTAGGTATCCCAAATTGCTCTTTAGCTTCCAAAGGTATTCCAAAATGACAAAGTTTGAACCAGAAAACTCTGTGTCCTTAACAGAGCTTTAGCTCACAGGACACTTCCTGCTATGGAAATGAATAACCTGGGCAGAGAGGAAGAGTAGCAGGCTTATTATAGCATTGTTTGTGTAAACAAGCCTATGAAATACAACAGACTACAATAAGGCTTCAGAATGGATGATTTAGTTGTCTGTTTGGCCTTACATACTGCATCAGTGTGCAACCAGGCAGAACGAACACTTACTTTCTCTATCTCAGCCAGATAAAAGTCAATGAAATCCTGTGGTTCATCTGGTGTCCCTCTCTCCACATGTCTTCTGACCTCCATCCTCGAAAACGAACTCAGGACATCATAGCAAGACAACACTTTCTTATGAGGACCAGGGAGACGGCACATCAGCCAGGGGAGGATTTCATACAGCTGCAGAAGTGACACACCAGGGGTAGTTACACACCAGAACCCAGTAAGACATTTCTCTGTGTCGAAGGGAAAGTATTGCTGGAAACACTCATGGGTCCTGTTTGCCTTTTTCATCCTGTTATCTGTTAGTTTACACCAGCCTCTCTTCCCTAAACCTTTGGACTGGAATGTTATAAGCTTGTAGCAGACATTTGTCTCATTACTTCCTGACATGATTTATAATTTGTCCTTGCACTGTGCAGATTTAGAGGGTATCTTGAACCTCGTCTGAAGCCTTCCATATTACTGAGGCAGGACTAAAGTGACTTTCCAACTATCAGCTTAAATAGCAGCTTTACTACGGGTGACCTGAATAGTGTTACTATCATATGATAGATCTGTTGAAGGTTTACTACCTCATCAACGTTTTGGTTTCCTTTTTCCTATAAAACTCAAATACCAGTAGAATTTGTCATGCCATTGAAAATCCCCATTACCCACTTCATCCCCTGTTCAGAGTGCAAACATTAAAATGTAACTAATGGGGAAAATTTGGATGCAAAGTTGGCCTTCGTTGTATCTTGTGGGAGCAATCTAACAAAAAATCTCAGACAAAACTTGAATCTTGAGACTGTCAGAGAATATATATATACTGTTTTTGTACTGTTGCAAATAGTTTTTCATTTAGTGAAGAGCTATTCCTGTAACTGCCCTTTCATTTTTGACCCAGTTCAGAAAAAAATAGCATGTTGTTTACGCACCTGATAAACGAAGCTGCCTGCAAAACTAAATATCTCCTCTGTGGCACTGATCAGCTCACGGAAGGTTTTGTCCTCATCAGAAAAGTGATATCCAAAAACCACAGCACAGATTACATTTGAAATAGAATGGAAAAGATGGAAGGAAGGATCCATAGGTCTTCCTGCAAACACAGTAACTAGAGTTCACTTTCAGTGTTTTCTTCAGTTGTTCCTTACACAAACAAAACAAGAGATTAATAGAGATCACATAAAATTCTCCATTTGTTGAGCTGGGGCATGAATGGGTACAGATATGGCATAAATGTGTACTCACTAAAATAACACATAGTCTTTGAGCATAGCTCTGAAACAATATCATAGCCCTTCCCACAATCGCTGTGCTAGGGAAGGCTAAAGAGGCAGAATAGATGGATAGAAACTGCAAAGTAACAAAATGATTATATGCTGTCTACATCTGAAACTGTAATTATTTCTGATGATTTTTTCTTTAAAGATATGAGACAGACATCCATCAAAAATTATTTGGATGGAAGGGATCCTGGCTTGGATGCTACACTGAGCCAGATAATCTGCTGAAGTTCCCCTCTCACCTCCTACCTCTGGTTCTATTGCCAATAGTTATTTAGCCAGACAGACACTAAAATCCCCAGCTGATGTCATGGCACTTGGCATTGTTGGGATTTAGAAAAAGGACTCATCTCTGCAATACTCTTTAGTTACCTACTGTGGAAAATCCATGATTGACTTTGCCATGCAATTCAATGACACCACGTCATTGTTCATTCAGTAAATGATATATAAATGATAAACCCAAGAAAGAAGGATTTCAGAAGTTTACAACTTCAGTAAGTTTAGAAAGAGCTTTTTAAGAAATTCCATTTGTATAATAGACTCAATCTGCCTTCAGGCTTCAGTGAGTTTGGATATCCCATTCTGTACCCACTCTGACCTTAGAAAGAGGGAAGTAAGCTTTCATACTGAAGCTATGGATCCAGGACTGAAAAGTGTCTAATTTCATAGCAGATAGATACCTTTCAGGTTCCTAAAGATCTCCACCAGGTGAGCAGCCTCCTCTTGCACTCGGTACTCCAGGCCTTTTTTCCCCATTCCCAGGTTGCGTAGAGTCATTATACCAAAGCGTCTCTGCTGCTTCCACGAGCGACCACTTGCCAGTAAAATACCTGAGAGCATTCCCTGGCGTATTAATATTTACCATAGACACAAACGATTCATTTAAAAATAGTATATTATGAAATACATGGAGTAAATCGGGGAGCACACTGTGATAAAAGTATCTTTAGGAAATCAAGTTTCAGTAATCAGAAATCATAGCCCAGTATATCCAAACTATATGGAAGGTGTTTGGCAACCACGTGTATTGCATATAGTTGCCAAACCTACCAGGATGCTTTGTGTTCATGTAACATGCAGCAAAATCCCTTGCAGCAGGATGGATTATTCCATGAAGAGAGCAAGATTGCTGAGTCCTGAGCTAGGATTGCACACATCTTGAACACGGAGAAAAAAGTCACCTAGAAACAACCGGATCTGGAGTGTTTCCCAGGCTTGGGAAAGCTCAGGATAAAAGGCATCACGACAAATAGCAGGCTATGCTTTGAGGGCTAACAGGGGATTTGGGCAGTATCCATTGGAAGAACATTCCGAATGGGAAGGTAGAGGGTTTGACAAGGCTGAGGCAGAAGTGTTTGCAAAGCCAACATTACTCTGCATTATTTATCACTGTGCAGGAAAATCTCACCTTTTCCTTTGGCCATTTCTCTGATGAAAGGAGACACCATTCTCCCAGCAACATCTTCAGGGTGTGTCGTCATGCCATCCTTCACTGCTTGAAATCCATTCAGTATGATCACCGGGGTCCACCCAAACCACAACGTATATATGTTGCCATAAGTTTTTGCCAGCTGTAGATGGGAAAGTTGCCAGAAGAGAATACATGGAACTCCATACATCTCCAGTAGATACCACACTTGCTACTCACTGGCCAAATGGCCAGTTTTATGCTAAGAACATCATTCCTATGAGTAGGATTACAGTTAGAGGCAGAAAAAGATGCTTTTCTGAGAATGAGGCTTGAAGCAGCCAACTGTAATTACCCCGGGGAAGTGACTTTCCTTTCAAAGCACAGACTGCAGCAACACTGCACCAAAAGAAAGAAAACTTCGTATTTTAGGTTGTGTCAAATCTGGTCCCAGAGCTGGTATCTAGTCAATAGAACAGCCACATTGTGCACATCTCTGGGGTTCTGTGCCTCCAGGTAACCCTTCTGTTGCAAGAGGAAACCAACCGATTAAACCTGCTTCCTCTGTGTGCTCCAGGAGAGAAGGTGGAACCACAAATTAGTCAACAGCTCTGCAGTAGGTTGCAGCTAAGTCACAATACTAAGAGCACTGACCATTGGAGACAGTAGAAAACCCCAAGGAGAGACAGGAGTATGACAGAGGAAATTCAATTAATCATGGAAATAGAGCTTTGTGCAAGAATGGGACTCTACTCCCACAGTGATACAGAAAAGGTGGTAGACTCTGTGTAAGGCACCACCAGAATTACATCCAATTGATCACAGCAGTCACTTACTTCTCCTAAAGTAACATGTTTGGAGTTAGAATCATGGAATCATAGAATGGTTTGGGTTGGAAGGCACCTTTAAGATCATCTAGTTCCAGCTCCCCTGCTATAGGCAATGACACCTCCCTGATGAGTTATCAGCAGTGGAGCAGCATCTTTTTAACTCGGTATTCTCCTAGCTAAATACTGAGTCAGAAGCCCTATTCACAAGTTTGTTTGATTCTTAAGAATCACTGAGGACTGAGCTTATTGTGAAGCCAACTTATTTCAGATAACCTGAATATAGGAATCTAGTTCATCTTTATATACTCATATAAAGATGAGTTGGAATCAATGATCCTTATTAGGTCCCTTCCAACTCAATCAGATATTCTGATTCAAACTTTGTGTGCCACTCTCCTAAGAGTTAAAAATGTCATTTGGTTGCTAATTTATCAGCTTTAAGTTGTGACAAAAATTAACCAATTAGGAGTATCTGAAAATAAATACCTCCATCAGAAGATCCCGATGAAACTGAAATTTCAAGTGCAACAAGTTTCCAAGCAATGGGAGAGGAGTTGGTCCAGGAGGGAATTGCTGGCGTGCCTTTTGCAGTTTGAGAAACTGAACACTTAACAAAAAAATTACCAAAATGACCAAAGCTTGACTAATTGTCAGCATTTCAAAGCTGAATTTTTCAGCTTGTCTCTGTCAATAGTAGAGTACTGGAGCTTGGGAAAGGTGATCTTCCTCCTCGTTACGCCAGTTCTCTTTGCAGACTGAGTCCTGTAGAGTCTCAGTTCTTTCCCTCCCTCTGTCCCTCCCTCTTTATCACTGCCTACCCTTTTCTGGCACCCCATCTATTCCCATTACTGAGATAGATCAGGCTGATCACTGACCAGAGGCATACCTAGCTGTTTGTAGGTAGCCAGAACCTGAAAACATGGAATGACTTCTGCTGAAGCCTTGAGAACCTTAAAAACATATGTAGTTGTTCACCTCCTAATTACTGAATTCAGATGATAAGAGTTACATGCCAGAAGGTAAATATTAGGTTAGACTTAACAGGTGTTTTAGTCTCAAATATTAGTTATCTTTACACGCAGTTGCAAATTTGGCTTTGCCTGCCAGTACATGAATAGCATTTTCCTCAAGTGAGGACTAATGACACAAAGATAATGATTACAAACATACATCACAACATCAAAAAATTATAAAAATTATGCTGTAGCTAACAATTAAATACAAATTTCTAATTGCTATGAATTTCTGGTTTTGAGTCCATCACTCCTATTAAGGGTTTTATTATCGCTGGTTTATTTTCTGCAGTTTCAATTGCAGTTTCAGAATCTTGGCTATGATGACCAGTTGTCAGTAAGTTTACAGAACACGTCAAAAATCCGTCCTCTGATAACAAAGGGATTCACACCTACTGCACGACACAGAAGGGGGAAGGCACAAAAAATGTCAGTTATCGGAGGATCTTATCTTGCATTGGAAAGAGAAAGCATCTTCACTGAAAAAATGAAGCGCAAGCCTGAACAAGAAACTGCCCTGTCCTCCCACATACATGCAGTATTTTGCAAACCTGGCATATTAAGGAAATAAGTGACTCAGTGATATCATTCTGTCTCCTTCACTTGGCCCAACGCTGCAGCTATCATGCATACCTACATGCCTGCGCTATACAGGGAAGACGGAATAGAAAAGTCATTTTTTATGACCTTATCTATGCAAAACTAATAAATAGACTCATGCCTCCTCTTCCAGACACACAATCAGCAACATTTATTTGCAGGACCAGTGTGGCCCAGGTCCCATCTCTACCTTTAAACAGCTCATATGCTCAAAACTAGGATGTCTGAGAGTTTAGTCTATAGAATCATTAAGGCTGGAAATGACCTCTGGGAGCATCTAGTCCAACCGCCCACCTACCAACAACATTGCCCACATCTCCATGGTTCTGGAACACCTCTTGGGACGGTGACTCCACCACCTCCCTGGGCAGCTGTGCCAATGCACCACCATTCTTTCTGAGCAGTTTTTCCGAAAAAAAAACCCCAAAAACCCACTCAAGACATGAGGACAGACCTATAACTTCAATTTACTTTATACAGTACTAACAATAAGCAATGATTTCATTTCTCTAGTTTCCCAATCTATCAAGTAGCTCAGGGTGCTTTATCATTATTAACCACACTTACGATACGTCAAAGAAAAGATATCTATTCCTACAAGCCCTACAGGATTATTTATATTTAAAATTTGTAACGGAGCTGACTTGCTAATCAGACAAGTATTAATACCCCTACATCTACACAGCAGGAACTTAAATAATAGTCAGCTGTGAAACATGAAAGGCAGAATCAGCCCAGCTCAGTGATATAATTACTACACTCCACTTGTAGCAATACATTATCCCAGATTAGTACAAGCGGAGCTGTACCGACTCCCACTGCCTGTCTTCAGCTTACACCTCTCATTGTAAATCCTTTGCAGTCAGGTATTTACAACTCCCCAGAGTCGTTAATTAGTGCGTGGCAAACAGAAGAAAAGCAGCAGGAGGTACAATACAGGGGAAGGCTGAGACAGAGGTGGCCAAGTGGGCATCGCAGAGGGTCACAGGTTGGCGTGTAGCTGTGAGAAGGTATCACATCCTCCAACCAAACCTGAAGTGGTGACAGTTCTGAGCCTTCCATTAATTACGCTGCCATTCCTGCTTCTCCCCTGGCAGACTTTATCTCAGGCTGGGTTACTTTCTCTGACAGCCCAGGTTTCACAGCTTGACTCGCGATCATAAATAAGCCTCCCAAATACTTTGGAGAAAGATTTAGTGAGATTTCTGTATTTAATTTTGTATATCTTAAAGGGGAAAAAAAAATGAGCCAATAGCACAGAAGCTCAATAACCTCCCATCACATCCACAGTCCTAAATCTCCAGCTTGATGGCAGCCAGCAGCCTTACAAAGTGAAGCACTAACCACATTAAGCTGCTAAAAGAAGAAATCTGTTTTGCTACAGCAGCAATGTGACAGTGGGCCACGTAAATGGCCAGAAGCTGACTCATGCCTTTCTTCCCTGCCCGGGGAGTTTTCCTTCTTGCTTCCAAGGACTGCAGGATGATGGGGACAAGCATCGTGAGGTGTTCATACGAAGAGAACAGGAGGGTTGCACACTGTGTGTGGCAAGAAATTCCCTTTAAAATTGATCTTACAGACAGAACTGTGCCCTGACAAGCCCTGCTAATCTGCCCTCCCTCCCAGCAGCTGCCGCCATGCTGGTTCTTCACTGATTTTCTGCCAGTTCCCTGTAGGAGGGAGGGACACATTTAATCAGTGACCTTGTTTATCCAAACTCCTGTGGAAGAAAGCTCTCAGACAGCGTCACGTATGGCTCTGCCTTGCAGCTGCCTTCCAGCATCTACAGCACCTCTGCTCGTGTGACTTTCAAGAAAGATGGAAAGCACACTCAGCAGCTTTCAGCATTTACCAATTACTTACGGATCAGAGGCAACGTTGGGTGGCAGCCACAGATGCTATAGAACAAACAAATGTGCAAGTGATTAGCAGTCAACACTGGCACGGAAAACGCAGTCCTTTGGCCCTAAGTTTCTCAACCGATTGCACATGAAGCAACTGCAGCACAAGGACACATCCCCACACTTAAGCAAAGAAAAAAAAAAAAAAGAAGAAAACATGACCTAATTTTTATTTACTGTCCCAATAAAAAGGCAGCTGGGGATTTCCAGGCAAGACGATCCGACCTTTTCCTTTTGTAGGGCTTTCCAGAAATAGGCACAGCTCCCGCACATGGAGCTTTGTAGGGCTGGTAGCCAGGCGACTCCTGACTCCCCTCAGCTCAACCTTCAGCCATGGAGACCTCTCCAAAGTGATGCTATTTCCCACATTTACAACCAATTTCACCTCAGTCAGTGCCCAGAGTGACTCCAGTTAGAAAAATATCCATGGGTAAAGGGGAAGATTTCTCTGCTGACCGTTAGGCCTTGTATGCTTTGTTACTAGGGAATACATCCTTATCCCTCTTGTTAAGTACTTATAAAAACAGTAGGATAATTTCGTCTTTCTTTATTCTTGGTATTTCCAGTACACCTTCAGGAGGAGAAAATTCTCTAAACAAGGCACCCACAATCATATGATAATAATTTCTTTCATGAATAGACTTTATCCCCAGAGGTCCTTGTGATGTTCGGTTTATGGATGCCAAAAAGAACCACATGACCAAATGGAACCACAGATGGACAGTGCACCTCAACCTGGTGCTGAGCAAGAGCACAGAAACGGTCAGTCACTCCCAAGACTGCCATAATAAGAGGATGCACGTGAAAGGAGGTAACATCCCTGCGTACCGTAATTGCAAGATAACTATGCCACGCAGTTCCACTTGAACCTCTTACTCAGATTGCTGTTCCCATGTCAGAGCTCAGCTCAGACCCTTGTGTGCGTAAAGTCTTTAATGATGTGCCACATCCTATTGGCAGCAGTGCGTCAGCGCCCTGCCCCGTGAACAAATTGGGATGACAGAAGGCTTTGTCTGTTGTCTCAGGCCTTCATCCCTCTGCTGCAGAATTCCGATGCTGTCATGAAGAGCCAGGGAAGAGCAAGAAAATCTGGACACACCAACAGAAAACCACTTTTTCGAGCTGGCTTCTCACCCTGAGTGCCTGTGTAATGCTTGGCAAGTCGCAGTCCCTACGCTTCGGATGTAGCCAACTGCTAATTGTATGCTCACTTAATGGATGTCTATCTTCAGACAACAAAGTCCAGGTCTGGAGAAGCACAGTTTACTCACAACTTGTAGCAACTGCAGATGTGATTTGAAAACAAATGCTTCCTTTTATATTATTTTAGTGTTTTGTTATAGAACCAGAGAATTATAGAATCACCAAGGTTAGAAAAGACCTCCAAGATCATCCTGTCTAACCATCCACCTACCACCAATATAACCCACCTAAGCCAATGTCCCTCAGGAATGGCGATTCCTCCCTGGGCAGCTTATTCCAGCACCTCACCACTCTCTTTGAGAAGAAATTTTTCCAAATACCCAACCTGAAACTCCCCTGGCGCAGCCTGAGGCCATTCCCTCTAGTTCTGTTGCTGGTTACATGGGAAAAGAGGCCAGTCTCCATCCCAACCTCCTTTCTAGTAGTTGTAGATGTTGATACGTGCTGGAAGACTCAGTCCCCGAGCTCATCCAATGAAGCACACAAGGTTATTTGACACTGTTGGCACTGGAGCCACAAGGACTGTTTCCCCCTTAGCAATATCAGAGTGATGGTTCCTGGAGCTGTGAAGGTTTAATTGTTCTCTTTTACACAGCATTCGGACACTGTGATGAGGATGCAACAGGAAATGCTGTGTATACATGCACTATTAACTTCAGTGCAAATGTTGAGGATGTGGTAAGGCTGAATGCACCCACTGGATGATAAGGGTGTTGAGATACTGGAGGTAACCTGTACCATTGGCAACGCCCGTCCTGTCCCAGGGGTACCCTGTGAATAACACAATGTGTGATCAAACAGTGAAATTTTAGCATGCCTCATAATGAAGGCTCCCAAGTGACCAACTTAAAAGCATGAAATAATACAGGATTTCCTAAAGCCTGGAAATTCCAATACATGCAAGCAGGTATTCATAGAATCACAGAGTGGCTTGGGTTAGAAGGGACCTCAAAGCCCACCCAGCCCCAACCCCTGCCATGGACTAGATGCCCCCCATCACATCAGGCTGCCCAGGGCCCCATACAACCTGGCTTTGATGCCTCCAGGGATGGGGCACCCACAGCTCTCTGAGCAGCCTGTTTAACACAACATGCAATCAGACAACTGTCACTGGGTAGCAAGGCATCTTGCTACATGCAGACACTCATTGCAGCCTGTTGGTAACGTGGCAATCAGATGTTAAAAAACATCTGTACTTGCAGCATAACCCACCTTTCAGGACAGGAAGGCAGGCAGAAAGGTGAGTCCTCTACCTTTGTTCACTGAGCATTTCA
Source organism: Gallus gallus (assembly GCF_016699485.2). NCBI lineage: Eukaryota > Metazoa > Chordata > Aves > Galliformes > Phasianidae > Gallus > Gallus gallus. The sequence goes on from NC_052540.1 coordinate 15,354,184, forward strand.
AGTTGAGCTGTGGAGATATTTTCTGCTGCTCAGATGCATGGAGTACAGAGATTTCTTTTATCCACTGACAGTGCTGTTCAAGGGGAATCATTCTGACCAGCTCTGTCTTCATCTTCTTGTCAAACTCAGCCTAAAGAAGCCAGAAATTCTCAGTCCCAATTTCTCTCCTGCAGAAACATAACTGCATGAAATAATGAAAATGATGGAAAATAGCTAAAATCATTCTACTTAATAATTTCTGGTTTGCTTTTGCTGATATTAGGAAAACTTCTTCTCCAAAAGAGCAGTGGTGCATTGTCACAGGCTGCCAAGGTTGGTGGTGGATTCAGCATCCCTGGAGGTGTTCAGGAGCAGTGGAGATGCAGCACTGAAGGACATGGTTAGAGATGTGGTGGGGAGGGGTTGGGGTTGGACTTGGTGATCTTAGAGGCCTTTTCCAGTCTCAATGATTCTATTCTATGATTCTATGAAAGGAGAAAGGGTAAATGGAACAACATTCTGCTTCTAAGCCTTGTTGTTGCAATTCCCACATTACAAATTGTATAATTACTTTGTTTTTTTTCCAGCATCTGTGCCTGGTGTAATGCCACTGTCTCACCTAGAGAAAATGAGGGTATATACGAGATATAATTTGTTTGGGAGCTTCCTCAGTGTGTTGCATTCCTGTATGTGGGAGAGACCGTAAATACAGAGAGAATATGGACCTCTTATCTTGATCAGAGGAACGTGGTCACAGTGAATTATAGCACTGTACCCAGTAATCAAGAAAGTGGTGATGCATTGGCACAGGCTGCCAATGGAGTGGTGGAGTCACCATCCCTGGAGGTGTTCCAGAACCATGGAGATGTGGCACTGAGGTTAATGATACCTCAGTGAGGTTAGTGGTACGGTGGGGATGGGTTGGGGTTGGACTTGGTGATCTTAATGGTCTTTTCTAACCTTTGTGACTCTGTGGTTGCGTTCTATGATTCACCAGTGCTATGTTATACCAAAATCTCCAAGGAACCTATTGAATGCATCGTATCGTAGCATTGGAACCTGCGTGCACAGCAGCTCCTTCCCATCCTCAGCCAGACTCATGCTGATGGCAGGTGAACACGTAATGAACTGCAGCGCACCCCAGTGAGACTCGTTCCTTTACAGCCAGCCCTTGCCAGGCTGGTTCCAGCAAAGCAGGCACCGCTCTGTGCAGGAGGCCTTTGCTGCCCTCTGCCTGGCTGCTCAGAGGATGCACTGTCAAAATATTAACATCAGACATTTTTATTCAGATTTTTTTTTTTTCAGATTTACTGATCTGTGAGAACTGTAATGCTCAAGAAAGCTCTCCAGAGAAACTCCCCAGAGAAAATTGGCATTCCTGATGGACAGGAGTTGGGATGGGGTCACCCTCGCCTCTCCAGCTATCTGACACTCGAACGAATAAGGAGAAATACCAGAGTTATCTCAGCTTCCATACATGCATGAAAGTTACTTTTAGGCTTCCATGAACCACAAGTTTGGGAATGTTTCTCACCTTGCTGCATGCAACCATTTGGGATCTGATAGCTTCAAGAAACTGGGCTGCAGCAGGCTTGGTGTTTGTGCTAACTATCAGGGTCTTTGATTAAATCCTGAATAAAACTAGATAAAGACATAAATCCCACTCAGTTTATCCTTCCCATTGGACAGGGTGCCATCCATGAGTATTCCCAGAGTTTTCCATTAAGTTTTGCAACGCTTCACCCACCTCACATTTCCCTAGGTTCTTTCTGAGATTGAGTCAGAGCCACATTAAAAAGCAGTACATGAATGCCTTTTCTCCCAAAACCAGACCTCTAGCCACACCATCAGTGAAAACTACATTAAATCAACCTTATTTGGTGATGACAGATTTTTCTCTTTACCTCCCAGTCCTACAACGTGATTATTTTTGCCAGGACACTCTGAGGAGCGCCATCAGGCTGATTTATACCTCTGCAACTTCTCCCACCTCCTGAAGACAAACAAACGTTTGACCTTTTCCCATCCTCCACAGGTTCTCACAGACAGCTGCTAATTGCTCTCAGGTTGACACTGCTCCCTAAGTGCCCTGGGATGAATCAGCCTCGCCGATGTGAAAACATCACATCAGTCCAGTTATTTTCTAACCTCTTCTCCCTAACCTAGACAGAAATCTTCCATGAACGTCGCAGACGTTAATCGTATTTGCCTCTGGATCAACACTACCGTTTTCATTGAGAAATGAAGCAAAAAAGAAAAGGCATTAAATTGTTCACCTCCCAAAGCCTTCGTGATATACTACAGTTTTAAGGGGCCACCGCTTTCTTTGGTCTTTATTCAATGTCACATTTTGCAGTTGATCCAGAAGGAAGCAAGCACTGCTCCATGGCAAGTTTAGCAAGCAGGCAACTAGAGAAGAAATAACTGGAGTTACTAAAGATGTACTCACTGCTCCCATCCCCTTGCTGCTTTATCTGTCTTCCAACTGACAATGGAAAAAAAAAAAAATCATGCTAACTGTAATGCTCCCTTCCCAGAAAGGCTTTAATTTTTTTTCCTTACCTTTCTCCTTTCCTTAGAACTCCTATTTTTTTCATCCTCGCCGGGTAAAAAGAGGACTGTAAAATCTCTGCACCGTGACCCATTTTTCTTAACCTCTCATCTCTGAGAAAGTGTTTTGGCCGATGTTGAGTGCCCTCTCCTGGGCACCTGTGCACTAAGGACTAAGGAACAGTAACACCTATTGAGCACCTCCTGCCACAGATAGATACCAGCACAGCCACGTGCAAATACCCCACTCAGGCACTCTGGAGTGCCCTGTGCCCAGCCAAGCAGTAGTTATGCCCATCGCTTTGGGCTGTGCCATTCCATTTCCATCTCAGCCTATTTCTGAGCTTCCCTTTTGAGAGCAGATCTGGGGGAGCACATGGCCATCAGCAGTGACAGCATCGCACAGCAATGACGTTAATGCTTGCAATGCTATTGCTGTTTTATGCTTCATTTTTAAGAAGCAATGACAGCCCCAGTGCCCCTGGATCACAGCGTTTTCTGCTTTGCCTTATCTATCCACACAGACATGCAAATCCATAGAGACTTTGACATCAGTTTATAACAGGGCACACAGATTTCGGTCAAATGAAATGTCAGAATGTGGTCTTCCATATTTCACCAGCGTTATTCTGCCATTTAATTTAATAACAGCTAAATATCAAGTACCTTTCTATTTTGATGCAATGTCCTATCAGCAACTGAACAAGAAGTATTGAGACAGATCTTAATTTGTGATGCACTGTAGACTGCCTAAACTCATCTCCATCACGCAGTGGCCAACGTCTAGTGATGACTGATTCAGCACATGATCATCTGTTCAGCTGTCCTATCCTCCCAAACTGAAGTAAGAATATCAAGAAAGGGTAGGTTCGTTTACGAGTCTTTTTCAGACAAAATGAACAAAACTGGGGTTTTCAAGATATGTGGAGATGTGGCACTGAGAGACATGGTTAGTGTGCACAGTGGGGTGGGTTGAGGATGGCCTGGATGATCCTAGAGGTCTTTTCCAACCTATGATTCTATGAAATTTTTACTCACTAATTTTTTTTCTCCTTTTCCACTATTACAGACTCTTCAATTATACTTGACTAGTATTTTGTGTCTGTAGCAAGCCTTTGTAGCTTCAGGTACACCACTGAACTTCTGAGGCAATTACAAAGCACTTCTGTTTTTTGTATATATTATTTTCAGTTTACCATCAGCTCTAATTTCTAAATCTAAAAATTCACAGTGAACTGTAAATAAACCATAAACAAAAAGAGTTGCTAATATTTCTCCTTCATGTCTTTTATTAATTATCATCTACAAAAAAAAATTGACTGAAACGTTCTGAGTGATGACAGTAATATAAAGAGGCCGAATTTTCCACTCATGGTTTTCCAAACTACATTGCTTTTGACAGTAGAATGACTCAGCAGCAACGATTTAATTATTGAAGACTGTAGTCAGTGTTATCACTTGTTCAGCAGGTATTGTCTCTAAACCTGCCAGGCTAGAAAGCATCTACATGATGTCTTCAAGGCTGAGTACAATGGTGGGCTCCCAATCAAAAGAGTAAGTTCAAAAACAGAAATCACCTTCAAGAGCACATAACAGGGTTTGAAAAAAAAAAATCCTCTAATGTAGATAAAAGGGACTTTCTGAGCAACAGGGGGAAAAGTAATGCAGTCTTGAGACCATGTGGTTGGTATATATGGTCTCGAGACCATATATTCACAAAGGTAAGATTGCTTTGAGGGTGGTCTGTGATGCCCGCAGCCTAGCGTGGGATGGCACAAACCTTGTACGGGTGGGGCTGCAGCGTGCCCCCAAAAATGGGCTCAGTGTTGATCGTCGTCACTCCCTCAGGGAGCTGGAAGGTGAATGCCCGTAGCAGGTTGGCAAAGAAAATGAAGAGCTCAGTCCTTGCCAGATGCTCCCCCAAACACACCCGGTGCCCTGCGGGAAGAAGAGGGCAATGATGGTGAATTTATCCCTCTGACCTCAGAAGCAGATAAATTCATTGTCACATAATTGAGAATAACCACTGTGGGACACCATTAGTCGTATGGTGGGGATGGGCTGGTGGTTGGACTTGGTGATTTTTGCGGTCTTTTCCAACCTCAGTCGTTCTATAAAGCAAGAGTATTTTCGCTACGTCTGGAATCCCTATAGGACTTAAGCCAAGAAGTGACACAAATTTTCTGTAATTCTGCCTTCATAAAGAACCCTATCTGTAGTTGTAGACATCTGAGCACCCCTTCTGCTTTGAATTTTGCTTCAGTTACATCAAAAATCTTACTTTTATCTGACCGACAACTTGAAATGAATTTGTTTAATCCTATAGGTGAAGAATAAAGAATTGTTCTTCCCAAAGATATCATGCTCCAGTTTTTCTATGCATTAAGCATCAGCATAAGTGTTTGAAAGTGCTTTCCAAATATATGCCTGGAGTTGAATTGTGTGCCACAAATGAACAACCATATTCATTAGCAGAGAATTTCCTTCCAAAAATAGGCAAGCTGTATGTATACATTTACCAGTATGCCTCTGATTTTCCATGTTATTATTTGTTCAGTAGAACAGATGTTTACAATTGGATTGGGAAATGTTACCAGAAATAATTTCAATTTTATCACTGTTTTTCACGAAGAGGCTTAAAATAGATGACCAACAGGTCTTTAATAGATGTCTTACTTCTACAGTCCCAACCCAACCCACTGATATTTGTGGCATCAGTAAATTTACCTATCGAGAATGGCAAGAAGGCTTCCTGGCTCACAAAGTTTCCATCCTTATCCAAGAAATGAGCAGGGTTGAACTGTCGAGGTGTTTCCCAGTGCTCTGGGTCATACAAAGAGGAAGCAATATTTGGAAGAACAATGCTGCCCTGAAAGGAGAGAAACATTAATTCTGGCTGATCATCTTCTCTCAGCAGCCAGAGAGGTGAGACCAGTGTTAGACATTGCTTACTTTCAGTGTTCAGCGTTATAGGTTGGTAAGTTTTGTTTCCCCAGCAGGAAGTAAAGAACTGGGAGGAATGGGTCGTGGTTTTGATTTAAAACATCAGTTCAAGCCTGAGAGTGGAAGCTGCTGTGTCAATAGAAACTAACATTTGTACCGTTTTCACTCCACACATTAAAAGATTCTGTGATTTAGTCTCACTGACAAAAGTAGGTTGCAAACCCTAATGCTTTTCCCTTGATATTTTTCAGGCTTCTTGTGGACAAAAATTCAGTTCAAATTCATCCTACTGCTGTATCAACATAAAATGAATCATGGTATCCTACAGGACCAATCTTCAACTTTTTGTCTTTGGCTCAAATCTCATCTTCCACCCTTTGGCATCTTCCACTACCGATGACCCTCTGCCAAGAGCCACATCACTCATCACAACCAGACAAATGGTTCCTTGTCCTCTTTCTTACTGAAACTCTGACCCAGAGGTACCCAACCCCAGTCCTGTTGAGGGGAAAGCCTTGGTACAAATGGATTTGAATCCACAATTTGTTCTACTGGTAGAGGAAAGGACTGTAGCAACTGTGAGAAATGGCACCTTTTTGAGGGGGAATCCCAGCAATGTCGTGTTCCTCACACACACCCTGGGCATGCCAATAGAGATAATGTTGCTGAAGCGCTGGATCTCATGAATCACAGCATTCGTATAGGGCACTTTTCTCCGATGCTCATAGCAGATCATCTGGGAAGGACCCAAAACAGCATCCAGCTCCTTCTGCACTTTCTCTACGGAGAAATATTCACCGTTTCAGGTGGGAAAATACATCACCATATTCAAAGACATTTTCCATTTAGAACTACTAGGACAGCAACAAAACTAATACAAAAATGTAGGCTAATTTCATAAAGGAAAGTCAGTGAGGTGTTCCAACAGCTTAAACGTGTAGGAACTCTACTGGGTCTGACACTATTTGATGCTATATTAAGAAAAGATATTTGTTGCTCAGAATTTTAGAACTAAGTGTTGCCTTATGCATCAGTACAAGAGATAGCTGATTTATCATTGTGTTTTCTTTTGGCTGGGTGCCTTGAGCACTTACAGCCACTTACAACCAATACAGTCATAGCTGTCTGGAATTCAAGCAAGGTGAATCTGTACCTTAAAAGCCTAATTCCTATTAAAAGAAAATGAGTCTTATGCAGGACATGTTAAATGAAGCAATGCCAGCTTTTTGGCACTTATCTTTTGGTCAAGAGTAGTACCATTTAAATTACTTACTGCCCAGGAGCATTGGGAGCATAATTTTGTTTCATCCATTTCAAGAGAGGCAGCATACGCATAACAAAAACGCCTTAGATTTACAACAAATCATCTAGTCTTTTCCAGGCCCTTTAAAGCAATACTAAAATGCATGGAAGTCCATTTTCTATCGATCTGCTTGTATTCATTCCAATGAAACCTGCTCTAAAACTGCCAGCAGCCCATCACAAAGGTCAGGTAACTCCAAAAAGCATCTCTGATCCAGTAATTCAGAGAAGGAGAACCCACTTCAATGATTAGGCAAAAAAACCCAAACTTTTCCATATGGCACATAATGGAGATGCTTATCACTGTCATTGGGTGTCGATGCAGGCAAAGCTATGAATGGGTTCAAAAAAAAAAAGACACCAATTGTTAGGGGACAGACATACTGGTGTCTGTTCATTACAAGAGTCTGGATGAAACATATGACTCAAGAAGCTGGGCATGGATCATCCTGCACACGCCCTGCTTTCCCAAGTATATTCAGGGTGTTATATTTAGATAAGAAAAATTATTTAGGTGAGTCAGCGCTTTCATAACCTTAATTACAGGGTGAAAATAACCATGCAATAACACGAGATTAAGTAGACCTTATTGTCTGACAGATACATGTTAAGCAATTTTTTCTTATCTTCATCTCTTTCATCCATTTAAATTCCTCTTCTTCTCTGGGTATTTGCACATGTTCTGCTATCTAACAATGGCTTCTCTGTTATCCAGCACAAGAAAGGGTTCTCTGGTTTTCATTTAGTGCTCTGTGTCAGTGACTGATATTTAAAAGATAGACTTAAAAATAAAGTACTAAAAAGTACACAGACATAGCAGATAAACCATCAAATTCTCCTCCCAGCTGGAATAACGCCTGCTGCAAGAAACTCAAATGCATCATAGAGTTAATTTAACCTCAGATTAAACTGACACCCAGATACCTGGCGCTCAGGAATGGACTGATAGACAAAAATATGAAGCTGCCACTTGCCCTTCAGCTGGTTAGCTTTACTCCTCTGACCCACAGAGCACACAGATGGGCAGCACTCCCTATTAGCCCCCAGCACTCATACCGGGCCAACACAAAACCAAACTGAAGTTCCCAAAAAGTGGCATCCCTGCTATCACGCATCAGTTATGGTTTATTATTTTCAGCCATCAGTTATGTTTACTGCTGTCTAAGACAGAACCCGACTCAAGATCCATTAAAATGTTACATCTGTGCTGTTCTACTGCATCAGAGATATACACGATACGTTTATCCACTTCCTCTTACCTTGGACATCTGGATATGCTACCATATAGAGCAGGCCCCAGTTTAAAGTAGTGCTTGTTGTCTCTGATCCACCCAAGAAGAGGTCATTTATAGAATAAACCATGTTTTCTTCATTGTACGTAGACTTGGGTTCATCTCCAGACTGCAAAAAGTAAGAAAAAAATAGAGGTTTATTATGTATACAGCAAAACCATGAAGGGACACTGTTACATTTTTGGAGAATTCATTGCCAACATTTAGGGAGGATATACCTTCTTTTGCCAATGGAGCAGAATGGAAAGGGGGAAGGATATTTTTCCCTATTGTAATATCGTATCTTTTTGTACTTCCCCTACATGTCTAATACAGACTGCTCTATTTTTTTAATAACAAAGTTGGATGATTTCCACCCAGCAGCATCCCAAAAATGCTCACTAAAACAATTTCTGGTCCACCAGTGTTCAGGTTTCATAAAGCTTATAACAGCACTGAAAGACTTAAGAAGTACTTAAATGTTTTGGAAGGCCAGGTGTGTTAATATTGTGAAAATAAAGCTAGAGGATCCCAGGAACTAAATTTTAGGCTGACATCCATCCTGGACTGCATATACAAATATATGGAACACTGCACTCTGATTCTCCAATCCCTTTCCAGCTCTCTTGTGGTCTGCTTCTAAATTCAGTGTTCTTTCACTTAGGCCACAAATAATTCCTTAACTGAGAAAAAATGCAGTTCATTAACTGCCCTTTAATGAAAGAATTGTAAGACCGTGTGGCACATCAATAAGGTGTTCAGGAACTGTGGAGATGTGGCACTTGAGAACAGGGTTTGGTGGGCATGGCAGGGATGGGTTGGCAGTTGGACTTGGTGATCTTTGAGGTCTTTTCCAACCTTAATGTTATAGGATTCTAGGATGATAAAGCATTTAGCAAGTCTCAGGTTACTGGATTCACAATGAGATGTCTGTGATGGGTAAGAAATGGTGATAGAAAGGCTCAAATGGGTGACTTAACAGTCTTTCACCTTACACCCCATTAATGTATGGCCAAGCAGAACACACACTTACTTTTTCAATGTGAGCTAGATAAAAGTCAATGAAATCCCGCGGTTCATCTGGTATCTCTCTCTCCTTGTGCTCTCTGATCTCCCTCCTTGTAAAAGAGCTCAGAATGTCATAGCAAGACAGTGCTTTCTTATGAGGACCAGGGAGACGGCACATCAGCCAGGGGAAGATTTCATACAGCTGCAGGAATGATATACAAGAGGTACCACAAAGTCTCTATCACCATGAAATGCACTTAGACCTACTTTAAAAAGAAGTTAATATCAATATTAGCACGTGGAGATTTTTTTCATAATTAATAAAATATTCTGAGGATGAGTACATTTATATTTTCAAGCTGTGAAACGGTATACAGCATAATTTCCAGCTGTGTTAATGGTGAGACTCAGAGTTACACGGACCTTCAAGCTCAGCCAAAATCCACATTAGAGTGATTATCATTAGAATGAACTGTAGCCATTTATTCAATTATTCAACCTGTCTTCAGTCAGAATGAACTGTACTCGGGCATTTTAGAAGCGAGATCCTGCCCTCCAGTGGAGAATGCCAGGAAACGAGGAAGCAAAGTATTGCAAACTGTCCTCACCAGGGGGTGTAAAGGCAGTCGGTGAACCCCAAAAAAGGCCACCTAGCAAAGGCTGGTGTACAAACCGGGTAGTTGCCCAAAGCACTCTGCACCAGAAGACCTCTGAAAGAGTCCTCAATAAAACTTGAAATAACTACTACACAGATTTCTCAGTCTTCCTCTTACTGAGCTCATCTTGTCTTCTGCTAATTAAACCTGGCTAAATTAGAGAGACTACACTAAATTAGTGAGACTAAATTAGAGGGACTGTGTACCACATTTCCAGACCTGACATTCAGCATTTATCATGATGCCCTATGCAGGCCATTTGTTGGGCATGAAGGTTGAGCAACTGAGTACCAAACGTGACCCAGGAGCATTCCATCACCTCACGTCTTGCTGTGAAGATCTAAGAGTGAACTACTTATTGCGAGACAGTGAGCACAAGTGATGAAGACTGGCATGTAGTGCATTACCATCCCATCTGAAGACAGTGTGATGCCCAGTAGAGCTGCATGGGACATTGTTCACCCATTTGAAACTGTTATGCCCAACAGCCACCTCTCAAATCTGCATGTCCCACTTTCTGTGTTAGTCAGCCAAAGACAACAGATCACTGACTTACATGGTGAAGAAGGCTGCCTCCAAATTTGAAGATATGCTCTGTGGCTCTAATCAGTTCGTGGAAGGTTTCGTCCCCTCTGGAGAAGCGATGTCCATAAACAACGGCACAAATTACATTGGAGACGGAATGAATGAGAGGGTAATAAGGATCCAGAGGTTTCTCTGCAACCACAACAATAAACATCACCCTGAACGTCTCATATTTTCCCTCATAGGTTACCTAAAGAACTTTCAAGCAAGCACTGCATTTCACAATTAGCAACCTTCTTACAAAATTGTAATCATCATCACCACTTGAGTTGGAAGAGACCCTAAAGGCCACCTGGCCCAACTCTTTGCACTCAACAGGGACACCTACAGCTCCATCAGGTGCTCAGAGCCCCATTCAGCCTGACCTCGGGTGTCTCCAGGGATACCACCTCTCTGGGCAACCTGTGACAGTGCCTCACCAGCCTTATTGTACAAAACTTCCTTACAGCCTGCCTAAAACTCTCCTCTTTTGGTCTGAAACCATTTTGCCTCATCCTATCACAGCAGACCTTGCTAAAAAGTCCGTCCCCCTCTTTCTCATAGCCCCTTTTAGACACTGAAAAGCTGCCATCAGTATCCTACTGATTTTTTTACAGCCATGGTGCAATCAGTAAGAAAACTAGTAAGAAAATAATTTCACAGCTTCAAAAAAAAGAGTGCAAACAAATGTATTTATGTCTGTACTGATTCAGTTGTCCCACACCAAAGGCATAACTCTGCTTAGTAACATTGTTCTGAGCTTCAGCAGTCCTCTTCTTCTCCTGCACATGTGGCCGTAACTCCATCTCTCCTAGTTCTTAAGTCAAGAGACTGGGTTGGATTTAATTACTACTAATTGACACAATGCTAGCCACAGCACGTCCTGGTTTACTGTGCTATGCATAATGATCAGTATTGAGAAATTCAACTCAAATGCTCCTAACTGGGTTGATCAGGATAAAACGTTGTAATGAAAACAAAATTGTACTCACTGCCTTAGAGAGTGCATGCAAATAGTGCTGCAGTGTTTAATTCTGAGCCTCCCACTGAGTCTGAAAAGGCACAGGAATGGGTTCTTTGCATTTCCAATCCAATCTACATCAATGCCGTATGACTCACGGAACAGAAGATTTAGTGTGATACACTAAAGACATCGGACCAATGACAGAAACGAATTGGTGTTTGTCACAGAGATACCTTTCAAACTTGCAAAGAACTCCAGCAGGTGGAGGGCCTCCTCTTGCACTCGTTGTTCCAGACCTCTCTTCCCCAGACCCAGGTTGCGTAGAGTCTTCAGTGCAAACCTCCTCTGCTGCTTCCACATGTGACCAGTGGCCAACATAATCCCTGAGTCCATACAAGGAAGAATTCTTTACCATGCTAACATTTACTACAAACGAAGGCATTCTTTCACCTGAAAGAACACTCTCATTCCTAAATGTCACAGTGTTGCTGCAAGTGGAGATGTAGAAGCCTGTCAGGAAACATTTTGCAAGACTGACGATTGCAGCTGCTTGGAGACCTCAATGTGTTACAACAGACGAAGTCCTAAAAATATTCACAGGCATACACCTATAATGTGTTTTTTGTGCCAAATAGGAAGAACTCAGAGCTGCGAAGTGGCTTAACTATGGTCTTCATCAATGCTGAATCAAACTCAGATTAATTAGCCAGGCTAGGTACAGGCCTGAGATAATAATGATGGGAATAAGAAAATCTGGAGCTTGGGAACTGCCAGTGTGGAACCTACAGTGAGGTTGGAGAAAGTCATCCTTCATAGACAAACCCTGCCATTGTGGTGCTGTTAGGGTGGGCACCAGCTACAAAAGAGTTGCAGTTGTAAATATAATGTTTCTGTGCAAAAAAAATAAAATAAAATAAATCACCACACCTTTTCCTTTGGCCATAGCTCTGAAGAAAGGAGACACCAGCCTTCCAGACACATCTTCGGGATGTGTGGTCATACCGTCCTTCACTGCTTGGAATCCATTCAGTATGATCACCGGGGCCCATCCAAACCACAGGGTGAACACATTGCCGTAAGTTTTTGCCAACTGTAGATGGGAGAGAAGCCAGCAAAGCACAGCTGAAATCCCACACACACCACAAACAAACAGAAGAAGAACCTGTTTTTGTATGCTAATTACAGGACCAGCCCTAACCTGGAATGATGTTCTGCATCTTCTCCATGAGACTACAATTATCTGTGAGAAGGCATAAATGTCTTTTCCGGCATTCACTGCTGGAAACAGCTGAGCCTGGCAGCTATTCAGAGCCACAGATCCATGTGCCAACAGACATCAGGTAGGTTTTATTTGTGTACAAACCAAGGCTCAGTTCTCAGGAGTCTCAACGTCTGCTATTCACACGATAGAGGATATTTTCCATCCAAAAGATATTTTCCGGTATTTATTTCACGAGGGTTTCCTCCACTAACAAAACTTCTGTGGCTTTTTTTAGATCCCACTGACACCACAAGCACATACACACACAGCAGATCTCAGAAAGCCAAAAACTCGTGCTGTGAAAGTCACTCTTTAAAATGCATCTCTCTTCCCTGACTTCAAATCTGATATGTTATCCCTAAAGGTGTTTACTCCTAAAGGATATTAAGTTTCACATGAGTTTGTCAAAACTCGGGGGTTAAAAGGGGACAGGTTGAAGCATCAGAATGATTTTCACACAAATAACACGAGAAACAGCAAATCACAAAGACTTCTAAGCTGTTAGGATTATCTGAAAGTAAATACCTTCATGAGGACGTCACGATTGATCTGGAAGTTCAGCTGCAGCAAGGTGCCCAGAACGGGGAGAGGGATGGGTCCAGGAGGAAGGCATCTCCGAGCTCGTTGCAACTTCAGAAACTGCATAACCAAAAGGAAGACAACCAATGCTATCATGACTTGATTTATAGACAACATTGCTGCTGCTTTTACTGGATTCATCCTCGTTATTGAAAACAGTCTATTCAAGCTATGAAGGCTGGTTGCTCAACCACTTGTTGTTTTTTTTTTTTTTTCATGAGAGTTTAAATTTCACATAATAACTGTTTATTCCACGCCCCTAACCCTCCCTCCTCATTATCAACCACTCTGTTCCTGACCCACCCATCACATTTTCATGTTGAAGCGTATTTAGGTGCATATCCTTCTCCTTCTTTTCGTTCAGATTCCAGTTATCAAATATGGATCATGAGTTTTGTAGAAACTTAGCTGTGCCCAAGAATCTTAACCCATGGCCAAGATTCTCCAGGCAATGTAAACACACATATCTACATGCAAGCTCTCCAGCTAATTTTCTGAGTCAACTGTGGATGTGCGTGCTTCAACAAATACTTCATGAATGCTTTTAGAACAGCAATAACCATACATACAAATTAAGCATGCAGATGTAAGTGGATACTAAATCTTGGAGTTTCTGAAATGTTTTGTACGTGTTTTATTTATACCTACGTCCAGGAGAGACACTGATTAAGGGTAATGGCAAGGCTGATAAAAGTTAAAAGCCCACATTTATCATAAAATAGAGATACCAATATACTGGTATCTAATGCTTCAACACGCATAGTTAACCTACTAGGATTCTTGAGCTACAACCAGAGCTAAAAGCCTCTCTTTGAGAACCAGTTAGAACACGCATGTGCCATACCTGGCAAGTAGAGAATCAAGACGGTATGAAGTAGAGCTCTTTGCCAAGACTCAACACATGCAGGAAGTATACAGCTGTTTCCAGGAGAGCTTTATATGCTTGCAGTCCCACCATGAAACTGCAAGACTTGTGCATCAGCTTGCTTCTTTCAGCAGCACATTCTCTGGGGCAAAATTGGCTCCATGGGATTTGTGGCTCTGGGACATGCAATGGGCGTACCCGGAATGAATGGCCTGGAGGCTGCCAGCCCACAATTCCCAGACCTCTGCATCAGTTACCTTCCAACCACATTGCTTCATTAGCATTAAAGCGTAATGAAGGAATGCATATTAACCAAGGAAGGGCTGTTTCTGTGCTTCTACAAAAGCTTTATTTGTTTGCAATGACAAGCTTATTTTTCAAGGCACTCATTTTTAATTTAACTCTCTCGACAACACTTTCCACTCCAGGCTCAAGGACTGCCTTTGTTTCAGCATCTTGGGATTTTCCACTGTGAATCTCTGAAACATTAGAAAACGTATTCCACCAGGATGGTCCAACTCCTTAGGCTGCGGGCATCCAACAATAAAAATCATCAATAAAACTACATGGTTTAGTGGACAGTATTGGTTGTAGGTGAGGGGTTGGACGAGGTGGTCTTAGAGGTCTTTTCCAACCTTAACAATTCTGTGGTTCTATGATCAGTGGTCATGGGTCAAGCAGTGCCCAGTCCAACTTGTAGAAGCCTTTCAGAGAGAATCCAAACACTGCAGCCAAAACCCTCCTAACACGATGGATCTCCTCAGTGATCTCAGTGATGAAGCAATAGCTGTAGGGCCTCGATCCAACACCACGGACATGGAAGATCCTGGGAGCATGGGCAGGGATTCAGGAAGAAATAAACAAGGGTTGCATAATTTCGGCTTTGTGTGCAAGAATGGTGATTACACTCTCCGATGCTCTGATGCTGATTACATTCTCCAAAACTAAATGTATTTTCACAAGAAAGAATTCGGGAATGTTCGGACATAAACTCCATGGGTCACAACAGGAGCCCCACAACCATCACCTCTTTCCTGCCAAGGCTTCAGCAAGTATAGGGAGAAGGAAAGGAAAAGCTGGCATTTACCCATGCTGATATCCACATTATCAGTTTGTTATTTGTTTTATTTTTCCCTTAGGCTTTTAGACAACCACTCCTTTTCCAAAGTGGTATTGTTTTGCTGCTCTAAGACAAAGCCCCAAGCTGCTTTCTCCAACAATGTTATTATTCTTCTGTCTCTTCTGCTTGTGGGAGTGAGGAGGCTGCAATTCATGCTGCCATTATCTACTCTTTGGCTTAATGCTGACAAAACTGTGTTGTTAGGGAACATAACTACAGCTACTCTGCAGGTAATTTAAGAAACTGTATAAGACTATGGTAAGACAAACAACTCCATAATGTAGGAAGGGCAGTAAAAGCAGAAACAGGATATGGGTCAAATAGAAATATGGAAGACACCAGAATGAGGAATATACAAAGACAAATCCATCCAACAGATGGGAGAGAGATAAGGGGAAAGATTTCAGTGAGGAGAGAATATCAGACAGCACAGGCTTGGAAGGCATCGAAAGAAAAACTTACAGGAGATGGAGGGCAGCATCTGTGGAAGAAAATTAATGGAGGTGTGTGCAAGGGAGTTGAAGACATGGGTGTAAGAAAGCACATGGGACGGAAAAGGGCTGAACTGGTAAGCAGCTGCGTTAGGAGACAGAAATAATAGGATGTCCTTTGTAGGCACAACACACAGCTTGCATAGCAAGCATATTCAAAGCTGAATTTCACACTCTGAAATATTTTCCCTAGAGAGCCTAAGTAGGCACTTACCATGGATTACTACAGTGTAAGAGTATACAGATACGTTTTTATCTCGTATTAGGTGGCACTGCAGGATTACCTTTCAGTTTACCTAGGAATATTTCGTAATCTACTCACATCCATGAGGCTCAAACATCCAAGGCACACTGAAGAGAATCTGAAAAGAAAACCTCATTAATTCTCGTAGATTCAAAGAACATCCAGAGTTGGAAGGAACCCACAGGTTCATCGAGTCCAATTCTCTCATGACCCCGAACAATTTGCCTGGAGGCTGGGCTCAAGGCTATGCTTTTAGCCATTGTAGTAGCCCTTCTGGAATAGTGGGAGTGACCTTGCTCTTTCTACCAGTCCTTGAAGTCAAGAGATGCTTTCTGGTTGAAGAATAGTCAAGGGACAGCTTGACACTGAAGCGAAGAAACAAAGAGCAAAAAAATTGGGATAAATGAGAAACTGGGGAAGGTTGCAAGGACTGCAAATGGCACTATCTGCTATCCAGTGTATAAAACTCACGCCTCATATGCTGGCATACAGTAACCACCTTCTGTGTCCCACTGGAAAAAAACACTTCCCATCCTCTCTAAAAAAATCCCTCGTTAAATGTCAGCAACTGAACAAAAATTGGAATATCCATATTTACCAAGTACTTAGGTACAATGATCAGAAGGAGCTTCAAGAAATCTTAAGCAGTGGCAAATCTTCTGTTGACAGTGATATGCTAATTTATGCTGATAGGTGTCAAGTCAGCTAACTGTGATAAAGAATCCATTAAAGAACTGAAAAGAATAAATGAAGCTGAATAAGTTATTGAAGGATCTGGAGTGAACAACACCAGATGACTACTGATCTGAAAAATACATGTTCTCATGTCGCTGTCAACCACTGTGCTCATGAAAAAAAACAATTTGTCAACACTTAGTGCCTGCTTGCTGCTGCTCATCTTCCAGTCCCTGCTCCTTGCCTGCATTATGAAAAGCTTTCCACATCTGGCTGATGAACCCATTACTCTACTTCTATCCCAATGGGCAGAGTTACTCCTGTTTTAGCAAGTGAAACACTCAACTCTCTTGACACCTGGTTGCACAACAGCAGGCTTGATCAGTCTAAGGAAATCATAGAATCATTAAGGGTGGAAAAGACCTCCAAGATCATCTAGTCTAACCATCCACCTATCACCAATACTGCCCACTAACCCACGCCCCTTAGTGCCACATCTCCACGGTTCTTGAACTCCATCACCTCCAATTACAACAATGTAATTGTTATCTCAGACGCATCATCCGCCCCTTCAGAAAGCATCCCCCAAGATCTTCTAACTCCTCCATCCATCAATATCTGGGGACAGACTGAAAGACCTCTACACCCATCACCACAAATGCAACTGTGGTTTATGAGAAAGAACGCACAGATATTTGATCACAATACTTCTAATTTATACACCTTGATTCAAGTTCTTTCTCTCTTGATGCTGTTCCAATAAATAAGGCCCAATTCTAATTCTTCCCTTTGTATCTTTATTTATTACACACTGGGACAAATATACCAAGCGTTAATAACAAGAACAAAATATTGACTTTACAGGATGCAACTGTCCGAAAAGCATTTTTCAGTGCAGTAACTGACCAAATCAAGAGGAAAGCAAAAATCTTAAGACACAGTAAGTTTCCACATGCAGAATCACACCAAGTTTAAGTCTTCCCTGAATCTGTGTGACACTGTTTCCTACCGAGGAATGGCACAGATCTGGTGTGGAGGTGGCTTCTTTGTACTTGAAAAAACAAACTTGGTGCTGACTTCGTTCACTCCATCTGGCAGGGTGAAGGTGAATGCCTGCAGCAGGGTGCAGAAGATGATGAAGAGCTCCAGCCTTGCCAGCAGTTCCCCCATGCATGCACGGTGCCCTGGGAAAAGATGGAAAAGGCAATCAGCCAAAGGGTTTCTATCAAACCTACCTTTCTAGCTCTGGGCTTATTAGCATTATGAATTTTTCTGCTACTGTTGTGATAGCTGGGTCTCTACTACATGAGAAGCTAGATCTTCCGAGAAAAAGGCCTCTGTAGGTCACCCCTTCTCTTTCAACCTTTGCCACGTGCAATTGGGCTTTTCTCTTCCTGGAGTTCTGTAAGACACTGGAATGCATTTCTATACCTCTTTGTAGATGCCTTCTCAGTTCACACTGAGGAACGAGTGGATCTTTAGTTACTATCACACGGAATAAATCAATCCCTGTTCAGTGCATTCACCTATTGAGAATGGTAGGAATGCTTCTCTGTGTACAAAGTTTCCATCTTTATCGAGGAAGTGTCCCGGGTTGAACTGATCAGGTGTCTCCCATTTTTCAGGATCAGACAGAACAGAGTCGATATTTACCAGAACGATGGTGTCCTGAAAAAGAGTACATTTGTTAAAGTGCATTGGTTTTACTTTTCCTATTGCTATTGTGTTTTTGGCTTTTCAGCAACAGAATGAATAACAGTTTAATTTCATATTTGCAAGGTTTTCAAGTAGAAAACACGCAGCGTGCTTGTTCAGTACCTTTGGAATAGGAAATCCCAGCAGCTCCGTGTCCTTCACAGTATATCTGGGAAGTGCAATTAAGACAATATTACTGTATCGTTGGATTTCATGAATCACAGCATTTGTGTATGGCAAGTTTTTTCTGTCTTTGTAGCAAATTAAACGGGAACTGCCCAGGACAGCATCCAGCTCCTTATGGACTTTCTCTGGAAAGAAATAGTCAGCTTTAAATGCACAACAATCTGTAAGCCCTACAGTCATCCTTCTTCCTACTGTTATATTTATGGTTATAATTATACCCATTGCTTGTGGTGGTTTTTTTACAGTTATAATTATACTCAATAAAATGAAAAAGATATTAAAAAAATAAAAAGAAATTCAACATCCCGTGTGGATGAGCAGGAAGAAATATTAATCTCTTATGAAGGTACTGGTTTAGAAACTGAGCAAGGTTCAGCCTTCACTCAGAATCACACAGGAATGAATTGAAAAGGCAATTTCTGCTCTGAAATGGCCTGATTAATACCACAGCCTTGATTATTGCAATTTGATTCTGTGCATCAGGAAACTCAGAGAGGCTGACAGACCGTGCTGTGAGCATTCAGCACATGCACTCCAGTCTCACATTTTAGGTCTTTTGAAGAGCCATTAGTTAACAACTATGGGAAATCCCTTCCCTTTATTACCTCTACTGTTTTCTCCCTCCAGTCTACTTCTGCAAAGTACTCAGGAACACATGGAACAGCAGGAGTCACAAATCAAAGACCCATCCTGTGCTCATGGACAGTCTGACCAGTTGTAAGTGGAGGGGCAGGGGGAATAAATCTCACCCTAGAGTGGACTTCTCCAATTGATCAGATGGATCACACCCTGAATTCGGAGCAGATCTCCCAGAAATGAAACCTGAAAGGACTACTCTGATGCATGCAGCTCACCTGATTCACGCTCTACTCATTCGTTTCTCTGCTGTTCTTTAATTAGCTCTGCTACTATTTGAACACATAGAATTTCTAAGAAGCTGCAAAACTGTGGTGTACTCACCTTGAACATCAGGATAAGCCACCATGTAGAGCAATGCCCAACGCAAAGTGGTGGCTGTCGTTTCTGTGCCAGCCAGAAAGAGGTCAAAAATAGTCTGCAACAAATTGGCCTTGTCATATGTAGCCCCAGCATCTTCTTTAGACTGCATACGTAAGTGGCAAACAGCAAGTTAAGACACAAAAGGAGAAGCAAAGCACCTTCTTGTATCACAGAAATGTTCACTGACACTACCCAAAATGGAAAAAAATAAAACAAAAACCTGAAGGGCTAGGAAAAAAAAGAAAACTTCTTGAATAATATGAAGGCATTTTCTCATATTCCCCAGCGTATCTGCAAATTTATCCTGCCCCTGTGCTCCTGTTGTTTGTCAGCCGTGACAAATGTAGGCAGTC
Source organism: Gallus gallus (assembly GCF_016699485.2). Classification (NCBI taxonomy): domain Eukaryota; kingdom Metazoa; phylum Chordata; class Aves; order Galliformes; family Phasianidae; genus Gallus; species Gallus gallus. Next base: position 15,373,889 of record NC_052540.1, read on the forward strand.
ACTCATGCTTTCCACTCTTGCTGCAAATCCCACTACAATTTGCATTCTTAAATGTATCTTAGCCACATGCAGATCTATTACTGTGCTTACAAGAAATCTACCTGCAAATCTACTCGTAGTGCTACTTCATCCTCCTCCTCCCATCCCACAGTTTCAGCTTTTGGTTTGTTCTCTAATTCATCCAACTATAAGCTTTTCTAGGCAGAGATTTTATATTCCCTAACTTCTATTAAACACCATAATAATTAAAGGAATACTTAAAATCCTTATTTGTCAATGGAGCCTAAGAGAAGCTGCTTGACACTCACTTTAGCCATCTGATCCAAATAGTAGCCAATAAAATCTTGATTTTCATCGACTTTTCCTTTGTGACTTCCAATTTCCTCTTCTAACAGAGCCCTCATAGTATCTATACTGGCCAAAGCCTTCTTACACCGTGTTAGAAAATGGGTTGCAATCCAGGGAACCTGATCGTGGACCTGTAAAAGAGGTGATTTAGATATGTGGTGTTACTGACATCAGCATACTAAATTTGAATCCTAATATGGGACTGTGGGTAGTGGAAGAAGGGAATCCACTTCTTCCACTTCTTCTTCCACAGAAGTGGAAGAAGAAGACTCCAATGACTGTCTCTTCACTGCTGCCTCAAAAGGATATTGCCTATCCAGTAATGTATTAAAGGTTTTCTTAGTCCTAATATTGGGAGAAAAGAAAAATGTAAGTATTTTTAATTTTTTATTTATTTTTAACCAAAATGGACCCTCAGATTAGCTAAGAACTGAGTTACGGTCATTTTCAGTTAGTGAGAGATGGGGAAAAATCATGCAAGGTGCAAAGCCTGCCAAGTTCCAGCCATGTACATTGGTAACATGACTTCTTGCTGATATACAGCATCGTGGGTCCCACCTGTGAATGGTTAACAGTATAACTGCCCTGGTTTCAGGCTGTGCATCCCATTGCTTTTGCAGCTGCAGTCACAACTTCACACCAAATCACAACAGCAAATTGTTCTGTCCAGTGACCCAGACGTTACAGTGGGAGCTGCTGCCATCAGTGGGGCAAACATCAGTTTTGGATGGGTCATCTGGAAGTACCATTCCAATGCATACTTCAGTACCTCTACGTGCACCAGTATTCTTTTTTGTTATAAAACCAGCCAGATGCCTTTCTATTATCTGCATATAAAATAACACAAAAAAATCATTATCCTCACATAAAATGAGACACTGTTTGCAAATGCTGATATATCATCCACGGCTTCAACCAAGCGGAGAAATCTTTTGTCTTCTATGGAGAAGCGGTGTCCCAAAATCAGAGCACAAATTACATTGGAGACAGTGTGAGTAACGGGCACAGCGGGGTCCAGAGGTTTTCCTGTAAACACAGCGAGCAGTTTCACCATTAACACCAATTCTGCTTTTCCCCACTGAGCAGAGAGCTGGAGAAATAGAATTGTTGAATCGTTAGGGTTGGAAAAGACCTCCAAGATCACCAAGTCCAACCCCAACCCATCCCCACTTTGTCCTCAGTAACACACCTTGAACTCCTCATAACATTTTACCAAATTTCCCTCACGCTGATTACATTATAAGATGGAAAATGGCAATTTGTCAGCAAAATATATGAGTAAAAATAACTTCAGCCGGCCAAAACATCGCTGATTAAAGAAAACAGCAAGACAGCCAGAGGAAATGGAATTCATAGTGGTAATAAGGCAAACGTACCCCTTCCAGAGAGCCCTGGCACTGTGTTTGGCAACAATTGGTAGTAAAAAAAGGGTAGAGCACAAACCTTTTGTGTTCCGCAGGTACTGAACCAGGTGATGGGCTTCCTCCTGGATTTGACACTCCTGGTTTTGTTTCCCTACTCCCATTTTCCTCATTGTTAGGAGTCCAAAGCGGCGCTGTTGCTTCCAGAGATGGCCATTAGAGAACATAACACCTAGGATCACAGTGAATTAATTCTTTATGAATGAATGAATTGAAGCTGTTAATGTTTCAAAGATCTTTCTCAGTTTTTGCCAGCAGACCTGTAGCATTCCTCTTTCCCTTTCTTTCCTCCTTCCTTCTAGTCTTGCCTCCTACCTCCCGTATAGAAACTCTTATCATAGCTGTATTCTGCCATCATTGTTCCAAGAGAACCCAAAAAGAGACGTTTCATAAAGCCTTATGAAAATATTAACCTATATTATGACCTATATTCCACTGTACATTAGGCACCATTTCCAAAACCACGGTTAGAATTTATCAGAAGGGTCTATGAAATAATAGTTACCATTTCCATTAGTCATCAACCTGAAGGCTCTGCTTAATGGCCTTCCAGCAACTTCTTCAGCATGGGCAGTCATCCCCTCCTTCACTGCCTGGTACCCATGTAGGACAACGACAGGTGTGCCTGTAAGCCATAATGTGAAGATATTGCCATACATGCTGGCCATCTGTAGAACAAAACAGCACCACAACAACACAAGTGAGAACTGGCACATTAAAATCCAGCAAAATCAGGCTGGATGGGGCCCTGATCCCCTGAAGGAGCTGTGGGTGTCCCTGTTCATTGCAGGGAGCTGGACAGGTTGGCCTTTAAGCATCCCTTCCAACTCAAACGGTTTTATGACTCTATGATTCTACATTGAACGGATCCCCACTGATTTTCACATTTATACAATTGGGAATAAATCTCTCCCCAGCATTCAAAAGAAAACCACGTTAACAAAAACACGTCTCCATTCTTCAGCCAGCCGATGAATCTATCAACGAGCTGCCTGAAAATACGTACCTTTTTAAGGATGTCGTGGTGAATTTGGAACTTCATCTGCAGCAGATTCCCAAAGAGGGGGAATGGAGCTGGTCCAGGGGGAAGCTGTCTTCGCTTCCATTGCATTCCCAGGAACTGCACGAGGAGCAGAGAGGCTGCCAAACATACCAGCACCGCACTCACTGCTAACATTTCCCTCCTGACTTACACAGTGAGCTTCTATCTGGAAAACTGCTACACAAACAGAGGGCAGATCCATTTATCTTGTTCTGCTGGTACCTCCCCAAGAAGAAAATGTTCAGGCTTCTGCTCTTCCCTCTTTATCACTTTGCTTTACCTTCTGATCCCAGAGAATTACGTGTTGCTTATATGCACGTGTGGCATTGCTCCATTACATTATAGCCACAAATCTGGCAAGCGTTGGTCCTTCAAAGGGTACCAAATGCAGTTAATTATACGCTGAGACCACGGTGACAAAAATCCCTGCCCAGGGTACTGGTTTCATCAGGGGCCTCTTGCAAGAGCACGGGAAACCAACAGAGCTTTCTGGGGGTGCTGCACAGGTAGGTGGGGCTGAGGTTGTGATCAAGCAGAACGAGGAATTTCTTCAGCCACAGCCTGCAGCAGGAATAAAATCGACATCTTCATGAGCCTCTTTCACAAGTGCCGCCCTGTAATCAAGCAGCTCCACTGGGGAGCTGTTTGCTCCTTTGCTGCTCCTTTATGCAGAGGAGACCATAAGGACAGTGCAGCTCCAGTGCTGCTTTGGCATTCACCCAGGAGCAGCACCAGCTCAGAGCCAAGCTGGGGCATGTGGCACTCTGGGAGGTCACCCAGTTGGCTTAGCTGCACACTTGCCAACCTTACCTACTTTAGAGACTACTCAGAGTTCCTTTCTTGTGGCATTGTCCTTTTCTCTGTCTCAAACCACTCCCACCTCTGAAAGCAGCATTACCCAAAGTCTTCTCATGAGGAGGAAGGAGCCAGTTGTGATGGAAGCAGCTGTGCTGGGAGGACACCCCAAACTGAACCACTGTCCTTCGCCAGTTTTCTCTGTAAGGAGCACAGCGGGCAATTTCCTGGGTGTCTCTGACTCTGCATTGCTCTGACCCTTGAGCAGAACTGGACACGGGGCTCCAGGCATGGCCTCACCAGTGCTGAGCAGTGGGGAAGGATCACTTACCTTGACCTGCTGGCAACACTGTGAGCCCTGGGGCACTTTGCTAGTCATTAGCCCCCAACCAGACTTCACATCACCAAGCACACATGAGGTCCCACATTCACTGCTCTCTCCCCATCCATCAGGCTGATCGTTTCACTGCAGAGGTTCATCCCGTTGGCCAAACACAACCTTCCCTTGGAAGCATCAGTCTTCATCAACAAACAAAATTAAGAAATTCAAGCAGGCAAATTCAGAAATATCACAGAAATGTAGTAAGAGTACAAGCAAAATAAAAATGCCAAACTGGTCATTATTAAAGATTATAGTGTTACTGAAGGTACCAAGGTGGGTGGGTAGAGCATACATGAAAAATTAACTTTGTTTGCTGATCAGCTTAAAGCTACCTGTAAGCCTTTTTTGAAATACTGAGATTAAATGTTCATGAAAGCTATTTGCTACTTGCCACGTTGTACTTACCTGAAGTTAAGACTGTCCACATGTGCTTGGGGTTGCCACAGCTGTTTGGACGTTGATTTGCACAAGTCAAGCACATGCTTAAACTTTTTGACTTCGCTCTGTTGGTTTATAGGGTGTGAAAGACTTTTGCTTCCATGCTGACCTTGCTGCACTGTTGCAATCACTTCTGTGGATAGAATCATGCTGACTGAGATCTGTTTGTTTATGATTTCAGGGGATGTGGTACCATCACGTTGGCAGAAAGGCTCTAGAAGAGCACACAGTTGAGGAAGATCCTGAACAGGACGGAAGCAGCAGAAAGGTTTGTTCTGAGCTCTCCCAATGGAATCAGACTGCAGCGCTGACCTGCTTCTGCAGTAAGAATGACAGATGTTATAGCCACAATTTGGGAACCACAAGTCTGGACATCAGTGGAGAAAAATATTGGGTATTTTAACAATGATATGAAACCCCCGTAGCGCTTGGGATGGAAATTAGGAACAAATTGCCTAATATATCACATGCAGTGGCTGACAAACATGCAAGCACAAAATATTCCTTACTGAAGTTTGTCCCATTACGACTGCAAAACAGCAGCCACCACAGGTTCGGAATCCATTTAAAAACACAAAGTTAAATGGCACAAATTACTTCTGAGTGAAAGATTCCTCCAGTGCCAGCAAGCTTACTGCTTTATCTAGCACATCTCCTTTTGCCCACCAAAGTTTTTACTTTCTCATTTTCACAGAATAGTTGGGTCATCCAGTTCCAACCCTTTGCTGCAGGCTGGTTGCTGCCCACCGCGCCAGGCTGCCTGAACTGACCTTGGACACCTCCATGACTTCCCTGAGCAGCCTCTGCAGGGCCTCACCGCCCTCTGAATGATTAGGGAGACAATTTCTTCCTCACATCCAACCTAAGTCCCCCCCTCTTCTGGTTTATAGCCATTAGCTCAGCTACTGGAGAGCTGTGTGCTCTGCTGAGGTCTGCACTGAGCCCCCCATGCTCATGGAAAGAAGTTTGCCTCTTGAGAAATTATGACAGTATTTCCTGCCCTGTGTAGACAAACCAGCTGGTGCACAGCTCATTCAGAGATTCCTGAACAACCCTTTTCCTCCATGAAACCATCCTGGGGACTCAGAGCCACCACCTTTGGGAAGCACATTTCTATATCCCACTCTAGAATTGAGAATCAGAGGACCGTTTGGGTTGGAAGAGACCCTTACATGCCATGTGGTCCCACTCCCTGCAATGAACAGGGACACCTACAGCTCCATCAGGTGCTCAGAGCTCCATCCAGTCTGACCTTGGGTGGCCCCAGGGATGGGGCATCACCACCTCTCTGGGCAACCTGTGCCAGTGCCTCATCACCCTTACTGTCAGTTTTTTTTCTTCTATCCAGTCTAAATCTCCTTTCTCTTAGTTTGAAAATATGCACGAATGCATAGGAATGCATGGGAATGATGGGAAGCATCCCCCAGGACCTAGCTTTAATGTTCCTTTTCCCCTAGTAGGGTTCCTATTGAGCCTTGAAGTAAGACCAGACATTCTAATAATTTTCTATGTTTATTTCATTTCTAATATATAAGAACAAATGTACACAGATTTTCCAGGTGCTAGGAAAAGGAAAACCAGAATATTTTTCAGGTTCAGCTTCTTAGAAACACGACACAGCAGTTCACATTCATGCTGAACTTGGGCTAGAAATGGGGAATATAAAAGGTACAGAAAAGATCAGTACACTTGCAAACCCATGGGAGTGCTTCTCCCCCAAATCTACCATACACTGCAATCTAGCGAAGAACTGCACAGAGCTTATATGGGTGAGGTTTCATTGTGCTCCCAAAGACAAAGCTCAGATTGATTTCCTTATCTCCTTCTGGTGGGGTGAACTTGAATATCTGCAGCAGGCTGCAGAAGATGATGAAAAGCTCCATCTTGGCCATCACCTCTCCCAGACACACGCGATGACCTGCAAGGGAAGGGGAAACGCAGTCAGTCCCCAGACCAGGCTGGATCCTTACACTTTCTGGGATTACACTCCCTTTGTTTTGCTTCTTCTCCCACAAGGAAAATAATACAGCTTCACACTGAGAGTCTAACTTAGTTAGTTATTAGCACACCTACCTGCTGAGAAGGCAAGGAACGCCTCTCGGATCACAAAATTCCCATCCTTGTCCAAGAAATGGCCAGGGTTGAACTGGTGAGGGGTCTCCCAATACTCAGGGTCAAAAAGAGTTGAGTCTATGTTTGCCATGATGATGGTACCCTGCAAGGAAGATGCTGTTGGCTCAGTTCTGCCTCTGTGTTTCTCAAACATCAAGACTAAAAGGACACAAATGAATTCCACATAGATTTTGGAGCACTGCTGAGCACATGGTAAGAATAAAACAAGTATTTTATTGGGAAAAGATGTTTATCACAAACTGTCCCATCTTGTTGAGGGCTTTTTAAATGTTTTTGTGTGTTTGTTTCTTCAAAAATAAATAAATAAAGAAACCTCTTCATCTCAGTTTCAGAAATTTCCCTGCTTTATTCTCTCCATGTCTCCTTTTCCATTCTGTTAGCAAATGCAACAGAATGAAGAGTGGGAGGTTATTTAACTTCTTATCCTAAACCTACCAACATGAGACTTCTGACAAGCTCTGATAGATTTACAAACAAAAAACAGCACATCCTGCAAATGGAATAGTAGATCTTAACTTATATTTGTCAAGGCAAAGGGAGAGCGCAGAGCAGTAATGTGCAGGAAGATGTGGCCAGAGATCACACTGGAAAAGACAGGATACCTTCGGAACCTGATAACCCAACACAGTTGTATCCTTCACTGCTTGCCTAGGAATAGTGATTAAAATGATGCTGCTAAAGCGAATGATCTCATGAATCACAGCATTTGTATAAGGCAGTTTCTTCCGATCCTCATAGTCGATTTGGTGGGAAGAACCCAGAACAGCATCCAGCTCCTTCTGGACTTTCTCTAGGGAGGAAAAAAAAAGGAACTTTCTATGTAGAGTAGCACCATGCTTTGCATGAAACGGCTGTCTTTTCTGTTCCGGATTATTGGCAGTAATAGAAAAAATAAAATATGTAAATAAATTATACATCTTGTATCCTACAATGTAAATACGATTATACAGCTATTTAGGTACTACTCAGCTAGAATCTGGTATTTCCCAAATTTTAATTTCTGTGGTTAGATCATCAAGCCCAATAGATTTATTCGTCTTCACAGTTTAAGGAAGGGGAACAAATGAATTAAGAATTTCTGAGCAATAGATTAAACTCAAGCTATTGGTTTTACTCTAGCTTGAAAAGGCAATCTTAAAGAAAATAAATAACATTAAGATGTGGAACAGACAATTGTGCGACTTGAAAGAGAGGATCATAGAACCACCAAGGTTGGAAAAGACCTCCAAGATCATCCAGTCCAACCATCCACCTCTCACCAATATTTCCCACTAAACCACGTCCCTCAGCACAACATCTACACATCTTCATGTCTGTGTCTCTGACTCACCTTGGATGTCTGGATAAGCCACCATATAGAGTAATGCCCAACGTAGAGTGGTAGCTGTGGTCTCTGAGCCACCCAGGAAGAGATCAAAAACAGACTGCAACATGTTTTCTTCATCATAGGTGGAATTTGGGACATTTTTAGTCTACGGGTGTCAGTAAGAAAGGTGAAATAAGAGCACAGAATCCATCTAAACATCTGCATCTTTAAAATCACCTGTTGCCCACCCTGCCCTAAGTATCCCAGAGTATACAAATAAGCAGATGTACTATTTTATGCCTCTCAGGCAGGTTACTGGCTATTCAAGGTTCATATTTGAATTTGTTAGGGATAGCATCTGTGTCAGCTCCAGCACAAATTACTCACTTTCTCCATCTGATCCAGGTAAAAGTCAATGAAATCTTTTGGTTCATCCACTGCGCGTCTATCCCTGTGACTTTTGATCTCTTGCCTTATGAAAGAACGAATAAAATTACAGCAAGATTCTATTTTTCGTATGGGTCCCGGGAGGTGCCCTAAAGGCCATGGGAAAACTTCATATATCTGTGGAGCAAGCATTCAACACAGCTGCTGTAAGTAAGTTATACAACACAAGCAAGGCCACACAGAAATACAGTGCAGACATTTTTGGTGGTGAGTTACTGAGTCAGTTTCAACCCTGGATTCCTACCTTTGCTGCATAACTCAACTGGTATCTGCCCTGTTAATTCATCAACAAAAGAATCAGGTTTTGCATATATGTCTATTTTGCATGCATTCACAGTGATACATTTAATATCAATGTATGTTATCTTGATGTAGAGGGAAAAAAAAATCTCTTTTACTCCACTACAATGAATATCACTTTTCAACTTAATAACAGTAGTGTTTCCATTTCAGAAGTGTTCAACACCCGAAGCACATTCCTTTTCCTGGGAAATTCTAATACAAATTATTAATATAATGGTTGAACAATGTCACATCCAAAGCACTTCAAATCCAGTTCATATTCACGGTCAATATTTTTTGTAAAACCAGCTTTTAACGTGTACTAAATACTGTAATAACTATGACAATATATAATGCTATAATTATTATTGCATGACAATTGTCTAATTACTGCTGCCCGATAGCGCGATGAATATCATGCTCAATAATTAAATAATTTGCACGTTAAATGAGCCATTTTCTCACGTAGTAAAAGTAGCTGTTCCCAAAAGCCACAATCCCATTGTATGCTTCCATCAGCTGGCGGAAAGTTTCATCCTGCAGGGAGAAGCGATGCCCGAACACCACAGCACAGATCACATTGGAGACTGCATGAACAATGGGGAAGGAAGGGTCCACAGCTCTTCCTGCCAACAGAGAGAAGTGTTGGTCACCAAAACACCATCTTCCTTGCTATTTTGAAAGCCAGATCACAACGATGCTTTGCCATAGATATCCCCTGTGCTATTTATTTCTGGAGCAAAAATAATCTTTCCCCTCTGAGTTACACAAACTACGTGTTGTGTCAAAACCACGACTGCGCTCCCGGCCACCCCGGTGCCATACCATCTTTGCTCCTGAAGAACTCCACCAGGTGCCGGGCCTCGGCTTGTATCCCACGTTCCATTCCTTTATTCCCCATTCCCAGTTTCCGGAGAGTCGCAATTCCAAAACGCCTCTGATCTTTCCAGATAAGACCATTTGAGACCAGGATACCTTCAGCCATCAAAAATCAATTTGATGCCATGTTAATATTCATGTCACATTGATACTCTCTTGCAAGCTGTGTTTGCCAACATCCCCACATGGGTATCGTCTCCCTACAGGTGTTGTGTCACCACTGCAGGGGTGGCAGAGAGCTTTCCTCAGCCAACAGTACGTTCAGGTTTCTCCCACCAGGAAATACGATGGTCCCTCTCACTGAGCTGCTCAAGGCCTATAGACTTTTCCGAGGAGCCCATTGGAGAGGTCTGCAGGCTTCCTATTCTTGTTCTCCTATGCTTGGATGGATACGAGGCTGGAAGAAACCAGTTTAACCACTCCTGTTTCAAATATAGAACTCTATGCTCCATCCACTGAAATTCAGCAGTGCCTGATGTAAACAGCAGCACAATAAGAAGTTCTAAACAAAGACACATTGCACCTACAGTCTCACTAACACATCTAAAACTCCAGTGCCTTGGGACACCCCAAAGGGCCATTTCTTGTTTAACAGCTCAGTGCATGCTTTCTCCACAGCAGCCACTGTGTAAACAAGCAACTGGGAGCTTCAAGAATTACTTCAGCCTCTGCTCCTCAACTCCAGGTGAAGGATTTAAAGGCATCAGATGGGTTATTGCAAAGCAAGGCATAAACTTAGACAACACCAATAATGGATAAATTAGACTAACAAGTACAACCACTGCTGGCTTTGGTAAGATTCTGGAAGGCATGTGTGACAGTGGGACTTAGGAGACAACAGGAACGCTGCAGAACGGCTTTATTTGCTCCTCGTGAACAAATGGAATGGGTGAACAGGGAACTAAGAGCTTGTCAGCAGACAAAGTCCTTCAGCAGATATACGCATCTCACCTTTTCCAGAAGAAAATCTGTTGAACAAGTAGGTCTGTAGCCGCCCAGAAACATCCTCTGAGTTGGTGGTGAGACCATCCTTCACCGCTTTGAAGCCATACAGCACCACTATGGGTTTGTGACCCAGCCACAGGGTGCAGATGTTGCCATAGGCTTTTGCTAGCTGCGCGTTAGTCGATGCAAAACAAAAACCAAACAAACCAAAAAACTATTGGAGAAACATCAACCAAAATGCACACACAATGGGGTCTGCTCTTCCAACATGACTTTACCCCAGGGTTCAGGAAATGAAGAGGGGAAAATGGTTTTGTTTTGCAATGGGAACGCTTATGACAGTAAAGCTGTAGCATCACTCTGGGATTCCACTATTCACAGTAATGTGAATGGTGAAAAGAACAGCTGCTCTTGCTCTTTTTAACGCATAGCATGGGATGTCTTTGTGATATTAATGATTGTGGAAGTGCCCCTGGATGGGTATTCACAGCTCACACTAGGTTTCATATGAAAGTTCACATGCCCAATTCCAGCTTTCAACTCCTCGTTTCATTTCCTCAGCCAAAAAAACTAGAACTTCTTGAAATCACACATTTACATGCAGAACATTGGAAGAACAAGTTCAAAAATGCTGAAATCCTCCATTTGTCTTTAACCTGAAGACATCACTATCCCCATATTCATTTATATCACAGGAGGCTGTAGATTTTGACTCCTTCGGGCACTGCATTTAACTTCCATGATCCATCTTTCCTCCCTTTGAAGTTCTCCCAACAAACATATCAACCTATCAACAACCACCATCGTTGGTTACAGCTTTTACTCCTTCGCCCCCATCCACAAATGCATACCTTTTTCAGGCTCCCATGGTCAGCTCTAAAATTTATCCACCAGATGCTTCCAATGATGGGAAATGGGATCGGGCCAGGAGGGAACCGGCGACTTCTCCACTGAAGTCTCAGGAACTGCAAACCCAGCAGAAACAAAACTAGGGATAACAGCATCACAGTCACCATTTCACACCTCCAAACTAGCCTGTCACTGAGAAAGCTGTTATTAATCTGTTAAACTGACTCTGTTGTTCTACTTAACTCTTCCCAAAGAGGACCCAGACTGTCACATCTAAGCTCTCTGCCCTACCACATTTATCCAGCCAACAAAATGAAGAGTGTTTCCAGCTCTGAGCATACTTAATACATTGCTATGCTGCAATATGCTAATAGCTGCCATCGCTTTGAGATCCTACCGAGGCCAGAAGGCGGGCACTTCATTCTGACTCGCATCTGACATTCAGAAATGTCCCATTGAGCAGTTGGTCTGATTGGAAGTGTCACTCACAGCACTGGCTATGTGTGAGTCGAGAGCTGGGATACTAAGCTGGAGTTTTTTGGTGTGCCTGACTGTGTGTGGTTTGTTGCTTTTGTTTGTTTTTTCCATATCTGTGCATGTTTTTTTAAAGAAAGAAGACATTCCGTGGTTGATAGCTTATAGATTTCCCCACTGTAAGCTGTCAGAACTAGTTCTGAAAATATCCATGCTCAGATTCAGCCTTTCTCAGTGACTCCACCACCTCTAGTGACTCTGAGATATTGACTCATGTTTCAGTTTGTGATCTGCTGCAAAACCCAGGTCCTCTTCTGCTTACTCCCGCTCCACCTTCACCATACAAGGAGGAATAACGCAGTTACATCATCCCCTACCTTAGCAAGCAGCAGGTGAATTTTTCAGGTTATTTGCCCAAATGATAAGAGAAAGCACTGTTGGGAAAAGAACAAAAAAAAAGCTGAGAACTGGGAAACAACAATGGAAATCAGCTGGATCCAAGAAGTGTCATGGTGACATGTCCCCATCCAATGGCTGTCTGCTAAGCAGAGACTCGTGTGGTGTCTCAAGAACAGCGGTAAGCATTAAGCAGCAGGTTGACCACAACTTGGTGCTGCGTTGGGCAACACGTAATTGCTTTGTGCATTTCAACTGTGTATATTCTGCTGGCAGAGCCAATGTAAAAGATAATCTGCACAGAGGTGATGCAGTCAGGGTAGGCTGCAATGCAAGTAGACACGCAGAAGGGAAAAAAAAGCAAAATATTCAATTTGTTTCATTTTTATAAGGTTTGAATAGGATATTTGCCAGCCAGCTGGTCCAAATAATTGTAATCTTTGTGGGGTTTTTTTGTCCAGAGGCTTGCCATTCAGTAGGTTTCTACACTGCAGCTTCTTCAGAATTTCTGCAGCTATTGCTGACCACACACTACACCCAGTAACGACAAAAGAAAGGTGGGAGAAAAACACAACGTTAAGCACAAAGCATGTCCTGAGATATAAACAAATGAATAGCACAGCACTGGGCTTCTCCTTTCAGTCGTTCCTAGGTGAGCTCCCCTCCATAAAAATCCATCCACCTGCTGGTTTCTCTGGGTGTTGCCATGCTGTTGAAAAACAGATTCTACCTTTCTCAATCCTGAGCAATCCAAAACCCTTCAGTGTTTCAGCCCACGTTCCTTTCTGAATGGGAATGGCATCAAGTGTATTTATGTTCTTCCCAGTCCCAAAAGCTAAACATGCAACAGCTGAACATTTCTCAGCTACCACGGTAGAACTCGGAGTTCTTCTCAGGAGGAGACAGAACGTTAATACCCATTTCAGCTTTCTCTTATCTGAAACGTTCTGTTCTGACCATGACTATTAGCATTCCAAGTGCAATATTTAGGCTACTAAATACATCAAAAATGCTGAAGCAAATACTCAAACATTAGGAAATGCCAAAACTAAGACTTTCTTAGCACAACAGGGATTGCTTCTTAGTGAAGCCTTACTGAGAGCAGTACCAGATGTGCTGTGGCTGAACTTAAGGCATTCAGCATCTCTTCCATTCCATTAAATGAACCAATGTGCATCAGAGGACCAAGAAACTGATAACACAACGGTGGGACTCAGCAGGTAGAGGAGGACCTCACAGGGAGGTTTTTGGGAAGAGGCCTTTCTGGGAGCAAACCATTTTCCTTGTTCAACGTCTCCATTCTATGTGAGCAGCACCTCCCACTGCAAGCCCTACATGTACACTGCTGTGCCAAGCAATGCCTGCACAGCACAGAGCCTCACACTGCTTCCTAACACACACTAAATCCACCTTTGCAACCAACAACTCAACACCTAAGCCCTGGTATTATAACACACCCCGAGCACAATGCACACACCACACTCACCTCTTGTTTGCACCTCACCTTTCTGATGGCTCTGCTCTCTTGCTGGAGGGGGAAAAATGGTTGGGGGGTGGGTGGGAGTGAAAGGGGAAAAGGGGTTTCAGATAAACCAGTTTTTGCCATCCCAACAGAAATATTTAAGATGGGAAATGCTTTTCAGTTGTGGAGATTCCAAACCCTTTTAAGGCAATCTACTTCAGAGAAAATCAGTGAATGGCAGCTAAGAAAAGTAAGACACTTAAGACATTAGCTTAGCCTTCCGCTGCTTGAATTCAACTGTTTTTCTGCTCAGAGACTGCATCCTATTGTGGAAATGTGTGCACAGTGCACTTCTATAAAAGAAACCACATAAAAATCGCAGTGTTTCAGAAAGGCAATAAGTACCATCTCCTCAGCGTTTAACTACAAGAAACTTCAGGAGGTGTTACCATTATGCAAGACAGTTGGTATTCTTGGATAACTGCTTGACAATGACTGCAAAAACCAATATCAACACAAAAAAAATATATAGAATTCTGGTTGTGTCAAAAAATTGAGACAGACCACAATTACAGATCATAAAAGAGAATAGGTGTGGCTTGGCTAGCTGCAAGGGATCACATATTTCCAAGTTTTCTGAAGACTTCAGCTTAGGCAAACTGTAGATCGAGAGGGAGGGACAGACAGACAGATGGTCAAAGGAGGCATATGTTCTCTGGAGAGAGTTGGACTTCAGTAGAAGCACTCACCCATTCATCTGCACAGCACTGTATTTGCAGAGGAAGCCGTACACAGAGCAGTGAGCAGCAGAGATTTCCATAAGATGCTGGGGATTGTTGAGCTGTTTGTAGCCCTGGTAGCCTCCCTCCTGATCCTGCAGTTCCTGAAGCTGCAGTGGATGCGTAGCCAGCTCCCTCCAGGACCAGTTCCTCTCCCCATCATTGGGAACTTGTGGCTGCTGGACTTCAAACTTCGCCGAGAAACTCTCGCTAAGGTATTTAGTTATGTCTTATCTCTTGTACGTGGGTTAGTGGGGAAATATTGGCAGTAGGTGGGCAGTTGGACTGAATGATCTTGGAGATCTTTTCCAACCTTGGTGATCCTGTGATCTGTGGATGAAAATCTATCTGAATCTATTTTAACTTCAATTTAAGTATCAATAAGCATCATGTTTCATTACCAGATTTGTTCTCTGTCTTTGTATTGATGTCTCTCACCTTGTAAACCATCTTTAGTTGAATTTCCTTTGGCTGACACTAATGTCACTAGAATACCTCCAGGCCATGACAGTCCAATCTCCATTAGAAGATCAAACATACACTCTAAACAGACCCTTCTGCTCATATTTGTATAACCAAAAGTCAGCAAGGCACATTTTATTACTAAAATGAAGCAGGAAAAAAAAAAAGAATTCTTGTTCTGCTCACAGCACAAGTTCTTAATAAGCCAACTAAAACTCAAGATGTGCATCAGATTACTTTAAGGAAAAATGCTAGCAGTATCTGAGGAAAGACAACAGAAGCAAATATGAACAATAGTGGGAAAGCTACAGGAAAGAATGCAAAAGCGTTTCTTTTCTTTCTTTGGAAGTTGGAGAAAAAAAAAGGACCATTGTCAACTTTTATTTGTGAAAGAAAACAGAAAAGCTTTGGCATTTTGCATGCATTCATTTGTTCTTCAATGCCTAAAATGAATGCATTCTGTTTCCTATTCACTGATGCACTGTTATTAACTCTTCAGTTAACCAACATCTATGGCAACATCTACACAGTGTGGATGGGACAGACTCCCGTGGTTGTACTGAATGGATACAAAGCAGTAAAAGATGCCATCGTCACCCACTCAGAAGAGACTTCTGGAAGACCTCTCACCCCGTTCTACAGGGACATGATGGGCGAAAAAGGTGTCACAATACCAAAATACGCATATCTTTGTGATATCTAGTGAAATATAACCCAATCCAAACCCAATTTTGCTTCCTGCAGTGAAAGGATTTCCCCGCCCAGCACCGAAATAAACATTTCTGTGTTCTTCAGGCATTTTTCTGACAAGCGGGCACACCTGGAAGCAACAGAGACGCTTTGGGATGACCATTATACGGAGCCTAGGATTTGGGAAGAACAACTTGGAGCATCAAATTCAAACGGAGGCCTCTCACCTTCTGCACATCTTTGCAAACACAAAAGGTAAATTCACTAGAAAAATAAGACTTGGGGTGCTTTCTGAAATACAGTGGATTAGGGGAACTAAAGTTTCACGGCACATTTTTTACGAGCTATAAGGATATTTTTCCTATTAGTGGGAATTCTACCGGCTTTTTAATTGCATCCTTGAAAAAAAAGTTTTGTCTGCACAGCTGGCAATGTGAAGCTGTTTGTTTTTCGTTTTTGTTTAAATAAGGATAGTAGAAAATGTTTATTATCAACATCGTCTCAGGGACAGCTGGTAACAATTTTTTTACATTCAAGGAGGATACAAAACCTGTAAGTTTTCCTCCACAATGAACAGAATTTGTGACCTGCTGGGCAGCAAACCTCTACAGGTTTGGCAGGGAAAAAAAGCCCAGCACAAGGAGAACATCATTCTGTTGTTCAACAAAATTCCTTTGTAGGGTTTGAATGAAGTAGAAACCAGTAGAATTTTAACAATATGCCAAAATAAAGCGACCAAATATAAATATTCTGAACAGCCAAATCCCTCACCCACATCATAGCTCATACTGACATTCCTTTGGCCAGTTTGAAGGTTGTCCTCACCTTTAGCACATGTACTTGATTATTTTTCTAGATCTCACCTCTCTGTTTACTTTAACCCTTTTTACAGGAGCTGCGTTCCATCCTGTAAACTAAAGAATGTGGGTTGGTGGGCACAGTGGTGATGGGTCGATGGTTGGCCAAGATGATCTTAGTGGTCTTTTCTAGCCTTCAAGATTCTATTATAAGATCTACGAAAGTTTTGCCTTCACAATCTGTGGAGAAAAAAGAATATACATATAATATAAATAGTTGAATGTTACGCTGCACTTGAAAACAAAACAGAGAGAAGACATCTCATCGTGACTAAGAAATTAAGACTTACGAATCTTTCCTTTCTGCTTTGTTACCTTCCCCCCCACCCCTGAGTTTAAATATCTGCCTGCAGATTTGAAGGTGTGTGTAATCCATCCAGACCACCCAAATCACAACTCAGAGAGGTGGAAGAAGAGAGACCTGGCATTCATCTTCTCAAAGACAAAAATTACCCTATTTTACAAGAATTAAAAGCAGACTGAAAATAAAGATTCCCCGCAACTACAGAGACTTGCGTTACACTAGAGTTCACTTGCAGAAGAGCAGACTCCTTTTAGACCAAGTTTCATACACTTTGAACTACGATTATTTTTGCTTTTAAAAGAAATGCTCCTCTTCCTTAGTTTTTACACTCACCAGTAGCTCCTGTGCTTGCAGGCAGGCCTTTCAACCCCCGCACTTCCATCGTCCATGCCATTGCCAATATAATCTGTGCTGTTGTTTTTGGCCATCGCTTCTCCAGCGAGGATGAATCTTTCAGCAAGCTTATCAAGGCTGTTTATTTTGTGATCTACTTTCAAGCCACTATCTGGGGCAGGGTAAGAACCTATACATTTAATCAGAATTTTCCAAGTTCCAACTTGTGTATTGCCTCACCTACACCTTCGGTGTATGGTAACCGAAATGACTCTTGCAGTGCCTTTGCAGTTATCAGGAAATGGGAATTGGGCTCTCCGTTGAAAAATGCTCATATTTCTTCTCATTCATTTACAACCACAGATGTATGATGCTTTCCCATGGCTTATGCACCGCTTCCCAGGACCGCATCAGAAAGTGTTCGCATACAACGACTTCATGCACAATTTAGTTATGAATGAGATCCAGATGCATGAGAGAGAGAAGGCAGGTGATCCACAGGATCTCATTGACTTCTACCTAACCCAAATAGCAAAAGTAAGTATCTGTTTATCACCACAGCCCCTCCTTGGCCTCAGTGTCCACTACAAATACTTGCTCTTCAAGTGACAACAATAGAATTTTAATACTCACACTTTGTTTGGCACTGAAGAGTTTTGCTTTGGTGGGTTGCTCACCATTTTCACAAAGTTATGCCCATTGGTAACGTAGCAATTGAACGTATGAAACAATCCACTTCATAGCCTTCGTGTGAATGTATCCTACAGACCAAAGATGACCCCACCTCTACATTTAATAAAGACAATATGGTTCAGACTGTGGTTGATCTCTTGCTGGGAGGGACTGAAACGACAAGCACCACCCTCCTCTGGGCACTGCTCTACATGGTACAATACCCAGAAATACAAGGTGAGTAAAAGCCTTAGCAGAGAACTGCACTCAACATTACATCAAAATGAACGTAATTGCAATGTAAGTATCCGCTCAATCACATGCAACAGATCAAAATAAGCATTAGCAATGAATACAAGTGGTAGACCCCAATAATTAAGATCTAAATGAAGGCTTAACAACCAAAACAGAAAAATTGTGCTTTCTCCACCAGCTCACTAAGATCATTTTAATTAATAGAAAGCACTGCCACCCCCTTCTAGTGAGATAAAACAAGGAATACCTAGCTGAGGTCATGATTACATATGCAGCCGGAACTTTTATAACCTTCAGAACAGGAAAGCTTTAAGAACACAGAACCATATCACCCTCATAGAGATCACCCTGTGCTTTGGGAATATGCATTTTCTCAGTCAACTGAAACCAACACAGATGTCAAAACACACACCGAGGCATCTCAAAGTAGCACAGTCTCTTTTTTTTCTCCCCTACCTTGGGGCTGGAAACAAAGAGAAAACAAAAGTTGAAGTATTGTTATTGCTCTGCAGAAAGAGTTCAAAGAGAAATAGAGGCTGTTCTGGAACCTTCCCACGTCATCAGCTACGAAGACCGCAAAAGACTGCCCTATACAAATGCTGTGATTCACGAGACTTTGCGGTACAGCAACATCACTTCTGTGGGGGTCCCTCGATTGTGTGTGAGGAATACAACTTTGCTGGGCTTTCACATTAAAAAGGTAAGGAGTACATATGTCTCCAAGCTTTGGACAGTTCATATTTACTATGTCTAGCACATCAGCTCCTCCAAATCCTGGCTTGGCACAGAGAATACATGGCAGCACGTCATAGATGTAAAACAAAGCTGAGTGCTCCAAACCAGAGCCTACATGTAACACCTTATGACAAAAAAGAAGATAGAAGGGTTTATTAAGCCTAGATGCACGCAGGAGAAGGGCAAGCTGAGTCCAAGCACCCGGCTGTAGACACAGGATGGCATAGCGTCTAATAGAGAGAGGAGCCAGAGAAGAACAAATACATAGAAAATATCATCTCTGTTTGTTGCAGGGCACGCTTGTGCTGCCAAATCTGCACTCTGTGGTGTATGACAGTGACCACTGGGCAACCCCCTGCAAGTTCGACCCAAACCATTTCCTCGATGTGGATGGCAACTTCGTGAACAAAGAGGCATTCTTACCCTTCTCAGCAGGTAATGCCCCAACATTGCAGCATCTCTCTTGTTTTGTCTTGCAGCACAACAAACGTTCTAAATTCTAAAACATTAACAGACGTTTTGATAAAAATATATTTGGCACCAAGATTTGAAGTCACATATTTCACTGTAAAAGCCACAGATTTTGTCTTGTTCTGTTTGTTTTTCATGTAACTTAGCTGCACACTGCTAACTTCTTTCCCTTTTCCCTGCAGGGCACCGTGTGTGTTTGGGGGAACAGATGGCACGAGTTGAACTGTTCATCTTTTTCACTAATCTGCTTCGGGCATTCACATTCCAGCTGCCTGAAGGAGTAAAGGAAATCAACCCAGAGTACGTTTTGGGTGCAATACTGCAGCCACATCCATATGAAATCTGTGCTGTTCCACGTTAATGTGCAACATACCACACAGCAGAGGGACTTTGACCCGTCAATGACTGCAGAACAAATATCCCTATCTTATCTGTATTCAAATTCACATAGCTCAGTGTAGAGAATTAACACAGAAGTATTTCTGTTTAGGAAGGCTGACCTCATGCAGATGAGCTTTCTGAAACTAGGAAGTTGCATTTACCAAAACTCATATAATCACGCCGCAGGTATATACAATTACTCAGAAGCGTTACCAAAAACATACTTACACACTCACAGTAACAATTAATCAGATGTAGCATTTTAGAGAAGTGATCTGTAACAACAGCTTCCTGCATGTGTGCTCAGTAACGTATCACGTGTGAAATGGCACCACTGTTCCAACACAGTAAGGATGCCTGAAAACACCATTTGGTTCAGCACAGTTACTCCTGTCTACTCACAGGTGTTTCCTTGCTTCCTCCTGCAGAAGGTTCCAGGGCATACAACCCCAGTTTTGACTCCATTTCTCGCTCTCTGAAAACACTTCATATAGCAATGGCAGCTTCACATGTGCATTGATGTTGGCAGAACATGGGCTCTTATAATCACATTCCATTTGGAAATACCCACACCTTTTTTCTTTACTACCTTCCATATGTGTTCTCTATTTTATCACTGCTCTCAGATCCAGGTGTTATCAAGAACTTTCCTTCTGCTTAATATCACCATTACAACATCCAACAATTTGCTCTTTGAAGGCAAATAACAGTCTTTCAAGAAAAGAAGATGCCAGTATTTGTCAAAGCAAGCACAGCAGAGATCTATTACCTACAGCCTTCTCCTGTCGTCCCATACTTCCATAGCAAATGTGGAAAGTTTGGACCACTTAAAATTCAACTGTGATCATCCTTAATGCTCTCAGCATTCCAAGTTCAATAGGGACAAACATAAATTATGCTAGGATGTTGTTAAAAGCAAAAGTGGAGTTACTTATTTAGCAGATGTAAAACTAAAGGAAAACTTCATTCTCCTCTCTAACATTTCCAATTACCACCATCCACTTGGTGAGAATCCCAGAGCTCTAACATGCTGTAAAGTTTGCTACTGCAGAACAAATAAAGACTTGACATCCATACACAGTTTCGACCTTTTTAATAAAAGACATTTGAAAACTTTTGAACATAACTCCATTTCAACTGAGGAAAATATAACATCTAAAAAATTCCTCCTTGAAAAAAAAAAATCTCTCAACCTTCAGATTTCTTACAGTGAGGGCGGGGGGTACCTGGCATAAAACACATTCTCACAGATTTATGAAAGCAGTCAGATGTGGCAGTTCATAAAAGTTTTCAAGTCTTATCTCCATCTTTTGTGGGATTCATTAAAGGAAAACTCACCAAAAAAAAAATCACTTTTCACCCTACCACTTGCACAGTGCAGCCAAGGGCCCACAGTAAAGTGCTCAGCAGTATGACTGGCAGTATAGGATATAAGCTTGGACTTGCTCTATTCCAGTTTATTCTAATGATTTTTGAGGTATGTCCTACGTGAGAAAAAGACTCCAGTTTATTTCCGCTGTGTTCACCCTTTGGTCTCCTGATTGATTTTTTTTCCCCCCAAATATTATTCCCTTATGCACCTGAATTTCCTGGTTTTCTTCTAAAAATGCATCTTGAATGAAAACATGCACATATCCCCCACCTGTATTCGTGAGGGACTGAGGTACACCATGAAGATCCTTTGTACAATGCTGGTTCTAAAACACGTGGGAAGAACATATGTTTACAGTGTACACGATAAAGGAGGTATTTTTTACAGAAAAGTTGCTGTAGACCTGACAGTTGTTATCAGTGGAAAAACAACTGGGCTATAAATTTCTTCTCTTTATCCCACTCTAAACCAAAACCAGCAAGAACTGAAGCGTTCCTCAGCTTTCTCATGATTCTCAAAATGTCAGCATGAGAGTTCCACATCACTTTTTCATCACAGTTGTAAATGAAACCTACAAGAAAATGATCAGGGCAGAAAAAAAAAAAAAAGTTATTTAATGAGAAAAAGAAATTCATAAGGAATTGAAGTAAAACAGAAAACAAAGATGTAAAAACCAGGACTAAGAGCTAGTTCTGTCTATGAAACATCTTAATAAACTAAGAACTTGTAAATCCTGTAACATCAGTAATTAGAAATCACACAAACACAAAAAATACACCAACATTCAGCTCTGTTCTGATACACCACATAAATCAAGAGCCCAAGTTCTAAGGCAGACTGCCACATCTGTCAGAGGTTACAGCTCTGAAAAAAACCAAGTGATTTAAAAATCCAGGCTTTAGAAAAACCTCTTGGAGGGTATTGGATTCACACATTAACTTCTGCCACTGCTAAGGAAACTACAACTGCCACTCATTTCCAATTTTTTCATGTTTTGAAGCCCAAAAGAATCTAAACTCTTAGTTCCTTTGATGTTGGGCAGCACTCTTCTCCTAAGTCCCTTCTTTTCATGGAATATCCAAGAAATACATCTTGAAGTATATCTCCTCTGTAACAATGGCCTTGCAATCTTGTTTTCCCAAAAGAGCAGTAAAGAAGAGCTTCAGCACATACTTCACCTCCTAGATATTAACTTAGCAATCGCCAAGAGGAATGTACATGCTGATCTTTACCCACTGCAGTGAAGCACCCAAAATCCATACTGTTTGCGTGGTTTTAAGGACAAAATGTAACCACTGGTCAGCATGACCTAGATCAAGAAGACCAGCAAGCCAGGAATTTTTCCTAAGACTTCTTTTTAGTCAAAGTTTCACAGAGAAACAGACGAGTATCTAGATGGTTGTGATCCCAAGTAATAAGCAGAGTACTGTCCACAGCATACTCTGATCCAAATACATCAGATAAAGTTTTTTTTAAAAAAAAAAACACACTCGAAGTTCTTCTTTCCACTCAGTTAAAACTCTGTGTGCAGTAGGAACTCAGCACTCGCATCCACCCCCCTTCAAGAATAATATACACATACCTAATTAAGCAAAATACAGTCATCAAAATGTTAAATATGTGGTATTAGCTCTTAATAGAGCAGTCTGTGTGCCAAGAAGAATTATGAAAGGACATGCAGGCTGTGAGGAAACCAGTAAGAAATTAAACTACTGTGGGGCAAGGTAATCTCTGGGTTGCCCCTTCTCTTCTTTTTGCTGTATTTTCTCTAGCTTTTTCAATAATATGCTATCATTAGAATTTCTAAATTGGGCATCCAAGGTATTGGTATTACTATTGAAGCCAACCAAGTGGAAGAAGATTACAATATTTAATTAAATCTAGTAGATCTATGGTAACACCAAGAAACCAATTATGTCAAAATGCATTACAAGTGTTTACACTTCTGAAAGCAAATGCAAAGGTCAAATGCAACCAGTTACTCATCACTGACAGCCCTATTTTTCACAGACACACAGTGGGGAAGGCCTTCAAGGAGTAAATAATGGCTTTATAAAACAGTCATAGGTAAACTTCCACATATCTGAGCAGAATGGAAAGAAACGTTCTTAGTTGGTAACTACTGCTACTCTGCTGGTAGAGAAACAAACAGAAGATCAACTGCTTGATTTGATTATCAGTTTGCAGCAAGTAAATAAGAACATTCAAAGTCCAGTCCACTGATGCATGACTCTCAAATTATTATCTAATACATAAACTTTCATTATGTCTCTGTGTCACCATTAGGACAAATTAAAACTGTATCACTTACTTCTTGCAATACTTGTCCAAGCGTCTCTCTGCTGTGAATGCGCTTCCTGTTGAAAACCAAAAGTACATTTACACTTCTGCACAAAGCACTGAGGGATCTTGCAAACATCAACTGTTATACTAGGCATGGTTCCATATCCTTATCCATATGGAATCTTAACACAATCTTATCAAACCTACAAACTTTGAGTAAGACCTGCTATCACTCAGTGAGGCGTAAGAACTCACTGCAGCTTCTCAAACACAAACAAACATTGTTTGTTAAAAAGCTTATTAAGCTTTCAGCATAAATCCAAGTAACTGCATATAGGTGACAACGAGTCATGTCAGCACTATCTTCTCTGGACCTAGACATCTGTTGTTCAGCAACTGATGCAAGAAGATTAACCACACTGCTACTACCGTCATTCTTCCAACATAGTCGAAGATGATAAGGAGTGCTTGCTACAAAGACTTGAAAAGGGAAAAATGAAGATTCTTCTACCAGAAGTGACAGTAACTATAGTTACTATTTCTGAACATCCTGTAATACGCATACTAAAAAATACCGTAGATCCAAATAGAAAGCAGCGGATTTTTACCTGTCTATTTTGGTTGCTATGATCACTGTAAAACTGCCTTCTGTGTTGGGCAAGTACGTAGATGGTATAATTACATAACTTCCAGCAGGAAGCCTGCACAGCCTGCTTACTTCCTGTGAGTAGCAGTGAGGTACACAGCTCACCAGTGGCTCCAAGTGCAGAAAAGAGGAAGTATTTGGCTTCCAACTGCTGTTAGGTACCTGCAAAGTAAGAGAACAAAAAACATGCTTATCTTTTCAACACAGGTATACCTGTGCCAGATGCACCACAGTAAGATGTGTTCTGTATGCATTCTGCTCCAAATGCTCGCTCTTGTGTACAGAACTACAGAGGAAACATCTTCTGAAAATAAAGCCAGCTGAGTGACAACCTTTGATGGAGAAACAAATAAAAGAGCACACTTGATCTGTTTCACACACTAATTTTTCATATTTGTCAATGTCTGTAAAAGCCTTGTGTCACTGACTCACTCTGAGTTCATGCTCTACTAAGCCTACACCTGGCAAACGAGTCTTACCTGGAAGATATGAAAACCTATTGGACGACACTTGCTGTCTTGGCAGTGCTGACGGAGGGTGATTTTCACACTGCTTTTTCCTGGTCCTGCAGGAATGGAGAGGGGAAAGCAGGGATTCATATGGAAGGAGGGGAAGTTCCTGCTGCCTCCAGCACTTTGCCCATTTTTCCAGCATCCTTCCAGCTGCAGTGTTTCCCATTCACCTACTGGGAGTTCTTCAGTAAGAGCAGCATCTGGGGGTGGTGGTTTTATCTCACTGTCAAACACAAGAAAGAAAATAAAACAAAATGCAACAGAACACATATGATTTCACAAAGCTAGAAAGCCAGCTTGCACAAATAAATCTTACATAAACTTACAGGAACACAGTCCAAAGCATACCCTGCATTATTTGTACATCCCCCAATCTTCAGTCAGAAAATACCATTCACCTGCTGACCTGATCACTGCAACATTAACACCTATTTCAATCCTAGCCCACCATCACTTGTAATTTACTATCAACACCAGTCCCACAGCATTCAGAACGATATTTCAGCATAAGGACAGATGGTATATTTGAAGTTATTCCCAAACCTCCATTCAGTTAAGAACACATAACAGAGCTCTGATATTCTACGATTGTCATTTCAGACACCTATCCAGGCTGACGCCTGTTTCAGACTTAGCAGTGTTACACATAACAGCAGTAGATGAGAGGATAAAATTTGCCCTGAAGTGCTCCACAGATGCTGTACGTTCAGAAAAATATATTGTCAACACAAGCCCACATCTTAGACCCAAGCAGCAAAATTAGTCTCATTGTTTTGCAGACCTTTATTCAGCCTAACACTTGATGACATCTTGCCTCCAAATTCTGCAGAGTACATGATCTGACTTTATAGTGTGACTTGCCAGCTTCTGTCCAAGAGCATAAGAGCTGTTAATGCACTATCAAAGTATCAAAAAAACCATGAACAACTTTTAAACACATTGTCAGTGGTACATGTTGCCTCCATGCTTATCAAGCACAAGCTATCAGACGTGCCCATATTTTTTCAGGTTTATTGGAAGACACAACTTTGCTGACACCATGCAGCAACTCAATCATCATGTCTTCATATGCATTTATTTTAGGTGTGTGGTCACCAAGGCAGATTTGCTCATGAGTAACTGACTTCAAAGTGTTGAGATATCCCTGTATCTGCTACAGTTAAGGAAAAAATACGTAAGTGATCTGAAGCTACTGGACTGACATTGCTGATGTCTCACACTGGATCAGCAAGCATTGTTATACAGAAAAAAAAGCTTTTTCAAGTTCATTATAAAAGAATTACTTTCTATCACAAGCTATGAGGCAAGATCAAATAGGATACAACATGGAGTGATGCTTACAAAAGTATTTTCTCAAAATGCTGGTAACGTTCTTGAGGCATTTACAATTAAAGCAGCTCCACAGTACTATCTGGGTTGAATGCTTTAACTTAAGACACAATCCTTCATTCAACCAAGGCAGACAGCACTAATGTCAGTGCTATTTTTCACACCTGTCCTCACAAAGATGAGCTACAAGTATGATGTCACCTGAGTCCACTACAAACTCTGCATTTGCATTTGAAACCCTGGTGCTCACTCTCAAAAGCATCCTATGCCTGGCAATCCGTTAGCATGTGTGCCAACATTTCTTCCACAACACATGATAACGTATGGCTCTTTTCCATCATCCACTGTAGTAAGATAACTTCTATGGTACACCTGCATTTTTCCCAACACTAACAGAGATCAGGACACTACTCATCTCATTACTTCTGACATGTGTTACCTTAAATGCTTAGTCATAACACATAAGAGGTAACAGCTGCTTCAACCAAAAAAAAAAAAAACCAAGGAGATGGAACACTGCCTCCATAAACACAAAGAGAAAACTATGCTATAATTTGCTATTCTGCAAAACTGTTCAGAAACCCTTTGAACATTTTCATACTTCGCAAATGTATCTTCATGTATCTGTTTGTGCCCACAAGCTGAAGAAGTTTTCTGCTTCTTTTTAAACATACCTGAGAGAGATTCTTCCTGTAGAAAATACACGAAGCAAGAAATGCCCTACAGCATCTTTCAGGAAAGTGCTGGGAACAACAAGGTAGTACCCAGGAGAAAGGTCGCAGCATACATGCACTTCTCTGTCATAGGAATGGCAGACGGTACCTACAACTGGAGGAGCAGAGAGGGTCTTTGGAAGGTTAAATCGTTTCTTCTCCACCTAGAACAGATGCATAATGATGCGTGGTGGTTTAGGAAAAATGAGCAGTTTCTAATAAAAGTAATCAAGTACTGTTTATTTAAACACACCTACATTTACAAAATGAAACAAGGAAGAGAGTATCAGCAGGCAAGCTGATTATCAAAGAGGAACAGAAAGTGTTAATATTCAGAAGGAAAATTTGGAATAGCCATTAAGTGATCAGCCTGAAATGCCACTCACTAGCTTGGAACAATCCCAGAAGTTCCAGTATATGGCACTCACAGAGTAGAATCAAATGCTAGTTCACACCTAGGCTGTACGGACAGTAACTCTGTGACATATTCAGGACATAAATCAGAGATGGAAAATGTTTAAACAGTGGAATTATATCACTGTTGTAAGAAACGAGTTATTTTAGTCAGATGTTTCAATAATGCCTTAAAACTTCTACTTGCAAGAGAAAAACGTCACTTCCAAATTACCTTCCAGACATGCAATCCCACAGCCTGATATTTCTTCCCCTGTATGCCTTCAGCCAAAGACAGATTTTCCTCTACTAAGCGGGTCAGATTTTTAATTCTTCCAGCCCAGTCAGCACTGTATTTTCTGTGTTTCTGCAGCAGAGCAATGCACACCTCGCTCTTCTCACAGACTCTCAGCCAGAACTTAGGGTTGGTAGGGAAGCTGCTGTTGTTACGGCAGCCACCTGCAGACTGGCCTCTCACCCAGGATCCAAAAAGATTTTGAGAGTGATACAGCACTTTCTCTAATGAAATGAGAAAAACACGGTGCAAACTTCAGACACCAGAGGTCATTTATTTTATCCAACAAATATATGGCAGAGATTTCCCAACCCAAGAAAACATGGTGTGGTAGCCCTGATGCTTTCTCTCAGTAGACACTCATGAACAAGATTTTGAGAAAAATGAAAATGAATGTCATGACTGGTAATGGCAGACTGACAGGATTTTTACAAGTAACAAAAAATTGGTTTCAGAAATCTGATGTTTGTATCTTACTAAGAAAAAAGAATCTCAAAGCTCTGAAGAGCAACAGCCACCTAGAGAACACTCATCTCTGAACGAATACTACTCCAGCAAGAAACTAGAGCTCAGAGTATCAAAGGCCTTTCTAAAGATCTTCACTTTCCTCTCACCCCTCTATTCTTCCCAGCAGTAGAGACTGAAAAGGCCTACAGGTATAGAAGAGAGGGAAAGACTGACAAAGAGAAATTACGCTCTACTTGCAGCTATTTACAATTCAAATCACTCTTTCCCACTGATTTAGTATTATCCATACAAGAAAGATGTTTTTTTCATACCACACCTGTATAGAGGCTCTGCAGTTGTCCTTCCTCATTCACTGGAAAGCCCACAGTAATCTCATCAAATTCTCTGAAAAATTCCTCTTCATCAACCCAGAATTCTCCCTCTTGGATCTGTGAGAGGAGTTCAGAGGCAACCACTGGATCCAGCTGACTCCATCCTTCACCACTACACAGAAGAGTTAAAACATGGTTCATCACACAATAGAAGTTCCATAACAATCTTTTGTCCCTTGTAGCAGATTTGCATAGCAGGATAATAGAAGGAGGTTTCTTCATTTTAGTGTTGAAGACTTGCCAAGAATGCTTCCTGGATACAATCTGCTGGTCAGTGAGATGGGTCATCAAAAGTACAAAACATAACATTTCAAAGAAAACTTGAAAAACAAACAAACAAACAGCAGTCTAAATATTTTAATGCTTCTCAAGATAAGCTCTGAGGGCCTGTCCTTACTTTCTTACTATTTGCAAGCTATTTTGCCATCTGAATTACTAACTATAATACTGCATTTCCTTTAAAACATCTCTCTTTATTTCTACTTGGCATCAATTCTAGTTTCCCCTATTTGTGTTAACCTGCATAAATAGAAAAAGCAGACAAGCAGAACAAACCTACTCACCCCTCACACCAGGGACCTCTCCAGCACCGCCTTCCCCACGGATTTCGTATTCGTAGCAGGATGATTTCCTTGCCTGACACTTCAGAAAGATTCAACATGTCTGTCACTATAAAGGCATGAAATTCTCCTAGCTCACTTGCACCTGGATAGGAGAAATAATAATAACAACCCAGGATTAGAACGTATATAAAAGAATCCAGACCATCACTGCACAAAGACAGACTTTAAATCATTCTGTGAAAGAGAGCAAAACAAAACAATTGTTTATTGGATCAGTATTAAAGCAGCATTTAAAAAAATTGCAACTATATAGAAATAAAACAAATGAAAACTTTAAAGCATATTTACTCACCTGCTGATCTCAAGTATCTACAAATCCTCAGTGATTTTTTCTAACTATTTTTGGAGGGGGCTTTGAGTGATTTTTCTGTTATTTGCTTTGAGAATGAACCGTAACAACTTCCCACACATTCAACATAAAAAGCACCTCGCAAAAAAACCCTCCATCCTGAACCTAACAACATCTTTAAACCCTTCTCTATCCAAGGTTACATAAAATCACACCACACAGGCTCACACAATATGACAGTCAGCAGTATGCAATGGCTGGCTGCCTTGTGCTCAGAGCAACATCAAATCACTGCTTGTTTTAAATGCTTAACTCTACTGTTACCTTGCCTGGAATTGAGAACTGAGCAGCTTATCACACATTGCTCTTTCAAAACCATTAGTCTCCTAAACACTTCTTTCTTCAGAACCATGCCAGACTTCTCTTTCCCCGTGTTTCTTGCAGGGTCTTTCAAGGCCCATCTTTCAGCAATGCCTCCAGTCAGATCCACCAATGCATCTGCCACCTGTCCTGCCCACAGCTGCTCATAAGATCCGTGCACTCTATGGGAAAACACACACACAGAAAATGTTTCTACAAACAGCAGAACTAAGGAAACAAACTTCCTGTGTCCTTCCTATCCTGCCCATCCCCAAGTAAGCAAGAGAAGACACACAATTTACTTTACAGAGTAAACCATCTAAAGAACATGTAACAAACCCATCAAACAATGAGATGTCTGATGGTTTACAATTCATTCCTTCCTGTATAGAAACTGTTCCAGCCTTGATGTTTGTACCTTATTTGCACATCAGCTTTCACAATATAATAATTGCTTACTGCATATTAACATTTGTTCCTCCTTCTAGAGGAGGAGGAATTAATTTTTTTTTTTAATTTTGTTCACTCTGCACAAGGTGTGAAGAAACCACTTCATACTTAAAGGCTTTTTCTGCCCTCTGCTGGCAGTCACACCATCTTCCCTCCAGGTTATTCTGTACGTTTGATGTCAGTACATTGTGTACATTTCCCCGTGTATAGGAAAAACTGGCAACCATTCTCCTTTATATCAAATTGCATAGGGATCTATGCCCAAAACTATGACTATGCCAAGTCAGATGTCTAAGCAAGCAGAAGGTAAGACACAGATGAGTATTCTACCTCCCTTCATTTCCCTCAATAACAGTGCTCACATACTTAGCATAGGCTTTTTCCAATAGTGGAAGCCAAAACAAATCTTCTGTCTGACACTGGGAAAAGCAGAGTTTACCACCGAGGCAAGGCAAACGATCGTCAATGGTTACTTCCACCCAGTGCCCAAACTGCCAGACGTGACAGGTGAAACGGCCTTGATACAACTCATCTGCCCAGCTGGGCTGACCTGGAGGGAACACCTAGAGGACAACAAGCTCAAATCAAGACAAATAATGAATGGTTATTATTTCAATAAAGAAAACTAGCTTAAACTGAGCTGAATATCAACCCCTTGTAATAAATGCAAAAAGACACAATGCAGTAAAACTAAGCATAACAAAAGTGATATTCACATAAAGGCTTGGGATTAAAAAAAAGCAATATACAAATATAAGTCAGGAAAAAAAATTCTGGAATATGAAGCAAGGTCTCCATACCTTATTCAGCAGGTATTTACTCTTCTGTAAAGCTACACAGGCACACAGGAACCAACAGTCTCCCAAGATTCCTTGCTTCACCTGCACATCCTGCAGACTGTTTGAAAATAACCGAGGAGTAGAGCAAATGTCCTGCAATTAACAGAAGGGAAACTGAAGTTGAACCTTGCATGACAGTCTAAGTCTATGATTTGGAGAACTGGAGGGCACATGAACTCACCAGTTCCTTGCAAGATATATGACCAACTGTGATAGAACAGATGCCATTCACTTTGCACTGCACACTCCAATTTCCAAGAATCTCCAAACTCATCTGATAGAAAAACCTTTTCTAGGGCAAATAAGTATGGATTGCTTTCTAGTGAAAGAGATTACTACAAATGTAGAGTCTCAAACTACTCAATCTGATCTGAAAGTGAGCTTTTAAAATGGTTCTTCTCTCACCTGCAAGCACTGGGAATTAACCAATCAACCCTCAGTAGTAATCTGGGTACAAAACAAAGCTGCTCACTAGGCTCTGTGAAATCTTTTGTTTGTTAATTGTATCTGATAACAATAGCTCCATCTCTGTTCTACAACCACCCCGGGTGTAGGGCAAGAAAGCAACACAACTAAAGGACGCGTACTTTTTCACTTCATTATGTCTTTATACCCTTATTCTTTTCCACACTCAGAACCATTTGTGCTGGATAGGATCTTTAAAGGCCATCTGGTCCAACCTCCTGCACTGAACAGGGACACCTACAGCTCCATCAGATGCTCAGAGCCCCATCCAGCCTGACCTTGGGTTTCTGCAGGGATGGAGCACCACCACCTCCGTGCAATCTGTGCCAGTGCCTCATCACCCTTATCATAAACAATTCTTTTCTTATTCCCAACGTAAATGCCCCCTCTTCTAGTTTCAAACCATTTCTCCTTGTCCTGTCACAACAGATGCTGCACAATTTTTCTTCAGCAACAACAAAGGAATCAATACAAACACTACAACCTGGCTGCCTTCAAGACAATTATACAATACATTGAAAAAATGAGAATGACGTGGACATTTAACTTGATACGTGCATAATTTGTATAAGGAAATATATTTAATAGAATTATAGAATGGCCTGGGTTGAAAAGGACCACAATGATCATCTAGTTGCAACTCCTTTGCTATGTACAGGGTCGCCAACCACCAAACCAGGCTGCCCAGAGCCACATCCAGCCTGGCCTTGAATGCCTCCAGGGATGGGACATCCACAGCCTCCTTGGGCAACCTGTTCAGTGCATCACCACCCTCTGTGTGAAAAACTTCCTCCTAATATTGAACCTAAACTTCCCCTGTCTGAGTTTAAAACCAGTCCCCCTTGTCCTATCACTATCCACCCTTGTAAACAGCTATTGTAAGAGGAGGGAGAACAGAATACCCCAAATTCTACTGCTACCGTGGCATTCCTGCTACAAGCACAGGCTTTTGTACCTCAGAACTCACCTGAGGTCTCAACCACGATATCTCACCCCTGAACTGGGCGAGTGGGGTGCAGGAATCAAAAAATATGGAGGTGTCGCTGGCGGGGAACGCAGGGTCTGTGTACAGCTCTCTCCTCACCGGCAGCTGCTTTTTCTCTCCCAGCATTTTCAATGCAATCCCAAGCGGCTCTGCCGGCTATTCCCAAGACTCTGTTTCCAAGCATCACCCTAGAACGCAAACGAGTGTTGTAACCGAGAAACCACGAAGAAGCACAAGTGTTAGTGCCCAGGAAGGGAAAGGCTCTCTCACTGTTCCTACCGAGCTCCGCGAGCCACGCCATCGCCGCTTTCTTTCAGCGCCGGCTGCCACTCCCAGGGCTCTCCGATCTGACAGGAAACAAGAGGAGGCCTCAGCTCCCCCGCACAGCCTCCTCGCACAGCCCCCACGGCCGCCCCTCACCCCAGCGCTGCCCACTCCCCACAGCCTCTCCCCGCGCAGCCCCCCGCCTCAGCGCGGCCCTCCCCGCCCCCCTCACCGCAGGGCAGGCCCCGCCGCCATGCCCGGAGCGGCCGTTCCCGAGGCAACGCCGGACACCTCCGCCTCTCTCCACCCTCTCCTCTCAGCCCAGAGATAACGGATTGAGGCGGAGACCAATGAGAAGGCGGAAAGTGGGCACGTGATGCCGTCTGCGCCAATCCGCGGCCGCCTGCCCCTCAGGGATAGGGCGGTTCCCAGTGCGCCCCGCGGCGCTGAGGTGAGCGCGGCGGGAAGAGGTTCGGGAGGGCTGTGCTGTCCCGCAGTCCGTTACCTCAGGGCACGGGGCAGGCCCGCCCTGCTGCCCTTAGTCACGTTCGGGCTTTCCATCCTTGTGTGACCCAAAAAAGACACGTAAACAGACTGCTGAGCCAGCGCGGGGGTGCAGCGTTCACCAAAAAGCAGCGTTGTACCGGTCCACTGCTGACACCAGCCTACCTGAGGGCACAGAGGCCGGCTGGAGAGCCGCAGGGCACGCTGCTGTGGTTCGTTTCTGTCAGACATGAGCACAAGGCTCTCAGCCCCACGGGCAGCGCTGCCTGGGGATGGGCTGACCCAGAAACGCTCCCGCTGCACACACAGGGCTGTAAGAATGTCATCGACAAAGGCTTCCCACAGCTGAGCTTTGTCCCTTCAGGCAGCAACACAACGGCAGGCGGTAAGAATAAGGGCCCCCCTTGTCTGCAGCTCACAGCTGCAACGGCACAGACATGGACAGGGCCCTGCTGGGGAAAATGGGCCTCTGTTTGAGGAACAGAGAGGATCTCATCCCTGTGACTTCACCCTCCCTACTTTCTTTAGGCAACAGCAATCACAGAACTGCATAAACATAGTTAAATTATAGCACATGCTGCTTTCTGGAACAGCGTGAATGCTACCTGGAACAGTGAGCTAGCTAAACGTAGATCTGTATTTATCGTGTTGTTCTCTTTGTTTCTAAAAGTTATGTTGGTCTGTAAAACATCTGACATGCTTCCCTTGCCCTGGCTGCAACGATGGCAGCAGGCAGTCAAATGTACATGGCAGTCATTGTACAGCTGGCAGTGTGATGCCCTATTGACCCAAAGCCTTCTGGGAGAAAAGCAGCCATTTTCTCTGTTGCCTCTTGGCAATCCTGCTGCATTAAACTATTCCTGAAGGCAGAAACATGGGTCTATCTAGATAACAAGTTTTAGAATGTTTTAAGACAACATGACACTTACCTTGTCAGCCTGCTTCTCAGAGTACTTGATGCAGGTGCTTTATATTTCCTCCAGAAAAGCAGACACCAATAGGCTGAGTCCAGTTGCTATGGAAATTCAGAGTTAAGAAGGATTTGCATCCAGTGAAACAGCCAGCTCATTTCCATGCGAATAAAGCCTGTCCTTTGACATGGCATTTTCATGATTTTTTTTCCTCCAGTTTTGGAATTGAATCAATTTCTTGTCCACCTCTGTCATTCATTTTCAATTGCAGGCAGTTCAAGGTCAGGGAGACCGCTAAAAGGGATCTGAGTTTATGTGTGGTTTGAAAATTGAGACATGCATAAGTCCTCTAAATTACAGAGGAACTCTTCCAATCCCTTGGGTCCTGATAGCAGGCTTAGGAAGGCACAGGCTTAGTCACTGCAATGCTACTAAGCTGACAGTGGCTGCTGCTGTGTCAGAGCCACAGCACAGAATGTCCTACTCCTGCTTAAGGGAGATTTTGGAGAGAGGATTTGAGTTTTATATTCAGATCCTTCTTCCATACCACACAAGACTGGTAGCACACTGCTCTCTTCAGCTACCGGGAAGACAGACTCAGTCTTCTTCCATAAAGACAGCAGGGCAGAGGAGACAGCACAGCTCCAAACTTCTATGCTGGCTACCACAGCACACAGAATTAAAGCAAGAAGCTGATGCTTCCCTATGCATCATTAGAAGTGCATATACCTAAGATCTAGGACAACCTTCCTGGATTTTCAACAATTCAATGTCTTTTAAATTGGGTCTTCCCAAGAGAAAAACAGATCTTCCATCTCAGAAGGTTGTGGTTTGATAAATCTCATACTGTGGTTTTAATACACAAAGTCTGATGTTTTGGTCATAATGACTTTAAGCTGTTATCAATCTGTAACAAAATGTGTGAAAGCAAATGTCATGTGATAACTATTGAATATATTACATTCTTTCTGGACAAATCCAAGCAGGGAGAACAGACCGAACACGTGCACTTGACTGAAAGGGAATTGTGCAGTAAATGAGCTTAGTATAGGCAAACAGAAGGTCCTGTGCTATCCAGAAAGGGCCATGGCCAAGGTCACTTTGTGTGAGACCATGAGAAAACTTTGGTTAAGTGAGAACATTTGGGATGTTGTTCTTGGTTAGTGGAGTGCGCAGCTGGGATGCTGTAATAATCTATGGCAACAAAATGATAGATATAAGCTTAACGGAGTACTATGTGTTGCTAACAGGAATTATACTTACATTAACCCATGTGCCAATGAAATGCTAAAAAAAAAGTTAGCAATAACCCACTTTATTAAAGTGTTTGGCTATTCAGAGTTTTTCCACACCTAATACTGCCAGACTCCACTTCACTCTGCTTAAAGCTGCAAGGAAATAAAGTAATAGCTTTCATTTTTAAAAATAAGGAAAATAACCCTCTCTTGGCATCTGCTTAAATAAAACTGTTTTGCTGTACTAATTTTACTGTAACAGATAAGAAATGAGCCCAGCATAGATAAGGCAATAATAGTTTCTATTTAATCTCAGCCTAATTTGCCATTCAACGTCAAGTCTACCACAAATCAAGATAAAAAGTTGTCTGAAGCATTAATTTATTTTATGTCAACAAAAGGAAGGCTTATCTCCAAAAACTTGCCTCCAATTTTTTTCTCTTCCAAATAAAAATACACTCCCAGCTCACGGGAAGAGCAGAAGTACCTGAAGTAAGACAAACAGAATATTTAATACTCAACAAACCCTGCACTTCTCTGTGTTTCAGAGAACAAGTTGTATGAAAATAGCCCTCTGATGGGTTCTCACAGGAATGGGAACAGAAACACTAACTGAAATCTTCATATTGTTCAATCACAAAACAGTCAGTTAGGTCCAGACGGCATTTCCCTGCTCTGATGCATGCATACACAAACACACAGCTGATGTGACGTCAGCTGTAGTAACAATAGGTTATATTCCCTTTTTTTTTGCCACCTCTCCACATTTCACCTTTGTGCTGTGCAGCTTTTAAATAGCTTCCCAACCCCCTAAACACTGTACTCCAGAACAGGACAGAACAAAGACAACATACCAAGTCAGTTCTTCCGTGTGTCTATAACAGGGACACTGAAAAACAGCCCAAAAAAGGCTAAACTTGTCACAAAGCGTAGTTTAATTTGACAATCATCATAAGGCATCCATGTAAATTAAAAATTCCCACCAGGGTCACATACATTCTCCCACAAAATAAAACGTGCTAAAACGGAGGCCTGGAATTCCAAAGGATGCTCGTGGTCACTGCCTGGGCCACGCTGCCACCACCCACAGGGGGTCCAGGAAACACAGCACCAGCAGTGCAACTCAGGAACTGGAAAGTCAGCTCGCACAAATCTCTTTCAAGAGAGCAACGAACAAAAAAGGGAAAGAGATCTGTACAGAAAACGTCATTCTCTGTCCCTTCTGGGAAAACAAGACAGAACGAAAAAGGTAACACCCATTTACCAAGCGTAGAGTAGAGCTTGGAGTTCAGAAGCCCAGCAATGCTGATGGCTCGCTCTGAAAACTAATGAAGCACTAAGGAGGCCTGAGTTCATTATTGCTTCGTCCCAGTTCAGCCCAGGCTAAGGCTATGGTGAAGTCCAAATTAATTTAAAGCCAGAAAACGCAGATCCAGTAACAGCACCTAAGTCCCCATCCACACATGGGTGTAAACAGATTCTTTTGGTGAATAGAAATCTCCCAAATTTCCCCTCTCCCTGTGCTATGCAGATCCCCATCGCAGTGCTAGAATTTATATAACATTTATAATTCTCTGTCACATCTCCTTTAGCTGAGCATCTGCAAAGTGTTTCATTTTGTATTCACGCTCATCCTCTACCCTGCTGATACGTCAGCTCAGAGAAGTTCACCGGGAGCTCACCAGGAGGCACACAGTTGGCCGCATCTGAAAGAACGTGGCACAGAGTCTAAGAATCATCACCTGCACTGTGTAATAGTAGTACCCAGCCATGCTCTGCCCTCAGCGCTTCGGAGACCAAACGGTACAGACAGGAACGCCTCTCCATCCTGCGTGCCCCGTCAGCCATCAAGAGAAACAGCATGCTGTGTAAACACAATGGCATCTTGCTACCACCGTGAGTCAGAAAACAGACTCAAGTCAAGTGGGGCTTCATATCAAGAGTGCTTCCCTCGGATTACCGTATGATGGGGCAACTGTTAGAGGCAAATATTACTCAAGGCAGTAGAATTTGAGACTGGGTATCTCCGGGGCTGACCTACAGGCCCACCATATGCTAGGGATCTTCTAAAACAATTAAAGGTCCTGTTAATTCTTCCGAAAAGGACAGAACAGAGAAAACACATTGTATCCAATGAACGCACATGCTAAGACACTACCAAAGCTTGCAGTTAGACTTGTCAAAACAGTTAAAAAGGTTTAGGCATCCAGTTTGTACCAGAACAGATGGCATGTGGGCACCTAATTTAACTTTGTGAGAATTCGAGCCTAAACATTTTCTTTATTGCTTGTCCCATTGAGTGCAAAGGGAAAAGTGGGGGGTTAGCCACAGAAGGATTTCAAATCCATCATAAGGTTTCCCTGCTCTTCTTCATATATATAAAGCATATATATATATATAAAGCATTATTATTCTTTAGCCACCTGGAGTAGGGGGATGAGGAAAACAGGAGCTATTTCATTTAGTTATCTGAGCATTAGTCCCCTGCTTCCCACATGATGATACCTCTGTCACAGTAAGAGCATGACAATGGAAACCTATCTACTGCCACTGAGAATTCCCGAGTCTCTGCAAAATTTCAGCCCAAATATCAGGATAATGGCAGACTGACACACATACACTCCCCAGCAATGTACACACAGCAAGTAGGACATGCCTCAGTGGCCTCAGATGGAAAAAAAACAATTAAGCAACCTCGGAGAAACCAACCAGAAGAACCTCAGGAAAGAGAACTATCCATATTCCCTGCAGAGGCGACTGCTCAGGAGTCCATGCGTGGCACAAACCGAATCCAAATATCCATCCCACAGCTGAAGGAGATGTCTGAAGCCTGGCAGCGTCACACACTGGATACTTGAAGGCACATTTCCTACGTGTTTTGGAAGAGAAATCCAGTTACAACAACACACTGCAGCTGCAGGGCTGAGGGAAAGGAGGTGACACTTGGCATCTCCGATTCTGTCCCCACGTTCAAGCTCTGTGGCTGGTGCGAGCTGGTGATCTAAGCAGACACATTAACATCCCTGAGTGAAATGGCACCGTTTGTGGCCTCTGAGACTTTGTCCTCGAGCACCATTGCTGGCGTGTCTGCAGTGCCTGCTGTAGTGTCTATGGCAGGAAGCGGATTTAAGCCCTGTGATAAAATCTGTTGGATGGTTTTCCGCAAGTTGGGGTGCAGCTGGTTTTGGGTCTGGTAAAAAATTTCTAAGGCAAAAGACTTGAGCGTGCCAGTGCAAAGGTCCTCATAAAGTGGAATTGTGTACATCCGAGACATCTGCAAAAAAGGAAAACTGGATAATATCACTCCAGTAAAAGCCAAGAGGTTCAGCTCTCCTACAAGTATATTCGAAGAGACCTGAATGAATCCAGGCTGAAGACGAGCAATACATTTCTTCAAAAGATGAAAAATCTCTAGATAAGGTTAACACAAAGTTGCATGTGAATGATAATCAAAACCCACTTCCTCTCTATGACTGAGCTACTTCCCCACAAATAACAGAGCTATGTACAAGGCCAAGGAGAGGAGGCCGCAGAGAACACATGCATTAACCTTTTGCTCCTGCATAATAAAAAACACTGAAAGGAATCTCATGAGCCCTAGCTTTGTCTGAAGGGTACACATTCAAACAATCTCGTGATTTAGTATCATAAAAAACTCTTCTCTGGAAACACTGGGGCTGCTATACAGCAATGCAAAAATGCACTGGGCAGAGCTGGGACAAAGACATTGAGTTAGGCTGGAAAAGCACAGACTATCTGTAGGCATTTCAAATTCCATCTGCCCGTTCCTCCCCACCGCTAGCAGGTGAGCCGTGCTCGGCCCCTTCGCTACACACCTGGTCTACACTTGGCCAGGAAGCAGAAGTTCCAAGGTCTTTCACGTCGCATGTCTCATGCACATGTCTCATGCACTGAGAGGTGCAGTGATTTTAATCCAGCAGTTAGTACCTGGTTTTCCAAGAAGCGCCGGACTTTGTAAAGGTCTGGGTAATAGTCATTGCGGACTACAATCTGCAACCAGCGGATGCGGATTTCTGCGTTCATGGAGTCCAGCTGAGAGGAGTAACATTCCGAAAGCTTTTTTATCACCTCTGAAAAGAGCACATACACAGAGGAAGAAAAAAACAACAACTGTGACCCGTTTTGTCAAGTTTAGAGGTCATCAGAAAATGAACGATGGCACCGAGGCAGAGTAGGGCTATTTAGAATTCAATCTGTCATTCCAGGAATACTTTTCTACTGTCCTTACAGAGTACTCACCATGGCGCAGCGGTGACCCATCCAGCAATCTGTCCAGGAAGAGCACAGTTTGGAACGTTCTCCATTTAGTGAGGTCAGCGCTGCTGGCAGCAGCATCAAAATCCAGAGGCTCAGTGGTCCAGAGTTTGAAGAGCGTCTCCACCGGTCTGGTCAGGCTGGATCCCTGAGATAAATCTGGCTCAGCTAATGGAGGTCCTGTAGCATTGAGCCAACGTTCAAACTCCAGTCCTGGAATGAGGAGCACCAAAAATGTCGAGCAGGAGTCTCTGCAGATGGCTTGGCTGTCTCAAGGTTCAGGACTGCTTCTAGCACAGTTAAGAGAGGTTCTAACAGTAGCAAATCAGACCAACCCATAGTTACAGTGATACAACAGTCTTAGTCTCATCAAGCCTGGCTCCATCTGGAACAGGGACAGCAACATCCCTGCCAAATTTAACCGTGATTCTTCTAGAGCTCAGCATTACAATGAGTAAATAAAAGAAGAACACTCCTGCTCATCAGGCAGACCGGCTAAAAAGTAGCTATGATCAAACCATGTTCTAATATCAGATTTGGCACATTGCTGAATTTTGAGGAAAATTGGAAAACGTGAAGCATATTCTCCCCAGTAAGAAAAAAGAAGGTGAGAGGACTGCCTAAACCCATCCTCACCAGCAAGAACTGTTTTCCATTTGTTTAGCGAATTGGTAACTACATCCAAACCAAGTTTTAGCAGGATTTGGTTTCCAAACACACTGATCACTCTGCAGTGTGAAAGATGAGCTAATGAGAAAGCTAACCAAGGGCCACTCAGATGATCAGTGCCATAATGGTCAGCAACTTACAATGTTCTCATTTCCCACAACACAGGGGGTAACAGTAAGACAAGACAACCATTCGTACCATAGATGTATGTCTGTTGCCAAAGTGTTTTGTTTCCCTCGACCTCAGGATTTGCTTATGCATCTCCTAAGCCAAGTACAAAATTTATCATCCAGACTTCTTAGTTTTGACAGCTAAGTAAACTGCATCCTACCTGCTTTGCTCTCAACACATTGCTCTTTCAAATCTGGAAAAAAATTCAGGAAGGAATCCAGAAGATCTTGAGCCACAACACTGGTAAATTTGTACTTCTCAATGTAGGCCTGAAACAGTGACAGGGATAAATGACAGTTAAGAGGAAGGTGGCTTCTTTTTGATGAAGAACCACACATACAGTTAAAAAAATAAAGATGGAAAAGTAAGGACAAGTACTCAGAAAGGTGAAGGACAGTTTAAAAATATATATATATTTATATATAAAAAACAATAAATCAAGAAAAATATTCCCCTTCTCCTTCTCAAATAAGGAAAGGGACAACTCTCAATCTCCAGAAGAACATATATGTATGCACACTAACTCTGAGGAAGGAGTCAAAGCGTCCTGGGTCACCACACAGCTGGGACAGGTAGTAAACAAAGCAGTAGCCTTTCTCATAGGTGAAGAGGTTCATTAAATTACTAGGATTTACACCTGGAAGGAAAAAGATAATGTTAGAAGACACTGTGCAACAAGAACACTGACTTCCAACCAGTCTAAATGCAAAGACGCCCTAGAGATCTCAGAGTCAAGATGCAGTGACTTAAAAACAGAACAAGCCTGTGTCAGTGCATGTAATTTACTGCAATAAAATAACAGAAGCAATCTAAGTGTCAAACTCACACTGCACGTTTTCAAATATAACAATATAAAACAAGCAATACTATGCTCCTTTTCTGAGACCTCCAACAGTCTTCCATTCAGCTTCAATATCGCCACATGCATTTGAGGTTCATATCTTATCTAGACTGAAGACTGCTTCACACCTCCAGTGTGAATGACAAAACTAGAGAACTATCAATCCTGCACTCCATATCTCGCTCAAGGGATAATCAAGCAGCCTTCATGAGCACACAGCTCACTCAAGGGGAGACCAAGTACACATTTGTATATGTATTTATAAAGATGAGTTAGACCGTTTTGAAGAAAAATTCAGTGCAAGCTTCCTTGCTTACTAGCAGACTAGTTTACACACAAGTATTTTCTTTTTCTTTCTTTTATAAAGGGCATTTTAAATTATGTCATTTCAGTCTGCATTCCAACAGTGATGTGCAGACATTTTGTACAGCGGCTTCAGCCAAAAGAAATACCTGGCTCCAGTTTAACCTGAAGCTTGCTGACTGGGTTGTCTTCTCCAAGGAGCTTCATCTGTCTATGGAGAGCATCAAGGCGGAACGCGGTCTCTAAGCACGTGAAAGCAGCTCCTGCCCAAGAAACAACATGTTAGCCGTGGGACAGTGGCTACAGAACTAACACAAGTACAAAATAAAGGTGACCAAAGATATGAGACAGCAACAGCAAGAGAGAATCTCTGTAACGTACTATCATCAGAATTTGAGTACAAGTTCCTTGTAACTCCTTGCAGTTCATAACAGTGCATCATACAGGTATCACCTTCCACTCAGTAGGACCTCTCTACAGCTGCAGCTGGGTATGCTGCTCTTCTAACTGCAGTGTAGAACTTTCTATGCTTCATGCCAAACTAGCTGCACTACACTGGCAAGTCAAGTCATCTTTCCTGTGCCTTTGCAGATGTGCAACACGGTGGAAAAGAGATTTCCAGATGCAGCAGGTAATTATCTAGGACCATTAATGTTTTTGTTTTCTTCAGCAAGTCTTCAAGAATAGCGCTTGTTAAATAGATACAAGCACAGAGTCTCACTGTGTATAGGGATGAATGAGAATTAAGGACCAGAACACATCTGGAAGATAGAAGAATGTGTACTGGCACAAAAATGGGTGGATGAAACAAGAAGAAAACAAGAACCCTGCAGAATAATTAGTGCTTAGGGGAATTACTTCAAGCTGTAAGCAGGGAGGAGGATTAAGCAAGATCCAAGAGGTGCAGTGGTCACTGGGCTCCAATTTCTGTAAACAATGTCATTACAAAAATGCCTTTTTATTAACTGCAGAAGATATGCCAAAAATGATGTCAGGAATGGCAAGATTTAGATCAGAAGTTTGTCCGTGAAACAAAACAGAATGCAAAAAGAGCTTATTACAGAGTGGCAGTGAGAAAAGCATTGCTTGGTTTCCTGAAGTGCTTCTTGAAACAGCCAGCCCTGAATTCCAAGAGAACACAAATGAGGACCCTGCCTTATGTCAGAGACACGGCCTACGATGGGACAGAAAACAGTACAGAATCTTCTGAACAATTCATATTGTTGCTGTATAGAATACAACCTGAGGTATTAGAGAGTCCTAACCGCTGAGAATTACTCAACATAAAACAGCTTACATATAATACAGAGTAACAGCTCCATAGATGCTAGGAGCACTTCTTTCTCTAAGTTTCATTATCATTATCTCCAAAAACAATATACATGACTAAAAACACACTCTCCTAAGCACACTTGCTGCCAACATTTCCAGGAAGATGAAATAGAACAAAATCCTTTACACAGGACACGTAAAAATACACATAGTGCAAGCTTTTAAGAACACAATGGGACAAACTAGAGAAACATACATTTCTATTATTCATTTCAATTAAAAAACTGAAAAGCAATAGGAATGATTTACTACTTATAGTTGCTATAGGTGGTACCCCATACAGTTGACCTATTAATTTCACTGATGCAAGCAACTAAAGTAGAGCTCTACAATCCTACAAGAAGCCTCTGGTAGCTTAGCAGACAGCTACATAGTTGTCTGCATTCATTTGATAATGGCTATTACCATCATTCCTTCCCACAGTAGCTAACTACCAGCTGACCAGGTGCAGACAGACTGTAAGCATCCACGATGTTCAAAGCAGAGTTTGGGACCGCTCATGTTCCAGAAAAACAGCGACAACAACAACAACACAAACAGCTGCCAACACAGTTTTGAGCCCTGAAGGAAGGAGCTCTCAACTGTTGGTTAGACACATCACAAGGAAAAACCTGTCTTACCATAGGTCTCAGTGGTGATCCGGCGCTGCGCATACGTGGCCAGCCCCTCACTCAGCCACATCTCC
The DNA here is from genome assembly GCF_016699485.2 of Gallus gallus. Classification (NCBI taxonomy): domain Eukaryota; kingdom Metazoa; phylum Chordata; class Aves; order Galliformes; family Phasianidae; genus Gallus; species Gallus gallus. Next base: position 15,417,010 of record NC_052540.1, read on the forward strand.
TCCCACGTAGCGTTGGTGACCGCGTTTCCAAACCAGCTGTGGGCAACTTCATGAATGACATCAATGATTAAAAACTCATCGCTCTCCAGAATGGAAGAAATGATGAAAGTCAGGCATGGGTTTTCCATGGCAACAATAGGGAAGGATGGAGGAAGAAAAACAATGTCATATCTAAAATTAAAGGGAGAGAAAGAGTACAGTGGTGAATTACAGCTATTTCAAAAGACTTGCACAAAAACATACATGTATGTTTCCCCCCCCTTACAGAAAGCTCTTCTAAGAGTTCTTGAAACTTCAGGAACGACTTTCTAGACCACTGGTACCTCATTCTTCTGATCTGGGAACCACAGTTTGTTCCCTCAGCAAAGAGCTGCTCACGCTTGGACATAAGGCTGGAAGCCATCAGCTGTAGCACGCCCTGCCCGTCCCAGAAGCATCACGCTCCTTTCACACATGCAAACCCACCACAAGTTGTGTATCTGACCACCAGAACCACAAACTTTACATACGCTGCCCACATACACATGCAGATCTTTATGACTCCCCAGAGGCCCCCAGGAAACGTAGGCTGAAGCATGGAGGGAATGAACTGATGCACGCAGTGCCAGCAAAACGACACTGGAACATAACAGTACCATTTCTCTGGTATTCTGGATTTCTCCAATAATCAGCACTGGCATTCCACACCAGGCCGTGCTCTCAGACCATTTCAAACAACATTAAGAGGGTAACAACCACACTTCTTCCAGTGGAAGCCTTTGCAAACATTTGCTCCAATTCGAAGAATGAAAATACTCTCAAAAGCATTCTCTTTTAAGACACAGTCAAACTTGACTTCAGGAACTATTAGCGTTGGTGCTAACATTTAAGTCCGTAACGAATCATTTCAGCATTTTCAGGCATAATGCAATAAATATAAAACAACAAGACAGCACCTTTGATTCTCAGGGAAGGCCAACTGTTCAGAACCCCCAGCGCTGCTCATCATACCAGCAAAATACCACCATGCTCCCATGGTCCTCGTTTTCATTATTTTGTTCCCATCACACCTAGGAGACTTATGAAACTCACCTTCCCCAAATATATGGGCCATACAGGCTCTCTGCAGCAGTCAACCAGCGCTCGACCATGCCAGAAAGCTTGCTGATGGCGGTTGGCAGCAGGCAAGGCTCTGCCCACACTCTGCTCCTGTCAGAAAGCAGAAAACATCAGGTGATACTTCAACAAACGGAGTTATCTCTCAGAAATAACAGCCTGCTTCCTCAGCACACAGCCACAAATGGTCATAGTGCTAAAAGGTCTGGCATCAGGCCTCAGCCTTCTTTAGGCCAAGCTGCAAACCTTACCTTGGACCTATGTCTGCATGTACAAGGTCTCCTGCCACCAGGGCCACGAGGTAGGCAGGAACTGGATATTCCATGTAGAACTGATACACACCTTCGTCTTTTAAGAAGGTGCTTTGAGTGGCGCTCATCAACACCTGCATGCCTGCTGGAGCCTGGAAGACCAATATCATAACAACAGCTGATGGGATGATCAAGGCTGAAGGACCACAGCACAGATCTCTCTGTTTCTGATGTATGGTAATGCATGTGGTTTTTTTTATACCGTTAAGTATCATAAGGAACATTTTATGTTAAATATACATACACACATACATTGTAACTACACTTTGACAATTAAGGGCAGATAAGCTCTCCATAACTACACTAATTTGTCACTGACCTTGACGGTGGCCGAATAGGTGCATTTCACTGCTGGTGTGTCAAAGCAGGGGAAGAAGGAGCGGTTACACACCGAGTGGCCCTGCGTGAAGACAAAGGGCTTGGCGTTGCCATACGTCAGTTCTGGGTCCAGCCACCAAATCTGTTGAAGCATTGAGAGAAGAAGTGAGGGAAAAGGATCGAGTATGAACTGTCAGAGAGCAAAACCTCAAAATCAAGAGGATCCAACATGAAGAGGAATAGCAGGGGTCACGTAGTGCGAGTAAAAACCAACACAAAACAGAGGCTGAACAGTGTACACAGTGTTATCTCTGACCCTGACACTGCCCTCCCAGCTGCAGCACCAGCGATTGTGACACTACGCAAAATGAGTCAGTGTGTGTCAGGAATATCTCTGGGCAGTGGCACCGGAGGCTGCTTCATATGGAGCGGATAAGGAGGTTTTAAGTGGTCACAAGAACTCCACAGCATTGAGTGTGTCAACTTCCAGTATCGAACAGTAAATAAGCCATGAGTCAGACCCTCAGCAGATCATCAGAAGTCACCAAGAATCATATGAAGAAGGGCAGTTATTCGCCTGTTGGGTTTTCCCGTTCTGAGTGCAATGTTTATGCTTTCACACGCTCCCTGCCTCTAACTTTGAAGCACAGAAACAATTTCAAATAAGTATTTTCTTGTAACCCTAGAGCTCCGGAGCCGAACTTTTGCAGAAAATATCAAACATTGTGAAATTTGCAGTAAAGTCAGAACCGCCTGAAGTGCTGGGAGCAGTGGGGCACAAGGAATAAAGCTTTGAGTCCGCTGCATTCTCAGATCAAAGCAGCCAATAAATCTGAACTGGGGGAATAGCAGTTAGTACCGACACTCCTCCAGCTCTTGTTTTCAAGAGAAAGACATGAAGAGCTTACAGAGAGAAGCCGGGGTACCACATCTCTGCTCTCATTTTAATGACATATTCCAGTTCTGCTTCCTACTAACCTCTCCATGTTCTGGAAGGCAAAACTTCCCCTTTCTCCCTTTGCCCTATAAGGTTACTCTTTACCTTCTTCCCTTGCCTTCAGACCCTTCTCCTCTGATGCCAATGTGTTCCTCTCCCAAATCACCCACTTCAGCAGAACCCCTGGGGTTGGGTGAAAGGGACAGAAAGGAAACACAGCTGTTTCTGGAGGGAATCAGGGACAAATGCCTCATTAAAACTCGGTTTGAAGACAAAGCTTCTCACTAGAACACACATCCACATAAATACACAAGCGCTGTGCTCTAACCCAGGTAACAGCATTCTAATGACCCAGGAAGGAGACTCGGAAAGCGACTTCTTCAGGATGTGCCCCAATGTCAGCATTGAAAAGCACTCCTCCCGGCAGCGCTCTGTGCTGGTAGCACAGGTGGGACCAACAAGCTGTCACGTCAGCCTTGGAGCAGAGGCTCACCTTCAGAAGGCCCCGTTCCCTTCATTTTCTGAGTGATAGTAAGGCCAACAAAGCGCACAGAGATAATACACTGCCAGAACTAAACCACAACCCCAGAATAGGATGGAAGAAAAGTTAACAGCGACGTCCGCAGAGCAGAAAGATAAAGGGAAGTGCCCCAACCAGTACAGGAAGAAAACGTAAGCAGGAAGCAAAGGGGAGCTGAGAAATTAATGCCTGTTTACAAGAAGCTCCAAGAATTTACGACACTTTCTCTTCAACGTGCTTCCCTTTCTGTGACATTTGGTTGAGGTTAAATGAAGCAGCGGCCCCGCAGGGCAAAAGGAAAAAAGTCTGCAGAGAATGAAGTATTTTTTTCCCCTGTTTCCCAACGTCTGCAGCTATGCAGCAATCCTCCGCCTCTCTTTCCAGATGCACTTGGAACAATGATTAAAGTTATCCTCAAACAATATAAATAGATCTGCAATATAAATAGAGCGGCCATGCTGCTGGACGGGGCTGGGGATGAGGAGCAGAGGCTGCAGCCCAGAAAGGAGTGCCATCAGCAGCCTGTGGGGGCAGGGAGCTGGGCCGCTATGGGGCAGAGCAGCACACGGGTGCATCACCGAATCCTAACCGCGCTCCGCTGAGGAAACACGCGTGACAGCGTCGCAATCTGGCAAGAGACAAAAGGAAACAGCTGAACCTCTTCCAATTTTAAAGTCTTTCCATGTTTCCACCTGCATTATTGATGGAGGAGAGCAGCAGTGCCGCGGCCGCGGTCCCAGTGGCCAGCAGTGACTGCCTACACAGTGCACCATGCAGCCGGGATGTGGGGGATGTGATGGGGCAAGGACCCCGACAGCAAGCCACGAAGAACCAGAAAAACTCAAATGGATTGCCAGGGAAGTTCCCAGCGTTGCCCTTTTTGCTAAATCATAGTGACAAGGAAGCGCTCTCACTTTTACACCAGCACAGAGCTGGGTTTGCACTGAAGGTTGTCATGGAAAGAAAACAGCGCTGTGTTGAGTTGAGCGCTGCCAAATCGGAGGTGTGGCACAGCGGGGCAGAAACAGGCGTGTATTTTTCCCTCTGGGACAGGAGAGCAAAAACACTGTGGAAGAGTCTCTGCAGGGCCGAGGGGTCAGCGTGAGGAGGAGCTGCTGCTTTCCCTACACTCCTGCACCATGGGATGCATGGCGCTCAGCAAAGCCTCACTCCTGAACAGAGGATACGATGCACAAATGCATGGTTCCCGGCACACAGGCAGCCCGAACCCTCTGCAGAAGGCAGGCTTAAGCTCCCCGCTGTCTCCCAGGACCCATCAGACAACCAAAACCATCGGCTCCTCGCTGCAGAGAAGGGCCACGGAAAACAGAGCTTTTATAAGAGAGGCGTGATGCTGAAGCTGCTTCGCCCATAGAGAGAAAAGGGACCGCACAGAAACGCGTTGGTCACGCGTGTGCATGAGGTCACCATTCCACATATGGGGTTACTCATCGCTATTAACACGCAGCGTGAGGCTGGAAAGGCGCTGACAGACATTATGACAATAGCAGCGCATGACTCTGGAGCTCAAAAGATAGCCCAGCGAGCCCCGAGCAGCATGAAGGGCTGGAGCAGGTGCTGCTCGGGGACAAGTATTTTGCCGGCCAAAGCCTGCAGTCCTGGGCAGGCCGTGAGACACAGCACTATGTCGGAGCGTGCCTGCTCCTGCGTCCCAGCACCACTCGGAAAGGGCAGCGCACGGCCCTGCTCCATAACCAGCAACAATTCCACCAGCAGACCTCGCAGCTCCGTTTCGGCCGAGCACGACGTGCCATTAGAGCTACAATAAAGATGCAAAAAAGAACGAAGATCAGCTCGCATTGGATCCAAGGGGACTGAGGTGAGCTGGAGGAATGTTAGAAGGGCTCAGCTCCCAGCATCCTCACACACGCGTGGATGGTGAGGCAGCAGCAGGACTCCCTGTGTGCACAGCAGGGCAGGTCGCCCCTTGGCATCAGCACTGGGGAATCCCAGCAGGAGCCCAAAATAAAGCCACTCGTTCAAGAGGAGCAAAGTGCGTTATCGCGTACTGAGGGAGCTACGGCTCAGCCAGACTGAGAGCGATTACAGGGCACGGCAACAGCCAATGAGCTTCAAAGCCTTCCTGCCATAAATAAAGTGCCGAGCAGACAACGCACACCAGTTTCTTCACGGAACCTTCAAGGTTTCAAAGCCCATCGACCCATCCCCGCTGACCACGGCCCTCAGTGCCACATCTCCACCGCTCTGTTACACCTCCAGGGACGGTGGGGCTCCCTGGGCAGCCCGTGCCAATGCAACACCGCCCTTTCGGAGAAGAGACTGTTGCTAGCATCCAACCTGAACCTGCCCTGGTGCAACACGAGCACGTCGCCCGCAGGCTGCAGGGCTCTCCCGAACCGCTCCTTTTGCCCCGACCGGAGCACGCCCTCCCCGCCGCCCCGCGGGGGATGCCCGTACTCACGGCGGGGCCGTCGGCCGTGGTGTAGCGGACGATGACCTGGAAGGGCTGGTGCGGCTGCAGGGCGGCGGGCAGCGACAGCGTCAGGGCCGAGCCGTAGTCGGTGAAGGGGTCCACGCGGAAGCCCAGCGGGCAGGCGGCGGCGGGCGGCCGGGCGAACAGCGGCAGCGGCGGCTCTGCCAGCGGCGGGGGCCCGGCGGGCGGCTCCGCGGGCGGCGCGGCGATGCAGGGAGCCGAGAGGAAGGTGGCGGTGGAGGGCGCGGCGGCGGCGGAGCACGGAGGCGGCGGAGGAGCGCAGGGCGGCGGCGGGGGAGGTGGGGGCGGCGGGGCCGGGGCGGCGGCGGAGGAGGAGGAGGCGGCGGCGGCGGCTTCGGCGGGGGAGAAGGCGAAGGAGCAGGGGGCTTCCCCCGGCGGGGCGCGGCGGTAGGCGGCCGAGAGGACGCGCAGAGCCGGGTGCACGTCCAGCACCAAAGCGCAGGGCTGCGGGCGCAGCGCGCACAGTTCCAGCACCAGGCAGCCCGCCAGCGCCCGCGCTTCGGGCCGCAATTCCAGCCCCAGGTGCAGGTGGCGGAGGGCGAAGAGCTGCGAGCTGGAGGCCGACGCCACGTCCGGAGGCGGCGGTGGATCGGGAGGAGGAGGCGGAGGGGCCGGCGGAGCCTCCGGGCCGCCCGCGGAGCCCTTGCGGCAGCAGCACAGGCCGGGCGGCCGCGGGGCCGGAGCCGCCATGGAGCGGCGGAGGAGGAGGAGAGGAGGCGGCCGCTATGTGAAATCCATGGGCGGGCGGGGAGGAGGGAGGCCCCGGCGACCGGAGCGGCCGGGGCGGGGAGGGGAAGGGGCCGAAGGGAGCGCGGGGCCCGGCCCGGAACAGGCGGAGGGGGGGGGAGGAGAGGGGTGCGTGGGCTGGGCTGGGCTGCCCCGCCCGGCTCCGCCCCGCCCACCGCCTGCGCGCGCACCGCGCCCGCGCGCCGCCGTTCCCTCCGGTGCGCGCAGAGTCGGGCGGCGCGCGGCCGTGTCCCGGCGCAGCCGCCGTGGCAGCCGCCGAATCGCCGAGGCGCCTCTGAAGTGACACGCGAACGTTTATTAGGCGGTTGCGGGTTTGGCGAACCCACGGCGTACGTTCCCAAGGGCGCCCAGGCCTCGCACCGGTGACAGCGGCGTCGCATCGTTTCCCATCGCCGGCGTCTTCTCATCGTGTCCTTTGGACACAGCGTCAGGAAGCAGTTCTGTCCTCGTTCCATTCCCTTCTAACTCAGAGGAACTTTCTGTCCTCCCCTCCTTTTTCTCTACACACTCTTCGCGTAAACCACATTTCCTGCTCTCATCCTTTCCTCCCAATACCTTTCCCCGTCTCTCAGTCATCCCCTTCACCTCTAGCAGTAAGCGTCCTTTCTCAGTTCTCGTTCCTAGCGATGTCCTAAGGCTGCCCGCTCTCCCTCTGGGTTTCCTCGAGGGCTGAGCAGCAGAGCACAGCCCCAGCGCTCCGCAGCCATCCACATATCAGCCTTCACCAGAGGTAACAGCAAAGTCCCCGTGGGCACTCAGAGTGGCACAGCCTCAGGGCCTGACCTCAGATGTCACTGTGCTCATCACACCGCAGAGCAATGCCACGGGGTGGCTTTAGAAGCCTCCTACCTCCATTTTGTTTGAGTGGTAACGCTGCACTAAGCAGACAAGAGCAGACAAGCAGGAACGTGTTCTAAGAGTTTCTAACTTTAGGACCATGAATCAGGATCTGCTGTACTCGCTGCACAGAATGGATGCAATTCCCAAGGCCCACACAGCAAACCTGAAAGCTGTCTTAGGCACGTTCCTCTCAAGTTGTACGTCTGTTGCTCTTGGAGCACATTGACCAACTCAGGAGAGCACAAGTGGCAAGCAGCAGCTTGGTGCAGTGAATCCCGAGCGCAGCTCCCTCTCATAGCTATGCTCATGTTAGCGCCTATTGAAAGGTGAGCAGTACTGTATTGAGCAGTCTCACTTCGCCTCCCTTCCAGGTGTGCCTTCCTGTCTCCTTTGTACAGCATTCCTGATTTTGGAGGGTGAACTTTCTGCAAGTTAGCTTTCTGGGTCACTGCTGGGCAAGGCAAGAGCCAGGGCTGGCTTCGGGAAAGCTGAAGGAACTCCCAGCCTGGAAGAAGAAGGAGGACAAGGTCAGCGGCAGCATTAGGCCACTTTGTGTTCTCTTTCTCCCTTAAAAAGTATTCAGACTTCAACCAACGATGCTTTATGTGCTGCTGTCTTCAGGTCAGAGTCTGAGCTCTGTGGATGGTATGATTTTACCTGCCACAGTGGTAGGTAGAAACGCTCGTTGCTGTGACTCGGCGGTCGTGTCACACTATAAGCAGTAACACGTAGGTAAAGAATACGAAAATATCTCAGGCTAAGAAAGGTTTTCTGTATTGCATCTGGCGTCCCCATTGCTGTTTGGTGTGAGAATTGGCATTATGAACTGCTACTGTCTGTCCTGCTCAACACAGACATACGTTGCAAGCCTGCTCCACGCTGGAGGGCACGAGTTACCCACTGCACTTTCTTCAACAAAAAACCCCACTCTGCAGGAAACAAAATGAGGCCGCGGTGCAGAGATGAGAAGAAAGGCAGCCTGCAACAACGGACACAGCGCTCAGAGAGGTGAGGAGTGATTCACGCGCTCAAAACAAACCGCTTCAGCCAATAAAATTTACAAAACCCAAAATAGTTTTATTTACTTTTCAGATTTTTGCCTCGGCGAGACATTCTGCAAACATGCTAAGGCTACAAAATGCCCAAGTTGACAAAGACATGCAACGCTGACCATTCAATAAGTCACGGCTATTAGAGGAGCGACCATGCCCACCTGGGCCGCAGGTCCCATAGGACAGGGATGGCGTACAGCGATCATGGCAACGCACTACACAGGACCTAGTAACCTGAGGTAGGTCTCTTCACAGTAAGAAAACAACATCCTACACCAGTGTTACATCCTGATCTGCAGGAACCCGTTTAAAGTTCCAGGAGACGTGGAGTGGGGGACTGTTTCCTTAACAAGTGTGCAATAAAGAAACAGGAAATATTGGTGTTGTTTAACCTTAGTATACGTGAGCGGGACAAAGAGTTAGTGTTACTTGTGCCAGTGAAAGCCAACCTAAACCTCTGAGGAGTGTTAGCAGCTTCAAGATAAAGGAGTCAGTCAGCTGGAGCAACTTGAAAAAGGCTTTCCTGCCAGCATACAGGGTAATGGTTTGAACCTTACGATTAATTTGTTACACGTCATTCCATAAACAGTTACATTCTGGTTGTGTTAGATCAGCGAAGCAGAAAGAGCATAAACCCTGCTGATACAGTCAGAAATACTGCACCAGGACACTGAGAAAATAGGAGGCTTTAACGTGACCCAGAAGTGGTTCTCCACTCAGGAGATCACTAAAAACCCTGCTTTGGGAAAGCATTATGGCAAGCAGCAGCCGCTGCCGTGGTGAACATTAGCGATGCTCCAAATAGCTTTGATAAATTACAATGCAATAGAGTTACACCACAGTGCTCTTCTCCCCTGTGCTAGACAACAATGATGTGACAATAAAGGACACTATTGCAAAGCTTCACTTCCACTCAGACACGCAGAAAATCTGGCACTAGGAAAAGACAACTGTAAGAGACAAAATGGTGTCTGATACAGCCCGATAACAAAGCCAGATCTCCGGTACCATAAACTGTACAAAAATGATAGAAAAGAATATGCACTGTTATTAATACAGTGCTTATTTTAATATAAAATAAACAGCTTACATTTCCACTGTAAATATAGGCTATATACAGAATTATGTATAGATATAGCTACATGTATAAAGCTTCATTATAGGCCTCTGATACATTTATAACTATGGCTCCCTGAGCCATTCGTAGAGTGCATTTAATAACAAAAAAAAATTAGTAATATGATTATGGAATAAATACAATAATAAAAACAAGAAGAATTCTTCTGACATGGTTTTAAAAACTCTCTGGCTTGACGTACTGTGCTAAAAAATAAAGGATGAAAAGGCAATAATCTGCTTGGAGGAGGAGGGAGAGCTGGCCTGCCACAGGCAGGGAGTGCAGCTCTCCAAAATTAAAGTGACTTTGCCCTGAATTTTAGCCCTTGACAGCGACCTTGTTCTCTGCAGCAGCAAACATAGCATAGAAGCGCGAGTTCTCATTGGCCAGAAGGGCAGACGGCGTGTCGAATTCCACTACCTAAAAACAAACAAGGCAGGTAAAGCACGTTAGGAGAAGCCAGCAGAAGAAGGATTCCCATTCACACCCCCTTGGACTTGTCACGTGGCAGTACAGAAGCCAAAATTTGGCAGTCCTTAAATGAGACAACAGACAGCGAAAGCATCTGCCTTTATGCACACATGCTATACACAGGGATGCTTTGAACAACATTACACAGATGCTGGGAGAACCCAGCAGGCAGCAACCTCTGGTGGCTCTGGCAAACAAACTGAGGCAGATGCTGTGGGTTTTTGCTTTCTCTACCTTCAGGAGTGTTTCCAAATGTTCCTACATCTGACTTTTAAGTGTTTATAGCTTCCAGGTGGAAGCCTGAAAAGTGGTTATCTATCACATGTCAGTTTGGTATCAGAACGCTTTGCAAATTGCTGCTGAGCCCCAGCAGAGATGCTTACATTATTATCCATGCTAAAATTAAACATACAAAGGACAATTAAAAACTCTTTAAGGAGTCTATTACTCTGTGGTATTTTCTTGGAACATGAAAGAATTTTTTCCATCTTTGATCTTGTCATGTTGAGGCAATTTCTGATGCTGTTGGAGAATTACAACTAGGGATGTGAAGGAACACACAGGATTTGCTACAGCAATGCCAGCTGTTCCTTCGGGTTAGCCTATACACGTGGCACCACCAGACTGCAACAGGAACTGAAGCCACAGAAGTCCTTCTGCTTACCTGTCCTTGTGTTAGCACCATGATCCGATCGGAGCCCAGTACAGTATGCAGGCGATGAGCAATTGTTAACATAGTGCAGTCTGCAAATGCCTCTCTGATGGTCTCCTGAATCAGCAAGTCAGTCTCTGTGTCCATAGCAGCTGTTGCTTCATCCAGTATCAAAATCTGAAAGTAGTGCATAATCCTGGCTGTTACCTCACAGTAACTCTATCCCTTCCTGAGTATCGAAATACACGGAATGGGCTGAACTGCCATTTGTGGTAACTCCTGGTCACAGTAATCTTTACAGAGCTGTGGTCACAAAGGTAGTTTTGAAAAGCACCACCTCACCCTACACCACGAATATCTGTTGGTGCCGTTCCTACACCAGTTTGATATTGTCAGCTACTTCTCCCATCAAAAAGCTCACCTTGCAGCGACGCAGCAGAGCTCGAGCTATGCACAGCAACTGCCTCTCTCCAACTGAAAAGTTTTCCCCATTTTCCATTACTTCTGAGTCGAGTTTCATAGGCAGCTGGGCAACCTGTGTGGGAGAGAAAAAAGCCTCAGAGCTGAACAGGCCTTTTGTGTCTCCATGGCATGAGTGTCCAGCAGTGAGACTTGCTGCAGAAAGCCTTACAAAGGACAGATTTTAACTTCTGTATGAATATGCATGTGTGACATTTACACTTAAAATGTAAATGCAGAATGCACATCTGCCTATGGCACACAGAAAAGCATCACTTTTGAAATTCTGTAGATCCTGAAGAGTGTCTGTGATGAAGCAATGCTTTGCTGTGCTACATACAAAGAGTGCACCTTTGAAAGGTGGCATTCTCCAAACATTCCATCTCATCTTTAGAAATAAAGCACAGCAAAGAAGGGAATAAAATTGCAGAGAAATACCTTTACTGGAGGGTCAGTGAATTAGTCACTAGTAGAACGTGTAGCTTGGAAAGCCAAAACACAAACAGATATCTCATAGACATCATAATACTTACACACTCCTTCATGTGAGTCCTTTCCAAGGCAACCCAGATTTGCTCCTCACTGTATTGATTGAAAGGATCCAAGTTTGATCTGGAGGGGGAAGCAGAAAGTGTAATCACAATTTGTTTTTCAGCAATGAGTGGCAAAACAGCAGCGCACTAATTTGTCCAGATGGACAATTCCCATCTAACATTCCACTGAGAGAATTTCCTTGCCAAGGAAATCAGATGTTCCCACTATATTAGTAGCCAAGAAACTACAGAGTAAAAACAGAAGACAAAGATGCAAAAATGTCAAGCAAATCTAAAGGAAAAGCAAGAGTTCCACAGAGGATGATGATTGAGATGATTCTACATGGAGTCACATAAAACCATTTACTTTTTTGTTCTGTTGTAAAAACAGAACAGAAGCCAGAATGCCTTTGTTCTATTCACAAACTAACATCTCATTTTAGTTCAGTATGAGCTGGCAGCCACCTTCTTCCTTCCTGACCTGTTATGGTACACTAACCTTACGGTGCCACTGAACAGCACAGGTTCCTGAGGGATTATTGAGAGTTTGCTGCGAAGATCTGCCAAACCAATGTCGTTTATTTTCACTCCATCAATTTTAATGCAGCCTCCAGATAGCTCAACTAAACGAAAGAGTGCCATTCCAAGGGAAGACTTCCCTAAAAATGAGACAAAAAAATACCAGAGTATCAGAATCATAGCAGACATTTGAGACAAGACAGCATTTGGAAACCTGGCCTTTAGTAGGAGTAGTGTTTTAAAATACACTGAAATCCTGGCAAACAATGGTGGTAAGTGCTGAGGTTCAGCATTTAAACTTGTAAGCAGTAATAACTGCATATTTAAAAAACCCACTTTGGAGTTGGTGTAAACCACCTTGCAATCAAACTCTTCACATGATGAACTCCTGAGATAGCTCAGAGCCAAATCTGGCTGCAGCATCAGTACAAAAAACTTTCATGCCAGTTAAATAAATTACAACGAGCACTTATAGGCAGCATTCTGCGCTGGTAAGTGGCTTGGGGTGTTCAACATTAGAAGCATACTGGGGCTCAGGCATAGCAGGACATGCCTCTATTTTAAAAGGAAGCTCAGTTTTGTTGTTTACAGGGATCCCACTTATGTATGCATGTGAACAGAGCCCACCACGGACAGTTCCTGCACCACTCTTAGGCAATTAATTTATTCGAACACAGAAAACAGAAGCAATATGACTGTCCTGTAACTGCAGTATTTTAACTCTGCTTGGTGTTTTTCCTTACCTGAGCCTGTCCTTCCCACAATGCCAATCTTTTCCTTTGGTTTGATGGTGAAGGACACTTTTTTAAGTACCAGAGGGAGATTTTCTCGGTACCGCATCTCTGCATTTTCAAAAACAACTTCACCTTCCTGCGGCCAGTCCAGAGGGGGAGTTTTATTCTTAATTCGAGCAGGAGCTTCCAGGGAAAGAGTCTTTAAAAAGAAAAGTTCAGTTTCCAGTAAACAAAGCGCCAAAGAGGAAAGCTGCAGCTTTCAGTTCTCTGCAGACTCAGCCCACCTCAGTTTGCAGCAGTTTTAAGATGAACACTGTGGCTGGATGCAGGACCAGTGTTTCAGAAGCAGTTTCTCAGTCTCTTACTGCCACACTAGTATTGCCTGCTGCTGCTTCAATAATGATAGCAGACCTTCTACCCAACAATGTTTTTCATCAATAGAATTAAAAATGTATTTTAGGCCTATTTTTTTTAATATATTTTTTATGTCCACAATCCTACTGAGTTTTCCGGTCTTCCAAAGATTAGATGTGATGTCTGCTATATTTCTGTGTTTCTTTGGCTATGCTGTGCCAGGGTCCCCACTGTTGATTCTGACACAGAGGAAAACACCTACATGAAATACTGTACAAATACTATCTTCCTATTCCTCATTCTTCCCTGTTCTGTTAAGTCATTGAGCCAGTCAAGCCCCTTTCAGCTCACTTTCACTGTTGTACTCCCCCAGTAGGTCCCTCATTTAAGCAGTTTGCACATTAAACAGAAAAGCAGAACCTCTAAAAATCAAATGGCTATTTAGCGTGTTTAAAATGAAGGTCACTTTCTCATAGTTGGCACAACCAGCCTCAGAGAATGGCAGAAATCCTGCCACGAGATAAATATCACAGCTTTAAGCACCTGAATGTAAACACCTCCACTGAATCATGTCCCATCAATCCTTTGTAGTGACTACAAAGAAGTCAGTATTTCTACAGCATGATTTTTCCTCATTTGAATAAAAACATTTAGAATGGTTCATAATTGGCCTCCGGAGATACCCTTTTTCTACACTGCCTATAGAGAGATCCCACAGGGACTGTGTCAGTTGTGGACATCGGAAGTAACTTAAGTCAGAGGCAGATTAATTGCACCCTGAAGAGTTTGAGAAAAGCAGCGGTCTGCTACAACAGTACTGCCATTCTTTGAGGTTGGTGCTCAAAACAGCACCCTCAGTGCTCACACTGAAAGAAGCCAAACCTCAAACTTGGTAAGACACCCACCCTTCCACTTTAGCTTCATCGTAGTTTCAGAGTTTCATAATAAAATGCCTGTCTGGAGAGATGAGTAAGACAAAAATAATTTCAAAAAGCATAACTTATTTGGGACCTAAAATGATAGCTGGTAACTTATAAAATTTATAACTGTAGCCTACAACTACAGGCTTTACCACTGAAGGCCTAGCACTGATAAATCACCTTAGTCCAGTGAGAGGTATCAGGCAGTATTTGGCACACAGTTGTGTGGCACGCATTCTATACTAAGGTGGACCATAGCTGGCTTCCTCTTCTCTTACCCTAGTGATAAACAAGACATTCAGCTGAACGTGTTACTGCCCTACCTTGATATAGTGATCGATCCTCTCCACTGACGTGAAGCGAGCTTCTGTTTCTGAAGCGAGTCTGACTGTAAACTGGAATAACCCTGTTAACTGGGTGATGGGAGGAAACAGAGACAAATTCAGAGAGCTGTGATTAATATATTTTTTAATTGACTTGAATGACTAACCTAAAGGATACTTGATACAAGTACTCTTGTCTTGGACCCCTTATATTTAACTTCAAGATAACCTTAATTTATGAATCGCTTGGAAAGCCAGCAGCTCAGAAGGGTTTCCTACAAGCAACAGCGTAAAGCGTTAGCCACTTGAACTCTGTAATTTTATGTTATTACCACCAGGAGGCAGAAAAGGGCAAACAACAGAACCCATAACCATTGTGAGCCATGATGCTCACTCTGAACCGACTTCAACCCCCCACCATTACGCAAGGGGCATCTTTTTAGGAGGTATTTACTGGTCTGTTACTCTCACTTATTACTGTTAGGTACATTCAATAAGAGAGTAAGTTATGCAGACACACTTACTTGCACAGCATATGAGATAGCCAGCCCAGCATAGGCTGGAGGAATCTGGCCATGCATCAGAACAATCATAAGGCCGGTGGTTGTGATAAGAGCAATGCTGATAATGTCCAGCCGTACAGCTAGCCAGCGCATTGCACAGCTGAACAGGTAAAATGGTGCCTGATTGTCATCAAGGAGCTCCTGATACCTGAAATGCATAAATAAAACGTTAGTATACCTTCCTGAGCCTGCAGTGCTGCAGAAAACCTAGCATTCTGCTATCTGACCTCGCCATTCTGTTTCACACCAATCACGGTCGCACAGCAGAGTGCCTTCCTGCTCTATTTCATCTAAGCTGCTGTCTAAGCCAATGTCTTCCCAAAACCTCTGTGACAATTTTCTCTTGCTCCCATGCTGCTGGTCTCATGACCTTGCACCTGCAAAATCTGCTGTCATTATAGCAGGTTCTCATGGGCAGCAAATACCACTCACAGGAGAGAGGTCTCACTTTCCCTCACTAATAGTTCTTTGGTAGTTTACACCACAGAAAACCAAACAATCCATGACAAAGTGGATAATAGTCACTTAAATACTTGATAAATGCTGTCTAAGTACACAGGTGCACAGCTCATCAGTATGCACACATGGGATTAGTTAACAGGCCAAAAAATTGCCCTCACCATTATCATTGCCACCTGCTGCAGATAAGCCCAGAAGGGGGCACTCATCTGGGACTCCAGCACTGCTCTTCCCAGTTGGCTACCAAACTGCTTTTCCTTTCCATCCTCCTCCTTGCCCTTCCTCATTTTTTTCCCCCCAAAAAGTATCTTTCACTGTTAGACCCAATGTATGTCACCAGCTACAGAAACCACTAAAGTCTTTCTGAATGTTAAGCTGTCACACTCTACTTTTTCCTCCATCACTCTCAGCTAAGTATTCAGACTGACCTGTGCAGGAATTCCTGTCCTTTGTGGTATGCATGGATCGTGGAGAGACCCTGTATGCTAGATGTAATGTGAGACAGGAATGGAGACTGTGTGATGTTATCCAGACGCTTGAGCTCTCGAATAAAGACTCTGGAAAGAAAGAAGCACTTTTAAGTGCCATGTACAACCACTGTACTGATGCATATATATTTAAAGAACACTGTTTCCTACTAACGGGTCAAAGTATCTTTTCTTTTAGTCAAAGCAGCTGAAGCACTTACCTAGACACAGCATGCAGAACCATGAACAGGACAATGAGGGGACCCACTGCCACCAGGAACCAAGGGAATACCCCAGAAATCACCCCCACACAGAAGAACACAAGGATAACGTTCTGGATGAACATTTCTGCTTGAAATGGCAAACGGACATCCACTGGAAAAGATGAAGGGAAAAGATCAAGATTTTGAGTACAGAAGGCTGAAACAACCCGGATAAAGCAATTCAGTCCAGCTGTACACCATCACTGACAGGAACAGTGATTTCTCATGGCTTTTTCAAATGCAAAATGTACATAATCATTGGGGCACTTTTATCTTCTTAAATGCTAGTCGTTTTTCCAATTATTTCCATTAACAGAAATAGCACTGATGCAGCTCTGACCTAATTACCACCTTTTCTGCACACGAACTTCACCCTGATACTCCAGGTTCCCCTGCATTAACTGCTAAGAGTCCACATGCAGACTGGAGGTGCAGAAGCAGCTATGCATTTCCTTCTTTGTAAGTGAACAGCCAGACCTGAGATATCAGCTGCCTCCTATAAGCAGAACCCCAGTATGTCCCAGTTCCTGCCGAGTCTATTGCAAGTACACACGTGACAAGAGAGATGGGGGTGGAATCACCACCGACATACCTTCATCCATGTCTTTGGAAAACCTGTTGAGAATCCGTCCAGTAGGTGTAGTGTCGAAGAACTTCATGGGGCTACGCAGAATCCGCCTGAAGAGCTCATCATGGAGCCTCGAGGACGCTCTGAGAGTTCCCTGGCAATGCAGCAAACGTTAGAGCGTGATGAAAAGACATCCGTCTTTCTGTTACTGCCACTGATCCCTCTCTATAGGCATGAAAAAAAAAAGTTCTGCCCATTTTCCCTCTTCAATTTTAAGTATAGGGCTTTTTTTCTTGCGCTTTCACTTACAATCAGCAGAAGGAAGACATTAGTTCAGGCAAAAGTTTAAGGGAAAGCACGATACGACTCCAAGAGATGACATGATGGAAATCTTACGATCCATGATTTGACTTTCTCTGGCTCAAAAGTGCCTCTGAGGAAGTCACCAAAAAACCCCACAGAGACAGCAACGTGCCAAAGCAGGGGGGAGGGGTAGGGACGCATGAGAAAAGCACCAGGCAGCACTGACACTTACCTTCACAAAAACAACACCACGAACAGCTTTCAGAATCAACATTACTGCCATAGACAGTGCATAGATGCCAGCGTAGTAATGCATGTGGGGGTTATCTTTCATGCTGTTACTTATGACAGTGTCATTTCCCAAAGTCACAGTGGTGTTCTGCAGGAAATTCAAGGTTTCAGTGAATAGTTAAGATAAGCATTAAGCACATACTTATTTTACATGGCAGAATTTAACTGACCCCCACCAACAACTGTTTCTGCCACTTCTATTCTAGGGAAAGTACTTCAGTAATCTTTGACTACTTTAGAAAGTGGTAGGTGATATGTGCTATTTCTGTAGCATCAAAAACTCCCTAAAAGGTTACTTCATTTGATTCCTAATCTCCCATTTCATACCTATTGTTTCTTGTGCTCTGCAGAACAACGTCATCACCACTTGTACGTCACCAGTGCTATTACACAGGACTATTCACCTTGGATGTATGTTCATTGCCTCCTTATTAAACACAGTTATTTTCTGCCAGGATGCAGTAATGTCTTTAATAATATACTGTCGTACATTTTTTTTTAAGTATATGTAAGGATCTCATTACTTATTCTAATATTTCTGGCAATGTGCACTTCAGTATCTATTCTCAGAGGCTAGGTTGTCCTTTAAAGCAAAGCCAAAAAACAAACCAACCACCCCAGCAGTCATATTTGAATTTTTAAAGGCAACAAGACTTGCAATCAAAGCCCCTGGAGTGGGAGAAGTCCCAAACAATCTTCAGTCATTATATTCTTCAAAGCAACTCCCAAAAGTCATTTGACTTAAAGCCATAAACCATAACAAGATTATCCTGCTAGATGTAAGGTCACATTCAAACAAAAGGCAGCACTAAAACTAGCAATTCTTCCTGCAGCTTGTTGGCTTCTTTCACATTTTCACTTCCTTTTCTTTGACAAACCAAGACAAGGAACAAGAGGGCAGTATAAAACCCCATGAGCTATTACATCTTTTTCATTACTGGAGTTCTCATTCTTGAGATGAACTCTCTAGCAAGATCACCTCTTGGGGAGCCTTACAACTTACTGAAGTTAGGAAGCCCCATTTGGTCTCCTGGGACTGCTTGGGATTAGTCTGAGAGCAATTCCCCTACCCATTAAATAAAAGAGAATAGAAATGCTATTTATCTTACTCCGCTGCCTTGCTTGATCCAGAAACTCAGCCACCAGTTGCTAAAAGCTGTGCTGCCCACATTCAGCACAAATAGTGCCATTATTACAAGGAATGCAAAGGGGCCTCCAGCTGCCTGAATGTAGATGCCATAAACAGACCAGGGGACAGAGCCTTTGCCTTTCTCTTCCAACTGAACCAGTTGGCCTATGAAACAAAAGAGGAGGAAGGAGGAGTGAGGAAAGTTGCTCTATGAAAACTTTTGTGAGTTTGTGAACATACAAAAAACAAAAGTTGCTTCCACACTGTACAGAATGCTTTCAGCAACAGTCATTATTTAACATGTGACTTTTTGGAAAACTGAACCATTTTGTTACACAATTCTTCTGCAGAATCATTCAAGTCTGAAAAAGCTTAATCGGCACAGACTCGAATACTACGAGTCTCACCAAGGCTTTTAATCCTGCTAAAGGTCAAAGTTAACATTAAACAGATAACCCCACAACAAAGGTCAGACCTTCAGATTCTTCATACATAAACATCACATACTGCCTAGGAATGTGCAAGTGCCAAGCTACACACACTGCCCTCTTCAGATAAGAGGAGAGGTGATACTGGAGACAGAGTACTGCGAACTCCTTTGCACCGATGGCATCTGATCCATAGCAGACTGATTAAACTTTTAATTATTGTGCTGGCACCAACACTAAATGAATTAACGAGTGCTCTTTGCTCACTGCCTGAGTCCCATCAACCACAATGAGCCACCAGGACTTGAGACAGCTTTCAAAACCTAAGAGGCACACTCATAATAAAGTTTGAAAGCAAATGTTTTGAGCTTATTTGTGTATGAAATAACTGCAGTAAAAAACTTAATTACGCAGTTACCCTCTTCCTTCTTCACCACCTTCTCCTTCTTCACAGAGCCTGCTTTGGTACCTTTATCCTGGGGTCTTTTCAGTGAGCTGTTTGTATTCTTCTTTATGTTAATCTGTAGGAAAACAGTGACACAAAACATCCAGGAATAAATTTCTTTTACATTTTCACAGTTGAACCAGAAGTTCTTCTTAATAAGCTACCTCCTAAGCATAAAGGCTTTCAATAGCATAGCACTGATTTCAGGGGAGACATAAATGTTGCTGTTACTACAGACACCTGCCCACTCTGGTGGATTCAATCCTCCTCCTCTATTGAACTGAACTGCTACAAATCTGTATTGGTGGTGTGCAAGGTTTAGTTTTAAACAGGTCTGGAAATACGTGCATACACAGTAGAAGAACTATACCTCTATGACAGAGAGATACAACCCCCCATGTCCCTTGGCAAAATAACTCACAATGTTATTAAAAGGCTTTGTTTTCCCCAAATGCTCTCTCTAGTCCTTCTCTAGGAAAGCTCTCGTGAAATATCCCTAAGGACAAAGTCAGGCTTCCAGAAATCAGATGTCCAAACACTGAACTGCTTACACAACTGGTGTTCTAAACCTGGCCATATTCCCACAAAATGGAAGTGACTATCAGAGTTTAACTGGAACCCCCTACACATCTTCAGCAGCATCAGTCACCTCCCTACACCTTACATGACAAGAAACACCTGGCATGTATCAAACCACAGAGAATCCAGCCATCCCTTTCTTCTTATCCTGCAAGGAATGCAAATCAGTGCTCTCTCTGTGAGCTAGTGTTTATAGAGAGGCAGCAAAGGTCAGCCAAGCATGCAGGCTGGAGAATCTCACATTAACTGTCATTACATTGATCTTAAAACAGCAGAACTATAATCTTCAAGTCTCAGAATGGATATGCAGAGTAGTATGGGGCATTCCTTTGCTTCTGTCACTAACACCTCACAGGAAAAAATTCCACAGAGCACCTTGGATCTGTACCCTTATCACAATGCTACCTTCTCACAGAATTGCAGGGGTTGGAAGGGATCTCAAAGATTGAGTAATTCGTTTTTTTTTTTAATGCCTGAAACTTATGAGTAAGGATTCTTTCATCAGCTAAAAAATAGGCTGCTGACACACCTGTGTTTCTTACTCCGAAGAATAACTTCAAGAAACAAACAGGATGAAAGTGAGAAAAGATAAACAACTGAAAATTTAAATGTATGTCTTGCTGAATGGAGACAAGAAGCTTCCTTCTCTGAGCACCACAACAATTTCTTTCACGTTCAACTCAAGAGCTCACTGGCACAGTCCTCTCTATCATGCATTTCTCTAAGAACTGTGATTGCAAATACAGTGCGATAAAGCACAGATGATTCCACCAGAAGCACACAGGTCAGACCAACACGTGAAGCCATTTTTCACTTTTCCATTTCATTGGAAAAATCAGAGTGCTTTAAAATACAGAAACAAGTACCTCAATATGTGGTGTTTCTCCCAGTTGTAGGTTATTAAAAATGGTTGCATAGTCCCCACTTAAATTCATTAATTCCTCATGACTTCCTCGTTCAGTAATGCAACCTTCTTTCATGAAGATCACTTCATCACAGTCAACAAGATACTGCAGAAAACAGAAGCAAGAACAAGTCTTTATCATTGTGTCTAATAAAGAATTAGATCATGCTCTGTGCACACTCGCAAAGCTAGTTTATAAAGCTAAATTACACTCTGTCCTATAGAGACAGAGCTGTGCTATAACAAGTTGGGGCATAGGAATCTCCAGTATAAAGGTAACTGACTAGACAGCATTACAGGCGAGTCCAAGAAAGCAAGCGTGAGAGATGTAGTTAGTACCTGAAGCTGATGAGTGATGAAAAGGACAGTCTTTGACTTCAAGTGCTTCCTTATTGCACTGTTAAAAATGTGATTTCCAACATGAGCATCTAAGGCACTAAGGGGATCATCAAGGATGTAGATGTCCCTATCACTGTACAGGGCTCGAGCCAGACTGATTCTCTGACGCTGTCCTCCACTCAGATTAGCCCCTCGTTCACCGATCTGTACAGACACAAGCTCGTTATTTTATTTCTATGGCACTGTGATGCAGATACTCAGAACTCAAGAGATGACTGGAATGAAGCAGACCACAATATTTGTCTGTATATATAGCACATACACGTATACACCATAGTATTATACATACGTTCTATAGTTTAGGTGTCTACACCTTTCTGAAATGCATTATACAGTCTCACTCAAGGTTAACATGCTTGAAGTGTTGCAGTACTTTTTGGCTTAGCTATTTTAAATCAAGTTCAAATAGGTCCTGTTTAGGCAGCAGAATTTACAACACAATGAAAAACTCCCATAATGGTAACTTCTCAGCCAAAAACATGGCACTACTCTCAACAGCTTTGGTGCTCAAGGTTTATTCAGCAGCTTGGCTTATATGCATACCATTATTATGATGTTCCCCCTCACTCCAGTTCAGCAAACTAAAATTCTATTTTTTTTTTCCTGCAACTACTAAGTAGTTTATTATAAGCAAAGTTTATACCTCTGTCAGGTCCCCATTTGGAAGGATGGCTAGGTCAGGTCTTAGACAGCAACCATTCAACACAGTATTATATCTAAGGAACATGGATTAGATAAGTAATAAGAACAGTTTTCTTTTCCCCAACGTATCTAGCTAGCACAGCATTATTTCACTTTCTACACTAATAGCAGACATTCCACCAGCCTTAAGCAAATGATCTGCCTTGGATTCCCAAGAGAAAACTTTGGATAATAATTTATTATCAACTTCTCATGTCCTAGAAAGGTAAGGAGGCAATTTATTTTCAAGGATTGCTAGCACTGGTCCCAGGGGTGGCCTCCACTAGAAGAAGGTCATGTAAGGTGCCCAAACATAGCAAACAGGAGTTAGTGTACTTAAAGAGGGCAAGGCCAGGACAGCAAGAGTAAATGTCATTTCCATGTTGCTCCACAGTGGCTGCCACTAGCAGAGGTCAGATGGTACTCTAGCATTAAGAACAGCCCTCACTGCAGATGAGCAGTGACAGCCATCAGCCACAGCAACCACACACAAGAGATTCAGGCTCTTAAATGAATCTTACAGGAGTCTGAAAGACAGATCTCTAAAAGCAGTAGTAGGTTTTAACAGCAGCACACTCTGCATTAAGTTTTCCTTCACTTGGGCCAAGAATTACTAAGCTTTCATGAAAATCAGCAAACATTTCTGACAAACCTTTCTTCATCGTACTCCTTGCCAAAAAGAATGTTGTCCCGAAGCGTAGCATTGAGAATCCAGGCCTGCTGGGCCACATATGCAAATGTTCCACTTACTGCAATGCTACCCTCCAACAGGGTCATCTGGAATTCAAAACCATGAAATTATGCCAGGCCATATCTATAGACAGTCCCCTACACAGTGTAAATAAGCAAAATGGGCAATAAGAAAGAAGAGCAGAAGTAAAAAGAGAACATCTCACCTGTCCCAAAATTGCTGAAATAAGTGAAGTTTTTCCACTCCCCACACTGCCACAAATTCCAACAAGTTTTCCCTGGACAGAAAAACAACATATGTATGGTAGTCATTATACTCATTACTTACATTCTCCATCTTTTTCAGGACTACCTTTTTACCTCAGAGATTAAAGCCAGACTGTAATGACAGCTGAAAAATGATAAAATAGAAATGTAAGTGAGTCAATGTTCTAATTCTCCAAAAATATAAACAGAATACTAATCCACTGTGGATTAAAGCCAGAGGAACTCCACAGGTGAAAAGGAATGTTTCTTAAGATCAGTTTCCTTCAGACTGAGCCCGATAGAAGCCCAAGCCCAGAGAATACTGCACTCAGCCAGAAGTTCCAAGACCTGCCTGAACAGAATACACCAAGATGCTCCTGAGTCTGGTTTCCAAAGTCCTTTCACTGTCTTCAGTGGGTGGCAGCTCAGATTTAAAAGAAAAAAAAAGTCTGTGTATCATAGTCAGAAAATGAATAAGGACATGACTGCAGCAAGAAGAAAAAATTCACAGATAAATGAAAGGTTTCATATCACTGATTTACAACACCTGGTCAGTGTGATAAGAAAAAACAAAGAGCGGAGGACTGGGAAAAAAAAAGCAGATTTTAGGAAATACACGTCCATTAGAAATCTCAGACTATAAGGTACAATTTGCTAAGAACCAGAGACCAAGAAAAAGTTAGAATCCAGTCACTATGAAGCACTTATCTGCAGCAAAATGGGTGGGCTGATTCAGAAAAACTATTTTTCTTCCCTCTGTTAAAAAATAGGTGGACAAAAGGAGGAATGTAGCTGCTCTTGTATTCTAAAAGATACCATGTATTATTTGAAAGTTTTTCTTGGAGTTTGTACATGCTTTTACCTGTCTTGGAATGAAGACTCCAATTGTTTCTTGGAAATCTTTGTCCTTCTACTGCATAAAAATTCTCAGTGAATTAGTTGCACATTCTTCAATTAAAATCCACCATTACATTCTATTAGAACACTTAATCAACTAAAATGTTCGCTCAGAGTATAGCTGAAATCCTACAGAGTTGTCAAATGGCTGCTGGAATTAACCATCCACCAATACCTCACCTACACCTACACTTCTCTGCTGATTTTTTTAAGCTCAATAGCTCAGATACAGTACTGAAGGCTACAGATTGCAAAGCCACGATATAAAGACTATATATCCTGCAGTGTTTCATAGGCTGTTTGCAAAGATCTAGTTTGCTAAAATGGTACAGCTGTTTATATCAAGATCAGACACTGCATCTCAGATTCTGCAGTTGCCATGGATTTAAAAGGAGTGCACAAAAGCAATGTGCTTCATTTCACGTTCTTTATTCCAAAGGACAGCTAAACACGAGGCCTTCTAAGAACTCACGTTTTCTCCTTTCTCTTACCTTTTCTATCTCCAAGTCAATGTTATACAGAGTCCTCTGAAGACGAAGGTTAACCAGGTGGATGATTCTGCTCTCCTCTTCGGGGCTAGGATGATCATCATTGTCCACTAGAAGATGGCCCTTCTGTTCTGCCAGCACAGCTTGCTGTCCCTCATTCTGCAGCTTCATTTTCTCTTTCTTGCCCTTGGTTACTTTCTTGTCTTTTTTCACTTTGGGGGTCAACTTTGGTGAGCTCTGGACGCTGGCGTGGGAGAAGTCCCAAGCCAAGGTAGCATTTTTCACCTCTATCGCGGTGTGAGGATTGGCTGGTTTTTTCTTTATCATATGAACCTCTTCCATTAGAAATAAACTCTGATAGGAGTTGTGAGAGAGGTGTAAAGATGAGACACCTGATCAAGACTGGGAGACAAGCCTATGGCACACTCACGCAGCAAAACACATCAGGCTATATAGTGGGAGAAAGCTGAAGAGCAAAAGGTGGCTCATTAGTGTAAACTAACTCCAGGCGTGCTAAGTGGCTGGGGCATTCCTGGATGTGGTGGAAGTGCTCAGATAGACTAAGACTTTCAGAGAACTGCAATGATCTGGGCGCTTTATGAGACAGTCTAATTCTATTCAGACTGCTTACAACTGCAGCTTTGTAATTTCCAGATACAAAACACACAAATAGAATGCATGGGTTGAAGAGAAGAGGTCACCAAGTCAGAAAGCGACTGACTTGTCCTGAATGCCAGCTTATGACAGAAGGAGATGGAATTACTTTTATCTTCAGCCTTTATCCCTCACCTCTTCTGCTGGGAGAATGTCATCACTCACAAATTTAGCTGATCTATGCTGGGCTGCTTGACAGTAAGTACGTCATTAAGTCCATTGCATCCTGTCTTCCACCACATCCATCAGTACTTACAATCAATACAGATGAAAAAGATTTTTTTTTTACACAGCTTAGTTAAAAATGTAAATCACTTTATCTTACATGACTTCTGTTCTGAACTAAGAAGCCCTAGTGATTACAGATTTCTCAACTGCCAGACTTATTTATTCCTGAGATTGCTCTGCCCAAATCATATATTCACAAGAAAGCCCATACCATTTACAGAGCCAAAACATCACTTACATTTTCAACGTGCTATTAGAGTATCCCTACCTTGTGTTACACTCCTTATACAAGTTAAGCTTCCTCTCTTCTTCTCTTCCCCCAAAAATTCCCTTCAGTACAACTGTACTTAGGAAAACTTGATTTGGGATGAATCAATTAGAAGATTAAACAAAAACGCTCAGAAGAAAGGGGATCTCTCAACCATTCTGTGAATTCCATTCTTTTATGACTACAATTTCCACATCTAGATTTGTTCCATGAATGCATTACACAGAATCTATCTTTTAACATTTGTGGAAGCCTGTATGAAAATTTCTGCAACGTGCAATATCAGTGTGCACCAATGTCTACAAGGCAGCAAAATAAAGGCTTGCCTTCTGAGCTCAAACTGAACTACATGGTGTATTCATAGGGGTTGAAGGACGAGATCAGATTGCTTCTGTTATCTGGGTTTAATTTTCTACCATAGATTTTTTTTAGTCAGGTCACAACTACATTTATTCATATAATGGAACGTGTATAATGGAATTTTCAGCCCCAATTTACTCTGGAAATACAAAATCTGTTCTTCATGACTACAAATAAAACTCTAATCTTAAAAGAGACTGCAAGAATTATTATTCTGTGAACCATCTAGCTCCATATTCCACCTTCAACAGTGACCAACATCAAAATCCTGAAGTCATTAAATAAGTCTATTTTGCTTCCCACCACAGTACTGTCTTTAGGCTCTAATACTTCCTGGACTGGGTTTCTATCCCTCTGCAGAATAACAATAACCTGGAGTGCTAAGTATACAGAAAAAAACTCCTCATATGGCAAAACAGCACTGTCCTCAAAGAGTTCTCTTAGCATCTATTATACACATACAACACTCCACACTTACAGTTAAAACTGCAAAGCTAAGGGTCTGCTTACCTTAAATCTGTCAACAGAAACAGATGCCTCAGATAGAGACTTCACTGAGAAAGGTGTCACTTTTAGAGCAAAAGTCATAGAATTAAAGACAGTGACCACTGTGAATGCCTAAAAACAAAACAAGAATCACATTTGGATGTAATACACTGAACAAACAATTGCAACCTTCTAAAGGTTGAAGTGCCATAGCAGAAAGTTAAAGCCATAGGAAAGACCCACAGACCAAGAATAACCCTTTAAAGATTCAGCATACTCTGGAATGGTAGAAAACAGAGCTTTGTAACAAATCAAGACATCTTCAGTATTTGTAGGCTCACAGAACATAGCAGATGGCAAATTCTGCACTAGCCTATTACTTGTGGAGACCTGTGTTCAAAGTCTGTTTTAAGTCACAAGGGGGGACAGATCTGTGCTGGCTGCATACAAGTACACTGTGAAATGGAAACATCCAGTCATCCCAAAGTTGTATCTGGATAGTGGAAAGGAGCGTTGATTCACACTCATCTTAACACCAGCCCTGAGGAAGGTCAGGGCTGAAACAGCATGGAGCATTTTCTGTGCAAAATACAAGACTACATCTGCTGCTGTTGCTCCCACCAGATGTTCACTTCTGTCAGCCTGGCCACATTGGCACAGAACAAAGAACAGGCTGAAGATAAATGGTTTAACAGAAAAGTTACAGTAGCAATACAATAAGGAATTCAACACTGCAATTAACTAACCACTTACCTGAGCTGCTGTAAGATCATAGCCAAGTATCATATGGACAGAAAAGGTCACCACGCTGGCAATGACTACAACTATGGGAGCCACTCCCACAGTGATGCTCTGGAAGTAGCCCGCACGCTCCAAGATCTTACGTTCTTCCTCACGAATTTCTAGAAATATAAATAAGGGAACTGCATTTGGAGGATTTTTCAGAGGAGTTCACACACAACACACACTATCACAGTATAGGATGATAGACCAAGGTACTAAGCAGTGGGACATCAGCACAACAGGATACATTTATAAGTTGTGTGAACTCACTTTGAACATTCTGAGAAAACGGTTTGACCCAGGCATACATTTTAATGAACTTAATGTAATTAAGAACTTCGTTCATCTTCTGCACGCGTTCATCTGTTGTTGATACACATTTTCTTCTGAAATAAGCAGTGAGGCGTGATACAAACATCTGAAACAAAAAGTAACATCACACAATATTAGTAAAACTCAGAAAGAGCTTCTTTTACAGCTGAGCAGAAACAACTAAGCAAGAGCACACTCCTCCCAGATGCAGCACTTCTCAACACCTTTCATTCAACTCAACAGTGACAGCTCTTGGCTGAAGCATGTAAAGTTCACTCCCCATACACAAGATGTCCAACCTCCGCCTGAACACTGCAGTTTAATTTAACTATGAGTATTTATCTGGAAGTCCAATCTATCAGCTTCCCTATTTTCATGGTTTTTTTTTTTTCTATCACTTTGAGTTTCCTGTTTCCAAATTTCTGTTTCTCATATTATCTTTAGGAATACCTTCAATAACATGCAGTGTCAAAAACGGCCTCAACTTAGCACATTTCAACACCTTCTATTCAGAGCCATGCGTATGTCTGGCCTAAGAAAAATGAAGCGGGTCTTAACTCTTTTCAACTTACCATTGCTGGGTAGAAAAGGATGAAGACAGCAGAGCCCAAGAAGCCTGTTGGGCCCAGGATAATTACGTTGTAAACCATTCCTAAGATGGCCACGATAGGGCCCCCAGCCAACAAACTGCCAACTGCTGCAGCTTCAAACATCCTTTGACCGTCATTGGAACACACATTTATGAGCTGAAAAATACATGCAACAGATGATACAGATTTAAGGCACAGCTCATTCTCCAAGGAATACACTGCATACCCTTTTCCGCCCAGCTATTTCTAACATGACACTGCAGCTTACCTCGCCAAGAGACTTCTCCTTGATGTTCTTCAGCTTGAGAATTTTCTTAAATGCCATTGTCAAGATAGCTCCACGCAGTCTAACCCCCGTGCGGTAGTTCAAGGCCCACGTTAGAGCAAGGGACCAAGACCGCACTATTTCCGTCATAAAGATGCCAAAAACTAAAAACAAGCTGTACTGCAGGTTGGACTCACTCTGTTGGGTATACTCCAAAAGATGTTTCACAACGAACGCCTACAGGAAGAAATGCAAGCTTGCGTGAACACCCCATCATCCCAGAGGACCATGCAACAACTTTATGTTAAGTTAGAAATAAGTAGGCTACTTTGCTTTTAAAAGAGCCATTTGAAATAGAAAGCGTCTTCTTTCTAGAAGTAAAAGATGACAACACAAGGAGCACTGTAACAAAGCCCTGCTGAGAGCCGAGTGCTGAGTCAAATTTATTAAGAGAGTTCAATTGAAACCACATTCCTTGCAGCACGCCTCTAATCCCGTGTCTTCTAACTTAACATAAATCTGTCAGTTAGCTGAAAGCAATGCATTGTCATATAGAAGAGTTTTAAAATATAGTCACTACTTATACAGCTGAGCACATTAAAAAAAAAAACATTCCTTTACGTGACATTAAGACCTTTTTACTTTATCTTTGGTTTGCTTCAAACGTGCTTATTTGATAAAAAGGAACAATGTACCTACAGTTGTGGAGGGGAAGAGTGAGAAGGACATTTGCAAAACATTCCTGGAAATAAACATCAGCAGTTTAATCGTAAAGAAAAAAACAAGCAGAAAGCACAAGGTACGCAACGCCACAAATCATTGGGGCAGGGAAAATAAAAAAGGAAAAGAAAACAAATTAACCATTCAATCCCTCCCCGTACCCTTTCCCCCCAAAAACATGAACACTTTACCTCAGGAATCACATTGCAAATATGACCTGCAGAAAGAACGTAGCCCCCAGAACCACCAATTCCCACCTCGAGCTCTCTGTGGTCCAATGGCACAATATAACATCATACAACTCACAATCATCAGCAATATTAAATACTATTGACTGAGAAACAACAGGTTTTTATTTGAAATAAAGCGTCATCTTAAACGGTAACATCTCACAAACACAGTACAACAGATAGAGAATTGTATAAATATACAATCTGCACATACAAGATAATTATGGAGGGTTAATATCTAACAGTCTTAGCCTCTAACATGAACTATAATTGAAACTATACACAATTATAAAAATACAAGAACAGAACAGCGTGTTTTCATGAAGTCCAAAGGAAGTCAAATTTTCAGATGCCAACAGGGGAGGCTTCCGAGGCTGCACAAATTCTGAAATCTGCTTTAAAATGTATGCTACCGTAAGGCTTCGTAGGTAACAAAATGAGTTTTCCTAGACAGCTTTTCAACAGGATGCTTTAAGATACTGGTGCTTTTGATGTGCTACCACAGAGCAGAATTACCTTTGCCCACAACGAAAAGCAACCCCAAAAAATTTTAGACCAAAGAAAAGATGTGAGAAGCCTTTTCCACCACAGTCCTTTGAAGTCCTCTTGACTAAATCACGTTTTGTAAATAAGAGTTCTGCATAGTTTTATAGTTTGAAGAGAGATGGAAAAAACCAAAACCTCACTATTTCAGCAAAGGTATTGAAAGCTATAGCCCAGCACCAAATAACAGGAAAAAAATGGAGATCGAACTCATCTGTTCTGAGGAAAATAATTCTGCGTGGCAGAACCAAGGAAACATGCTGTAAATAATTTTGCTCTTTCATTTTCACAAGTGTGAATTAAAGCCAGATGTCCATTGGTTTCTAGAATGGCAACTGAGAGAATTTACATATCGATCCCTGAACAAATGTGAGGAGCTCACATTCACAGATCTATTGCACTCCAACTTTCTCCTTACTTGGATTTAGTTTTACATCCACTGTTTGGACGACAACTGCATACAGTTGGTTTGCAGTTACTAAGAAGATTACTGACTTCTTTTTTTCCAGTATTCAATCCAACATATGCAACCGAGTCACTGAGCACCGGGGTGAAAATCCCCCTTTTTCCTCACGAGCTGTAACTCAGCATGGTCGCAGACTGCAAGCCTTTTCTCGCACACCACAGCATTGCTGAAGGTCTCCAAGAGAGGATGTATAAAGATAGCAGATGTTTCCTGGGGTCTCATTCCTCCCAAAACTTTTTAGTGCATTTTTTTTCAGCACTGTTTTATAGAATCAGCATCTCCCATGATGAAATAGAGACCAGACATTATACCCCATTTTTTTTTTCCAGAAGAAAGAAAGAGGAAAGAGCAGATTAAAGAATTTTGAAAAGGGAATGGAAAGAAGTCACACAGAATTAACATTTACATATAAGCACGGAATACTTGAATTCAAACTCATTTAATGAAAAGAATCCAGCATAAAGTGATTTACAAAACAAGAGAGCTGTAGTACAAACTTAAAACGATCTAATGGGAAAAAGGGATTCCTGTGACTATGACTGCAGTAGATGGTACTAGCTGCTCGGCTGTCTAAGCATTCTCATTGAATAAACATTACCTTACCTTCGCTCTTGGCGTTGGCTCTGCCCAGCAGGACTGCCTCATTCTGACGCAGAAAACAGCCATCCTGAAAATTCTAAAGAACAGCTTCTGTCACTGGTCCCACTGCAGCGCAGGCATCCCCACCGCAGCCAGCGTGCAACGGGGCGGGCTGCAACTGGAGCCAACTGGGAAATGGGAAACTTACCTCCACCAGCTTACCACTCCCCCCTCCAATAACTGACCAAACTGTCAAGCTGTACTCCACTAAGATGGCAAGTTTCCCCATCTCCCAAACAGGAAGAATAGCTCTGAACAGTTGCAAATGGGTACAATGTTCAGACCTGGAGTTAAACTATGTTCAGTCATAAACAAAACTTCTCTGCTCCTCCATCCGAATGTGAAGTTCCAGCAGCTGATTAAATGGCAGCGAATATTTTTGGGAGATAAAAATCACCCATACTCATACATTCTGATGGTTATGACAAGGCAGTCTGACACATGCAGCTATCTGACCATTTGATGGATTTCGATACTGTGCCAGATGAACGAAATAAAATAAAAGCAAGACCCTTGAAGGATCCGGTATCAGCTGAAACAGAAGACAGAGGCCTTTCTGGTTATAACCATCACAATGTTCAATGCGAAGCCGCAGCTGCTGGCTGGCATCTCAAGGTCACGGACACCCCAAGTTTTTGAAGTTTAATATAATTGTTTAACTCCATTTTGCCAGTTTTCACCAATATACGAGGTCCAGTCAAGTGCTTTTCCTGATCTCCCTTTTCACCTTCAGGTGACTGAAAGGGCATAACAACACAAGAAAGCACTAATGTACCAGAGGAGACAGCACAGGCATATCCATGAGGCGAGCCATTAAAAAAACAGGGAGGAGGGATGGTAAAGACTCATTTTTCATGCCAAATGTTAGAAGTAAGAGGGTATCGCTCCTTATTCAGAGAAATGAATAAGGCTGTCTGCAAACAGGCAATGTCCACAGATAATTTTAAATTATCCAAATTGAACATCAATGGCAGTCGTAGCTCCCAGCCTTGTCAAGTCTGTTGTTTCCCTTCCCTTCCCACTTTCATTCAGCAGTTTGGCTGAGAGAAATTGAGATGACACTACAGAAATTAGGGAACACCCTGCTGCAAGTTTGTTACTAAACATAAAAGCAGCTGTTAAAGCCCTGCAGTGAAACAATGACAGAAGCTCTTCTTCGGGAAAGCTAGTGCTGTGAAAATCTTAATCATGATATATTGTTAATTACCACGGTATGTTCGCACATTTTATAGCTAAGATGAGACAAATTATTACCATGAAAACAATACCACAGAAACATCTGTTATTCATTTTACATAAAAGAAGGCAAACTTTAAAAAGGGATAAAAAGCAGAAGAACATTTTGATAAGACATTAAAAGCTGGAAAACATTTTTAAAAAGACATTCCACCTAACAGTGCACCCAGGTGTACTTACCCCAGAAATGAACCTTCAGCTTACCAGCACACTGAAACGTGTACTACTAGCAGTAATACTGCTCCTACTCCTCAAGGGAAATGTGTAGAGAATAAATTTAGTCAAAATTTCAACTGCAAATCTGCACAGCATGTGCAACAAACAGGTGACAAAGATGTTGTGAATGCCAAGTCCCATATGTTGTTATCTTCATTACGACCCATAGCAACAAACTGCTGCAGTTCCTAGAGGCAATAACATACTCTAACATGAACTCTACATGAAACCTGTCTGACCAGATCTGCTTATATCGTTTTTTAAGTAGCACTCTAATAAAATTGCTTGGTTCCACCTCTTGAAGACTGTGCTATTAATGCCAATAATCTAAAATTTGTGTTTCATTGCAAGATAAATTTACAGAATTTCAAAACAAAAGGAAAAAGCAACACAACATAAAAAGACCTGCACATAAGAACTTTATGCAAAAAGATCATGTGTCAGTTAAGGAATAACTTTAAACTATACTGAAAAGCAAAGAGAAAAAACAGGTGCGCATTTCCTCCAAGGTATCTAAAAGTCCCCTCCCTTTTCCAAGAACTTGGCCTCGGTATTCAGCAACTGATCCACACCAGCTGTAGGAAACCTATCTTGGATTATCGTAACACTCTGGAATTTCACCCCGAAATTTCTAGCTAGTCAAAACATTTAAGTGACTCTGCAGTGAAACCTTAATATTTTGCACTTGGCCATGAGATGGAGCCCTCTGGGGTTGTTAAAAAAAAGGATGGATATTACTTACTGGTCCACTAAAACCCGCGAGCTGCGTGATCATCAGACACACTATGGAAATGATGAGTCTGGTGCGGCAGAAAATCCACACAACCCTCCGGAGAGAAGCATCGTCGGGCCCGCTTTCTTTCAGTTCTTCCTGCCACAGTCTCTCCAGCCTAATAGAAACAGATGTCTCATGCTACGAATCCTCTGGCATGAAAGAAGGTACAAGCTCACAGGCACTTTGTGAAAACTCCAAGTGCTTCCTAGCTCAGAGCAACAATAATTCGATAATAATTTCAAGGTAAATAAATGCATGGTATATCCTGTGAGGTAAGAGAAATCTCTGCATCTTGAGATACCTATGTTTAGTACAAACAGTACTAAAGAGGGGGACAAAAAGCAGTGCATCAATGCCTGGCTTTTTTACCAACACAATTTTTTTCATTGCTTGTGAACTTATTAAAAAAAGATGAAACAAAAGAACCACAGAGAAGATGTTTCTACCTTCTACAGTTGACGTCTGAAGACTCATGCCTTGACAAAGACCATACATCATCCATGAACAACTCCCCTTTCTTGTATGCTCTGCGGGCCAAAGGAGTGAGCCAGGAGAAGGTCATGCAGGAGAAAAGCCCAGCATTATCAACAGGGTGCTGGTGTCTAAAAGAAAAAAAAAATCAGAAACAAATGAAAAGTCTCTGGGCAACCTGATCTAGCCATGGATATCTCTGTTCATTGCAGAGCAGTTGGGCTAGACGACCTTTAGATGTCCCTTCCAACTCTAAGGATTCTAGGAGTCTACGGAAAGAAAAAAGAATTGTAAAGCCCTGAGAAAAACAAAGCCTCCCCTATCCAAAGCACTCAGAGTTCCAAACGGCCCATGCAGGTCATACTGGCTGAACACATTCTAATGTTTTCAGTACCAGTCAGCAGACCTACAGCTGCAATCCTATTTTGTATAAGATCTGAAAAGCAAATGCTGCATCAGTTCTTCTGCAGCCTAAGGACTTACTTGGAAGTAGTCCGTATGGGTTTCAGCGCATTCAGGCCATGGTGGTATTTGCCCTTGTGATGCTCTTCATCCAGCATTCTCAGCTGGGAATGCACGGAGGTATCCAGTGGAAGCCCCTCCGCGCGAGCAGCTGCTTCCAAGGCATCCTGGCACTCAATCTGCTTTCACAAGAAAGACAGCAGAGTCAGAATTCAAAGCCGTGTTTGAAGTGCACAACTCCTGAATCCAGCAACTGTGCATCTCTTCCTTCAAGTCATTGAAACATCAACTGCTGCTACCGAGATGTTGTAGAGGACAGATTTCAAAGTCATGAAAGGCACACACATTCTAGATCTGCAATAGAATGCTGCATTTGTATAATAAATTAGCACCAGTACGTGTTTGTGTATTCAAAGGATAAACTGAGAGATTAATCTTGAATGTTGTCACAGGATCAAAAGTTTCAGGGAAAGGAAATACCAGTTATTACATCAGTTCTCTATAAATCCCAGGAATCAATGACTGGGTTGTGCAGTGAAGTTAAGACATACGTTCTTGATGAACGTGCACCCTCTTAGTACAAGGTAGATATTTCTATCCTCAGAAAAGTCAGATTATTTTCAGAATCCTATTAAACTCTCCTCAGAAACACCCTAGGTGGGATCAAAGGAAAAATACATATTATGCAGAACGGTATGTACTTTATCACATGCCCCGTTTTTTCTCTTTCTCTCTGAACTAAAGGGAACAAAGATAGTAATTCTATCTGCTCCCAGCCATACTACTCCATGGCTCAGCAACTTGATTAACAAGCATTTATGACACAAGATTTATCTCAGGAGAGTCTCCCCACAGCCTCGGTAAAATGCAGCCTTTAAAATCTAATCTAACAGGAGAAAGTAAACAGTGGTGATACGGAGAAGTCAAAACTTCGTAGAGTTCAAACAAATATTTTGAAGCTACATGTAGCAAAAGTAGAAGATAAGCTTGCTATCTTCACTTGCAAAGAGCTCGCTACTGGATCTGATGACTTAATGGACCATTTATTGCAGAGCCCTGTTATCTGTTTGCTTTCTGCTTCTTTGAAATTTAGATACTTCGTGGACTCTGGTAGAAATCTTCCTGTCTTGCAAACACAGATACCAGAAAATGGTTACGTTCAGTTAGTCCACCCCCCAGTCCCCTGAAGGTACCACATTTACCCTTACCACTTGTCTTGCCAGGGCAAAGTTATTTTATTCCTCTGAAACTGCCCTGTAGCCTACTAAAGACACCAGACCTCCAAAGCCTTAAATAGTCATCATTAGCAAGCATTTGATTCCTAACCCTCTGTTATATAATTTGTGCTAGAAGTGCTACCACTTGATGTGAGTCTCAGCCTGTATTACATTAACACTTAAGCATATAACACATTAACACAATTAGCTCCCATTTGCGTGAAGGACAAGAACAGGAAATTGATAACGACAGCATAAATCTGCCCTTTATTTATTTAACCAAGTGCTTAAATGCTGCCTAAGCGTGGTGTCAGCAGCCTATGGTCCCGGACTTAAAGAGCATAATCCAAATCTAGAGCTGCGATTACAAAAATAGACAACAGAATAAGACGACAAAAGAATGTTACAACATTCTGACACGTGAGATACCCCAAAATATCTAACACTTGAAATTGAAAAGCTTCTCAATTCTTATTAAATTACCAACTCACCTTCCTACCAAATCTACCCCAATCAGCGTTAATATGAGACCTGCCACAGATGTCTCAAAGGACTCTGCAGAAGAGGGAAGTTCTGCACCAACACATTCAGATACTGCAGAGAAATTCACAGCCAGTTTGCTACACCATCCATTTGCAAAAGCCCCAGGCAGATCTGCTCAAGCATCCTATTTTGCTGACAGTATGCTATGCTGCAGGCTATTTGTACCATCACTGTTTTTCAGAGCACACAAGAAGGGCCTAGGATTCCAAAACAAGACTCCCAAAATCAAAAACATCCAATTTGTCAGGATAAATATAACGTTTTTCAGCACTTACAAGCAAGGACAGCATTTAATAGGAAAGTACTGTTGCAAGACACTGCATTTTTTAGTATTCTTAAACACTCACCAAAAAATAAGTAAGGACTCTGAAACAGCTCAACACATTTGTCTCAGAAAGCTGGAAAAACAAACTGATAGCAGACCAGGACACTGCCTCACAGGGGCCTGTACAATCAGGTATATGAGAGGTCCATAGTCACGAATGGCACACAGAGAGAGAACTACGGAACGACCAGGGATCACTCGTACAACAGAACAACCAGGACACTTAGAAAGTAAAGCCCTCCACCCAATGCACGTGTATAAATGGACTACAAATGGAAGAATTAAACTCACAGAAGTATATCATGGCTCTCTAAATACATGACAAGGGCAACAGAGAACTTTACCCCGTACCTGATTAACAGTTGGTGGTCTGCAAATAAGATCCCTGAAATCACAGGCAGCTCCTAATAGAAAGAAATGGTTCTGTGTTTGGCATTTGGTGAAGCTGTGCCACACCTGGGGGCAGGCTAATACAGCTCAGCAGACAATGAGAAAAATCACTGAGGAACCCAGTTCAGTTTATCATCCCTCTGCTGTATGCTGCTGAGAATACTCTGGGGTAGTATCACTACACACCTGCCCCTCTCTGACTGCGTGCAAACTACAGGGAACAAAACCCTACCAGCAGATGTAATCATCATTTCCTCATACAAGGTCAACAAACTGCTCACAGTGATGGTAAGCACATACAGTGATGCAAGGCAGAGCCAGAAATAGCAGCTTTTATAGACATTTCCTCCTAAGCAGGGAACAAGGGCATTTATTTTGGCAGGGCTGATGAAGCAGGTGAAGAAAAAGGAGGCAGCTGTGCTGCAGATATGAAAAAACCAGCAAGGTCACAGCCCTTCACACAGGCAATCTCACATTTAGCAGAGACTGTGGCAATTTATTGGTTTGCAAATTGCAGCATCAGATGACAACAGCAAAACCAGACAAGTTTAAAGGCCAAAGTAGCTTTTCTATCCATTACTTTTCTTGCAGAGAGAACTGGATTTGTTTGCAGTTGATATGCGCATCAAATCCCACCAGCCAAACAATCACCGTCCCATCTTCTGCAAGGCAGATCTTCCAGGGCTCAGATCACTACAGAGAAGGAGGAAAATCTCTTCTTCTACCTAGAGAGCTTCTAGCAAACTAGAGCAGACACAGTTTTATTCATTAGTGCTTGCAGCTGACATTGAATATTAAAGCTACTGTGGCTAATTTAACATTACAGTTAAAACTCATTTATTCAAGCAGTAAAGAACCAAGTTGGCAATACAGCAGAACAAGAACTCCCACCACTCCCATTTACAAGGCAAAGCTCAGCAGGCCTCCCCACTCCTACATTCAAATTCCCAGTAAGATGAGGCAAGTGGGAAGCTAAGCACAGTATAGCTGAGGACTAGGCCAGCACATGGAGAAATGCTGAATCCAGTGATTACCAGCCCTGCTCAGTGAAGCTTAGAACATTCTTTGCATTAGGACTCTGGGCTGAACAAAACCTTCATATTTTAAGAGATCATTAAAGGACTGCTGTTTCAAAACAAGATTAGTTATTAGTTTTCATGGGAAGTTTTCATTGGGAAGAACAGGGCCAACTGATCCCAGCTAGCTTAAGAACTGAAGTAAGAGTCTAGGAAGCAACATTCTGAAGCATGTCCTTCCCAGCAATTCTTCTGACTCTCCCCAAGCACATCACAGAATAACAGAATGGCTTGGGTTGGAAGGGATCATCTAGTCCCAACCCCTGCCGTGGGCAGGGATGCCACCCACTAAATGAAATTTTAACATCCCCAGATGAAAGCTCTACAAGGTTTTAACACACCACTTTTACAGGCAGCAGAAGCCATTGCTAAAGTACAGCTGTCCTAGTCACCAGACCTAAGAGCATTTGAAAATGAGGCATTAGTGTCAGTGCGTGGGACTGCAAAACATTTGCTATTGTCTGGTAAAGCAGCAAGTGTTCTTTTGCCTTTGTATTCCATTACAGCAATTGACCTCTTCTCCTTTCACTGGATCTGATGCAGTATATGATCTACAGAATTAAGATGATTTGCAGCATTAGGTTCCCAGCCTACTCTAAGTAGAACACTATATAATATGTTGCCTGACTAGAACATGAGCTTTTTAAGACTAGTTTGGTGCATCATTCATCCATGACACATCTCCCAGGAGAAGAAACAGCAAGAAACAGGCATTGGTTTTGAGGAAGGAGCCACTCATCCTTTAGACATCTGCATGCACTGATCACAAAGTACAGGCAGCAGCAGAGTTCACACAGCACCAGAAGGAGGGAGCCATCAGAGAGCTTCCAGTGTCTACAAAGTCTAGTTAGTGCTTCCAAGATTGCTGCAGTGAACCAAGGCAAGAAATGAGGGCCTCCATTCTTCTACCTCCTGACAAGCAGAGGTCTCTGCCAGCTTCTCAGCTTCTGCCATAGGGAAGAACAGCTCTTCACAGCACTAGCCATATATCCACACCTAGAAGTGCAGCTGTGCTGCCTTTCTCTTAAGAAAAAAAGAACTATTATATTCTGACTTCCCACAAAAGTACAGAGATTCAAGAGCTTAAAATCCAGCCATTCACTCCAACACACTGCAATGTGACATTATACAAGAGCTCCACAGTTCTGGTGGTGTTTGTTTTTTTTTTTTAATATGAGCAGAAGTTGTATTAGTACTTGAGTCATGATTTCAAAGCCAGACAGAGCTTATGAATCCTCCAGTTAGAGCAGCAGTCTCTCAGTAGTGTTTGATGCCAATATCTAGACTATAGCCAAACAAGATCATGGTAGGTATGTTTGTGATGAGTCTGAACACTGAGCATTTTTCTGCACAGTCCCAGCTGAGGACAAACATATCAGTTTATTCCAAGAACATTATTTATTTGACCTTGCCCTTGAATTCTAGGGAACATCAGCATTGAGGCAAGACAGTTTAACCTCTGCCCTGGAAAACCCACTTATTCTAACAGTCCAAGAAATACACTGTTGGTCATGTCACATTCATTTCAGGCTTTTTTTAAACAGCAGCTGCTGTGTATGCATCTGATTAGCAGCTGTGCCCCCGTTCAGGTTTCTAGTGTACATGAGTCCATGTGTTGTTTTGCATTCAGAAGAACACTCATGATCCGGTAAACAAATGACATGGGATCCACTTGGATCTGAGCCTGTATACTTCTTATCCAGCACTGGAGCTGCGTAGCTCGTGCATACCAACAGCAGATCCCTGTTGAAGGAAAGATACTGGTCAGCCTCAACTGTAAGTTGCCTTACAGAACTAGCACCTCATGTGCTCTGAGGACAAGCTGGGGAGCCAACTCCCCATTAAGCAATCATACCAGCACAGCCTGAAGATTTGGCTTCTGACTTGCTCGGGTAGGCTCTATTACATGCTGAGATGTTCTTAGACTAGTATCTTCAGTTAGGACACACCTGAGATAGGTCACAACAGAAGATACACATATCAAGTCAGGAATAGTCATTGAGTCTTAAACTCAACGTGCTGTGCAGTGAAACCAGCAGGGAATGACAACACAAGCCCTGACACCAGGGCACTTACCAGGCCTGATACAGCCGTTTACTCAACAATCCTTTCCGTACCAACACATGCTTCCAAACAAGGGGCACCCTGCCCAACTGGCACATGAGCCAGTAAGCTCAGAAATACCTCAGGGCTCCTAACAGAAGTTGACTTGGACACACTTTAAACCTCAGTCCTCGAATCAGGTTGAAATAGTCTGCTTGTGGAAGCATACAGTCCAGACCTCAACTCATTAACCCCAGGATATGAGCATTCACAAACTAACAACCATGTCAGTATCTGAAAGTATCAGAACTCCTTGCAGAAGAGTTTTGACTCATTTCAAGTTAGGTTCTGCAGATCCATTAGATTATCCTGGCAACACTCAGATCTATATGGAGTTTCCATGACAGCCACAGGGCTGTGCCTTAGCACCCCACCACCATTTCAGAGATCTATTAACACAATGTTTCTACACACCATGCTGCATTTGGTCAGATACCACACAGAATGTACTGTAAAACTCCAGTGTATAGGAGTTCCATATTCTGCATCACACCTTGACAGTATATACCCTAGACTCTTCATTTAAAACTTCACCCTTGCAGGGATTAAGGCTGTCCAGCACTTCTCACAGGCACTGTCCACAAAACTCATCTATTCAAAGTTACCTGAATTCCCTGCTACATCAGCTGCTCAGCTACAGCACTACTGAGAAGACTGTATCAGATCTGGTGCATCTCCTAGTTAGTCATTAGGAATCACTTCATCAGTGCCTCAGATCTCATTATACATCTGTACCCATCTCAGGTTTATTTCTTTAAATGCTTTCTGGCAACATTAACTCAGCTTTATCACCTTCTACACATCTGAGAAAATAAGGTATGTAATACTGCACTTATGTGGGGGCTGTTATTAACTGTTAAGAGATCTTCAAGTATACAGACAGTATAATGGCAGCTATCATAAGTTTCAGAAAAACACACTCAGATTTGCTCTGCTTTTACACGTGCCCTCCAGCACAGCCAGATACCAGAGACATGGACAAGCCCAACATTTTGCCAGGCAGCTTGATTCAGTAGTCAAATGGCTTCACCTTTTCACACGGTGAATACTGGTTATCAGCTCCAAGCTACTGCAGCTTTTAACTGCAACCTCTGAGTCAGCCACATAGCAATATCTTCCTGCGCAGAGACTATGAGAGCCTTCAGCCCACAAAAGCCTACTCAGGCAGCAATTCTTAGTTTTGTGTTTATTATGTCACAGAAACATGAAGTCCTCTAGAAAATGCAGCCCGAGCTGTTCAATGTCTCTGCAACTAAAAGCTTACAATTAAGCTGCCAGAAGGCCTTCTCCAAGCATGGAGAGCCAAGGCACAAGGACCCAGGCTACATTCACAGTCCTATTTCTGAACATGTTCAGAGTTGTTCAGACACTCCAGATGTTGCAGAGGTTGAAAGTTAGAGATGATTTGACTACTAGACAGCCCGACAGTGATAAATCACTTCAAGGCTATTAGTGCTTGAAGGATTTACATCAACTCCAGCAAGCTCTGATTGCATTCTGTTGTCTGGCAAAAGCTATCAAGGACAAACCTGAAAAACAAGAGACCAAAATGAGGACAGGAGTATTAGTAGGGTTTCTCAAAGTTAAAGTTGCAACATGCTTCTTTCCTGCATGTTTCAACAATCTCTACAGTTGAACACTGCTCAGTCCTATCAAATGCGCAGATTTGAATTTCAGGCTTGCCACAGATGCTGTAGATGCAGTTGTTATGCTTCAGCAGCAAAAGCTAACCCTGAACAGAGTCAAATTCAGTATCGGCTTTGAGTAGTGTTTAAATTAGTGTCCTACCATGTACAGACTGGAGTTTCAAGAATTGAGTTCTCAAGCACTGTGCATTGCGAGAACATTTCTCATCCTCTTCTGTTGTTCCAAATGTAGCAGGTAGGGAAACAAGGTACTCACTTGCCTGCTACTCCATCAAAAACATGCCCAGCAGCCTCCATTTGAAGCTAGCCTACTCCAAAACTACTGTCATTTTATAGTACATTTTATGGACACAATGAGGTCTCATCCTGCTCCTCAGGGCACACTACTTCTGTTAGAAGAGCTACAATTATTTCAGATACAGCTAAAGAGCACAAAAGGGTTTGGGAACAAGGAGTCCTAAAGGTATAAGTAGAAATCATTATTTAAAAGCATCTCTTGATTTTCACTCACTGCTAATGTAATAGCATCTTACAAGTGATGTCTACTGATTGCAGTGCTAGGCAGCAAGTGTACCTAGAAGTTATCTTCATTCCAAAGAAGAATGCCCCAAAAATACAATAAACCCAATTAGTATGGTATTATGAGTTGGGAACATGTAGTTAACACAACAATTTATGAGCTACACTAAAGTCTCCAACAAAGACTTAAAAATCAATTGTTAACAGCATACTGCAGATGCTTATTCATGAATAAGAACTGGGTTTTTTGAATTTCAGTTCCAGAGTGCCTAACTACTTCAGAGGCCCACATTTCTATAGCAACACCCCCATTAAACACCAGGAAATGGGAGATCTACTTATACTGCAGCATAATTTCAATTATTCCAGGAAGCCTGCTTGAAAAGCTCCTGCCTTTCAAAGAAGTGATTTTTTAAAGTTGTGACTGAACAGCAGTTGAGCTTAGAAGTGAATTACAAGTTCTTTTCCATTATGGTCATGAACACCCACTAATAGCCTTCTTTCAGCAGGAAACCTGAACACCACATGTCAAGACAGAAAGAACTTACATAAGTTGCTCTTTATCTTAATAAAGCTGAAGACAAGGTACGTGAAGAGGCCTTGGGACCTTGGCTTGGTAGTCAAAAATCAGCCTTTTACCTACCAAAGTCTTTTAGAGAATCAATACATCTTGTCCACTTGTAGTTAAGTACATATAAAAAAATGCAGCAATACAGGCAGCAACAGGAAAGTGAAGTCAGGTTATCCTTCTTGTACCCCATGAGAAGTGGTCACCTCCAGTGGCCATTAACCAGTGCCTCTTGAGCATGTCCCTGTATCTACTTCACAGGGTATTATGCAGTTCTACCTCCTATGAGATACATATGCAACATGTTAGTAAGAACTCTACCTTATGCACTATGATACTGCAAAGTAGTCCCAAACTTTCATATTAAAATTTAAGTTAGTAGTGAAATAACTGCCTTAGACTTCTTGCAGCAACAGCTTGTTATTGCTATACAGGTCAAGCTTATGGTTTGTCATCTTCTGGCCAAACTAGTTAAAAAACCTACTCTAGGATTTCTACAAGAAAATTAAGAGTACTAAGAGCTCTTTGCATGGCATGCTGGACTCAGTTGCCCAGATGACAAAGTTCCATCACAGCTTAAGCCCTCTATCTGCACTGCTGTGATCCTACCCGTCCTTCTCATGCCAGCTCTCCACATGGTTCTGAGAACAGCATGTACCAACATGTGCCCAATAAGCCAGCTTAAGCTGACCCAGCCCCAGGGTTCATAAAGGATCAAGCACTGGAGGACACTCATTTTCCCCTTGAAGCACTGGTTTTCTTAGTAAGAGCTACACCACATACATGTCCAACCTACTAGTTTTATGTTTGCTGCTCTTTTTTTAATGTCTTAAAATAAACAGAAGCTGTTACTTACATTATACAGTTTGTGGCCCAAGACAATTCCTCTTCACTCAGTGCAGCCCAGGCAAGCCAAAAGGTTGGACATCAACAAGCTACAGCATGTACCCTTTGTTATACACCT
The DNA here is from genome assembly GCF_016699485.2 of Gallus gallus. Taxonomy (NCBI): domain Eukaryota; kingdom Metazoa; phylum Chordata; class Aves; order Galliformes; family Phasianidae; genus Gallus; species Gallus gallus. Next base: position 15,460,243 of record NC_052540.1, read on the forward strand.
GTGCTTGACTGCACAGGCAAAGATCAATCTTAAAATTAAGTCTTTGCATACCTTTGTTAAGGAAATATGAAGTATCCTAAGAAGTGATCAGGTTAAGAACACAGGAACTAGAACTTATTTCAAATTGCAAGGAAGCAATTGCTAATGCAAACATGTGATTTTGACGCTGTGTTACGGCAACAGTTCCTCACCCTTAACCTCAGTATTTTGCAAGCAAGCAGGATTTAATCTCACTGACATTCAGCAACAAATTCAGTGCTGTTTGTGTTTACCAATCATAAACATGCAAGCTACAAGGCTAGCAGAAGAGAACAAAAGTTTGAGCTCAAAGTTAATTCAACCCTTGACAACACTGGACAACTAGCAAGTAAAATAACAGAGCCATTTGTGAGAACTTACCATTAGTAAGGTAACTATGTTCATTCTTCTACTCAGGAAAAACGCTCCAGGTAAGAACTGTAATCAGCTATTTTCTTGCTTCAGTAACCACAAATGGTACAGAATCCTTGCTTTACAATCAGTTACCTGAGACTGCCACCCTGTAGTTATAGGCACCGAATCTGGTTCAGGTAGAAAAGCTAAGACCACTACAGCAATCACGTTATGCTGATCAGAAGGCACCTCCAAATCAGAAATGTTAATGCCAAGCTGTGCACGTATGTAGGACTTGCTCTTTCTCAACCCTCAAAAAATAAAAATACTGATTTTATTTCACTCATCTGAAAGGTGAATTCAAACACATTTGCCAGCTTTCAGGATTCTGTCCTCAGAAGTTAAACCAGGAAACAATTAGATAGTGCAGACCAACAGGGAGAAACACCACAATTACTGCTTAACCCTCCTCCCACTGCCTGGGAAACAAAGCTGCCACCAATGGCATCACCGTTGTCATCATTAATTTGACAGAGCAGATTTGCTACTGGATGATGTACACTGGACGACAAGCCAATGACATTAACATAATGAATGCTGTTAAAAAGCTGCACCGTGACTCCAGAGGGCTCCCAATTCTGCATCACTGCCTGCTTTAATGCAATCACTCTACCTTCCTCTGTACATCACCAGCAAGAGTCTGCTGAGTCATAGAGCCTGTAGGGACACGGGGAGCTGCAGGGCCTGCGACTACAAACAACCGCGCTCTGCTTTGCTGCAGAGCAAATCACTCCCATCTCAAAAAACAGCAGTGCAGCACTATTAGCCTGCATTCAAAACACACCTGGCCAAAACCCTTAAGCCTCGATGAAACAAGGTCAATCTAATCTGAAGCAGATTTCATCTTAGCGTCCAGTACAATGCAGCAAGATTTCAGCCTTTAAAAAAAACAATCTTTGCAAGCCTTCCATACAAATTACGTTAAGTTCTCCCATTTCCAACGCTTGCAGACTAGGACTGTCACAGGTAGCCCATATGAAATGTCTAGGAACACATCTGCAAGCACCCTGTCATTGTGAAAACCTAGGCACAGGCAGCATTAACCTCAGCTTCAGTCAGATACACATTAGCATTGTAGTGTTTTTTGAAACGTTAAGAACAGCATATACATGAAAATATTTCTGCATTTTGACCAGTTAATATCATTAATTTTCAAGTGGCATCAGTTAATTAGTTCCAGGCCACATCTTCCACCAATATGGGGATTTTCATTTCAATGGACATCTATCTGCCCTTCAGCACTCAGGGAGGAGAACGCAGCACTCTCATCATGGAAACAAGCTCCACATTAGATGTTTAAAACAACATACAAGCTTTAAGCCAGTGGTTATTTCAAGACTCAGTTCTCCATTTAAATTAGAAGTAATTATGACTGCACCACATTAAGTGTACAGATGCATAGGGAACAGTCTTCCATCTGGATGGAAATAATCCATACTGAATAAGAAAGAACCATGCTATTAAAGCTTGACATCTGCTTCAGAAAAGTAATCCTTGAGGAAAACATGCCATGATTAAGATTTTTTTGTTCCCATTGCCAGCACTGAATGGTGTATGATTTAAGCTGAGCTCTTCACTGTTCTTACTTGGTTGTGATGATTCTCTTAAGTACAAAAGCTTGGATTCACATCAAGATCTCAATACTAGGGAAAAAAAGTATTCTGTTTATAGTCAGTGACATTTAAGTTAAAAATGCTTACCAAGCACTCGCATTTCTTACAAAGATAATTACAGTACTCCTTGAAACGACCTCTTCCACACAAAAGAGAAGATTCATTGACCTTCAAGGCAGTAAACCTATGCAGAGCTGGCACGGCAGAAGGGTTGCTGCATGTAATTCAATAAGCAGAGACAGCAGAACAAACAAGGAAGAAAATAAACCAACCTGGTGTTTAGCATGCTGAAATTTCGACCCCTCCTGCTCATCGTGCTGCACCGAGTCAGCCCTCTCCCTCACACTCCTATACCCAGGACTGGGTATGATGTACTCTTTTCCGATGTCGATGTCTTTCATCTTCTGTAAACGCCAGGGTTTACAGCTGTGTTTGCACCTCGGCAGTCTGGAAAGAATCAAATTGTACTTTGTTAGATGTTACATCCGATGCCTTAGAAATAGTTGAGTCAAAGTAACTAAGTGAAAGTAAGGAAAGCAATTGTAGAGGACTTCTGTTACAATAAGGCTGCAATAACTGACTGCAGAGTCCCATAACACCAGCCTCTTCTGAACTAGTTCAAACATACCCTGAGGTGCCTATAAATGGTACAGAGGCTCTCAGTGCACTGGAGTACAACCAGAGCCCCCCCCTTAGAACTAGGAACCACGATTATGCAGTCTGACAGATTAAATAACAGCAGTGTGGAGTTAAAGCCTTGAGAAACTGTGCCCAGCTCAAACCTGCCCTGAAGTCCTTCATTAACACTGGTAATTGCTCAAACCCCACAGCTTGCCAGCACCGAGTTCTGAATAATACATCTCCCTACATATATATATATGGCACAGCAAGATGAGTCATCCTATGCACTCCGGAGAAAACACTCCTTCCCTATAAAACGCTTTGCTCGCTCCAGAAGCCTGAGCCAGCACTATGTATGGGGCCACCCCTGAGCGTTGCCTCAGCCTACGGGCCCCACTGCGAGGCCAGCAGGGGATCAGAGCCCCACAGGATAACCACCTCTCCCCGCAGCGCCGGGCTCAGCCCCCCCTCCCCGCCCCCCACCCCCTCAGGGACACGGCCCGCACTGCGGGCGCCGCGGTTCCCCCCACAGGTACGAGGGGCCCGACCCCCTCCTCACAGGGGAGGGGGAGAGCGGCCCCCCTCATCCGCACTGAGAGCCCCGTCCCGCCGCCGCCGTCGCTCCCCCACCCCCAGTAACGGGCGGGGCGGTCCCGCTCACCTCCGCCCGCCGACTGCCCCCACTGCGGCTTTTCCACTCAGCGGCCGCCCAGCCAAACAACATCCCTTATAGCGGTTCCGGCGTCCCCACGGCGCACGCGCGGAGAGAAGGGCGGGGCCGCGACGGCCGCTCCCGCGCGGCGCCTCACTGGAAATGTAGTCTTCCGCGCGCACGCTTCCGCCAGGTGTGCAGCGCGCTACGAACTACATTTCCCAGAATCCCTCGGGAGCGCGACCGCCATCTCGCTCCCCCCCTTCCCGCGCCCCGCCCTGGTCCTGCCGCAGCGTGGGGGGTCTGGAACGTTCGCCGCGGGCCGGGGGGAGCGCGCGTGGGGGGCGCGCGCCGCGGGGCTGCAGCGGCGGAGCGGGCGCGGTGCAATGCGAGGCGGTGTGATGTGCGATGCAGGGCGGCACCCCGCGCAGTGCCGGGCCCGGGCCCGCCGAAGGGCCCCGCGTCGCTCTTGGCTTTGCCACCCGCTGCTGCTTCGGGGGTGATTTACAGCCTTTCGGCCGCGCAGAGGGGAAGTTCCCCGCCGAAGGGCTGTAAATCACCCCCGCAGCAGCAGCGTTGGTGACGTGCCGACATCCGCTGTCCTCGCGTGACACCGCCCCGCCCGCAGCCGCGCTCCGCCGCCTCACTGAAGGGCTTTATGTAACCGCACCGCGGCTCGGCCCCTCCTCACGAGCGGCGCTTTTCCAGTCCCACCGCTCGGAGCGCTCGGAAATGCCTCGCACGGAGATGTCCCGTGCTGCACAGCGCACGTTCAGCTTCTCGGGGCCGCGTTTCTCTCCCGAGAGCCGCCGGGCGCTGTAAGACCCCACTGAGGGTGCGGGAGGCGGGCAGGGCGCGCTGCTGGCGGCCCGGGGCTGCGTGCTGGCCCTTCTCCGGGCCCGCCGAGCCCGAGCGGTTCGGGCCGGCAGCGGGCTGGGTTTGCCGCCTGGAAAGCACAGGCCTGCAAAGAAAGGCGTCGATAATCGGTAGTAACGTCGTTGCATAACGAGCGATCGGCTGATTTTAAGAAGGAACGGGTTTGGTCGCGTTCTACGTCGGAGGAGTTACGGATCTGATGGGTCCGGCTGTGGTTCACACGAGCAAGAAGTCACAAAAGGTCTCCTGCGGGCTCAGCACCGCCGTTCTGTGCAGTGAGGGCAGCTGTGATGGACCACAGGAAAGGTTAATCCTCTCCTCTGAGGGGACCTGGTTGAGGCAGGAGTTCATAAATAGACTCATAGAGTTGAGTTAGAAGGGATCCTCAGAGGCCATCTAGTCCAACTCCCCTGCCACGTGTGGGGACGCACACAGCTCCATCAGGTGGCCCTGAGCCTGGTCCAGCCCGGCCTTGAGTGAGGGACTGGCCGTGACCCATCCTGCCCTGATGTTACTGTTGCTGTGACAGCGTTTGGGAGGAAAAGCGGTGCCGCTCCTTCCCTTCCCTGCAGCCCAGGTTGGCACTGAGCCTTCACAGCCCAGCCGACACCGCCTCCCTCACCCCAACGCCTTCACCAGACAGCCAGGCCTCTGCAACAAACGCCTTTTGGTGTTACGGTTTGGAGATGTTGATCATCCTGCCCTATTTTTGCAGCACTTCTGCTTGTCAGAGTGCAGGAGAGGTGCAATGCTGCACCACGTGGATTAAATTTGGGCTGTCATTCAGCATTCGGGTCAGGAGAGAGCACGGAGAAGGTTCACCATCTTGTTTCATACGCTGCTTATTTTGGACTGTAGGAGAGTAAAATAGAAATAATGCTCAGCAGCAATCAACATAAACCCGCTTTTTGCTTACAGAGAGAAGCTTTCAAAGCTGTTGCAACGTTTAAAGCATAATCCAGCACACAAAACCAGTCCAAGGCAGTTCATATCTACGCTGCCGGTTCGATCTTTCTTCCACAAACCTGATGATTCAGAGGGCAAAATCAACCCACGGGCAAAGCATTGTCCAGAGAGCAGAGGTTGAGGCAGATCTATGCATGCTAGCAAGCTGTGTGTCTCCTACAGCTTGCTCCACACCCACAGTTAATGAGTAATCGATGGAAATCAGCAGCATGGGTTGCAGCATAGGTTGAGGCAGAGCCTGTGTGCTCTTGCTGGTGTGGTGAGCAAAAGCCAGGCTCGAGCCTGGGCTGGTTGTGTGGCTGCTTACTTGATGAAGTCAGAGGAAAGGCCAAACAATGCAACAGTAAAAGGCCGGAGCAGCATCTGGATGAACATCAGAGGCTGGGACTCCATCACTTGGCTTTGGGATCTGCACCCTGCAGCTGGCTGTTGGCCATCCACGGTCTGCAGATGTGGAGCAGCAGCTTTGGTTGCTCCGCAGCAGTAGGAATGGGAAATCCTCTCACCTGGGAGGTGCAGCATTGACCCCAGAGGGGAGGACACGGCCCCTCAGAACAGTGTGCTCAGATCTGGATGTTGATTCTGAAGCTGCCGGGGCTCTGCAGCAGCAGTGGTGACCAGGACATGGCAAGTGTGACCTTCCCTTTGGCTCCCAGGATATGGTCACAGTGTGTCCCCAAGTGCAGGCACCACCTCTTCCATCACTGGGAGAGTGAAAGGCCCACCATCAGCTGGGCTGTGGGACACCCAGGGGTTCGGGACAAAGCCTGGGCCCCAGCATGGGTCAGGCAAGGTGAGGCTTCCAGTGAAGAACCCCTGAGCAGTCTGAAACCTTTGGACTGTTTGTTAAAGCCACAGAAATCCTAGAATGGAGAAACATATGTCTGGAGCAGGTTTGCTTTGCCAAATGGAGCAGCGTCACATGCCCGTCCCACGTTCTGCATACATGCAGTCCCCAGGCGTTTTGCAGCCTCCGATAGGAAAATTGCTGCATGTGATCAGGGCTTCGTCAGGTCAGCTGGAAACAAAGCACTGTGCTGCCACATGCTGCAGGACAGGCATTGGGATGGTGCTCAAGGAGTGGCAGTGTTCAGGATAATAAGCCCAGCCTAATGCTGACAACCAGACGCTGGCCCAGCCGTGGCCCCAGGACTGAGAGCACAGCACTGAGGGATATAAGAATGAAAAGCACCAGCACCGTGTCCCGCAGTGAGTAGTTCCTGGGCAGGATAGTGCTCAGCCACCAGCCTGTTCCATCATCCCATGTGTATCACAATGTAATCCCGTGGCTCAGTTTCCCATACAAAAAACACATGACTGCTGGGAGCCATGTGAGGGAGGCAAAGGAGAACAAGGTCCCAAACCACTGCTGTGAAGAAAATCCTTCCCCATCGGTGAGCAGCACCAGGCTTCCTCTTAAAGGCAGAAGGCTGAACCAATGGAAAACTGAAATAAAGGAAAAGAGCCTGTTGGCATTTTCAAGCAATCAGACCTCATTGTCTGAGGGAGGTAACAGCAGCCACCATCTGCTCCTGCTCAGGAATAACAGCGGTTCTTCCTGCAAGGGGAAGAACAACCCCAAGTGCTGCCTTGTGAATCCTGGTGCCGATGCTTCCGTCTGTACAAAAAAGCCAAGGACTGCTCTATTTCCTCCGTGCCTTTGCAGCATTTTGCACAGAGGACAGCAGAGTTGGTTTAAAGGACACTTTGCTTGTGAGCAGGCACACAGAGATGAGGCACAGTTCAGACCAAGTTTCTGGCTGAACTCCAGCCTCACCTGTGGGTAAGATGCTGTGTCTGTTACCAGCTGGAGGGGAGCTGAGCTGGGCCTGTGTGTGCAGGGATCCAGGATCTGGGCTCTTCTTACATCAGACTTGATTCAGCTCGGTTGCAGTGCCTTTGGGCTCATCTTATTTCCATACCTACAGCACTGGCTTTGGCCAAGCATGCAGCATCATGTTCCTGCCCTGCGGAGCTCTCATCTCAGGTGACAGCATCAAGCCGGAAGCAAGTTTGATAACTTCCAGGCATAGCAATCAAATGTTATGATTGGCGATGTGACCAGTGCTTCACTCCATGTTCAAAGGGTGCAAAGACATAGAAGTTATACATCTTTTTAGGGAATCAAAGCCAGCACGTGAAGTAGTGCTGCAGCTGTGGAGATGGAGGAGCTGCTCCCAGGGACAACCCAAGAGATTTGATTTCTTTCTGGTTTCCATATATTCTGTTTTCTTTGGTACTGCTGCAATTTGAGCCAGCACTTCTGCACAACCAGGAAAAGGTCATCAATCAGCTGCTTCCTTCTGCTTCTCTGCAATGTTATATTTTGAAATATATCCCTGACAAACTAAAAGAAGTGTTGGAGCGATTCCATGGGAAACATCAGTACAGTAACCAGATCTGTAGTGTACAACATCTGTCAGGATAATGTGACCCCTCGCTGGCTTTGATGTGATGGAAGCAGGCTGCAGAGCTCTCCCTGAGAAAGTCCCCCTTCGCCTTCACCAGATCTTAAGGCAGCCCCAACACAAAGCTTCTCTAAACCAAAATGAGCAGCGGAGTGGAAACATGAAGCCCCTTAGATGGGGAGCTCTGATACACACGGAGCGCCAGCCGTGCAGGGAAGGAAGGGTTACAGGAAACGTGGGCTCTGCTCTGAGCAGCACACAGGGAGCTGTGCCTTGATCAAAGGCTTCTGGCAGAGGGCGGCCTGGGAAGTGGGGCTGCCTCCTTCCCAAAGTGATGCATGTGGGGCTGCAGCAGGCAGCAGTGGGATTCCTTCTCCCCCCGGCATCCCCTCCAAGTAAGGCCAGGGCTGAACTCCAAGGGGGTGCCGCAGGAGCCCTTTTCCTCCACTGGAGGAGCTGAGAGCTGAGGAAAAACCTTGCCCTCTGCACAGGAGATGGGGAGCAGCCCCAGCTCTGAGCAAGACAGCAAGAACAGAGCGACATCTGCACACAGCATAGGGTGGGAGGGAGCTGGAGCCAGCCAAGCAGCTCTTCAAATGAAGTCCTGTTATGCTTCTCAGCCATCTTGGCTCTTGAAATCCAGGGAATTCCCTCTCTGTCCCTGTAGCCCTGACTTGGCACCAAAAATTCCCCTCTCATGATGCAAGCGACCCCAGACCCTGTCCCCATAACACTCGTGACCTTTCCCTACCAATCCCTTCAGTCCCAAGGCTGTGGTTGCCAAGCTCCATGTCTTGCTCAGCCCTTTGGCTTTCCAAATGTATGGTAACTGTTTAGTCACAGCCTGAACCGCTGATTGAGCACCTGGGGAAAGGGCCCAGTCAGTACAGGTGAAGGCAATTCAGAAAAGGAGTGGAGCCTGGCTGCACCTCTCTGAGACCCCATTTAAGGACTGACTGCCACTGGGGAAGGTTCCCTGCTTGGAGATCCATCCTTTGTGGAAACTTTCCTGTGAGCCTAGGCCTTCAGAGATGGGTGAGCACTTTTCCTTTGTAACACCATTCCATTGGTGCTAGTTCTTTTTCTGTTACAGTCCTGTATTGCACTTCTACTGTGTTAATCTTTCCAATTGTAACACCAAAGAAGATGCTTTTTTTTCTCCCTGGCTCACCCTGCAGATTGCTTCCTACCAGCTGCTGCTCCAATTCCAAAGGGTGAGCCTCTCTGAGCTGACTTCACACACTTGCTTGGCAAGGGCTGTTCTGCTTTAGGAATCTGCATGGGTCAGAGCTAGGAAAGGGTTAGCTGAGAAAACAGGAGGCAGCTCTGCCCCGGTGTGCCACAAAACCTGGGGGAAACCCTTCAACTCATGTGCTCCGACCACTTCCCCAAAAGTGATCTCCTGGTATTGTGCAAAGGAAGTCCTCCTCCCCGTGACTGGGAGCACTGGTTCCCGTAGTGGCTCTAGTTGTGTCCCCTGATGGGAAACCCATCTGACTCTTCAGCCTTGAGCAGCCTCTGGGGTCACACAGGGTTGCTGCCTCCAGGAGCATCTGCTGAAGCCAGATGGCTGCTGACTCATTTCCCCCAGACAGTGTCCTCGTTGAGAAGTGAGGAGGAGCCTCTGCCTGCTGTGCCTGGAGCCCATCAGTCTCTGAGTGACCAGCAAGGTGAATCAGCAAAGGATGGCGACAAGCACAAGCAGTAGTACCGAAAGAATACCAGGTATGGCACGGTTACCTGCATGAGTCTGTATGTCAGCTGGATGTGAGCACTGTCACCCAAAGCTGCTGCTTCTTGGGAAAGCAGCTGGTGAGGGATGATGGAAGCAATGTCCTATGAGATGAGGCAGGACATCCCATCACACAGGCTTTGCCCGAGAGCCACATTAAGAGTTTGTTGTTGACTGAGACCATGTGGAGAAAGCAGGAACGCAGCAAGGTCTGGAGCAATGCTTGTAAAGGGCTGGAAACTCAGCTAAAATATATGCAGGGCAATATACCCTACAGCCCAGTCAGGGTGAGGGCAACTGAGATGCAGGGAGCTGTGGCAGCAGTAGTGCATCCTGCTTGTTGGCAGGTAAATGATGCCCAGCAACCTTGCTAGTGGAAAAAGTTACCAAGCAGTTCTGCAAGCAGCATCCTATGGTATGTGATAACCCCAGGTGGTGCTGACTGGGTTGCTTGTTGTCTTTTTCTCCACTTTTCAAGGCTGCCAACAAAGGAGCAGGAGGATGCTAAGAGTGGAGGAAGCCCAGCAGTTCATCTGGCAGAAACCTGCTTCTGAGAAGCAGAGGAGAGGGGACAAAAGAGCAAAGAACAAAGCAAAGCCTGTGAGTCAATGTCTCTGCTGCCAGCCTGGCTGGATCCCAGGGCGTGGGATGGTTGGGATGCAGGGCAGAGTCAGTCTGGGCTTCACCTTTGCTGACCTACTTGTGGTCTGCAGGTCTCTTTTTACCTGCAAGACTTGGTTTTGTGCTCATGCAAATCTCAAGTCAGGAACAGAGCTGCTCAGGCACACAGAAGGGCTAGAGGCTGTGAGCATGTCCCACCACCTGCTCATTATTGAAGGGGTAGGAGCAGCTCTGGGGCAGCTCAGGTAGGTGGACCCCTCTCTATACCTGGCAAGAAAGCATCAGCCACTGTGAGTAAGCCCAGGTCAGACCTGGTGACAGACGCCCTGTACCAAGTGCCCTGTGTCACCTCTGACATGTGTTGGCCACCAGGCAGAATGTGCCATCTAGTGAGGGGAAATTTGTCTTGTGCTACATGGTTCCTCCACACAGACCTCCTGTCATCCTCCTCACTGTGAGTCTCACAATCCTTGGGAACCCCTGACACAGCTTCCACTATGGATATGGAACCTCTAAGATGTCTAAAATAGGACCAGGTCTGGAGCTGCCTGACAAGGCTTAGCAACGCATTATAGAGCATCTACATGGAGAGAAAAGCCAGGGAGCTACCAAGTGATCAGAGAGGGGGGAAAAAAGAGTTACCCACACAGGGGGAGAGCATCCCCACAGATCATCATTCCCAGAGCTGCTGGATGCTGCTCTGTGATGCTCTAAGGGGTGAAGGAGTAGGGAAAAAAAAGCCCTATAGTTCATGAGTTCTTCCACCTCCTGCCCAACCATTGCAGCATATTGGGCTTGGTGGACATTCAGTCTAACGCAGTACAGCCTCATCTCAATTTCCATGAGCTAATTTCAACTTTAAAAGCTGCCCTGCTATTATATTGCTTTCAGAAAATGTTTGGTGTGAGTGCAACTGGCCTGCAGGTCCTCACTGACACCAATGGGAAACGTTCCTGCAAAGCCCGAGGAATATTTATCGGGCTGATTTTGAGTTCAATTCATTAGCCATTACATTGATTTGCCTTCCTTTGCTCCTGCCAATTTACCAGGGCAACATCTTGGAAATTTGCCTCAAATTTGCCTCATTTGCAAAGAACAGGATGCAATTATACAGATAATCTGCTGATTGTCCCATCAAGTTCTGTGTGCCCACTCTCAACACGGGCAGTGGCTGTGCAGGCTGGATCAGACCTGATTTCTGGTGCTGTTTATACATTTAATGCTACAGAGGCAGAAAGGAAGATGCTGTCCTGCCCTCGGGCAATGACAAATCCACATCTTGGTTAATTCCTCAAGCTGTAACAATCTGAGAGCTTTTTTTCAGGGTTAGCTTCTTTGCTGTGGCAACAGAATTCCCAAGGGGATGCAGACACCTATTTTTGAACAGAATGGGAACAATTTATTTCTCCAGGGCAGCTCATCTTTATTTTCTTGCTGCGTCCATCCTTGCTGCTTTATTTTAAACCATTGTCTAAGGTCAAGCAACTCAGTCACAAGGTAGGAAAAGCACAGCAGGGGCTCAGTCACAAGTACCTGGGGGCAGATGGCACCACATCTTAACAACTAAGGGAGATGCAGGGAATATCCAATACTGCAGAGTCCTTCAGGAGATAGAGAAGGGTTGTTTTCTATTAAATCAGTCCTCGATATGCAATTCAGCTGGTGGAAAGAGATGCTGCATTTATATATTACTATATTTTCCCACTCACAGCCCAGTGAAGACTGCTCAGACTCAGGTGTTGCTCAGGCTGATGATAACACAGGGACAGCACTGTCACTCTGAGTTGTGACTCCATTCCTTTCCCATCAGCAGAACAGGCAGAGCACGCTGTGCACAGGCTGATAAGCGTGTGCTGTGTTTCATGCTGGGGAAGGGCCCTATCTCAGATGGAGCGGGTGCAACTGTCCTGAACAGATTGGACTCTGTTGATCAGTAGGTGGGTGAGCACAGAGATGCTGGCAGATGAGAGCAGCAAGGAGCAGAGCAGGGCAGCTCATCAGAGTGGGTTACAGCAAGTGAGAGAACCAGGAGCCAGGAGAGGCCAGCAAGGAAGCAGAGCAGGAGCTGAACACCTGCCATGGGAGAGGGGCACAAGTGTAGGGTGCAGGACAGCAAGCACGAGGTCCTGCAGCATCCAGTGCTGATAAGAGGGACAGTAGTGCTTTAAGTGAGCAGCACACAGGTGTGGAAGAGGACGGATTCAGGCAGGGGTATGCCTTCTGCACTAAGCACTGTGTGCAGCAATTCACTTCTGAGCATGAGGCTGATGTTGAAGCACTTTAGGAGGGACGTCACAGAATTGTAGATCTACTAGAGTTGGAAGGGGCCCTTAAAGGCCATCTAATCTAACTCCCTGCACTGAACAGAGACACCTACAGCTCCACCAGGTGCTCAGAGCCCCATCCAGACTGACCTTGGGTGTCTGCAGGGATGGGGAACCCACTACCTCTGGGCAACCCACGCCAGTGCCTCACCACACCTATTGTAGTTTTTTTTCCTTTATACCCAGTTTAAATCTCCCCTCTTTCAGCTCGAGCCCGTTTCCCCCTGTCCTATCACAACAGACCCTGCTGAAGTGCCTGCCCCCAACTTTCCTATACCCCCCACTAGATACTGAAAGGCCGGCCGCTCATCAGGTCTCTCTGAAGCCTTCCCTTCTCCAGGCTGAACAGCCCCAGCCGTCTCAGCCTGCCCTGGTGGAGGTGTTCCACGCCTGGGAGCATTTTTGTGGCCCTCCTCTGGACACGGCGCGTGCCCCTCCTGTACCGAGGGCTCCACATCTGGACGCTCTGCTCCAGATGAGGTGTCACCAGCACAGAGGCAGGACCACCTCCCTCGACCTGCTGGCCACGCTGCTTCAGATGCAGCCACAGCGGTTTGCCGAGGCCAGCTGCGAAGCGCCTACCCATAGCAAACGCAGCCCCGAGCGTTCCCTGCCGTGTTGAGGTGCGAGCACTGCGCACGCGCCGCCCGCCTACGCCTCTCGCGTTCTGAGCCCGCCGAGCTCCCGTCGCTACTTCCGGCGTGGGACCGGAAGCGGAAGGAGGAGCGGTGGCAGCGTGAGGAGATGGCGGCGCGCGGCTCCGCGAAGCGTGGGGCGAGTGCTGGTGCGGCCCGCGGCTCCGAGCCGCAGGAGGAGCCCCCGCCGCCGCTCCAGGCCGTGCTGGTCGCCGACAGCTTCAACCGCCGTTTCTTCCCTATCTCCAAAGACCGTCCTCGGGTGAGGAAACCCTCTCCTTTCTGCCCGCTGCCCTGCCGGGAGGGTGCGCGGTACCCGCTGGGGCTCGGGCTGCTGTCGGGCCCAGAAGCGTCCGGCAGTTCTCATCTTTCTGAAGGGACCGTGGCCCCGTTAGGAAGGCAGCACTGCGCTGGCGGTGATGGCTTTGCCGTATGTCAGGGAGAGGCGGGTCGTGCAGTGTTGTCAAAGAAATAAGAAAAGCCTTCGTTGTGTCAGTAATGGATGGAATAATACGGACGGCAAAACGGATGGGGAAAGCACTTCAGTTACCTGGATCAGAAAGCTGTATGTTGAAGGAAAGAGCCCTTCCGGAGAGCTTAGGTCTGAGCAGTGCCCGAGCTCATTTGCTAATTAAACGTTTGTGGTAGTCATAATTATCCTCCTAGCATCAGGCCTCGAACAAAACATCACAAAAAGAGTTAAAGAGTAGTAAGACAGCATTCAGTTGTAAATCAGTGACTTGGTTTGAAGGCATGAACTGAGTCTCGAGACAAGGGAATACTTACTTTGCATCAGGTTGGGTCTTTTTTCTTTTTCCTACTGTTTTGTGTTCTGGACACGCATATTCCTGTGGCTTCATCACTCACGTCTGACAGGTTTTTCTTGTAGCAGTTGAAGCCTGAGTCAGGAAATTGGCATACTGGGATTTCTTCTATTTCCAGTCTCATTCAAATCCTCTTAAAGAGCTTTGTATGTGATAACTTTACCTCGTTTATGCTTTCCATTGTGAAGTGAGGATCTGACCCAACAGAACATCAGAAACCAGTTCTCACTGCTTAGGTCCACTCTGAATATTTTGGTTGAAAGGAGGTAGTGCAGTTATTCATGGCTTTTTGTTTGGTTTTTTGACACTGCTGCTGACAGTGCTATGTCCTGAAGCTGGGAGGTACTTTCTTCTACTGAGGTACGTTGTTCAGTTCTCTGTATGTCTCTTTCTCTCAGGCTCTTTTACCTATGGCAAATGTGGCCATGATTGATTATACCTTGGAGTTCCTAACAGCAACTGGAGTAGAAGAAACCTTTGTTTTCTGCTGCTGGAAGTCAGCTGAGATAAAAGAGCATTTACAGTAAGAATCTCTTTTCCTTTTTAGCTTTATTGTGGAACGTATTCTTCTTATCCTCCTACAAACCTCAAAGGTTTTATATTACACTGATCCTTCTGCTGAAAACCATGTGCTATTGCCTTTCAAGGAATGCCTCCGAACACATTTCAAAATATACCATTCCTCCTGTGCAGGAGTGTGGTTGTTCAGTGTTTTAAAATGATTGAGTGTTTGAGAACTGCATTTAAATGCAGAAGTTGCCTGGCTAGCTGTGTAAATTGCAGTACCAGCCCTTTCATTATGCCCTGTCTTGATGTGTAATGAAGCTTATGGAAACAGGTGTGTCTGACAGCACCTTTGTCTCTGCTTACTGTAGGTTTGCAGGCTAAAGGGAAGCATGCAGTCTTTTCTGTACTGTTTTCAGAGAAAAAACATTGGGCTGTGTGTAACGTTCTTCATTTCTCCATTGTCAAACTTAGCTTTTAGTGAAGTCCAGTTTCTTAAATCCCCATAAGCTTCAGTCTTGGTCTGATGTTCTTCAGTTCATCTGCTGCACATAAATGATGTGTCTAAGCATGTGGATGGAGGGCTCACTGTAATGAGGTCCTCTGTGCATTCACTTATGGATGTGCCATGCTCTGGAACTCCGTGTCTGACTGTGTTGTCTACAGGAATAACCTTTTAATGCCTTTTGGATGTATTTCTGTCCTTCAGAAAATCCAAGTGGTGCCGCCACACCTCTCCCAACACGGTGCGCTTTGTGACTTCAGACCTGTACCGCTCCCTCGGCGATGTGCTGCGAGATGTTGATGCCAAGTCCCTTGTTCGTTCTGACTTCATTCTTGTCACTGGGGATGTGGTATCCAACCTCAATATATCCAGAGCCTTGGAAGAGCACAAGTAGGTGCTGAAAGAAACTCATGTTTGTCTGGGCTCTAACTGTCTGGAGAGTGATTTTGAAGTTGTCCTCTTTTTTTTGTTCAGGTTGCGTCGTAAGATGGAAAAGAATGTTTCTGTGATGACGATGATTTTCAAGGAGTCCTCACCTGGTCACCATGCCAGGTGCAAAGAGGATGACATTGTTATTGCTATGGACAGTGCCACAAACCGTGTCCTTCACTATCAGAGAACCCAGGGGCTGAAACGCTTCCGCTTTCCTATGGTGCGTCTGGAAGCTGATGGGTGGAAAAGGGCTGCAGTAGTGAAGCAGCCCACCCCAAGGAAATCCTCCTTGAGTGAGGGCTGGGAAACTGTTCTTGCTGCTTCTTTTGGAGGAGCAGGTGATAGGAAGTAACTCTTGGTAAACTGACTTTTTTTCCTTTAACTTTATTTAAGGCTTTGGTGAAATGGTGCTGGGACTCATTTCAGTGTTTGAAGATGGGGCAGACATTTCTCAAAATTCAGTTTGAATCCTTTCCGCTATATGAAACGAGGGAGATGGATGATCTGTGTTGACAGATGATTTGTGTATGACAGTACTGTATGGAGCTCCTATGCTACTGCCATACATAATCCATTTCTAAGCGACACTGAGCCCGACACGGTGGAATTACAGGAGATGCAAGTTGTAGTACTACTTACCTCTTCTGTGTGTACTGTTTCCTTAGAAAGGTTATGGGCTCTGCTAATAATGTAGTAAGTGCTCAGCTAACATCTGTGGAGGTATTTTCTCCAGTGAGATAAATAGATGTTTCTCAACTCAGAACTAAGACTATGAATATATGGCACTTTCATCCCCAAGTCACTGATCAGTAGACTATTTTTTTTTTTACCTTCAAATGAACAAATCATTGCCTGAAATCAAAAAGGGTAAAAAAAAAAAAACCTGTAAAAATCCATAGGGGGTATGAAAGCTATGAATACTGCATTTTGATTTATTAGTGTTCTTTGTACATTTATAGTTTTTAGCAACTGAAGATAAGGAGCCTCTGGAAAGAAAAGGGGTTGTTTGATGTACAAGCTGTTTCTTGGAGAACTGCATTGTGTATGGATGAGGGCAGTCCCTGCTGGCTGATGCACAGCTGTGTGCACCAAGCTGTGCCTGCTAAGTTTGTGTCTCAGTGTTGATTGTAGGCTTCTTTGATCTCCAGAACAGCACCTAGTTTAAGAATTCAATCAGTATGATACTTCTGGGGTTCAGTACTGAGTGAGACACTTATATCATCTGAGTTTTTTCCTCTTTCAGAGTCTGTTTCAGAACACTATTGAGAATGTTGAGGTGCGCCATGACTTACTGGATTGTCACATCAGCATCTGTTCTCCACAGGTGAGTTCTGCCCATCAGAGGGTCCAAAATTCAATTGGCATTTCTTGTTTTGTATTGCTGATAGGTGGAGGGTGCCTTTGATGTACTGACTTTGGAAACCAGAACTCCAAGCCGTGCTCAGTGACTGTGCTAGGATTTTGTGGCACTGCTGTGCTGACTGCAAGAGCTCAGTCTGTGTGCCATTCCATGCTCAAGCCCAGGCAGAGCTAAACAGTACATGCATCAGTAGACTGAATAACTGTGGACAAAATGAAACCATGCTGGAAAGTAAGCAGTGTCACTTGGAGTAAAGTCAAGTCTGTGGAGCAGAGGTGATGGCTATGCTTTGAAAGTGTTTGTACTTGAAAGCCAGTACCATGTTAGGCTAAGAGTCAGGGTTTTTTCAACTTAGGCTTGGTAGTATTTCCTCCAAATCTTAAAAGGCTGGTCTCAAGCCTTGCTTTGGAAGTAAAACTACAAAGCAAGGCTGGGTGGGGCTAAAGATATTTTTTACCTATTCTGAAAAACAGAATTTGTTCATAGTCTAAGATAGGAGGAAGAGATGGGAAGGTCAGTACTCCTACCAGCAAGAATCAAAGCTTTATTCAAGGCAAGAGCATTACTTTTCTATAACACATAGGTCACCTCTCTGAGAACCGCTGGGTAGCCATCAATTAACTGACTTTCCTGGCCACTTTTTCTGTAATTACATTACTTCCTTACATTTTATTCCTGGCAGGTGGCTGAGCTTTTCACAGACAATTTTGACTACCAGACACGGGATGACTTTGTGCGTGGTCTGTTAGTGAATGAGGAGGTAAGGAGAGGAAAGTTGCAAGGGAGATCCTGTTACCTTGGACTGGAGAATCCTCTGACATATCCTGTTTCCAGATCCTGGGGAACCAAATCCATATGCACGTAACGACAGAAGAGTATGGTGCTCACATATGCAACCTGCTAATGTATGAAGCTGTGTGCTCTGACATCATCAGGCGCTGGGTTTATCCTTTGACTCCAGAGATGAACTTCACTGACGACAAGAATCAGAATTACACCCATTCTAAACACAACATCTACCGGGGAGTGGATGTTAGCCTCGGTCATGGCAGCATGCTGAAAGAGAACGTACTCATTGGGCAGGGAACAGTCATCGGCAGCAACTGCTCAATAATGAACAGTGTTATTGGGCAGAACTGTAGGATAGGTGAGTATGAGCATGGGGGGTGTGCATGGCATGCCGGATGAGGGCACGAGTTGTTGGGATTTTATTTTTAAAGTGCATGTGGCTCTGGGGAAAGCTGCTGGATACTTAAGGACTTCCAATGGGAAGAAAGGAGAAAAGCTTTGTTTTCTTGGGGAGAACGAATTTTCAGGGTATGGTAGTGATACTGAAAGGTGAAAGGCACTGAATGTGAATGAATTTTTTTTGAGCAATAGAGAATGCTTAATGCAGTAGAGAACGTTTAATAATCTAGAATTATCACCTGCCCAAATCCTACAAATAAAGGATATCTGTCCCTGTTTTTGTAAGATATGTTGGTACTCCTGCTTTCTAGTTCTGGCTCTATTTTTCTGTTTGTGATTTGGCTGTGTTTGTACAAAACCACCATGTCAGTTGGTATTGTCAACTTGTTTGTTCTCTATGGAGATTTAACTGATCTTTTAGCTTTGGGTAAGAAGTGGATGTAGGCCTGTAGGGCTGCTTTTTTTGTTTTCATCTAACATCCATTATGCTTCAAGGGCATTTAGTCCTAGATTCAGTAAGATGCTTACTAGTGAACTCACTGCTGTAGGAGAATAGCAGTCTACCTTGCTCAAAGTATTTGTACTTGTTGATGTGTAACAGGTGATGAAGTCACTTTGGATGGAGCTTTTCTCTGGGATGGAGTACACGTAGCAGATAATGTGCAGATCCACCATTCCGTTATCTGTGATGAAGCTGAAGTGAAGGAGAAAGTAAAGCTAAAACCCCACTGTGTCCTCTCCTCACAGGTGACCTATGTTTGTTTCTATTTTGCTTTCCTTAGCCATACCAGAATACAGGGCTATTCCAGGCATTTTCTCAGAGGTGTTGGTATGTTGCTGCTCCCACTTCTTCCTTCAAGCACATTGGCTAGGATAGCTTGATATGTGGTCTAGCAGCGCTGTCTTCATTTATGTTTGTCTGACCCTCCCTTGGAATAGCATTTTGGGAGCTGCTATCCTCCCTTTTGGTGGAGGGATAAAGGAGCAGTCGGTATATTACTTCACTGAGATACGTTGCATGTATTTTTCAGGTAGTTGTTGGTCCTGACATCACTCTTTCAGAGGGCACAGTGATCTCTCTGCACCCACCAGATGAGGAGGAGGAGGATGATGACCAGTTCAGTGATGATTCTGGTGTGAACAAAGAGGAGAGCAAAGTGAAGCTGAAAGGTACGAGCGTTTCTGGCTCCGTGCTCTTGGGATGTACAAAGGACTTTACCCTCCATCTTCTGGAAGTCTTTTTCTCATTCTATACTCTGCAGTTGCAGGCAGGAACTTAACACTGCATTCAACTTGGGACATGTGCTTTCAGTAAGTCAAGAAAGGATATTTGGTGGAGGTTGGACTGTGAGGTGTTCTGCCTCAGTATTCCAGCACTAAAATCTGTGTGGACTCAGCAGTTTTCCATTTTTCCTGGCGTTAAGCTGAAGTTGAAAAAGATGCTTCATTCAAGGAAGGTGTTAGATGTATGTCCTTGTACCTGGACCGTGTCCAAGGACTTTGTGAGATACTGTTCCTACCAGTCTGGTGAGGGATCTGTTCAGTGGAATGTTGCTTTTGTTGCAGGGGTTAAGATGGTCATTTGTCAAGGCAATTTGGAAGATAAAAGCTGACAACTGTATGCACCTGGAGGAACTCCAGCTTCCTCTTGATATATAGGGTGTTTAGGAGCAGTAGTATGCAAATTTTACCAGTGTATTCAAAATACACTGGTATTGGACCTGCTTATGGGTAAACTTACCTTCTAATTGCTTTTTCTTTTTCAGGTTACAACAAGAAGGATGTAGGCTCAGAAGGCAGAGGCTATCTCTGGAAAGCAGATGACAAAAATGAAGATGATGAAGAGCAGAGACAGAGTCTATGGGGTGAGAAGGAGTTTAGTGTGGTTAACCTGGGGATGGACAGGCAGACTTTCAGTGTCAGGCAAAATTGCTGAGTGGAACACTGATTATGGTTCCCAGAATAAGGCTTTTGGGGTTCACAAAGCAGTCGGGCTTCCAGATAATGGATTTGGGTGTGGATATGAGAGGTTACATAGAAATCGATGGGCCAGGTTCTCTGTTCCTGTGCTCTGTGAAAGATGGTTCACCTGCATGAATGCACACAGCTGTCCCTTCTCTGAAGGGCACACCATGGGCTACCAGATCTTCCTGTAGAGGGAACAGGCTTTGTCTGTCCTGGGTTCTGGTTTTCTTCCAGCTAGTGACAGAGTGCTGACACCGCTCTGTAATGAGTCAGCGGTCTGCATGAGATGCGTTTGCTTCTGTCCCTGTCCTTTGCTGTCTGCCTGCAGACTCTTAAATAAAAGTCCCCTTGTCCCAGTGCCAGCTGTAGTGTTCCCTCTGCAGCGATTCTAACCATCTGGACCTGTAAGTAAAATACTCCTTGCAAGGACAGATAGTTGCTGACTCAATTGTGAATCCTCTGCACCACCTGCTTTTTCACACGTGACGACTGCAGCTTTTGAGCACTGAATACTGTGTCTTCTCTTCTTCATCAGGCCCAGCTATGCTTTCAGAAGAAGAGAGTGAGTCAGACAGCGACCTGAGCATGGGCTCTGAGGAGCCAGACAGCCGGGCAGCATCCCCTCAGCTAGACGACATCAAAGGTGAGAGATGGGGCTGTTGAGAACAAGCTTACTGCTACTGTACTCGATAACTTTCTTGTAGTAGCTGCCTCTTTTGGCAGATATGCTTTATTTTTTTTTTGTTTTGTGAAGTTAATGTGTGTTTGAAATGGATTCAGACTAAACAAGGAAAGAAAAACTCACCTTTTTCACTTAAAAAAAATCTGCCCAAAGGAAATTAATAAATTCTAGCCTTGAATTCATGTCTTTAGGTAAGGGAATATGAAGTTTTTCTGAATAGGAAAGGATTGATTGTGGAAGTACAATAGAAACTGCTCTGAAGGATTGCAAAGATAAATAGATTTGTGCTGATTTGCACGGTTAGATCAATGATACCTGTCAGACCTTTTCCTTTATTTGATTTATACCACTATTCTAAAGTATACTTGATGTGGATTTGTGCAAACTCATCGTGAGCAAATAGATTTCTATATCAGAAAGCTTTCTTTGTTGAGACCATGGTTTCTTTGGAACAGTGTGAAGAATCTGTTCCTCCTTGTCAAACTACCTGTCCTTTCTTCTATTAGTTTTCCAGAATGAGGTTCTGGGTACGTTACAGAGGGGTGAAGAAGAAAACATTTCTTGTGACAACCTGGTCCTGGAAATCAACTCTCTCAAGTGAGTGTCCCCTTGTGAAGACACTGTATGTTATCCTGAACGGTTGTGTTTGGCAGCGGATAGAGAAAGAGAACTCACATGGATACCTATGTTTGATTGTTACATATTAATTTTGCCAGTGTTGCAGAAGGAGAAATGTAGATCAGAGATCATGACTGAATGTTGATGGGTGTTAATGCATCTGTAGCTTTTTCAGTCATTAAGCCCTGATTCTGTAACAGGAGGTGGAATTACTGTTAAGTAACTATGAACCAAAAGAGAGCAAGCCAATTCTTAGCACCAATTTCATGTAAGTTCATGCAGGAAGTGCTGCTCTTTGCATTGCAGTGCTCAGCCAGCTGCCTGCAGCTGAAACTGTGCTGCGGTGTGGCTTGTCTACTGTCTTTATACAGCAGCAAGTCTGGAACATGTAATCAGAGAGCCTTTTACCTAATGTTTCTTAAATACAAACCTGTTTTCCTTCTTTTGCGCAACAGTATTCATGCAGCACTCTAGTAAACATGAGGCTGCTGTCCCTGCAGCAGCCTTTTCCTCTGTGATAGCAAATTTTCAGGACTTTTTGGTTTTACACAAGGGTAATGCAAGGTGATTTTATTATGTGAACATGAGGTAGGTTTTTTGTTTGTTTTTTGGGGGGAGGAGATGGGGAAGGAGGGGAGAGTGACAACCTGGGAAAAAAAAAAAAACAAGAGCAGAAGATTTGACTTATGTCTTCCACCGTATCTCTGTGAGGAACCACAATCTGCAAAGATGGGATTCTGTGAATTGTTTGTTGAATGGGTTTTTTTGCCTTTTTCCTTGCAGGTATGCATATAACATCAGTCTGAATGAGATGATGCAGGTGCTCAGTAAAGTGATTCTGGAATTCCCATTACAGCAGCTGGATGCAAACCTGGACTCCCAGAACTATTTCTCAGCATTACTTCCTGTGAGTGCTGCTCCATTTGACTCTTCTTGGGGCTTGTCTTCTGGTGTGTAGGAGTCTGCCTGAGGTACTTCCTGGTTGATAAGTCTTTTTTTCTTAAGCCTGAAGCCGCTTGAACTCCCCAAGTTTGTGAGCCTCTTTGTCTTCTAAAGAAGTAAAAATGAGCTGAAATTTTTGCACCTGCTTGATAGAACTCAGACTGCAGGTGTGGGGAGCTCTACTTCAGTACCTCTGGTTATTGCCTATTTTCTGTGTGATGGTAGAATGTATAATTTGTAGAAGAGATCAGAGAGGGACTGATAGTTGTCTTTATGGACCTGCATTCCAGGAACCAGATTCCAATCCATCGTAAGTGCTATCCTTGGGGCAGCAGGGAGCTCTCCTCTCCCACTAGGATCTTTTCCAAGGCATTGGAAAATTTAGAAATAAGGAAGTAGTGTGGGACCATGTCATATATTTGGACTTATGCAAGGCCTTTGACATCAGTTGCCCTTCCTTTATCCACCGATGCCATCACTCCATCATAGGAGGCCAGCAGACTGATCAGGCACGATCAGCCCTCAGTCAGGCTGTGCTGGCTGTCTCTGATCACCTCTACATCTCGCATGCTCCTTAATCTCTTCCAGGAAGATCTGCTGCATAACCTTCCTAGGCGTAGACGTGAGGCTCACAGTCTCCAAATGCTCCTGTTTAAGGAACAGCCACCAAGTTTCTTAGAGCAGTGAACAACCTGTAGTTGCTTAATAAGAAGCACAGTCCTTTGAGTTACTAATATTTACATCTTAAGGATCCCAAGCACTGGCTTGGTGTATAGGTTAGTACGCAGTGAAAATGTAGCTGAAGTTTGTAGCTATGCAGCTAAAATGGCCTCAGTCAGTAGCTGTATCAGGCTGAGATCTGCTTATAACGGCTTATGTATGGCAAAGTTATTTTGTATGAGATGGGAATATTTGAACTGTGAGAGTCTTGAATATTGGAAGCCTACTGAACTTCGGAGAATTGAATCACGTTTCTTACCCTCCTTGTAGCTCAGTTCTGGTGAGGAGATACTAAAGGAAGATGGGTTGTTTGTGCAAGAGCAATGGTGGAGCAGTGTCAGACAGCTCTGATGGGGAAATTGTGGAAGTGCCATAATTATGATGTATGATTGGACTTGAAACCACAGTATATGCTCTAAAGTGCTGGCACCTGAATATGAAGCTCCTAAGTGTTGCAACGATTTAAGAAATGACCATCTGGTAAAGGATATGCCTGTGGGTACTTTTCAGATGAGATGTAGAGGTCTGAGAAATAGTTACCCAATTTGAAGTCTGCCAGTTGTCTTGATTGGCTCTTGTACAAGCTGTAAGGTGGAGATGGTACAGAAAACATGACCCTTCCCAGACTGTGGGCACACCTTGGGTGAATGTGGCTGAAGTTGCTGTGCTTCTGTTGTCACTGAAGCAGTATCAAATAAAGTTATGTAGGTGAGAGTGTCTAAAAAGTTGTAGGGGAGGCAATTTTAGCAATTCACCAAGCTGGTGCTTGGGCTTCTCAGGTCTAAGTATTAGTAATTGCTGAGCTGGCTAGTGTTTGCACTACTGCCCGGCAGCTAGCATCTATGGTGCATCTCTTCAGGTTTCTGGTAAGGATCCTTCCTCTCTGTAATACCATGCAAGCGTACACAACATGGGATTGTGCATACAGGGAATAAATGGATCTTTGCTTACAAGGAAGCTGGTAATTTTCTTGGCACTCTCTCTTTGTTATTTGCTCTTCTGTTTCAAAAGAAAGTTCCACTAAAATGTGAGCTGCTTTTTGACAGAAAGTTTGAGAGCATGTATGTTCTCCTTTGTATCAGTCTGCTGTGAAGTGATGCGAAGGCTCTGTTAAACATATTTATTGTGATAACCCAGTATTCCAGTCAGGGAATCAAAACCAAGAACGCTAACGTGTTCTCAAGGTTGTTTGGTAAAACCAGGTCTTGTTATTATACCTCACGTGTGCGGACATCTGTTTAATGGACAGAGGAGGGCAAGTACATTAACTGGTCAGCTGAAGAGTTTTGTATAACGCTGTTCTGGGTCAGTTTCTCAGTGCAGCACAGCTGAGAGGCTGGGCTGAGCACACACGTCTATCTCGTAGCTCAGGAACACTTCTGTGCTTTCTCCCTGCAGCTGTTGAAGAACTGGACCCCACTGTTTAAGAACTACATAAAACGTTCATCAGATCACTTGAATGCCTTATTTGCCATTGAGGAATTCTTCCTGGAACACGACAGTCTTTGCACATCAATAGCTAAAGTGAGTATCCGCTCCCAGCTCTGAGGACTTGTTTTTGCTGCAGCTGTGATGAAATGCATCTTGTTCACATCATCAGCTTGTCTGCTTCAGAGGAGAGAAAATTGGAGTCTCAGTTGGAGAGTGTGTATAGAAAATCTAGCTGTAACAATTGCTTTTTTTTTGTCTGCATATGACTCTGAGCACAGCTGAGGGTAATTATTAAATACTGGCATGAGGCCTGAAGTGAGCTGTTACTTTGCAGTTTCTAACCTAGGTGCCCTTGTGTGGAGAGTCGAGGCCATTCACCTCTTTGTCTACTTGTGGTGCCTGAGATCTAACTGTGAATGATTTATGCTACTTTAGAGTGCAAAACAAGCAATGCTGGGAATAAGAAACGAATTTATTATTGTGGCTGACCTAGTTGTGAAACTGGGAATAAAGAGGAGCTGACATGTGACTTATTACCTATCTCCTTGCTTTGTAGAGTTTTCAATATATTCCTACCTACAAATATTTCGTCCATACATTTTTTTCTGCCCTTTCAGACTGAGAGTATTTGATTTAGATTGTAAGTTTTTTTTTTTCCCATACCAGTGTCTCAGAAAACCCCTGTCTATTCTGCAAGAGTTCTCATAAGGTCTGCATAACTCCTGGTTTACCAAAAAAGAGTAATCATAACTTCAGCTAGCAGGGTTACTGCCTAATGGCAAAGCACTTAGCATGGATCAGAGCCAAGACCCTGAGGTTTGGTGAGCCAAAATGTCATTGAATTATAGCAATTATTTGGCATTTGTCCATTGTTTTAGGAGCCTGGGTTTCCCTGGAGGCTGAGAATTGAAGTGACACTTTATATTTGGAGCTAGCAGCCAGCTTTGTCAGTGCTCTGCCGTAAGGAGATCAACTGCAAAGTGCCTGCTTTGCCAGAGCACAAAGGCACCCTGAGAAAGAATGATTGCATCTTACCCTCACTGCACTGGGCAGGAGTTTGAGCTGTCAAATGAGACCAATTGCTTTGACACCTGCCATAAGGCACTTTTAAGAGAGAGAACTGTCAGGAAGAGGGAGCCTGGGGCAGGTCTGATTTACTTTGTGGATGGGTTTTTCAGTGCTTTAAAAAGAGAACCAAAGCAACATCTTGATCTGATGACACCCAGTGTGGCCTCTTGTTGCAGGGTATGCTTGAGAGCTGTGGGCAACCACAGAGCTGAAGCTGATGGGGCTTGAGCTTTGACTCATCATGTGTCATAGCAACCAGCTATCAAGAGCATAAAGCTTAATAGGGAAAAACAGTTATTTTTAACATCAAAATCAAAATGAAACAAAGGGATTGTTTTCTGTTAAAGATAGAGCTAGGAGCTGTAAATTGTATGCAGACTTGGAGCTTGGACGTGAGCTCATCCCAAAAGAGTTTATAAAGAGCCCTGTTGTTCTTTTCTAATCAATGCAGGTGTTGATGACGTTTTACCAGCTGGAAATTCTGGAAGAAGATGTAATTCTCAACTGGTTCTCTCTGCGGGACACATCTGACAAGGGAAAGCAGCTTCGTAAAAACCAGAGGGTAAGTCCCAGAAGTGTGGAGTTTAGTGTGTGTGTGGGTGTGTGTGTGTGTGTGTTGCAACAGCTACTAGAAGGAACTGCAGTGTTGGGTTCAATGCCACTGTCACCTTCTGTGGAATAGCTGCTGTTGCATGGTTGGCCAGTAATGCACCAGTGTATTGAATGCTGAACAGTGCAACTTTACTGTCCAGAATGGATATTTCTGTGCATTCTGCTGTAATCATCCTTTTTTGATGAAGAATAGAGGTAGGAGGAGGGGAGCATTGTTTTTAGTGAGTTCAGTAGCATGTGGCTTGTGCTTTCTGGAGTAGCAGCACGGTTTTCTCTAAGCCAACACCCATTTGAAATGGGCTTTAGGCCAATGTCCTGTTTGCTGGCTCCATGCAATTCCTTTGAAGCTTTCGTTCCTGGCTCACCACCCCCTTTGCATATATTTCTAAGCATTTGCAGTACTGAGTGCTTTCATTTGGCTTGTGTTGCAAAGGAGCATATAACTTCCCCCCTCCATCAGGCGGGATCTTATGCTGCAGTTTGGCTGAGCCTTGTTCCAGTCCTCCATGGATCTATAAGAGGAGGAAGGGAAGAAAGCAATATTTGAGGAACTGCAGCTTTGTTTAAAGTCTTTGCAAAGTCAACTTGTAGTATAGGTGAGCAGTGCTTTCAGCTGGTTACTCAAGGTAAAAACAGGCTGCCTCTTCATAGCAATCCATGAGGGAGAAGGTTTCTCCCAGCAGAGCTTGCGGTGTCTTAGGTAAGGTGCTGCTGTCATCTCTCCTCCCTTGAGCTCTGCAAAACTCACACACTTTTGTTGCCTGACAGAATGTTGTGGGGATTGATTGGAGGAATCCATTGAATCTGAATCTGTTCTTATGTGCAATAGTAGTACTTACAACAGCACAGTATAGTTGTTGAGTGTTTCCAGCGCCTGTTTTGTCACTTGTGACCCAGTTACTTTTCATTCTGTCTGCAGCTTCAGAAGTTCATCCAGTGGCTGGAGGAGGCAGAAGAAGAGTCGTCTGATGGCGACCAAGACTGACGTGGTGACTTGGCATGAGAAGGGGCACTCTCACTGCCTTTCTGGGCTGAGTGGGCAGGGCAAGATCAGTGCCAGTGCATGGTGTGTAGATGTGGGGCCTGACATCAAAGTGACTGACAATCCCATCACTGATTGTGTTGTGCATTCCCAACTTTGCCACTTCCCTTCCTCTCTCTGCCTCCCTTGCTCACCTAGTGGCACATTATGTTGGATGGTTGCAGCACAGTGTAAAAACGATATGGGAGAAGCAGGAGGCAATGACATCTAGAATCCCTGTGGAGCCTGGATACACGGTGTACTGTAAGCTATCTTTTGGGAACTCCTTGTTACTAATACAAAGGGAGCAAATAGATGCAAATGCATACAACACCCTTGTAAATCAAACCATTTGGGTTGTGGAAGAGTGGTCATACACCTAAGTTATTGGGAGTCATTATTGCTTCTGGAGCTAAGAGAACTCCTGCTGAAGAGACACTGGCAAGGTTGGTAAGTAGAAGCATGTGGATTAGGATCTGGAGTGCAGGACTGGCATTCAAGAGTTCCTGTGCCTCGAGAAGATACAGTTAGTTGTTTTAGGATGCCCAAGGCACATTGCAGTCCAGAAGGTGTTTCTGTGATCTTTATGAAAGGGAGAACCTTTTGCCATCTGCTGTGCTAGGATCTAAAGAAAGGTTGCACAGCGGAGTTGGTAATACCATGTGTTTCCCCCTTCTTTAGAACAGGGGATCGTGTAAACTCAGCTCCCCCAGCAGGGGTTGGCTAATAGCAAATGCACACTGCTCAGTGAAACGCTGTATCTTAGGTGCTATCTGCCTTTCTGCACATCCCCAGCTTAGCAGACACGTTGTTTTAGAAGTGTCTGTTGGTTTGTTGATAAAAAGAGAGCAGAGATGCCTGGCTCCTCCTGCAGCACAGCAACGCTTGTGTTGCTCTGGGGAAACTGACTGGACCGGCTGCTTTCAGGAGCAGCTCCTGTTCATAGGTGGGTTATAAGTTGGGTGTTCTGACCTTGCCTCTGCCCCTTCAGGAGGAGCATGGAAAAAAACCCCACGAGAGGGAGGGGAAATACGCACTGGAGCTGCCCACTCAGGATCCTTACTTGGCCGTTCCACAGTGCCACAAATGTCAGTGAAGGGACAGCGTTGGATGCTGGAGGCCGGGGGTGTACTGCCTCTTCCACACTGATGCTGCAGGGCCATCGCGTGCACTCACACCACCACGTTGCCAGGATTGTGCATAACTGCTTGTTTTTTGACAGTGCAAACTCAGCTTTGTAAATGTTGGGGGAAAATGATATCTGAGTTTTCTGTATCTGCCAATATTTAATTCAGGGAGCAAATAAAAACCATCCTGGTGATACGGGCCTGCTTGGTTGTTGTGTGTGTGTGTGTGTGTGTGTGTGTGTGTGTGTTTGCTGTGTGTGCTTGAGCAGTAGCTCGGTAACATGTCGCTCCTTCTTCGTCAAGAGCTCCCAAGCACAGCCGAAGCAGATAAGGTGTCAGCACTGGGAGCTGGTACGAATGCTCAGTGGTTGCTCGTGATCTCGTTATTTAAAAGCAGAGAACGGGCTGTTCGAACTGCCGAATCCCGACAGGAGTGAGGTTGAGGGGGAACAAAGCCGAAGGGGGAGGGGAGGGGACGGAGCCCCGATCCTTCGCCGTGTGCTGCGGGACGCGGCCGTGGCGTGAAGCAGCCGGGGCTCCCCGTTTTGGGGCCCGGTTCGCGGGGTCCGGCCGCGGCCCCGTGGGGCGCCGGTTCCGGTTCCGGTGGGGCCGGGGCGGCGGGCGGGGGGCGGGGCCGCGGGCTCGGAGCGTGCGCGGTGCGTCCGGGCGGCGCTGGGACCCGCAGAACAAGGGGCGAGGGGGGAGCGGCGCGGGCAGGCCGCAGGCGGGCCGGGCCGAAGCGGGAGGGGGCCGGGCCGGGCCGGGCCGAGCGGGACCGCGGCGGAGGCGGCCGGGAGGCGGCCGGGGGTCTCGGGCCGGGCCGGGGGCGGAGGAGCGGCGGGCCCGGCGGCCGGGCAGGGGCGCCATGGCGGCGGCCGAGACGAAGATCATCTACCACCTGGACGAGCAGGAGACGCCGTACCTGGTGAAGCTGCCGATCCCGGCCGAGCGCGTCACCCTCGGCGACTTCAAGGGCCTCCTCAACCGCCCCAACTACAAGTTCTACTTCAAGTCCATGGACGACGACTTCGGGTGAGCGCGGCCCCGGGTCGGGCCCTCCGCGGGGCTGTGCTTCAGCCGGCTCCTCCGCGCCGCGCCGCGCAGCCTGGCGGTGGGACGGGGCGCGAGGGGTCCCCGCCGTGCGCGTCCCCGCTCGCGTCGCGTGGCGGCGGCACCCGCGGAGCCCCCCCCGGCCTCGGCGGCACCCGGCTGAGCGCCCCGTCCCCGCGCGGGGCGCCGCGAGAGGCGGCGGCGTCCCCCGAGCATCGCCGTTCCTTTCCCCGAGGGCCGGGCGCCTTCCTTTGTGCGTGCTCGGGAGGGTGCGAGGGCACCGCTCCCTCCGCGGCCCCTGCTCGGGACGGCGTGGCTCTCCTCCCATCCATTTTGGGGAGCACCGTCCATTTTGGCAGTCCCTTCTCCCCTCCTCGGCTCTGGGAAGGATGAGTGAAGGGGAGCAGCCATGTCCTGCCCTCACGCAGGGGGTTTGAGAGCTTTCCGTGCGCTGCCCGGCTCTGGGCTAAGAGGACAAGATGTCCCCTGCTCCATCTCCACAGCGGGTCCGCATGGAAGAGGGGAGCAGCCCAGCCTTGCGTCGTGTTCCCTGTTGGGGCGGCTCTCCAACAGCACCCGCGTGTTCACGGTTGCTTCTTTGCTCTTTCCATCACGTGCAGTTGTTTGGATGCGAGGCAGTCAGCCCTGCTCCTACCATGGACAGTTGTGTTGGCCGATCTGCTCTGGAGCTGCTGCCTCCCATCTCCCTGAAGTCACTGACTGCCCCGGGGAGCCCCACGAGGTCAGATCTCAGTGAGACCCTTTGTTTGGCCCTCATTTCTTGGTGACACCCTTTGTGTTGCCTGAGTTCTTCCCACCCCTGGCTCTCCTCTGGCTTTGTTGTGGAGCTCCCTTCCCATCAGGGCTTCTCTTGGCCTCCACAGCACGTGACCCGTCACCATCCCGAGCGCTTTGCTGTTTGAAAGAGTTGCGCGATCTCCTTCCCTTTGCGTTTTTCTCCCCTCTGAAGGTCAAGTGTTTACAGTAGGTCTCGTGGATGGAGGCCGGGACTGCAGAGAGCTTTCAGTTTTATAGCCTTCCCAGTGTCTTCGTGCCGCGCCAAATGCCTCCCTGGGCTGCGATCTTGGCTCCTGCCGTAAGTTACACAGGGCTGGGCCTGTTTGGGGCTTGGATGGAAAGCCGTGTGGCTGCCTCGGCAGGGGGTGCTCTCCCCTCTGCAGCCAAGCCATCCCGGTGCCCAGGTTCCCGTTAGCTCGGGAGGTGCCAGCTTTCAGATGAGGCTTGGAAGTTGGAGTCATTCCTGAGACCACAGTCTGGGACGCTTCGCCTCCCTGCATTCCTCCAGGCCCGGAGGAGAGCTGCAGCCCTCAGCAGCTTCCCCCTTTCTCTGCAGCCAAAGAGAAGTCCTCGGCCCTCATTTTCCATAAATCTCCCCTACGCTATCAGTTGTTGGCCGATGGTTTCCTGTCCCTCAGCTGTTGGGTGCTACGGAACAGCTGCCTCTCCTCGGCTCCGAGGGAACCGTGTGTCAGCGGTAGGAGAAGTGAATTCTCCATTCTCAGCGCACGCTGTTTGTAAACAAATGCTTTGGGATCCTTTGAAATGTTCTTGAAGTGAATTCAAGCTTGTCTTGAATGAAATACTGCCATGTGGGTGGGAGAGTGTCTGCGCAGCTATAAACAAAGTTTGGTAATAAATAGCAGCGTCTCCAGTTGGGAAGAGGGGTCTGGTGGCAGCAACGTTCTGCCTTGTGCCTTTTCATCTTCCTCTGTGTCTTTAAGGCTCCGTGAGAGGAGGCAGATGGTGGATTAATGAAAGTTGAAGATAAACCACATAGGATCCGAGGAGGGAGAGGGAAGAATGGCTCAGGAAGACCCAATGAGGTCAGATGCACAGGAATGTGGGAGATGAGGACGATTTCAGCTAGCTCCTCTGGGAAGGAGTGACTTTGGGAAGGGAAGGTGATTCTGCAGCTGGAAGAGGTCCATTGGGCTGTGGGTGAAGTCCTGCCCCGTTGTGCTGAAGCACTGCATGGAATGGAGGGCAGAAACCTCTCCTGGTGACACCGGGGCTGCCCCAGCAGGGTAGAGCTGTTTGGGTCTTTCCTCCTTGTCAGAGAGGGGCTGGAGCAGTCCAGCTGCAGCATTGTCTCCAAGATGCTCTGGAGCCCCAGGCAGCACTGGAAATATTTTGGGATCCCTGCTAATTGGTGTCCGGGAGAAAGCAGTCAGTCGGTCTGCAGGGACGGGCAGGACAGAAGGGCAGGAGGAACCTCAGCTGCTCCATGTGAGCCTGTAAATATCAGAGCGATTAGTGAAAACCAGCAAGAGATGAATGCTGGCTGTGCTCAGCAGCCGTGTGCCAAAGAAAGGCATTGCAGGGCTGTGCGTTCATCCCTCAGCCCCTTTCATAGAATCACAGCGTGGCTGCTTGGTTGGAAGGGACCTTGCGAGGCTTAATCCAACGCTTCCTCTCACCTCTGGTGCCCAGATTGAATGGGTTTCTCCCTCTTCCTCCCTTCCGGAGGCCGTGCATCTCCAGCCCAGCGTTCCCTGCAGCCTGCCCGTCCCCAGGGCAGCATTTCAGCTGCAGTCTTGGTGTGTGGGATTTTTCGTTCTTTTGTTTATCTTGTTAATATTTGTTTGCCCTGAGAATCGGGGCAGTGATGGAGCAGCTTCAGTGTTTACATCTCCTTGGAAATGGGAACGGAGGCTCTCCAGGGTGGCTGTGTGGCTGTGCCAGGGGCTCATCCTGGTCAGTGCTCAGCCCCAGATTAAGAGCGGTGCCGTGCCCAGGTGGGAAGGAGGAGAAACAAGAGTTCATCTATCTCACTGAGGGGAGAGCAGTAGGAGAGCTGCAGCGCTTCTTTGCCTCAGCACGTAGAGAGCACAGCCTGAGCCCAGCTGTGCGGAGCGGTGATTTCAGGTGTGGACATTTGTACCCACGCTGGCTTCGTGTTTTGCTAATCCAAGAACTGGAGACAGCAGGAAGGGCCGAGCACCGATGGCGGAAGCTCAGCAGCGTGTAGACGTGGTGTATTCTTCTTGGACCTGAGCTACTTGGTGTGCATGTGCTGTGAAGTACGAGAGAATCCTTTGCCCTGCTCGGACGAGGAAGGTTTTGTGTCTCTGGCTTAAGTCTTTTCATCCTGTGCTTTTCAGGTAAGATCTGTGTGCTGGTCAGCACGAGAGAGGGCAGTGCCGTGCTCTGCCCACTGCTGAGGTCTGTGTTCTCCACCCGCAGCCTTTCAGGGACCTCTGCAGCAGCTGTTGGATTCCTTTGTTCCTGATCCGTGCTGTGGATGTTCTCACAGTGCTTGTGTGACTCGTCCTGCCCGCCTGGCGCTGGGAGTTCTGTGGGCACGAGGACGTTTGTATGGATCTCGGAGTGTTGGCTGCTACAGCTGGAGATGTTCTTATGTCAGTTGAATGGTGGTATCCCACGACTTGTTTTTGTTCTTGTAGCGCTGAGTAGCATCGGCTATCAGTAAAGGGGTTCCCATAGGGGCACGCTGAAGTGAAGCTTTTCAAAGCAGTGTCAGTTAAAGGAGTGTGATTTGTGCATCCAGGCAAGGCCTTTGTGCGTGGCTTCAGGTTCTGTCTCCTCGTCCATAAACCCCAGGGCGTCTGAAAGCCTGAATTTCCCCACTGTGTGGAGAAAGCGTTTGGGCAGAGCATCCTTTGTGATCGCTTTGCTTCTCTCTGCCTGGTCAGGGTGAGCTGAAGGGCTGCTCCTCCTGCACGGGGGTCTCAGCCATGCGTTGCTGGGAGGACCCGGAGCTTTGGGGCACAGTGTGGGGCGGTGCTGCTCCGCTGCTGCCTTCTCCCTCTTCTCTGCAGGATTCGATTGCGATTTGAGCTTCAGAGCTGCGGTGATTCTGAGGTCTCAGCTGTCAAGTGGAAATTGGTAGTGAACTAATCTTTAGCCCGGTATCTAATCCAGACCTGCTTAATTATCACCTGCCCTGCGAAGCCGGGTACGAGGCAGCAATTAGGGCAGCGTTCTGGAGGCAGAACAAAGCGGGCGCTGCTGGAATTCCCAGCACAGGGGTCAGATGCCATTGGTATTTGGCGACCTCACCCCCTGCACATGTGCGTGGGGAAACGCGTTGACGCTCACTGAAAGGCTGAGTGATTTATTTTTATTGCAGGATCCTTTTTGGAGCTCAATGCCAGGAGGGACTGTCCTTCTGGCTGGAAGCGTTCGGAGCTGGGGGAGGGATCCTGAGCTTAATAAGTGGTGTCAGTCCCAAAGCCCGCTGGCACGGTGCCCCTGCCTTCCTGCCAGGTCTTTGTAGTGCGAGCCTGGGGGAGTTGCTTCATTTTTTTTGCTTTGTTTTTTGAATTGGAAACTTTCCTGTCTGCAGAAGACCTTTGCCTGTCCCGTGCTCCCATGGTGATTCCGTGTCAGCGTGGGTATCGCACAGGGAGGGGTTGGCAAGAAGTCTGTGCTGAGACTGTAAGTGAGCTGAAGCTCCTCCACATCTGTGCGTGACTCCTCTGCGTGCTCAGTGCTTCTGTCAGCAGCAGCGCTGCCCCACTGCGCTGTGGCCACTGCATCTCAGCTCCCGGCCAGTCCTCAGCTCTGTGAGTGGTGGGACAGCAGTTCGAACCTGAGCCCTTCAGAGGACTTAGAACTGCATCAGAACACCTATGTTCTCCTGGATCCGGAGGTGATGAGAAACGTTCCCAAGCTACTTCTGGAGGAGATGGGGTGACCTGTGCTCCTGAACCTGTGCCAGCTGCTCCTTCTGTCTGTTTGGAATTAAGAAAGGCTCAACTTTCAGGTCTATGCCCACCCTGACTTGCCTTCTGGGGCACAGCGGGTGGAGGTGGCTTCATACCCGGCACGTTTCCTTCCTTGGGTGGAAGTGTTGCCTGGAGATCAGACCAGCGAAGCTGCTGGAGAGCAGCACTAAGGCACATGAGCAGCCACAGCACTGCTCCTCTTCTCTGCTCCAGAGGAACGTGGTTCCCTGCCTGCTCCCAGGAGGTACTCTGACCCCATGAGCAAGGCTCTGCTGGAGATGGTTTGGGGCCATTTGTATGTAGGTTAATGCAGCCCGTGCCTCTGTCTCCTGGGCTGGTAAGGGTTTGGCAGGGAGCTGCTAACCAGTACTTGAGGGGAGCCGCCCAGAGCTGCGGGTGCCCCATCCCTGCAGGTACCTAAGGCCACGTTGGATGGACCCTGGGCAGCCTGAGCTGCTGGGGGCAATCAGCTCATGGTGGGGGTGGGCTTGCTGGGCTTTCAGGCCCCCTCCAACCCAACCATTCTGTGACACGGCGATTTTGTGATCTCTTCCATCTGTTCCCTGCTCAGACCCAGCTGGACTCTGGAGGTGCCCGGCTCCATCTGTTATGGCTGTGCTTGTGAAGGCCACGCTGGATGGCAGTCACAGCCTGGTTTCTCTGCCCAGGGGTGGTGTTCTGAAAGCCAAGTTAGCCAAATTGGGCTGCAGACCAATTTCCCTGAGGCCTTGTCTGTACTATGCAAACAATGAAGCTTTACAGCAGCTATTGAACTTATTTGCAGCCGGAGCTGGTCAGGATTTCTTTCTTTTTTTTTTTAATTGAACGAATTTCTACCAAAATACGGTGCTATGTAGAACCAGCATTTTACTTGGAGAGGTATTGTTTGCAGTTATGTTTTTGATGGAAATGTTTCTTCATTTTGTTCTTGGCCAACTTGGGGACGCACAGGGAAAAAGGGAGCTGAGTATTGACAGAGCAGATTGGATTCTGAGGGTCTCTGCCATGATGAACTGCTGCTCCTCCGCCCTCGGCTGCATCCAAATAGATACAACAGTGTTGTGGTTTGGGTTATTTGTGTAAAAGCCCACGGAGGAGAGCTGTGCCTGCAGGAAATTGCCTTCGTGTTGTCACACAGTTTTGCATTGCACCGCACAGCTGATGAGGCAGCAGCGAGGGCTGTGTTTCTGTGGTGTTTTCCTATGGATTTCCTCCTCCGTCCATCCCCTGTTTGTTGTTTGGAGCCTGCCCTGTGACCCCAGTGGTTTTCCAGGAGGGGATGTGGCACCACATGGCTGTGTCACTGTTTGTCCCCAGCTGTTAGACAGCAGGGTGAGCCCTAACTTGGTCTGTATGCCCTGGGAGTGCATGTGAGCTTTTGTGCAGTCTTGCTGTCTGCAAAGAGCTGCACTGGAAAGCTCACGCAGCTGCCATGCTAATATCTCCCCGAGCCTCTGATCTGAAGCTCTCAGCTTCACTTGTTTCCATCACTGTTTTGGGGTTTTTTTTTTTTGGTAGCAATAACATTGAGCCCATCCGGCGATGGGTCACAATTCTCTAGGGGCCTTGGCAGGCAGAGATGCCTGATGCTGACCTTCCTGTTGTGTAGTCCCATATCACGGGGCAGGGTTGGGGCTGTCATTGCTGTATTGGTTGTTTACTGAAGGACATGTGCCAGAGGCACTGTTTCCCCAGGCTGGCTACTGAAGGCAGCAGAAGCAGTGGTTGGTACCCTGCCCTACTGAGTACACTGTTGGTTATCTCCTGGCTCGTCTGCCCATGGCTCTCTCAAGAGAAAACTGGAGGGTAAGAAGATGTAGCAAGCAGTGACCGAATCGCCGCAGTGGGAGCCCGGTCCTGGCTGAGGATGGGAGCTGCTAGGGGAGCAGAGGTTTGCTCCTGAAGAACTGGCACCAGCTGCTGTGCAGGAAGGCTTTCCTCTGTTCTGTGACCTGCCCTTGGTGTCTGGAGAGGAACTGGTGTGCTGCGTGGCCCCTCTGGTGGTTGGCAGCTGTTTCTGTGATAGCCTTGGAGCTCAGGGTTTGGCTAAAGGAGGCTGGGGTGCTCCTCATCTCCAGGTGGCAGGCCGTGCAGGGTGAAGGCTGCTGTACTGATGGCTGGTTGCTGTCTTGGCCCCAGGGTGCAGCAGCTTCTCACATTGAAGCTTTTTTTTTTTTTTTTTCTTTTCCAGAAGCTGTGATGGATATGCAAACTCCATCCTGCTGTTTGCATGCAGCTAACGAGTTGTCCCAGTTCATTCAGCCCTGCCCAGCCCAGCCAGTATTCTTGTGCCATTCATACAGACTTGCCCATGGGCCCGGTTGGGGCTGTGCTGTGCTGGGAACCTGTGCAGGAAGCTTTGCCACTGCACTGCGTTGGATCATTTGAATGTATTCTTAATGACTCCTGTGGCTCTGAGGAGCTGCACGGCCCTGTGGCAGGCCTCCCTGTTGTCTTAGGGAGCTGGTAAATGCACCTGAAGGGGCTCGTGTGAGATAATTTTCCTTCCAGAGTGAGCTGTGGAATGAGATGAAACTCTTTAGGTTACATAAATCCAGTTATTCCCTGCCCAGGGATCCTGGAAGGGACAGAGGAAGTTCAGGAGGCAGCACCTGCTTCAGCCTAAGGTACGCTCTGGCTGGGTTTCCTTAGGGGCAGCTCGGGTACGTATTGCACAGGTATGTAGCATCTATATGGGGCTGCACACTGAGTCCCATGTGCCGAGCTGGCTCGGACCCACTGCATGTTTGCCATGCGTGAGTCTGGGGTCCTGCTACGGTGGTCTTTTTGGATGGGCTGGTATTGCCAGCCTGGGACGCTTCCAAACCTTTTGGTCTCTTCTTACAGCGTTGCCTTTGGTGCAGTCGGTGCCTGTGCTCTGGTACAGGGAGCTGTGTAGTAGGTGTGTTGTCTGGAGGTGGGGGCTGTGCGAGCTCCCTGTTGGCTGACACAGAGTGCTCGTGGTGACTTCACATGTGAGTGGAGGAGAGGTGCTTTGTGGAAATCCGATATCCATATCACAGAAATTAGGAAGCTCAAAACCAAGGTCTTGTAACTGGATTGATCAGCAGATGCACCGACCCAGGAAATGGCCCTATTTGCAGTAACGACGCGTGGTGAAGGTGAATGTGTACAGTGACCACTTAATGGCTGTTACTGAGCTTACAGGATATTTGTAACTGCAAACAGGTTGTGCTGCCTTCTGTTACGCTTCTCCATCCTCGGAGGACCTGGTTGCTGGCAGCCTTGGCTCTGAGATCCTCTGCAAGAGCAGTGTTTTGCATCACGTGTGGCAGTGACTCCTGGAGGCCGCTGGCCGCTCTCCAGCCCACGGTGCAGCTGTTGGGGTGGCAGGTGGGGAGGTTTGCAGTGCTGTGCGGCAGGGTCAGGCTCAGGAATGTGCAGTCAGAGAGAAGCAGCTCTGAGCTGGGTTTCTTCCCTTGGAGGTGGGGTATGTCGCTTCTAAATTGCAGGGAAACCTTTCCTCCTGTTGAAAAGGCTCCTTGGTGGGGAGGCAAGTCGCAGCAGGCTCCAGGCTGACTTCTGTCCATGACACCTTGCTCAGACTACTTACTAATGCCAGTCATCACTTAGACAGGCAGCTGAATGGCACAAGCTGTGCTGCTCGCAGGAACGCCTTCCTTCCAGATCGTCCCTGCACCCCGTGCCAGGAATGCTCTGCAGCTCCGTTGGAGGAGTCCTTGGCAAAGAACCATCTCCTGGCTGCCTGTGGAGAGCTTTATCCAGCAGAACATCCATCCGATGTCAGGAGGAGTCCTCTGGGCTTTCATAAAGACAAGAAAGAGAAGTGGGAATTTCCACTGCGGAGAATAAACCAGCAGCAGGGTGGAGACAGCTCGCTTTTTCCCTGCTTCTTGGCTAATCAGATTCCTTTCAATTTACAGTAATTGATTGGCTCCTGCTTTACAACGAGCTGTCACCCGATTTCTGGATCTCGAGCTGAGGGTTGTGTGCCAGCACACGCTTGGTTAGGTTGGGACGGGAGCATCTCATCCTTTCCTTCCAGCAGTTGAACAGAATGTGCTCGTGCTGACTGCAGGACGAGCTCAGCCGGCTGGGGAAATGGAGCCTGGTAGGAGACTGCTCTGCTCGTTGTGTTGCTCAGCTCCATATCTCCAAGGAAAGATGGTTGGTATTAGATAAAAGAGATGAAGCGTATGGAAAGCTACTTAAATATTCTCCAGTTGCTCTCTGGTTGTACAGGGAATACTTGTACCGTTCCTACCATCAAAGGTAGGAGGTCAGGTGAAGCAGCCAGCCTTCCTCTGCCTTGAAATGGTGTTGTCTACCACTAGGCTGAGCCTTTAAAGTGTGACTTTTATGATATTCTTTCCTCCGAGTTCTTCCTGGCTTGCTGAAGACTTCCTGAGAGTGAATATTTTGCCAAAGTTATCCAAGTTCTGGAGGTGAAGGAAAAGGACGCGTGTCCCTGACCTAGTGAAGCTCAGAAGTGGTTCTGACCGTTCAGGTCCCCTCACACTCTCTCCTTCTTCCAGCACTTCATGGCTGTGGGGATGTGGTATCACTGCTTGCCCTTTCTTCATGGTGCTGCAATAGCCTGTGATCAGTGGCAGTGTTCTGTCTTTGCTGCTTTGCAGCTGCCACAGCTTTGCAAGGCTCTTCTTTGCATGAATCCTTCTCACTGTCTTTGGCAAAAGCTTTGTGGTAGAACGTCAAGTTTGGAGCTTTATTAACTCCCTGTTGTTTTTATAGGGGTTGTCTGTATGGTAGACCCAGTCAGCAGAGCTCTTGCTGCTGGTAGCCCAGCTGGACAAGGGAGAGTAGGAGCAATCAGCATCTGTTCTCCTTCTCGGCCCCTTCTCCCCACCAGGTGGGAGGATGGGCAGGTCTCCTTGGGACACCCCAAAGCTGTTTGTGTCAGGAGAGGGTAAGTGTGAGCTGGTCAGCTCTTGAGGGCAGGATGTGAACAGAGGCTGATTTGTCACTTCCTAGGAGAGGTGCGTTGTTAAATACAAAATGATTGTTAGCACGCTGGGAGGAATGAACCTCGCTCTTCCCCACGGAGGTCTGCTGAGGTCTGTGCCTTCCCAGCCCAACTCTGGCCAGCAGAAAGGTGCTCTGGGAGCAGAGGCAGGTGCTGGGCAGGGCTGCCTTGTGGGACCTGTGGCCGGGGAGTGCTGGCAAGCAGGTTGCCATGGAGCAGCTCCCAGCCTTCCAGGTGGGGAGGTCTGGGTGTTCAGAGCTCGTTTCCCACCCTCCCCCTCTTCCCTTTTTCCCCCTCTTCTCCTCTCCTTGCTCTCCCACTGAGTTGATGCTTTTCCAGGAATGAGCTGTACTGCTAGCCCAGCACATTCCACAGCGGCAGCACTTTTTTGGCAGGAGCTTTGCCTGCTGTTAAGAAAAAGCAGGACTGACTTGGCGTCCCCCCGCCAAGGGCCAGGAAAGGAAGGAAGGCCCAGTCCCACCTTCCTCACAGTGCGGGCTGAGCTTCCCCTGCCCTATTCCCTGCCCCATTCCCTGCCCCAGCTCCCAGCTTGGAGTTCCTGTTCTCTGCAAGGAAGGTGAGCAACAGCACACCCAACATTTGAGAGCAAAGCAAGCGGTGCAGGTGACCCTCGTGCTGGACTGTGCAGACAGCTCTTGGAGTTCTTGAGGAGCTGAAATCAGAGGGAAGAGTCTGGCTGGGCTTCTGCAGGCTGGTCCGTTTGTCCTGATTTCCAATTCAAAGGGAAAGTGTCACCCAATCTTCAGGGCCCTGCAGAATGCTTCCTTTGATGGTGGCTCCCAGCGGCCTTCTGGGATCGAGAGCTCGTTGGGCAGGATGAATTAGTGGAGGTGCCTCCTGCAGCCCCACACAGCTTCCCCCAGGTCAGTGAAGGCTGTCCTGTCTGCCTTGTTGCAGCCAGATGGGCACTGCAGAGCAGGAGGGGCTTGTCGGCTTGCTTTGAAATCCAAGTCCTTAACTTCGCTTTGATAAGGAGTGCTCCAGGGCAGGCCTGCAAGGTCGGGCAGCTCGGTCCCAAATGCCATTCCTTTTCCAGTCTTTGGGCTAGGTGAGCGCTAAGCCTGTCATCTCCCACCTGGTGAGCGAGCACAGGTCCTGCCGGAGCCAAGCATCTCCTGGTGTATGTCCAGTGGAGTGATTGTAAGTGTGTTGGTAGGAGTTCTTGGGGAGAAGCAGTTGCCATTTCAGATGTCTGAGCAGCTCCTGCGCCAGTGACTATCGAGGGGATAGCACAGCAAGCATGGGGGTGCTTTGGGAGTGTGGCTGAGGGAGGCTGGAGATGTGTCAGGCTGAAAATGGAAGAAGTTGTTGTCGTGTTTTTGCTCTTAGGCACCGTGTCCCTGCTCCTGAGTGCAGGCAGTAGCTTGAAATGGGGTGATGTGCTCTCTGAGGAATCCTTGTAAACTGCCCTGGGTTTACTAGGAGAGCAGAGATGGCTTCTCCTGCTCCGTGCTGAGCTGTGTTATCGTTGTGTTGTGTTTTTGGACAGGAGCCCACGTACAGGCAGTGCTGCGGGGGGTTTTGCCCTGGCACAAGGAGTGGGGCTTGTGGGTGACAGGAGGAAAACAGCAGCTCCCTGGGAGGGCTCTGATGGAGCTCAAACACCCACAGGTCTGCAATCCCTTTTTACCCTCTGCTACTATGGCGTAGAGACACAGTGGAAAATACCATGTCAGGGGCTTTGAAATGGGGAATGGTGGTCTCTGTTTACAGAGAGAGACCTTCTCACCCCAGCATACCGCACAGTTTGTATCCCACGTTCTCTTCCTCCCCTGCATGAGAGAGAAAAATACAGTGAGGAAGACCCAAAGAATTCCCCAGCTTATGGAGGCAGACACCTCCAATCCTCTAATCCTGTTTGATGCAGGCTGCTTGCTGTGAAGCCCAAGGTCTCCCTGCTACACTTGTGTATTCCTGGGTAGGACCTGCAGCCCTGGAAGGGATTGGATCCCTGCAGGAAGCACGTGTGCCATGTCTGGGCTCGACCTAACAAAGAGTTCCCATCCGACATCTCAGCTGGGCTGGAGAATTGCCCTGTCCAGTTCTCTCTTGTGGCGATAAGACTGCAGAGCTCATCCCCATGGCCCCAGTGCTTGATCCTGGAGAAGGGAGGATTTTGCTCCAGAGCTCAGCGGTGCTTGCATTTGGATACTAACACATGAAGGTGTTTCCTTGTGCTGTTCAGCATCATTAATCTATACGGTCGTTTGGAGACGACATCCCTGCCCTAAGGCGTGTGTGTACTACAGGACTCGAAAATGAGATCACATTTTTTTTGGTGTGCAAATGCCTGAAGCCTGTGCTATTAGATAGGAACGTCTCCTGACTTAATTCATTCTTTTCCTGTGGTTCTGCAGGAGATGGGGGCTGGTAAGGTCAGAGGTGTGATCTGCCTAGGCTGCATTTGTGGGGGTTATAAGAGGGGGTTAATGTCAACATTTAATTTCTTGCCTTTGTGATCTTGGAAGAAATGTCACTGTTCTGTGAAGGGCTATCAATAATTGAACTGAACAAAGGAACAGATCTTTTTTTTCCCCTCTGCTCTGCTGGTTTTACATCTTCTTTTTAACGTGCAATTGTCAACACTTAATTGTGTTCTCAATGCCTGCACCTCCCCCGGTGACAAAACTCCTTTTCATCCTCACCATCGAGCTGTCTGACGTGGTGAGGGGGTCCATTCCCTCACGTCTCTTCTTGGTGCTGACCGAAATGCAGCTTTTCACATCGCTGCTGCGTCCTGTGGTTGCTGTTATCCGAGCATCCTGCCCTCAGGTAGGCAAACTGGGGGACGGAGCTGCTGGAGAGGAGCAGCGACTGCTGCCGAGCCTGCTGAGCATCAAAGGCTGAGGCTCAAACGCTCCCAGCCGAGCCTTGGTTTGTGCCTCTGGGCTTCCTTCTCTCCCCAGGCAGTCAGCTGCTGCTACTCCATCTTAGCTCTCCGTCAGACCCGCTGTGGTTGGCGGGCCCTGCTCAGGAGAGACCTGCGCTGGCTGCAGCTAGAAACTGCCTTGTATCCGCAGCCTGTGCTGGGCTGGAGGCCACCGAAGGGAGGGGAGAGAGGGAGGTGGAAGACTGGATGGAGCTCAGCAGCTGTGTGCCGGTAACCTCAGCGCGGCTTCTAGCGCAGCGCTCTGCGAGATGGCTTTTACTGCCTCCTCCTCTCCTGTGCGCACTCTCGCTCTTTCCCCACCTTCCCTTCATTCCTAGGACATGACTGCGTGATATAAAATACCCTCTAATTTCCTGAACCGCTCTGGGACTCCCTAGAGAAGGCAGCGTCTGCCCGCCCATCCCCGCGTCCTCATTGCTGGCTGCCAGCGGAGCAGGAGGGGAGCTGGGAGCGTGGCACCTTCCCAGCCAGCAGGGAGAGGATCTGCTGGCTTTATCCGGCGTGTGGGGATGGGGTGAGGGCCGGAGCCGGGCTTCCTCCCCTCCCTTTCCACCCTTCCCCCAGCTGCATGGGAGCAGATGTGCTGCTTGTGTCAGCCTTGGCAGGCTCCGCTCTCCTCTGCAAAACCCGAGCCCGACTCCTGCAGCAACCAGAGCCTCGGAGCCTCGTCCCCTCCTCCCCCTCGGCCTGGCCCCGCACAGCCGCCCCTGTGTCGCTGGGGATGGAGGCTGAATCATCCGCCCACTCTGCCTGCCTCCCCGTCACCCTGCCTCCTTCCGTCCCTCCTTCTTTCCCTCCCTCCCTCCTGCAGGTCTCTTTGTTGGAAAATTCAATGCAGATGAACACTTGGGAGCTCTGGGCCGGGTGCCCAGCGCGGGGTTTGTCCGCAGCACGTCGGCGTGGAGCGAAGCTTTTGTCACCCAGGGGAGGTCAGACACGGGCTCGCCCGGGCTGCAGCCCTCCAGCAGGGAGCTTTCGCCATCCCTCACTCCCTGCCGTGTTGTACAAACCCCCAGCAGTGCTGCAAACCTGGGAAGATCCCAAACTGGGCTGTCCTGGTGGTAAAAATAAAGCAGTCCCTCCGCGATCAGCGTGGAGCAGATGCTTTCCCCAGGCTGCTAAATCAGTTTTAGAGAAAGGAGAGGGCTGGAACACCACCCAAGGGTTTGCCCTTTGGGAAGTCCCAAAAGACCCCGCAGCTCAGGGCTGATGCATGGGGAGGTTTCCCCGCATGGCCGCTGAGAAGAGCCAGAGAGACGTGGCACCGCACACAGCTCCCCCAGAGGCTGCTCAGCCCACCGTAGTGCTGAGAGCGCAGGCGAAAGTACAGCCGTGCAGCTCAGGGCTGTGGAGTGCTGCATCCCAAGAACTGGGGTCGGTGCAGGGACCGACAGCCAGGAGCAGAGCTGCAGGGGGATCCCTGTGCACAGCCCTCCGCTGTCAGCTTTTGCTCTGCGGAGTCTGAGCGCACGGTTCACCCCGCTCTGTTAGCTGGGGGGTGAGAAATGGGGCCGGGACAGGAGCGCTCTGTGGAGGTGGGCAGGGAGTGCTGACCCCAGGGTGTCTGGGACAGGAGCGAGGTGACGGAGCGCCGAGTGCCCAGACAGAGGCTGCTTGTTCTGCCCTGCTGAAAGAGGAACAGTTCGTTTGCGCCCAGCGGTTGCTCACCTTGACCCCGCAAATATATCACCCCGTCCCTACAGCCACAGACCTGACTCTGTGTCCCCGAGCATGCAGCGTGCAGCGCTGGAAGTTGGCTCTGCCTGGAGCTCTCTCTAGGAATTGGATGGGCTCCAGGCTACTGGCGACAGCATGAATGGATGCGAGCGCGGCCAGGCCGGCTGCGTGCGCACCGGGAGCGGGGAGAGGCGGCTCGCCTGTGCTGGGAAGGGTTGGCCTGGGTGCCCGGGGGGCTGTCCCACACTTGTGTCCTCGTTGTCACTGAGCACAGAGGGAATTGAGCTTGTTGAAGACTGTTTTGCCGTTAAATCGTAGAATCATTGGGGTTAGAAAGGACCTTTAAAGGCTATCTAGTCCAACTGCCCTGCAATGAATGGGGACGTCTGCACCTCGGGGATGGTGTTAGTTAAACAGAGCAAATCTACAGGTTGGATTTGAGTGGTGAAAAAGCCTTTAGGTGACCAGAGATACTTAACACAGAGGAAAACGGATGTTTGTGCTGCTGGGGGAAATCAGTGCTCCTTCAGTGTGAAGTGATAGCAGTGCAGCTGCTTGTGTAATGCAGGAAGGTGCCATGGCGGCACAGCTGTAAGGCGTGATGCCGTGTTGAAATATTATGTATGTAATTAAAAAGCAACAGGAGCGTTTGGGAGGCAGCGTGTTTCGTGTATTCCGCTTTCATCTGTTCGATGATTCTGGCATAGGCTGCGATGATTTCAGATCTTTTTAACAGAGGTGTAAATTATGCATTTTCTTGAGAAATAAGCAGAAAAAATGTATCTGGGGGTTCTTTTGGTTGGTTTCTTTTGCTTTACTTTATTTTCTTTTTAAACTGAGTGCAGAGCAAGACGGATGGATGCACCCAAAGGGAGTCTGTCCTGCCCTGGTTTTCTCCCTTCCAACCTGGCTGTGGTGTCTGTGACACAGAGGGGGTCACACAGCCCCTCTCTGCCCCCTCCCCATGTCTGGGCTGTATGTTGGTGCACCCCCCCCCACGAGGAAGGTCACCTTTTCCCTGAGGTTCTGGGTCCCACTCTAACAGTCTGCTCTCCTTCACAGGGTGGTGAAAGAGGAAATCTCGGATGACAATGCCAAGCTTCCCTGCTTCAATGGCCGGGTGGTGTCATGGGTAAGCACGGCCCTACATTATCTTACTGCCTTCTTCTTCTCCCTCTGAAAGCCATCTTTTGATTGCGTAGCACCAAGTAAAGCACGGGGATTGCTCTGTGCTGTTGAAGTGCTAACTGCTAATGAAGCTGATGAACTGGATTACCATCCCCTAGCCTCTCTGCTGGAGGCTGTGCTGTGTGGTGCTGGGTCTCCCATGCCAGGCAAGGTGTGGGATGCCTCTGCCAAGAGCTGGCTGTAAGAGCTACTTGTCAAAGGTGGTGGCCCCAGCCTGTAACCCGTGTGCCCCTACGGCAGGGTCAGCTTTCCAAGGAAAGTCCTGCTCCGGTGACAAAGGGCTTAAGTGACTCTAGTGCTGGTGAAGCCGACTGGATTGGGCTGCCCTGAAGACGAAAGGTACTGCCTGGGCAGCTGCAGAACAAGCTTCTCGTGCCGTGCCATGCACATGCTCTGCCCCCTGCCCGCAT
Organism: Gallus gallus; assembly: GCF_016699485.2. Classification (NCBI taxonomy): domain Eukaryota; kingdom Metazoa; phylum Chordata; class Aves; order Galliformes; family Phasianidae; genus Gallus; species Gallus gallus. The sequence goes on from NC_052540.1 coordinate 15,505,033, forward strand.
GCCTGCCTGTGCCCCACAGGGGGGAAGAGGGTATTTGGTCTCCACAGGCCATCGTCCCTTTTTCCCCTCTGCTGAGCTGCAGTTTGTGCTGATCAGGTTGCGTGAATCTACCCCAGCAATAAGAACTGAGACCCAGGTGCCAACACATAGTCCATAAACAGGGAAAAAATCTCCAGGCTCTTGCAAATCGGGCTGGATAAGGCCTAAATTCTTAGACCTGCATGAACCAGTGAGGCAGTGGTGGCACTGAGGAGTGCCGAGCTGCCTGCAAGCTGCAGGACAAGGGGCTCGTGCTCCCACACAGAGCAGTTAGGCTGTGCTGCCCTCCCTCTAGTGGCTGCCCAAGCCCCAGGCATCTCCCCACTCCTCCATTTCCAGCAGCCTTTTGTTTTCACATGCCCTGCCAGGGCATCCCAGAGGCTCTGAGCCCCTTCCATTGCTTATGTTTGGTTGTTTTTTTTTTTTAACCCGTTGTGCTCTTTGTTGTGCTTCACATCTCTGTGCAGCCGCTGGCTTTCCTTGCGGTGGCTCTCAAAGGGGACTGGTGGGTCTGAGCTGCCCACGGAGCATTAGCATGAGCTCTGATCCTGCTGGAACGCTGTGCTCCTGCAGCCTCTGAAACGTTGGCTGTTCATGGGCACGGTGCCTGGGGTCAGCACCTCCACCAGCACTCCTGCACAGAGGGTGACAGCGATCTTGGAGACCTCTGTGCACATCTGATGAAGCCTTTTTCTCTCCTTGTTGCGTCTCACTCTGAGTGGCTTAGGACTGGGAGAGCATTTGCTTCGCTGCTTGTGCCAGACAGGCTGGAATGAGGCTATTTTAGGAACTTGGTACTAATTTTAGCTAGAAGGAAAGATAGGGGCTGGGATCTGAGTGAATATTTCCTGACAGCAAATGAGGCAGGAGAAGTGTAGGGTGGTTTTCAGTACTTTCCCTGGAGGAAATCCCAGCCTCAGGAGTAAGGCAGCAGCATTCCCCCTGCTCCGAAACACCCCCTCCCCTCAGCACAGTTTGACAGCTGCCTGCAGCTGGCTCCTTCTGTCCGCATTTATTTGCCTGGTCTTGACTTGAGACCTTCGAGCACTGAGCGCTATCAGTTTTCCCTAGGCAGTATTGACCACTTGTAGCATCCCTGCTCCCATGTGCTTCCAGGCGGTGGCAGCTGGAGCAGGGATGCAGCCCTCGGGCAGTGGGATGTGTCCTGGGAAGACTAGAAGGGGCCAGGAGTGGAGCTGGGCTCTGGGCGTGTGCCTGGGGCATGCTGGAGGCAGGGAGGCTGAGCTGGGTGTGAGACAAGAGCTGGTTAGACACTTGTGAGAGCAGGAGCTGTTGGGCTTGTCCCAGGGCCTGCAGGACGGGCTCTGCAGCTTCTGACACCCCAGGGTGTTCTCTGCCCTGTCTGCTCCCTTAGTGAGGATTTGTCGGGGTGCTCTGTCTTGGTATCTTTGTTCCCAGTTCCTCCCTGGCAGCAGACTGTTCTCTCCCTGCCCTGATGATGTGCTGTGGGGTCTTCGTCATGACATCCCCAGTCCTCAGAAGGATGATTTGCACTGAGTGTTACAGTTCAGGTAGCAGCTGACAGTTGGATCCAGCCCATTTGATGATCCTTGTGTCCTGACCCAGACAGGAGCAGATCAGGGTGCAGGGCACTGCTGCCCCCCCAGTGCTGGGAGAGAGCCACCCCGCTGCTTGCCTCTGCTGTGCAGGGAACAGCCATGGTGCACGCAAGTACAGGAAAGAAGAGACACGTTGGAAAGCTCTTAAAGATGGAAATTGATCTTCCCTTGCTGGCAAGCTCTAGCCTTTCCCCAGGAACTCATTCCCTGGATCCTCTCTCATCTCTGCCTTGAAGGTCCCAGAATATATCTTGTAAGAAAAAGGCTATTTGTTGCTTTACTGCCCAGTTGGAATTAACCCAGCATAGTGCAGCTCAGAGGTGGTGGGAGGGCAAACCTGCATAGGGAGTGATTTTGAGGAAACCACTTTGCTTTGAGCTCAGCTGGGCTCATCGATTTCAGTTGATTTCTCACCCATTGGTGAGCCCATTCCCCAGGAGAGGCTCCATCTCATTCCCTGAGCCCTGAAATCTGTGATTTATCTTACAGCCAGAGGCAGAGCAGTAGCTGTGCTTGGACTGCCTCAAAGTGTAGCTAGTAGAAGTATTTCCTGGGTTTTGACCCTGTCTTGAATTTCTGCACTAGGGGAAGTGCAGAAGTTTCAAAGCCTCAGCCCTGAGCTCTGTTACCCCCACCTCCCATGGGTGGGGGATGTGAAACTCCTGCTGGGTCCCGCAGCCTGAAAGCCAGACTGCTTAAAACAGAGGGAAGGAGTGACTGGTGGCTGCCCTCTTCTGATGTAAGAATAACTAAGGGGAATCCACTCCTTGCCACAGGGTATGTGTTAAGGTTACCTGAGCTTAAAAACTGTGCAGTGTGAGTGTGGAGGTGATGTCAGTCTCTAAGAAGGACTGCTGGCCACCCAGGCTACCCTACTGGGTCAAGAATTCCTGAGACATAAATAGCCAGTGTCTGGGAGGGCACTGAGGGGAAGGTTGCTACATGCTTGGCCTGTTCCATACCCGTTCCTGGGCATCTGCTGTCGTCTGCTGTCAGAGATGAGATCCCAGGCCAGACAGGCTTTTAGCCAACTCGTTTGGCTGCTCTTGCAAGTGTTCTCCTGCTCCCTCAGCCGTTTCATCCTCTGTCTCTCATCCCTCTAGCTGGTATCTGCAGAGGGTTCCCATTCGGATGCTGGGTCAGTCTGTGCCGATAACCAGACAGAGCTGCCACCCTCCATGGAGCGCACGGGAGGAATTGGAGACTCCAGGCCCCCCTCTTTCCAGTAAGTTACCTGGACACCTGTCCTGCTTTCTGAGGGACCAGCGATGGCTTTCCTGTAAGTCAGGGTGGGAAGAGCAAGGGCTGGGACACTCCTATCCAAATGGGCAGGAATCACAGCCAGCCACAGGGCACGATGGTGGGACTGGGAGCAGATTCAAAGTGGGGGTGTGTTATTCGGTAAGCAAAGGCATGCTGAAAGTGGTGCAGGGAAGCTGGCAAAGAGCTGACATCTTCCCACAGTCCCTTGCCCTGTGCTCCTAGATGTGCTGTGATTGCTCCCCACCACCTCTGCTCCTGCCCCTCTGAGGAGGGAGACAGCTGATGGGTGCAGGCTCATGCTAGGTGGTAGAGAGAGAGCCGCCTTGAGCCATTCCTGGACCTATTTGTCCCTTTATTTCATTGTAGCCCTAATACTGGGGGGAGTCGGGAAAACTTGGACAATGAGACAGAGACAGACTCAGTGGTGTCATCGCAAAGGGAGCGACCTCGTCGGAAAGATGGGCCCGAGCATGGTGAGTGCTAACAACATGGCAAGAGCTTTGCTGGGCGTAGCTGGGGTCACCAGCTGCATGTATGGGGTAGCTCTGCCTGTTATCTAGGACCTTCTCAGCACAGAAGGGCTGTTCAGTGGTCTGAAGCAATAGCCATGTTGCATCAGAGTTTGGTGATGAAATCTTTTGGGTAAAAGAGACATCTCCTGTAAAAGTGCTCCAGGAGCAAGAGAGAGGCAGCAGTGCCTCACTCCTGAGTTGAAAAGCAGACTGTGCTGTATGTAGCCTTGTCACTCTTTCCATGGTCTACCAAAGGACCAGCTGCAGCAGTCTTATGCAGTTTTAGTAGCCTTGTTCTTAGTGGCCCATCAGCCTTTTCCCCGTTCTCTAGTGCAGTAGAAGAGGTATCCCACAGAGAATGAGCCTGATCCTTGTGTGGGCTCAGAGCTGGCCTGTACTAGATGGGATTTTGAGGGGGATTCATTTTGAGAATGTTGCTCTGAGCCCTGCAGAGGGGATGGGGCTGTTTTCCTGTTCCTGTCTTAAGCATGCTGAGTTTTGTTGTTTCATAGCACCCAGAGTGAACGGGACAGTGAAGGGAGAGCGGCGCCGAGACCTGGGCGGGTACGAAAGCTCCTCCACACTCATGAGCAGTGAGCTGGAGACCACCAGCTTCTTCGATTCAGACGAAGATGATTCCACCAGCAGGTACGAGAACTTAGGTCCTGGCAGAACACAGGCTTCCCACCACCTCTCAGCACTGAGATGCCACTGCAGGGCATAGTAATCCTGGGTGCCAGTGTCCTTGCGCAGACCTGCTACTGTCTTGACTCGCTCAGCGAGCCCCTGTGCTATTGTCTGTCTCCCACATACATGCTCTTCTCCTGCAATCTTCTATTCCACATGTCCTTTTCTGTGACACTTGCTGCCAGAGCCATCATCCCAGCAGCAGAAGAGCTGACTCATACTTTTGCCTCTAGGTTTAGCAGTTCGACAGAGCAAAGCAGTGCTTCCCGTCTAATGAGGAGGCACAAGAGACGCAGGCGGAAACAGAAGGCTCCACGCATTGAGCGGGTACCCAGGGGCTGGCTATCCTGGGGAGGGCAGTGCAGGGCAAAGTGGGCTGCCTAGTGGATCTCTCCACTTAGTTCTTTGGGGCTGATCAGGGATTCAGATGCATTTGCTTTGGGCACTGCCTTGAGCAGGTTGAATCCAAGCGGTGAGATTTCGTGCGGTGCTGTAAACCCTTCAGTGGGGCCAGTGTAGCACAAAGATGTGGGACCACAGACCTTCTCCTGGCAGTGGGGTGGTCAGAAGGGCTGTGGCTGATGCACTCTGGCTCTACAAAGCTTTTAGCATGAGGCTGGAGTTGTGGGTTGTGATTGTGCTGCCGTGGGAGGATGAAAGGAGTACAGGTGAATGGAGTTGGGTTTGGGAATGGTACCGAGGCACCAGGTGACATCTCGTGTTTTCTTTACGTTGCAGTCATCATCCTTCAGCAGCATCACAGACTCTACCATGTCCCTGAACATCATCACTGTCACACTAAACATGGGTGAGTAGGAGGTGTGCCTGGAGCTTGCAGTCTTTCCAGCACAAGATGGGTGGTGGAGGGGGAACTGGGGAGGGGGCAAAGAGAACACGCATGAGTAAGTGTGAGGGGATGGATTCTTTAGGAAAATAGCATATCTTGGAGCATTCAGGTATCTCAAGAGTTTTTCTGCATTCCAGGATTTTAGGAGAGAGGGGTAGAAGTGACTATTAGCACATGGTTTACCTGAAGTTAGGACTGCTCGTGCCTGCTGCTTCATGGTGTTTTACTTCTTTCTTTTTCCGTCTCTGCAGAGAAATATAACTTTCTGGGCATTTCCATTGTGGGACAGAGCAACGAGCGTGGTGATGGAGGCATTTACATTGGCTCCATCATGAAGGGCGGTGCTGTGGCAGCTGATGGCAGGATTGAGCCGGGAGACATGCTCTTGCAGGTACTTCACACCCACGTACCTCCATCTTTGAGACTAGAATAGTAGTAAGAAAAGACCCAGAAGCCTCCCTGTGCACTTAAGCAAGCTAAACCCAAGAAGCTGCTCTTGGAAGAGGGAAGCTGAGTCACTGCTGAGCAGTGTGATGTTCTCGGCCTCTGGTCACATCTCTGAGATTCACCCCTTTGTGTTGTTTGCAGGTGAATGACATCAACTTTGAGAACATGAGCAATGATGATGCTGTGCGGGTGCTGAGAGAAATTGTGCACAAGCCGGGGTAGGTACTCAGGTTGCTCCTTACATCCATGAGTGGATGCACAGTGTGTGCTTGGGGTGTGTGAATCACGTCTTCCAGCCACCTCTGCCAGCAGATCTGCAGGAACTCAGAGCATAAGATTTGGGTGTTGCTTTGCTTCCTGGGTTTTCATGCCCAAAGCAGGAATTGGAGCCATTGTAGTGGTGGTGAATTGGGGTGTACGTCCCTTTTCTGGGTATACTGTGTCATCTTTTTGCTCTGGATGGCTAGCAGTAGGATTACTGCTGCCACGTTGTTCTGTCCATGCTGTTAAGGAAACCTATAGCCAAAGTGAAGGGAGGGGGATGGCAGGAGCAAGGGCACTGAGCTGGCAGTTTCTGTCTGTCAGTAGAGAGCCAGCATACAGCAAATGCCATGGATCATGCAGGGGTTTGTGCCACCAGGCTCTTGTTCTAACTTTTGCCTTTTTTGCTGCAGGCCCATCACCCTGACGGTGGCCAAGTGCTGGGACCCCAGCCCCAGGGGCTGCTTCTCGTTACCCAGGAGTAAGTGGATAGCTGACTCACCCTTAATGCTGGTGCCCAGCTCATGTGAGAGCCCTGCCTTAAGCGCTTACTTGGTTGTTGTCTTGTTCCTCTTCTGTGTGTGTGTGTGGCTCCATATGGCACTGAATTGGGTTTTGATGGGTTTTCAGCTCTCCTGTAGGGAGACTGCTATGCATTTCCCAGTCCAAAAGGCCCATAGGCCCAGCCCTCATTCCCACATCACGCTGGGGACGCGTTTCACTGGGTCAGGGAGGTCACTTGCTTGGAGCGCCAGAGGAAAGAGAAACCCCTCCCTGAGCCATAGGGGGATCTCTCCCTCTGCACCTCTCCTGCTGACCCTCCCTCTCTTCTTTCTCTCCCAGTTGCTCCCCAGCGGATCTGGGCTGGGCCAGACTCTCCATGCTCCGATCCGGGTGAGTCCCGGCAGATACTGGGGATGGAATGGGCTGTGCTTAGTCCCTGTCCCTCCCGTGAGGTTGAATGGATAAAGAGATAATTTCTTATAGTAGCTAACTGATTTCTTTACTGCAGGTGAGCCTATCCGGCCCATTGACCCAGCAGCCTGGGTGTCTCACACAGCAGCGATGACTGGCACCTACCCAGCGTACGGTATGAGTCCATCCATGAGCACAATCACTTCCACCAGCTCCTCCATCACCAGCTCCATCCCAGAGACCGAACGTAAGTCCTTGTGCCTCCGTGCTCCTCCCGCTGCACGGCTTCCACACCTTCACTGTGCTCTAAGGGGAGCAATACATCTGCCTGGGGACAGCTGGGCTGGGCAAGGTCTGCTCTGCCAAGGAAGCGGGTGGGAGATGGCTCTCACCAGGCAGGTGCTTGGATCAATGGGAGATCTGGCTGGATGAATTTAAACTATCTTTTTCAGTCTTCTACTTAAGAAGGGTAGAAGATCCTGGATGCAGTCCAGGAGCTGTGGCAGTTGCAGAGAAAAGGCTCAGGGAGCAGTTGGGGGTTGCCACCTGGCAGTGTGAGGCCAGAGGGATTAAGCTTGTCACTGGAGCAAGACCCTCCCAGAGGGCAGATAGGGCAGGACAGAGTCTTGTAGTATGGCAGGGACCTGCAGAATACAGGGCTGGTTTCGTCGCTTTCTCAAGATTTTGGGTAATTCCAGTGTGCAGAGCCCTGAAGCAAGGGTCTGAAGAGCTCAACTGGGCCAAAAAGACGGAAGTTTGAGTTTATGAGGAGCAGTAAATTCCCATGCAGCTGCTTGGGATCTTAGCTGATCTTAGCTACTTGGATCTGGCTGGAAGGAAGGAAACTCCAGCCTGGGTTTTGCACGTTAAGAAATGACTCATTTGTGAAGGATACCATCTGAAGGCTGGCAGGGGGTTGTGTCAGCATGCATCGCAGGGCTGTCTACGATGTATTGTTCCCTGGCCCATTCCTCCCATGTGTGTGATTCTTCCATTTGGCACTGTTGTCTTTTCTGTCTCTTCTCATCTCTGCTTCCCTTGCCTTTGTCTGCGTCACAGGCCTCGATGACTTTCACCTGTCCATCCACAGCGACATGGCCACCATTGTCAAAGCCATGGCCTCACCAGAGTCAGGCTTGGAGGTGCGTGATCGCATGTGGCTGAAGATCACCATCCCCAATGCCTTCATTGGTAAGAGACTGTGCTGCTTTCCAGCAGAGGCAGGGAGTGGGGGGTGGGTGGTCTGTTTCCCAAGAAAAAATTCATGCAGGGAGGATCTCTTCAGTGTAAACTGACTTAACAAAGCCATCGTCACAAGTTGAACTGTTGTCTGTGAAGTCCCTTTTTTATGCTTTTAACCAGCTTTGCGGCCCACTGCTTCGAGGGCCACTGCCTTCCTCTTGCTTGTCTTTAACTCTGACATTTGGTGGCAGGTTCGGATGTGGTGGACTGGCTGTATCACCATGTGGAGGGCTTTACGGACCGCCGTGAATCCCGCAAATACGCCAGCAATCTGCTGAAGGCTGGCTACATCCGACACACCGTGAACAAGATCACCTTCTCTGAACAGTGCTATTACATCTTCGGGGACCTCTGCGGAAGTATGACACCTGGCTCTCGGCCTGGTGTGGGTGGGAGGGCAAAGATGAAGGGGGACAGAGCCCTGCAGAGCTCTCCTAACACCGTGAGGGCATACCTACAGTTATTGCCACCAGACTGAGCTCCTTGTTCTGCAGACTTTGGTAGAGTGGGATGAAGAATATCCCAGCTTGTTTGTCATGCTGATGGAGCTGTGAAGTTGGAAGCAGCGTGGACAGTGTCACCTGCTCCGTGATCCTTTCACCTGCATATTCTTAGTCTTTTCCAACTGTTTGAAGGCCCTGAACTCCCAGGGTTGGAAAGGGGCTGGTGCTCAGACAACTGAGTCCTGCTTGAATGAGGGGGCTGGGGAGAGTTAATTGGTGAGGTAAAAGGTAGCTGTGATGTGGTCCTTTCTGATGTGACAGTTCTGTTTTGCCCAGCCGAACTGTTTTCCAGCCAGGAAGCGCAAATGCTTGTATTTCATGGCAGGGAGCGTGCCAAGTCCTTTAATCTCCTTGCGTGCCCCATCATTATCCCTGCGAGGGTGGACATGGAGCTTCAGCATCACATGTGGCTGTCTTTCCGTTTGGCTTAACCCCTCTTCTCTGCTTTCTTGCAGACATGGCTAATCTGTCCCTTCACGATCACGATGGCTCCAGCGGTGCTTCGGATCAGGACACTTTGGCTCCGCTCCCACACCCAGGAGCTGCACCCTGGCCCATGGCTTTCCCATATCAGTATCCACCACCTCACCCATACAACCCCCATCCCGGCTTCCCTGACCCAAGCTACAGCTACGGAGGGGGCAGTGCAGGCAGCCAGCACAGTGAAGGTGAGTGGAAAACATCAAAACGTGCCTGTGTGGGCAGATGCAGCAGGAAAAGGCTGCTCCTTTAGGCAACACCTTATGTATGGGGGGAGCAAGCATAAAAGCCTTCATTTTGGTGCATTCCAGAAGGGTTATGTGACTCAGCATTGAGAGACTGAGAGCGTGGACTGCCTGAGAGCAGGCAGATGGCGGTGCTGCAGTGTGCTCAAGTCCTCTAATGGATAGAGAAGCATCCTTTCTTCCTGGCTTGTCCCTGTTGATTCCTAACGTTACCATGTGTACTTTGCAGGGAGCCGGAGCAGTGGTTCCAATCGCAGTGGCAGCGAGAGGAGGAAGGAGAGAGAGAAGACCGGGGAGTCCAAGTCCGGCGGCAGCGGGAGCGAGTCAGACCACACCACGAGGAGCAGCATGCGGCGTGAGCGTGCAGCCAGCGAGCGCTCGGTGCCTGCCAGCCAGCACAGCCAGCGTAGCCAGCACTCTCTGGCTCACAGCATCCGCAGCCACCACAGCCAGCAGTCGTACGGGCCGCCCGGCCTCCCCCCTCTCTTCAGCCCCCCCATGTTGCTGATGCCTCCACCGCCGTCAGCCATGGGGCCCCCTGGGGCGCCGCCGGGCCGCGACCTGGCCTCTGTGCCCCCCGAACTGACAGCCAGTAGACAGTCCTTCCGAATGGCCATGGGCAACCCCAGTGAGTTCTTTGTGGATGTAATGTGAAGCGCCCGTCCCCTGTCTGTCTGCTGCCCCTCCTTCCTCCCTCCATCCCCATCGTTTGTCTCCTAGGACCAGCCCTGGCTTCCTCCTTGTTTTTTGGGACCTTTTTTTTTTTTTTTTTTTTTTTGTCTTGATAACTAAAAGAAAAAAAAAGGGAAAAAAAAATAAATGGAACTAAACCTTGATTCTAATCCCTCCTCAAGTGGGGTGGACGGGCCTGGCAGGCCTGCTGCGTACCACCAGCCCATCCCGCCACCAGACTCATGTATTGCTGATGGTTATTCCCTCCTGATGGTAATTCCCTCCTGCCATCCTCTCTAACCCCATTAATCCGCATCCATCCCAGCACCCTGTGCTGCTTGCCCGTGTGTCGCTGCTGCCTCACTCCTTCCGCCCTAAACATCTCTTCTTTCTTTTCACCCTTTTGTGTTTCTTCTGTCAAGCAGCAAAGAATTACGGGGTGTTTGACTTTCTCTGAGCCTGCCGCCCGCAGGGGGGAGAGCTGGAGCGTGGCGTGGCCCGACTGGAGGACACGGAGCTCCAAGGGCGCTGGGCGCGCATGGCGCTGAAGATGGCTGCTTTTCTCCCCCTAGCGGAAGACGCCCTGAGAGGGGAGCCGGGCCCAGCCTTACATGAATTTTAAATCCCTTTGTAGTTGCCTTTCAGCCAATGCTTGAATGTTCCACGGCTTCAGTGCCTGTGGGGAACGGGGAGATGCTGCCCTTTGCCTCCCCTTTGTGCCCCGGCCTTGGGCCAGGTCTGCCTGGGGCAGAGCCTTCCTTCCCCTTGCCCTGTCCTTGGCACTGGGGCCGTGCCCCCTGCCTTACTGGCTACGGGCCTCGTGGGACTTGGGGCCGAGGGGTGAGTGCTCACTTGGCCCGAAGTAGCCTACAGGGGGCCAGCTGTGGCCCTGCCATCACCTTGCCACACAGCAGTGGGACCTCTTTGAGAGCTGAGAATGCAGCCAGTGAGTGAGGGAAGGCACGCTGTGGGGGAACACAGAGGTCCCCTGTGTTTGTCTGCAGAGAGGGACGGTGCTGGCCCTACCCTGCTCCGTTCCCTGTGTACGATGCCTGGGGGGGATGTGAGCTTTGTGGGCAGGGGCTGCAGCTCCACAGGGCCCACACGGAGATGTGGGTCATTTGCTTCAGCCCTCATCCTTCTTCCTTCTCTCATGGGTGCTCAAAGCCTCTCCTCTCTGCTCCTGCTGGGCTGTGGGAAGGAGACGTGGAGCCATGGCTGCCTGCTCCCTCAGCGCCCTCCTGTTGTCTCCTTCGCTCTTTCTGTTTGCGGTTCTTTTATGCTCTGGAGATGAAATGTATTTTGCTCCTGGGCTCTGCCTCGTGCCCTCCTGCCTGCCCCATGTGCTGCCCCCCGCTCCCTCACGCCTCTCCCCGTGCCCGTGGGGCGCAGTGTGGTGGCACTGCCCCACTGCCTCCCTGCACCCCCCAGCCCCGCTCGCTGCCTCGCCTCACCCTGCCCTACCCGCTGGGTTTTATAAAAACAGAACCAATCTCCTTGTTTTTATTTATAAACATAGTTTTATTGGACTCCTGCCTTGTGTTTTGTTTTGTACCAGCCTCCTCCTTCCCACTCTCCTTCCCGCCCTTCGCTCTGCAGCCACGGTGCTCAGACCGTTCTCCATTGGGCTGGAAGCAGGCCTGGGCCTGGCAGTCTGTGGGTGCCCGTTCATGGGCGCCGGCCCCATGGAGGGCAGTGGGAACCAGCGGGGCTTCAGGCCCGCAGGGTGGAGGGCGGCCTCCCCTTCACCATCCTACAGCCTGACGGCTTTCTGCCCACGGCCCCCCCCGAACTACAACCCCCAGCTTCCCCCGCGACGCAGAACTACAGCTCCCAGCATGCACCGCGCGGCTCAGCCCTTCCCGCGCCCCAGCCGCCAAACCCCGCCTCCACTCTTGACGCATGCGCACTGCCAGCGGGGCGCGGGCGGGGCATGCGCGGCGGCGGCTCTGCAGTGATAGGGGGGGCGCTGAGGGAAGGGGGGGGGCGGCAGCCGCCATCTTGGGCGCTGGGCGGCGAGCGGCGGAGGGTCAGCGGCAGCGGTAGGTGAGGTGTTCCGCGCCGGGGCCGAGCGGCCCGTTTTTCCTCCCCGCGCGGCGGTGGGGCTCTCTCCCCGCGTTGGGTTGGGGGCCGGCCGGGGTTCGGCGGGCAGCGGCGGTTCCCTCAGCGCTCGGGGCCGGGGGTCCGCGGGCCTCCGCGGTGCGGCTGTGACAGCGCCGGGCCGCCTCCCCTCAGCGCTCGGGGTGACGGCGGGCCGCGCATCACGGAGCGGGCGGGGGCGGCGGGGCTGTGCGGCCGGGCTCTCCTCGACCCCGGGGAGGGGATGGGAGGCGCGCCGGCCCCGACCGCGCCGTATTCGGTCGTTTGTTTCAGCGGTGGGGCCGAAGAGGCGGCCGTGGGGGCGAGGGTGGGCTCGGTGTGGCACACTGCGCCTGGGGAAGAGCCACGGCTACGTGCCGGGTCAGCCCGAGCAAAGGTCCTCTAATCGGATCAGCGGGAACTTCCCTGGGAATCATTCATCCGCACCGCTGCTGGGACGTGAGTTAGCTCGGCCGTGGCTTGTCACCTCCGGCTTTCTCTGTGGGAAACCTGCTGAGGCGCAGAGCGGCTCTGCTGATGCTGTGCTGAAGCGCAGAGTGGGCCCCTATCCAACAGCTCCTATGGATGCGTTTCCTTTTCCTTCCTTCCTTCCTTCCCCGGGCCGGGCTTTGGATCCTGCAGAGCTGCAGGAAACGCAGCCTGGTTTGTAGCCTGGTGCAGCTGACTGCCGTCCCCACCGGGAGATGACTCTCCCCATCAGCTGTGTGATCTCAAGATCAGTTTTCTCCTCACTTCAGGATGACAAAGCTACCCTGAAGTTTTAGCCTAAGGCTTCGAGAACCTGAGCCTGGAACTTTCCCAGATAGGCACATCTGAGTGGCTTCAGAGGCTCAGAGCTATGGTTGTGTTAGATTTGTATCCACACTTGGGTTTATGCGGGTGTGTGAGTCTTGTTGGGCAGCATTAGCGTGAATGCCATCAGAACTGCAGCTTCTGCTTTTTTTTTTTTTTTCTTATAGTAAAAGCTAGACTTGTCCCAGTGAGCCTTGCTTGCAGGGACAACCTCCAGTCTGATGAGATGCTGCCTACTTCCATATTTTCCCTGTCAGAGCGGGGGCATCGTTCATCTTCTGTAGGCAGTGCCATGTTACTGACATCTAGTGACAAAGATACCCGGCGTTCTTTGGGCTGCAGACAGGCCCTATTTTCTTCCAGCTGTTTGTGATGTCTCTGAAGGGTATTATGGCTGCCTTCTCCCCTCCTCTTGAGACAGCACATTCCTAGTCTTTGAAGAGTTGAGTCTTGAGGGTGCAAAGGGTTATATCTGCAGGTTTTTTTGTTTTTTGAAGCAGAGATAACAGAGGATTGTTTCTGGGGCTTGATGGTATCTCAGGGTTTGTGTGGTGTTTTTGTTTGTTTTTTCATGAAGTGGGAATGCTCACCGATCAAAGCCTTTATTTGTAAAGAAGCTTCACGTGACCCTGGTTAAACTTTTCTTGGCTTCTTGGTGCAGAGGTGAGATGAAGCTATCTAGTGTAGCATGGTGTCTTGCATCACTTTCCTGAGCTTGTACAGCTAAAGGCTGTGAATGTGTTTTAAGGTGGAGGGGTGCGTGGTGCTTTAATAACGGAGCCTGTCATGTTTCCCTGTGTCAGGGTTTCTTTCATTCCCCCCTAGGCTGGTGGTGTGCAGCACAGCACGCAGAGGCAGGCTGTAGGAGGGGAGCCTGCTAAGAGTTCAACGTGCTTCTCTTCCTGCCCACTGGCTGTGGGGATTTATGGGATTGGGTTTAAAATAGGAACGTTCCTCTGAAACCGATGGGCTTATCTCAGCAGCTCTTTAGCTCACGATATGTGTCTTAATTAAATTACGCAGCCTGTCTTTCCCAGGATTGCAGCTACTCTTCTTTAAAACCAGGTGTGGCCCGTGGCCTCCTGGACAGTGGCTAATGCAGCACTCTAAGCAAAGCTTAGGTGCTCGGATTAGCTGGTGCGTGATGACATCGAGGTAAGCCTTAAGCCTGTAGGTTTGATAACAGCTAGCTTGAAAAGACTAGTTTCCTAAATAGCTCGTTTGCCAGAGCAGCCTGACTAATCCACCTCCTGCTTCTACTGCTGTCCTTTGTCCAAGATCATAGTGACTGCTGGAATGCAGAAACCGTTACAGTTTGCCCTTGGTCCTGTGAGAGCTGCAGCACCTCTCCTGGCTTCTTCCTGGATGAGAGCTCCAGCAGCTAATGTACCTCGAACTGCTTAGCTGGATAAGCTCATTAATGCACAGAAGTCTTACTTACTGTTAAGTCAGAACCCAAACTTTCTTTTAATAGACTACTAAATGGGTTGGTCGCTCTGTGCCAGCTTATTGAGTGACTTGTGGTTGCTGCTTCCAAGATGGACTCTACGTAATAAACACTCCTCTTTTCATTCAAGGTGATATCAGTGCTGCGAGGAAACTCCTAGCCCTTTAATGGCAGTGATGATCCCAGAGTAGCTGGTTCCTGAGCTTACTGCTGGTTGCTTCACATTATTCATGCCCTGTCCTTGATGACACAGGAACCTCCGTGATGCTCACAGCTAATCAGCCGCAGCACTGCTCCAAGACATGGGCTTGTCTGCAGGTGTGCAGAAGTCCCCTTGGATCTGTTGGTCATGCTTCAGTGGTTTGCTCTGTCAGTGGCTGAGTGGAAGGTAATTAAGCAGACCACATAGCAATCTCATTTTCACACCTGTAGTGCCAAGCCTCTTTTTCTGGAGAGATCTCACTGTAGTAAGAGTGGCAAATTCACAGCTGGCTTAGTGAAATACATCAGTTCCTACAGCTGTCTTTTAACATCAGTGGGCAAACACTTGCATGGTCACAAAGCTACCAGGGCTTTCCAAATTCTGAGGCTGCTGGTGCTTGGGTGGTAATGTGAAACTGTAGCTGCAGTGTGAGAGCTGTCCTTGCTGTCAGGCTGCTCCTGAGCACTTACTCTTTGGCTACAGTGGTACCTCTGTGCCCTTTAAGTGGGGACTTAAGGGTTTTGCTGCACAGACCTACATTGCAGTGGGCAGGCTGCTGACTGTGCTGGGGGGCAGCTCTGAGAAGCTGTTTTGGAGGGTTATAGACAGCCACACTTTTTCCTGAATGAAAATTGCTAATATATTCTCAGTTTTTATGATTGCTCCACTGCTTATAAGCTGTGCTATTGGCACATTGCTATTGATATGTTTCTTCCAGACAGCACCTCATTCTTTTAGGGCTAGAACAAGCACCTCTTACCTGGTAGGAATATACCACTGTAGAAAACTGAGTAGCAGTTTGTTATTTTTCCTGAGCAGTGAATTTGGGCAGGTCAGCTGTTTATGCTCAATTCTGTGCATGCAGTTGCAGAAGTCAGGCAACAATGTTGTGAGGGCTGTCCTGCTGATTGAAGCTGGTGCTGTTCTAAATGGTGTTGCTTGGAAGGCTTGAGGTTATGGGGCATTAGTATAGGAGCAAATCACTCATTTGAATGCCTGTGTGCATCCAGTGTTTAGGCTAAAATTCAGTTTTCTTTCATCCCTGAAGAACAGGCAACTGCAGAAAGGTGTTCTTCTGGTGTGGATGCTGCAGTTAATGCATCATGTCCTTGGGCAGCTCCCAGGCCAGCCACGTGTTGCATCTCAGAATTGAAGCTGCTGACAGCCTGGCATCAGGACGCTGCTGCACCGAGCCTAGTTCCAAGTGCATGGCACAATGTAGGTGTGAAAGGGTAAAGTCTGGCTTTTAAAGGGACACCTGGCGTTTGGTCTGACATGCATTCAAATCTGCATCCCAGCAGTTTGCTTTTGTACATACTGCTTTTTATAGCAGGCTTTTAAGATGGTAACTGCTACTAAGGTTACCTTAAGGCATTTCCACGCAGCCTTAACTCCGGTGGGTTTGTAAGTGCATCTAAGTATGTGGTCCGTCTCGGATGCTCTTCAGGATGCTTCAGCGTTCTATTTACGGTCTGGAATAGAAGTGTATTGGAATGTGAGCACTTGGCAGCGGGGCAGGAAGCAAACTGGACATAGGTATTTGTAGGAGCAGCATTCCATCAGCTCTGCAGCCCCAGCAGTTAGCTGCTTGGAGAAACAGGGCTCTGTTGGAAGAGGACTGTTGTTCTAAATCAATCTGATTAGTCACCAGCTGGTGCAAATTCAGTATTCTGATGGATCTTCTCTGCACCTTAACCAAAATAAACCCGTCTATGTTATAACCAGAAAAATAATGTGGTAACTAGCAGTGTGGAGTGGGTTGCCATATGTTCAAGCTTGTGAAACAGAAGGAACGTAGCTCTGAAAATGTGGTTGACAGACCATTAAGCCAGAGGCTTCAGCTAGTTGCCTTGGCTTGCGGGCACTTAGAAACAGTCAAAGAAGTGCTGGGCTTTGCTCTTCAGCTGTCTTGCAATGAGCTATTAGCCTGAGGAAACTCAAAAACAGTACAGGGCAATCTCCCTCCAACAGGCTGACTGTGGAGAGGGGCAGAATGAGTCACTGGAGCCGATTGAGCAATGCAGTTACTGGGAGCTTTCTGAGTCACATTGCCAAGCACTTTGAGCCCGTGAACCCATCTCCTGTGGTGGATTTCTTATTCTGGGGCCTTCTGATTCCAGCAGCCATGAGTCACTGAATGTCAGTTACAAATTAATCTGAGTGCTGTTCCCTGCAGTTCTTAACCATTGCAGCCTTTTTCTTTTCAGATCAGCTTTGGAAATTGAACCTGTTTGTTATTTAAAAAGGTGTGGAAGATGTTACCAGGTCAGAAGTGCAGCACTAAACTCCTTCGTTACAGTAACCTTGAAACAGTTGAAACAAGTATCTCAGAAGCTTGTTCTGAAGCACAGAGGAGAGGATCAAAACAAAGCAAGCTTATTTTCACTGCAGCTGCTTCAAGGAGGGCCATTGTCTTTTTAAGAGCCATTCTCTTTGTTAGGCTTTAAGCAACTTTCTCTTGCATGGTGCTCTTTGTATAGCTTGCTTCTCATCTGTCCATATATCCTTGGGCCAGTCATTCCATCTCTTGAGTTTCCCAGCTGTGCAGACCTGCTCTGATGAGCTGATGGAAGTCATTGTAGTGGGGAGGGAGTATGAGCACCAATCTGATTGGGAAAGGTGGTGGTGCTGGGTTTCACCAGCAGGCTGGGGAGTTGTCAGTGCTTCTGAGCTTCCACCATGGACACACTGAAGGAACAGCTCCATTGCACCTAAATGGAAAAAAAAATTATCAAACCAACTGACAGAGCAGTCCCGATTCTTCGGCTGCACCTGTAGTAAGTGAAACTGCCACCTCTGGCGTTAGCCAGGGATTCACAGCACAGAATTCTTCAATGCCTGGTCATGTTACCTGTATAGCGCAGCTAACGTGCATCAGCTGATTGGGAACCAGTCTCTCTGCGTGCCCCTATTTGATAGCAAGTGAGGGTTTGCAGTAACAGTGATCCTGGTGAATAGTCCTGTTTTCTTTTTAAAAGTACTCTATGCAGATTTGAAGCTATTTGGAGAAGGAAGAGTGAAGTAGGTCAGAATGACAGAGGCGGTGGTGGGACTCGTACCTTGAATTTAGTGTTCCGCTTTATAAAAGGTATAGTGGTATCTATAGGAAGTAGTCAGGTTTACAGAGTTAAGGCACTTCTAGCTTTACCTGCAGCATGATCAACCATCCTGAAGACTGAATTCAGTGTGATCTGCTGAGTGGTTGCTTTTTGCTTGTTTTAGGAAGCCAAATGCTATGAACCACTGAGAAAACAGATCAAAGCAAGGTGATTATATTGTCTGTGCCATGGTTTGCTTACATCCTGAATAACTTGTGTGGTTTTGAGTTTCCTTCCAGAAGGAAAACATTCAGCACTGAGAAAGACCAAAGTATGGAGCAGCTTTCTTGTCAAGAGGAACTGAGTTAGGTAGGAAAATGCCTTTCTAGGAAAGAGCTGATTAAAGGCAGTGGAGAAGATCTACAAAATCATGAATGGCTTGGAGAGATTTTTAAAGACTAAAAATGTTTGTGTAACACTGTATCTGCACATCATCTAATATGCTTCTTCTAAGGTAGGGGAGAGCAGTTGACTCTGCTGTCTAGAAGTGTGATGCAGTTAAGTGCTGATGTTTTTCTTCATAACTTAAGTGAAGCTATTACAGACTGTGTTCTCACCTAACGTATGAGAAAGGATAGCCTCATTATCTCAGTCAACATCTAAAATACCTAGATTTTCCGAAGTGAAGGATTTTAGTTTCCAACAGGAAGTTTCATCAGCAATCTTCTGTGTGTTTTTAGCACAGTAGTAAACATTCTAAGACCTTTTCAGAAAGTAGTTGGCTTACCATGCTTTGTCTTGTATATGCTGTGCGTCTGATCCTGTTGCTCATCAAAGCAGATGTTTCCTTTATGCTAAAAATAGTGGAACAAATAACTTAAGCAGCATTAAAGCCCAAGAGGGAGATTATATTTAAGACTAGGATGTGCTTTCTAGGAATCTTCTGGAAAGGGTTTGTAGGATTCATATGATCCAGCTTTGACCAGTTGCATAAGCTTCTAGGAGACTCTTCTCTACAGGTCTGAAAGAGGATGTGAGAGCTCTGCATTACTTCTAGTAGTGATGATGCTCACCCAGATGTGGAAGCCGGCACTGCAACAGCCTGAAAAGACATAATTGTCTCTTATCTGGAATGAATGTTGATGTCAGTGCCACAGGAAGCCACTGATAAGTGGCAGGAGGCGTTCTGTTAGTAGCCAGGGACACAGCCAGCAGGATGTGTCGAGTAAAAGCTATGAGTGAGCTTTGTGAACTCTTCTGTCTTTCTCACTGTTTTGACTTGACAGGTAATTCTTGAAATATTTTCTTTCCTTGTAGTGAGTAGAAGCTGAAGACCAGTAGTGGAGAAGTCCATGTAGCGTGGCTCTCTGAGAACTCATTAGGGGTAGCTAAAAATGTTGGTATAAAGGCTTATGAAGTTTAAACGTTTCTGTATGAAGTAGAAGTAGTTACTCACTATTAAATACATATATCTTGCTTTAGCACAAAACTCGCATCTACAGTCCCATCAAGTAGCTCCTTTATTTTCTTAAATGTAAGTGTTAGAAGATTCTCTTAATGCTGCAGGTTTCTGCACTGGAGGCCCTTCTAGTTCTGATATGTCTGTTGCTTTTGTGTTCTATTTCTCTGACCTTTGAGACTATTTGAGACAAGGTCATTTTGACTTCAGTTCTGCTGTCCCTGAGCAAACGGTATCAGTTTGCCCTCAGCATCTGTTTCTAGGCTCACCCTCCCTATCCTTTCCACCCACCCCAGACAAGTGGGTGTAGGCTTATCTCCCAAACGGCAGCGTGGAGATGGTTGGTTATCTAATGTTCTAGGTGATGGTCCCAAGACCTGGTTACATGACCTGCCCTATCACGTGTAGTGCTCTTCCCTGGGCTAAGCAAACCAGCTTCGTGTGTGAGTGGGCATTGTGACTGGGCTGAGGTGAAGTAGGAGTGTGTATGACTGCAGGAATGGGCTCTGGTAAAGTAACTGCTTTGGAGAGGAAGAAGAAAGGCTATCCCCCTCTGTAGGGTGTACTGGCTATGCAGATCTCCTTAAAGCAATCTCTACAGAAAGAGAAGGTTAGCAGTTTAACAGGGTAACTTCAGACACCACCCCCTGGTTGAAGTGTCTCATGGCTGAGATCTGCTCTGACAGCTCGTTATGGCCACAGTATTCTGTTTTGACTCGAGCAAAGCTCACGGATGTTATTCAGTACTGCTGCTGAGGTACAGAGGAGGCTGTAACACTGCTGAATAATAGTATTCTAGAAGCTTAGTTTGAGTGACTCCTCTCCTCTGCTCATCATAGTTTGTGCTGTATCTGTCTGTCTTGAGGGCAAGTTGCTGATGCTTCTAGAAATTAGGTCCAAGAACCCGAGCTCGAGATAACAATTCTAAGCTGTGCAAGCAGTTAGAGCAGCACGTAGACTCCACATGCATTGTGGCAGTTCCCTATTACCTTTTGCTTTATTGAAGTAGCATACTACTTACGGTCTTGATGTGCAGTGTTGCTGGCATATGGATAAGCAATACTCTGAACAAGCTATTGTCATTAGCCCGGGAAGCTTTTTAGACAACTGCTGGCTTTTTGTATCTAGATACTAAGACAGCCTATCCTATAAGGCAGCTGTGATTCCAAGCAGGTGTGTGTGGAACTTGGTCAAGATGCTGCTTAAATAATCTTTATCTGTAAACTGAATGGTTAGAAAGATCTTTCCTAGGAGCTTCATTGCATCTTGTCCAGCAACTGGAGCAACTAGATCAATGGCTGCTGCTGTGGAATCTGTTATCTCTTCAAAGTTAAGCAGTCCTCATAGGCAAGCAATAATAAACCAATGTGTACTTACTGTGAAGATCTCCCTGCTGTACAAGGATCTAGTTTGTACCTCCGTCGCTGCAGGGATGCGTGCTTCTTAGTAGAAATAAAGAGTCTGATTGGCTTGTAGTTCCAGGCCCTGCTGTTTGTCACCATGCAACCTAATGTGTGCTCTCTTGCTCCAGGTCTTAACCAACATGGGAAGAGAAGATTAAAGTTCCATCATGATCGGAGGCTTATTCATCTATAATCACAAAGGAGAGGTTTTAATCTCTCGAGTCTACCGGGATGACATTGGGTAAGTGCTTCCGTTGCATCCTTGGTCTTTGCACTTCTGTCTAACTTTGGTGCAGACAACAACCTAGAGCTGCTTTGTTCTGCATTAGCTGTGCATGCATGTAAGATTGCAACTCAACTTGCTGCTCTAGGCCTAGTTCTGAAATAGCTGAGCTTACTAAGCCCAGATCACCTACAGATGGTAGTAAAGGATAAACTGCAGGTAAAGCTAGGACTTCGTTCTGTACTTAGAGGCGTGGCTGTTAGTCCAAGTGCTTCAACAACATAGGCTGCCATTGCAGGAGTCTACCAGCCTCACTGTAATTGTTAAAACATTATGGGAGGAATGACGTGGGAACTGTCTGCCGTGCACTGTAACCAGGGTTCCGAGTGAGTTTCCAGGTCTGGTATTGAGTGCAGGCAGAAGACTGCCTCTGGTCTTTGGCACTTTGATGCTATCAGCAGCTTCATAGTAGCCACCCCTGTACTCTGATGTTCTGTACCCCAACTGTATGCCCACCTTGTGTGCGTATTAGGTAACTAAACCTGTGGGAAGCTTTGAAACGCTTCAGTAAGTGTAGATATGTCATTGCGCTTCACATAAGTGCTGATGTTGCTCACTTAACTTCCTTTCTGGGTATGAATTGTCTAGTGGAGGTTAAAGCTGAATGAAAGTAACAGCTACTGAAGGGTTCTGTAGTTTCATTGATGGGATAGTAGTTGCCAGTGGTGTCTGTAGTAAGGCTTCACCTAGTGATCTTTAAGTATCTCTTGACTCATTCTAAGTTGACTAAAGCAGAGCAAAGTAGCAGTTCAAAGTGTGGCCGAACTACCTCAAATCTTCCCCAAAGAGCTGAGCCAAGGAACATTTGTACTTCTAAAACAGAAAACTGCTGGCTATGGAGTTTCTGTCTCTACTGTGCTAACCCTTTCAGTCTTTTGCAAGTCTGTTAGCTGAAGCTCCTCAGAGCAATTCCTGTACCAGATCTGACTTGTGAAGTTCCCCTAATTAATGGGTGTTATGGTGACTGAATGAAGGCAGGCTGGATTATTGATGAATTTTGAGAATGTGCTGTATGTGGGGCTAGAGGCACAGTTGCTGCAGTTCCTGACAGTAAAGTCTTGGCTTTTTTGTGGCTTGCAGACTTAAGGCACTTTGATTGCTCTGTACTTGACCTGACACTTTTCATTTAAAAGGCATTCTGGCCCTCTAAGTATAAGATGATGAGTTATATATTTCTTTTAATGTAGTGATCTTCCACAACTTTTGTCTTGGCTCGTTCTCCCTCTGGAGTGACTTAGTAAGAAGTACTTTATTACATATTGAACATCTGGTGGGGCAAAACAAGAAAACTGGATTTCCTACTTGACCCAGTCTTACCTTTTTCTTTCAGTTATAGGTGCCCAAAAGATCCAAGTGTTCTCTAGAAATTTAGAAGTTAGTGTTGCTTTCTGTGAAATCCTTCATTCAATTTTTGTAGAAGTGTCTTAGTGTCAGTCTTGTGACTTAAATGGAACAGGTGCTGACTGTTAACTGAGCTTACTCCCTGAGGTGTTGCATTCCTTCTGAAACAGACCTTTAAACCCAGTTTGTGACTTTTAGGTACATAACCTTATAAAAGCAAGTTGTCTTAGAACAATTATGACTTGTCTTACAGTGATATCAAGTAACAGTATCTTCACCTCTACAGCAAGCAAGTGAAGGTGGATATCCACTGTTTCCTCTTCTGAATGTTAGCGTCAATACCAGGCATACTTGAAAGCTTTTAAGTGCTCTACCTCGCCTTCAGAGGGAGAGCTTATGCTCTCCTCTGTAGAAGCTCGTCTCTAAGGCAAGCATCTGATAGATTTCTAGAATATTTCAGTCTTTTAATTCTTAATTGATAGATCTGAAATGCAGGGAGTTGAGCCCATCTGGCTTGCTGGGAGGTAGGTTGAATGGGACATAGACATAGCTGCTGTCATCTTCATGGGGGTTCAGAGTGAGTGACCTGTAAGACTCCCTGGTCTTAGCACTTGCCTTTGATGTTCTGAAGCCTCAGCCTGTGTGTTTGGAGAGATTAAAAGCTATCCACTGTAATGAGAACATCTCCCATTGCGTAGTTAGAGGGTCTAAATAAGCACATTCTAGCTCATGTGAGCAAAGTAGCAGTCAAAGAAGTCCTTCCCTTGACTTTGATAAAGGCAGAAAACAGTCCCCACAGAATTTGGGCTTTCTTTGCTTGCAGCTTAGGAGAATGGCTTTAGTGCATGTAGTGCATCTATCTGTGCAGCAGCTAGTTGCATGCATATACAGCCTCCTAAAAATATAAGCTAAGTACTGTGCATTTAATTCAGGATACCATGGAGGGCCCTGTTGTGACCATAAGTGTCTTGATTCTCAGAGGCATAGTCTCTGGGAGAACCCACCTGCTTTTAAAAATGCAGCCATTTAATTTAAAGAAAAAGCTATTTGAAATTGAGCAGCTTACATGACAAACTGCATGCACTTCAAATAGAAATTTGGTTTCTGAGCTTCTAATACATCATTTCTGCTTCACGGCTCTTGATCCTTAAGGAAAAAGTGCAAGCTGGATAGAGCAGTATCTGAATCTATAAAATGTGCCATATCTCTCCAGATGTGTTCAAGCTCTATTGAACTTGCTGTTTCCTGGTGGCTGGACCAATCCAGGAAGCATCAACCCAAACAGCTTTAAATGAGAGTACTGCCATAGCAATGCCCGCTCAGACTTGCAGCTCCATTATGAGGCATACTAGAAAAAGGAAACCTGGGAGACTGTGATCTCTAGGCTGTGCCTCAGACTGAGGGTTCATTTCTTTTCTTTTTCCTACCAAGACATGCCACATGTGTTAGCAGAGCAGCCTAGATGTCCAAGATGTGATATGAATGCATCTCATCTGGACTAAATACCTAATTAGTCCTGAAATTCAACCAAATGCAAGTCTGTGACATTGGCAGTCTGACCATGGCATGTCTGTGTTGTGCCATGCGAGGGCTTTGTTGCTGCCACAGCTTGTTACTTCCCAGCCAGTACTTCCTAGGCCTTTTGTGCCCAGGGGGAGGGGGTGCTGTTTGGTCTCTCCTTATCTCTTTGGATTCATTGTGCCTTGTGTGTGTGTTTCTAACCCTTTCTCTTGTTGCTGTCACTCCTCCTTTCTCCGCTGGCGCCATTTCTGTCCATCCCATCTCATTGGCTGCTGTAGCAATAGGTAAGAGACGCGTGGTAGGCCATGACTGGCATTGCAGTGGGCAGTCAGTGCAATAGAGAAGCTTCACTGACCTGAGGCTTCTCCTGTAGCACACACCAGTCTGTCTGCTGGTTCTGGCACTTGTCCTAGTGGGTTAGGACTTGAGGCTGGGAGGGCCACCACTCAGAGCAAGTGGAACTGTCATTGAAAAGCTTACTGGAGGGGAGGAATGGGACTTCTAGATGTTGTTTTACAGTAGGTTAACTACTTTCTTGTGCAAAAAAAAAAACAAAACAAAAAAAAACCAACCCAGATACTAATTTAAATCAAATTTACAAGCCTTCTGGAGCTGTAAAGCCTGGGAAGTACTTGAATGCCAGAATTTTGCTTACGAGGGAGGGTATTTACTGAAGAGGCTTCTGCTAGGAAAGAATACCTACTATGATAACATATGCTCCTCTGAATATCCTTTGTTTTCAAACTTGGAACTGTCTGCTGGACTGTTATGAGCATTTGCATGTATCCTTGCTTGCAAGGATGTTACTGCTATCTGCTCTCAAACATGGTGTGTGTAATTGGTACCATGCCCTTGACACTGCAGAGAGGAGAGCCCCTGTTGTACTACATAGTCTCAAGGAAGGGTATGAGTAATAAAGCACTAGATGTGTCTTGGCTTGGTATGTGAACTACTGCTTTTAAGTCTGTCCTGTTATATGAAGGCCTCAGATTCCTTCCAGTGTTCTTAAAATGAGTGGACTTTGGCTTAATTTGGGGAGCTTATCCTGACTTGTAGCTACAGGATGAAAGAACTCTATAGGGTGGGAAAGCTGACATACAGAATATCGTGCAGATATCCATGTTTAGCTAGGACTGATTTGTTCCCTGTCGGTGGTGTATAGTGAAACTAGCTTGGATTAATGATGTTAGTAGCTAGAGGAAACTTGCACAGCACCTTTTCTGCACTGTGCTGGGCTCCCTTCCCATCGTAAGTGGTACCAGATCATCCAGTACACATAATGTGTTGCTGTTACTGTCTTCAAGAGACCTGTTCTGAAGCATAGCAGGCTAGAAAGGACACGTAACTGGACAGTCAGGAATGTTCCTAATCCTACTTGCTGCTTTCAGCCTGCCCTCCATGGTACCTGGGATGTGGAGGTGAGATGAATCTGAGAATTAAAACTGCCCTTCGTGGTGTACACAGGCACTGACATCTGTCAGGTGACCTGGGCAGATTTCCTGTTGTTTTTTTTTAACTCAGAGGTATATCTGGGGGAACTGTCACATCAGGGGAGACTACAGCTTTGTTTTGGGGCAAGAGTATGAAGGCCTGGGCACGTGGATTAGATAATAAATAGCCCAGTCAAAACCATACTCTTCTTTGAGCCACAGCCTTTTTTAGTGTTCATTCCTGGCTATGGTAATTGATCAGCAAGATAAGCGGAAGGTTTTCTCTGCCATCTGACTCCAGATGGAGGTTAACTTCTCTTTCTGCCTCCAATTAGAATTGTCATACAAAACTGCAGAAACCAGTAACTTTATTTCCTTGAGTCTGTACGGGATTTTAATGTCCATCTCTGCTCAGAGCCTTCATTTGTCCCTCTTGGCTGTGACATCCCCAGGCACTTATCCTAAGTAAGCTGGGTGTGTGTAGTTCAATGTCTGACTGTAATCACGTAAGCAGAGCTGTGCAGCCAACCTGTTTTTGTGCACGTGGTGGTAACTTGTCTTTGGTCTTGTAGGCGGAATGCCGTGGATGCCTTCCGCGTCAATGTCATCCACGCACGGCAGCAGGTCCGCTCGCCTGTCACCAACATCGCCCGCACAAGTTTCTTCCATGTCAAGCGTTCCAACATCTGGCTGGCTGCTGTCACCAAGCAGAATGTCAACGCTGCCATGGTGTTTGAGTTTCTTTACAAGATGTGTGACGTGATGACTGCTTACTTCGGAAAGATCAGTGAAGAAAACATAAAGAACAACTTCGTGCTGATCTATGAGCTGCTGGATGGTGAGATGTTTCCCTTCAGCCTGCTGTATGATATTGCATTTGGTTGTTCTGTAACCCTTTCCTTACCATAGTTGTTAATGTAGTTGGCATGTCTCTGTTGCACTTCTGGCTTGTGGCTCTGAGCTAATTGTCTTTTACTCTCTTGTAGAAATCCTGGATTTTGGCTATCCTCAGAACTCTGAAACAGGGGCTCTGAAGACCTTCATCACTCAGCAAGGCATCAAGAGTCAGGTAATCAGAGGCATTTTGGGGTACAGCATTGCTCTGCTGGCTAATTTTCTGTAAACTTGTTCAAGAAAGTGCAGTTAGTTACCCAGCGAACTGTTTGACCTGTACGGGGTGGAGGTGCCAGAGTAGCTGGAGAACACCCTGGCAGTAATGTAGCTTACTGGCATCTTATTCCAGGAGTTTGTGTTTGTGTGACTTCACGCTCCCTGGCATCTGATGAGATGTGAGAGGAAGGGCCCTGCGTTAGGGTAGTGACAGTCCCTTGCTTGTAAATGATTACTGCCTTCAGGTACCGATCTGTGTCGCCTTCTGACAAAGAATAAACACATCTGCCTGCTGAACCAGAAATAGCTGTCCTGTGCGTGAATCTCACTGAGCAGATCTGTTCTCTGCAAGTCTTTGCTTCTTTTAGCTATCAGGCTTTCATGCCTGTCTTTGAAATGAAGTATTCTTCAGCCTTCTGGATCTTGCTAGCAGTCAGGAAACTGATGTTACTCTGTTGCTGCAGATGCATCCTTACAGTCTGGGATCTCTCATGTTAGAGGTGAGATTCTCCACTGTGCATCTGGCACAGTAGTAACTCTTGCAGCGAAGTTTACGTGGGATTAGAGGATAAATTGCTCCTGAGGAGAAAAAGACAGAAGTTGGACTGTTCTGGGGAATGTTTTTCAAACTAGCTTTATCTTACTGCTGCAGGTTACTCCTCAAAATTTGGTTCCTCATCCCAAACCATGCTCAACCACCGTGAAACAAAAGGATTGCTGTAGTTGCTGTTTCTTGTGTTCCTGGGGCTTATTACCCATTTGTTCTTCTAACAAAGCTATGCAACTCATAATGACGACTTAGCCTAATACTCAGTTCTATCATCTACTTAGTAAGTGAGTCAAGGAGAAGCTGGGAGTCAGTCTATACTGAAGCTGTCTGCAGAGTGGATCTGTATGAAATTTCAGACCCCAGGTGTAAGCAGAAATGAAGTAGTCACCAGGCAGCCTCCTGTTGAATGTAAGGATAAGCAGAGGTCACAGTCTCTGGAGGCTCTGTTCTAGGTTATTTCATTAGCACTGACTTCCTAAGAACTCCTTTTAATCTTTTAGTAGCAAGACCAGCAGTATCACAAGAAACTGAGGGGAAGAGAGAGAAGCTGCCTCTGAGCAGCATATATTCTGCTAGAACAGCAGTGTTTTGCAAGAGGGCACGTGTGTATCAGTAGCCAGATGTGAGTGCATCCGGTCTCAATCTTCCATTCAGAGCCCTAGTGTAAATCAGTTTGGCCTTCTGCAGTCTGACATTTTGGGCAGTCAGCACTCAAGGCAGCTGAGTCAGCTCCTGTTCCTAGGAAAGCTCTACCACCCTCACTTCCTTCCCTATTTAATTTGCTTTTGTCTGTTTTAACAAGCTCTTATGCTGTTTGTGTGCACATGACTGCCACAGCATCTTACCTTGTTCAACAATAGACTTAGTCTTTCCTCTTCAAAGAGGAGTTCTGATCTACAGCTTTTGATAAGTAACAGCCCACATTTATCTGCTCTGTTGGAGTTTTGTGCATCCCAGTTCAAAAAGAGCAGAAGCAATCCTTTCCAGGCGTAGTATTTCAGGGAGAGCAATGGAAATGGAATTTTCCATGTTTCCATGTCTGCTATTTACTCTGGCACATCGAGCCTCAAATTCCTCTTTCACGTACAGCCAACTTCTGACAGATAGGTCGGGCTAAAATCTGGGTCTGGATCATCTGTTATCCATGTTCCCTTATCTCTGTTTAGTTCATGATGATGTTTTCCTTGGGCTGTGTCCTGCTGACTTAAAGGAATGGAATCTGCATTTATGGCAGAATTTCTAAACTCAACTTTTTTCCTTTTCAGCGAAGAATTAAATACTCCACCTTTTGTGGTTACAGTGGTCTTTCCAGGGCTGGTGGTCTGGGGACAGACAGGAAATATTTTGTACTGCACTGAATACTTACCTAGGCAGCTTCCAGTGGAGTATAAAATGCTCTCCCTTGTCAGTGTTCTGATAATGGCTCTGTTTGCTCAAGGAGCAACCAACTCTGGCAAGAACAAAGCCCCCACTGGTTTTAAACTGTGATCATGTACTGCCACCCTGTGGGCCCAGTGCAAGGCTGCTGGGGAAGGACCCACCTTGCCATTCTGCTCCACTCTGGTGGAAGAGGCAGGATCAACAAGGACACAACTTCTTACAGGACTGGGTTTTATTAAGATGCCTGCAGCCCAGGGTACCACGTCCTCAGATTAGACATGTGTGCCATGGTAAACATCCACAGCTTGCTTTAGGAATGGCAACAGAAGGAGTCTGCTACTGGGAGTGGTGTTTGACTTGTTTCCTCTGTCCTACCTTGCATTGGGGTGGTATATCATGGACCATGTCTGAAAAGACTTTTCACTGCTAGGAAGGTGTGCTGTGCTTCCTGAGCTAAAGGTTAAAGCTCCTCGTCTTGTTTGTGCGAACTTGCTACCTAATTAGCAATGAGCTGGCCTGCTTTGTTCCTGTCCTGAGATAGCCTTAAGCCTAACTTGCTTCTTTCTCCCTTCCTCCTTTTTCTTGCTATTGACCTGCTTGCCTGTCTAACCCTGTGTACACCACACTTGCTGCTATACATCTACTTCTTCACTTTCTGCGTGTGATTGGACCCCGCCTGTAGCATCAGGTAGGAAACCTGCTGGTGCCTCTCAACACAGTCCTTAATGCTCGTAGGGAGCCTAGAGCACAGGTACTGTTAGGTGTGTGGTAGGTTAGTGCTGGAGTACAACTGTTGTCCTAAATGGCATGACAGTGATTGCAGTCATTGTTACCAGCTGCCTCATGGCCCTGGGGTCTTACGTTGGATATGGGTACGAACTGCCCTGTCTCTCTTACATACAGATTGATGTGTCAGATGTGGTTTGAATGTCATCAGTTTAGCCCAGTCCTCCTCATACCAAAATGTGGCCTAATGTGCAGCTAACAAAACGGAAGCTGCTTTTCTGCTGTCTGTGATTAATGTTTAGTTGGGCATATTGTTATTTCCTGTGCTGAGGAAGGAATGCTTTTGTGACACTATCAGGTGTGTGACAACACTTAAAATCTTAATTATCAAAAGTCTGTGTGTACTATAAATAGCAAGTGCTTTCTTTTTGGTTTAAAGTAAGCTTTCTTAGTTCTTCAGTTTATCTAGAGATGTAAGGTGTGATTCTTTCCCTTCAGACTAAGGAAGAGCAGTCCCAGATCACCAGCCAGGTGACTGGACAGAT
The DNA here is from genome assembly GCF_016699485.2 of Gallus gallus. Classification (NCBI taxonomy): domain Eukaryota; kingdom Metazoa; phylum Chordata; class Aves; order Galliformes; family Phasianidae; genus Gallus; species Gallus gallus. The sequence continues at coordinate 15,534,053 of NC_052540.1, forward strand.
TGGGTGGAGACGTGAAGGGATCAAATATCGTCGCAATGAACTCTTCCTTGATGTGCTGGAGAGTGTGAATCTCTTGATGTCCCCCCAAGGTAAGTGAGAGCTATTAAGCTGTCATTTTTTTTCCTGGTAATAGTTGAGTGCTTAAGCATTCTGAACTGTGCTCTTCTCCACTCCAGGTCAGGTTTTGAGTGCCCATGTGTCTGGCAGAGTGGTGATGAAGAGTTATCTGAGTGGAATGCCAGAGTGCAAGTTTGGCATGAATGACAAGATTGTCATTGAAAAACAGGGCAAAGGGACTGCGGATGAAACGGGGAAAAGGTAAGAGGCATTTGGTAGAAGGCATTTGCCACCAGGGACTCTTATGAGAGGGCAATGCTTGGTAGCTTTTCTGATCTGACAGAACCAACTTACCTTTCTTCCCTTCAGCTATCACTAGTAATTTTTCTCTGGGTAGGTCTGTTGCTATGTGAGCTACTAAACTTAGGGCCTCAGTTCAGAAGGTTTTTCTATAGCAGGACTAGTGTGAGCAAGTGAAATGACTTCCATATCTTTTGTGAATGACTTCATGTCTGTACAACAGTAGGTGTCCAGAGCAGTGGGATGCTCTGGGCTATCATCTTTAAAATTCAAGCATAAAGATAAGTGTGGGGTCTTTGTACCTGGCAACATTTTCTCAAGGTGGATTCTCCTGGAGCTTGTCTTTAGTAGTTCTAGTCAGTACAGAATCTCTTATAGGTTGTAGTCAGCCTTTCCAAGGAACAGCAAAGGAACCCCTCTGACCAAAGCCTCTTCCACCCAGATAGTTTTTATAAATAATCAGAACAGTGGATAAGCTAATATGTAAGCCCCTGCTGCTGTCACGCAGGTGGCTGTATGGTATGGAGACTCATCCCTTCTGGCAGACCAGCTGCTTCCCTTCCAAATATGCCTCAGTCAGTATGCACCTTAGAGCTGTAGATGGATCTTATGCCTTCTTCCCAAGCAGGAAGGCAGGAAAAGAGGGGGAAGCAAAGGGACTGCCACTTTTCTCCCACTAACCATTTGTGACTGAGCTGTCTTTCTTTTTTCATTTTGTTTGTTGTTTTTGTTTTTTTGCTGACTCCCCAGTGAATTGGGAAGGTAGATGATCTGCTTCAACTGTGTGCACTCTGCTCTTCTCCCTGTCTCTTGCTTTGTGTGACTTGTGCATGTAACTCAGACCTCAGACACTTTCCTAGATGGTTCCTGTAAACACAGCTGAGCTGCTATTTGCCTTTTATCTCAGAACCAAGCCAAGAGCTATCACTTCACTGTCACTTTTAAGCTGTCTTTCATGTAATCAAATCTAGTTCATAAGAAAATGGAATGAGCCTCAAGTGGGTGGGGGAATACCCTAGGTAAAATATCTACGTAGGCCTCTGAAGAGTCAGCAACACTGCCCAGAGTTCCTGTACTGTGAGTGCTTTCACCTGTGAATAGCACCTGTGTGCTGTTTTCATGAGGGATTCTTGCTGGGTGGTTCTGCTCAGTCGTGGTCCTCCAGCAGGGAAGAGGCAGGAGATGTCACTGTCTAGAAGTATTTAGCAGAGGTGACCTAACGGAGCAGCTGCTCCCAGTTGCTTTTTGGCTTCTGGTGTGTGGCAGTGTCAGATCCCGAGTAATGCTGCCTGAGACCTGGGCTAGTGCTTGGCAGTGCGGCTTTCCCTACAGCATTCTAAAGAAACCAAGGAACTTGTCTGCTGATGTTGACAGTCGTCTGGGCAACAGATCAGGAACGACTAACTCCCACTTGTGAAGCACAAGCTACACCAATGCCTTGTGTAAACCGAACAGACAGCCTGGGATAAGTCTGCTTCCCATTTGTGCAGGTAGTGGTGGATCTTAGGACAGGCTGAACCTGCCTGTTATGTGTACTGTCTCTGCACGCTGGCATGGTCACCCTGTTGCTCATAGCAGTTGAGGCAGCCTAGATATCATAGCACTGTGTTGCAGCACCTTTTCTATACTTCTACCTCTTGTGCTGCCAGTTAAATTCTCATTTCTACAATCCCTTTCAATAGATGAAATGAGTTCTTAGCTAATTGTAGAACCTAGCCCTGAGAATATCTTCCTAGCTACTGGAACTCAACACAAGCTGAGTGCTGTCAGGCTAGGCTAGCAGACCTAAATGCGTAGATAATAGCTGGGTAGATTTTTGTGAGGTGAAAGATAGTATACCACAAGTTATAGTCCTCAGCAAGTTGATTACTGTGCTGGCTTGAAAACCAAGGCTTCTCCCTGGAATCAGATCACTTGCTAGCAGTGTAGGAATCAACGGCTCTGAAGAGATTTCTAAGCAAGAAGAGCCTAAACCTCACATCTCCTAGCTTGTGGCAGTGGGATAGCTTTGTGGACAGGAAAGTGTTTTCTTATTACTGTGCTGCAAGAAGACTTGGGCTAGCAGAGTTGTCCTTGCAGTACTGAGGTGCTGCTGGCAGGCAGACCTGAGCATTGTGTTCCTCTGGCTGCAACAGAAGTGTCTCAGCTTTGGGGAGAGGAGGGAGAGAATTGTTTCAAACAATTGTCTTGAAATATGACTTCAGTGGTAAAGCAAGGGAAGTCTGAGCCAGGAGGCTGCTGTCCCCTAAATCTCTCCCTGCCTCCCCATTTCCTGGACACCTGCGATGGCAACATGCTCTGTAGAATAGTTTCTGCCTGAGCAAACTTCAACTGTGCCAAGGTACTGGGGCTGTAGCTTGCAGCTGTTTAACTCTGTCTTGTGTTTTAGCGGCAAACAGTCAATCGCCATCGATGACTGCACTTTCCACCAGTGTGTGAGGCTCAGCAAGTTTGATTCTGAGAGGAGCATCAGCTTCATTCCACCAGATGGAGAGTTTGAGCTCATGAGGTACGGTGTGTGGGGGGATGAACAGGCTGCTATTGGTATATGCTTGCTGCTGCTGCAGCAGTGCTGCTGGTCTTGGACAGACTTGCAGTCCTTGAGTACTAGACCATGCTACATGTGCCTTCTTTCTTTTCAAAGTGCAATCTGTAGATTGTTCCATAAGTCCTTATTTTACAGATGTGGTAGAAACGTAGCTGCATGGTTTACTTTCTTTGCTTGTTAGCATGCTCAGTGTACAGAGGCTGTCTTTTTAGGAAGTTGATATAATTTGAGAGCTTGAGGGAGTTTAACTCCTTCTCAGAGTTTTCTGTTGCTTTTGTATCTGCAGATACCGAACCACTAAGGACATCATCCTTCCCTTCCGTGTGATCCCCCTGGTGCGGGAGGTGGGTCGGACCAAACTGGAAGTGAAGGTGGTGATCAAATCAAATTTCAAACCTTCGTTGCTGGCCCAGAAGATAGAGGTAAGCTGTGGGCCTATTCTGTTTCTCTGCTTGTTGTCCCCTGCTGTACTGTCCTCGCGGAAGAGTTTTCAAACTTGCACGGGACTGAAGTGAACTGAGTGCTTACAGATATGTGGTGGTGTTGCTGTGCTGTGGAAGAAGAGAGTGCCTCTGCTACGGTATCATTTCTGTTCTGTCATCTGCCTTTCAGGTCCGGATCCCAACACCCCTCAATACCAGTGGAGTGCAAGTTATCTGCATGAAAGGGAAGGCAAAGTACAAGGCTAGTGAGAATGCCATTGTGTGGAAGTAAGTGAGCATGCTGATCAGGGTTCTGTGTGGGTAGGGTCTGGGAAGGCAGTCTGCTCAGTCTCCATCTGCACCAAACACGTGTAGTGAAGAGGAGAACTAACTTGGACATCTTGTCACTTCTGTCCTTTCTCTGATAGGATAAAACGAATGGCTGGAATGAAGGAATCCCAGATCAGTGCAGAGATTGAGCTGTTGCCCACCAATGACAAGAAGAAGTGGGCTCGGCCCCCAATCTCCATGAACTTCGAGGTGAGTCCCTGTTTCCCTTCCAAGGTGCTGCTAACCTTAGAGGGGCTTTGTCAGTCCAGCCCCTTTTGGCCTCCTGGGAACTGCACGGTTCTGAGTGTTCCCTGTCCCCAGCTGTTGTGCAGCTCTACCTAGCGTGAAACCAGCCAGGTGTCAAAGCTAATGCAAGAATACTGTCCTTACAGCCACTGGGGTCTGTCACCATGCATGTGGGGAGGGACGGCTCTTCGTGTCTGTTTCTGGATGCTTAGCCTAGGGGTCCTCGGGTTGTTGTGTAGGGAGAGCATCTTATCATCGTGTTCCAACTTGATTTGTTGTCTTTCCTTTGCTCCATAGGTCCCATTTGCGCCCTCTGGGCTGAAGGTGCGTTATCTGAAAGTCTTTGAGCCAAAGCTGAACTACAGTGACCACGATGTGATAAAATGGGTGAGGTACATTGGCAGGAGTGGGATCTATGAGACCAGGTGCTAGCCCCAGCGGGCTGGCAGGCTCCCTCTTCTCCAAGCCATCCTCCACGTCTCCTCAGTCTTCAAGTACATTCAGAGAACATCTGCCTGGCCCCTCTACACAGATCGACAGACCCTGTGGCTCACCTGGGAGCAGACTCTCCTGCCTGTGCTCAGTTACCACCCGCGCCGCAGCTGAAGTTCAGAATCAGGTTATGTGCAGGGGTGCAGTCAGCCTCCTGCTCCCTGTCCCAGGGTGGGGAAGGGCTAGTCTAACTCCCATCCTCTCGTGATCTTTCTAGGGAACGTCCACCATTAAACTACTCTTCTGTTGGTGTCTCACTACTTGCATCATATCCTAGTATTTTTGAAGTTCTTGTGCATATGTACTCGTAGAATAGACCTAAACATAGACTGGACAAATCTGAGTTGAAGTTACCCTGGCTTCTGTACTAGCTATTGCTGTTGTGGTAGATGTTGCTGGCCAGTCTGGGATGCCTGAGGTGGTGAGTTTGTTGGGCTTCTGCCAGAGGAGGTGGTGGGCTCCCTGGATCTTGCCGCCTTCTTATTTCTTGCAAAGTCTTCAGTATAGAGTCCTGCTTTGGGAAGGTTTGTGACCAAAAAAGGATGAGGGTTTAGACTCTTGCTGGTGTGTATGTGGGTGGCACAGCATTTCAGGTCCATAGAGCACTTAACCCAACCCGCTGCTGGCTTGAGCCAGTTGTTCCTTTCCAACTGAATTGGAAATAAGGCCGCCTCCATCCCAGGGAGCGTGGGTCAGCTGAGCTCTGTCAGGATGTGAACAGGGTCTGTCCTCTGGAATCTAAAATGCAACTGGCACTAAGAGCCCCCTGCCCCAGCCTGCCCTCTCTGCACTTCTACCAAATGCTTCTGGGCCATAGGAATGCTGCTGCTACCCACAATCCCGCTTCTGGTAGTGTGGTCTCCATTTTGTACACTTTGTGATTTGTCCAGCTCTGAATCTAATAAAGTATGTAGAACGGAGAAGGCTGCCTGTGCTGCTCTGTGGGAGTGCTGGTACAAGAGGTGGGCTGTGCTCTGGGGCTGTGCTTTTGGTGCTTGCCCAGCTCTGGGCTGCTGTAGGGGTAGGTAAGTGAAAAGAGGGGGGAGCGCTGGTATTCCTAGCCGAGCCAGGGCTTATTTCCAGCTGTGCTGGTGCTCAGTTCCAGCTGTGGCTTCCACAGCTGCCTGCTGTATGCTGGGAGGCTCCTAGCTTCCTGAAAGCTGCGGTGGGGCTGAACCCGCACTTCTTACTGCCTGATCAATGTGCTTCCAGCTGCCGGCATGTATTGGCAGCTGCAAAAAGCCTAAGTTTTGTTTTTTCCCCTGTACTTTTTGGCAGCTGCGGGGAAGTGCAGTGCTCGGGGTGCCCGAGCACGCGCAGCCCCTTGGAACGAGGAGGGCAGCTCCTTCTTTTCTGTGAGCCTGCTGCCGGCGCATGTCTGTAAAAACGAGAACAACAACAAAAATAAAAGATCAGTGGTTGAGCTGCGAAACTCCATCCCTTCTGTGCCCAGCGCCCCACGTGGCAGCGCGCCCCCGTGCCCCGCACTGCGCACGCGCTCTCCCCCGGGACTACATTTCCCAGCACGCCCCGCGAACATGGCGCCGCTCTCCCGGCAGCCCCCGCGCGCCGCCGCCGCCGCCGCTTCTTCCGCCTGTGCCGCGGGGCCGGGCTCCGTGCGGCAGCACTGGGGCCGGGCCCCGCTCCGGCAGCGCCATGGCGTCGTGTTCCGACATCCTCCGCAGCGAATTCCCGGAGCTGGACGGCGAGGTGTTCGCTTACGTGACGGGTGAGCGCCTCCCCGCCTCGGAGGAGTCGCGACGGAGCCGCTCGGGGGAGGGGGGGCCGCCCGTCGCTTGTGTCGCGATAGGCATAGCGCCGCGTGCCCGCAGGGATCCTGCACAGCAGCGGCGCGGACTTCGAGTCGGTGGACGAGCTGGTGGAGGCGGTGGGCGAACTGCTGCAGGAGGTGTCGCGGGACGGCAAGGACGAGCGGGCCATCCGCGACGTGTGCCAGCGCCTCTTCAACTGCCTCCAGCTGTAAGCAGCGCCCCGCCGCCCCCCGTCCCGCCCGGCCGCGGCTCCGAGGCCTCCCGACCCTCCTCTCTCCCGCAGGGACGAAGCCCGGGCGCAGCGCTGCAGCCAGGTGCTGCTGGACGCCCCCATCCAGCTCTCCCAGATCACCGACGGATACGGTGAGCGGCGGCCGGGGGGTGGCGGCGGGCTGAGGCCCCCCGGGGGGCTCGATGGGGCAGTCCGGCCCCAGCCCTGCGTCCCCAACCCCGCACCGCTCCGCCTCGTCCCGGGGCTGAACTGCTGGGGTGTGTGGAAGCCGCCCTTCAGTCCCTTCATCTTTGGGTTCTCCTGTCCTTCGGTCCCCCGTCGCTCAGTCCTCTGTCCTTCGGTCCTCCATATCTCCCATCCTTCGTTCCCCCCATCCTCCGACCCCCCGTCCCCCAGGAGAGGGGACCCCACCGCTCACCCCCCATCCCCTCACAGATGCCAGCACGGAGCTGCTGCCGGGGCTGCTGCTGAAGAGAGGCCAGACGTCGGTAAGTGGGGGCTGCGGCCCGTGGGTGGGCTGCTGGGATAACCCTTGCGTGGGGCTGCAGCTCTGTGCCCCGCTGCGGTCCCCTCACCTGCTGGGGTTGCCAGGATCAAAGGTAGCAGTAGAGCACGGGGGGTACGGGGGTGCCGTGCCTTTGCATCATCGCTGAAGCTCTTGGCCTTGCTTGCGTAAAGGTTCAGAGGGAGCTAACAGGTTATTAACTTGATGAGCTCTACTTTCCCTTATCTTAATGAGTTTCAAAGCATGGTCAGTCAAGCGGTAATGCTCAGAGTGCAGTGTCTCTAACTTTGGGAAGGACTTTGGCTTCTACAGCACAGCTTTGATCGAGTGGTTACGATGTACAGGAGGGCTTCTTGCCCTGCTCAGTGAGAGCCAAGCCCCCCACAGCTGTTAGGTGTGGGGCAGGTTGTGTTCTGCGTTGGGTGCCCCAGGGCTTGACTATGGGGACAGCTGTGCAGTAACAAGGCCAGGACAGCGGCACCTTTGTGCGGTGGGCAGGACCTGTTGTGGTGCTCTCCCTCCCTGGGTACACGTGGAGGCTGAGACCCAATGCTATCTCCATGCGTGTGAATGGGAGCCCTCAGGGAGAGCTGGCGGCTGCTGCTGCTGTTGGCACTGGGGCTGCTGCTCCCCAGCTCGCTGTCTGGCTCTTGTGTCTGCAACTCAAAGATGATCCTTAGAGAAACTGGAAAAGATTCAGAGGAGGTCCTGGGAGGCCTCCCAGGTCTTGGAGGACACGTCCTGCTGGGAGATTTGAGGAGCTCCGTATTGCTTACAGAGTGACTCAACGCGTCTGTAGGTACTGGGCTATGGCCGCAGTAACGAGATGCTCTCAGCATAGCGTGCAGGTCTGTGATGTGCTCCTGTGGCTCAGAGCTGCCTAGAAATACCTGGGAGCGCTCTCAGTCAGCCACAGGTATGTGATGTGATGCAGGAGTGAGCTGAGAGCCTGGCCAAGATCGGAAGCCAGGTTAAAACACTGGGCTGCTTCTTGCCTCCAGGTTTAATTATATGTTTTTTGGCTCTGCCACGATTGATCCACTGCATAACCTGAGCTAATTCCAAACTGGCTAAAGTTTAATGGGAGAGGAAACGCTCAGTGGTGCTGGGCTGGGGTAGATGTAGGGTGAGTGAAGGAGGTGCTGGGATAGCTCAGGATTGCAGAATCATAGGGATTGGAAATGAACTACGGAGATCATCTAATCCAACCGCCAGGCATGTTGGTGCTGTTGAAGTGCCTTGGCTGACTCAAGACCCTGAAACCAGAGAAACGAGTCATGGGGAATGAGCATATGGGGTAGGGTCAGCCAAACTCTGCTTGCTGAGGCCAAACCATTGTGTACAAGGCATTGGTTTAGGACTGCATTCCCGAAGTGCCGTACCGGCCCCATTAGCTTCCTCGAGTCTGCCCCAGTTGCACAGTCCTAGCTCCCTTCTGCCCTCCATTCCTTCCAGGCATGAGGGAACGACAGATCTCTTTTCTCTTGGAGTTGGGTTTTTGGGGCTTTTGCCACAGATGTGCTCTCACACTTTTGCCCCAGATGGTGAACGCCAAGAAACTGGAGAAGGCAGAAGCCAAGCTGAAAGCCAAGCAGGACAAGAGGATGGAGCGGGATTCCGTGAAGTCATCTGGCCCTCTGTGAGTACAGCGGTGCCTCCAGCACCCCCAGGCTGCTCTGGCTGGGATGTGAGCATACAGAGCTTTCCCATTGAGCCCCTTCTCTGCATTCTACCTACTGCAGAGTCCTCGAGGAGGCGACTGCCAGCCAAGCTGCCAGCAAGAAGGAGACCCGCATGGAGTCGTCGGGCAAGAACAAGTCGTACGACGTACGCATTGAGAACTTCGATGTCTCCTTCGGTGAGCGGTGAGTGCAGGTGGGGAGGTGGGACGGAGCCTCTCTCTCCGTGGGGCAGCCTGAGCAGGTACCTGCCTGTTCCCTCTCTGCAGGGTCCTGCTGGCAGGAGCAGACCTGAACCTGGCGTTTGGACGGCGCTATGGGCTGGTGGGCAGGAATGGGCTGGGGAAGACCACGCTGCTGAAGATGATCGCCAGTCGGAGCCTGCGCATTCCCTCGCACATCAGCATCCTCCACGTGGAGCAGGAGGTGGCGGGTGATGAGACGCCAGCCCTGCAGAGCGTGCTGGAGTGTGACACCACTCGCGAGAGCCTGCTGAGGGAGGAAAAGGAGCTGACGGCCAAAGTGAATGCTGGCAGGTGAGATGCTCATTGCTGCAGCCTTTTATCCGTGAGGTCTTGCTTGCCTTAGTCCTGCTTGGGGTGATCAGCCTCCCCCAGCGCTCAGATCCCGACCTCTTCTTCTCTCTGCTCTGCTCCAGGGGAGAAGGGACGGAAGGTGCCAGGCTATCGGAGATCTACGCCAAGCTGGAGGAGATTGAGGCAGACAAGGCCCCGGCGAGGTGAGACAGCCCTGTGGCACTGCTGTCTGCTGGCACGGCCAGACGTGGTTTGGAGCACAGAAGAACAGTGGTGCGGCCCTGCAATCCTGCGTGTGGGGACAGGGGCTCTCCCTGCTGCTGTTCTCTACTTCTGTCATAGCTCTTCTGGGTTAGAGATCGTTGAGCATCCCCAGAAGCCGGAGGTTTTGTTGTTGCCTTTTTTCCTCCCAAATGGCACTGTTACTGCAGCTCCGCTCACACCTCCCCACATTCCTGCTGTCTAGAGAGTATCTCTGGGATACTGGTGATAGTGAGCTGAGAGCTTCTTGTCAGTCTCCTGGGACTGCATGTGGATGCTGTGTCTTACTGGACTGCGTTTTGCAGCCAAATGCTGCTCTTGGACCTGTAGGGAAGTTTTCCTGCACCAAGGCAGCCTTAAGCTACGTAGCAGAGTGCCTGTGGTGACCGTGGGTCCGGGAGCTCAGACTGAGCTCTGCGAACAGATGGTGTATCTGTGTTCCAGTTCTCTCTGCTTTTCCCCAGGGCATCTGTCATTCTCGCTGGGCTGGGCTTTAATGCAAAGATGCAGCAACAGACAACCAAGTAAGTCCCCCGGCTCTAGGCATCAAAATTTGAATGGGCTTGAGTTATTCTGATTAGGCTGTAACCCTTCTCTGCAATCTCTTCTCTGCTCAGAGAGTTTTCTGGAGGCTGGAGAATGAGACTGGCCTTAGCCAGAGCCCTGTTTGCCAGGTTGGTGTCCAGGCTTTCACTCTGTGTGGTTCACCTTCCTTGGTGTCCGTGTTGCAGGGGGCAGGGGGGCTGCCTGGGGGTCCTCTCAGACTGTCAGGGTGGGGAGCTTTTGAGGCATCGCAGCTCTGTGTGTGGTGAAACGTGCTCTGCCTTGACCCTGTGCTCTTTTTGCTTCTGATGCCCATGTCTTGGTTTCCCTAGGCCAGACCTCCTTCTGCTGGACGGTAAGTCGATACCACAGGTCCCTCTAACCCTGCTGCCGGGTCTGCCCGTGCCCTTGCTGGGTTGGGAAGGCAGCGTGGCCTTTAGCTGCCTGCCCAAAATAGCTTGGGTGACAGGGCTGTCAGCGCTCCCTGGCAGTGGCGTGGAGCCATCCTCACCCGGGAAACCTGCCTGGGCAGCCACGTGGGCTGGTCACCGGTCTTTCCCGTGTAAAAAAGCATCGTCCAGCCATCCCAGTCCCTCCTGACCCGACCTCGGGGCCTTTTTTTCTCTTCCCTCAGAGCCGACGAACATGCTGGACGTGAGGGCCATCCTGTGGCTCGAGAACTACCTGCAGGTAGGGGTGGGAACAGGGCAGAGCTGTGCTGGACGTGCACCAGGGGACGGGGATGGGGACATCCTCCCAGGGCGGTGTCCTGCCCTGCTGGGCGGTGGCACTCGGGCTCCCTCAGGTCTCCCTCTCGCTGTCTCCTCCAGACCTGGCAGTCGACCATCCTCGTGGTGTCCCACGACAGGAACTTCCTGAACACGGTGGCCACGGACATCATCCACCTGCACTCGCAGCGGCTGGACACGTACCGTGGGGACTTTGAGAACTTCATGAAGACCAAGGAGGAGCGGCTGAAGAACCAGCAGCGGGAGTACGAGGCGCAGCAGCAGTACCGTGAGCATATCCAGGTACTGGGAGAAACCAGGAGGGCTGGGACGCTCCTCCCAGCCTTGCCCCTTTCTCCTTGCCCCTAGCAAGCATCCCAGGCTTCCCATATTCATTGCTGTGATCTGTGGCTGTGGCTCTGTTGTTGCGGAAGGCTCAGCAGCGCTGGGGTGGCTGTGGCTGAACGGGGTTTTGTTCACTTGTAGGTTTTCATCGACCGCTTTCGCTACAACGCAAACCGGGCATCCCAAGTGCAGAGCAAGCTCAAGCTGCTGGAGAAGCTGTGAGTGCCCGTCCCGCTGCTCTGCAGGGGTGGGGAGGGGGCAGTGCCGATGGGAAGAAAACAGCGTTCGCGGGAGAACCTGGAGGACACTGTGTCTGGGGGGATGGGGTGGTTTGGGCTTTGGGTGCTGCGTCTCTGGTCCGGAGGCTTTGGCCAGGATGAGGCTCTGCAGAGCTGAAGTCTGTACGTGGGTTTCTGGTGTGGGGTCAGTGCAAGGCGCCGTAGTTACACCGTGGCTTTCCTATTTGCAGGCCAGAGCTGAAACCCGTGGACAAGGAGTCCGAGGTGATGATGAAGTAAGTGTCGCCTGAGCCCTTGCTTGGAAGGGACCCGGCTTCCCTTCTGAGCAGAGTCCTGAAGTTCCTGGCCGTCCTCACCTCCTCCTGCCTTCCCAGGTTCCCCGATGGCTTTGAGAAGTTCTCCCCTCCTATCCTGCAGCTGGATGAAGTAGACTTCTGTTACGACCCAAGTCACTACATATTCCGTTCCCTGTCTGTCTCCGCTGACCTGGAGTCCCGCATCTGCGTGGTACGTGGGATGGCAGAGCGACAGTGACCTCCGAGTCCCTGCTCAGAGCAAAGCCAGCTTCAGTGTCGGGTCCTCATCCTCCAGCTGTGTGCTTGCAAATGGGGGGCTGGGCCGGCTAGTCCTTAAGCTCAGGGACCGGGGAACGGGTTCCAGCAGTGCTGCGTGATCATCCAAGAGGGCTGACATTCCCTCAGCGCTGCCCCATCCCCGAGGCAGCTCTGTGGGTTTCATGCTCTCCAACGCTGCTGCTGCTGCTTCTCTAGGTTGGGGAAAACGGAGCTGGCAAGTCAACCATGCTGAAGATCTTAATGGGGGAGCTGGCACCGGTCAGAGGGATCAGACATGCTCACAGGTACCTGGTAGGAAGGGCCGGGGGGAAGGAGTGGTGGCTGCTCACCCATTCTTGTGCCCCTTCCTACAGTGGGGCTGGGAGCGCTGTGGTTACGGGGCTGGGTGCCACTTCCCCATTTCTTCTCATTCTGCAGAAACCTAAAAATCGGCTATTTCAGCCAGCACCACGTGGATCAGCTGGACTTGAACATCAGTGCCGTAGAGTTGCTGGCCAGGAAGTTCCCAGGTAGGTTTTGGAGACGTGGAGGGATCTGAGCCCTCTCCTCAGCTCCTGCCTTCCACGTTCCAGTCAGGTTTTCCCCCTCTAAACTTCCTTTCGGGCACCGCCTCCGCGCAGCCGCCCCATCCCGAGGCACTGGGCGCCCATGTGCTACGGCCACCTTGTGCTGTGCTCTGCAGGGAAGACGGAGGAGGAGTACCGGCACCAGCTGGGGAGCTACGGCGTGTCAGGGGAGCTGGCTGTGCGCCCCGTGGCCAGCCTGTCGGGGGGCCAGAAGAGCCGGGTGGCCTTTGCCCAGATGACCATGTCCTGGTAATTCTCTCCCAGAGGCCCTTCGTTTTTGTACGGCTGCATCCCTGGCGCTCGCTTCACCGTGAGGAAGGCGGGCAGCCGGAGACCCGCTGCTGCCCTGCAGATGAAGCCCCGCTTTTGGGGCCTTTGTGGATCCTTCCTTTGTGGGGCGGAAGGATGCAGCGGCTCTCTGCTGCTGCTTTGAGCTGAGTGGGATGCATCCCGTGCTCCCAGCGTAGCGCTCCCGGTGCTGTCCTCTCTTCCAGCCCCAACTTCTACATCCTGGATGAGCCGACCAACCATCTGGATATGGAGACCATCGAGGCGCTGGCGAAGGCGCTGAATAAGTTCCGGGTAAGGCGACCTCCCCCTCGTTTTCCTCAAGCTCCCCACGGCCTCCAGTTGGGGTGTCTCAGCCGGAGCCCCCCCGCTGCCAGCCGTGCTCAGTCCCTCTCCATCGTGGCGCGTGGGCAGGGCGGCATCATCCTGGTGTCCCACGACGAGTGCTTCATCCGCCTGGTGTGCCACGAGCTGTGGGTCTGCGAGAACGCCACCGTCACCCGCATCGAGGGCGGCTTCGACCAGTACAGGGACATCCTGAAGGAGCAGTTCCGCAAAGAGGGATTCCTATAAGGCCGGGGGGGGCCGTGGTGGCCCCCCGGCTGCGCTGCTCTCGGTGCCCTCACCCCGTGCGTGCGGTGTGAGGCCGGCGTGGGGCTGCGGGTGCCGCTCTGTGCTGGGACGAGGGAAGGCGGCGTGCCCCCATACCGCTGTGCCCCACGCTGGGGGGGGTTAGGGGGCAGCCCTGCTCTTTCTCTGCTCGCCCCCCTTCCCCAGCAGTGGTGTTGCTTTCCCCGCCCCCCCCCAGCACAAAGCGAGGCCTTTTGCTGCTACAAGTGCCCCCACCTCCCCCCACCCCCTGGACGCGCGGGGGTCGGGGCGCGCTTTGCCTTTCCCCCTACCCCCCCCACCCCACCCCCCCGGGGCTCCGTACCCTCGGGGTGCCCGCGGGCACGGAGGAGCCCGCGGTGTAAATAAAACCGGAACGCTACGGGCGCGCCGCTCTCGTGTCTGTGAGGGGTTACGTGGAGGAGGGGGGGGTCACCCAGCACCGAGCGTGGGGCGCCGCGGGGCTCGGGGGAGGAAGGGGGGGGGGGTCTGGGCTGAGTGGGAGGGGCCCGGGGGCGGTGTGCGGGTCCCGGGGGCGGGGGGGGGGGTCCGGCCCGCACCAGGCACCGCCCCGCCGCCCTCCCCGCCACCAGGTGGGCCCGCCCCTGCGGCCGGGGCGGTGCTGACGGCCGCGCTCCGACCGGCGGCGGACGCCGACAGACCGTTCGCTCCGCTCCGCACCGCTGCCGCCGCTGCTGCTGCAGGAGAGCCCGGCGGCGATGAGCGCCGGTGGGGACGGAGGGCCGCGATCGGCGGGGAGCAGCCCCGTGCCCAGCCCCGCCTCACCGGGGGGCGAGGAGGTGAGCGGGGTCCGGGGGGGTCCGGGGTGGGGGGATGGGGGGGGGGGGGGGGGGGGGGGGGGGGGGGGGGGCTGTGTGCGGGGTGAGGGGGGGGGAGAGGGGTTGGGGGGGGGGCGGCTGAGCGGCAGTTCGTGGGGCGGGGGGAGCGTGTGCGTGTGTGTGTGTGCGTGTGTGTGTGTGCGGCTACGGCGTGGCCGGGGGAGGGGGGGGAGGCTGTGTGTGTGAGTGTGTGTGTGTGTGTGTGTGTGTGTGCGGGGCCCTGGGGGAGGGGGCTGTGAGTGTGTGTGTGTGTGTGTGTGAGGGAGGGGGCTCGGGGGGGGGCTCGGGCTCTGTGTGTGTGTCGAAGGTCTGTGTGAGGGGTGGGGGGGGCGCTGGGGGGGTTGTGTGTGTGTGGGGGGGAGATCTACGTGAGCTGGGGGGACTGTGTGTGTGTATGGGGATCTTTATGAGTTGGGCGGGGGGGCTGTGTGTGTGTGCGCGAGGCCCTGAAGGGGGGGGTGGGGGTTGGGAGGACTCTGTGCTGGGGGAGTGGGGTTCAGCTGCGCGGCGGTGCCGTGCTGGGATGGGGGGGCTGTTGGCTGCGGTGCCCCCGGGGGTGGGAAGAGCTCCACGACCCACCTCCCCCACCCCCACGCGTGGCCGGGCCTCGGAGCTGTGCGCGCGGCCCCGGTGCGGGGGGAGCGGAGCCCCGCGGGGGGGAGGAGGGCTGGGGGGGGGCCGGGGGCAGCCCGGGAGCGCGGGCGCCATCTTGGGAGCGATCAGGTGTCGGCGGGGACCGGCCGGGCCGGGGCGGTGCGGGGGGGAGGGGGTGCGGTGGGTGCCGTCCCCGCTCCCGTTCCCCCCGCGCCGCTCCCCGCCCCGTGCCGTAAGGGGGTGGGGGCCCTTCTCCCGGAGCGCCGTCCCCCGGACTTTGCGCCCCCGCCCGTCCCCGGGATCCCGGGGCTCCCCCGGCACTGACTCACGGTTCCTGCGCTGCTGGGCGTGCCCCGCGGTGGGGGGCGAAGGGACCGGGCTGCGCGTGTCGCACGGCGGGCTGGGGGTGGGGCGGCCGCTCGGGGACCCCGTCGGTCCGTCCGTCCGTCTGTCTGTCTGTCTGTCTGTCCGTCCATCTGCCGGCGCTGGGACTGGGTGTGCGGGCACGGTCTGACCCTGAGGCGCCGTTCCTTGCAGCCCTCGCAGAAGCGCCAGAGAACCGTGGAGGATTTCAACCAGTTCTGCACCTTCGTGTTGGCCTACGCCGGGTACATCCCCTACCCCGATGAGGTGAGCCCCCCACAGAAGGCCCCTTCTGCCTGCCTCCCCTGGAGGCTGACCTGCTGTCCGTGCTGCGGTCTGGCGCCGTCCCCGCGGTTCCCCCGGCATCCCTGCTGCATCTCACACCGTTGCTGTGTTTTCCCCCCTTGCAGAATGAGCCCTGGAGCCACGGCGGCAGCATGAGCCCCCAGAACAGCACGGGGAGCACGCAGGACAGCGATAGCTGGGCCTCCTCCCACTCCTCTGATCTCCATCTCCTGGCAGATGACAGGAGCAGCCGCAGCGCGGCCAGGGGGGCTGCAGACAGCAGCCTGCTTCTGGGCTGCCCTGCCTTCCCCACCGGCTTCTATGATGTCCGGCCCCAGCAGACGAAGCGGAAGAAGCCGCCGGTGAAGAAACTCATCTTGGAGCAGGAGGTGGAGAAGCTGAGCGCCGGGAAAGGCTTCGGGTTAGAGCAGGAGCGGGGCACAGAGCTGGCTGCGCTGGAGGGACGGGTGCCGCCTGGCAAAGAAGAGCTCTTAGAGCCCCCCCTCAACCTGGCCGGGGACCCACAGCCCCGCGCCCTCCTGGAGGAGCTGATGAAGGAGGAGAAGGACTGGGTGCACGGAGCACAGGGAGCGGGGAAGCCAGCAGGAGATGAGCCGCAGCTAAAGGAGCAGGAGCAGTGCTCCGGAGGGAGGAAAAGCCCCGGTTCTTGTAGTACCTTGGACCAAAGCGAAGGGGAAGATGCGAGCAGAGGGAGCTCTCAGCTCAGTGGTGAGTGCCTGAAGGAACAGAGCCGTGCTATGATTGGTGCCAAACACCGACCCTCCCTCGGCCAGGGCCACCTGTACTTGCATATGGTCCTGGCTTCTGCCCGTGAGGGGCTAGGGAGAAGTAGAGAGTAGAGACCTAGGAGCTGACCCACTCTTTAGAGACTTTCCTCTGCAGAGATCACAGTGCAGGCTGGAAAGGTGTCAGGGAGGGGGCCGTATGGGTGCCTTGCTGATCTGGTCTTTACTTTTTCTCTTTCTCTTTCCTCTTTCGCATCTCCAGCAGATGAATTTGCAGCAGCTCCCAACACCAAAGCAGAAGGTGAGTAGGGGGGTGCTCTCCCAGTGGGACTGGCTGTGGCTTCAGAGGTGGTGCTGTGCCCCATGGTGGGGGTCAGACCGCAGCTGTGGGGCGGTTTCTGACCCGTGTCCGTCTGTCCCCAAGCAGATGACGACGCCTGGGATCTGATCACCTGCTTCTGCCTGAAGCCCTTCGCAGGGAGGCCCATGATTGAATGTAACGAGTGTGCTACCTGGATCCACCTCTCTTGTGCCAAGATCCGCAAATCCAACGTGCCTGAGATCTTCATCTGCCAGCGGTGTCGTGACGCCAAGCAGGAGATTCGCCGCTCCAACAGGGCGCGGACGGTGCCCCGCAAGCGCTTCTGTGACTGAGCAGGGGGGCTGGGGGGGCCCTCTTTCCACCTCAGGCTGTAGCCCAGTCTGGCTAGACAATCAATGCAGTAACGGCAGGGGAAGGGCTGGGCTGTGGTGCTGGGCTGTCCCCCTTGCTCCTTGTCTCCTGGAAGCTGCCACGCGTCCTCCCCGGGCGTCGTGTTGACCGCGGAGCTCGGCTACCCCAGAGGTGTTGGGGGAGAGGAGCCGTGCGTTGGGTCACTCAGATACATCTCTGTCCTTGCACAAACCTGGCTCTGTGCCTTCCCCCCAGGCCAGCTGAGGAGAACCTGGTCCAAATAGTTTCCGTGTGGTGTGGTGGAAGCTTACACTTATTCCATGGTGTGACTCCCATCCTCCTTTACCCTCACCGTTGTCCTTGCCTGAGACCTTCAGGTGGGCTGTGATGGCAAAGCCCCAGTGACCCAAGTTGACCCAAGTTCTCTTCCAGGACGTAGATAGAGCCCAGGCAAGCTTCCTCTGTGTAGTGTGCTGCTCCCTAGGATGAGAGGAAGGAATGAATATTGGCCCTGCCCACCCCTGGAGCAGACCAGGCTGCTCCGTGTTGGGCATCAGGTGTCCATCTCTGGCTCATCAGCCCCTCAGGCTGCACAGGGGAGGCCCTGCCCCTGTCTGTGGTGCTCCTGGTTTCAGCTGCTGTGCCTGAGACCTCAGGGTGGTCCCGCTGGGTGAAGAACAGCGTGCAGCAAGGGCATCCTATGGTAGATGGTTAGAAAAGTTCTTTCAGTCCTCTCGGTTCAGATACTCCGGTTGCACTAAAGTCTCTTGTCTGAAAAAGATGTGAGGTTGGTGGTAGGAAACCCAGCTACCCTGAGTGAGCAGAGCATGGGACGGGCAGCGGGAAGCGCTCTGGTTGGTTTTTCTGTGTTCCTCGTTTCAAACAACTGAACCTTGCACCCTGCGGCCATCTCCTGCCTGCAGGTGGAGCATCTGTGATGCTGAGAGCTGAGCTCGGACAGAGCTGGGTGCTGGGAGGGCTTTGCTTCCGACTGTGCCCTCCAGCTGAGAAAGTATTGTGTTGGCTGGTTGGGTTCTTTTTTTTTTTTTTGTATTTTTCTTTCGTTTTCCTCGACACATAGAGTGAAGTTTGATGTCAGGAACGGGCCTTAAGCCCCTTCTCCTATGCAACTGCTGCTCTGGAGGTACAGGACCTACCTTTCAGTTCAAAGCGGAAGGCTTTTCCCCATTGCCCTTGGTTGTGAGCGGTGTGTGCGCTCTGGGGCCCCACGTGCACTGACTGTCCAGATCCCACTTCACAGCCCCTCCAAAGAGCCTGGCCCGGTGCCTTCTGCACTTTGTGGATGGGGAACACAGACCCCGCTGCTGTCCCGGTGCCACCTGGCCCGGCCCTGGCACGCTGCTGCTGGAGCGGGGCGTGGGACAGCCCCAACTCGCCCATCCCATCACTAATTCTCTTAGCTGGGTTCTCTCCTACTTGCACATCTGGTTACTATGGGACCACAGCTGGGGGAGGTGGGGGGGCGTCCCCCCCCCCAACCACCCAGCAATCCCCAGGCTCATCCCCGTGCCTCTCCTCCTGTGGAAAGCCTGGGCCCCAAAAGTGCTTTATGTTTTTTTACAGTTACTTTGTATTGATATGTAAAATAGCAAATTCTGGTCCTTGCCCTGTGGAGTGTGGCTGGAGTCGTATGTACATAATAAAGTACTTTTGCCATAACGCTGGTGCCTTTGGCCTGCTTCTCCCTTCCCTCATGGGTTGGCTGGGAGCTGGCCAAGCTGCTGAACCCCCCATCCAGGTACCCCCCCAGGCTGCACACACAACAGCCAAGCAGTGGTTCAACAGATGTTTTATTTGACAGTGAATCACACAGCAAAGGGGCGATGCCCACCTCCCTGCTGCGCTGCTGCAGGAACCCGCAGCCTCACCTCCTGGGTGGGCGGCATCTGCCCTGTGCTGCTCTGCTCCCGTTCCTGAGCACGGCGGGGCGGCTCGGGGCGAGGGCTGTCCCTGCAGCCTGCTGCAGCCATTAAGGCACATCACGGTCGGGCTCTATAGCTGTGCTTTTGCACGATAGATAAATCTGTCCTGATCGGTTCCCACTCAAGTGGAGCTGAGGTTCAGTCCTGCCAGGTGTTAGGTGCTGAAGGATCCAGTTTTCCCCACAGAGTTGCAGTGCAGAGGGATGTGACGTGCTGCCTTGCAGCACACAGCACGCAGGGCTTGAAGCGGGGGGCAACGAGGAGTGTGGGGTGGCAGCGGGGCTGAGCGCTGGGCTGGGTGCTGAGTGGCTCCAGGGTGTTTCTACCTCACCAGGCAGAACAAAATCATTCCTCGCTGGTGTCGTTTCTTTCATCCCGATGCGGTACCATCGGGGCAGAAGCAGCGAACAGAACAGGAGCGGCAGAAAGTTCAGGTGCGGCTTCTAGGCTAGGGCTTTGCCAGCAGGGTTTGCGTGGCCCAGCCAAAGCCGAGCGAGCGTCCGGGAGAGCGACGAGCGGCTCTACTCCTCCTTGGCCCAGGCCGAGCCGGCGGCCCGCTGCTGCTGCAGGTGTGGAGCGACCGCCTCGGTGTAGAACTTCTCCAGCTTGGGCACCGTCTTCCCCCAGAACTCGGCGTCGAACTCCACGGGCGCCACGGCCGTCTCCTTTTTGGTGTGCACCACGAAGTCGGCGTGCTGCAGGCCGGTGGCCGCCAGCTGGCACTGCACCTGGGTGAAGTAGCCGTGATCCCGCTTCAGCGCGTAGGAGTCGCCGTTCAGCTCCAGGCAGAAGTCCCTGTCCTTGCAGGCCTCGCGCACCGTCCTGTTGCGGTGCTTGTAGGGACACTTCACCTCCAGCAGCCCCAGCCGCTTCCCCGTGCCGGCCTCGGTGACGATGCCGTCGGGGCTGGCGGCGATCCACGTCTTCTCCTTATGGATGAAGAGCCCGCACTCGTCCACCCGCACGGGCCGGCCCACCTCCCGCGACTTGAGCCGCTCGTAGGCCCGCACGGCCTCCTTCTCGTTGCGGATACCCCACGACGTGGCCGGCGTCTGCACGGAGGGCGCGGGGCTCACCACCGCCTTCAGGTAGGACCGCGGCACCTCGTCCGTCTTCCCGTTGGCGAATCTGCTGCCGGCGATGCGCGGCGCCAGCGACGCCGTGATGCGGTTCTCCCTCCACGCGTACCACTGCGGGTTGGCGCGTTGGCCGCGCGTCTGCTGCTCCACCCAGGGGATGTCGGGGCTCTGCAGGGCGGGCGGGAAGCGCGACGAGGCCCCGGGCGGGCCGGCCTCGGCCTCGGCCTCCCTGCCGGCCTCGGGGTCGGCCCGCGCTGGAGCTCCTCCGGCGCCGCCCTCGGCCGGGCCGGGCGCCCCTTTGCTTCCCGCCGCCTTCTTCTGGCTCCCGGCGGCGGCCGCGCGCCGCTCCCCGCCGTCGCCCCGGGCGCCGCGGGATGACGCCGCGGGTCGGGGCCGATCCCCGCCGCCCTTCGCCTCCCGTCCCCGCCCCGCGCTCGGAGCGCTCCGGGCCGCCCGGCTGCCCGTGGCGGACGGCGGCGGAGCGGCGGGCGGCGCTTTGGAGGCCGCGGGCTGCGCGGACGAGGGGCCGGCCGGCTCCTTCCTGGGCCTCCCCATGGCGCGAGGAGAGCGGAACGAGCGCGGCGACCCGCGCGCCCTCTCGCGCTTCCTCTTCCGCCGCCCCGCGCTGCCACGAGCCCGGGCTCGCCTCGCCCCGCGCGCGGCGGACGGGGCCGCGCTTCCCGGCAGCGCCCGCCCCTCTCCCCGTCCCGCCGGGCTGTCCGCCAGGGGGCAGCACCGCCCCGCCGCGCCCCGCGCCGGCCGTACCGCGGAGCCCCGCGCCGCGCGAGGGCGGCTCCGCTCCCGGCCCCGCGGCGCCGCTGGAGGGAAGCGGCGGCCGCGCGGAACTGCGGGCGGATGGCAGCCGCGCCCGGCCGGCCGGGAGGCGCCGCCGCGGCCCCGCGTATCCTCCGCGCCGAGGTCCCGCGGCCGTCTGCGCGCCGCTCGGCTCCGCTCCGCGCTCGGTGCGGGTTTGGCGGAGCGCGGCAGGCCGGTGGCGGTGCCCGTGCCTCCCCCGTGCGCGCTCTATAAAAAGTGCAGCGGCAGCGCGGCCCTATCTATAGCGCGGGGCGGGAGCTGCCCGCCTGCCTTAGCCCTACATCTGCCGGGTTTTTGCCCGGCCCCGCTCGGGCTGAGGCGTTCCCAGGTCGGGATCTCCCTCCCGGCGGAGCCGTTCCAGCCGTGCCGCCGTCCCCCGCCCGCCTCCCCCTCCCCAGCCACGCGCTTCGCCCCCAGGCTGAGCTCCCCCACCCACCCCTCCGCCTTTTCCTGCCCTTCTTCGGGGCTTTCCCCGTCCGCTGGGTGGGTTTGGGGCCTCACCGCAGCCCGACCCCCCCCCGGGGCTGCCGTAGCGGGGGCCGTGTCCCTTTAACGAGGCAGGGCTCGTTGCCGGTGCCGCTGGCACAGGGATGGAGCGGCGGTGAGCAGCCGGTGCCAGAGCGGCAGCCCGCAGCGGGAGGGGCGTCGGTGTCGGTGAGCGCAGACCCCAAGCGGAGGAGGGGGAATCGCTCCGGGCGGAAGCTTGGTGCGGCTCGTGCGGGCGCCGAGCCCCCGATCCCTGCGTCATCGTCGTCCAGGTAAGGCCCGGGGCACGATGGGGGGGTTTGGGGTGCCCGAGGTTTGCGTGATTGTCTGTGAGGTGCGGCAGTGCGGGCAGTGCGGGCGCTGAGATCGCCGCCCCGCCGGGATCTGCGCTGCTGGGAACTGCCCCGGGGCATCGCTCCGTCACTCCCCGGGCCGTGCCAGAAATGCCCTCTGGCCGCCGGTGGGACCCTTTGTCAGAGCTGCTTGCTGGGATTGCCCCCATTCTGAGGGATCCGCGGGGTTGGGATGCTCTGATTTTTGGGGCTGCGCTGAGGGGAAGTTCCCTGGCGCGGGGCTGTGGCTTTGCAGGGCTTTCGTGCGAGGGAGCGTGAGGCAGAGCTGGAGGGAGCTCTGAGCTGAGCCGGCTGCAGCGGGGACCCCGCAGTGTGCTGGGCTGGGGCTGCGATGGGGCATCATCTCCGCGGGGCTGCGATTTCCCGTGCCCGGGCTGAGCTCTACCAGGTGCAGCTCTGGCAACTTTACAGCTGCTCATGGCAGGGAGGGTGAGGGGGGGGCCGCAAAGTGCCGGAGGTGGGGCGGGGACGGCGTCCTGGTGGTGATTCTGCACCGGGGACCGTTTGCTGCTCCGGGGGCTGAGGTCGGGGCGAGGAGCAGCTCTGCTTTTATTCATCACCTCGGGGCTTTGAGCGGCGCACGGGGCCAGATGGGCCCTGTTTACCCTGCGAGTGTAAATGCAAAGAGAAGTGATAAAAAGCAGCTGGAACAGCTTCTGCTGGCAGCCCCGGTAAACAAGGCTGCGTGGCACGGCAAATAGCGGGCACGTTGCTGAGTGCTGAGCCGGGCGCCTTGGGAACCGATGGGAGGGCTTTGGGGTCATCCCATCCCTGATGGCTCCAGGCAATGGGGCTGGGGCTGTCCCTGTGTGGGTGCTGCTCCCACCGCTGTCCTGCAGTTCCTAACCCTATCCCTAACCCTTCCCGCAGTGGGTGCTCCCGTCTTCCCATGTTGGGGTTAGAATGGGCTTTGTGCTAGGGTTAGGGTTAGGGTAAGGATTTGTGTTGAGGTTAGGGTTAAGTTTAGTGTTAGGATACGGTCAGGCTTAAGGTTAGAGTTAGGATTAGTCTCAGGGTTAGGATAGGGTTAGGGTCAGCTATAGGGTTAGGGATAGCCACACGCGTGCATCCCTGTGCAGCCCCCTCCCCTCCGTGCCACTCATCAGTGCAGCACTGACCTTGTTGTTAATTATTAAACCCCAGCAAACACCGCACTCTGTTGTGCCCTAGTTACGCCGTGGGCTTCTGGTGCATCTTTTTTTTTCGTTCTTTTTTTTTCCCCAAGCAAATTACCCTGGTAACCTCTGTGGGTGGATGGAGATGGGAGTGGCAGATGCTCCTCTCCACGCCAACGCAGGGGATGGGCTACAGAGGCCCTGGGGCTGCTGAGCTGCTTTGGGTGGCCAGGAGGCAGGGATGTGTGGCTGTCTGCTGCTGGCCGCGTGGGCTCTCATGGCTCCACAGGGCTGAGGTTCGGCTCCAGAGCAGAGATTTGGGTTCGGGTCCATGTGTGTGTCCCTCTCTTGGTGTGTGTGAGCCCCTTCTCCACGGACCCCCTCCCAGCACCTCATCTTGCAGCCGTGCCGAGGGACCGAGGGACCATGCCAGGTCTGTACGTGCTCTCCTCCTGGGAGGCTCTGCCCCTGAAGAGCTCCAGGGTGAAGGCGTGCGCCAATGGGTACGTGCTGAGCATCACTGCCCAGCTCCTCTACACCAACCCACGGGAAGAGCCCGTGGAAGGTAAGGATGGTTATTGGGGTGCGGGGACCCTATAGACACCGTGCTGGGGTACCCCGTTCCAACCCCGTTGCCGCTCTGGACTCTGCCTCTGGGCTCTCTTCCACCTGCAGGTGTCTTCGTTTACCCGCTGGAGGAGTCAGAGCTGGTGGATGGCTTTGAGGCAGTGGTGGGCGGCCGGCGGGTCACCTTCCAGGTGCAGAGCCGGCACCGGGTGCAGGGCTGCTGCCTGGCGTGCGGTGGCAGCCCAGGGCGGCCGCGCCGCTGTGCCAGCGGTGAGTGCATGGGGCAAAGCACAGGGGCACGAGGGGCTGATGAGATCTCTTTGCTGCTCCGGGAGAGCTGGAGGGATGCTCCTCTTCCTTATTTCTGCTTTCCCGAATGATTCCCCGGCTTTCTGCCATTTCAGCCCCGTCTTCTTCCTCTCTGTCTGTCTTTCCCGTCCCTTTGTGCTCCCCTCTGTTGTCCCCTCGGTGAGTAATTAGTTCAATTACCCGTGCCCACGTGGTCCCTCCCCTCACCCAGGTCACCTCGTCCTGGATGAGGACACCGAGCGCTCCACCTTCGTCATCATCACAGGCTCAATGGGGCCGGCGGAGAGCCTGGCCGTGACCCTAAGCACGGCGCGGGAGCTGCCCACGCTGCCGGGGGGGGCTCTGCACCTCGTCCTGCCCCCCATCCTTGTGCCACGCGTCGCTGCCGCCCCCGAGCGTGAGAGCGAGCCGGGAAGCTTGTGTGACGACAGGTTGGCCCTATGGTGATTTTCACGGCTTTCTGAGTCTCTGCCGTCCTGGGGTCGGGGAGGGATGCTGCGTGTGCAGGGGAGGTGTGGGAGCTGCCCTCACCCCATTCCCCTTGCAGCCCCACCAGCTGTTTCGGGGGACCCCGGTGCGCGGAGCCAGCCCGTACCCGCAGCACCTGCGGAGAGCGCAGATGTCTTCAGGGGACAGCCCTACAACCCCTTTCCTTACGAGTTTGCTTTCGAGCTGCTGGTGAAGGGCCCCTGCCTGCTGGCAGGTAGGGCTGGGGGCTCCCAGAATTGCTCTGCATGTGGCATTACCACTATTTGAGCAGTAGCACCGGGCTCTGAGTCAGCAGCCTGCATCCTCGGCGGGGGTGTGATGGATGGAGGCTGCAGGGGCACACGTTGGGCAGCCAGGATGCTGCTGGCTGCCATCAGCACCAATCCCATCGGCGCCGGCTGGTGGCTTCCTCAGGGCCGGGTCCGAGCGGGTCTGTGCCCCCTCCAGGCCTGGAGAGCCCCACCCACGCGCTGCGTGCCGATGCCGACCCCTGGGCCAGCTCCGCCACCACCACCTGCGTCACCCTGGCCGAGCGTCACCGCTACGACAGGGACGTGGAGATCATCCTCTACCCCTGCGGTAAGGGCCGCAGGTGCGGCGGGTCCGGGGGGAGGTGGATGGGAATGCCCCCGAAGCGTGGGGCCAACGTGAGCGCCTGCAGAACCCCACCAGCCCCACCTGGTGATGGAGGAAGGCACCATGACGTACCCGGAGTATGAGGCACACATCCGGAGCCGCCGGGACTACGTGCGGATAGCCAGGAGGGACGGCAGCGGGGAGAGGCAGGCGAGTGGGCATGGCTGTGGCTGGGATTAAGAGGGTGGTGACGGTGAGGAAGGCCCTGGTGTGGGTTGCACTGTGAGGCCAAGGGATGCGAGGAAACTCCCCGCCCCTCGCAGGTGGCTTTTGTGCAGAAGCGTTTCCACAAGGACATCTTCCACAACCCCGTGCTGATGCTCAACTTCTGCCCGGAGGTGGAGGCCGCCCCAGGGGACCTGCAGAGTGTCACCCGTGAGGTCCTCTTCCTCGTGGATCGCACTGGAGCCATGAGTGGCCCCGATGTCGACAGGGTGAAGGTGAGGCGGGGCGGTGAGCCCGGGGACCCCACACCGAGCTGTGAGTCCTCATGGCTGTCCCCATCCCCAGGAAGCGTTGCTGGTGGCCCTGAAGAGCCTCCCCCCGGGAACCCTGCTCAACATGGCAACCTTCGGCACCGACCTGCAGCCGCTCTTCCCCTCCAGCCGCCTCTGCAGCAACGTGAGTGCTGTGGGGGACCCTCTGTCCCCCTCCATCCTCCCCACCCGACCCCGCTGCGGGCGGCTGCCTGGTGCCGTCCCCACAAGCCGGCTGTCCTGACGGGCAGGAGACGCTGCAGCGGGCCTGCTGCCACCTGGGAGAGCTGCGGGTGGCCGCGGGCAGCCCCGACCTCCTGGCAGCGCTGAGTTGGGCCCTGGCACAGCCCCTGCACCACGGGTACCCCCGGCAGCTCTTCCTGTTCACCGCGGCGGCGGCAGTGGGTGACGTGGGACACATCCTGCAGCTGGTGCGCAGGCAGGCCAGCACCGTCAGGTACGGCGTCAGGCATGGAGTCCAGAGGCTTGTCCCTGAAATCCGAGGTGTTTTAGTGCACGGGTCCCTCCTGCAGGTGCTTTAGCTTTGGGATGGGCCCGCGGGCATGCCGGCGGCTGCTGACAGCCATAGCCAAGCTGAGCCGTGGCCGTGCTGAGTTCCTGGACCTGGCCGAGAGGCTGCAGCCCAAGGTAGCGGTGGGGCAGGGGGGCACGCGGGTTATGGTGGTGCTGGACACCGGCTCCCGTCCCCGTTCCAGCTCATCAAGGCCCTGAAGAAGGCGATGGAGCCAGCCGTCAGCGACATCACCATCGACTGGTACGTGCCCGACAGCACCGAGGCTCTGCTCTCCCCCACTGAGATTGCAGTGCTCTACCCCGGGGACCGGCTCATCAGCTACTGCACCCTGTACAGCATTGCCCGGTTCCGGGACCAGCGCCTGGCGGTGAGACTGGGGGGATGCTGCCGTTGTGGATCCTCCTGACCACCTTTGTGGCCCCCTCCGGTGCTGCCACAGGGGCTGACACTCTCTCTGCAGGGCCGGGATGGAGCTCGCTGGGGCTCAGCCATCCCCTCGCAGGAGGAGGTGCCCACCCCGGGGGGCACACGGCTGTCCCGAAGCTCCAGAGAGACCTCCGTGGAGATCTCGGCCATCGGCACAGAGGAGTCGGAGCGCAGTGAGTAGAATGGGCATGGAGAGGGGCCGAGAGGTGGCGTGGGAGCCGTGAGCTGACGGCTGTGTGTGCACCCTGCAGGTGCTGACCTCACTTCGGGGGGAGACATCTGGAAGCGTATTTACCAGCCCTCCTACATCCAGGAGCAGTACGTCCTGACACACTGCTCGGTCAGCACGGAGCGCAGCCAGGGGCTGCTGTCCCGCAGCTCCACCAGCAGCGAGTCCACCGGCTCCCGTGACGTGGCACCCGACAGTGGCTCTGCAGCCCCCGACACCACCTCCCAGCAGGGCCAGAAGAGCCTGTCCCTCTGTGAGTCCTCCACCAAATCCGCCCCGCTGCCCTCGGCCCCCGCTGCCATTAAGGTAAGGGATGCGCCGGGGCTTCTCCCCACCTGGCTGGGGCCTTGCCGCCCCACTGTGCCTGGATATGGGGGATGTTAGGATGGAAACTGGAGGGCCACGGTCTGCGTTTAGCCAGGGTCAGCTCTGGGTGCTGCCAGCAAGCTCCTCAGGTGGGTTTGTCCCGCTGGAACCAGAGAGCTGGGCACCAAAGACCGAGTGCCCCCCCAGGTACCAGTACCCCTAGGCCAGTAGGCAACGGTGTGGCTAAGGAAAGCCTCAGCCAGCTCACGTCCTCGCTGATGCTGCAGAAATGAAGTGGAAACAGCCATGCGGCCATCAGGCAGTGAACGTGCCAAGGCAGGGAGGGGGTGGTCTGGCTCCTGCCTGGCTGCTGCAGCCCTCTGCCAAAGCCGCAGGATGCTCTGTTAGCAATGGGTTTGTCCCTGCTGCTTCGTGTCTGGGTTTGGATCCAGCCTGGTCGCTGTGCCAGGGGAGGCTGCTCCCTGCTAAGCACAATGCCGTGTCCCCGAGGCCAGGTGAGGCCAGCTGTCACCCAGCCCAGCACCTCCTGTTGCTCCCTCCCGACGCGTTAGGTAACCCGCTGCACAATAGCACACACAGCTGGTGGCCTTTGCAGCCGAAATGTCAAGCGTAAGTGATTTCCCCAGTGTAAACCATCCCTGAGCTCTGGCTGCTGGCTGTGGGTGCTGCAGCCGTGCCCCCGTGTGGGGTTTTCAGCACCCACCTGCCTGCAGCAGCTGAGCTCAGCCCCCACAAGTGCAAACATCGCCAAAACCACATAGAATCATAGAACCGTGTGAGGTGGAAGGGCCCCTTAAAGGCCACCTGGTCCAACTCCCTGCATTGAGCGGGGACACCTACAGCTCCGTCAGGTGCTCAGAGCCCCGTCCAGCCTGACCTCGGGCGTCTCCAGGGATGGGGCATCCCTCCTGCCTCCACGTCAGCCCTTGACAGATGTTTGCAAACTCACGTCTCGGTGCTGTCATTCCCTCCCATGTGCATTAAGCACTGTATGAGCACGGCCCGCTGTAGGGAGGTGATGGATTTGGGGTGCCAGCTCACACTGCAGCAGGGCAGAGCACCAGATAGGGCTGCGGGGGCCCCATTGAGCGTTGGCACAGCCCCACCTGCACTCCGTGCCTCTGAGCCCCGGGCTCGCCGTGAGCTCCCCGCAGGTGCCGGTGTCGCTGAGCAGTGAGGAGCTGGCACGGCGGCAGAAGGCTCTGGCACGAGCTGCCCTGGCCGGCCGCAGCTTCTCCTCGCCGCACGGGGAGCTGGATGCACGCCGGCTCTGCCGTGCCCTGGAGAAGGTGTCCCAGAAGAGGAACCAGTCTGTGGAGGGGCGGCTGGACCAGCTGGGTCCCAGGACGCCGCGGCTGCAGCGCAGCACTGGGGAGTCAAGTGAGTGCCAGCCCCGGGAATAAAGGTCATCCCAGCATCACACGGCGTCACCGCGCTGATCCCGTGTCCTGGGCCACGCAGATAACCTCCTGTCACCGACCCACCTGGACTGGGACATGCTGGTGGAGCCCTCGTACCTCTTCAGCGCAGTGGTGCCCGAGGCGAAGGAGCCCGGCCAGGGCGATCCCTGCCTGCCCCTGCGCTGCCACGTGGTGATCCACGGACTGCACGCCGGCCAGCCTGTGTCCTGGGAGGTGACGGCCTCGCTGGAGGCCCTGCTGCAGCCACGGGATGGGGTGGGCAGCGAGGAGCCCCCGCGGCGGGCGGCCGCAGCAGGGGAGAAACCATTGCACGGCTTGGCAGCACGCTCCGTCGTCCGGGACAGCGAAAAAGCAGCACAGCGTGAAGCTGAGCTGGAGCAGGGTGAGCGCTGCTCCCTGTCCTGGTCACCGTCGCCATCCCTTCTTGCTGACACCTCGCTCTGTGCAGGTTTCGCCCGCCGCTTCCGCCTGAAAGCCATGCAAACCAGCAAAGCCTGCAACGTGCCTTCCCTCTACACGTGTGTGGTGCCCGTGGATGGGGCCACGCGGGTGGTGCTGCCTGCGGCCCCGCAGGTGTGGAGCACAGGTAGGGCCAGAGGGACAGGATGGGGATGGGGAACTGAGCACGGCACGTGCCGAGCTGGCATTGGTGCCTTGCAGCCACACGCAGCACAGGCATGGCGGGGAGCCGGCGTCGCCGGCAACGGGATACGGAGGAGCGGGAGGCTCTCATTGGTGCAGGTATGGACCCAACCCCTTCCATCCCACCCCAAGCCTTCAGGGACCTTGATGACCCTGGGCACAGCAGGGTGTCCCCCGAAATGCAGGTGCCCAGCCCAACTTGGTGGTAATGAGACTGCGGGAAGAATTGATCTCTGCTCCATGCTGGGCGTGGGGTCAGCAGCAATGTGCCACGGGGACCAGGCTATGCAGGTCCCCAGGCCTCGGTGACCTCAGTGCTTTGCTGTTTTGCAGAGAGGGATGAGGTCCCTGGGTCTCCGGTCAGCGCCTCCTCTGCCACCTCCGGCTGGGAAAAGCAGAACGGCTCTCACGGTACGGACGTGGCCCTGGGGATGAAGCCATCCCTGTGCACTGTGGTCCCTCTGCACTGCCTGCTTCTCCCATTTGCAGGGCCTCCAACCAGCCCCTCCAGCTCCTCCATGGCCTCCCGGAAATCCACAGAGAGCGTTGCTGGCTCCAGGTGGGGCTGCCCTGCATGGGTTCTGAGGTGGGGGGACGCAGCACCTCGATGGGAGGAGTTGGGCAGTGTCACCTCTTGAGTGCCGCAGGCGTGGGTGGGGTGGGAGGGTCCAGCCCCGTCCTCGCAGCAGTGTGCAGGGGTCCCGCTGCCCCTCATTAAAGGACAGGCAACACCTTGCCCTATTCATTCACCGTTTGCAGGTTCAGCCTGACCCGGCGCAGGGGGCCCAGCCTGACACTGCGACCACAGTGCCTCAGCCCCGAGAGTGAGTGCTCCAACACGGCCGCCAGCCACGACTACCTCCCGCTGGTAAGGACCCTTGCAGGCTGTGCTTGGTATCGCCAGCTGCAGCTGCAGAGGATGCATCTCCACTGGCTCCAAGGAATGCTGCTGCATCCATAGCGTGGGGCAGCACCCGCAGCTCAGGGCCCCTCCTGCAATGCCGAGTATTGGGACTGCAATCTGGGTCCCTGCTTGCTACCCTTGCAGCCTCCTAACCCCCTTGCAGGTGCAGTTGCAGCAAGCACGGGGGCCGTTCCAGCTCACCGAGACCTTCTCTGAAGTGGTGCAGATCCCCCTAGACCGCCTGCGCCGTGCCTCACCCTATGCCTCCCACCGTGCCAGCCTCAGCCCCACATCCCCCGTGGCCAAAAGCAGCCCTGGGGCAGGGCCGTGCACCGAGGGCGAGGAGCCAGTTCCAGCCCCAGAGCCTGGCTCACCCCAGTCTCACAGCACTTGCTCTGAGGTGCCCAGTGCGGCCGTGTGGGCGCAGGCAGACAGCGGGCATGGCTCTGAGTCTGACACCGCCCCCCACTCGGCTGCCCCATCGGAAGCAGGCTGGCAGGACGTGGGGCTGGAGGACCTGGAGAGTGCCAGCTGGGCCACGGCGGTGGCCCTGGCGTGGCTGGAGCACCGCTGTGCCGGCTTCTTCGACGAATGGGAGCTGGTGGCAGCCAAGGCGGACGCGTGGCTGCAGGCACAGCAGCTGCCCGAGGGCCTGGATGTGAGCTGCCTCAAAGGGGCGGCCCGGCACTTGTTCCTGCTGCTGCGGCACTGGGATGAGAACATCACGCTGAACATGCTGTGCTACAACCCCAACAACGTGTGATGGCCGGGGGGGGCCATCAATAAAGGTGCCTGGCTCCGTGCTGCCTGTGCGCTTCCATTCAGCCCAGAGACCTGGAGAGCATCAACCCTTCCCCTGGGGGAGGGAGCAGACAGGAGGTTAGGGAACAGCCAGGCTGCAGGAGGGGCATCAAAGCCACTCGAGCCTTGCAGCAAAGTGTTTTGCAGATGCTCTAACTTAACCTTGTTCCACACGTTGCTCCCAGGCACCACTCTCCAAAACAAGTGCACTCTGGGCACTGTCACAGCACAAGGACACCGCGGCCAGGAAAGGGCCCCCAGAGCCCCTTTATTGGAGAAGTCCTGCCCAGCACGGGCTTCCACATTGCTCCCTTTGTAGTTCCAGGGCTCACGGCCCTCCTCAGGTGGCCAGGGGCAACCTGGAAGCAAGGCAGGCAGAAGAGCAAGCAGAGGAGCCGACCTGGAGTCCCTTCCCATTGTCCAGCCAGCGCTCTCACTGTGCCTTCCTGGAGAGGGGATCGGACTTCTTGCTGGGCTGGGGTGGCTGTGGGGCTGGTGGCAGGGCTGTGCCATACCACAGCTGGAGTAGGACCAGTCCGTGACAGATGTGCAGGGAGAGGGAGCTGCAGACAGTGGAGGGGTAGGTGTTCCAGCAGAGCTCTATCACGCCCAGCAACAGCACCCTGTGGGGGGAGCCAGGGGTTAGTAGGGGGGGCACAACAGCCTCCTCAAAACCTCAGCAGCCACATAACACTGAGCCCTGCCAGCACGTACTTGGGCATGTGAGCGAGCTTGGAGGTTGGGGTGCACCACAGCAGGTAGGGCAGTGTGTGGAAGTACCAGACGTAGAACTGGTAGTGCAGGGAACGGCTGCAGCAAATGCCCAGGAAGTTGGAGGAGAAGAGGATGAAGACAATCTGTGAGCGGGCATTGAGGTAACAAACCCAAGAGGCTGGAAGTGCAATCCCCCCGTGGCTCCCCAGGAGCAGCCTTCTAGTGTTTGCCCTGCCCTTCCCACTCTCCTTGCCCCCCACCGTGCCAAAGGATATTGTTGACACTCAGGGGGGGAGATGGGTGCTTCCTCTCGACTGGATCCTTCAGCAGAGATAGGATGCTTTCTTTGGACCTGCTGGGAAAGCACAGACATCAGCCTCAGCTGCTCAAAGCCTTTTCTACCCCAATTTCCCTCCATGAGCCACAACCATGGGGGCTGGCAGGGTATGGCTGATGGGGGACCAGTGCCCACGGGGACACCCAGGTCTCACCTGTGCCATCGGTGCAGCGCAAAGAGCACCAAGCCAGACAGGTGTGCCAAAAGCAACCCTACATGGAAAGCCCGGTGCTGGAACACCTCCTCTGGGAGGAAGCGCCAATTCACTGTCCACTTGAACTGGAACTGACGGCCCAGGTCGAAGGAGCGTGTCAGGTACCCCACGGGATTCTCCAGCAGGAAGGGCAGCCCTAAGGCCACCTGCAAGATACAGCAGCCAATAACTGGGGCTCCATCACCCCCACTGCATGCTGAGGGGTGTATGGGGGAAAGCCGAAGCTGGGAGCCCTGGGGGTCTGTTGTTAGCAGTACGGGGCCAACACAGGTGCTGGAGCTGCAGAGCACGCCCACCAAGGGGTCTACAGGACGCTCTGGTGGCTGCGGGCAATGGTGAGTGGCAGGGACCAACCTGGAGCACGGCACAGATGCAGAGCTTGGGGATGCAGCCCAAGAGGCCGAAGCGCTGCAGGAGGAGAAAGAGCAGCCCGGGTGCAAAGAGGAGGACGTTCATCTTCACTGACACGGCCAGGCTAGGTGGGAAGTGGGGTTACAGCACGGCCTACACGGGGAGAGCCTCAGGCCGAGGCCGGCCCCGTTGGCCCCACACCTGAACAGCAGGCAGCCCCAGGACCAGCGGTCCTCCAGGAAGAAGTTGATAGCGAGGAAGAGGATGGCCATGGCCACGGGGTCGTTGAAGAGCCGCAAG
Organism: Gallus gallus; assembly: GCF_016699485.2. Classification (NCBI taxonomy): domain Eukaryota; kingdom Metazoa; phylum Chordata; class Aves; order Galliformes; family Phasianidae; genus Gallus; species Gallus gallus. Next base: position 15,566,296 of record NC_052540.1, read on the forward strand.
ACGAAGATGGAGTGGATGCGGTAGGAGGCGCAGCACATGAAGAAGAAGACGTACGGGGGGACCTGGCGGGACACGGGCTCAGCGGCGGGGCCCGGCACGCAGGGGGTGGCACACAGGGCCGCTCGGCGCGGTACCCCCCTACCTTGCAGGTGCGGCAGTAGATGCGGAAGACGAGCAGCAGGTTGAGCAGGTAGAGCCCGGCGAAGATGTGCTGCGCCAGGCGGATGTCGGCCCCGCGGCCCGTGGCGTAGTACAGCCCCAGGAAGAGGTACACAAAGCCGGCGGGGTAACTGCGGGCACAGACCGGGCGGGCCGCGTTGCCCCCCATCCCGCCCCACGCCGCCCACCCCGCGGGCCCCATACTCACACCAGCGGCCCGGTGTCGCCCCGCAGCCGCGCGTAGTCGCGGGTGCCGTTGGCGAAGCCCTCCACCTCCTGCATGTACGCCTGCCAGTCGATCTCGGTGTCTGCGGGGCGGGTGGGCGGCTGAGGAGGGCGGCTCGGGGCTCCCCGCACCCCGCCCCGCACCGCCCGCTACTCACAGGGCACCCTGCGGATCACCCACAGGTTGACGCCGCCCTCCGCCAGGCACAGGCAGGCGGCCACCAGCGGCGTGTAGCGGGGCTCCAGCAGCACCTCCCGACAGACCCGGCGCAACCTCACCGCCATGCCGCCGCCGCCGCAGAGGGGAACCCTTTACCGCTGAAGACGCGTTTCCAGCCGGAAGCCCTGAGAGGAAGGACCGTAAGTCCTTAGCGGTGAGACCGGAAATCTGTAGGCAGCGCGGCGCTCTCAGCCGGAAGCTCTTAGTAAACGCACACCGGAAGCTGCACGTGTTCGCCGCCGTCGCCATGGAGCGGCGCCCCCCGCCCGCCGCCGCCAATCGGTGCTACGCGCAGCGCCGCTTCTGGGAGGAGCGGTACCGCCGGGCGGGCGCTGAGCCCCGGGAGTGGTTGGGCGACTTCGAGCGGTTCCGCGCGTTGCTGGAGCCCGAGCTGCGCCCCGACGACCGCATCCTCGTGCTCGGTACGGGCGCGGTGTCAGGGCGGGAGGCGGCCCCGGGGCTCGGGGGGCGCGGGTGTAGCAGTGCGGGACGGGGCGGGGGGGCGGCGGGGCAGTGTCACTGCGCGCTAATCCCACCTGAGCCGCGCGGCTTAGCGGGCTGAGCTGAGCCGGGCAGGTGTCGTCAGGCGGTGTCATCGCCGATCCCCTTAGCGGCTCAGCGGCTGCGGACAGCGACCCCCGGGGCTGAGCTGTGCCCCGCCGCGCCCGGCTCGGCACCGCGCTGCCATCCGCTGGGGTCCGGGGGACGCTCGGCGGGAGTCCGTCTGGGGGTCCCATTGGGGTCACGCCCCGATGAGTGCCCCCGGGTCACTGCTCGGCTCCTGGATGGCACGGACTGGGTTGGGGGATGCGAGGTTATGGGGGGGTCTCGTTGGGGTGAGGGCACAAGATTTTGGGGATCCTGTTGCGGTGGGGCACACAAGGTCTTGGTAGTCTCATTAGGATCAACCCCTGGTTGGGTATCCCAAAGACGTGAACCCAAGGGCATTTCTACTGGGGTCCCTGGGGGTGTGGGCAGGGTTGAAGGGCACAACATCTCAGGGGTCCCATTGGGGATTCAAGGGGCTCAAGGCTGGGCCCCACTTAGAGGTCCCATTGAGTTTATCCCCAGCTGAATGTTCCTAAGACAGCACTTGGGTCCCGGGGTGCATTGGCAGGGTTGGGGGATAGGGGCAAGGCCGAGTGGAACACAGTCTTTTGGGTGTCATTGGGGACATCCCCCAGCTGAGCATCCCCAGGACATGCCTGCTCAGGTCACAGGGGATGTGGACAGGGTTGGTGGGCATGGGCACGGTGGCAGGATTATGGGACACAGCATCTTGGGGTTCTCATTTGGGTGCCACTAGGGTTCCAGAGGGCACAAGGCAGGATCTTGTTTGGGGGTCTTATTGGGCTGGGGAGCACAAGGGGGGATTCCACCTGGAGGTCACAGTGGGTCAGTCCCCATCCTTGGGACAGCGCTTGGGTCCTGGGGAGCACGGGTAGGGTTGGGGAGCGCAAGGATTTGGGGTTCCCATTATGCTCCCATTGGGGTTGGGAGCTCAGCGTCTTGGCAGCGTCCTATTGGAGTCCCATTGGAACTGATGGTGCAAGGCGGTGCCCTGGCCAGGAGTCCTATTGCAACCAACCCCCACTGAGCATCCCCATCCCGGCACAGGCTGTGGGACCAGTGCCCTGAGCTACGAGCTGCACGAGTTGGGCTACCCCGATGTCACCAGCATCGACTTCTCGCCCGCCTGCGTGGAGGCCATGCGCTCCCGCTATGCCCACTGCCCCCAGCTGCGCTGGGCCGTCATGGACATGCGCTCCCTGACCTTCCCCGACGCTTCCTTCGACGTGGTGCTGGAGAAGGGCACGCTGGACGTGCTGCTGGTGGAGGAGGCTGACCCCTGGCATGTGTCCCCCCGCGGCGCTGCCGCGATGCGCCGGGTGCTGGCAGAGGTATGGCAGGGATGGGGCAGTGCCCCCCGCCTCTCCCCCAGGTCCCTGAGTGATAAGTGCTGGGGCTGGAGGGGCACGGGGAGATACGCCCCCAACCCCTTTTGGTGCAGACTCTTGTAGCCCAAATCCCCAGGAATGTCACGCATATTGAGCCCCATCCCCACGGCTATGGGTACACGGGGGGCAGTGTGGCCTTGCCAGCCCCAGGCAAGGTGACAGCAGTGGGGCAGTGCCAGCCCATCCACCCCCCCTCCCTCCCCCCCCATCCCGGCTCAGCTTCGATCTCCTTAGCGGGGTCCCCGTCCTGCAGTCCCCACCTCAGCATTGCCATGGAAACCCCCGTCAGCATTTCAGCATCGACAGGGCTGTGGCGTTGCCACGGGGACGGGCGATGCCTCGGGGCCCCCATTAATTGGCAGCAGGATGGAGCTGCCTCTGTGCAGCGGGGGGGCAGCGGGGTGCCGGCAGCCCCCGGCCCTCCTCTCCAGGGGCTGACATCAGAAGCACGGCCCCCACATGGCTGGGGATGCCCCCCATCCCCTCGTGCCCCATAGCATCCCAGCTGAATAGGGCACCCTGCACGCTGCCAGCACCGAGCCCAGCCCTGGCATCCCATCGCTGCCTGTTCTTGTCACTGGGCCAAGCAGTGAGGATTTAGGACTTTTTTTTTTCCTCTCTCTCTTTTTTTTTTTTTTCTCTCATTTTTAATCCTGCATTCAATCCCTGCCCTCCCCCAGCACCGCCGGGCACGGCACCATCCTTTGGTCCCCGCTGTCCTCACAGAGGGCTCAGCCCTCTCCCTGGTGGGCACCCACTGCTTTTCCCACCCCTTTGCTGCATTGGGCCCCCCTCTCCCCATCCCATTGCTGCCTGTGACCTGGAAACCTCCATTATGCCACCGCTGTCCCGGGGGGGGCCGAGCAGCCCCCGCCCCATAATCCTCTTAGGGAGCCCCCTAACGGGATCACCGCTGTGTGGTGACGGTGGGGGGGGGGGGGGGGGGATGACTTAGGGACACCCCTGGGGACATTCCTGTCCCTGTGCCCAGCGCTGGGCGGGGTCCTGTCCCGGTGCGGGGTGGTCTTTGGCCGATAACGTTATGGGGATGTTTGGGATGGAGCCCCGGTGCTGTGCTGGCATCCCATTGCCGCAGCCGCCCCGGCACTCCTTGGCATGCGGAGCACGCGGGCGCCGGCCGCGAGAGCCTTTTGACATTGGATAAAGCCAAGCAAGAAAATTGATGTTCTTTTCCATCCTATTAGCGGGGGCTTAGCTCCAGCCAGGAGAAAATGGTGATTAAAGGGCCGAGTCGTTCCCTATTCCAACAGCACCTGGGGGGGGGGGGGAGAGGAGAGGGGACGCAGAGGGTGAGTGTGACGGAGGGGTCTCTGGGCTGGGGCTGATGAACGGGCCAAACTGACACCGTTTTCCCCCCCATACGCACAGGTGAGCCGCGTGCTGCGCCCGGGGGGCCGCTTCCTCTCCATCACCTTCGCTCAGCCCCATTTCCGCGCCCCGCACTACGCACAGGAGGCCTTTGGCTGGTTGCTGCGGCACGCCGCCTGCGGGGACGCCTTCCACTACTTCGTCTACATCATGTGCAAGGGGCAGCCCCTGGCCCCCCGCGACCTGGCCCTGGGCAGGCAGCTGGGGCGGCCCCCCCCGGCCCCGCCGCCCCCCGTCACCATGGCGGAGGACGAGGATGAGGACTTCCTCCGCGCCATCGAACTGTGACCCCGCGGCGTCACCTCCGCGCCTTTCTTTTTGGGTGGGGACATCCCGCTCCCCGTCCCAGCTGTATGGGAAGGGGGGCAGCGGGGCCGCGCGCCGCACATCGCTTTGTGCCCCCCCTCCTCTCGGATTGCGGCCACGGCGCTGGGAATGAGACTGCGGCGGGTTTAATTCCAACCGCCCCCCCCAGCACTGCTGTGACAGTGCCAGGCCTGGTGATGGGGGGGCGGGGGATGTGACCCCGCCGTGCCGTCCCCTGCACTATGGGGACACCCCTGTGCCAGGGGAGGTGGCACACAGACCAGGGGAGGTGACATGCGTGACCAGGCACGGGGCGCCAGGGCAGCGACACACAGCAGGCGGTGACACGGGGTGTCCCAGGCCCTGAGCTCTGCCATCACGGCATAAATGGGTCAGCGGGGCCCCCCCCGGAGCCATGGGGTGTTGTGTGGGGGGGGGCGGGGGGGGGGAAGGAAGGATCGGCCGGCAGCAGTACATGGATGTATTTTATTCATCGCGTTTTGTTCACCGTACAGTGACAAATGGCGCTGGACGTTACAATGGACCGGTGGTAGAACACGATGGCGCGGATCGCTCCCCTTCCTCCCTGCTCTGTGTGTGCGTCGGGGTGCTTTCCTTTGTTTCTTCCTTTTTTATTTTATTTATTATTATTTTTTTTAATGTAGGGTTTTTTTTTTTTTCCCTTTTTTTTCCTTTTTTTTTTTTTTTGTACTATATTTTTGGAGTTGTCGTGTTTCCCCCCCCACCCCCCCATAAACGCGACCGAAAAAAGGATGACGGCTGTTCTCATGCACGGCCCCCCCCCCCCTCCCCCCCGACCCTCCCCAAAGAAGCTTTCTTACAAAACAAAATTAAATTAAAGTACAAAATTAAAAACAACAACTCAGGCGCGGCCCCCCCCGGCCCCGCAGCCCCCCGCAGCCCCACATCCCTCCGGGCAGAGGCGGCCGCGGGGCGATGGATGATGGCGGTGCGGTTCCCCCCCCCCCCCATGCTGTGTTTTTCTCTCTTTTTTCCCTTTCTCTCTCTCCCTTTTTTTTTTCCTCCCCCCCTTTCTTCTCTCCCCCCCCTTTTTCCTCTCTTTTTTTCCCCCTTTTCTGTTTTTTTCCTCCTTTTCCCCTTTTTTTTTTTTTACTTTTTCTCCTTTTCTCTCCCCCTTTTCCCCCCTTCTCTTTTCTCCTTTTTTCCCTTTCCTCTTTTTCTCTCTTTTCCCCCCTTTTCCCCCCTTCCTCTCTTTTCACTCTTCTTTTCCCCCCTTTTCACTCTTTGTTTTCCCCCCTTCACTCTTTCATGTTTTCCCCTTTTCACCCATTTTTCTCCCTTTTCACTCTTATTTCCCCCCTTTCACTCTTTGTTTTTCCCCCTTTCATTCTTTTTCCCCCTTTCATTCTTTTTCCCCCTTTCACTCTTTTTTATTCCCCCTTTTCACTCATTTTTCACTCTTTATTCCCCCCTTTCTCTCTTCTTATTCCCCCCTTTTCACTCCTTTCTCTCCTTCCCCCCTTTTCTCTCTTCTCCTTTTTTCCTCCCTTTCTCTCTCCATCCCCCCCCCCCCCCTTTTTTTTAATATATATATTTTTTTCTCTCTTTTTGTTGTTTTCTTATGGAAAAAAATATGACCCCTTTACACTGCAGACTCCAACAGCGGACCGACGTCGGCGGATCGATCGTTTTTAACAAAGATTCGGATCGATAGATATAAAAATACAAATATGAGGATTTTTCCTGTTAAAAAGAAGCGTGCCGGAGTGGGGCTGACCCTGCACACCAGGACACGGCGCTCGGGCCACCAAAGCTCATGCAGAAAACGATGGAGCAAAGAATATCTCCGGGCAGCAGCAGCGCTCCGAGTCCGCTCCGACCCCCCCACACCTTAAAGGTATATTTTTTTTTGGGGGGGGGGGTCCCTCTGCCCAGGGGAAGGGGGGGGGTAAAGTGCATGGCCCGAGGGGGCGGCCCCGAAGGCGGGGATGGAGCGGGGGCCCCCGGCGTGCGGTACCCCCTCCCCGGGGTGTGGGGGGGGGGCGTGGGCATGGCCCCCCCCCCCTCCGTGGGTCCTGGTGGTGGTTCTCTGGGTTTATACCCCCGATGGCGACTTCTCCGTCATGCCCTTGAGCACCTCGTCTATCCGGTCATCCTCGATCACCACTGCGGGGACACGCGGGGGGGGGGGGGGGACGTGGGTGGGCATGGGGACACGAGCGGGGGTGGCTCCATACCCTTCTCCTCCCCCACCCCCCCCCCTCCTCCCTGCAGCCCCACCGTTGCCTCGTTCCGAGGGCTCGGGTATGGGACCCCTACCCTATAGGATGTGGGATGGTGGGGTGCCCCCCCCCGGCAGCCAGGTGTGGGTGGTTGGATGGGGAAATGGGGGTGGGAAGGACCCCCCCCTCCGCGCTGCGGCACCGCTGATGAGAGCAACAGGAGCAGAATGGGTAATGACCCAGTGGGGGGGGCAACATCGGGCCCCCACGGCATCGCTCGCTGCAGTGTGGTGTTATGGGGGGGGCTGTGAGGACCCCCCCACCCCCCCCACCCTGGTGAACAGCATCATCAGACTGCCCCCCACCCAGTCATCTCCCCTCGGACAGAATCCCCCCACAGCAATAGGCATCAGCAGAGCACCACCGGACAGACCCCCACAGCCGGGCAGAGCCCCTCCAGCAGCATCATCACTGTGCAGGACCCCCCAGCATCCCCCACTGGGCCTTCCCCAGCCCCACTGAGAGGGTCCGCTGCCCCCATCCATCGGCATTGCAAAATGAGGTGGGGGGGGCACGGGCAGCGGTGCATCATCTCTCAGGGGTGGGAGTGTGGGTGCTGGGGGGGGCTGTGTGCCCCCCTTTTGCACAATGGAGGGTTGGCTGTGCCCCATCCGAGCAGGTGGGGAGGGGGCTGCCCTCAGGGTTCCCCACGGATGGATGGATGGGGATTTAGCAGGGGGAGTATTTATTTGGGTTCGGATTGAGCTGCTATAGGGTCTCTGCGGCATGAAGGGAAGCGGGGGGGGGGGGGGCGACGACGACGACGACGACATACACACAGCCTTACGGAGCCCCGGGGGGGCACACAGCGGGGGTGATGCTGCTGAGCATCGCTGCTGTGGGGTCTCTGCGGCAGGCGGGGATGTGGCAGGGAGAATGCTATGGGGCCGGGGGGGGGGGGCGTCCCAAGGGGGGTGCGGCAACCGCAAAGAGCAGCTCCGGGGGAAGCGGGGGCAGCCCCAGGGATGCCCGGGGCACTCCGGGGGTAGCGGGGGGGGGTCCATCCTGCGGCTTTGGGGCAGCGCCGCAGAGTGGGATTCCTGCAGCTGCCCGGTGCCGGGGGACGGAGCCGGGGATGGTGTGGGGCAGAGGCGGGGATGCGGCGCTGGGGATGCCATGGGGCACAGCTGCAGTCCGGGGACGCGGGGGGGAAGGGGGGGCACCGCTCTAGGGCAGCGCTAAGGATGCTATAGGGCACAGCCGGGGCTCCCAGCGCTGCTACGGGGCGCAGCTGCAGGTGCGGCGGCAGAGCGATGCCGGGGGCAGCACCGGGGGTACCGGGGATGCTGCGGGGCGCAACCGGGGGTCCGGGGGAAACCGAGGGGTCGCGGCGCCGGGTCGGGGGGGGGGGGGGTCCGTACCTCTCTTGGCGCGGCCGATCTGTCCCAGCTTGGGGGGCCGCTTGCCCTGGTTGCCCCCGAAGAAGGCGTTGGTGTCCTGCAGGCGGCAGCTGAAGGGCAGCTCCCCCGCCTCGGGCTCGGCGCCGTAGCGACCCACCTTGTCCTCGCCGTAGGGCAGCACCTGCGACATGGCGGGGCCGAGCGGGCCGAGCCGCGCCGCGCCGAGCCGGGAGCCAGTCTGCGGCGGCGGCGGCGGCGGCGGGGAGGAAAGCCGGGCGGAAGGATGAAGTCATGCATCCGGGGGGAGCGGGGACCCCCCCACCCGGCGGGGCGGGAGGGGGCGGCTCCGAGCTCCGCGGACGGGACGGGACGGGACGCGTGGGGGGGACCGGGGGCGGCTGCCCGTCCCGGGGTCCGTCCGGTGTCGGTGCGCCCATCCCCAGCGCGGCACCGCGTGCGTGGCTCCCCCCCCTCCCCACTGAGCCCGTGGCCCGGGCAGAGATCCCCCGAGGCTGTCCCCAGCACGGCGCTGCAGCCCCATCCCTGGCAGCCCCTCCTGCAGCCCCCATGCAGGGCTTCCTCCCCCCCGTCCCCGTCCCTTCTGTGGGTCCGTGTGGGTCACTGCACACGTGTGCACTCAGAGGGATGCGCGCTGGGTGTATCTGTGGGGCTGTGGTTCGGGCGCAGACCCGTGGGTACCCACGGGGATACCGCTGCCCCTTGACTCAGCCGTTCCCTGGGGACAGAGCCCCGGGGCAGGAAGGGCAGGAAGGGACAAAGCCATCCCCACAGGGACGTGCCATGGGTCAGCTGCTGTTAGCCCCCAGAGACCATCGTGCCTCCCACCCGAGAGCCACAGCTGCACCACGTTGGCATCAGCGGCCCTGAGAAAGCCCCACCTGGGACCCCTCCCCATCGCTGGGGTGTTATTTAGGCTCAGGTTTGGGGGAAGGAGGGATGGGGCCCATTTCTCAATGCCGCCGTCCTCCCGTGCTTTGAGATCGCAGATGAAAGCTGCTGTAGAAGAGCATCAGTGGGGCCAGCCCATGCAAGAGGACAGGTGCTGCTATTTTGGGAAGGCTTGGCCGTGCTGTTCTCTTTGTGCTGGGCTCTGCAGAGCCCGCGCCCCTCCGAGAGCAGCGCTGGGGCAGCGGTGCCCCCTCCCCGCCAGCGAGGCGATCCTTTATCACCGCCTTTGCTGGGGAAGCGGCTCCAACCCCTTCATCTGGCAGCTTCTGCTCCCACAAAAAGAAGCGCCTGGGAAAATAGGCGAGAGGCCCACGCTGAGATGTGCCCTGCTTTCCCCATCGCCGGGCCCACGTGCTTCTGCCCATGGGCAGGGAGCGGCGAGCCGGGGGGCTGGGGAGCAGATGGGCTGCAGAGGGGGGGGGGGGATGGCAGCAGGGTGTTGTGCTCTGGGGGTGGGTCAGGGTGGGGGCACCACGCTGGTGATGGGTGAGGAGGGATAGGGCTTTGGTTTGCCCTTATAGTTGGGCTCTTGGCGTTCGGGATGTGGGTGGGCAAGTGGCCTATGTGGGTGGATGGCACAGCGGGGGCTGGCTCTCCCCCCCCCCCCCCCCAGGCAGCAGGTCGGGCGCTGGCGGTGCGGAGCTGTGCCTGCAGCCTGCTCCTGGTGCCTCCATCTGCTTGCTGCCAGCCCTGCCAAGAAACGTGAAATGGCACTTCTGCTCGCTGGGTCCCATCTCCCCGCTGCCACCACCCTGAGCGCCTGTCCCCAGCACTCTGTGGGGCCAGTGAGGGTCACCTGCAAGCGCCACCTGCGTCCTGCCTTGTCCCTCCATATGGGGCAGTAGGGTAGAGCTATGAGCTGTGCCAGGTGCTTCACGGGAAAAGCTTTTTGTCCTGTGAGGTCCCAGCATTTGAGAGACTGACCCCGCTGGGCAGACAGCATCCCTGCGGGGGTGACAAGCTCCATCCCTCATCTGTCACCACATCTCCATCACCATGACAACAGACAAGGAGGCAGGTGGCAGCGAGCTGGCAGCCCTGGGGGGCATGGTGGGTGCAGTGGGTACCTACGGGGCACTGGGTGGGGGTGGCAGCAATGGGACACCTGAGTCCTCTCGAGTGCCGTGGGATGGGGCTGTGGCTCAGCACCGTGCTCTCTGCAGGTGTCCCCAAAACAAACGTCCCCGGGGTGATGGTGGGGATGTACAGTGAGTTCACCGAGGGGCGCTGGCACGGCAGCCCTATGCAGGGTGGGTTGGCATTGCCGGGCTCTGCCTGGTGCCGAGGGGTTGAATCATGGTGCTGCCTGGCACCGCTCCGGGCTGTGCAGCAGGGTCTACGTGGCTGGGTTGCCGCGGGGCTGGTGGTTTTTCAGGGGGGACAGCGTGGCGGGAGGGGTGCCTGCACCTCTCTGTGTGCCTGCAGGGACAGGGTGCAGTGGGACGCATCCCCTTCCCTCCGTACCCTCAGTGCTGTGGGGCTTCAGCTCGGTGCCACCGGCCAGGGGTGGCCGTGAACCCCTCTGCCCATCCCTGGCTCAGCCCCAGGAGCGAGGAGAGCAGTCTCCGGGTGCGCAGACACCTCCCAGCCCACGCACCCACTCGCGCCAGCAGCTCTTGGCACGCGGGGAATGCGTTCCTGGCAGCCCGGCCCTCTCCCATCTGGTATTTATCTCCTTCCCGAAATCCCTCCTGCTGCGGGGGGGACGACCGGCTGGTGCAGGGGACTCGGTCCCCACTGCTCACTCTGCAGCGCAGCGCAGCCATACTGGTGAGGGGGAGAGACTGGGGTGAGAGAATGTGGGGGAAAGGTGGGGAAACTCCCTCACTTCAACGATGCTTGTGGGTCTCTAGAGGTTTAGCTGTGTGTTTTGGGGCATCGCAGCTGGCAGCAGGCCCTGGGGACAACGCCTCTGCCCCCAGTGAGTGCCTGACCCCAAACCAGGAGCGATGGGACAGCTGCCCCGGGGAAGGGGGCACAGAACCCCATACCCACACACTGCTGTCAGGCTGCCGGCATCACTCCCGCCCCAAATCCCGGGTGCCCCAAAGCTGCAGGAGCTGGGAGAGCCCGTGGGTTGCCTGGGCAACGGCAGGCAGTGATGGGGAGCGGTCCAGGGGAGCAGTTGCCATGGAGACCGGGAGAGCACAGTTGCCTTGGTAACAGCACCCCCCCCCTTCTTCATCCCCATCCTTGCGCCTTTTGGGGTTGTCCCAAAGGATGCACCCGCAGCCAGGGGTCCCCTGCCCAGCTGTGTTGGGAGGGGATGGTGGCACTTCCCAACCCCTCTGTAACGATGCAAAGGAAAACGCGAGGCTGTGCTTGGCTCCTCAGCTTTATCAATGACAAACAACTGCGCGTCACTCCTGCGCTGGCTCCGGGGAGGGCGCATGGGGCTCAGCGGGTGCTCGAGGCTGCCTCGGGGCTGTCCTTCAGCTCTGGGGAGGCCGTGGTGAGGGACAGCAGGATGCCGCAGCCCACACTGTCCCCAGTCCCCTGCCCAGGTGCCAGAGCAGCAAGCGGATGGGAATTTTTCAGCTCCCACGGGGTCTGCTTAGTGAGTGCAGGCACACGGTAGGGGAATGCTGGTGCCAGGGTGTGACACAGTGGTGGCTCTGGGTGGTTTCTGTACCCCCACCTTCCCCAGCTGTGTCTCGCCAGCCCTGGGATCTCCCTCCAGTCCTGTCATTTACCCACAGACAAAGCCACACACCAGAAAAGCAAAACAAGGAAAAAAGCCACACTGCAGGGAGGGGAGGGAAGGGGGGGAGCGTTCAGGACTCAGAAAATAGATCCAGAATGGTGCAGGGCCTCGTCTCCTTGTGTCAGGCACCTGGATTACAATGACCCTATGCTCTCACGTTAGGGGTGGAGGTATGACTTGGGCAGACAAAGGGGCAAATAGGATGACGAGGCTGTAAATCCCCTCAGCCCTACCCTGAAATAGACAGGGGTAAGCCAGGACCCCTCCCTCCCCAGCAGGAACCACCCAGCTGCACGCCAGGGGACAGCTGAGACTTGTACAAGCTTCACGCCAGGCTTGGTTGGCACTGCCCTGCCGCCCCCCAACGCTCTCAGGCCTGGTAGAGGGGCACGACGCGGTCAATGGGCCCCCGGCAGATGGGGCAGAGACGAGTGGGCAAGGCCTGGAAGCAGCGGAAGCAGCAGCAGATGTGGCCGCAGCCCAGGAGGACACACTCACGGGGCCGGGTAAGGCAAACCACGCAGGAGTCCTCCAGCCCTTCATCGCCATCCTCCTCCACCTCCGGCTCCTTGTCCTGGTGCTTGTGGCGGATGGCACGGCACAGGGTGTGCAGGAGGACAGCCAGCCCCACCACGGCACACAACATAGCTGCCCCCTTCCAAAACCCTCTGGCTGACTCCAGCTCGGCCAGCACTGTCTGCCAGTCCCCCAGGCACAAGAAATACTCGCCCTCCCGGGCTGGTGGTTGGAGGTGCAGGGAGCCATCAGGGTGCAGGGCCAGCTCCCCAATGCCTGTCAGCCCGGCCCCCACCCGCAGCATCTCCTCTGTCTCGAGGATGCCTTTGGGTTTCTCCCCACTCAGGTAGTGGCCCAGCAGGTCGCGGAAGCCGTGGGCTGGTTGCTGGAAGCGCTCGTACACCATCTCCAGGGGCAGGCAGACGGCTCGCAGCGGGCTCTCCACGCTCACCTGTGTCACTGCTTCAGCATCCGGGGAGGCCAGCAAGAAGGGGACAGTGTAGACCTGCTCTGAGAGCACCCGCTCGCTCTCAGTCCTGCAAGCGGAGAGCACAGCACTGAGATGCGGAGAACCTGAAGGAAACCTGAGCTGCTAGGGCTGAACTGGGGGAAAGGACTGGAGACTCTACGCAAGCTGCTTTCTGCCTCTCATGTGTCCCCAGAGGTTGGGGTCTGGAGCCGCCGGTGCAAGCCTGGCCCCGATGTCCCCTCTGCTGCTCACCAGCTCCGTGCCAAGCTGTTCCAGATCAGCCGATGCTCTTTCAGAAGCAGCTTTTGGATCACGCCCTGCATCCCCCCGTGGTATTGGCTGGACAGCGCAGCCTTGGCTGGCAGCACTATGCCTGAGGACAAACGGATGTATCACAGCCAAAGGATGAGAGCCTGCTCCCTGTCCCCAGCGTGTGGCCATGGGGACGCCTTACCTTCCAGGGCAACATAAGGCAGGCACCTCCCATCGGCTGCAGACACCACTGCTGGTAAACTGTCGTCAACCTGGAGCTTCGGGGCCTCCTGGAAGAGTAGGGCTGAGCGTGAACACAGGCACAGGCAGATGGGCTGGCAGCAGAGGGTTTGTGCGTGGCATTTGGCAGGACGTGACCCACCCGGTGCTAGGCATCATGATGCTGATGGAGGGCGCAGACATCAGCAGGGTGCACGGGCTCTGGGCCGGACAATGGGGCAGGGACAGCGGGCGGGGGAAGGCACAGTGAGACAGGCTACCTGTATGCGTGCCACAACTCGGGCTTTCTTCCTGTACAGGTAGTAGAAGAGGCCGGAGAAGGCGAGGCTGGAGCCCAGGCACAGCAGCTCCACGGGGCTGATGGGCGGCGCATCCATGGCACGGGCTGGGGCAGCGGCTCTGCAAGGTGAGCACGTGGCTGGGGCGGCGCTGGGGACGTCCCGCTACCTGTGACCCCGCGGGGGTCAGCTCAGCACCCGCAGTGCCGGGGCCGGAGCCCTGCACCCGGCCCGCGGCCCGCACTCCCTCCTCATCCCGCACCCGGCTCGGACCCTGCACCCAGGGCCTCACCGAGGCCTGGCGTTCCCAGCGCGAGCCCAGCCCCCCCGGCTCGGCCTCGGCCCCCCGGTCCGGCCCCGCCGCCGCCGCCGCTCACCCCGGTCCGGCCCGGCCCCGCTGCCCCCCGAGGAGCCTAGGCCCGGACCCAGGCCCGGCCGCGCCGCCTGCCGGGAAGCGTAGTTCAGCCTTCGCAGCGCGGCGGCGGGGCCGGCGGGGGTCGGAACTACGCCTCCCACCATCCCTCGCGTCGAACTACGGCTCCCGTCGTGCCCTGCGACAGGCCGCGGTGCTCGCCGCGAGGCCTACGAGCGCCTACAAGGCCCGGCGGGCATTGCGCGTCGCGGTGCCGCCCGTGGGGGTGCTCAGCGCCGCGGCCGCCATTTTCCCTCCCGTCGCGGCCGAAGGGGCGCCCGAATCCCAACGGCGCCCCGGTTCGTCGCATCGCGGCCCCCCAGGAAGGACCCGGAGACGTCGGCATAGGTGGAAACTGCATTTAATCGTTCAATAAAGTCAGCGAGAGCCACCCGCAGCGGAAGGCACCAGTGCCCGCGGCCGGGCCCGGCGGGCAGGGACGGGGGAGCCAAGCCGGGGCGGGAGGGAGCGCGGGGACGGCGGGGCCGGGCGGCAGCCGGCCTCCATCCGCACAGCCCGGGGACGCGTCCCCGGCACGAGCGGGGCGGGGGGCAGAGCCGGGGCGCCTCCCGAGCGGGGGTCCCCGTCCCTACCACACCTCACAGTGCTTGCCGGGGTTCATGGGCGAGCCCAGCGGGCAGCCGAAGTGCTGCACGAAGTCCCGCGAGTTGCTGAGGGTGCCGATGACGCGGTACTTGTCGGGGCTGTGCGGGTCGGTCACCAGCCCTTCGTGGGAGCTCTCGGGTGTCCGCACCGAGCACCACACCTGGGGGAGGGGAACGGCTGTGGGGACGGGGGAAACCCCCCCGCCTTGGGGGGCGCGGAAATGGCAGCCGGGGGGGGGGCTGCGGAGCCGTACTTGCGCGAAGCCCACGAAGAAGAGCTGGTGGTTGGTGAGCCCCAGCGCCGGGAGCCGCTTCTCTTCTCCGTTCTTCTGCAGCCAGGATTTGTACGCCTGTGGGATGGACGCCACGAAAGCGTGGGAGGAGGTTGAGGGCTGTGCCCCCCTCCCCGCCCCGGCGGTCCCACTCACGTTGTAGGCCGCCTTCAGGCCGCCGTTGTCGGCGATGTTCTCTCCCAGCGTCTGGCGGCCGTTGACGTTCTCGCGGTGCACTGTGTAGCGGCCGTACTGCTCCGTCATGCAGGCCGTGCGGTTCTTGAAGGCCTCCAGCGAGGAGTTCTGCCACCAGGGCCGCAGGTTGCCCTCCTTGTCGTACTCGCGGCCTGCGGGACCGAGCCGTGGGGCGGCGACCCCAAACTCGCTGCGGGGTTCCCCAAACTGAACACCGTGGGGGGTCTTCAGGGGACTTGGGTTCATGCGCTCTGGGAGCACGGTGTCCCCCAGCCCCTGCAGCGTGTTTATCCCCTTACGGAGCCCCCCGCTGTCCCCTGTGACCATAAATTCCCCCCACGGCCCCCGCTCGTCCCCTCTGGCTCCGGTGAAGGCGCAAAGCAGAGCGGATGTGAGAGGGACCCATCCCAAAAGGAGGATGAGGAGGAGGTTGGGGGGCCACGGGCCGGCCCGAGCTGCAGACACCGTGTCCTCACCAAGCGGATGGAGCGAAAGCTGCACAGAGAAGCCGGGGGGAGGTATCGGCAGGTGCCACCTGGGGAGACAGGACATAGAAGGGGAAGCCAGCCAGCCGGGTTGGGGGGTGGCCAGGGCCACGAGCATGCATGATGCAATGGATGGCAAAGCAGCACCCTCTCCCCACACCCAGGGGATGAGTCCGGGAGGGGGATGGGAAGGCGACAGGGGCTCCTGTTGCTCTCACCTTGGTCATCGAAGGCGTGGGTCAGCTCGTGTCCCATCACCACGCCGATACCACCGAAATTGAGGGCTCTGTGGGGCCGCAGGAAAGAGGTGAGTGAGTGCAGAAGGGGTGCAGCTGGGCAGCCCCTCCAGCTCATGAGTGCCCCCCAGCCGGGAGCTGCCCCTCAGCTCCATATCGGGCTCACTTGGGGTGGTTGCGGGCGTAGAACGGTGCCTGCAGGATGCCAGCGGGGAAGACGATGCCGTTCTTGGTGGGCAGGTAGTAGGCATTGACGGTCTGTGGGGTCATGCTCCACCTGGGGAATGGGGGACAGGGATGTGTCTCCCCCCTCCATCTCCCCCCTCAGGGCCCTCCTGTGCCATCTCCCTCCTTGGGTCCCACCTGCAAGGGGCTGGCACCCGCCCCATGACCAAAGGACCCTGCGTCCATCCTGGGGAAAAGCCAGGGTACCCACAATTATCTGTGCCACCTCATCTCTTGAAGTGCTCTAACCTTTGTTCCCACCCTGGAGGGGTCACCTGTGGGGAAGGGATGCCTAAGTGACACAGGACTTACTGGTCACGGTTGGGAGGTTTCCGCAGCTGGTCAGCCATCACTTTGGCAGAGAAGTTGTAGAAGTTGAGCATGTTCTGGAAGAAGGAGTCCTCGGAGACCTCGTACTGGTGAGGAAGAAGATAGGTGAGGAAGGACTGTCTCTTGCTGCATCGTCCCACCACGGGTTGTGTGAAGGTGTCGGACCCCTCCCCATGAGCCCCTACCCCATCGTAGACATCATCCAGCTCTTTGTTGTCCAGGATGAAGTCTGGGAAGCCGATCATGTCATAGATGGCATCTGCCTGCATGGGGAGAAGCCCTGGTGGTCAGATGGGGCTGGGGGATACCGGAGGGGCCTCCTGTGGATCTCTCACCTTCTCCTTGGCAGCCTGCCTGGTCTTGTCATCCATCCATTCCAGCTGTTCCAGGGATACCTCAAAGGCTGTCCGGATCTCACTGATCATCTCCTCCGCCTAGGGACAGGAGAGGATGCTCTGTTCCCCGTGCCACTCATGCAGGGATGGGTTGGGCAGGAGGTGGCCATGGGTGAGCCCCGCATCCCATCCCCAATACTGGGGGTCCCATTTCACCGTTCCCCAGGATCTGGGGGAAAACAGGAGATCTCATGGATGGGGAAGGTATGTGTCCTCACGATGGCCTTGCTGTCCCGGTCAAAGGTGGCTTTGACGAAGAGGGAGCCCAGGGCGAAG
Source organism: Gallus gallus (assembly GCF_016699485.2). Taxonomy (NCBI): domain Eukaryota; kingdom Metazoa; phylum Chordata; class Aves; order Galliformes; family Phasianidae; genus Gallus; species Gallus gallus. Next base: position 15,583,016 of record NC_052540.1, read on the forward strand.
CCCAACGTGTCATCTGTGTTCGAGATGCAGGTCTGCCAGCGGGGCGTGCAGGACTGTGGGAGAGACCAGAGCCCTTGAGATGTTAGGGCAGCCACAGACCTCCCTCCCTGCCCACTGTCTCCCCCTGGCTGTGGGGAGATGCTCCACAGTGAAACCCTGTATCCCAAAAGTTGTACCCCAAATCCTTCTTCAGCATCTGGGGCTTAGTATGCCAAGGGGTGCCCAAGGGCAGAAGCGATCCCAACTACCCCTGCACTGCTATGGATAGAGAAGGGTGGCCCCAAACCCCTCCCGTTACCTTCCTTGTGCCATAAAGTGTCTCCAGCAGCCTCTCCTGGGCTGTCTCAAAGCGCTGGTCCAGGCTGGAGGCTGTTTTCTGCACCAGGTTCCAGATCAGGTAGTTGTTCAGAACGCTGTGGGGCAGAGGGATGTTTCGTGTGGCCATGCGACCAGCACATGGGGGATGTCCTATGCCCAAATGGGGTCCCTGGGGGTGCTCACCTCCTGTCGGTGCTGTTGATGAGCTCAGAGACCTGCTGGAGGTAGGCGTCCCCATACACCACCACAGGCTCCGTCTCTGCCAGCTCCAGTGGAGCCAGTGCATAGGAAAGGTAATCCAGCCAGTCGATGGCAGGAGCAAGGACCTGCAGGGGCATGGGGACATGGTTCCGCACCACTCTTCCTGGGTGTTCCCAGGTCCCCCACCACTTCAAGTCTGTTTTCTGCCCCAAACCGCCGCTCCCTGTTCCTCCCACAGCTGCAGGACAAGGGATGCCCACAGAGCTCCCCAAATCCCAGTGATGGTGGGGTGAGCACCGCACTGCAGCGCATCCGCATGCTGGGCTGCCCAGGGTGTGCTGAGCATGGCCCCGTGCTGGACAACCTCCTCCTGTGTCCCAGACCCAGAGGGAGCATGCCCACCTGCAGCTCCGCGATGCTCATCTTGTGGTAGATCTTCTCATCATCCCGCCGCTCAGCCTGTGGCACGGTGATGTTGGCCAGCAGCGTCTCAAAGTCCAGTACCTGCTGCATCTGCAGGCGGGTGGGCTCCTTGGACCCCCCCAGCAGCATGCCCAGCTCCACCATGTAGTCCAGGTATGCAGTCAGGACCTGGTGAGACCACAAGACTCATCTGCAGCTCTCTTCTGCCCATGGGTTCCTGGTTTGGCCACTCCATGCCAGCTCTGAGAGGCTCAGACCTGCTGCCCCCCTGGACCCGCTGTCCCTGAGCCCCCAGCACCATGCAGTGCTCCTGGACTCACCTTCTCATTGGCAGTCTTGTTCAGGTAGTAATCCCGGGATGGAAGGAAAAGCCCCGACTGGTCCACCTTGGGGACAGAGGGGCAGCATGGGCATCCCATACGTCCCAATGCCCCCAGTGCCTGCTACCCCCAGTGCCCACCTGGATGACGTTGCTGTTGGAGCTCTTGGAGTCTGCACCCACATAGACAGTGAAGAACGGGGTTGCTCGGTAGGTGCCTGACACAATCTTCAGCACCTCCATGAAGCTGCTCTGGTTCCAGGAGCCGGTGACATTCCATCCGCCGATCTGCCACCAAATGGTACCAGGAGGTGTTTGTCACCCCGTGCTGTGGGGAAAGCTCCAGGACTGTCCCCAGGGCTGAGCCTTCACCTTGTCGATGAGCTCCATGAGGGGCTGGGAGCCCAGTTCCTCAATTCGCTGCTCCTTGAGGCAGGACAGGTAGTAGCGCTGCGTCTTCCTCTCTGCCTCACTGCTGGAGTTGAAGCTGGAGTTCTCTGCGGGATACTACAGCTCAGCCCAAACCCCTTCTGCTGGCACCCTCAGACAGTCCCCATTCCCCCCGTGCCCACCGAGGAGGTGTTTCATGATGGCCTGGTTCTGGTCCCAGATGCTGTTGAAGGTGCTCCACTTGGAGCGCCCATTGGGCAGTGGGTTCCTCTTGATCCAGCCCCCACATGAGTACTGGTAGAAGTCCTGGCAGGGGTCGGTGTCCGTGTCCAGGGCCTCCAGGATCTTGCTGGCCACCCGGACGCAGGCGTCCGTCAGGCACATGGTATGGGAGGGATCTGCAGGGAAAGGCATGCCAGGGGGGAAACTGAGGCACGGAGTGGGACTGCTCCTTGGGGTGGGTACAGCACCCAGCGACCTGCTGTCCCCACGAGGGGCGATGCCATCTGTACCCCAGCATGGCGGTCTCCTACCTCTGCTGTACTGGACAGCCAGAGCCACGATGGTGATGCCGAGCAGCAGGGCCAGTGTGATGGCGACGGTGCAGAGCACCAGCTCCAGCTGGGAGCGCGAGGCCAGGCGGCTCAGCAGCGGCCCCGTCCCCTTCCGAAACCCCACCTGGGCAGGAGGCAAGGGCTGACATCACATCCCCTCCCCAGACTGCTCCCAGGTGCCCTGGCTTGGCTGTGGGGCATGGGACCAGATGGGGACTAAGCCTGGAAACAGCCACCCTGAAGCCAGCGCATCCCTTGCGGACGAGCCATTTGTGGATGCTGGTGCACCCCCCGCTGAGCTGCAGGGAAGGGGAACACCCTCTGCTGCATTTTGGCTGCCTTCCAGCACATCATCTAGGGACAGCCAAGGCTGGCCGGGCTCCCGGCCCCACTCCTGCTGCGTGCTGGGGGCTGCAAGAAAGGGGTCCCGAGCAAAGCAGGGGGACTGGGGCATAGCTCACCTCCACGCTGTCAGGGGAAGCGCTGCCATCCCCCGCTGGCTCCGGCCCCTCGTCCTCCTGCAGCGTGGCATGCTTGTAGTCAGGCATCTGAGGGGGGAAAGCAGGCTGGGGGGGGCTGCACCCCACTGCCCCCTCTGCCTCCTACAGCAGGTGCACGGGGGGGACAGGGCCTCCCCCAGAAGCCAGCCCCATCCCCGGTTCACCCTGGGGTGCACAATGCGGGATGCTGGTGGGAGCCTTGGGGCCCGAGCATCCCTGCGTGTCACCATGGCAACAGCAGCATCACCCCGCTGACAGGTGCCACATCGCCACGGAGATGCACTCCCTATCTCCTGGCAACCGTTGCTTAGCGCTGCTGTCTCGCCCCTCCCCCCCACCTGGAACTTTCCATGCAGATGTGCACTGGTCTGAAACATCTGGAAGCCCTCCCCCCTTCCCCCCACCCACGCAGGGCAGGGTGCAGGGATCCAGGGGGACAGGGGTACCGTGGGGGCATCGGCTGGTTGCAGAGGACCAGCGACACTGGTGAGACAGGCACCCTTTTGCACCAGAGTGGGGGGGCAGCCCTACTGCTTGCACTCAACCTGCGAGGGGCTCAGCTAAGAAGGAGGGATGGGGGGGATTGAACTGGAGGAAGGAGCAGGGTGCTTTGGTATAGAGTTTCTGGGTATGCACTATCCTTAGGCTTCAGAGTTAACGCCTGGGTGGGCTGTGGCTCAGCCTCCATCTGCGTATCTCTGCAGTGCTCAGGGGCATGAAGTTGCCGGGGTGTGTGTGTGGGGGGGGGGGAAGGATAAGCGTTCTGCTCCCCGCTCCCAGCTCCCTCGCCCATCACTGGGACCCAGGGATGTTGCTAAGCAGGGGGGGTTCCATCACTGTGGGATGGTGGCATTGGGCAGCTTGGCATGTAGGACTGGGGCCGGCTGGGTGCCCCGATCTGCCGCGGTGCCCCACGTCACCTCCAGCCGCATCTCTCCTGGCACCCTGAGGCTGAGGCAGGACCCAGCCCACGGGCTCCTCCTGCCCCGTCCATGGGGAAAATGGGCCCCCCAGCCCCCGGGCGTGCTGTGGGGCAGCATCCACAAGCTCCAGGTGTGCTCCCCACTCTGGCACAATGAAGGGCTGTGGGTTCATCCCGAGCTGCCCCATTTCTCCCAGCGGGGAGGTCCCTTTGCCCCTCTCCCCCTGCCGCCGTGGGGAGCCCCCCCGGCCCCCTCATCCCACGGGCTCTCGATCCCCTTTCTCCCCCCGGTTCCTTCTCTCCGCACCCCCCCGCAGCCCTCCCCCTCTCCCGCAGCTCTCCAGCCCCAACACGCGGGCTGTCCCCGCGCCCCCCCTCCCCCCCTCCTGTCCCCTGCGTCCCTCCCTGCCGACACTCACGGCGTGTCCGAGCTCCTGCAGGGCCACGTTCATCCTGGCCATCCCGCCTAGCTCCGCTCCCCGCCCGGCCCGCGCCGGGCCCCCGCCGCCGCCGCAGCGCCGCCTGCCTCCGCCATGGCCCGGCACCGGCACCGGGAATAGGTCCGGGAGTTGGAGCGGCGCCGGGCAGGGATGGATGGAAGCCGCCGCAGAGGGAAGGGGCCGGGGTTTGGGGACCAGCGGGGCGCGGCCCGTTGGCACCGGGGGCTGAGGACGGTTGAGACGGGCGCCCTCAAGGGTGGCTGGAGCGGGGGCACCGCTCCGCCCGGCCCCGCCGCCGAGGTGACCGCGAGGGGCAGCGCCCACCGCGCGCACGGGCGGAGCCCCGGCACCGGCACCGCACCGGGCTCGGGCGCGGTCACAGTGATGCGCACAGCGGGACTGGCACAGGGTTCATCACCGGGGACACGCACAGCCGCACCCGCTCCCGTGCCGCGCGGCACGGCCGCCCACGCGGTGTCACGCACAGTGTCGCGTACAGCCACAGCCGCCCACGGCAATGGTGGCTCGGCAGCGCCGTACGGGCTGGGGAAGCCGTGCATCCCGGCGCTGCCACCCCCGGGTTCCAGCGGGCGGGCGGCTGTACAGGCGGGCACAGCGCTACACGCCTGAGTGTGTCACGCGTGTCCGGCAGCGGCTCCACGCGTGTCATTGCTTGGCGGGCACCGATCCCCCGCTCGGCTCCCCGTCCCCATGTCCCCACGTCCCCATCCCGTCCTATCCCCGCCACCGCCGCTCCCCACGCCCGCGGGTGTCACGGCTCGGCGCTGCGCCACGCGGGGAACGCTCGCCCATCGCCCATCGCCCATCGCCCATCGCCCATCGCCCATCGCCCATCGCCCATCGCCCATCGCCCATCGCCCATCGCCCCGCCCATCGCCCCGCCCACTCAACCCACGGCAACGCCCGCCGGGCGCGCGGTGATGACGTCACGAAGACGACGGACTGCGATTGGCTGCGGGCTCGGGCCGGGCGCAGGCGCGGAGCGTGGCCGGTGTGCGGCGGAGCGGTCATGGACGCGGGCGGCGGCGGCGGGCAGAGCCGGGTGCAGGGCGGGCCGGGGTCGGGTGGTGACGAGAAGCCCGCACCGCTGTGGGGCCGGGATCGCCGGGATCCGCCCGCGGGGCCCGAGAAGGAACAGGAACTGGTGAGCGTCGCCCGGGAAGCTGAGTCACGGGGGGGCGGTGGCGTCATCGGGTCTCCCTCCGGCCGCGTGACGTCGCCGGGGTGAGGGGCTCCCGCCGTGACGTCACGTGGTGACACAGCACGGGGAGTTCCGGGGTTCGCTGTCGTCGCGGTAGGGGCCCCGGGGGTGGCTCTCTGCCGTTATGAGGAGGAACAGCGGCGTCCCCGTGCGTTGGGGTGCCCCTAACCGTATTTTCCCTGCCGGCAGTCGGAGGAGGACAAACAGCTGCAGGATGAGCTGGAGATGCTGGTGGAGCGCCTCGGGGTGAGTGCGTGCCCTTCAACCTGCACAGCTGGGGGGGAAATCCACTGTGCCACAGCCCTGGGGGTACTCAGAGCCGTGCCCGGTGGGTGGCTTTCTGCTCGCTGTGCCACAGCCCTGCGGATCTGCCTTTAGCCCCGCAGGATGGGGGGCTGCCCTGCTCTGTGTCTGGGGGGGCACTGAGCCCAGAAGTGACACCTCACGCACTTCCTGATGGGCCTCTTCCATGTGCAGGAGAAGGACACGTCTCTCTATCGCCCGGCACTGGAGGAGCTGCGCAGGCAGATCCGTTCCTCCACCACCTCCATGACCTCCGTCCCCAAGCCCCTCAAGTTCCTCCGACCGCACTATGGCAAGCTGAAGGAGATCTACGAGAACATGGCCCCCGGGGAGAACAAGGTGAGCGCTGCCGTCCTGCGTGGGCTGGGACTTGCCAGGTCCCTGCCTTTGCCCCCTGTGGGCTCAGGGAGGGTGCTGTTTTTTGGGGTGCACTCACTCAATCCCCTGTGAGCCTGAAGCTCTGGCTCTCTGTCCCCAGCGCTTTGCAGCAGACATCATTTCTGTCCTGGCTATGACCATGAGTGGGGAGCGTGAGTGTCTGAAGTACCGCCTGGTGGGCTCTCAGGAGGAGCTGGCATCGTGGGGGCATGAATACGTCAGGTGAGCCTGGCTGGGAGTGGGGCTCGGGGCGGACACGGACAGCTGCCTCACATCCCTGGGGCTGGGTGAGGCTGATTTCTGTGGTGGTGATGTCCCCTTCTCCCCGCAGGCACCTGGCAGGGGAGGTGGCCAAGGAGTGGCAGGAGATTGATGAAGCCGACAAGGCACAGAGGGACACGCTCCTCACCCTGGTCAAGGAGATCGTCCCTTACAACATGGCTCACAATGCAGAGCACGAGGCTTGTGACCTGCTCATGGAGATCGAGCAGATGGACATGCTGGAGAAGTACATCGATGACAACGCCTACTCGAAAGTGTGCCTCTACCTGACCAGGTGAGGGGCTCATGCATCTGCCTGGCCCCTGGTGGGCTGAGGCTGCCCGGCTTCATTGTCTGACACTCATCCTCACGTGCATCTCCTCCTCAAAGCTGTGTAAGCTATGTCCCAGAGCCTGAGAACTCTGCTCTTCTACGCTGTGCCCTGGGCATTTTCCGCAAGTTCAACCGTTACCCTGAAGCCCTGCGCCTGGCTCTGATGCTCAACGACGTGGAGCTGGTGGAGGACATCTTCACCTCCTGCAAAGATGTGTAAGTAGAGACAGTCCCCCGCGCTCTGGGGGTGGCACAGCTGAGTGGGATCCTGATGCTATCAGATGTGGCTGGGGGCTTGGGCAGAGACTCTTGTCCCCAAAATAAAGATGAGCAGGAGCCAGCCATCTCCGGTCTGCCCTTGTCTGCTTCTTGAGCAGGGTAGGTTGAGGTATGCGTCTGCTGTTTGGCTAGTGTTAGGGCTGCCTGGGGGCTGGATGTTTTCAAAGCCTCTTCCCTCTGCAGAGTTGTCCAGAAGCAGATGGCCTTTATGCTGGGCCGCCATGGGGTCTTCCTGGAGCTTAATGAGGATGTGGAGGAGTACGAGGACCTGACTGAGATCATGTCCAATGTCCAACTCAACAGCAACTTCCTGGCCTTGGCCAGAGAGGTGAGCATTGTGCTGGAGAAAGATCCCTGGGCTGCTTCAGGCTGAGATCTGCTCTGGCTGCCAGGCTTTGTGTTCTGTGGCAAAGCCTGGGGAGAGATGCCTTATTCCTATGAGCTTGGCCAGGCCCCACTGGAGATGCTGTCTGTGTAGAGCAGCTGCTGTGGTGTGTTTGTGGGGAGATAACCCCCTTTTTCCTTGTCTCTGCAGCTGGACATCATGGAGCCCAAAGTACCAGATGATATTTACAAAACCCACCTGGAAAATAACCGTAAGAGCTCCAGTTTTGACCTTGTCTGTCTCTGGATAGAGCAGACCCCATTGCCTGTGGTGGGCTTTGGCTGCTCCTTCCCTGTGGCTGGGGATAGGACCTCACCCCTGTCTGGCACAGGACAACTGTGCAGTGGAGCGCCGGCCTGCCTCACTCTGATCTTTCTCCCCAGGGTTTGGGGGCAGTGGTTCCCAAGTGGACTCAGCCCGGATGAATTTGGCCTCCTCCTTTGTGAATGGCTTTGTAAATGCTGCGTTCGGCCAAGACAAGCTGCTGACAGATGATGGCAATAAATGGTTGTACAAGAACAAGGACCACGGTGAGGGCTGGAGGTGTCTGTGGGCTTGGGGTTGTGACCCTTTTTGGGCTCTGCTGAAAGCGAGGCGGTTGGGTACAGCTCTGCTGTGTCCCCAGCCAGCAGGCTGGTCACTCTGACTTGAGCTTTTCTCCCTGGGAACCACAGGGATGTTGAGTGCCGCAGCTTCATTGGGCACTATACTGCTATGGGACGTAGATGGGGGCCTCACACAGATCGACAAGTACCTCTATTCCTCAGAGGATTACATTAAGGTGAGTGGCACTGATCTCACTTGGTACCAACCAGCCTGTCCTGGGGAGCAAGTGTAACCTGTGGGGTGACATGAGTCACTGGCTGGCACGGATCTCTGTGTGGTGGTGGCTGGTGCATAATGGTGCCTCTGTCTCGTAGTCGGGAGCCCTCCTGGCATGTGGCATCGTCAACTCAGGAGTGAGGAATGAGTGTGACCCTGCCCTGGCCCTGCTCTCCGACTATGTCCTCCACAACAGCAACACCATGCGGATCGGAGCCATTTTTGGGTAAGGGTCTGTCCTGGCCTCCTTGGCTGTGTGGGGTGGTGCAGCCATCCCTGACACTCCTCTGGGCTCTCCATAGGCTGGGGCTGGCCTACGCGGGCTCCAACCGTGAGGATGTCCTGACTTTGCTGCTGCCAGTGATGGGGGACTCCAAGTCCAGCATGGAGGTAGAGAGCAGAGCAGAGTGTGCCCCATGAGTCCCTGACAGCTCCTGGGGATGCTGGCGCTGGTTTGGGCTCTGCATGTCTTTGTGTGATGTGCTGTGCTCTAAGAGCGTGGCTTCCTCCCCAGGTGGCTGGTGTGACCGCCCTGGCTTGTGGCATGATATCCGTGGGCTCTTGCAATGGGGATGTCACCTCCACCATCCTCCAGACCATCATGGAGAAATCGGAGACGGAGCTGAAGGAAACTTATGCCCGGTGGCTGCCGCTTGGCCTGGGCTTGAACCACTTGGGTAAGGAAGGGCAGCACCGGTGGTCTTGTGAGCTGGGACTGCGAGCATCCCTCGAGTGCCCTGAGCTCTGTGCCTCTCCACAGGCAAGGGAGAGGCCATCGAGGCCATCCTGGCAGCGCTGGAGGTGGTGTCGGAGCCGTTCCGCAGCTTTGCCAACACGTTGGTGGACATCTGTGCCTACGCTGGTGCGTTGAGCTGACCGAGGCTGAGGGAGGTGGGAGCGGGACCTGGCCTTCTTTCTGCTTATCCTTGCCCTCTGCTGACCCCACAGGTTCAGGGAACGTACTGAAGGTTCAGCAGCTTCTGCACATCTGCAGCGAGCACTTTGACTCCAAGGAGAAAGAGGAAGATAAGGACAAGAAGGACAAGAAGGAGAAAGAGAAGAAAGAAAGCTCAGCTGACATGGGGGCACACCAGGTAGGGAAACCTGAGCTGGAACCTGCAGCCCAGGCATAGGAGCTGCTCCGTGTGGGGTCAGACCCAGAGGCAGTGGCCCTAGCAGGATGCTCTGCTCACACTGTCTTGCTGGGCTGTAAGAGATCACGTTTGGGGTTGGTGGTCCCTGCCTGGCACTCAGCACTGGTGTCCCCGCAGGGTGTAGCAGTGTTGGGCATCGCACTTATTGCCATGGGTGAGGAGATCGGCGCCGAGATGGCCCTGCGCACGTTTGGTCACCTGGTGAGTGGCAGTGGGAGGACAGTGTGGGGCTGGGAAGGGACCTGGATGAAGAGGGCAGGTCTTCTCTCACACCTCGGCCTTGGTAAGCTGGGTTGTGGATACCCCACCGTGCCCTTGCCCTTACCTGGAGTTTAATACCCTCTCTACCCCCGTTCCATGCAGCTGCGGTATGGGGAGCCCACCCTGCGCCGTGCTGTGCCCCTGGCCCTGGCGCTCATCTCTGTCTCTAACCCCCGACTCAACATCCTCGACACCCTCAGCAAGTTCTCCCACGATGCTGACCCCGAAGTCTCCTACAACTCCATCTTTGCCATGGGCATGGTGGGCAGCGGTAAGCCTGGGTGGCAGCTCGTGCGTCATGCGGGCGGCCTGAAGGCTGCTGGCCCAGTCTCTGAAGGCTGGTGTCCCAATCCCTGCCTTCTCCAGGTACCAACAACGCCCGGCTGGCTGCTATGCTGCGGCAGCTCGCCCAGTACCACGCCAAGGACCCCAACAACCTCTTCATGGTGCGGTTAGCCCAGGTGATGATCCCACACTGGTGGTTGGGAAGAGGCAGGGTGGCAGTGGGACGGGGGGGCCACTGTGTGCTGCCCCACTATGTGCTCACGTGCTTTCTGTGCCACACCAGGGCCTGACCCACTTGGGCAAGGGGACCCTCACCCTGTGCCCCTACCACAGCGATCGCCAGCTCATGAGCCAGGTGGCCGTAGCTGGACTGCTGACCGTCCTTGTGTCCTTCCTGGATGTGCGCAACAGTGAGTAACGTGTGCTTGGCCACCGCCCCAGCACCCCTCCATCCCACACCCACACCCTTGCCTTCATCTCCTTTCAGTTATCCTGGGCAAGTCCCACTACGTGCTCTACGGGCTGGTTGCAGCCATGCAGCCCCGCATGTTGGTCACCTTCGATGAGGAGCTGCGCCCTCTGCCCGTGTCGGTTCGGGTCGGACAGGTGAGGGGGCAGCCCGGTGTGTGTGGCTGGGGGTTCTATCCCTGCATCTCCTCCCCTCTCACTTTGCTTCTCCCCACCCCCCCCAGGCTGTGGACGTGGTGGGCCAAGCAGGCAAGCCCAAAACCATCACTGGCTTCCAGACCCATACCACCCCCGTGCTGCTGGCACACGGTGAGCGGGCAGAGCTGGCCACCGAAGAGCATGTGCCCGTGACCCCCATCTTGGAGGGGTTCGTCATCCTGCGCAAGAACCCCAACTATGATGTTTGAGCTGGGGGGAGCGGGGCTCGGGGATGGGGACAGGCGGTGCGGGCTGGGGGGGGAGAATGACTGTGGGTTTGTTTGTTTTTTATTTGTTACCGGGAGATGAGGAAATAAAGTATACGTATACTGGTGGTGCTGTGCTCTCCTTGGATTCTGATAACGCTCGTCCTCGTGGAGCCCCGAGGGCTCTTAATGCCCTGTGAGTGCCTTGGGGGGGTTGATAGCTTCCCAGCTGCTCTGGTGCTGCAACGGAATTGCTCTGGGAATTTTGGGGATGAGGAGAACCCCGTCCTGCTTCCGAACCACCGGGGTCGGTGTCCCGAGTGGGGCTCTCGTTCTGGGGAACTACAGGTGGGTACCTGTGGCTCGCGAGGAGGGCAGGGCGCCGCTGGCTGTCCCCGCAGGCCCCGGCCTCGTCCCAGCCCTCGCTGTCCCTGCGTCCCCCCGTGCCTGCCGCCGGCCGGGCGCCCTGCCACGGCCTGGGGTGCCGCGGGGCCGCTCGAGGACACGGGGGGGGGGAGGGTTGGCCAGGCCGGGGGTGGCACCGAGAGCGGCGCGTCCGTCCCGTGGACGGTTCCGAACACGGCGGCGGCGGCGCGGACGGGCACCGGGACCGCGCGCTCCCGCGGGGGGCGGAGCTGCCGCGCAGTGCGGGCGTTCCCAGCGAGCTCCGCCCCTTTCCTCCCTCCCGTCACGTGACATAGGCGAGAGGGCGGGACTTCCTCGGCGTCACGTGCCGCGGGCGGCCCCCGAGGCGGCTTCGGGCGCAGCGGACGTCGCCCCGCCCCCCACGCCCCTCCCCCCGGCGGCGCGCCCGGCCCCGCCCCTGCGCGCGGCGCGGCTCCGGAAATGGTCGTGCTGCGCTGCGCTGCGGCTGCGTCGGGCCGCGCGCGCTGAAGGAGACTGAAGGTAACGGGCGGGGGCGGGGCGGGCGCGCGCCGCGGGGGGGGGGGAGCCGGCTGATGGGGGGGGCACCGGCCCCAGGGTGGCGGCGACGGCGGCGCGAAGCCCGGGGCCTCGCGGTGCCGCCGGGCCCCGCCGTTGCGCTGCCACCGCTACCGCCGCCGCCACCACGTGGGCGCCGCCGGTCTTTCCGCCGTTATCCGCTTTCCGCGCCGCCGCCGGGCCCCGCGCTCCGGCGGAGCCGCGCCGAGCGCCGTTCCGTCCCCACGTGCCGCCGCCGCGCACGTGCTCCGCCACCGGGCCCCGCCGCCGCCGCCGCACGTGGCGCGCCCCAGCGCCCCGCCCGGGCCCGGTGTAGGGCCGCGGGGCCATGGCGGCGGGCGGCAGTGACACGTGTCCTTGGCAGAGGCCGCGCCGCCGCGGGGGGGAGCGGAGCGCCGGGTGCCGCCCTGGGCCCTGCGCCGTGCCCCGCTCCGCTCCGCTCCTTCCTCCTCCCGGGGCCGCCAAGATGGAGCCGGCCCCTCCGGCCTTCCCCCCCGCCCCGGGGTGAGTCACCGCCGCCCCGCTCTGTCCCCCCCCCTCCCGCCCGCAGCCGGTCGGGCCGGTCCGGGGCCGCGTCAGGCGGCGGTGCCGGGGCCCGGCAGACGCCGCGGCGGCTCGACCCGGCCCGGGGGAACGGCCCCGTCATCGCCCCGCGGCGGGGGAGGAGGGCACGGCGGGACGCGGGCGGCCGCACGGACGCTGGGGGAGGAGGGGGGGGTCGGGCGGAGGTGGCCGGGCCCGGTAGGCAGCAGCAGGAGGGGCTCCGCGGGGCCTACGCTGCCCCTGTGGGCCGCGGGCCCCGGATCCCTTCGGGCGACGCTTCGGGCCCGTAGGGCCGGGCCTCCGCCGCCTGCGGTGTGGCCTGAACCCGCGTCTGAGGCGCCGGGGGGCACCGAGCGGCCCCCTCAGCTCAGCCCCGCGCCGGGGGGGTGGCAGCGGGACAGCCCTGGGCCTCAGTGTGTCTGGGGGCCCTGCAGCAGGCCCCGCGGCCTGACCCGGCCTCTCGCAGGGCTTCGGGCTGACTGTGTCTCTCCCCCCCCCCCCTCCCCCCTCCCCCTCTCTCCCCTCCTGCTGTCCCAGTCAGTCGGATGAAAGGTCTCTGCAGGCCCGCTCAGTCGGCCCAGGTTTTTCCCGCGGGGGGGTGAGTATGGGGTGCTGTGCAGGCACTGGGGGGCCGGGTTGCGGTGTCCCTCCCTCTGGGCCCAGGCTTGTGGCGGTGGCGGGGAACCCGGTGTGTCTTTGTGGGCCTGGTGGCGCGGCTGTCCCCCAGAGCTGCTGTTGCTGCTGTGCCTTAAATCCTTTTGGCCCCCCGTTAACCGGGGCTGTCAGTACTCTGAGTGTGGGATTGGGCCCCATCCAAGCACCCGGATGGCATCGGGGCTGAAGGCTGTATTTGGTGCTGGGGGTCCTTCTGAAGGGTGCCACCCCCACGCCTGGGGGGTGACAGGAAAGCGAGGAGGGGGATAGCCCGTGCCTGGCTCACCGTGGGGCAGGGGGGCCAGCAAAGGGGCTGGGGGGCCGGTGGGGCCGTTAGTGCTGACGCAGCCAGGCGTCAGGTTACAGGCACTGCTCGTGGGGCGGCCTGGCTGGCACTGAGCCCCCCCCCCCAGGCCTAATGCTGCCATGGGACACGGGGACCCCTTCTGGGTTGCATCTCAGGGGGTACCTCCTCTCTCCTGCCCGGGTGCCCTTTGCGCTGGGGCAGGGAGCGCGGAGCAGGGTGCCAAGTCCCTCCTGGGACCCAGCTGTGTCCCCAAAGGCGGGAGTGGTGGCGGCGGTGTGGTGGCAGGGGGGGACGTGGGAGCTGCTCCCTGCCCTCCCCGGTAGGCGTTTGCGGCATGAGCTGGGCTCCCGGCACCACCGGCAGGAACAGGTTTGGCCGGCCAGGGGAAGCGCTTAGTAGGTCAGCTGGGGTGGAGCCAGGGCACCCTAGCGTCAGCCTCTGTCCAACTCCACCCCAGCTCCTGGAACTTCTCAGAGGGGCTGCGTTGCCCCATTTTAGGGTAGGAGAATACTGCAGGCTGCGGCGCTGAGAATACGATGCCATCCAGCTTATGCCTGTGCCCGCAGATAGCGAGGGGATCCTTATGCACAACCACATGAAATGAACAAAGCTCCACAGCCCACAGGAGGAGCCCCGACAGCCCCGCACCCTGCCCCTTCTCCTGGACTTCCACAGGTAACAAACAGCCCCTCCGATGGCTTTTGGGGTGGGAGGTGCCCGACTGCCTCTCTGATTTGGGTTGAGGCTGCTAGAGGCCGTAGTGCCCACTGGTTCCCTCCATGCAGTCAGCGTTCCCACCTGGTCAGACGGCACCTGTGATTTTTAACCCGACACCGACCTCACAAATGAATACGCCTTCTCAGCCGCGACAGGTAAGGGGTTTGGTATGGGAAGAGGAGGTTTTGGGGAGCTGGTTAGGGTCTGCGGCCTTCTGACTGAGCAGCCCACACTCTTCCTGCTTGGCCACAGCAGTGCTGGGGGCGTGAGGAGCCTGATCCTGCCCCATGGGGCTGGCGTGCACCTACCCCAAATCTCCATCGTGATGTCCCTTCTCCCCAGCTCTGGGGTGAGGGCAGACAGCTCCTGCAGGGCACCCACCAAGTGACCGCTCTTCTCTCCTTCCTCCCCTTTCCAAACCTTGCTCGCTCCTCTCTCAGTTTCCAGCAGGGCCTCGTGCTATTCACCAGCAGGTACTAACCAGTCCCTACCCTGCATGCTGAGCACCCGGGGCAGCCCCAGAACCTGGCACTGCACAGAAACACTTGGGGAGCACGTGGGGAGCTGCACCGAGCCCTAGGGGGGAGCAGGCTGGAGGAAAGAGGTCCCTCTTTCAGTGGGATCAGCTGGAGGGGTTTCACTGCAGTGTCCCCAAGTTCCTTGGCTGCTCTTGCATGAAGTCTAGTGCATGTGGCTGTGCCTGTGCTAGTCCTGGCCCAGGCCACTGCTTCTGCCTGTGCCTCTCTCCTCATCCTTTTACCCCTTCTCTCTCTTTGGGGGGGGAGGGGGGCTCTCCTGAGGCAGCAGCTGTGCCACGCTGTGGCCTGTCCCTGACCAATGCAATGCCCTGGGAGCAATAGTGACTTTCTGCAGTGTAGCCAGCATGTCCCTTAGGCTGTGGGAGGCTGCAGAAATGGTGGGGCTGGGACCTGACAGGTCTTGGTGCCCTGCAAGCTGGATGTGTCCCCTTGCATTCTGCCTGCAACATTGTGACCGTCCCTCCTGCTTTTCATGGCCCCTGGGAGCGTGAGCAAAGGTTCTGTGCCTCGATCAGCTCAGAGGGACAGCTGGGGACAAACCTAGTGACATCCACAGTGTGCTGGGTCCCCCTGGCTCCATAGAGGCCTCCAGAGGGGCAGGCAGCTCCCCGCGTCCCCCAGCATGGGTGGATCTGGGATGTGGCCATCATCGTGCTGGGAGCTCGGCTGCTGCTCCTCCATCCCACAGCACCAAGCTTGCACTACCACCCCTGTCCCCCTCCCACCACCCATCCCCTTGTCCCATCCCAGCGCGGCAGCGGTAACTCCTGTCTCTCTCTTTCCCCTCTCCCTCTGTATGCGTGCACTTGCTATCAGGGAGGATTCAGGTCTCTCCAGGTAACGCTTTCTCCTTGCTCCAGCCTTGCCCTGCGCACCGGGTGTGCAGACACCTCCTTGCCTGCTGCCTCTGTTCCCCAGCCCTGGGGTGCTGCCACCCAGCAAAGCAGCAGGCAGGGAGGCAGGGGCTGGAGGGAGCTGCCAGCTCCGTGTCCCGGCTGTCCGGCACGGTGCTGCACGGCACAGTGGGACTGCAGGTCCCAGCATTCAGTGCGAGTGCCGGCCCCCATTGCAAGGCACGCCGGGACCTGCCGCTGAGCTGCGTGCAGCCGTGGCCGGCTCCGGGCGCTGGCGCTGCCGGCCCTGTTGGGCTGGGAGTGGGCTGTGCTGGGCATGAGCTGGGTCGGATGGAGCCAGGCGGCCCCCCCCGCAGGTGCGTGGGGTAATGTGGGGTGCCTGGAAGGGGGGGGGTGTGGGGGAACTGCATCCTGGTGGGGGGGGGGCTCCCCTCTTTAAATCTCCGCCCGGGAGTGCGCTCTGTGTCTAGGATGAGTTTTGGGGTGATGGGTGCTGTGGACCTTCTGCTTGGGGTAGGGAGGGGGCCTGGCTTGGTTGCCTTGGCACTTTGGCAGGGGGGGTACTGGTGCTCTGGCCTCACTGTATCCCTGTCTCTCCCAAAGCATTTCTACCAGAACAGGGCCCAGCCTCCCGCCAGTGCATCCCGCGTGCAGAGCAACACAACGGCCCGGCCTGGCCCTCCTGCCCATGTGTATCCAGCTGCTTCCCAGGTGATGATGATACCCTCTCAGATATCCTACACACCTTCCCAAGGAGCCTATTACATTCCCGGACAGGTGAGGGCTGTACCCCGGGCTCCGCGGGAGGGGGCTGGGGTGGGCCCAGGGTTGGAGCCCAAGTTTGTTCTGGGGGGTGGAGGGGGTTACCCTGGTTCTCTGAGCTGTCCCTGGCTCCATCAGGGTGTTGTCCGGCTCTGCAGAAGGGCAGCAGCCACGGGGTTCTGTGTGCTGACTCTGGATACGTGATGCTTGGCTTGTGTCCTGTGCCCTGCCCTAATGGCACACAGGTATGGGGCATGCACAGATTTGGGATGTGCCTGTGCCCTGCTGGGGATATAGCCAACTTTCTTCTCCTCCGTTTCAGGGTCGTTCCACATACGTTGTCCCAACACAGCAGTACCCGGTCCAGCCCGGTGCCCCTAGTTTTTACCCTGGAGCCAGCCCCACAGAGTTCGGGACTTACGGTACAGACTGGGGGGATTACTCTGCTTGCCATTGCTCTTCCACCCACTGCGCTTCGTCCCTTTTGTTCCCCTGATTCTGGCCTCCCTGCAACCCCACAAAATCCCTCTTGTCTCTGGGCTTGGTGAGGTGCCTTCTGTGACTGCTGATACCACTATGTGTTGTTTTGGGATTCTGGGGGTGCTCTGTGTCTCCTGATGCAGCCCTGAAGGCTGTGCATCGTGTCCCATCTGTCCACCCACCTCTTTCTTTTCCAAATCAGGATGGATTAATGTTTAACTGCCCAGGCAGAGGGACAGGGCAGACTTTATCCCCTTTTCCCCTCGGCTTGCAAGCTGGCGGAGAGCAGTTGTTTGGTGCTGCCTCCCCTCCCTGAGCCAGCTGCCTGTCCTGGGTGAGCAGGGTCTGGGCAGTGGCTGCTCCGCGCCTGCCCTCTCCTGGAGCTGGGGAATGGTGGTAGAAGCAGCCCCCCCTCCTTCCCCCGGCTTGTATGCGGCCACCCGGGCTGTGACTATATTTAGGCTTAGTCCGTCCCGGGAGGCCTGGTAGACACAGAAATGTGAGCTGAGGCCTCCGTCCCGTCCCCGGTATGGCAGCAAAGCAAACCGGGGCGGAGAGGGGTTTCTCCTGAGCCAGGTACGTGTTTGTCCTCCCTCCCTTTTATCCCATCAGCCCCTTGGAGGGAGGAGGTGCCCCCAGGCAGTGGCCAGCTGGGCCCAGTCCCAGCGCTCAGCCCAACGCCTTACTGCTCCATAGCGCCCGGAGCCCTGCCTTGCTGGGTGTTTTTGTCCCCTGGTCTGCAGTCTTAGGGTCTCCTCCTTCCCCGTCTGCCTAGCTACCAGTGGGGTTTGAGGCCCTTCTGGTGCTCCCCCAGCCCACCACTGGGATCCTCTTTTGTGGCTTCATTGCTTTCCCAACATTTGGCCCCAACTGCATGCTGCTTCCCTGGGCAGCCAGGCTGGCTCTGCTTCTCGTGTGGGTCACCAGAATGGGGGCAATGTGGCCATCAGTGCGTTGCTGAGTGAGTTCTGTGTTCAGTGTAGCTGGGAAATGCTAGCGCTGGGAGGAGGCCAGGGTGCAGCTGCCCCTGTCTCTCCCTGTGCTGGTGTTGCAGTCACTCCCTGCCTGGGGCACGATGCAGCCCTGGCTGATGCTAGCCCTCCCTGAGATGCTCATCACATGGATGGCTTGGGAGGAGCACGGCACCTTTTGGGGGCTGGATCAGGGCCCGGTGCTGCCTCCAGCCCTCAGCATCGCTCGGTGCTATGAGCTCAGTTCACGGGGGTCTGAGTGGGGAGCCCAAGAGTGTGAATGAATGGAGGGCGTGGATGGGGCTGTGTGGAACCGCCCTTAGGCTGCTGCTGGCCCAGGAGAGATAAGGGAGCTGGTAGGAAGGCAGCACCCCTGGAGCCAGGGCTCCTGTGCCCAAGCATGGCTCAGCGTCCCAGAGAGACTGGTGGTGTCCTGGAGCCGGTGGGCACGGCTGGGTGTGGGGGCGGCGCAGGGACGCCGCGTGTCATGGGGAAGGAATTTAGTCAGGCCTGTCGGGTGGGTTGGGGTGATGCAGGCCAGATGCAGCTGGGGTTCTCTGCAGCGTGGTGTGAGTTCCCCCAGCTCCTGGCAGTCCCCCTGCCTTTGTGGGAGTGGGAGAACTGGACTCGGTGGGTGCACACTGGGCACCTGCTGCCTCTCACGCTCTCTCCTCTCCTCTAGCGGGTGCCTATTACCCGGCCCAGGGGGTGCAGCAGTTCCCGGCGGGGGTCCCCACTGCCCAGGTCATTGTGAGCCAGCAGCCACCGATCCCCCCAAAACGAGAGCGCAAGACGGTAAGGAGCCATGCGCCTCGGGCGTGGGGCAGATGCGTGCTGGAGATGGGGATGGTGCCATGCCTAGTGTGGGGCACGCTGCCTGTGCCGGCTCTTTTCTGGCTGCCTGCTGTGCTCGGTGTGCAGAACTCCAGCTGAGGGTGGTATGGGGCTGTGCACCTGGGTCAGGGGGCTCAGTGGGTGCCGACGACCTTGGCTGTCCCAGCGGGCGGCGTTGTGCTGAGTCATGGCTCCGGGGGGGCGGGTGTGCCGCGGCTGCCAACTGCTGTCTGCTCCCGGAGATGCTGGCGCTCAGAGGCCTTGCGTGGGGCCTATTTATAGCGGGGAGCCGAGCAGCTGCTGGCCCCGCACTGCACCGCAAGCTGGGGGACAGGGGGTGCTGCTGGGCTGGGGATTTCTCCAGGAGTACTGATGGAGAGGCATTGGTGCTGCTTAGGCTGGTGCTCTTGTTGGTACCTGGCAGCTGGTTCTGTTTGCAGATGAGCGAGCAAGAGCCATGCCTCCTCTGTGTACTGGACCCACACATCCCACCAGGGTGTACTGCAGCTTGTGCTGCACCCACACTGACTGTAGGGATGTGGGGTGCCTGCAGCGCCTTTACCAGCGTGGTGCTGCCTGTGATCCACCAAGCCATGGAGGCAGGCGCTGGTCTGAGCGTAGTGACGCCCTCGAATGGCTGGGAGCACCCTGCTGGCTCTGGCTGCTTGGTGGCATCTGAGACACACCCTGCTGTGCACCATCCCTTCTGGCCAGGCAGTGGGATAGCACCCTCTCTGTGAGGCTCTGTGCCCTGTAGGGAGGGGACATGCCACTGGCTGGGTGCCCCTTGGGTGCTATGTTCCCCACCCCACTGACAGTTCCCCTCTCTCTGCTCTGGCCTATGGACAGATCCGGATACGAGACCCCAACCAAGGTGGCAAAGACATCACTGAAGAAATTATGTCCGGAGCAAGGACCTCATCTACCCCCACCCCTCCCCAGGTCGGTGGCCCCCATTTTCCCAGCTGGGGTGCTGGGAGATGCATGGTGTCCTGCTTAACTCCCTCTTTGTCCCCTTAGGCTGGAAGCGGTTTGGAACCCCAGGCCAATGGAGAAACCCCTCATGTAGCAGTTATTGTTCGGCCAGGTATGTGCGCGCATTGGGGGCTGGCTGTGCCACATTGCTCCCTGGCACAGCTGGTGCCAGGCCCCATGCCAGCCCCACAGATCACTTGGGGCTTGTGGGGACAGACGTGTTCCCTGTGTACCTGGAGACCAGTGTTTCCACTGTTGGTTCCAGGAGAGTTTATGGGGACTGTCTTTGCTTGGCCTGGCTGTACCCTGGGCACTGGAGGACCCCCATCATCCCTGTTCCCCGTTTGTCCGCTTAATGTGGGTTGGCACATCTGTCCCTTCCCCTACTGCTGACGGAGATCTGGAATTTAGGGGGATCAGGGCACAGCAGGGGTCAGAGCCCCTTGCTAACACCTCCTCTCTTGCAGATGACCGCCCAAAGCCCGCGCTGGTGGTGAGCAAGCCCGTCTCCCTGGAGCCCAGCAAGTCAGCGTCCCCGTCGCCTCCCCCTCCCCTCATCCCCGAGGTGGAGCCTGTGGTGATGTCAACTATGACGCTGGTGCCAATGGAGCCCCCCATGGAAGCGGACACTAAAGTGGAGCTGGGCGAGGCGCCGCCCGACCTGCACCAGACGTTTAGCGCTATCACTACAGTGCCAGGGGCTGGGGAGCTGCCCCTTGTACCCCCACCTGACATGGACACAGCGGCTGTGGTGGAGGAGGAGGTGGCAGAGGAGGTGGAAGAGGTTGCCATTCCTCTCCTGGAGCCCACCTTGCAGGCGCCCGCCCTGCCCGAGGTGCCATCGGTGCCTGCCGCCCCCCTCATGCCAGCCGTGCCCCCGGTGCCAGCTGCGCCGTCGCCGCCGCTTGTTGTCCCGCCGGTCCCTGAAGCACCCGCCAAACCCGCCTCTCCCAGCCCCCCGCCGCCCCAGGAAGAGCCCTGCCCTGAGCCTGTTGCTCAGCCTGCTGCTGAGGCCAATGGGGTCTTAGAGGAGGTGCCCCAGCCGCTCCCTGAGGCGCCCGTGTGCCAGCCGGTGCCTGTGCCCATATCGGAGCCTGCCCCGGTGCCCACCCCAGCGCCCACTCTGGACTCTCCCATTGCGCAGCCTGAGGAGCTGCCCTTGCCCAACGGGATGGAGGGCTCCAGCAAAGTGGAGGCGAGCGAGGAGCAGCCTGAGTCGGACATCAGCCCCATCTCGGAGCCCGAGGAGCCAGTGCAGCCTGGAACCCCCGCCTCCCCCCCAGCAGAGGAGGAAGAGGAAGAGAGCGAAGGCCCTGCTGAGGCCCAGGAGCGGAGCTCAAGTCTGGCCCCTGCCCCGTCGCAGACCTTGGAGGCGACTGTGCAAGGTTTGGGGTGCTGGGGGGTTATTTGGATGGGGTGTTTGGTATAGGGATGTGGGGAAGATGTTGAATGGGGACGGAGCGTGTCGCCCTGGGGCATGATGTGGGTATGGTTTGATTTGAGATGTGTGGGAGTGCCCTGGCTCAGGGGCTATGGGGCACTGGGAGATGTGGATGCGTATAGGGTGCCTTAAGCACTGGTGTGAAAAGGATGTACTGGGGTTGTATTTGATGCTGTCCTGAGACTTTGCGAGTGTGGGGAGGGGGTGTGTGCTGGGGATGGGTGGATGGGTGGAGATGTGCTTTTGAGAGACTGTAAAATTACAAGGCTTGGAAAGTATATAGGAACCCTTGTGAGGAAAGTGGGGTGCCTTGGGGTTGTGGTGGAGGAAGATACTCTATATTCTTGTTTTCTGAGGCACCCCACACACATGTGGAAATTAAACGAGGGGGCTAAAGGAGGATCATGCACCCTTGGGTTGGGTGTGGGGGATAGGGTGTATTCATAGAAGTATGGGTTGCAGAAGTACAGGTTTCTGTAAGAAGGCACGGGGCGGATGTGTTTTTGAGGAGCACGTCTGTGTAAGGTTACGTAGGGCTGCTTGGGTGGGGATCATGCATCCTGAGGGCAGTGTATACGGGAGGAGAGGTATGCATGGCAGCGTCTCTGTATAAGGGAGATGGGATATCCTTGTGCACAGCCCTGCACAGGGGCAGGAGTGCTGTGAGGATGGAGAGCCCCCGAGGCTAGGGAAGGGTGTGGATGCGGTGCTGCATTATAGCACAAGGTGAGCAGGGGTGTGGAGGGGGAAAGGTATGGAGAGTCCCTGCATGGTGCTGTGTGTGTGAGCAATCAGTGTGTAGGTATTGTGGTTGGGATGGGCTGTGCTGGGAAGTGCTGGGACCCTGTCCTTGTGTTGCTCAGTGCTACTGAGGCCTCACCAGTGACCTCAGAGCTGGCACTAGGTCATGTGGACGCTGCGTCAGTGCCCAGCCCTCACATTCTTGCCTCTTTGCTAGTTGCTGTGTCGGTGCCAAAGAAAAAACGAAGGATGAAGGAGCTGAACAAGAAGGAGGCAGTAGGCGATTTGCTGGATGCCTTTAAAGAGGTGAGTGTCCCAAGGCACCTAAGGATCACTTTGCATCCCATGCCTTCTTGTGATGAATTCTACTTTGTGCCATCGTGTCTGGGCCACTGATACTCCATGATGGTAAAGAGGATCTGAGGGGGCAGGACACCTGGTGTAGGGCAGAAGGGCAGGGTTGGACTCGCAGCGTGACTGTTGTCCCCATCCCTCTCCTGGTACAGTCTCAGATCAGCGACAGTGCCTCAGAGGTGGAAAACAAGCCTCCCCCTTCCGCCCCTGCCCGAGAAACAGAGGACGCAGCCCCCACCCGTCCCCAGGAGGAGTCGGAGGAGACGTGGGAGGAGAAGGAGGACAAGCTGGCCCCAGAGAAGGGCAAGGCTGGGGACCAGAAGTACCGCTACAAGGAAGGTGAGCCCTGCCTGGGCCTGTGAGGCCTCTGATGGGAAACACCAACTCTGGCTCCAGAGATGGGGAGGCTCTGGGTGGCGTGGGCCAGCTGTCCTAAGCGTCATATGCTCCTCCTGTCTTGTCCTCAGACTTTGCACAGTGTTGGGGACAGAGGCTCTGGCACATGTGTCTTGAGCAGGAAGCCAGTGGCATCAGGCTCTCTAAGCAAGCAGGGTTGTGTTTGTGGGGTGCCAGGGCAGGGCAGCTCTGTGGTTGTCTCAACCCTGTCTTGCTGCTCCCCAGCATCGCAGTCCCTTTTTTCTCTCTCACTGCAGAGCAGTGGAAGCCATTGAATCCTGAGGAGAAGAAGCGGTATGACCGGGAGTTCCTGCTGGGCTTCCAGTTCATCTTTGCCAGCATGCAGAAACCTGAGGGGTTGCCCCAGATCACGGATGTGGTGCTGGACAAGGTTGGTGCGGTCCTGGAAATTGGGGTTTGGGGGTTGGGCATCTCTGCTCTGCACCATGGCAGGGCTGGGCAGGGACCCATCTGCTGTGCTCTGGGTCCTGCTGCAGCACTTGTCATGTGAGCAAAGCATAGTGGGAGTCATGGGAAGCTCTCTGGGGCCATTTTTCCAGTTCTTTGTCCCGGCGCTGAGGCTGGGGGATGGATCCATTCCTCCTCTGCCCCCCCGGGCATCCTCAGCCCTGTGTACCTTCGCAGGCCAACAAGACCCCATTGCGGGCGCTCGACCCCATCCGCCTCAGCGGCATGAACTGCAGCCCTGACTTCACCCCCTCCTTTGCCAACCTTGGGCGGCCTGTCATGGGCAACCGGGGCCTGGTGAGTATCTGCCTGCTCCTTCTTTTGCCATGCTGAACCCCCCTGCTTCTCTGTGATGATCAAGCCTTTGAGCCACTGTGTCTGGGCCACTGATGTCAGTGATGGAACTGAGGATCTGAGCAGGCAGACGGGGATGTTGCAGGAGCTGGCTGGCCTGGCCTGTCCACCAGAAGGGCTGGAGCAAAGAGTTGAGTTTCTTCTTCCTGTGTCAGCCTTCAGGGTTGGGTCCTCGCCGCTCACAGCAGACTCAGAGGAAGGAGCCCCGTAAAATCATTGCCACTGTGTCCCTCAATGAGGATGTCAAGTTGAACAAGGCTGAGAAGGCCTGGAAACCCAGCAGCAAGCGTGCCTCTGAGGAGGAGGATCCTGAGAACATCAAGACACAGGTAGGAGTTGGGGGCAGGCGGGTGGTGCACCTGGTGCCTCCTGAGGAGGGCAGGGAAACTTAACTGACTCTTGCTGATCCCGTTGTCCTTACAGGAACTGCTTCGCCGCGTCCGCAGCATCCTCAACAAGCTGACACCCCAGATGTTCCAGCAATTGATGAAGCAGGTGATGGAGTTGTCCATCGACACGGAGGAGAGACTCAAGGGTGTCATTGACCTTGTCTTCGAGAAAGCCATCTCGGAGCCAAACTTCTCTGTTGCCTACGCTAACATGTGCCGTTGCCTTATGGGGGTGAGCAGGGGCTGCGGGCCTGGGATTTGTTCAGGACTGAGCTGAACACACTGCAGTGTGCCAATGCCTCTGCATGGGGTGGGCAATTTACCTCTAATATGAGGAAAAATGGGGTGTGTGGCTGGCGGGCTGAGCACAGAATTGTAGCACAGCATCACAAAGAGGTAAGGTGGTTTTTCTCTGCTTTAAGCAGTAACCAGGGGTTGGGACTTCTGTGGGAGGCACAACTCACACTCCTCTGGGTTGTACCTCTCCCTGCAGCTCAAAGTGCCCACGACAGACAAGCCCACAGTGACTGTGAACTTCCGCAAGCTGCTGCTCAACCGCTGCCAGAAGGAGTTTGAGAAGGACAAGGATGACGACGAGATCTTTGAGAAGCGGCAGAAAGAAATGGATGATGCCAGTGCTGTGAGTTGGGGGTGGAAGCTGCAGCTGGGGGCTGGCACCATGCCCTCAGGTGGCTCAGGGCTCTGACCTGCCCTGATGTGACCCTTGCAGCCCGAGGAGAAGGCGCGCATGAAGGATGAGCTGGAGGAGGCGCGGGACAAGGCCCGACGGCGGTCCCTGGGTAACATCAAGTTCATTGGAGAGCTCTTCAAACTGAAGATGCTGACAGAGGCCATCATGCATGACTGTGTGGTGAAGCTGCTCAAAAACCACGATGAGGAGTCTCTTGAGTGCCTTTGCCGCCTGCTTACAACCATTGGCAAGGACTTGGACTTTGAGAAGGCCAAGGTACTCCTTGCCCTGCCCCATCTTGCCCTGCCCTGCTTTTAGGAGGAGTGTGACCGTGGTTCTATGCCCCTACAGCCCAGAATGGACCAGTACTTTAACCAGATGGAGAAAATCATCAAGGAGAAGAAGACATCATCCCGAATCCGTTTTATGCTGCAGGATGTGATTGATCTCAGGCGGGTAAGGCCTGTGGTCTGCTGTCCCCTGCTTTGTTTCATGGAGCTGCTGGCCTGTCCTCTGAGTGCCAGCAGTCTGTGTGTCCTTGAGAGCAGAAACGTGGGTATGTAAGCTGTGGCCAGCCCCAGAGACACCATGCTAGCTCCCAGCCCTTGGTTAGCATGGCAGCAGTAGTGGGCACACAGTAACTGGCGGCTGTTTAATGCAGGGAGCTCCTGAAACGGAGCCCTTTTGTGCCAAAAGCTGCCACAGCATGCCGGGAGCTGTGGTGGCCGAGGTGGGTGGGCTCTGGGGGCTGGACAGATAGGAAGGAGGAATGTCTCTGCCTCCGTCCTCCAGCTGTCTGAGTATCCCCTGCCCTGCTCTTCTGCCCTCTGCAGAATAGCTGGGTGCCACGGCGAGGAGATCAGGGCCCCAAAACCATCGACCAGATCCACAAAGAGGCAGAGATGGAGGAGCATCGGGAACACATCAAAGTGCAGCAGCTCATGTCAAAAGACAAAAGGAGAGGACCTCCTGGACCATCCATCAGCGGTGAGTGACTTAGGGCCACCAGACACAGGTTGCTCTTTCTGCTCACTGCTTGGGTTAGGGCTGTGCCTGACTTCTGTGCCCTTGTGCCCAGGTGGACGCAGCAGCCTGGTTGCAGATGATGGCTGGAACACTGTTCCCATCAGCAAGGGCAACCGGCCTATTGACACCAGCCGGCTAACGAAAATCACCAAGGTGACACTGGGGGGGAACGCTGTTGGGCTGCCTGGCCCCACAGTCTTGGTGCAGGGCTCGGAGCTGACTCTGTTCTCTGCCTTCAGCCTGGATTGATCGACTCCAACAACCAGCTCTTTGCACCAGGCGGGCGTCTGAGCTGGGGCAAAGGCAGTAGTGGAGGGTCTGGCGCAAAGCCTGCAGATTCAGGTAGGCGGTGTGGGCCAACTTGGTGGTGCCGTTGAGTGGGAATGGGAACCCTTTCTCCCAGCGGTTTCTGTACCGGGGATATGCCGAACTCTGAGGCTCCCCTCTTTTCACGCCCAGCATCTGATTCAGGGCGACCGGCCACAAGCACCTTGAACCGCTTCTCAGCACTCCAGCAGTCCACCCCTGCTGAGAGCTCGGAGTCCCGTCGCGTGGTGCAGAGGTGAGTGTGCTGGGGAAACTTCCCCAGGTTGGGCAGTGGTCAGTTGGTGTGTGGGTAAACGGAATCTGATGTCCAGTCTGGAGTCGTCGTCTGTGGCAGGATGGAGGTGTGGGCATGGGCTTGGTGTGGGGTCACTGCGTTCTTGTGGGAAAGGCAGACCACATCTTTAGCTGCACAAGCCCAGATGCCATCAGAAATGGGAAGGCAGATCTTTCTGCTGTACCTTGGCACTTGGAGGATCGCAGCTGGGTGCTGTGTGCAGCCTGGAGCTACAAGGAGTAGACATCCAGGGATGGGCTGGAGGGATTCTTACAAAGACTGTTGGGGGTAGTTGGAGCTGAAGTGCCAGATCCTGGAGACTTGGATTTGTTCAGGCAGGAGAAGGAAAACCTACTGCAGCAAGGGAGCAAGGGAAGGTATGGGGAGGATGGAGCCAGACTGCCCTTAGCATTGCTGAAGGTCAGAGCAAAGGATGGCAATGGGCCTTTGTTGGAACAGGGAATCTCTTCCCACGAGGGTTGTCGAGTTGTAGAGGGAGGAACTGGAGAGGGCTGGGAATTGGAGTAGGACAGTGTTGCCTTGCATAGCTCTGGAGATTTTGGGGTCAGAGAAGCATGGCAATGGGCTTCTTCACACTCTTTCTTCCTCCCACCCAGGAGCAGCTCCAGCCGCGACAGGTCAGAAAAGGCTGGGGACAGAGGGGACCGGGAGTCACGTTCAGAGAAGAGCAGTGACCGTCTGGAGCGTCCTGATCGGGGAGAGCGGGGAGAGAGGAACAGGTCTGCTGTCACCAAGAGGAGCTTCAGCAAAGAGACAGAGGACAGGAGCAGAGAACGGGAAAAGCAGAGTGGCCCTGAGGCCGTGCGTAAGACTGCTAGCATGTCAGAGGAACGGGACAGGAGCCGAGAGACGAGTGAGTTGGGGAGGAGAGGTGTCCTTGGAATCTGGCTGTGGGCTGAGGCTCTGCTGGTCCCAGGCAGTGCCTGATCCTTTTGCTCTCCTCAGTTAAACAAGAGCCAGCACCTCCTGCGGCATCACCCAAACCCATGCTGTCAGAGGAGGAGCTGGAGAAGAAATCTAAGGCGATCATAGAGGAATATCTGCACATCAATGATATGAAGGTGAGAAGAGGAGGTAGCCAGGCACCCACAGGATGTCATCTGCTTCTCCAGGCAGCACTGCTGTTGGACAGGTTGCTGGCAGTGCCAGGATGAGGAGCGGGGAGCAGGGGCTAGCTGGGGGGCAGCACTGACCCTTCTGTCCCAACAGGAGGCCCTGCAGTGTGTGCAGGAGCTGGGCAGCCCCTCCTTGCTCTACGTCTTCGTGCGGAATGGCATTGAGTCCACGCTTGAGCGGAGCACGATCTCCCGCGAGCACATGGGGGTCCTGCTGTGCCACCTGGTGAAGGCTGGCACGCTCTCCAAGGAGCAGTACTATAAAGGGTGAGGGACTGAGGCAGCTTGTCCCCAAAGCACTATTTGGCCTGCCTTTGAATTCAGCTCTCCTGAAGTCCCTCCTAGCTGAGGGCACGGGGATTATTGGATCCCAATGCCCCTCTCTCTGCCCTCCAGGCTGCGGGAGATCCTGGAGATTGCAGAAGACATGGAGATTGATATCCCGCACATCTGGCTGTACCTTGCCGAACTCATAACACCTATCCTGCAAGAGGAAGGCATCCCCATGGAGGAGCTGTTCAGGTGAGGGCTGTACCCCTGTGCGGGACTGCTATGGGGTCCTGGTGGGGGCACATGTAACAACCACGTTGCTTGTGCCCCACAGGGAGATAACAAAGCCCCTGGTGCCCCTTGGGAAGGCCACCACACTGCTGGTCGAGGTGCTGGGCTTATTGTGCAAGGGCATGGTAAGTGCATACTGCTCACACAGTTTCCAGCGTATGTGTTGGGACTGGCACAGGGAAGGGGTTGAACCCTTTTGCACATGGAGAGGGTGGCGGTGGGCAACGCCCCTTGCTGTACCTGGGAACTGGGGCAGCTGGCTGCGGGATGGGGAGCAGTGGCACTGAGGGCTGACTTGAGGTTTTCTTGCAGAGCCAGAAGACTGCGGGCAAGCTGTGGCGGGATGGGGGCCTGAGCTGGAAGGAATTCCTGCCTGAGGACCAGGACATCAACAAATTCGTCACAGAGCAGGTGAGAGCTGGACTGTGGCCCCCAGACCCTGCTGCTGGGAGCAGCCTTCCCCTGCATTGCACCTAACAGCTTGTCTCTCTTGCGTCCCCCAGAAATTGGAGTACACAATGGGGGACAACTCGGACACGCCAAGCTGCAAGGAGCTGACCTCGGAGGAGCTGTGCAAGCAAATGGACAAACTGCTGAAGGAGAACTCGAACAACCAAAGAATATATGACTGGATTGAGGTGAGAGTGAGGGCAGAATGCCTGCAAGGCATCCTCTCCTGGCTCAATTCACATCTCACAGCCCCTTCCTCCTTCCTTCAGGCCAACCTAAGTGAGCAGCAGGTCTCGTCCAACACATTTATCAGGGCCCTGATGACATCTGTGTGCCATTCAGCCATCACCTGTGAGTACTGGGGGGAGGTGGGGGCTGGTGTGCCCTTGCAGCCCCCCTCTCACACCTTCTCTCCTGCAGTTGAGAACCCGTACCGTGTAGACGCCCTGGTCATTAGCAACCGGGCCAAGCTGCTGCAGAAGTACATGCGGGATGAGCAGAAGGAGCTTCAGGCACTCTACGCCTTGCAGGCTTTGGTGGTGAAGTTGGACCAGCCTCCAAGTGAGTGTCATGCACAGGGATGGATGATGTGGAGGGGGGGGGGGGGGGGGGGTGGCAGGTGTGTCCTTGCCATCAGGGGGTGGCTGTTGGCTGGGGTATAGCAGGGTTTTCCCTTCTGTCCCACTCAGACCTGCTGCGGATGTTCTTTGATGCTCTCTACGATGAGGACGTCATCAAGGAGGAGGCCTTCTACAAGTGGGAGTCCAGCAAGGACCCGGCCGAGCAGCAGGGCAAAGGGGTGGCCCTGAAATCAGTGACAGCGTTTTTCACCTGGCTCCGGGAAGCAGAGGACGAGTCAGACAACAACTGAGCAGCTGTGAGGAGGAGGAGGAGGAGGAGGAAGGGGGGAGAGCATGGGGCACCCTGGGGTGTGACTCCATCCCCTCCCAGCCCTGGCCCCCTGGACTTGCTCATGCCGGGGCCGAGGGACCTGCTGTGCCCCCAGCAGCAGCATCCCCCTCTCTTTTTATTTCTCCTCTCCCTCCTCCCTCCGCCCCGGTTCTGTCGGCCAGGCCTGTACTAGTTTGTCACGATGATAATAAATGGATGCTGATGGAGGCGGCTGTCGCTGTGGGTCTGCTCCAGGCCCCTTCTGTCCCCCCCCTCCCAGCACACTGTGTCACCGGGAGCGGGGGCTGAGCCCCCCAGGCTTATGTCATGGGGGAGGGGGGTGAGATGGGGAGGACGTCTCCCCTCCTCTCCCCCCTCCTCTTCCTCCTCCCGCCTCCTTGCTGAAATATAGAGAGATTATATATATATAAACTTATTAAATTTGGGTTGGGGACAGGAGCGTGATTTCTCCCCCTCCCCTGTCCTCTCTCTATTCCCCTATCACTGCCTGGAGTCCTCCCTATGGTTTTTTATTTTAAATATCAATCATTCCCCCCAGCTCCTGCTATGACACCTGGGGAGGGTGCCGGGGGAGGAGGGGGGAGGGGCGGGGGGGAAATGTGTGACCCTTTCTCTCTGGGCCAGGCTGAGTCCCCGTCCTTCCCCCGTAGCCCCCATCCTCCCCACCCCAAACGTTTAAGGCCACAATTGGGCAAAGCGACGGGGCGGCCCCGCATCCGCGGCCCCTGTATTTATAGAGCACCGGATGTGACGAGCCGCACGTGTAATTATTAAAACAAGGATTCAATAACTGGTCACGTGAATTTGTAAATAATTTTTTTTTTTGCTTTTTTTTTTTTTTCTTTTTCTTTATGGAGTATTTAATTGAAGATTTAAAGGCATCTTTTCACCTTAAAACTGGAAATAAAAGAACATTGCTAAATAATGCCCCGTGTGCCGCTGTTGCCGCCTGGCCCTATGCCCCTGTCCCTTGTCCCTTGCCCCCTGGGCTGGCATTTGGGTGCCCCAGGGAGGGCCACCCTGAGGCAGACGGTAGGTACCACCCTCCTGGGGCTGGGAGGGGGGCGTGGGGTGCTCAGCTCTCCAGGGTTGGGTGTTCCTTCGTGTCCCCAGACCCTGCTGTTCATGTGGCATGGGGTGGAATGGGCCTTAGTGCCAACACGCGGGGGACAATTTCCCCATCCCCAAGCACCGTGTATCCCTCTTGCTGTGGGCATGGAGGTGGCAGGAGCTGGGGGATCTATTTGGGGCAATTCTGTGGCAGGAGGGGAAGGGATGCACTAGGCTGTGCTCTTATGCCTTCTGTCTTGGGGGATTTTCTCTCTGCAGTCTTGCAGTGGACATGGAAGCAAGGCTGCATGGAACCTCTGGGACTGTAGGTTCCTTTGGGGTATCCTGGGGTCGAGGTGAAAGGTTGGCCCCTGGTGTGGGGTTCGCCCTATCTGGGGCTGATGTTGGCTATGTTGGGCTGCTGCTTGCTGAGTCACCCTCGCCATAGCCTGGAGGGCCCGGAATAATTAACCAGAGGCTGTTCCCCAGATTAGAGGCTGATCTGGCTGAGCTGCAGCCCTGGCAGCACTTAATGCTGGGAAGCATTTGGCAGAGAACGGCTGAGCAGGGCTCCTGGGAGCCATGGCCATAGGGCTCCCCCTGCCCAGGAGCCGACGAGGGCCGAGGTCCCCGAGCCCTGGGCCAGGGTGGCACCCGGCAGTGCTGTCGGTAGGTTCCAGGGTGAGCAGCCCTCTGCCTGCGACGGGGCTGCTCGAGGTTTGGGGTGCATAGTGCGGCCTCCAGCTTGACTCTGGGGGGAGGTGATGCCAGAGGGTCCCCTGCTCTGTGCCTCCCTGGGGGATACCCGGGCTGCTCTTTGGGGCGGGCGCTGTCCGCGGTGCTGTCGCGGCGCTCTCCGCGGTGCCCGGCCTTCCTCCCATCCTCCTCCTCCTCGTCTTCCTCCCTCCCCCTCATCCTCTTCCTCCGCCCCCCCTTCCTCCATCCTCCATCTGCCTTCATCCCCCCGCTCCTCTCTCCTTCTCCTCAGCCTTCCTCTCCCTCCCTTCCTCCTCCTCCCTCTCCTCCTCTTCCTCCCCGTCTCCCCGCCTCCCCTCTCTCCCTCCTCTTCCTCCCCCAGCAGTGACGTCTCTGGACGTGCCCGGTACCGGCCCGGCTCACAGCACCGTTCGGGGCTCCGGGCCCGGTGTCACCGTCCCGGGGGGGCTGCGGACACCGCCTGGGGCCGCCCATGCGGTCGGGGGGCAATGCGGACGGCGCGGAGCCGGCGGTAGTGCCCGCACCGGGGCCCCCCCCGGGAGCATGGGCTGCATCGGCTCCAAAACCACCATCGGTGGGTGAGCTTCGTCGGGATGGCGCTGCCGGGGGGGCGTGTTTGGGGCCGAGGGGGGTATAGGGAACGTACAGGGTCTTGGAGGCGTGTGGGGGGGGGGGGGGGGGGGGAGGTTGCGTGGGTTATGGGGAGGCTGCTTTTGGGGATCCTGGAAGCTTTGGGGGTGGGGCTGATGCGGTGAGGGTGGTGTATGGGGTGGTTGTGGGGTGTGGAGAGTTGTGGGGGCTGTAGGGTCTGGGGAGGGGGTGCAGAGAGTTATAGGTACGCAGTATGGGGCATATGGGGATCTGGGGGTTGCTGGGGGGCTTGGGTATTTATAGAGGAATGGGGGCCATTGGGGGGGGGATACGGAGAATCTGGGGATACTGGAGGACTTGGGTATCTATAGGGGGTTGAGGGGGCGTAGAGGACTTAGGGACATTGCTTGAGGGAAGTCAGGGGGCTCGGAGTGAGGAAAGATAAGGAGAGATGTGTAGGTGGGGGGCTGTGCGGGGGCTGTTTATGGGTTCAGGGGTTGGGCAAGAGTTATGGGATTAGGATATTGCTCAGGGGCCTGCGGGGGTGTGGGAGGCTGTGAGAGCTGGTGGGGTTTACTTGGGGTCTGGGGGGCTATGGGGGCTGATGGAGGTGGAGGCAATGGGTGGTTGCAGGGATGAGTGGTGACCCCAGACTGGGGCTGGTACAGGCATGGTGGGGTTGTCCTGCGAGTGGCTATGCTTGGGGGTCACCCAGGGGTGCCTCTGCCCATAGCTGATGGGGAGGGGGTGATGCCATCAGCAGCTTCCCCTGGAGCCAGACTGGGGTCGAGGAGCACTCTCTGCCCCCCATATCCCACCCCATGGCTACCTCACATCAGCCTGACACACCTCAGAGCAAGGAAATGAGGCTCTGCCCCAGCCCCTGGGGGTCCACTGCCTGGTCAGGAGCTGCGGTGCTTTGGGAAACCCCCCCCAACACCGACACTGGGGTTGTCAGTGCTGGAGGGGGCAGGTACCCCCCTGTTTAGGGCTGTAGAGCTGGTGCAGAAGTACAGCCCCACCAGAACAGCCTGTCCCAAGCTCCCCAAGCCCTAAACTCTACCTCAACCCCATTGGCATCCTACCTGCCTTGGCCCCATCCCAGGGACACCCAGCTGAGTGCAGCCGCTCGCTGTGTTCCCACCCCATCCCCGTTCCTGGGCGCGCGCATCCTGAGCTCCCACAACCCGGGCCAAGGCGGGCCGTGTTCCCACTCCCGGTGCCAGCCTGGTGCCGCTGACACAGGCGGAAGAGCTGCCCGGCCGTGAGTCACCCAGTGCCGCAGCGCCGGTGCTCCGTGTGATGAGTTGCGCTCGGCCTCAGCTGGGCAGATGGAGGCACTGAGCTCTCCCCGCAGTGGCCGTGGACACGACCCTGTGCGTGGAGTGGAAGGAGGTGAAAGCACTGTCCCCGCTGCGAGCCGCCCGTCCGGCCCCATTGCCCCGCCTGTTGCGCCAGGCCTCCTTCGACAGCCAAGACTTCCTCGAGGTACTGCCGCACCGGGGCCCTGCTGCCTGCCCTGCCCGGCCCCACAACCGGCTCACAGCCGGCTCTGACGTCAGCCCTGAGCTGGGCTGTATCCTGGGAGAAATCAGTCCACGGCGCCGCGTTACCATGGCAATACGAGTTGTTGCGCGCCTCCAAATCCCGCATCGCTTCCCCATGGCCGTGGGCACGGGGATTGGGAAGGGATGCCCCAGCACAGCGGGTGCACCAACAGCCTTGCACGTGTGTGTGTGCGTGTGTGTGTGTGTGTGTATGTACGAACCATGCTCAACTGCACACCAACTACAGAGAGCAGAACGCATGTGCATATATGCAAGTGTTCATGCACAGTGGCTGTATGTGCATCAGTGCAAGTGCACGTGTGTAACACCACAGCGATGGGAGTGGGCACGCCTCTTAGTGCATGCACAGCCTGACACCCCTGCCCACCCCACAGGTCAATGTTGAAGACACTGTCGAGATGCTGCCCAAGTCGCGGCGTGCGCTGACTATCCAGGAGATTGCCGCCCTTGCCCGATCCTCGCTGCATGGTAACTGCCCCGGGAAATGGGGGCACTAGGGAGGGTGCTGGGGTCCCCGCATTGTCCCCGTGGTACTGATGGGGTGTTGCCCCAGGCATCTCGCAGGTGGTGAAGGAGCATGTGACGAAGCCGACGGCCATGGCGCAGGGCCGCGTCGCACACCTCATCGAGTGGAAGGGTTGGTGCAAGCCTGTGGAGCCGCCCACTGCGCTGGAGAGCGCCTTCAACTCCTACTGCCACCTGAGTGAGGGCGAGCAGGAGGCACGCTTTGCTGCAGGTGGGTACTGCATGGAGTCTCCATGTCCCCATCCATCCATCCATCCATCCATCCATCCATCCATCCATCCATCCATCTATCCATTCATAAGCCTTCTTGTCCCCACTCATCCATTCTTTCATCTGTCCATCCCTCCATCTATCCCCACATCTCCATTCACCTGTCCCCATATCCCCCTCCATCTACCCCCATGTTCCCATCCATCCGCCATCCACCTCTATGTCTCTATCCATCCATCCATCCAACCCATGGGATAAGGTGCCCTATCCTAGCACGTCGTCCCTGCTGCCCCGGTGCCCCCCCAATGCTCTCTGCTGGCCGTGTGGGGGTTTGTGCCACCTCCCACTGTGACCACACTGTCCCGTGCCAGGCGTGGCGGAGCAGTTTGCCATCGCCGAGGCCAAGCTGCGCGCCTGGTCCTCGGTGGATGGGGATGACTCCAATGATGAGTCCTACGATGAGGACTTCATGCCATCCTCGGAGAGCTCCCTGCCAGCCGGTGAGCACGCTGGGGATGTGTGGACTGGGGACGGTGTCCTGCTGCCAGGACTCCCCATGGTGCCACCATGGGGCTGGCAGTGAGTGGGATTCCCGGCCGTGGGGCTGACCGCTGTTCCCGCAGAGCATCATCCCGGCGCGGCGCTGCTGCGGGACCTGCTGCGGGGCCACCTGTGCCAGCTGGGAGCACGGCATGGCTCCTGCGAGCCTGAGAGTGACTCGTCGCACACGCTGTCCCCCAAAACCCTCTGCTCCAGCCTCTGCAGCCTGGAGATGGTGTCCCCCTCCGAACTCACTGCCAAACTGCTGGGCTCCCTGGGGGGTGAGCTGCCCCCCCCGAGCAGCCAAAGTGCCTTGCGGGGTCTGGTATGGCCCCGCTGCCAGGACTCGCTGTCCCCCATGCCCTATGCTGAGGCCTGCCTCTCGCCTGCCGAGGACGAGGTGGTGCTGAGCAAGGACTTCGCGCTCCGCCGCAAAATCTCCGACGTTGCCTCCTCCGGGGTGGTGTCACTGGAGGAGGAAGATGAGGAGGAGGAGGAGGAGGAGGAGGAGGATGAGGCTGAAGAGCCGTGATGTCCCGCAGGGACCCTGCCTCTCCCCAGCACCATGCCCCCCAGGACTGACGGGACCTGAAGCTGTGGGGCTGGCTGTCCGCATGCATCCCCTCGCCACCCCTCTTTGGGCACTGAGCCCCCCACCCTGTTGGCACAGCTGAACCTTTCTGGGCTAAGCCCACAGTGCCCCAACTCTGGACCAGGGCTGGGGGTGGGAGATGGGGCACGGAGGCTTTTCTCCTTGCTCCCCGATGAATTTTATACTGTGAACTGCTGCCTTGGGACACGGGGTTCAGGAGGGGGCCAGGGGGGTGCTGATGTGCCACGGTGATGGAGGTTTCTATGCTTTTGTATGCATGTGGGGGCTGACATGGGGAGGCTGTGGGTGGGAGTGGGGCGGGCATGACACCCCTCCTGCTGGGGGACTCCCAACCAGCCCCATGGTGGGGGCCCCCCGGGTCTGCTGCGGGCCAACCTGGGGTGTGTGACAGGTCCCACGACTGACGTCCCTGTCCCCAAGTTGCTCACCCCTAGCAGGGAACCAAGTGCCTACATGGAGGTGATCACCCCCCCTCGTTGTATCTGGAGGGGTGACACCCCAGTACAGGACCCCCAGCTGTCCGGGCACACCGTTTGGGGGAAGGAATGCCAATTTTCATTGACGCTTGCCCTCCCTTCCTGCATGGCACGTGTTCTTGTGGGGCTGCTTGCCCACTGCATGCCACCCCTTGCCCCCCCCCCCCATCCCTGCACCCCCCCATGCCCTTTGCTCCCACACTGCCACATGCCCCCAACTCTGCCCTGTGCCACCCCGTTCCTGTCGTGGGGCCCCCACCTCTGCATGACCAAGCTGCCAGGGGGGGCCTGATGCCATGGTAAGGGGCTCCCTGCCCCCTGACCCCCGTGCAACCACCGCATATGGGGACATCGGCCACCCAGAGCAGGACCCAGGGATCCTGGCCCCAAAACCCACAGTGGGATGGGGAGAAAGGGGTGTTTGTGTGCATGCACCGCTGAGGGGGTATGTGCACATGGGTACATCCGCATGGGGTGCCGGGATCTGCCCCGTGCCGGGGTGCCCCTGCCCCTGCCTCCATCCCACCTGCCCTCCAATAAAATCAGTGGTGTGAGCGCTGCACAGCTGCGTCTCCTTGCAGGAGAGGGGCCCTGGTGGGGTGGCAGGACGGCGGTGACAGCAGCGTCCCCTGCATGTCCCCCCATAGGGTGATAGAGAGGCCCCGGCCGTTATCTCGCATTCCTGGCCGGGCTACCGGGCTAATTATGGGCATGTGGCAGCAGACACCCGGCCATCCCCCTGCCCTGTGCGGGGTACTGGGGACAGGTTGGGCGGTGGCAGTGGCATGGTGACATGGCATCGCTCAGCTCGGCTGCTACGTACCGTGCTGAGCGCATCAGCACCTACAGCCAGGGGCTGGGTGCCGGCGAGCCCCACTTCGAGGGGGAGAGGTACCACTACGACACCTTCGGGTACCCAGGTATGGGGGGTGTGGGGTGGGGGACCCCAAAATGCAGCCTGCTGCCCGCTGCCCAGGCACTGCCAACCTGAGTGCCCCATGGACCATCCTGCACCTCTCCTCCTGTCCCTCTCCCCAGTCGAGTACCTTCAAGGGCTCCCCAGGGTCGCCAGGCTCATGGTGCCCCCTGTTCTTCCCTCCCTAAACTTTACAGAGCCTCCCAGTGCCCCCAGACACCCCCATGTCTCTTTCTCCCTCAACCCCAATCTTCCTGGGTGCCCTTACGTCCCCCAACCCCTGTGCACCCAGATCCTCAAGGTGACCCAGATGCTCCCATTCCCCCTTCCAGAGCTCTCACAGTAACACCCACCGCCCCCGCCTTCTTTCCCCAGACTTTTCTGGCCATCCCCTATGCGTCCCCCTGTCCTCAGGCCACCCCATACTCCCTCCCCATACCCCACTTCTCGCTGAAGCCCCCCACAATGATCTCAGCCCCCACTTCCCCCTCACCTCCCCCACCCCCTGACCCGCATGTTGTGCTCCACACCCCTATTCCTGATCCCTGCAGGTTCCCCGGGCTCCGTGTGCCCCTACACCCTGGGCACATGGGTGCGGGTGCAGGGTGACACCTACCAGGTGGTGGCCGACGTCAGCCAGTTCGATCCCCCCGACATCGTGGTGACCACCACCAACGGCCACGTTGCCATCTGGGCTGAGAAGGTGAGGATCCCCTCCTCCCTCCCTAAATACAGTCACTTGTACTGGGCTAACTGGGAAGCAGCCTGCTGCCCGCTCACCACGCGTGACCATTTTATGCCACTGTGCCATGCAGGTGGCAGAGGACGGCACAGTGTGCGACACTTTCACCCACCAGTGCCGGCTGCCCGAGGACACGGACCCACTGTCAGTGAGCTGTGCCCTGACCGATGCTGGCACGCTGGTCATCACCGCCCGGCGCCGCGCTGGTGCCCGTCCCGGTGAGATGCCGCAGCCGCTGTACCGCAGTGAGGCAACGCTGGGTGCGGGGACAGCACGGGGACAGTAATGGTGACTGTGCCATGGGGCTCGGTGCCCCCTGCCCACCTCCGTGCCCAGGCAAGGTGGCTGTTTATAAAGTCCTTTAATTAAATTAATATAAAAATCTCTGTATTTACACAGTGGAGGGGTTGCGGGGCCCCCATTCCTGGCACCGAGGCACTGGGGAGGGGGCGACGATCACTCCCGTCCCCGTGTCCCTCGACCCAATGTCTTTCTGCCCCACGCTTGGGGACACTGGGGTGCCCACTGGGGGCTGTGGCTGTGCTGGGGGGCAACGGGGCCGGGAGGGGTAGAGGTAGCAACAGGGGGAGCCCCGGGGCGTGGGCAGGTTGGGGGGGCACCTGGCCACCCCATGGCACTGAAAGGAGGATGCCTATGTCCCCCATAGGATGCCCCCGCAGCACCCCCGACGCAGGGTAGGGGTCTGGCGTCACCGTCACTTGCTGGTGTCCCCGTCATCAGGGCCGGCCTCGCGGGGCATGGAGTGGTGCTGGTGGCGGTCCCAGAGCTGGCGCAGGTCGGTGGTGTCCAGCTCACCTGCACTGGTGCTGCTGCGGCGGAAGCTGGCGAGCGGTGGCAACACCTTCACCCCCTTGGCAGTCAGTGAGCCCTCGATGGCTTTGCGCAGCTGTAGGCACCCCAGTGTCATCAGTGGGCCAATGGGGTGTCCCTGTCCCCGTGCCCTGCCCCCCATCCTCACCTCCTTGAGGGACACCATGCCCACCAGGCGCCCGATGCTGGTGACGTACGCGTGGTCCAGGCCCAGTAGTGAGAAGATGGTGTGGGTCTGTAGGAAAACGGGGGGCTCGGTGGGGTACGCGGTGGGGAATTGGGGTGGGGGGACGCAGCAGGGGCCCACCTTGTGCAGCGAGGTGCGCTCCACCAGCTGGAATGGTGCGGGGTCAATCTGGGCACTGCTGAAGTCCACATTCTGCTCCAGCTGCTGCTCCTCCCAGTCCAGGATCTGGGGCACAGGGAGCACGCTATGGGACTCAGCCCCACGGCACGGCCCCACAGGCAGTCCCCCGGCCTGGGCTCACCTCTGCCGGCGTCATCCTGTCCCCCAGGTCCAGGTCCTCCTGTGGGAGAGGCGGGGTGACACCGTGCCAGGCATGCACAATGGGGTTATGTGGGACAATGTGATTGGGCACGCCCAGCTTGTGATTGGTGGAGAGAATGCAGCCTGGGTCGTGATTGGTGGAGGGAAGTGGGGGAAATTCCATTGCTGCGATTGGCTGAGAGGATCCATGCTACCATTGGCCAAGCAGATTTGGGATTGAAAGTTCCCGCGCCCTGATTGGCCAAGCAGAAATCGGGACGCATCTGAGATTGTCTATGCAGGCACAGGCCAAACGTGGTTGGCCAAATGAAATCGTGCCAGGCCATGATTGGTTGAGAGGATTCAGGCTGGCATCCAATTGGCTGAGAGCAGCTTTGCCCAGGCTGCCATTGGCTGCAGCTTACCGTGACGGAAATGCGGACGTGCTTGGCCTTGCGAGGGGCCTGGCCCTGCGCCTGGCACCATGCGGGAGAGATGGTGTTAGGGGGCATGGCATGGAGGGGGGCCGGG
Organism: Gallus gallus; assembly: GCF_016699485.2. NCBI lineage: Eukaryota > Metazoa > Chordata > Aves > Galliformes > Phasianidae > Gallus > Gallus gallus. The sequence continues at coordinate 15,621,533 of NC_052540.1, forward strand.
CTGGGACAAGCAGAGATGGGATGGGATGGGATGGGATGGGATGGGATGGGATGGGAAGGGGCAAATAGGGATGGAATGGGGTGGGTCAAGTAGGGATGGGATGGAGTGGGATGGGATGGGATGGGAAGAGTCAAGTAGGGGTGAGATGGGATGGGATGGGCAGGGACAAATAGACAGGCAGGGTCAACTGGGGATGAGATTGGGACAGAAAGGGTCAAGTAGGGATGGGATGGGATGGGATGGGAATGAGATGGAAAGGGTCAAATATGGATGGAAAGGGACAGGCAGGGTCAGGCAGGGGAGAGAGATGGTGGGCAGGATGGGAAGGGTCAGGTAGGGAGAGGAAGGGCCAATGAAGGATGGAGAGGGATGGGAAGGGACGGAGTAGTGAGGGACAGGCAGGGACAGGTGCTCACCTCAGCAGGCTCTGCAGCACTGTTGGCACAGAAGAGGCTCTTGAGGGCGATGCTGGAGCTGTCGGTGGCACCGGCTGCAGGAAGCAGAGGGGTCAGCATGGGGTGGGGGCCTCCCAAGGGGGTTATGGGGTGCTGACTCACCCGGGGAGCCATCAGTAGGGACGCTGGGCACACGCTTCAGTGCCGGCTTTAGGGGCTTGCGGGATCCACTGCGCGCGGGAGTGAAGGAGGAAGCTTCAGTGCTGATCTGTGGGAGGGAAGGGACGGAGTCAGGGAGGCAAAGACGCGTTGATGGGGGGGTCCCGGGGCGGCCCCTCACCTGGAAGCAGACGCTGGCTTCGGAAAACCGGCGCCCGTCATCAGCGCTCGCCCACGCCTTCTGCCGCAGGGCCTGGAGCCGGCGCTGGGGATGGAGCTGCTGGCCCAGCAGGGCCCCCACCTGTGCCCTCTCAATGGAACCCAGCAGGATCATGGACTCTGTGATCAAGAGGGGACACGTTGGCGGGGACAGCGCTGCAGGGACACTGGGGACACGATGGAGAAGCTCCCACGTGCCTCTTACCTGCTGAATCCACCAGCGCCAAGCTCTTCATCTTGGTGGTCTGCAGCACATGCTGCAGGTCCCTGTACTTGCAATTGAGAGAGACGTATGGGACGTCCCGCACCATGATGTCCTCCACCCGCACGTTGTATTTCCTGCCCGGGGAAATGTCCTCAGCACGTTGCCACACACTGCTTGTGGTTGGGGATATGGGGACGCTCACTCGTGGTGCCCCCAGCCCAGCTCAGGGAGGTAGGGCAGCTTCTTGATGCGGATGATGCTGTCGTAGAGGGAGGGTTGGAGGCTCTGGGCCACTGCGTTGGCCAGGATGACAGCGATCATGACAGGCAGGATGTGTGAGATTTGCCCCGTCAGCTCAAAGACGATGACGGCAGTGGACACGGTGTGGGTGACAGCACCCGACAGCGCAGCTGCCCCTGCCAGCCCCAGGAGACATGGACAGCTGTGTCGGGGCCATGTCCCACACTCTTGGGGCATCCTTAGGGCAACCCCATTGATGGGGGTCACCCAGGGACCCCAGCGGCTCTCTGGGAGTGGGATGGGAAGGGTGCAGTGCTTACCCACCACGGCGTAGCCCCCTGGCACGATGCGGTAGGTGTTGCTGTCGGTGTGGATGCCATCAGGGAACCAGGCTGCCATGCTCTCCCCGACAAGCCGCCCAAAGGCTGCCCCTGCCCGCAGAGAGAGACTGTGGAGGCCATGGGCCTCTCGCAGGTCCCAACCCCATTCCTACACCTGTGCCATGTCCCTGCACCAGGGGACATCAGGTGACTCTGTCCCTCACCAATGACGAAGACCGGCATGAAAGCCCCGCAGGGCACTGGGATGGTGGTAGCCAGGGCTGACATCCAGAACTGCACGGGGGATATGAGCACATGTTAACTGCCATCCTCTTGGAGGCTGGCACTGGAGGAACAGGAAGCGGGCATGGCACCATGCCATGGGCACCCTGCCAGCACTCCCTGGTGGCACCCCAGTGGCTCTCTGCCAAGATCTCCTTGACAGCGTGTTGGTGGCACCCAGCCACCACCTTGGTGGCCGCGGGAGCAGCCACCCACTGTCTCCCATGAGCACCTTGGTGGCTCCCATCCAACACCTGCCTGGTGGCACGTAGGAGTATGCACCCACCTTCATGAGGATGAAGACAACAAGGGTGATGAAGACGTTGGAGCGGGGATGTCGCCAGGCCTCCAGGATGCCAATGTACTCAAATTCATCACTGGGCTCCTGCTTGGCCCACGTCCGGTTGTCAAACAACGTCACCAGCGTGTCCTTCTGGGTGAGCTGGGGACACATGGGGCTGAGCTGGGTACTGGTGGCCCAAGGGACCAATGCAAGGCCCCATGGCCAAACCATAGCTACCTGTCCAGCCATGAACTGCCCAAAGCCAGGTGGGAAGGTCAACGTGGAGATGAGAAGTGTCACCAAGGCAGGGAACAGCAGGCGCCTGGCAGGGTGGCATGGAGGTGGTGACATTGGTGCAATCCCATCCCTGCCATCCCATAGAGGACAGTTGGTCCCATGATGACAGGGACCACTGGGCACCTACTTCTTCATCAAGAAGCGATTGATGGTCTTCTGTCGGCGCATGCACTGCACAATCTTGCGGTTGAGGTAGACAAAGAGAGCACCACCGAAACCGCTGGCAATCCTGGGCAGAGGTCGAGGCTGAGTGCTCGTGTCCACCACACGGATGTGGGATGGGGACGTGGGATGGGGCAGACACACTCACCCGATGACGGCGAAGGCAGGCAGTTCCTGCAGGTCAAAGGGGAAGTCGAGGCGGAAGCGGGTTTTGAAGAGCGCTGTGATGGTCTCTGGGGGCACGGTGGGTGTAAGCAGGGCTGGGTGGGGGGACCGTGGTGTCTCCAACCTCCCACCCCATGTGGGTACCTTCATCTTTGATCCAGACAGCCAGCACGCGGAAGATGAAAGCGCTGAAGGTGGCGGCGAAGAAACCACGCCAATAGTTGCGGACAGCAAAGAAGGTGGAGGTGACCTCAATGCTGAACAGCACGCCTGGCAGTGGGAGGAAGGACAAGAGGGGAGAGAGGAGAAAGGCAGGCAGAGACCAGGTGCCTGGCATGATGTCCACTCAGAGCCCCACGGCCATGCTGCAATTCAGGGCTTCTTCAGCAAAGTGCACAGCTGTCTGTGCGAGCGAGAGGGCAGTGTGGGGACGTGGGAAGCCATAGGGTAAGGCGTGGCAGATGGCACTGGGGCACAAGCACATGGATGGACAGATGGATGGATGGGGCAGCTCAGCACACACAGGACAAGGAAAGAGTCAGACAGCACAAACCTATGGGCAGGGCTCAGCGGGGCCAGAGTGGGGAGCTCCCTGGAGTGCAGCGCAGTGCAGTGGGGGAGAGGACGAGATGAGATGTTACACCTCTAGGAGGATGGTGCCTGCTTCTCCCTTTATCCTCTGCACCGCGGGCACCCCAACTAGTGGTGCTGCCTCTGCCATACCCACCCAGGTGGGTCCCTGTCCCCTGCCTGGTACTCTGGGTGGGATCCTGCTGGCCTCTCTGAGAGCAAGGGGTATGGGCTGGGGGGTCCCTACCTCCAATGGGGGCAGCGAAGCAGCAGCCGACACCGACAGCGCAGGCAGCTGCAAGCATTTCGGTGTTCCTCGCCTCGTTCTGCAGGTGAGCACAGGCTGAATCAGTCCCAGCACTGCTGGAGTTCCCCAGGTGCTACCTGTGCCCACTCACCTCGTAGATTCCCCCAAAGAAGGAGAGGAAGCGGCTGAGCAGGGCTGCACACATGCTGGCAATATGGACAAAGGGACCCTGTGGGGACAGCAGTGGGGGCTGAGGTCGGTGCCCCTCACCCAGCCCACCGCCTGCTCCAGCCACGGGGAATGCCCTCACCTCCTTGCCCAGGGGCATGCCGCTACCCAGGGCACACGTCAGCCCGATCACCTTGGCCACGAAGGTCTTCAGGGTGAGATACTCCTTCAGGACGACGCCCCGCAGGATGGTCTTCATCTCGGGGATCCCTGAGCCTGGCAGCACGGAGATAGTCCTGATCCACAGCCAGGGGGGCAGCCCCCGTTCTGCAGTCCTGGGATGCTCCCTGATACACTGCCATAGGGACCCTTGTGAAGCCTTTCTCACAGTGCAGGTGGGATCCCTGGGAACATCTCCAGGCCATGATGGGACACCCCAACCAATAGCCCTGCAGGGACCCCAGTCCCACATCCCCGAGAGACCTCATAAAGACCATCCCGTGGATCTTTGAATACACCAGCCCCATAGCTTAGGCCACTCAGATTGTTCACAACCCACAGCCCCAGGGAGGGGGGACCCCGTTAGGGCACATGCACCTTACCCACAGCCTGTGGGGCTAGGATCTGGGTGAAGCCAGCTGAGAAGGTGATGAGCACAGTGGGGTAGGTGACCCAGGCCAGATACTGCAGCATCACATTGGTGTCCAGGCCCCCATACATCCACTTCTGGGCTATGGGCACAGTGAGTTGCGGGCAGCAGGGCATGTGCCATTGCCCCGGGGTGCCCATCACCCATCGCTGCCCACTCACCTTGAAGGCAGGTGGCGATGGCAAAGTCCATGGCCCAGCTCACCAGTGCCATGACCAGCCCCAGGAGGATGAGGAAGACCCAGTCCTCGCCAACCCTGGCGATGAAGAACCTCTGGCACCGCACGGCACAGCCTGCGGGCACAGGGCAGGCTTAGTGCCGGGGATGGGCAGAGCAGCACAGCACAACACGCCTGAGTGCTGCCCCTTGGCACGGCCCCAAGCGGAGCTGCCAGAGGGCCCCGTCCCTACTGCTGCCGTCCGGTTATTTTGGGCCATTGTGTCCCCGCAGGTGGCATTGTCCTCGGCGCCAGTGTCCCATGACAGCAGGAGAAACCCTACCCGCGGTGGCGGCAGCTGGGCGGGCAGTGGTGCCCAGAAGAGCATGTAGCTGCCCGGCCACAGTGCCGGGGGGTGGGTGTCCCCCCCACGTGTCCCCATTCCCCCTTACCACAGCATGGGGCACAGCGTCCCTGGCTGTACTCCAGCAGCTCAGAGGGGCGGCGTGGCCGTGGGGTGCCACTGTCCTCGTGCTCCTGTTTCAGCCGCAGCCGGGCTGCCTCATCCTTGGCGAAGGTGCCCAGGTCCTGCGTGTAGCGGCCATACATCTGGGGGAGAAGGAGTGGGAAGGGGAATCAGGGGGGTGGCACAGAGCTCTGGGCTGCAGGTAGGGAAACTGAGGCAGGGAAGCAGCGGACATGGTGCCGGCGCCAGGGTGGGGATCAATAGCAATTGTTTCGCCCACGCACCCAGCACAGTGGCTGGCCCCACTGGTACCAGTCCCCGGCCCTACCCAGGTGCTCCAGCCATGGGTTGGGCTGCGGTGGGTGGGTGAGGGCATCCAGTGCCAGGAACACAGCCAAGCTGGCAGGGAGCTTCTCTGAGGGCCAATATTGGGGTCGTGCCTCTTGTTGGCACTGTTACGTGGGGTGGGATTCCCCCAAGGTGGGCACATATGTTCCAAGCTGAGCCCACGAGAGCAGCATAGGGCAGGGCACGCTCTCAGCCCCACAAAAAAGAGGGCACGGAGATTTAGGGTGCAAGGCACATAGGGACACTGTGCCCACTCGGGTGGCACATGGCACGTGTCCTGGCCCCTGGCACTGCCCCCTGTGCTCATTGTGCCCGTCCTCCCTGCTGAGCTGGGGGCACCAGTCCCACACTGCGGGCACTGCCAAGGGCTTGGTTGCTTGGTTTCTGCCTCGCTCCCCCCGCCATGACCTGAATGCCAAGCGCCAGAGGTTGGCTGGGCACAAAGGGAGGCTTCAGGGCCACAGGGGCCCTTGCCAGGCTCCCACGTCGGGGCGACGTGAGCCCCATGCCGATGCACGCCCGCCCGCTGTGCCGCACGTGGCCGCCCCACAGCCCCTATCCTGGCACAGTGCCCGGTGGAGGGGCCATGGCACGGGTGGGCACTGTGCTTGGCACGTGCCGGCTCAAGTGGGGATGGCATCAAGGTGAATTTCTCGTGGGGCACTGCCCAGATCCCTCTGGCCAGGAGCAGAATGCAGCCAGCGTGGCGCCAGGTGGATTCTCTGCTGTCTGATACCTGGGTTAGGTTCGGCCCTGGGAGGGGAGAGGGAGGGCAGAGCCATGTCCATCACTAACCCCAAGACTTGGGCACAGCCCTATGGAAATGCGCTGGGGGCTGCAGCTCAGCCTCCTCGGGGGCTGCATTCAGCATTACGTGCCAGAGGAGGACCCCGGCCCTGTATGGTGCTTGGCGTTCAAAGGCGAAGCTTGTTTCCTCTGGAAGAACAAACGGCCCCGCACCCCAGGAGCTCTGTTGTTCTGCCAAGTGCCTGCCTCCCCCCAGCCCTATAGCCCCCCTCGTTCAGGATGAGGGCACCCCAGGCTGAGAGCCCCCCGTGCCCCCTGCTGGGGGGCTGGCACGCTGCCCCATGCGTCCCCAGCAGGATGCCCCTATAGCTGGAAGGTGTCCAACCTGGTGGGGGGGGGTGTTATAACCCCATTAGCCCCCAAATGCACCAACCCTGCTTAAAAAGAGGAAAGAGGCTGTGCCACCCCATGCTGCAACCCTACAGACCGGGCATGAGGTGCCTCATAGCAGAGCCCGGCTGTCAGTGAGGGCCAGCAGTGCGTTTGGCCTTCCTCCTCCTCCTCCTCCTCTTCCTCCTCCTCCTCCCGCTCGGGTTATTTTTCCACAAAGGCCTTTTGAAACACAAACAGCCCCGGGACTCCGGCCTCCGCCGCGAAGCAGCTGAACAATCACAGTGCCGGGCAGGCAGGGAGCGGGCAGGGGTGGGGGGGCTGGCGGGGGGCACGCAGGGACATGGGCACGGGATGAGGTTTGTATTTTGGGACCGGGCTCCTGTGCCGTGCCCCCCAGGCTGTGCCAGGCAGTGGTGCCTGCTGTGCCCCCGGGTGATGCGGTGCACGGTGTGGCTGCTGGCATCGGCACTGCCGTGTCCCCAGGCCACCCTTTCCCACGACAGATGGGGCACTGAGCACCCTGGCAGCAGTACCCACAGCCTTGCTGCATGGTGCCTGTTGACATCTCTCCAAAACGTGCTCCTGGCGAGTTTTAAAGGTGGGGGACATGGGGAGCAGGGACCCCTTGCTCTTGGGCAGAGAGAGAGGCCGGGGGAGTCTGTGTCACGCTGCCCGTCTTAGCCGGGATCTAATCGGCTCCACGGTGAACAAGGGCAGTTTGTCAAGCTTAATCTTCCCCCCTTGGAGGCCCTTTGGTCCCCTGGCACACGGGGGGCACAGGGGGCGGCAGGGACCCCAGGCACCCTTAGCACCAGGTGGTTCCCACGGGCACCTGGCCCATGCAGGCTGTGGCTGGAGCCCGAGCCTGGCAGGAGCCGGTGGCACAGGGGAGGGCACCCGCCCTCCTGCTTGGCACGGGGGTGGCTTGTGGAAGCCAAGCACGAGGCCGTGGGATGGGTGCCCATACCCAGCCTCGCCCACGTGGGCGGCTTCAGGAGCCCCGAGGCCACGGGGGTGGGCACCCCGAGGTGTGGGTACCTCCCTGCCTGCAGGTGGAGAGGGCAGAGTCTGCTGGCATCACAGGGCTGCCCCGTTGCCAGCTTTGTGCCTCTGCCCTCCTGCAATAAGGGTGCTTGGGAAGAAGATGCAGAGGGCACCTGGCACACAGAGCCACGGTGCCATGTGCTGGCTAAGCATGCCTTACTCGAGGCTACGCAAACCCTACAGCTGTGGGTGCCCAGCAGGGCTCGGCCCCTTCCCTGCCCTGCCTGAAGGCCTTTGCCAGGGCAAAGTACCCGTTTACTGAGCCGCACCAGGCACTGGCCCAAGCAGAGACTGCGGAGAAGTACCTTTGCCCGCGATGTCAGAGGGCTGTGGGCAACGGAGGGGCTGTGGGCACGGCAGGGAGGGAGGACACCCCGAGGTGCCAGCAGGGAGGCCCTGAAGGTGACAGTCGTAAACATGGGGCTAAGGTTGAAGGCGGGGGTGATATGCTATCTTGAGGACAGAAAGCTGGGGCCAGGCATAGCGTGGGGGGTAAAGGGTGCCTGGGTGGTGTGGGACACCCATGGAGGGTCACACCGCTCTGTGCTGAGGGTATGCCGCTCGGGGGGATGTGACCGAGGGTCCCATCATGGGGCTGGGGGCTCCGATGGGTTTCCCTTTTGCTGTGTGATTGCGGGGCAGCACCGAGCGGCCCCCAGCGGCCCCCAGATGAAGACAGCCCCCAAAGCTCGGAGGACACGGTGGGATGGGGCGGGTGGTACGGGCGCTGCCCCTTCACAGAGCTCCTGGAGTGGGGGGATCACCCCAAAACCGCCCCTCTCCCCGCGACGTGCCGCAGTGCCCGGTGCCCCCCGCCGTGCCCGGTCCCGACGGCACTCACCAGGGTCTGCTCGTACTGCAGCGCCCGCTGCTCCGCGCTCTCGGCGGAGGCCATGGCGCTCCCGGTGCTCCCGGTGCTCCTGGCCGTGCCGGTGCCGGTGCCCGCGGCGGCAGCAGCTCCGCCCGGGGCCGTGTGGGGCGGACCCGGTGCACTGCCCGGGGGAGGGCCCGGCCGCGCTCCGCCTCCGCCGCTCCGACGGCGGCACCCGGCACCGGCACCGGGCAGCCGGGCGCGGACCGAAGGGATGCGGGGCGGGGGTCGCTCAGAGCCCTCCGGCCGAGATGGCCCCGGGGAAACGTGTTTCCATCCACGGGCACCTGATGGGGGCTGGCAGCAGCCTTGTCGCAGGGTTTGGGGTTTGAGCAGAGAGCACCGTGCCCGCCCCAGCTGTAGGGTCAGGGTTAGGGAGGGGAGCGCCCGCTGTCTTGACGCCGCCAGCAAGGAACCAGGGGAACCGGGGATGCGCACACGTTGCGGACACCCCAGCACCGTGAGGACCCAGCGGAGGTGCCTGAAGAACGCCCTTACCGCAGCACTGCCGGCACCAGGATGGGATCCCAGACCACGCTCTTCGCTGCCAGGAGGCAGCGGCTCGGCCTTCTCCGCCGGGACGCAGGAGCACAGCTTGGCACCGGTACTCCTGGGGCGAAGAGCTGCGCCATGGCACAGCGGCTGCTCTCCCTCCGGGGCCGCCGGCATCTCCGTCTCACCGCCTCAAAGGGCTCAGGAGCAACTGGGGCAGTCGGAAGGACCGAGCTCGCTCTCTCCCCGCTGGCACAGCATGGCACGCTCGGCAAAGACGGAGCTGTGGCACTGCCGGGCTGGCGGTGTGGGACCAGGACCGGGCTGGTTCGCGCTGCCCAGGTGCCGCCTTCCACTTTGACGTTGGCACCCCCAGGGGTGGGTGACAATGGCCGGGGATGGGGCTGGGGTTTGCCCTGCACCAGCCTGGGAGGGTTCATCGCCGGCCGTGAACCAGTTTGCGGCGGGCAGGCGATACATGAACCCCCCACTTATTGTTTCCCTGGGCACCGAGTCCCCTCCTCACGCGTCAGCTCCTGGCACTGCCCCACGCATCCGGAGGCAGCCCCATGCCAAGACACAAATGCTGCTGCCAGCAGGCCACTGGCCGCAAGGTCACCACCGGCGCTGCCACCCTGCTGGCCGCAGCACCATATGGGCACACGCACAGGGGCTGGGACGCTTCAGCTGGCACCAAGGACTCCATGTCCACCCTAAATGCCATCATGCCATCCTCTTAATGCCCTGGTGCCAGTCCCTGGTGTCAAGACACCAGTACAACCCAGTGTCTCAGTATATGCCAATGCTGCCTAGCATTGTACCAGTGCACCCAGTGCCGTTCCAGCAGAGCCCAGTGTTACTTTCCCTGGCTTAGGGCCCAACCCTGGCACCTCTGTGCCATAATGGGGGTGCTGGGCTCAGAACACTGTACCCACTCTGGCATCACATCTTCAACCACGGGCACTGATTAGGGCCACCCCAGCCCCGCTCTGGTCCCCTCTGGTGCCACCCTACAGCCCTCCATTCCATGTAGAAGCCCCACGCCTCCAAGACCACATGTACCCAGCCACAAGACTTGCGTGTCCCCAAACCCAGCAGCACCAGCACCCATGAATGTGTGATACAGAGAAGAGGAATGGGCAATATCTCTGTCTTTAATAAATACATCGGGACCCCCGTCCCTATAAATTACACACCAAGCCCAGCTGAGCTGGGGCGGGCACAGCGAGACGGGGGTGAGAGGGATTTTACACTATGTACAAGGCGGGCACAATGCCTGCTGCACCCACCAGCCGGGAGCTCGTGGGTGGGAGTGCGGGGTGCCCCGGCTCCCCCAGCCCTGCTGCTGGCTTCTAGGGTGGCTCGGCACTGTGGCTGTGCCCAGAGGGGGTGCCTTCCCCATCCCTGCTCCTCTGTGCCCCGTGCCCAGCCCTGGGGGGGCGATGGGGCTCTGTAGGGCCACCCAGTATCACTGCGCTCTCAAGCTGCGCTCACTGCTCAGCGGCTCCATGCCTCTGCTGTGGCTTCGTGCATCTTTTCTGAGGGTGCATCCGGAGCTGCGGGGGGGAAATGGGGTGAAATGAAGGCATGGAAAGTGTGCAGGTGGGTGACGGTCCCCGAAGGGGTGCAGGAATGCACAGTGTGCTGATGGCTGCCCGAGTCCAGCAGCACCCGCTCACCGCGACACTTGGCACAGCAGGGGTTGTCCCTCCTGGTGGGGCTGGCACAGGCATCTGGCGGGCACTCCTGGCGTTGGCAGTGGGTCTCTCCTGACTGTAGGGAACAAGCAGGGCTGGGACATGGGGGGTACCTGCACCGCCTGCCCAGCTCTGCGCCCACCTGTCCCCAGAGCGCTCAGGGTGGCAAAGGGCATCTCCTCATGCCCAGCACACTCACCACACACCAGCACAGGATGCACTTCATCTCCCCAAAGGGTGGCACTGAGGGGTGCCAGCTCTCGTTGTTGAGGTACCAGCGGCGCCCAAAGCGGCACGCACGGGGTCCGTCCGCCTGCATGCCATCAGTCAGCTCAGGGATGCTCTTCTCAGGGGCTGCGGAGAGGGCACAGGGAGGCTGCATGCCCACAGGGTGTGGGAGGCACAGGGGACAAGAGGGGAGCAGGCTGCACGTACCTGGGCACTGCTTGCAGCAGTCGGAGGGGCTGACGCGCACAGGGTTGGCACAGGTGAGGCGCGGACACTGCACCTTCTCGCAGTGCACTTCACCCGTGGTGCCCTGTGGGGAGCATGCACAGGGCTCAGGGGGGGCACTGGAGCTCCCCTGCTTTGAGATCCCCGGCACCCACCTTGCAGGTGCAGATGGCACATTTGATGAGGCCAAATGGCGGCACGACAGGGTGCCAGCGGGTGCCAGAGCCTCGCCATGTCTTGTCCCCATCAAAGTAGCAGCCTGAAAGTGGAGGAGGTGGGCACAGCATCCACGTGACGGCTGTGGTGCCCTCAGCCTGTGCCCAGGAAACTCACCCTCGCTGCTGTCCCGTGCCCGTTCCAGCTTCAGCTCCTCCTGCTCCATCTTCTTCTCTGCAGGGATCAGGGAGGGCACGCTCAGGATACCAGAGTGGGACCCCCACCTTGTACCCATAGAGATACTGCCCACAGCCCCCCCGTTCTGCCCCACACCCCCCCCAGGAGCTCCTTGTGCCCCCACACCTTCACAGATGGGGCAGCACAGCTCCTCAGGGTGCACCTGGCGGGTACAGTTGAGGGGCTGGCACAGGATGGGATCGCAGATGACCGTGCGCTTCTGGGAACAGCAGGCACATGGCTCATTGAAGGATCCATCATCAATGGGGCCACACTCAGCTCACCCCTATAGCCCCATACCTGGCAGCTGCAGATGGAGCACTTCTTGTCATAGTCAGGCGCCCAGCGGGTGCCATGTGCATGGTGCTGCCCCTCGAAGAAGCAGGAGTTGGGGTCCTTTTTCAGCTGTTCCACATTCCTGCCCTTAGGGCCCTCTGAGAGCTCAGCCTCCCCGGTGGACAGGCGGGCCCCTCCTGGCTGACAGCGGTTGGGGATGTGCACCTGGAGGGCAGCAGTGGGTTGGCACCACGGGCACGCCACTGGGCATCCCACTTAGGCATGCTCATGGCTGGTGGCACCATGGCACCATGGCTGGTGGAGCACATGGCCGTGGGCACACAAGTCCCCACGCTGTCCCCTTCCCAGTGCCAAGCCCTGGGGACGTGTCAGGAGCACATACCCATCCCCGCATCTCCCCACGCGGGTGTGCTTTGGTGCTGACTTGCAGGAATGCGGTGCCCTGTGCCAGGTGCTGCAGCAGCTCAGCATCCAGGTCCTTCACCACCCCCTGAGCCTGCAGGGCAAGGGGGACAAGGGGATATGAGGACTGTCCTGAGACCTGTGCTGACACCGTGGAGTACCTGCTGTGCGCCCTCCTCACCTCAGTGCCATAGAACCCCTTGAGCATCCGCTTGTGCAGGTGCGGCCGAGTGCCCATCTCGCCCAGCTCGGCCACGCCGTGCAGCTGGGCACTGACTGTGCCATCGGCCGGGCGGCCCAGACCCGCCACCACAATCTCGTAGTGCAGGTGGCAGTGCTCATCCAGTGACAGCCACGCGTGGCCCCCGGCCCCACTGCTCACTGGGGGGGATACCAGCTGCCCTGCCAGCGGCACCGGCATCTCTGCGCACAGAGAGGGGCGGTGGGAGGTGATGGGTGAAGGGCTGCACCACCGCTCCCCACTCCCCGTCCCCACGTACCTGTGTAGCGTGCCAGGAGCCCACTGTAGGGCAGGGAGATGACCTGGCCCCGCAGCTCTCCCTCTGCCCAGTCCTTGGTGGCCACGTTGAGGAAGAGCTCATTCTGCAGCAGCATGTGCACATCGCGGGCGCTGGGGCTGTGCCACACTCCTTGAGCCTGGCATGGAAGGGGGGGAAGAACACACATACGGGGTTGTGCCCACTTGTGCCTGTGCCAACCTCGTACCGTGTCACCAGCACTCACCATCCCAGCCCTATAGCTGGGTGTCATGTCGAAGAGGACGTTCCTCCTGTTCTTCCGCCGCGGTTTGGTCTCCAGTGTGACCCCCACCACTTCGCTGCCCGTGCCCACCACCCGCACCTGCAGGCAAGGCGTGGATGGGCAGCAATAGAGTGACCAGTGGGGTGCAGTGCTGTGCCCGGTGCTGTGCCTGTCCCCATTACCTGGTACTCCAGCGTGCCGTTCTCATGCAGCGCCAGCTTGGCCGAGCCCACCGCCCCCGTCTTGGTGGGCTGCAATGCATCTGCGCCGCACAGCACGCTTTGGATGGCTGCACTCAGGCACAGAGAGCAGAGAAAAGGGTGAGGATGGGGTGGAGGCAATGCTATCCCCGCACCCCGCTGTGCCCTGCTCACTGTCACAGCTGCGGCGGGCGGTAATGGTGCCCTCCAGCTGGCGCGGGTGCCGGCCCTGGGTGTCAGCCACGATGCGGAGCTGCCCCTGTGCCAACCACTGCAGCTCATGGGCAGACAGGTCGCTCAGTACCTCCGCGAAGTCGGGGTCCTGGGGGTACAGGCAATGGTGAGGAGGATGCTGGAATACCTGGGGCACGGGGATGGGGATGGCTGTACCTCCATAGTGATGTTGGCATGGGCCTCGCGCAGCGTCTGGCCCTGGTGCAGGATGCGGACCCGCAGCGGTACCCAGGGGGACTCTGGGCATGGCAGAGGGGTTGGGGCTGCAGGGGGTGGCTGGGCATGGGGCTGTGCCCGCTGCTCCCCAAACCCACCCCTTTGCAACCCCACATCCTTGCACAACCCCCCGCCACAACCTCCCACCCGCCCCCATGCACTCCGGCCCACTGCACCCCCACACACCCTGTACCCCAAATGCACGCCCCAAATCCCCCTGCACACAGCCATCACGACCCCACGCATCCCAAGCCAATTGCACACCACGCACCCCTTGAGCCCCCCACTGGTGATGCCATGCCTTGCGGGTGCCCATGCCCACCCTCACCCTCAGCACCCGGCTCCAGCAGTCCACGGGCCATGAGGATGAAGTGTAGGTTGTTCTCGGTGTCGCTCAGCGTCAGCATGGCCATGCCCCCAGCCCCCAGGTGTACGGGGTCTGATGAGGTCAGGATGGCACCAAATGTCTCTGTGCAAGGAGAGGGACATGAGGAGCACCCCAAAGGGAACCCTCTCAGGGGGGTATATGGGTGGGAGGTACACTGGGGCGGAGGAGGGGGAGATCTTACCTGCAAAGAGCGCCCGGTGCTTCAGGATGTGCCCATGCACCTCTCCGGAGGGCTGCGCACGGGTGACGAGGGACACACGGAGCTGCTCCGCACGCAGCAGCTGTATGTTGGCTTTGGACACTGTCCTCCACATCCCACAGAGCTGTGGGCAGAGCAGGGCTGGGCATGGGGCGCCGACATTGGTGTGCTATGCCTCCCACCCTGCCCTCCCTGCTCCTCTCACCATGCCATCCTCAGGGGCTGCGCTCTTCTGCACTGGGTGCTCGAACAGCACGGTGCCCTCGGGGTCACTGAAACGCACACGGCTCGGCCGGCCCAGCCTGCGGGCACCGGGGGTTGAGCAGCAGGGACCCCTTCCCCACACGCCTGGCACCGACCCCATGCTGTGCCCGGGGGGAAGGGGGGGGACACGGAGCAGGGTGCCAGCTGGCATTGGTGCCCAGGGGTCCCCAGGTTGGCACCGTGTGTGGGGGGGTGCGCATTTGGGAAGGACGGAGGGGAGCTGAGCGCTCGGCCTGACTGTAAATTAGGAGCATTTTCGGCTCCGTTTGGCTCCCCCTGCTTGGAGCTGGAAATTAGTCACCACTTTACTATGCAAAGGGGCCTGGAAGTGAGGAAGAGCAGAAGCAACCCGTGAGGGAAGGAGAGAGGGAGAGAGGGACGGACAGCGGGTACCCGGGGAGGGCATGGATTTAGGGTCCTGCGGTGGTGCCCATGAGCTGGGCCATAGGGTGGCACGGTGCCTGCGTCCCACCGCACCCACAGCCCCCTCCCAAAATCTCACCCCACCGACATAACGCTGTGACAGCACTGAGGGCGTGCAGAGGGGAAACTGAGGCACGAGCAGCATCGCACCCTCAGGTTTTAGGCTTTCAGGCTGTGCTCACCGCTCGTAGCTGATGGAGAAGAGCAGGTAGGAGCGCAGCAGGGTGAAGCGAGCCTTGGCCACCGCGCTGGATGTGGGGTGCCACGGCTCGGGGCCGCTCGTCAGCAGGGCCACGAATTCTATGGGGGATTACAGCGATTACTATAAGGAGCACAGGGATGCCCTGCGCTGCAATCCCTGCCTGGGCTCACCTGTGCGGGCATCGTCACGTGCCGAACCCTCAGAGCTGAGGTAGGAGCGGTCATTGTACGGCTTGTCCAGCTCGTCCTCCTTGTCCTGGAAGTACTCAAAGGTGTCAAAAGGTGGCTTGTAGCTCTTCTCCGGGGCTCCTGGCAAGGCTGGCATGGGAGGCACAGTGGGGAGATGGTTGTGGCACAGGTAACCCCGACACCAAGGAGCCCCTCCGTGGGGGTGCCCCGTGTCCCCTGTCCCAGGCTGAGCCCAGCAGCGGGTGACAGCACCACGCTCACCTTTGGGACAGGTATGGCAGCAGTGCCCGGGCAACAGCGTGGCACGGGGGCAGGTGGGAACGGGGCAATCCTGCTTCATGTTCTTGCAGTTCACTTTCCCCACTGGTTTCCCTCGGCGATTCCTCTGCTGGGGTAGTGAGAACCGTACCAAATTGTGCCACAGATACATCTAATCCCAATGCCCAGCTCCAGTGGATGGCACGGTGGTGGGTAGCAGTGCTCTCCTGGCACAGCCCCGAACCCCTCAGCCCATCTGCACAACCCCTGGGCCCCGCACACCTTGCGCAGCCCCCAGCTGTTTGTATGGCAGCCAAATCCCGGCCCCCACCCCCCTGCCCAGCTGTGCGTGGCCCCTCCAGCCCCACCTCGGGAGGATGCTGGAGGGGGGGCCGTCTCCGAGGAGGGGAGGGAGGAGAATGGAGCATGAGCCTTTAACCCTCCGCTGCTGGGGGGCACCCAGGTGTGGGGCCGGCTGGACGAATCTCCACTGCCCTTTCCCTTGGGGTGGGGGTACTGAATGAAGGGGGGTGATCCCCTCTCCAGCAGAGCCTCAAGTGGGGGGGGGTGGGGGGGGGTCCCCTCTCCTAGCAGGGGGCGGGGGGGGGCACTCACCGTCTCGCAGTGGCAGATCACGCAGCGCATCACCCCAAAGGGCTCCCCCAGGTCGGGGTGCCACGTCTCCTCCAGCGCGTAGAAACGTCCCCCGAAGGCACAACCTGCAGATGAACCCCCGCCCCATCGTCGGAACACCCCCGCAAGAAAAAAGTCACCTCCGGGCCGCGGGTACCCCCCTGCCGCAGCCCCGATGGGGCGGACAGCGTCCGGCACCGCCCCGTCGGGTACGGACCCGGTTATTGGGACCGAACGGCGGTACAGGCAGGCGGGGGGTGGGGGGGGGGACACGGAGTTGGGGGGCATAAAAGGGGTGCACGGGTTGGGTGCAGGAAAAGAGGGTGCACGGGTTGGAAGAAAAAGGATTGCATGCAGCGGGGGTGCACGGAAAGGGGGATCGAAGGGAAAGGGGTGCAAGAAGGGGGTCCTACCTGCCGCCCCCCCGGGGGGCAGCGGCTCGCTGTCGGGCCGGATGGGCAGGGCGAGCTTGGGGCGGGCGGTGCGGACGGGCAGGGCGAGCAGGGCGAGCAGCAGCAGGGCGGTGCGCATGGTGCCGGGGAACCGGGGGAACCGGGCGGCCGGGGGCGGGGAGGGGGGGCCGGGCGCTGCCTGCTGCCTCCGCTGCCACCGCCTCTGCCCGGCCGCCGGCCCCGGCCCCGCTTTATAGGCGGCGGCATGGGCAAGCGGGAGCTGCGAGCCCTGTGCAAACAAAGGGCCGCTAATGAGGCGCAGGCAGCGGCCGGCCGGGGGGACGCGCCCCCGCCGCGATCCGAGCCCCCCCCCCCACAGCGGGTCCCGGCCCCCCTGGCATAAGGACCCCCCCAGCCGCTGACCCCCCGCTCTGGGAGAATAGGGTACCTCCGCCCACGGGTATCCTAGGGAGCCCCCCGTCCGTGAAGCACCATGGGGACCCCTTGGCATGGAGCATCCCTGGGATCCCCCCCTGAACCACTGGTCCCCTCCCAGACATGGGGTACCTCGGGTATGGAGCTCCCCACTTACATGGCAACCCTGGAGCATGAGCGTGATGGGCAACCCCTTCACCCATGCGCCCCCGCTCAGGGTGTGGGGCACCCCCAAGAGCTTGGCATGCAGGGGACCCCCCTCACATCCGCACAGCACTCACTGGGGCAATGCAGAACCACACCCACATCCCACTCTGTGGGGCTTGGGGTATTCCTGGGCGCTGGACACCATGAGTACACCCCAATCCACATCCCTCCTCACACTCCCCCAGGACATAAAGCCCTGCAAGCCCTCATTTCCCTCACACCATAGGGTCACCCATGGGACAAAAGGCACATCTCCCCTCAGCATCCCCCCCCAAATCTGCACTGCGCCGTGTGATGTCAGACTCACGCACCCCACAACATGTGCCTTTGGCATCCCCAAATCCTGGTGCAGATGGCAATCCCAGAGCAGGACCACAGGACCGTTCCCACGAGCGTGGGGACAAGACCTGGGGTCCCAGGGAGGTGCCGCGGCCGAGGGTACGGGAACAGCACCCAGCACGGATCCTGCTCTTCACCCACATGTGCCCGGGCTGATGAGGGCAGCAGCGGTGGTGGGCAGGGAGCAGACACCATGGGAAGGCCTGGGGAGAGCGCAGTCGAGCTGGGGAAACTGAGGCACAGGGCACAAGGAGGGGGGTGGTGGTGCGTACCACCCGTGTCTCCCCCACCAGCAGGGAGGGAACGGGGTGCCGGGTCCCCCCCACCACTGGGGAGGCAGGCGGGTGTGCAGGGGAGGAGGGGGAAGCGCTGGGCTGCCAAAATCAACTCTGGGCGGTGCAAACAGCCGGCCAGCTGCACGGTGTAACTAGGGAAACACGGCGCAGCTGGAGCACAACAGGCCCTTACCTCCCCAGAAAGCTCCTCCTGGGCCTCCCCGCAGCACAGCGCGCGGCTGGGGGGGCTGCAACCCCACGCACCGTGCCCCTGCTGCCACGGTGCCCCATCCCTGTGCCCTCCCCCACCCCTCTTGGCACGAGCGAGCCCCGGCAAGGGGTAGCCGGGTTTCCCCATCGGGACATCCCATTGGCACCTCCAGGGCCGGGCCACTTACGGACATGCCATGCGCGACGCCCTACTGCTCGCAGTGGGCTATGCCCGGCAGCGTGGCACCCCGTTCCCCTGCCCACCCCGTCAGTGCCACCGACCTGTCCCTGCTCCTCTCTCCCGTTGTCCCTGTTGGCCTGGGATCCGGTGGCAGGGGAGGGCTGGGGGCTGCGTGGCCGTGCCAGCGTCACCGCCCGGTGCCCACCACCGTGGCGCAGCCCGGGGGGAACGGCGGGGAGCGAGCGGGGCAGAGCGGGGAGGAGGAGGCGGGCGATGGCTGTCGGCCGCCCCGCCGGTGCCAGGAATCCGCCGCTGGCTCCGCGCACCCGGAGCTCGTCACAGTCTCCTGGCTCGGCTGCGGGGATGTGGGGAAGCAACAGGGGAAGCTCCCTCCCCTTTCCCGGGAAGGAAGGAAAGCTGGGAGAGCCGCGGCCTTGGCATGGGGGAAACTGAGGCATGGGGAGGGCACGGGGGTAGAGAGGTGTCACTGCTACAACGGGGGCACGTGGCGTGGGAGGAAACGGGCGTGGGATGAGATAGGATACGCACGGGCATCCCTACCCCACAGCCCCACACGGCCCTGTAAAGTCCTGGAAGTGCCCCCCAGGGGTCTCCGTACTTTTGGGGTGGGAAGGGGTCCCGGTGCCGCCAGCTGGTTCCCGGCGCCCGCACATGCACTGGGAGCTCCCGGCACAAAGGCGGCTCTGAGGCGCCCCGCAGCCGGGCCTGGCGCCGGCACAGCCCCAACGGGACAGGGCTGCCGGCTGCGGGCAGCTGGAGCTGCATGGGGACAGAGCCAGGCAGCCACGGCCACTCTGTGCCACCCCGTAAGCTGGAGCAGGTGCCCGGCCCCGTGGCATGGGGGTGCCGAGAGCGCATCAGGGTGGGCACACTGATGACGCTGCTCCCCTGCACCCCAGAATGCTGTGTGGGCTCTGCGTGGGCTGTGCGGGCTCTGTGGCCGTGTGGCCACGAAGGGTCACTCAGAGGGGCCACCATCCCTGGTGGGTCCCTCTCTGCCCGGTGGTGCCGTGCCTGGCTTTGGGGTGCCCGTGCCAGCGCTGCCGCCCCACGCAGCTCCCTATTGTCTGTCCCTATTAGCTGCTGTCTGCTTCAGGCTTTGAACATGAGCCGGGCTCGGGGCGGCAGGAAGGAGCCTCTTTTCTCCCCAGGGATGGGGTCGAAACGAAACCGCACGCCCTAACCCCTTCCCACGGCCTCCATCCTCCCCCAGGCACTTTGGCACCCCGTGCCGTGAGCAATGGGGACCGGACCCGACCGGAGCTGGAGAGCCACAGGGACACCCCACTCTCCAAAAAGAGCCCCCCTCGCCCATCCCACTATGGCCTCCCCAAACCTCTGTGCAGAACGAAGCCGTGCCCCGTGACTAATCCCCCCCGGCCTCGCACATACGCGGTGGGGAGGGGGGTGCTGTCGTAATGGGTGGAAATATCTCATAATTCACGTTGGACACGGGGATTGCAGCCGTTCCGGCAATATTTGCACAACTGGCAGGCGGCTCGCAGGGCTGGGCCGCCCCAGACGAAGGCAGGGGGGGGGGTCTGGAGGCGGAGGGTGTTTGGGGGTGGCAGGTATGGGGTGAGGGGGTGCAGCCGGGGAGCTGGGGGAGCGGCTGCTTTTCGTCTCCAGACACATGGAGTTTATTAGGGACTGCGTGTTCTCAGTGCGGTGGGGATGGATGGGGCTCTCCGTCCCTTCTTGCCTTATGGCGGGGGGAGGAGGGGGGGGACGACAGGATGTGGGCAGAGACCCCAAAGCATCCTCGTGCTATGCTCGGGGCACTGTGCCCACTCCCAGTGAGCCACCATGGGGCACCCAAAGGTGCCGGTGCCCCCTCAACCACAGACATCCCCTTCATCCCTATGGGAAGAAGGCAGGGGGCGCGTGGGGCACGGGGGGGGCCTGTTTGGCATGGGGATTAGCACACTCCCAGAGCAATCGATGGTGGTCTCCCCCCCTCCCCACCGGACATGCAGGCAAATATTTGTGCCCAGACTTCACGGGACGGCGAGAAGGAATTTCATTCTTGCGCCCACCTGCGGCTCGGCTGCCTGGCATTAACCCCTTCACCACCCCAGGGGAGGGAGGGAGGGAGGTACCCTGCTGGTGCCCCCCATGCGGGCAGTGGAGCGGGCAAGGAGTGCAGCAGGGCAGCATTTGGTGCAGATGGGGCACGGTTGGCCACAGCTCTGGGCGTGCCCATGGCAGCGCTGTTGCTCATTGTGGGCCCAGCACGGTTTATCCTGGCAACCCCCTACTAGACATCCCCTGTGCAGGGCCTGTGGGATATGGGGAATGGGCAAACCGTGCCGGCCCTCTGCCCAGGTTCCCATCCACAGCACCTACCGGCTCCCCGGGCTGCTCCTGGGAGCGGGACGGTGGGGCACGGAGAGCTCTGTTTGCCCACGGATGTTTATTGACAATTTGCAAATGTAAAACAGGACCGGAGGGGGTTGAGATCTGTGCCTGTGGTGGGGTGGGGGGAGCACAGGGCCTGCTCACAGCATCCTGCTGGCACCCCCGGCTCTGTCCCTTGTTCCCCAGCCCCTTTGTGCCCAGCTGGGCCCTGAGCAAACGGGGCTGTTTGCTCACTCCGGGATTAGCTGCTCTCTTTGTTCCTTTGACTTTCTCTTCCCTTTATGCCGGACCCTTTTATGGGGGCTTCAAAGGGGGCTCAGACCCCCCCCTAGCCCCCCCCCCTGCCTGCAAAGCCCACGTTGGTTTCCCGTGTCCCACTGCTTTGCACCAACATCCTGGGGGTGCCTACTGGGGACACCTGGGTGGCCCACGGCGACAGCAGCTGTGTCACCTGCCCCGTCCTCCCCCGCTGCCTGGCACCTCTGGCTGCCCTTGGCACTTGTTGGAGTGGGTGCGAACGGCCGCTCCCCGCAGCAGGATTCCCGGCACTTTGCACCCTGTAAGCAGAGGTGGGAAACACAGCACTGGGATCCGGCCAGCTGCACGGCTCTGCGTCCCCCCAGGACAGCA
Source organism: Gallus gallus (assembly GCF_016699485.2). Lineage (NCBI taxonomy): Eukaryota > Metazoa > Chordata > Aves > Galliformes > Phasianidae > Gallus > Gallus gallus. The sequence goes on from NC_052540.1 coordinate 15,642,669, forward strand.
CATCCCAGCAGTGCCATTCCCAGCAGGAAAACAGCAAGCTGCCTGCTGGCGTTGCTGGAAGGAGCGTTTTGGGGTGAAGGGCACCCTGCCGTGCTCTGGTGCCCACCGGCATCCAGCAGCCATCCTGCCACGTACCAGCTGCCCCATTTCCCCAACGAGCTTTTTGCCTTATTATGAAGGCTACGGGGCACTGCAGAACTTCAGCCCGGTGCTGTGAGGGGCTGCGTGGCCAGAGAGGGACGGGGACCGGGGCATAACGCTGGGGACTGTGAGAAGGGATCAGAGTTGGGAGTGAGGACAGAGCTGTCCCAGGGTGCCAGCGGGGCGCGTTTGCAGCCCGTCACGTCCGCAGAGCCGGGACACGGCCGTAGGGGGAAGCCCAGCGGTGTTTGACCCCGGCGCTCACGGCTGCCGCCAAACCGGGCTGCACTGCGTCACCAGCGCCGTCCCCACAGCCACGGGGCTGCCAGAACCCACCAGGACCCCCCGCCACCCGCAAGGTGGGTTGATGGCTGCGGAGCCAGGGGGGCGTGGGGCGGGTGGGCACGGTGGGGCCGAGGTGTTTACTCCGGTTGCTGTCACCTGATCGGGGGCTGCCGGGAACCGCTGGCCATGGGGACGGGGTGCGAGCGTGCCAGAGCAGTGCTGTGCGTAGCGTGCAGGACGATGAGGTTTGGGGGCTCCGGAGGGGGTGTAGGTGTGAATGCAGGGGGCTGCACGATGGTGGAGCGCATAGGAGCCACGTGAGCATGCAACCCACAGTGCACGCGTGGGGCTGTGGTGCAAGTGGGGGTGTGGGTGCGCACGTGAGTACAGATGTGCACATGGGCACGTGTGCCCTCTCCTGCCTTTGGGGGTCTCTCTAAGCTCTCTCCACCAAAAAAAAACCCATTTCCTGGCTCCCACTCCCCATTACTGTCTCTCGGCACACAGCACCACTGACGCGTCTATCCTGCCGGTTCCAGGACCACCTTTGTGTCACAGATAGGCACGGCCGCCGTTCCAAGCGCCGATATCCCACTTGCAGATCACTCACGCCCAGGGTGAGGGGCAGGTGAGTGCCTGGGGACGCCCTTCCCGATCCCGGAGCCAAGGGAGGAAGCGGCTGGAGGCAGGAAGCCGTCCTCAGGGCCCCCGGAGCACTTTTGCTCGAAGGTCAGCAGCAGCACAACAGGAAATCACGCTGCCCCGGCACAGCGGCCGGACCAGAGTGCTGCGCCGTGCTGTGCTGCCCGAGGGGTGTTCCCAGCCCCCAGCTCTCCATCCCGGCCCGGTGGCTTGCGGGGGGGCCCGCGCCACAGCTGCTCTCCATGGAAGGGGGACGGGAGCCGGGGAGAAGCCGCTGGCCCCAGGGTGGAGGATGCAGGGCTGAAGCCCCCAGCAGAGCATGGAGCTGAACAGTGAGTGCGGGGTGAAGGGGACGGGCACGAGTGGGAAGGGGCACTGTTGCGGCAGTGGAAAACCAAATCACAGTCCCAGCCTCCCTGGCACGGGCACAGCCCTCACCCCACACGTTGGAAGTGAATGCTAAGGGTGGCTCTGGTTTGGTTATAGCTGCCCACTGCCAGTTTGGCATCTCGCTGCGTCCAGCCTCGGGGAGCAGGTTCTGCCCTATCCTTTTGGGGACAGGTGCAATGCCGAGGTGGCAGCGAGCAGGGACACAGGTGGATGAACCGAGGGCTCTCAGAGATGGCAGTCAGCAGCATGGAGCTCAGAAGTCAGCCAGCTGAGGGGGTGCCTGGGGCAGCAACGTGCCCGTGGTGCCGGCCGAGGCCATGCACAGGCGAGCCCTTGGCTGCTGCAGTGGCGAGGAGCCGACGTGCACGGCGGGAGGCTGCAGGCAGGGATTCCCCGAAATGCACGTGACAGCCAGAGCTGCTCCTGGCACAAACTCCTAAGAGGAGGGCCTGCGCAGGGAACACAGCACAGCTCCCTGCCTGCTTCCCGGGCTGGAGCTGAGCCTAAAACCCAGCACTAACGCTTGTCACTTCCCCCCAGCCCTTCTGCACTGCTGGGAAATCCCACCTCTGCTCAGACAGAGACATGTCCCCAGGAATAGGAGGGAGACAAGACCCTTCTCAGCCCCCAAAACCTCCTCACGCCCTACTACAAGGCAATCCCAGACACCACCAGACCAGGCAGAGCAGTTGCTGCTGTAGGCGTTACCTGAGTTGGGGCTCTCTGAGGAGGGCGGCCAGGTGCACACGGGTATCCCCTTCTTTCTCAGGACTACTGCTCCTCACATCTTTCCTCCTGCACGTCAAAGAGGGCCATGCCAGGCCAATGGGGCCAATCTGCGACAATAGACTGATCCAGAAGTACATCGGGGAGGCCAAGGACATGGAGAAGAGAGTGGTGAGGAAGCAGTGCCCCCCAAAACCCAGTACCAGGCTGGGCTGGCAAGACAGAGCTGGGAGCAGCTCCTGGCATCTCACTGCAGCAGCTCTTCTCCCCCAACAGAGCGAGTGCCAGGCACTACCTGCACTCAGCTGCCCCGTGGTTCTGCCTTTGGTGGACTTCAACATGCGACAGTGGAAAAACAAATCGGTGAGAGGGGTTGGGAGGATGGTGCTGGGGTGCCCATGGGACTTGAGAACGAGCCCCTGGGTAAGCAGAGGGATACGGTCACCAAACAAGCTGAACAAGAAGCTTGTAGGAACAGTTGGTGGCACAGGAGCATTGTGTGGGGATGAGGTGGAGGATCCATCTGTATCAAGGGTGGGCACGGGAACGATGGGCCTGCAGCCCAGCGCCAGTGGGGTCAGCACACACACTGCTCCACAGGATGAGATTAAGCGGCGTGAGATCCTGTGCAACCTGGTGCTGCTGGTGGGCGCTGTGACAGAGGCTCAGGGCCAGGTGAGCCAGGAATGCGGGGCTGGGCAGCTGAGCCAGCTCTATCGACACGCCAGCTCCTTCCTCCTGCTCCTGCAGACCTTTGGCTGGGAGGTGAGGCCTCACCGCGTGAGCAAGGACACCTTCAGGGCAGGTGTCAGCTGGGCGTGATGGCATTTGTGACCCCCCCCCATCTCACTCTTGCCCCTCAGGAAGGGCCCTGGGAGCCAGGCTGCTCCCCACGCTCCATTGAACAGACTCACGTCACTGAGATCTTCCTCACCTACCGCCAGCTGGTGCAGGGCAAGCTGCGCTTCTTCTTCCACAACTTGGCTAAGGACTCATGTGACTGAGACTGGGGGGAAGCAGGGACCTCCAGCCCAGGCCTGATGAAGCTGTACACAGGATTCAACACTGACAAGAGGTCAGAGCAATCCCATAGGATGATGAGCCATTCTCTGGGTGCCCAGGAAGGTGCCACAGGGAAAGGGTTGGCTCCTTTTCCACAAGCCTTTGGCTATCACATAGCTCAGAGTGGCCAAAAGCAGCCATACCTGTGCAGCACGAGGCACGTGCCCTGTTCCTATCAGACTGTGAATGCTTTAACAATTAAAGAACTATTTTTCTAAAGGATTGTTTGTGTCTTGCTGTTCCCCCTGCTGTGGCACTGGCCTGTGAAGTATACACCAGCCTCTGGGAGAGGCAGCAGCAGAAGCACACGCTCCTGTTTTCCCCACAGCGTTTAGCTCCCTCCTGTGGTGACTGCCATCTCTGCAGGGCAGACGGGCTCAGATGGCGATGTGAGATGATAATGTCCCTTGCTTTCTGGTATCCACCTGCCAATCCCACTGTGCTGAGTTCTGGGGTCACACAGCACCACTCAGACTAGGCCAAGCCCCTCCAGGAGCTGCAGCTTGAAAGCCAGTGCTCCTGACGTGGTAGGTTTGCTGTCTGCTATCACAACACCCTCCGTGAGCATCCCATCTTCATCTACCAGCCTGCCTTCTGGGAAGGCAGCCTCACCTCTCAGCCACAACAACCACAACTAGAAAAAACATAGCAGTTTAATTAAGAGCCACATCTGTCTCAGAACAGCTCCTTAGAAAATGATACCCAGCCCTTGCACAGACAGGTAGATGTCCCAGTCCAGCTGCCCCTGGCCAGAGCTGGGGCTAAGCCTGCTTCTGAAGTGCAGGAAGGTGAGAAGAGACCAGCAGGCAAGGGCCACAGAGTACCCATGGTCTTCACTGAAAATGAGGCACCAACCCCTACACAGAAGGGAAACAGTCAGAAAAGACCAGGATGACAAAGGGGGAATGCCTCCTCCTCCACCACCATCACAGGAACTGGGCAGCACAGGTGCTGGGGCAGGATTTGGCATGATGGTGTCCTGTCTGCTCGCCAGCAGAATGTCTCTGGGGCAGGGAGCCCAGTGAGGTGCATCATATCCTAGAAGGCCAACTTCTTCATCAGCAGGTAAACTCTGGAGTCCACTTCAAACCCATGCAGATTGTTTGCGTCTCCCTGAAGGCGCATGAGCAGCCCCCCGTAGGACACATAAGCAGAGCTGGGGCAGGAGGAGAGGAGTGGTGAGAGCAGGGAAACCCATAGGAGACCCAGTCAAGACACTGCTGCCTCCCCACCACCCTCAGGCAATGCGTCCCCTTCTGGCAACAGACACTCACAGGCGCGTGGCTGCCTCTGTGGATGTCTCATCCCCCTCAATCCTGTACACCTTGCCATACATCACGTACTCGAACTGGTCTGCCCTGCAATGAGAGGAGGGGAGCTCAGAAAAGTGCCAGAACTGTCACCCCCCTCCTCCCCACAGTCCCTAGCAGAGCATCCTCTAGAAAAAGGCACCTTGCAGCCTTTCAGCACTCCAACTCTTTCACCACTGTGAGCCACAGTACCTGGAGGGCCTGTCATCTGTAGGGTTGTACTCCCCATCATCCAATGTGCCATCCTCATACAGGGTGCTGGCAATGACCAAACGGAATTTGTCACCTGGGAGGAGATGGCAAAGGAGTGGTGAGAAGGCACAGCCAGAGCAATGGCAGCCACAGTGGCAGCTGCAGCACATCTGCAGCAAGGAAGTGCCCCGGTGAGTTTGTTATGAACCCAGTTCCTGTGTATTCTCCAACAGGATAGCAGAAATCGAGGGAGACACATACCTTTATCTCTCCCTACAGATGTTTATCACCACTGCAGAGCCACCAGATCAGCACAACTAATATTCTCAGGGCACATAGCAAGAGAACTGCATGAAGAGCCTTGGAAAGTTGAGCTTGCCCTGGGCAGGTACGCAAGATCAGCCCCCTCCTTATCTTATTTATGGTAACTTTTCCATTCAGTTAACGTATTTAGCCACTGAAGCCCATTTCAAAAGCTCTCCATAAGGCCCGGGTGCCATTAGCTGACACAGTTTTGCCAAGGGGCATCTCTAGGGGACGGGCCAGAACTGATTCTACACAAAGCCCACACAGCAACGAGCCTGAACACAGCTCAGCCCCAGCACAGCGCCAGCACCACGCACCCCTGCGACGAAGGGACAGCCCAACACCACGCACTGCCCGCACGCAGCAGGCCGGGCCTCCCTCCTCCCTCCTCCCCACCCCCCTGCTCCCCATCCCGGCGGCGTACCGAGGTCCACGGGGTAGATCTGGATGTTGACGTCCAGGATGAGGTCCATCTTGAAGGACTCGCTCTCGCAGTGCAGGCGAGACACTGGGTAGAGCGGGGCGGTCGGCCACGGTTAGGCCACGGTTAGACCCCGCCGCCCCCACACCCGTCCCCCCTCCCACGTCGGCACCGGGGCCGCTCGGAGGCCCGAATGAGAGCAAGGGCTCAGGGAAGAGGGGATGGGAACAGGAGGGTTCTAGCTCACCACGGTCGAACTTCTTGCCCTCGGGGTCGATATCTTTCACATCGAAGATGTCCTCGAAAAGTATGCCGGCCATGGCGGAACGGCCTGGCTCCCGCTACGGCGCACGATGATGACGCGTTTCCGCATCCGGCACGCTACGGGCAGCGGGGCGGAAATACCTTCATGGTGGGCGGGGCTAGATCCACGCCCGCGCAGTGCGACCGGCAGAGGTGCCCGCGCGGTCCTAGTGCCGCCAGCAGCGCCCCCTGCAGGCTGGGGGGTGCACTGCGGCGTGGGGGGGCGGCAGGGGGCGCTGCGCGGCCGCGGATCGCACCGCGTGGGCCGGGCACGGCAGCGGGGAGCGCGGTCACGGCGGGCACCTCCCCAGCGGGACGCGGCTCCGAGCGGGGCGTGGGGGCAGCGCCCGGGGACAGCGCACGAAGGCAGCCCCGCTCGCCGGCCCCGCAGGAGCAGCCGGGGGCGGTGCGGCGCTCGCTGCCGGGAGGGTGGGGGCAGCAGCGCCCCGGGAGGCGCACGGCGTCACCCCGCACCTCTCGTGTGTCACCCCCCGCCCCACCAACGTCACACCTCCCGGTGTCGCCTTCCCTCCGTGTCACCCCCCGGTGCCACCCGGCTCCCAGCGTCAGCCCCCCTCCATGGGTGACACGAAGGGCTGCGGCCGCGCCGTGCCGTGCGGGTGGGCGGAGGGGGGCGCCGGCACGGAGGGACACGGGGGGACACGGAGGGACGCGGAGGGACACGGAGGGACACGGAGGGACAGAGGGACAGAGGGACGCGGGCTGCCGGCCCCTCACCGCTGGGGACGAGGAGCCGAGGCTGGGGGTGGCCGTCGCTCGGCGCCCCCGCCCCGTGGCACCTGCCAGGTGCCCGCCGTCGCCTCCTTATCTGGAGCCAAACAAACCCTTCCGGCTCCTGGTGCCGCTCTGTGCCCGCAGCACCGGCCCTCACCCCCCCCTCCCCCGGGTTCCCAGGCTGCGGGGACCCCACAGGCCGACCCCAGGTGCTCTGCAGCCCCCGGTGCACTGAGATGGTGGGGGCAGGTATATGTGGGGGGGGGGCACAGCCCTGCCCCTGCCTTGGTGCACCCAAAAACAGCCCAGCACACAGTGGGGCCCGCTGGGGGTCCCTCCATGTGGGCTCTCCCCAGGTTGGGATCACAGTGCTCGCAGTGGCAGGCTGTGTGTGTGTGTGGGGGGGGGGGGGGGGCGTTAGCCGTGGGGCTGTTATCTTCCACTGATAAATTATACAACATGAGCGTGGCTTTGAACAGCAGCCAGAGCAGCCAGGCCTCCATCCGGTGGGGCAGCGTTGGGCGGCCAACACAGCCTCCAGTGATCTCCAATGGGGGGTGGGGGATGGTGATGGAGATGGGGTCGTGGCTTTGGAGCGAGGGGCTGATGGGGATGGGGAGCGCATACTGCACACCTCCCGGGGTGCTCAATGGTCCCCAGAAGCAAAGCAGAGAGGCACAGCGAGCAGCACGGCCACGGCGGCACCTGGGTGTCTGGGCGGCCCCAAATCCCTGCCTGCACCCTAAATCCGTTTCCCCAAAGCCTGCCCGGCTCGGGGTGGGAGCGCTGCTTCAGAGGCGGCCGCGGTCCCTCTTATCTTTGGGCACAAAGGAGCCGCGGCACCGCCGTTATGGAGCAAACAAACGTGGGGAGAGGCTGGGAGGGCCCGTTGGCATCGGGCGGGAGGGTGGCACCGTCCCCGTGCTTGCGGTGCTATGGGGTGCAGCGGTGACATCCCCCCACCGAGCGGCCCCCCTAAGCCTGGGGTTGGGCAGGAAGAGACCGAGCCAAAATTAAGCTGTTAATGAGTCTGTCTGTCACCAGGTTGCCAATGACCCATGTGGGTAAGGAGGAGATGATGGAGGTGGCATGGGGCAACCTCACAGCCCACCCGATCATCCCCTCATTAGCACCGCATCGCCCTGAGTGAGGGACAAGGCCCTGGGCAGGGATTAGCCCCTTCCCCTCCCTGCTGTGGCAGAGATGGGCGATGAAGGAAGGAAAAAAATGAGCTTTGGGGGAAAAATATGTGATAAGTGGCCGTCCTCTGCCCCTGGGGTGCAGGGCCTGGGGAACAGCCCGCGCCCCACAGCCCCGTCCCTGTCCCCGAATTCCTGCGGGCTGATGCTGACGTCTGTTTTTCCGTGACACCTCGGCCGGTGCTGCAGGGGACACGGGGCCATCTCCCCGCAGCTGTCATCGCGCTGGGCTGTCCCCGTGATGGCCCTTATCAGCGGGCGGCCCTGGGCTGCGGGCTGCGGCCCCCGATGGTGGTGGGGGGCTGCGTGCCCTTTCCTGCCGCCCTCTGTGCCCCACGTTGGGGTCTCGGGGATGTCTGATGGGTGCTGTGTCCCACGGGGTCTCCTCTTCTCCCAAAACTCACCGATGCTCCTCCCTCCACCCGAACCCACCAACCGAACCTGGCTGAGCTGGGTTGGGATGAGAGCCGCGGGATTTTGGAGGGCTCCAAATTAGCTTAATGGCTTTGGAAGACAAACAGATTAGAGAGCTGCAGCGGTCAGGGCAGGGATCAGCTAAATTGGAAGCAGAGGCAGCGACCCAATCCCTCCGGCCAGCCCCACGCCACATTCCTGCAGCACCCACCGGCCCGTCCCCATCGCCCCCATCCCTCCCTGCGGTTCTGGGTCACAGCAGTCCCTTCCCTCTGCCCCGGGTTTTGGCCACGCGTCAGCGGCCTCCGGGCGTTGCTGCGCTTCCCCTTCCCTTTCCCTTCCTGTCCCTTTCCCGTTCCCTGTGCCCCTTTTCCCTGCCATGTCCCTTTGCACCACTCCTCCCGTGCCATGCGGGCTGCAGGGCCACCACTGCCACCGCGTGAGAGGGGGCGCAGGGGGTGCTGGGCGTGAGAGGTGCGGGGGGGCACGGGGCTGCTGCCAGGGCCCTGTTGGTTTCAGCAAAGCACCCGAGACAGAGGTGCAATCCTGCAGCCCTGCTTTGCTGAGCGGGTGCTGCATCCCTGATGGCATCACGTCCCCTCCAGCAGCCGGACGTGTCTCTGGTGCCGGGATACCGGGGAGCCGGCTGCCTGTTTCGGGGCGCCATCTCCCAGCATCACTGGTGAGCTGAGTGCGGCAGGTCTCAGCAGCGCAGCAGGAGGAAGAGGAGGAGGGGAGGAAGGCCGGGTGTGGGGGACAGCCTCCTGCTGCCGTGTCCCCCCCAGCATCCCCGTCCCCCTCCCACCACCGCTTCCTGCGCGGGCGGCCCAGGGCTGGCGATGAAAGCCGCCCCAGCAGATGTTTCTGGCTTGTTTTCATCTCATTAACTGTTTCCTCTTTTATTATGGGATAAATTATTAATTGTTCGAAGCGAGGAAGAAAGAAAAGAGAAATCCTGACCGAGATCCCGGGAGGGAGGCGGGCACGAGATGGCACGGCGCGGGGAGGGCAGGGGGATGGGGTCCGTGGGCTGCAGGCGGCCCTCAGCGGTGCCCTCAGCCCCAAAAAGAGGCCGGGGGTGTGCGGGGGGCTGCCGGCACCTGGCCTCCATCAGCAGCCACTGGAAGTAACCTGGGCAGACAGAGGCCGAGGGGGGGGCTGAGCCGCCTGGCACCCGGCACAGAGCTCTCCTGCCGTGGCTGAGGACGGACGCGCTCATTGCACGTCCCTTCCAGAGCTGTGAAAAGGGGCTCAGCTCCGCCTCTGCCCCGTGAAATATTCATGGCCCGCATCGACGAGTTAATTTAATTGCCCTGATGAGGAGCTGAATAATTTACGTTCTTCTTTGCAAGTGGGTCGGGAGACATCATTAGTGGCTGAGCTGGGAGCAGGGGGACGTGTCCCCGGGGTGAGGCACTGAGACCCCATGCAGCCCCGCAGCGCTGTGCCTGCAGCCTCCCTCCGGCCCCGTCCCGACACGTTGGTCCACAGCCAGCAGGATGAAATGTGGCTCCAAGAAGGGGCCCGGCCGTGCCGGCGCGCTCGGGATTCCTGAGATAACGGGGACAGGCAGGACAGGGACCTTTATTTGCATTTTTTTTCCCTTGAAACGGATGGAGCCCTTTCTTGGGGGGACCCCGTCTGGCTGCCACGACACCAAGAGGGACTGTGTGGGGATAGCTGTGATTTGGGATTCATTCCCCCGAGCCCCGATGCTCATCCTCTGTCCGGGTAACCCACGCAGAGTGCGGAAAACCCCCAATTTTCCCATCCTCCAGCACAGTGTGGGCCCATTCCATGCCTTCCCCTCGTGCCCAGCCCCACAGCTCAGTGCGAAGCTGCGTCCCACGCCTGCTTGGTGGCCCGGGTGAAGCCCACAGCAGCACTGCTTTATGGCCACGCCAGGAAATCTGGGGCCAGAGGCCGTGGCCAAGGCAGGGCTGAGCCAGCGGGGCGATAACACCCGTGTTTCCTCCCGGCTGTGCCGCATCCGGTAGCCCCGTGCCGGGGGGTAAAGCAGAGCTGGGGGGCAGAGCCCATCCCCATAGCAGGGCTGGGGTCCTGCAGGTGCGTCCCGCACCGGGTGCAGCTGTGCCAGGGGGAAGCTTTGCATGGGATGACCCCAAAACGCCCTCTTGCAGGGTCCGGGCTCTGTGCCATGCCCCTCTCCTGGCATCCCCGCTCGGAGGGGCCACGGTGATCAGGGTGTAATTAAAAACGCAATTAAGCGCTGCCACTTAGCAGAAAAGTCATACAGTTTGGGGATAATTATCTGACAATATAACAAGTTGCCCAACATTAATCAGGCGCTGATCTGCTCCTGCAGCTGTGCTCCCTGCTCCGGCCCCACTCGCTTAATGGCATCGTTTAGGAGACAGCCATAAATCAGCTTCTTATGGGGGTCCCGGGGGGGCAGCGTGGTGTCCCCTGGCCGTGGGACCCCGCCACCTCCGTGCCCTCATTTGGGGGTTTTTGAGTGGGCATTGCCATGGGTTTGGGTGATGGGGCGTCCCAGTGGGGTGGCTGTGCTCTGGGGGCACGCCCCCTCTTCTCTCCCCATGGGAACCCCAGCAGCCCCATGGGAACCCAAGGGATGGGGGTCCCGTGGGGCTGGGAGCTGAATTAGCAGCTCTGAAGGCCATCAGCGAGCGGGGAATTAATGAGTATTTACAGCTTGTGTTTGCCAGCGTTAATGAAGTCCTTGTGCTGGAACAATATTAACTCAGGAGCAGACGGGTCCTCCCCCGGCATCCCGCAGCATCGCCCCTATTCTGGGCAGCCCCCGCTTGGATTCAGCCTCCCGGTGCCCCCATCTCCACACAGTCGCCCCCAGGGGCAGCCCCCACACCCCGCCCGTCCCCGTACGTTCGGGATGGGGGCACGGCCCAGCATCGCTCCCACTTCTAAGGGCCGCGGATAAAAGCGGGGATTGTCCCCTTTGTGCCCGTGGGCTGGGGAGGGGGAACCCGGAGGGAACGCGGCAGCTTAAGGCATTCACTTCTCCCCTCATTCGCCGCTTCTGCCGCAAAATCCCATTACAAAGGGCTTAGCGGCCGCGCCGAGGAAGAGGTCACTCGCGGGGGCCCTCGAGAAGATTTCCCGGCCATAAAAAGCGCGAGAAAAGAGCAACCCCGGCGGCTGCGGCGCCCTGCGAGCCGTGAGCGCGGCCACCGGCAATGGGAGCACCGATGCCGCTCCGCGCCCGCCGTGCCCCCCCGGCTGCGCCCGGCAGGACGGTTACAGCACCCAGCTGGGCTGCTTCACCTTTATCACCCCGAAAGCAAATAAAATCGGGCTGCGCGTTGATGTGCCGGCTTTATGCGCGGCCATAAAGCGGCCGTGCGAGCGGAAGGGTGCTGCCGAGAGCCAGCTGTGCCACCCCGCTCCTCGCGTCCTGCTTTGTCCCCGCAGTGCCACCGGCGCTGACCCAGTATGCGGGCACACGGGGGGCTGCTGGGAGCCCCATGTTGGGCGTGGGGCGCCGGGTGGGTAATGTGGGGTGGGTGCCTTGGGGACACGCGGTGGGTTTTGGACGCGAAACACAATGCGTAGGGGCGCAGCGTGCCATGGGAGAGGCGCGAGGATGGGGACAGGGACGTGGCACAGCTGTGGGGTAGGCACCGCTTTTGTCTGCAGCCGGAGCAAGGCGCAGGCGGTCTCTGAAAGGATCGGGGCGAGCGCCCGGGCAGGATGGAAATGAGCCCCCAGGGGTCCGCCCGACACAAAGGCGCCCGCTGGGGTGGGCCGAGACCTTCCCAGCCCCTTGCCACAATGTTTGCAAATAGCGGAGGCCACTTCTTGCGGGGCCGCCGGAGGGGGGGCCGATGGGGCTCCCACACCCCCAGCCCGGCTGTGGGTCCCGCTCTGCCCTATAGCCTCCCATATGGGCGAGGGGCTGCCCCGATGGCTTTGTTGGCAGCGTGGGCCGCGGAGCCAGGGGAGCGGGGAGGAATGTCCCCGCTCAATGCCCACCACGCCGGGGCTGACAGCCCTGAAATCGGGCTGTCACTTCCCGTCTGGACAGCCCTTCACCTCCATTCGCCGTGCCTTGTTAGGATCCCGCCGCATTCAGCCAAGACAAACACTGCACTTAACCCTCCGGATCCCGACGGCCCCTCCGGAGGACGCGGGGCTCCGAGCAACGCGGTGGGCACGGGGATGCGCCACCACCACGGGGACCTCAATGGGATGGGGCACCCCAGCAGGGCGGCATCCCTGGAAGCGGTGTTTTAGGGTCACCCCCAAACCCTCTTCATATCCCCCAAGGGACGCCCTCAGCCCACCCCTCCCTGCAGACCCCACGACCACCCGGAGCCCGCATCCCCTTCCCACAGCCCCCCCAGTGGGACACCCACCCCGCAGCATCCCCTGGCCCCGATGAAAGGGAGCGCGGAGCTTTTCCTTTGACACAATTAAGGAGCGCGGGGTCCCAGCGCCTCGGCCCGCCGCAGTGTGTTAAATTAATGTAGCAGAAAAAATCATTATGCGGGGACACAGATGGAAGTGACCAAGCAGAAAATGCGATGTGCAGCGGCGGAGGACCCCTGTTACCCGTGTAAACACAGAGGGGAAGGACGGGTTTCCCAGCGCTTGGGGCGAGGAGGTGACCGGGGTGCCCCTGTGCTGAGGTTGGGGCAGGACCCGGACTGGTCGGGCTGATGTGAGGCACTGGGGTGGGAATGGGGAGAGGGGGTCACGGCTAACCTGGGTGTGGGGCACAGGGCCATGCGTGTGGCCGGGACCGGCTCGCAATTACCATGTCATTATGTGCCGGCACAGCCGTGGCTAACGGAGCAGAAAAGCGGCACCCGTGGGGAACGGGGTGGTGGTGGGGGTCCCACAGGGACACTCGGCCCCACGTGTGCGTGTACCCTCCTGAGCACATGGGCATCCTCTGGGCACCCCTGGCACCACGGGCACCCCGATGTACGCTGCTTTGTGGCTGTGGGCAACTGCACCCAGCCCAGGAGGGAGTGGGACCATGGGGGTTCTGCTCCTTGGGTGGGTAAATCCTAAGGGCAGACAAAGCCCGGGGGTGGCTCTAAGCTTCTCAGCAAACACAGGGGGTCCTGGGGCTGCACCTTGAGCAGAAATCCCAAACGTAGGGCAGAGCTGGGCGGGGAAACGCAGGACCTGATGCCACCTCCCCTCTCCCACCACCAGGTCCACCCTACTGCCCAGACACGAGCTGAAACTTTTTGTTTTGACCCCATAGTCTATTAAGATTCCAGGTCTGACTTTATACAGGAGCGCCCTGGCGGAGCCCTAATACCCCACACAGCCTAACGCAGCCCTCATTAGCCCCCAGCTGCCCCTGATGGTGGGAAGCTGACCCACAGCTGCACCCCAGCACTAATTAATGACACATTGGTTCTTGGTCACCTGAGCTCCCGGCATTGGGGTGCTCCCTTTCGGGGTGACGCTGGGGGCTGCCCTCTGCCCCAGGGCTGTGAGGGTTATCGCTGTGGGGCTGTGTGGGATGATAACCAGAGCTCCCTGCTGTCAGCACAGCGCGGTGTGAGAGCGCACAGGGATGCTCCCTGCACCCCATCCCTGCCTTGGGGACACCCTGGGGACAGCGGATCCTCCCCACCGCCCCCCCTCCAGCTTTGTCTCTCCACGTTCCCACCCGCCAAATATTCATGCGGGCCCCTTTGCTCCCCGGGGGGCTGCTAATCCCCCCGAAACAGGCCGGGGGATTGTTGACCGAGTTGCCATATCCCTTGAACAAGCAAGCGCGGGCCCCACAGCTGCTGGAGGATTAGCAGCCACCCTTTCGCTGCCGTGGGCCCTGTGCCCCTGCTATGGGACACCTATGGGGCTGCACATGTGCATGCATCTGTGCAAAGCCATCAGCATGGGTGTGCGTGCATGCAAAGGTACTGACACGCGTGTTCACGAATGTAAAGCTACCAGCACGCATGTGCATGCATGCAGGAGACCCCCTCCCCCCATCTGCATCGCGCACACATGCAAATGTGCAGCATGAGGGCACCCATGGGGCAAAGACCCCACGTGAAGGTGCTGAGAGCTGCTGGCTGTGGGCAGAGGCATTGCGAGGAGCAGCTCCCACGCTCCGGAATTGTGGGTCACTGGAATTACATTAATTAGCTGATGCTAATGGTGGCTAATTAGCAGGCGGCTGTGCTGATGCAGAGCCTGCATGGCTGAGCCACGGAGCCACGCTTTACCCAGGGGTGAGCCATGTGCCATCGCAGGGGACAGCGCAGCATGAAGTAATGTCATGCTGAGCTATGGGGATGAGGGCTATCTGGCAGCCCTAAGAGCCCCTGCTGGACTGCCCCCAGCTCTCCTGCTATCTCGAGAGCTCCCTCGGGTCAGGGTGGATGTGTCCGCACAGACAAGTGGGTGTCACTGGATGCCCAAACAGCTGCCACTTTCATCGTCCCTTATGGGGACCCCTGAGTGCTGGCTGGGTACCCAAGGGTCGTGGGGTGGGAAGGGAAAAAGACCTTTTGTTGTGTCTGTCCCCATCCTGGCTGGGTGCTCCAAGTGACACACAGCGTTGCTGGGGGCTGCAGTGCGTGGCACCGCGGGGACATCCTGCAGCACCCCAAGTGGCTGCCAAGGGGCTGTGGTCAGCGCCTCATCCCCATTCCGTGGGGCAGACATCCCCATCAGCCCCTGCCCTGGCATTTGGGGGCATTTGGGGGGCAGTGGGGCCAACGTCAGCCAGGCAATGGGGCGATATGCAGCGGGCATGCGTTCTTCCGAAATCGCCAGCGCTGGCACAAGCCACCGTGCCTCTGGTGCGAGCGGAGAGTGTGAAGTTAGGAGATAAAGAAGGAATTAGGAGATAAAGTCTGCCTAATCCCGGCTGCTCCATGCAATTAAAATGAGCTTCACCCCGCTGTAATTGGATGGAAGCCGCCCGCCAGCAGCACCGCGGCTGGGAGGATGCGCCGCGCCGAGCACGGGGACTTATCTCCGCCGCAGAGAAGCGCGAGGGCAGCGGCACCGGGCGCGGGAGTTAATGGGATGAAAGCGGAAAGGCTGACACAAAGGATTAGCGCCCGAAATCCCAGCGTTTGCTGGGAAGGTTTCCTCGCATGGCACCGTGGAGCTGCACCGGGGAGGGGGCTGGCCTGGCCCCCCGGCCCCTCCGTAGGGTCCTAACGACACGTCCAGCTGCTCGTATTAAACAGGAATAAAAAAAAAAAAAACCCAAGTGCAGATTAAAAGGACGCTGATGAAATGCCAGGAGATGAGTTACGGCCCTAATAAACCACCGCCTCCTGACGGGGGTGGGTGCGGGGGGCGGTTTATGAGGCCATTTAGACGGCGCTGGCAGAAAGGTGTAGGAAAGCCATAAAGGCTCCGTCGCCTCTCCTGGCCCCTGAACACCAGAGCGTGGCTGTGTCATAAATCCACGGCAGGGCTGGGGGCCCTCGGCCCCACCGCTGCCCCAGGAGAAGCTGGGTGAAGCCGGGGTCTGGGTGGGTGGCGGCAGCTGCAGGGTGAGAGGAGGGATGGGGTCATCCAGGCACAGGGGCTGGGACGTGCCCTCACCGTTGGCCACCGCTCACTGCTCAGATGGGGATGGGGATGGGACGGGGATGGGGATGGAGATTGAGACAGGGATGAGGCTGGGGATGGGGACGGGGATGGGGATGGAGATTGAGACAGGGATGAGGCTGGGGATGGGACGGGTATGGGGATGGAGATTGAGACAGGGATGAGGCTGGGGATGGGACGGGGATGGGGATGGTACTGGCTAGTGCTTTCCAGTGCAGGCTGCCTCAGTCAGCCTGACTCACCACATCCGGGTTGGGTCATGGTTTCAGCTTTGTCCTCCCGGGGCGCAGTCTCAGCCCCACACCTGGGTGACGCTGGGGACAGCATGATGGATACACCTGTGGCTATGGAGCCTGAGCCCTCTGACAGCCGGCGTGGGGCTCTTGGGGAATGGTCTGGGGGCAGCAGGGATCTGTTAGGGGCAGGGGGCAGCCGGGGGTCCCCAGGAGCAGACAAGACCCCACGGTCCCCATGCAGGACAAGGGTGGGGGCCCCTCTCCCCCCACCACATCCTGACCCAATTTTGGGGCCCACACCTCCCACCGCTTCCCACGCTGCCTCATTAACGAGGAAAGCCGGGAACGGCACGGAGCATCGGCAGGCTGCGAGCGGGGAGCCGAGCCCAAACCCTCACGCAGAGGGGGAACTGCGGGTTTCTGCCGTCCCTTTGAACTCCGGCAGCCGCCTGGAGCTGCGGTTCCCTGAGCACGGAGCAGGGAATTGGGGCACGTCCTGGGGTATCGCTTACGGGCACCCACTCATACGGCATGCTGGGCCACGGGACGTCGGGTTTCTGATGCCATCCCAGGAGAAGAGAAGGTGGCAGAGGGGTGGTGGAGTGGGGACGCGGGGCCGGGAGGTGCCCCGTGACTCAGCCCTGCGAGAGGCAGAGGTGGGGTGGCGATACCGGTGCTAAAATAAACCAGCGAAGCGCGGGGAGAGGAAATTTCTCATTAGGCAGCAATGTGTCGCAGAACCTGTCTGACACAGGGACTGCCCCACGGCCCCCGGACGGGCACGGAGAGATACCGCGAGATCAAAGCGGAATGAGGGCAATAAAGGGGGATCAGAACTCTTTGGGCTTCCGGCTGCGGAAGGAGGAGTGGTGCGGGGGGATGGAAGGCCCTTCTGGGGAAGGGTTCCCCATCCTGGTGCTGGGATGCTGGCGGCTCTTTGTCCCCAGCGTCACTCTTTGGGGACGCTCAGCCCTGCTCCAGGAGGGGACAGGGTTGTGCTGTGACAGTGGGGAGGATGGGCAGTATGGGCAGAACGCCACGTGGCAGAACCAAAGGGGACGGGAAGGAAAGAGTGGGAAGAAAATGATTAAACCAATCCTCTTTTTTTTTTTTTTTTTAATAAATAATAATAAAAAAAAAAGCCCTGGGAAAAAAAGGCTGTGTAGGGTCCTGGCACATGAACAGAGCCTGTAAGTGGTCTTAAAAATTACCAATAAATAATCTTAACGGGAAACAGAAGGAGCAGAGCCGGGGCGCTCGTGGGTGTCTCGCTGCTCCCTGTGAGCATGGGAAAGCGGCCGGGTCCCGTCCCTTTGTGCTGTGTCCCCCCTCGGCGGGCTGTGATGCTGCCCTGGCTCTGTCCATGGGGCAACGACCCGCCTGGATGGCGTCCCGCCGTGTCCCATCCCGTCCCGTCCCGTCACGTGGATGTGGGTTCCCATAAGGCAGCGATGGGGCCGAAGTGTGATGGGGACAGGCAGGGCGCACGGGCACCCGTGGCTCCATCCCGCTGGCTGTTGGCTGCCATGGGCTGAGCGGTGCCGAGCCGTGATCCCTTCCAGCTGCTCCGGCCCCAGGCAGCTGACGGGGCTGCTGGAGCGTCTCCCTGCCAAGTCACTGAGGTGTCAGCCAAGAGTTAGCAGCGACAACGCCAAGCAGCCGGGCGAGCCGGCCAAGCCGTCCGCAACCTTCCTCCTCCTCCTCCTCCTTCTTCTCCTCCTCCTCCATGTCCTCCTCCTCCTCCTTGCAGGGAGAGGCTCACTGCTCCCACCCCGGCCGGGTGCCCCCATGGCTGCTCCCCATGGCCAGGAGAAGGGTCCCGATCATGGGGCAGCCTGCAGCCCATCTGCAGTGGCATTGGTTTCCATGCAGCGGGACCCAACCCTGGTGCCACCCCAGTGTTCCCCCCACCCCCACAGCCAAACCCCTCCACCTGGGCCGCGCATCCCCCCCTTTCCATCAGTGCATCTGGAAAGAGACGGTTCCCCTCTCTCGGAACTTTCCAGATTTCCACAGAGTGGGGAACAATCGGAGCCTTTGTCTTCCCTTAATCTCCTGGTTAGGAATTAAAAGGAGGGAGGGGGGGGGGGGAAGACCCCAGCAGCACAAAAGGCTCTTTGGAAGGGCTGGGAGAGGGGAGAGCTGAGTGCGGGGAGGGCACAAGCAGGGCTCACCCCCGATACGTCCCTCCAGGGCCACCCCGTCCCCATCGCTGCCCCCACTCCCCCATAGCGCACCCACAGTGGCACTGCGGAGCATCCCCACGGGGCGGTCGCAGACCCATAACCCACCACCCTGACCCCACAAGAACCACGCGGGCACCGCAGAGCTCCGTAAAATTCCTTAAATAATTTAATCGCAAAAAAAAAAAAAAAAAAAAAAAAAGTCTTTTTTTTTGTTTTTTTTTAACCTTTTGTTAAAAAATATTTGTACAAACGCACGCTCGCATCGATCCGCACTGCTGCCGGTGGTCGCCTTTGCTTTCTTTCCCCATTAAACGCACCTTTCTTTCTCTCTGTACACATTTGTATGAAGGGAAGCGGCGGGCACAGCGTGGGATGCAACACCTCGGGAGCAAACCCCGGGAGCTGAACCTCCCCCCTCAAAAGCAGCAAAGCCAAGCGAAGAGCAAGCAGCGGGGGCTGCTATGGGGAGCAGGGCTCCGGGATCCCCACTGCAGCGATGGAGCCCCAGGGGTGGGGGCAGGTGGTGCAGAGCCCTTCAGCCGTTGCTGCGCTGCCCTCCTGCTGTTTGCTGTTTCCTGCGGAGGAGGACAGGGTTAATGAGAAACCCGAGGGCAGGTGAGCATTGAGGAAAGGGGAAAAACAGCACCTGCTGTGCGGCACCTGGCAGGGAGGGGGGCAGCCCGTGGGGAGCACCTCCTCAGCCCACTGCACTGCTGGTGGGGCGAGGGGGGTCTGGCACACAGGGTGGGATCAGAGCCCCGGGGAAGGATGCTTGAGGGGCTGAGGGCGCGGGGACCACATGTCAGCAGCCCCGGATCCTTCCCTTGCCATGCACTTTGCAGCAGCGGGTGAGTTTGCACCCAGCTCAGCAGCTCCCGTTTGGCATCTGTGACTCACGGAGGCAGTTGCAACACTCCCATGCGCGGTGGGAAAAGCAGGCTGCGGCCGAGCCCTGCGGCGTGCTGTGCTCCCCGTGTGCCGTGGGCCGGGGCTGGCCTCGCTCAGTTTGCACTCATGGGGCTGCGGTCCCACAGGTCGGGTTCAACATAAGGAGGGAATGGGAAAAAGCACTATCAGCAGCTCCAGATGGAATTTTGGGGCTGGCTGTGCCCTGAGGCTCATCCCCTCCAACCCTGAGCGCCCCACGGGAAAGCACAGGGCTGGCACCCATCTGCTTGGCTCCTCCCCGCTGGCACACATCGGTGCCTACAGGCACCCATGGGGACCCCGCGGGAGCGTCGGTATTCCAGCAGGGCTTATGGGCACACAGGGACATGGGGACCTGTGGCCATGGGCAGTGGTGGAGGCAGCAGCCCCGTGCTGGTGCAGCGAGAGCGATCGAGCAAAGGAAACGCCGGTAAAATTCTTATTGCCTTTATTCTGCCCATTGCCTCGCACAGTCCTGCCGGCCAGCACTCACGCACGCACGCACACACTCACACACACTCATGCACGCTGGGAGTCTCGCCCTCAGCACGGAGGAAGCGGGCTGCAGTGAAGTCAGAGGAAGGTGAGTGAGTCTTTTGGCAGCAATCACAGCGTGTGGCAGGAGCGGCACCCGCTCCTTCTGCATAAAACAGGAGGCTGGGGGAGGCCAGGCCTCCGTGTGGCCCCGGCCCCGCTCCTGGCCCCGCTTTGGGGGCTGGAGGGTCCCTGTGCAAACGTGCTGACGGCCTCACTCTGCAGTCCAGAGCCGGCCACGAGAACCAAGAGGGTCCCCTTTCTGCACCCTCTTTTTTTTTTTTTAATATATCTCTCTCTATTATTATTATTATTTTTTTTGCCTAACTCCCTGCATAGTAAATCTCACGGGGTTCGGGTTCTGGCGTGCAAAGCCAAAAAGGGAGCAGAGCCTTTCCCCTTCAGACACGTCCCAGTGAGGACCCTCGTGCGGAGGGGTGGAGTGATTGTCTGGGGCCGTAGCCCCGTCCCTGGCGCCGTCTCCACGCGGGGACCGGGCTCGGGGAAGGCTTCGGAGCGTCTGACGGACTCAGCGGACGGGTCAACAGTCTGTGGCCTCAGGGATAGGGGGAAGTGAGGACTCGAGGGGGGAAAACCGGGGTGTAAAGAAATCCAAGAAGCAGAACATCTCTTCAAACTGATGAGCACTGAGACAGGGCGGGAAGCGGATGCGCCATCTCCGTCCCATAATCCATCTTCAATATGAAGACTGCGTTCACTGCCTCGCCGCTGCGGGACACGGGACGAAAAGCCGGGCTCCCTCTCGGCACGAGTGCCTCTGATCCAGGGAAGGGTGGCCCGGCCCAGCCTGTCCCCGGCGAGCGTCCGAGGCAGAGGAGCGCCACGGGAAGGGGAAATCGGGAAGCCGGGCTGCACCGCAAACAGAACCTGGTTGGCAGGTTCCCTCAGTCCGTTCCAATGCAGAGTCCCCTGCGGTCAAACCTGAACCGGCAGTGTCTGGTTCATCTGCAGCCTCATGTCCTGAATGCTGCTCAGGATCTTCTTCTGGTGCCCTGCTAGCGTCACTCCTATCCTCAGCAGGTCCCTGCAAGGAGGACGAGATGGATTTGGTGATCCGCCCACCTCAGTACCAACTGGCACATGGCCCTGCCCCATCTAGCTGCCACCAAGGGATCCCATCTTCACTGCAGCTCTCTGGCATCCCTCTCACAGCACCTTTACCACCAGATGCTCACTCCCAGGCCTTAACCCCACAGGACAATCCCCACACGCAATCCACCCAAGACCACTCGCCCCGGTCCCACAAGCAGGGACTCACTCTGCTGTCATCTGTGCCACCAGGTCAAAGGAGGCGAAGCCGGCGTTGACGAAGTTCTCCTTGTACCGTCCCATTTTGATGGCATCCAGCCAGTCTCCCACGGTGGTGAAGGTGGTGTAATCGGGCACGGTGCGGTCCAGGAGCGGCTGGGAGACACTGCAAGGCAGGAGAGCCACAGGTCACGGGGAGCAGGGAGTGCAGAGGTGCACGTGGAAGCAAGGAGATGCCTTATCCCTGCTATCTCACGTCTGCAGCCCTAAATGCCTCTGCGCTCCCAAGGATTGGGGATGCCACTGACCCGGACTGGACGCTGGCGATGACCTTCAGGCTGGCAGCATTGCGGATCAGCTTGTCCAGCGTGTTGACAATCTGTGCAAACTTGGGCCGCAGGTTGCGGTCCCGCACCCAGCAGTCCAGCATCAGCTGGTGCAGTGCTGTGGGGCAGTCCATGGGGGGTGGCAGGCGGTAATCCTGCTCCACCGCGTTGATCACCTGCATAGAGAGGCGCACAGAAGCAGGCTGTGAGCATGCTAGGTCCCCACTGGTGACCCCAAGCTCCTCGCTCTTGGGTGAGCACTTACATCCTGGTTGGACATGTCCCAGTAGGGTCGCTCCCCGTAGGACATCACTTCCCACATGACGATGCCGTAGCTCCACACGTCGCTGGCCGACGTGAATTTGCGGTAGGCGATGGCCTCAGGAGCTGTCCACCTGATGGGGATCTTGCCTCCCTGCAGGGATAGACAGCTTTGTTATTAAGGGCACACCTGCTCTGTCCTCCCGACCCCAGATCTGCAGATTCCCATGAGCACCCCATACCAGGGAGCTGGTGTAGGTGGGGTCGGCTGGATCATCCTCCAAAAAGCGGGAGAGCCCGAAGTCAGACACTTTGCAGACCAAGTTGCTGTTGACCAGGATGTTGCGGGCAGCCAGGTCTCGGTGCACGTAGTTCATCTCTGAGAGGTACTTCATGCCAGCAGCGATGCCTCGCAGCATCCCCACCAGCTGGATGACCGTGAACTGCCCATCATTCAGCTGCCAGGGGAGAGATTAGGGGTTTTAACTGGGGAGGGATCTTTGTGTGCTACCACCACCCTTCTTCCTCCCTAGGGCTATCCTGGTTCCCCCACCCAGAGGTGTCTCTGCACAGCTTAGCCCTGGAGATGTCAGTGTGACCATATAGAGGATGGAGAAGCTCAGGGTGGGACAGGATGCTCACCCGGAGGAAGGAGTCGAGAGCGCAGTTCTCCATGAACTCTGTGATGATCATGACAGGGCGGCTCTTGGTCACCACGCCCTCCAGGTGGATGATGTTGGGGTGGTCGAACTGGCCCATGATGCTGGCCTCACTCAGGAAGTCCCGCCGCTGCCTCTCTGTGTAGCCCACCTTCAGTGTCTTGATGGCCACAAAGATCTCACGGCGGCCAGGCAGCTTCAGGCGCCCACGGCACACCTCACCAAACTCTCCTGTGGGTGAGAAGGGGGTGAGCAGGCAGCTGGGGAGAGGCTGTGTTCTCAGCAGTCACTGTGCCCAGCCCTGGAACTTGCCTGCTCCAATGACCTCCTCAATTTTGACACAGGAGATATCAATCTCTTTGGCGAATTCCCGGACAGCTTCATTCGGGTCTTCATAGGTGAAGGGGTCAATGTAGACCTTCATCCCAGGAGTGACTGCAAGAGCAGAGGAATCATCACCAGGGGGGATACAACATGGATGGCATGCCACACCAGCCTGGCATGGTCTTCAGGTAGCAAAGGCTACACCTTCGCTTGTGCGTGGGGCAGGACTCAGGGGAAAGCACATGTATTGGCCTCACACTCACCATATTGCTGCAGCTTCTCTGTGTACTCGGGATCTGTGCTGTTGCGCTGCTTCCTGCCCAAAGGAGACGAGAGGAGTTGTTCAGTAACCATCCCTTTCCTGATGGGGCAAAGACATTCACTGCCAGCTTCCAAATCCCAGCACAGGCAGACAAAGCCAGAGAGTTCCTCCCCTGGCAGCAGGACCCCAGTGCAGCAGGTCCAGCCCTCTGCTCTCAGACCCGAGCTGCCGGAGCTCTGCCCACAGGCATAAGCGACCCCTGCCTCACTCCAAGCCACCACTCCCTGCAAAGCCACTACCTGAAGCAGACAATAGCGATGATGACCACCACGATGACAAACAGCAGTCCCGCGGTGGCTGAACCCACGATGAGAGGAAGCTCCTGGAAAGTCTTGCCGGTGGAGCCTGGCGCAGGGATAAGCAGGAATCAAAGTCAGGCTGGGGAGGAGGCACGTGTAGGAGGGCTGGGGGATGGAGGCAGACCCGTTCTGGTACCTACCATCCTCTGCAGTCGTCTGGAACTCGGTGGGGAGGCTGTAGCGGCCGTATCCAGCCACTGTGCGCGCCCGGACCTGCACCATGTACCGAGCATTGGCCTTCAGTCCATCCAGCCGCACCGAGTTCTTCTGGCTGGTGACAGTGTTGGCAATGCCGTCACCCTGGCCTTGCTGTAAGGGAGACATGCAGGTGTCACCTCTGTGACATGTCCCCCTGTCACTGCGGGGCTGATGGCCAGCCAGAAAAAAACAGAGAGAGGGAAAGGATTCTCTGCTTTACCTTCTCGGAGTACTTGATTTCATAGTCGAGAATGATGCCGTTGGGCCTTTCCGGGGGAGTCCATGACAGTGTCATGCTGTTCCCGGTGCTGCTGTGCAGATGCATGGTGGGCACGGCAGATGGGGCTGGGAGGGAAAGAGGGGAAATTTGGCTGTGCCAGCACTGGTACCCAGCCAGGCTGTGCGCAGTGTGTCCGCGGAGATCCTGCACAGGATGGACCCCTGAGGAACCCAGGACCTGCTCAGATAACCCCGGTGAAAAGGCTGAAAAGCTTTGGGACTGCCTCTGGAGGAGATGCAATCTCGCAGCCAAGATGACAAGGGACCAAAGAATTGCTCAGAAAGAGCACTGAGCTGACACTTCATCCTGTGCACAGCTGCAAACTGGTCCAAGGAAGGACCCTGCGGACCCAAAGCAGAGCTTGGTCCTCCCCTCACAGGGAGCTCCACACTCCGCCCCACCAGCAAGACCTGTGAAATCAGATCAGTGTGGTGGCTGGAGATTACCAGCACACTGGAACTGGGCCATGTGGGGCGGAAGGAGAGAATGGCACAGCACTCAGCTGGCTGAGAAGGTATGGGCTGGTGCTGAGCCTTCCCAGGCCCACGGCAGAAGAAACCTCATCGCCTTTTTCCTCCCTTCGCAGCAGGCACAGCATCTCTCTGGGGTGGGTCTAGGAGCTCTCCAGAGCATCTGCCAAGCCTGCCCTTCCCTGCCTGCAAGCATTCAGATTGCATGCCTTCCAGGGACGTGTGCTTAAACGGAGAGGAGAATTCACCCAGGGGATTAGAGACAGTGGTGTGGGGTGACACTGACCTGCCTGGTTGGTCGTGATGTTGACGGAGGCAAAATGGGGAGGGTAGGGGCTCTTGCTGGAGATGCCATTCACCGCCTGGATCTCGAAGGTGTACTGGGTGTGGGCCATCAGGTTGCTGATGTAGATGCGTCGCTCAGTGAGGCCCAGCTGGCGCGGCACGAACTCCACGTTGTCGTCGCAGCGCGTGCACAGCCGCCGCTCCACGCTGCACTTCTTGCAGATGACGTTGTAGAGCAGGTCATCCCGCCCGCCCGCGTCCTGCGGCTCGCTCCACTCCAGCACCAACGACGTCTCATTCACGTTGGAGATGACGCTGCGTGGGGCTGAGGGCACACCTGGAGAGGCACGGGGGGATGTCAGGGATGGCTGCCCCACGGCGTTCCTCCCACCCCCAGCTCCCATCCCACCCGCATGGCACTCACTGGTGCAGGCGCTGTCTGCGGGGTCCGCGTCTGCTCGGAAGAAGCCGCTGCGACATATGCAGACTGTGGCTGCCCCCGCGGTGGTGCGGCTGTTGGGAGGGCAGGGGGAGCAGGGGCCCTCGCCCTGCTTGGATTTGAACGTCCCCGGGCCGCATGCTGGAGGAAGGGAGAATGAACCCACATTAATGAAGGGCGCTCAACAATGCTCCATCGGCTCCCCCCTGCCCACACCCAGCCCCACGCTCCATTCCTGGAGGCACAGGTCAGGGAAGGATGTGCTCAGCCCAGCCTGGCATCCCCTACGGGAGGCCTCTGTCGCCCTGAAGTGGCCACCCCACCCCAGATCTCCCACCCCGGCCACTTGAACCACTTCTCAGCCCGTGGCGGCGGCACCTCCAAGCTGGCTCCAGTGCTGTGTGCTGAGCCAGACTACAACATTCCTGCCCCCGCTTCCGATGCACACCGGAGGAGCCCTGGGGCTGGCCCCGCTCGCACCGCGGGCGCTCGGCCCTAAGGAGGGGCACGTGAAGGGATTAACAGCACTCAGGCCGAGGAGCAGAACGGCACTGGGAAACCACCCTGTGCCTTCAAATAGCCTCATTTAGTGCATCCCTGTGACAATCGGGGTGTGGAATCTTCCCAGCATGGGGCCCACATCATCTCCTGCCCCATACCCACATCAGCGAGACCCCCACAGCCCTATCTGCCTGGCCCTGGGACATGCAGCCGTCCTGGCAGTCCCTGAAGTGGAAACTCCTGCCCCGTGCCTTCCCGATGACATCACCCTAAACACAAGGAGCTTCAACTTGCTTCACAGGGCCGTGGCGAGCGGAAGTTTCCTGCTATGATCCATCTCCTGACACCCTGCATGGAAGCTTTCCGGCAGCGGGGTGCTGTGGGTCACTGCACCTGGGCACCGCAGGGACCCGAGCCACCCCAACTCCATGGCCAGAGCCCTTCAGAGAGAACAGGGCAGGCCCCACAGCCTGGCTCACTGACCTGAGCTACCCTTTAGACCTCTGCATCCACCCTTTAGAAACTCAAGTTTAGCCCATTCTGTGCAGCTCTAAAGGAATCATTCTAAAGGAAGGGATGAAGGCAGTGCTCCGTCCCCTTGAGATATGGAGGGAGCAGCCCAAGGTGCCGGAGCAGCCCCGGCATGCACAGGCCCAGCCCAGCCGCAGTTGCAGGCAGTTAAAACTGGGTGGATGCAGCTTCACACATCAGGAACCAGATTGCTGAGGAATGAGAGATGACTGAAACCTCTTGGACAAGAACACTCTGGGCTCCGAGAGCTGCCAAACATGCTTTGGTTATGGACAAGAGCCCGGATCCGTCGGGGACAAACCCCCCTGCAATAACAGAGGGGTGAAACTGGAGCAGTGCTTGTGTGGAGCAGAAAAGCCCAGGCATGGGCTGGGAGAGCACCAGCACACAGCCAGGCCCTGGGGTGGATGAGCCCACAGACACCCCTCTCCTCTCAGAGGCTTTCCTCCTTGCCGCCTCCTCCTCCTCTTTGCAATGCAGGCCTCATTGCCACCCATTTGGGAAGGGGAAAAGCAGGCTAGGAGGCGAGGCCCAGCTGCACCGCCGTGCCGGAGCATCCAACTCTGTTTAATAAATCAGAGCATAAGGACCTCGGTGGCAGCGTGACAGCTCTCAGCCACGTTTGAAGCCGTAACTGAGCTGAAAGCTGATCCCAGGTCCCCGCGGATCTGTGTCATCTCCTCCTGCACAATGCCACTAGGCTGAGCTCCTTGCTTCCACCCGCAGCTCTGCATCTGCCCTTTTTTTTCCCGCTGAAGCATCCTCAAATCGAATAGCAGCCCCCAACCTCTGCACACAGATCACATCTCCCGGTGCTGGGCTGCGGTCACCTCCGGGGAGAACATGACAGCTGCTGACAGCCACGGGATAACAGGTCAGGGAAGCGAGCAGAGCTCTGCAGAGGGGCTGCTGGATGGCAGGAGGGAGCTGCAGCCCAGCAATGGGGGGGAACTGTACAAGGGGTTGCTCCTCCTGGTGCACATCAGCCACACAGCTGGATCCTGCACCGCTGCTCCTGCTCTCTTTCCCCGTGTTGTCCCCACCCTGTGAGCAAAATCCAAGGGAGGGAGCCGAAAAGCACTGAAACAAAACCACCATCGAGAGCACGGTGACTCACCCCAGTGATGACTGCATGGAATGGGGGAACCACACACCGAGCATCCCCCGAAACCTGCGGTCCCCTCCCATGGAGCGGCTCCGAATTGCCCCAACTTAACCCCTCAGCTGCTTCCCCATCCCACTTCTTTCCCATCCCAGCTATTTCCCTCCCTGCAGGACCAAAGCAGAGCGCAGTGAAACAGCACCTCTCACATCCCTCTGCCCAGCAGCCCCATCCTTCCCCTGCAGGCAGCGACCAGCTCTGCCCAGGACCATGTGTGCTTCATGGACCTATGCTGATCACTGCCTTTGCTCTTCTGTAAGCAGCTGCAATGGATGGGAGCCGTGCAAGCAGCCCAGCCCCTGGCGAGGCAGTGGCTCTTGTTTTAAGTCTCTCTTAAAAGGCACTTGATTTTTCTTTTAAAACACCCTTTGGGTAGAAATATTCTACACCCGTGCAGCCCAGAAATGAATGGAATAAAGGGCAGAGGAAGGGAAGACTCCACTGGGATTTCAGTAGCAGCATCTGAATAAGAGGTGGGAAAATGATATTTCGTGTGGGTTTGGTGTTTTTTTTTTTTTTTTAAAGGAGGACTTTCCAATGAGCAAAGTGCCCCTGGAGCCACAGCGGGTCACGGGCAGGACGGCAGATCTCCGTGCCGTGGCACAAGCAGCCCATTGTGGGGCTGCCCGGCTCCGCACGCCAGCGCTGCTCTGCCTGCACTGCCTTTGATCTGTAATCCCGGCCAATTAATAGAAGGCAGTTTCACTTCCTGGTTTTCATGCAGCAACCCCGTGTTGCAATGCAAAGCTGCAAACAGTTGGTGAGTGCAATGCTGGCTTGGCGTTTTTTTGTTGGTTTTTTTTTTTTTTTTTTAACTCGTGGTGATGTTCCCATTAGTCACTGATCGCGAGGAAAATGCGTTTTGACAAACCCCACACTTTGGCCGCGGCCTGACCTGCTATCACCTGCTGACAGCACCCAAATAGGCAGCGGCACCGCCGTGCACACCCTGTAAGGCAGGAGGGGACTCGAAGGAAAGGGCTGGAGCTCTGCTGGCAGTGCTCTCACGAAGCACTGGGATCCGACTGCTCCCGGGAAATCCCATTGCCGGCCCCTGAGCACCATGTGCAAAGCCCCAAAGTGATGTGGGGCACTGCAAAGTGAGAGGGGATGAGGGCAGGCGTCCCCATGGTCCCACCCCAGCTATGGGCTCCGCTCCCGTGAGCGCTGCCTCCGCGCATCTCTGCACGGAGCGTGTGGGAAGCGGCACAACCCCCAGAAGGGCCGTGTGCTAATTAAATAAAGATAATGAGGCTGAGAATGAGATGCCAAATCAATGCTGTGGCAACTCCCGAGCAGAGCGGCAGATCCCAGCCTCGCAGCTCGCATGACAAAGCGTGCCCAAGGAGCTGCCTTCAGCCGGGCTCATCCCGCGGGACCGGGATCCAAGGCGTATTGTCACAGGTCTGAATGAGGACCCTAATCCCAGCGCTGGATGCAGATAAAGAGGAGGAGGAGGAAAGCTTCAAAGGCCACGGAAAGGCTGGGGAACGGGGGAGATTTACAACACGGCTTATCCCATCTAAGCGCTAACGCAGTATTGTTATTTATTAAAATGCCATCTGGCACCTCGCGGCACTCCGAGCTCCGCAATCCCGGCAGCGGTGCTGGGACGTGGTGCAACACGGCACGGGGGGCTCCGTCCTGCTCCCTCCATGCACCAGCTACCCGCAGGGCTATTGCCAGGGTGAGCCGTGAGCTGCGAAACAGGGGAATAAAGGCTGAAACGCGGCTACGAAGCAGCCAACAAAGAGCAGAAAATGGAGCTGGGTTATGCGAGCCCTTCCTCAGCTGTTTCCACTTAAAACACACGGTCATATGGTGGAAAATGTGATCGTACGAACGTGGCGCGAGTTTCCCAGAGAAACGCCATTTCCACCCAGCGAAGGGCAGGGGATGGGCGCTGGATGGGGTCATGCCTGCAGCTTCCCTGCGTGAGGAGAACCCAAAAGTGCTGCCCCATGGGCTGGAGGATGGAGGAAGGACGAGGCTCCTCTCCCTGCCCCTCCTGGGGGGATGTTGTATGTAGCGCTGCCTCCGCTGCCTCCTCCAAACGGGGAGCCACGAGGGCTGGCGTGAAGTGGTACCCCATGCACCTCTCATTGGTGAGGAACAGCAAACATCCCGTAAGGGCTGTAGGATCTCCCAGCTCAAGCAACATGGAACCAGCTCCCCAGGAGCAGGGACCTCAAAACAAACCAAACAGTGGGTGCTGGTGGCTGTCTGCTCCGGGACCAACGGTGCTGAGAGGCTGAGCTCCCTGCAAGCAGTCGCTACGGTCACATATACATCCCAAATCCCACCGCCCCTGCCAAGAGTGGAGGCTTGGCGCCAAGCAGTCCATCATCTGCGAGCACGAGGCACCCAGCCCTGGCGCCCCGTTGTCCGTGCCTCCATCCAAGAGGAGCAGTGGGGTCCTGCCCCAGGGCAGGGTCCTCAGTGCTGGAGGCAGCTCCCTAAGGCACAATAACCCCAAAAAGCAAGCATTACACCCAACCACACTGATCTTTCCAAATCAGCATTCTCTGCCTGGGGTGAAACAACAACACCGACCCTCCAGTGCCACTCATCTGCAGGCAGGATGCTTTCTCCTTCCCTCCAAGGAAGGAAGGCTCGCTGCAAGCCTGCGGCTCTGGCAGGGGGCCTCCCGCAGCCAGCTCAGTGGGGCCCCGCTCGCTGCCGGCGTTCTGAATGCCTCCGCACAGGCAGTGTGAAATCTCACTCGCTGGGAGCAGGCGCTCGCCCCGACCACCTGCACCTTTACACACTGCAGGAGGGAGGGCAGAGACATCGGTCACGGCAGCGGGGGTGAGACGAAAGTGTTGGAGACACATGAGGGCTTGCTACGTCCCCTGAGCCACACGGTGCTGCAGACCGTGCCATGCGGACACATCCCGTAACTCAGCACTCAACAGATGCTCCCCAGCTTGGCACCAGTAAGCTATGCCGGTATGGACCACAAAAGCTTTAAAGCTTCCAGACATCAGAAGCACAGACCAGCCCTGAGACAGCATGCATGCTCCATCCTAACGGAGCCATTGAAGCTCCCGAGCCCCCAAAATGAGACCTAGCTCAACACCTCCTCTGCATGAGCACAAACGTGCAGTGCGATGGGTGAGCCAAGAGATACCACCCCAAGCCCTTACCTTGGCACTGGGTATCCTTCATGGCTGGCTCGTACCCAGCAGCACACGTGCACGCTCCCACAGGCACCATCCACTCGCCATCACCGTTGCAGTACAGCTTCAGGGGCACAGACACCTCCACTGCGTTGGGGATGCAGGTGCCCGGCGCAATGACCAGCGACGTGGGCTCAGCCCCCGTTAGGGTCTCCGGGAAGATAGCAAAGCCAGCGATGGTGTTGGAACATTTCTTGTAGAAAGCCCGGACGGAGATAAGGGACATGCAGGCCCCCAGGTCCTGGAAAGCCAGATAAAAGCCATTCTTGGAGAGCGGCCCAAAGCTGCGCACCTTGGTGTTCACACGGCCGGACTCCAGTTTGGAGAAGCTCTCATCCGGAGCAATTGTATCCACTTTGATATAGGGGTTCTCCATCCAGAAAGGGCTATTGGCAGAGGCAGAATCCGTATCTGACTCATAATAGAAGAGGTTGAAGGTCTCTTTGCAGGAACCAGGGATGTTGGGGATGCTGTTGCAGTCCCGCACAGTGAATTTCAGCTCCACGTAGACACGCTGGACGTCCTGGCGCTGAATGAACTTGGTGCGAAGCCAGTTGTTCTGGTTGGCCTCCCGCACGTTGCACACCTGGTATGTGCGGATGGGGTTCATAGCCTCGTCGTAACCACTGACCTCTTCCCACTGCAAGAAAGAAGCAGCGCATCAGATCCTGGCACCGGGTAGGGCTGCAGATAATGGGGAGCACATCTGCCTGCCCCAGCCCTACAAGGTGACCAGGGGACCCCCATAGTGACCAAGGGACCACTGCTCCACCGGCTGGGAGTCGGCATGCAGCTATGGGATTTAGAAAGCAAGGGAAGCAAGGGAGGGCAAGGGAAAGTGTGGGCAAAGGACTCTGACCCCAAGGACCCCAGAGCGGTTGGGGGCAGGACCGGCTTCAGACTTACCCCCGTCTCCGGATGGGTTGTCCATGCCAGCTCCGAGGTCACCCACTTCGTGTCCATCAGGGTCTCTAGAGAGAGAGAGGGAGGAAGGAGAGAAGTAATTGGAGATGAAGGCCAAGATTCAAGGGAAAAAAACAGGAGGAGTGGGGGAGAAAAGAGCTTAGGCTGACATTTCTGTGGAAAACAGCAACTTGGGGGGTGAGACGTGGTGGGAGGAGGGGGAGCGGCGCAGACAGACTCCAGATTTCTGCTCTGCTGTCAGAACAGGAAGAGCGAGGCGTCCCCGCGGAGCAGCCGGCCAGGTGGCACGGGGACACGTTGCCACCCCCAGCCCGGCCTCCAGCCCCCCACCTCCCGGCCCCCTGTGCGCCTCCCCCTGTGCTTTGGCAGGGCACGTATTTACTGTGGCTGGGGTTGAAAGGGCCCCGTTCCCATGGCAGGGAGGTGCGGGCCAGGCAGGTTTATCCAGAGGAGGAGGGACTGGCAGGCTGCTCTCCCAGAGACGCCCCACATCACTCATTTTACAAGAGGGGAGAAGAATTTGACCGTCTGGCCAACATTCCTGGAGCAGACTACAAGACAAACCACCCCGACAGCATTCCCCAAACAGCCCCAGCCCCAGCCTTGGGGGAGCGAGACGCTTGTCTGGGAAGAGCTGCAATTGCAGGCAGCTGTCGCTAATCCCAGGCAGAGCTGCAGCTCCGAGTGAGCACTGCTGCACACAAAAAGCCAGGAGAGAAATGCAACGACGGGGAATGACACCACTCCTTCCATGTCCCATCGTATCTGGGCTGGGATAGTGGTGGGAAGCTGGAGGCTGGGGTTCCTCCTGTGCAGAGGAGCTGGGAGGCATGAAGTAAAACCCTGGAGCTGGGTAACACAACCCAGTGTGCTCGCAGGTTCCTGCCAGCAGCCCCGAAGGATGTTCTTCCCATCCAGCTGCAGGCATGACCCCTGCTGCCCTCCGCACAGCTCCCCGAGGGTCATCTGTCCATCCCTCATAGAGAAGAAGGGCATGAAGCCATCGCTTGCTCAGAGTGCACTCATCCCCAGCATGGCGACCCAGCCCTAGGAGCAAGAGGCAATTCCACCTTCTTCTCTTCCACTTCAGGAAAAGCACCGGCTGACCCAGCTGAGGAGGAAGCACAGAGGAGGAAGGAAGTGTTCACACATTATGGGGATGAATCCTGGCTGGAGGATTTCTTCCTCCTGCGTCCCACCCTGGGGGCAGCAGCCAGCAACACAGTGTGGCATCCACGGCCATGCTGGCAGCCAGCACACAGCCCCAAGGCAGTGGGGCAGGGCAGCATGCTCAGCATGAAGGATGAGACATCCCATCCCAGGCACCCTGGAGCCCCTGTGCTGCACTGGGGACGGGGAGCAGAGCCACCCGCACTGCTCCCAGGGCTGGCTCTGGGCGCCAGCTGTCCTAATAAGGGCACAGCAGTGCTGTGGGGGCCGGGAACGCAGCGCCGGCAGCGGAGCAGAGCCAAGCGCGTGCTGACAGTGCAGGGCTGCCAAGTCCCCGAGAGGAGACCCAGGCTGTAACGGGGTGTGGGATGCACCCAGCCAAGGGCTCCAGGATAGGATGGGGACGTGGCACGGGGGTCCCGTAGGCACTCTGGTTCTCAAATTTACCCACGGTGTGTGGGAAACCCCTGCACAGCCTCCACACCCCACGGCACCAAAGGTCCCCTCCGGCACTGCTCTTCCCTGCGTGGCTGGGACACGCCGTATCCTCGTTTGGCAGCATCTGCCCTCCGAACAGCAAGGAGGGGAAAGAAAACAACAGGGCTGAGCCGGCCCCGCTGGCACGAGAGCCACATAAACCACACGGTGAGAACAGGGAGGGAAAATAATAGGAATAAAACAACTGGGCGATGCAACTAAAGGAAACGGGGCCGAGCACAGAGGGCAGCAGGGTTTCCTGCAGCTGTGGGGCTGGACAGGGTCAGCAGTCCCCCCCCCCCGGCCTCTCCTTGCAGCCCCATAGCACATAAAGATTGCAGCGGATGGCCCCAGGGCTGCACATTGAGCCCAGCCGGAGCTGCACTGTGCCCTTAAAGCTGCTGCAATGATTTCTCTGCACAGCATCACTGAACTGGCTGCCTCTGCAGCAAGTACTGGGGTGTGCTGAGTACCCATCCCTCACCAAGTGGGCACACACTGGCACACAGGGCTAGGGTATCTGGGGAGATTTCGGCACCATGCTGGCATGGTGCTGGGGTACTCCTCGCTCAGCCCAGGTCTGCAGGTGCTTTGGAGAGATGCGAATGGCATCAAGGCCCACTAAGCTGCGAGTCAAAGCCTTCCAAATCCCGCATGCTTAGGAGTGCCTGGTTCCATTAGTCAACGGGAAATTGGCTCCCAGTTTCTGCAGCTTTGGGAAGTCTCCCCCAGGCCCGCTTTATCACTGCTGGGGAGTTGTCCTCTGCTTACCTCCAGCCAGGCCAAGGAGCTCAGGAGAGCACAATCCCTGCTAGGATTTGGCAAGCGCAGCAATCCACAGCCACCCCCACACCAAAGCAGGATTTCTATGGCAGAGACAGATCCAAGGGCAGGGAAAGAGCCTCACTTCTCGGATGGGGCCGTGCACTAAGCTCTGGCTGCCTCCTCCCTGCCCTGCCAGATCTCCTTTGTGCACTTCAAGCTACAAAGAACATAGTTCCTGTGTCCCCCCCATCCCTTTTGCAGGGTCCTCAGCAGCTCACAGGGCATGTGAAGCCCTGGCATGGGCCCACCTGGACCCCAGGACCTCTTACAAAGCAGGGGCTGAGGAATGCTGTGTGCACGCTCCATGGCCAGCGAAACGTTCCGCCTCTCCTGAAGAGGCCCTGAGAGCCCCCAGCTCGCGCTGCTCGGCGGCAGACATGCACAGCAGTGATGGCAGGCTTTGCGCTTAGCGCTGCCTGAGCCAGAAGGGAAAATTCTTTCAAGATGAAGCCACTGGGGAAGACTCAATCGTCTCCACCAACCGGCTCCGATTTGAGCGCTCTCGCCTTTGAACGTGGGGACTACCACCTTTATCAGGATGTGCTAGCAGGGTACGACGCCACCTCCAGCATGCTCCAGAGCATCCTGGAAGAAGGCAAGGGAGGAAAGTTAGTAAAGACACCCACGCAGCCCTGCTGCAAACATGGGAACCTGTTCTGCAACACCCTGGGAGCCACGCGCACCATCGCGCCCAGGAGCCGAGCCCCAGCAGCTGTCCCATCCCGTCCTGTCCCGTCCAATCCCATCCCACCTGCAGCAGCTGCATCAGGGCACTGGGAACAGAGGTGCTGGCTGGGGACAGCGGGATCTGCGTGCAACTCCGGTCGCTGCCTGCTAGTCAAAAAGCCACCAAAAGGGGCATCTCTCGTACATTTTAATTTCCTCCTCAGTTTTGAGATAATGACGGCAGGAGCGGGCGGCCTTGTGCACTCCCCATTCAAGCACCTATCGGCACAATTAATCCCAGCACCGTTCTAAGCAGCGGCACAAAGGGCCTTTGGTGCAGGGCCCTTTATCTGGGAACAAAGAGCTGCCTGTGGGAGAGAACCTGAGGTTGCACTTTTCCCGCTGACGAGCATTTCGTGTACACAAAAGTGGAGCCACACAGGGCGCCAGGCATCGGGTCAGACCCTCGATGCCTTTCCTCGGGTGTGCTGCTCTCCCCTCCTCGAGGTTTCAGCCAACCCCACAGCCCTCCTCTTCCTCCAGGGCAAGGGATGACCCTGGGTGCACCCATAGCAGAAGCTTTGGGCGCAGAAGCGCGGAGAAGGTGCCTGCAGCACTGTCAGGACACTGCACAGCCCACAGGGAAAGCCCCAGCTCCCCCACTTTCCACCACTCTGCATGCTTGGGGTCTCGGACATGCAGCTCTACACAGAGTCCCACCCACAGCTCTGGGGCCAGGGCAGCTCGCTCAGCCCCAGGGAAGGGCTGGAGCACACCCTATCACCGCCCACGCTGGGAACGAGCCTCGTGCTGAGCCTGCTCCCAGCAGTGGGGAGAACCAGGAGTACTGCAGTGACCCTCTCCCTTGTGCCCCATCCCGCTGCTGGGGGATGCAGGGCTCCATCCGCCCACGCCCACCAACGCGCGCTCACTCCAGGTCCAGGGTGAGCAAACGAGCTGGGAACAAAGAGAAGAGAGGAGGGGAAAAAAAAAAAGTAGGGCCTGTATCACAGCTGTGGCCCTTTGTGCCAAGGGCGTTTGGCCCATCATCAAAGGGGATTGGATTTGCTGAGGCAAATGATGACACATCCACTTCAAGCGGGGCAGGTTCTGCCTGCTGCTGGAGGCGAGCCACCGGAGTGAAGAAGTACTGTGGGCACTTAATAATAGACTCATTATTTCTGCATTATGACAGGGCCCAGAGGCCCCAACTGAGATTAAGGCCCCTTTGTACACACCACACACACACACACTCACACACAAGGGCAGCAGTCCCTGCCCCACTGAGGAAGGGCAGCCTGGTCCCAGCCCCATGGTCAGCTCCTGGCAGAGCCCAAGGATGCTCCTTGGGAAGGAAGCAAGGATGCATCCTCTCCCTCCATTTCCCAACCCCACACCTGTGAGGGCAGCCCGCACCAGAGTGTAATAACTCACCCGGGAAGACAGCCCCGTGGCTCTGAGCCATCATCCGGCTGCGTCTCCCCCTGCCCTGACCCCAATACCTGGCGCCTACTCCATGGGCAGAGCCAGTACTGGGATGACTGCAAGCACAAGGGACAGAGGGGCTGCCTCCATCCAGCCCTGCCCGGCGCCCACCCGCTGACTGCCTGAAGAGGGTTTTCCGGCCGCGTGCTCCTCGCCAGGAGCTGTTTCCTGATGGCCGTGAGACAGACTGAAGCATGTGAGAGAGGACAGGTGCCAGCTTTGCAACTGTGAAAAGCAGATCAAGTGGCAGCACCCGGGATGCGGGGAGGGACAGGCATCCACGCACTGGGTCGAGCCAGGCACAGCAGATTTCTGCCACCGCAAAGCACAGCCGTGCCAAGCTGGGCTGCAGCACTGTGTGGCACATGCACTGTGCGCAAACCCTGCAAATCACAGTACCTGAAGCACGGGGTTTTTGCAGCAGGATGGTGGTCCCTGCCCTACAGCCGCACGCCGGGCGCTCTGCTGTGCCCTGGACACGTGCAGCCCGTGCTCTGCCAGGTCCCACTGCCAGCCCCTGGTCCCGCTGAACGGCCGTGCTGACGCTGGGAGAGGCCACGAGCCAGCTGCCCGAGTCCAGCCCTGCGCTGCAATTACTGTTCTATTAATACCGCGGGGATTTCGGATGTCAGAGCCCGATGCACCATGCCGGGGTCAGCTTTGCCAGGGTGAGCTGCTTTCTCTGCCCACATGGTACACGTGCACCAGTGTTCGCTGCTTTTCCTCTCCTTTGGGAAAAGCCATCTTCCCTCTGCTGAGGGACCCCATGGAAAAGCCCCAAGCCCTGCCAGAAGCCCCGCCAGCCTTCCAATGACGAGCACCTGCTCAGGATGGGCACATCCCTGCCATCAGCTCCCATAGTACAACGTCAGCAGTGTGGCACCAGGTGGTACCCGTGTGGGCCTGCATGCAGGAGAGATTTATAGGTTGCTGTCCCCAGCAGGAGCAGCCATGCAGCCACCCTCCACTGCCACAGAAATAACTCATCTGATCCGGAGATGCCAGACCTGTTCAAGGCACAAATACCATTAACCAGGACGTAGGCAGCAAACCAGCCCACATTTCCAGGCCCTGTGATGAGAGGGAAGCACGGTCATGGCTTTGTGGTGCAGTGCCCCTCTGGGGCCACTAGGCTGGTGCAGATCTCCAAAATCCCATAGCGTTTGGGCAAGGCAGCACAGCCCTGTCATGGTTCTGCCTCTATCACTTACAGCAGGCTGCAATCCGAAATACCTCTCTCTTCCCTCCCCCCCCCCCCCCCACTCTGTTTTTTTCCAGGTTGTACCTCTGGAAGGAGGCCAGGGAAAGAGTAATGATATTTAAAAAACACCCCCTCCCCAAAAAAGGTTACTCATTGCACACACAAAGGTTCGCCCCACAGACGGGGCGGCTCGGCTGCCAAGCTGCATCCCATCCAGGCAGTGCAGAGCAGGGGTTCCTGCCAAGATTTCCCTCCTCTCTCCTGCCTGGGGCAGTTACCCAAATCTCCACGCTGCTCTCCGCTCGCTTCCTTGAGCACCGAGCCCATCTGGAACTGCTTAAACCCAAATATCCTCCCCCCCACCTCCCCCACCCCGAAGTCAGATTCTTCCAGAGTTAAAACAAGCACAGAGTCAGGAGGGGGTGCCGGGCCGGGCTGACTCGCTCCTTCATTTCAGTTTAATTTCTGGGGAACTAGAATAAATCTGTTCCTGGCGATCGTTCAAACCCTGCACATTTTTCTCATTAATAAAAAAGGCCTTGGATCGCACGCCGTGTGTGCGTGCATGCCGCGAGCCCCCTCCCCGCTCCCCGGCCCGTGGGGTCCCTCCTGCTCCCCAGCCCTCGCTGGGCACCCTGGGGACGAGGAGGAGGGGCTGGGGGGGAGGGGGGCACATCCCCTCCCCAGGACACATTTTGTCCTGAGGAGGCCCCTGAGCCCCATCTCAGAGAGGAGCAGGGAGGCCCAAATCCCCTCACAGCTGACGCGGGTGGGGAAATCCCACATGGGATGGCCCCGTGGGACAGGGGGGACGGCAGGGACAGTGCCCCCCCTGGGGGAACCGCAACCTCCACAGGGCCCCCATGCCCAGAGCATTCCTGGGGAGGGGGCCGGGAAACAGGTGTTTGTCAACAGGGTGAGAAACACCAGGCCTCGGCCGCTCAGAGCTTAGCGATGTGCAAAAATAAAATAAAATAAAATAAAAAATAAAACAAAAATCCCACAGCAATCGCCCTGCCTGGACCCCCGGCTGCCATGTGCTGGCACACGTGTAGGGAGTGGAGGAGTGGGGCTGCGGCACACAGCTCCGGCCTCTTCCCAAGATGGCTCCTCTTCCTCCTCAGAGGGGCAGCCATGCGGAGCCGCGCTCCATCCCGCCCTGCCGAGGGGAAAGCAGGCTCCTGGGGAAGCAGGCTCCGGGCCCTTCAGCTCTGTGGATGGGAAGGGGATGAAGACCCTCAGCTCAGCCCCACAAAGCCCCAGCAAGGGTGGGCAACGCTGGAAGCCAAGGGAGGGAGCATGAGGCCTCGAGGCCTACAAAATGGCTCCCGTCCTGCCCCGCGCTGCTGGCGGGCTCTGTGGGGCTCTGTTGATGAGGGAGGACGGCCCACGCCCGCCACCAGCCCTGACGGGCTGGCACAGCCACGGGGCGAGCCCAACCCCAGCCCGGGCCTGGATTTTGTGCAACAGTAATGACGGTGATATACATAAAACAACAACAACAAAAGGCAAAGCGAGAACTGGAATGGGACCATCCCGCCAGGGTGGGAACGGCACCATGGCAAGAAGCCTCCAAGATGGCAGCCCATCCCCAGGGCCACAGCCAGCTCCTGCACGGGGCCTGATCCCCACGGTGGGGTCACCGCACGGATGCTCCCCTCTTCCCAGAGCACTCGGTTTGGGAACACGCCTGCTCCACAGTGACGCCAAGTCCTCGTTGGTCCCACGCTGGGGAAGCGGGGAGTGATGGCAGCCACCAGCTCCAGCACAACCCTCGGGGACGGGGACAGGTGCCTGTGACCCACGCTGCACCCACCCCGCTGCTTCCTCATGCACCAAAGGGGGATCCCGGCCGGCAGCCCCGCACCCTCCCCCAGCACAGCTCCCAGGCGGAGACGCCGGATCCCGACAAACCAGTTTGACTCAGCACAACAGGAACAGCTACAATTTTAAAAACATGCGAGTCTGTGATTCAGGTTGCTGGGGCTGTTTTAATTAAACACCAAGCTCCCCTGCTCCTGGAGCAGGCAGCAGCAAACGGCTCACGGAAAGAAAATGCAACCAACTGGTTTCCCCGAATATCTCTGGCAGTAAGTCATCACAACAAAACAGGGAGTTTCGGTTCATTCCTTCAAAACCAGAGGCCGCTATTCCCCGTCGCCAAGCCTGGGTGGGTGGACACGGCCCTGGAGTGCAGCCGGGTGCTGGCCCATGGCAGAGCTGCAGACAATGCGGGGTTGCGGAGTTCCCTCTCCCCTGACTGGCCGCATGCTCTGCTTGACACAAAGGAGAGCCCTTCTCCTTCCCCGACTCGGAGCACGGCTCCCACGAACAGAGCTTTTAGCGAGGAATGGGGGATTGAATGAATCCAGCAAGTGTGACGGAGCCCTGCGACCTGCTTTTCTTGCAGCCCTACCCCAAGCATCAATAAAACAGCGGGGCTGGCTTCCCTGGATCACCCCACCGATAAAGTAATTAAAGGGAAAGCTAACGTCCGTGCCAAGAAAATACCTGGTGGTTCCAGCTCCCGACGCGTGGTCAGCCTGTGAGGTGCCTGGGAGCAAGGCAGGGTTGGGGTCAGAGGAGGAAAACCCCCATAAATCATCCTGGTTTGGGTATTTTGCTAGAGCCTGTGGGCTGCGCACATCCTCTGTGCTGGGGCTGGTGGAAGAGCACACAGAAACCCCTCAGTGTAGACGGAGCCCTGTGACCAGAGAGGCGGCTCACGCAGCAGGGTTATGTTCCTCCAAAAGGGGTCCCAGCCCAACCACATCCCAGTGCGGATGGGCAGAGCTACCCCAACGGCTCTCAGCTCCCTCCTGCCAGGGCTTTAACTCAAATGGGTAGTGACGGCCTCGATCGCCCCGCAGCCCTGCCGAACAACTCCTCAGCTCCAGACCCCGCATGGGAGAAAGGATCCGCTGTTGCCCCCGGACAGAGCATTCCTTCTGCAGCCGGCCCGGGGACTGCTGAACCGGAGAAGAAAAACACATTGTGACTTCAAACAAACCCAGCGCACTTACGGGATCTGGAGAGAAACCATTTTCTCCTCAGCAGCACAAAGCCCTCACTGAGCCACTGCCGAGCGCCGCTCCCCCCACCCCCTTGGGGCCTCGTAAAGAAACCCAATGCCATGCCGTGCCCCCGAGGATGGAGCAGGTCCAGCCCCGCACTGCTAGGACCATGCCCTCCCGGCCAGGCAGCGGCCCGTCACCTCTTGGAGGGGTACAGCCAGGACCCGGGGGCTGCCGTCGCCTGGAAGACGTGAGCGCAGATTTATGGCCACGCCAGATTTATGGTCAGCACTAAAATATCCGACCGAACGTGCACGCTCCAGAGCTCCGTGTCCGTCAGGAAGCAGTGTTGTGAGCAGTCGGGAACACCCCAATGCAGCCAAAGTGCTGGAGCTGGCTGACCCGGAGATGAGCAGCGGGGATGGGAACCGTGGCAACTTTCCTTATAGCTCAGACAAGAGCAAAGAGGAGGGGGAAAATGCGGAAAAAAAAATAACAAAAAAAAAAAAAAGAAAAAAAAAAAGAAGTCCCAAGGGACTCAAGGCCAGCCCCAAAAATGCTGTGCAGTACCAGCCAGGCCCCAAAGCAGTCCACCTGGGACAGGGCCTGACCTCCCGGGGCAGTGCGTTTGCTCCCTGACCGTTTTGCACACTTGGGAAGCAGAGAAGAGCCGCTGGGCCATTGGCACGAGCTGGTTGTTCGCCCTCCATCCGGCTCTTCTCCCCCGGGCAGCAGGGCAGAGGCTGAGCCCAGCGGGTCGGACAGCACTGGGAGATGCTCGCATCGCAGTGCCCTGCACGCCGCTGCCGCTTCCTTCCCAGTTCCCACACCGCCAATGGGAAATGGGGTCTGAAGGGCTGGGGGCACGGAGATGCCCGTTTGGTGCCCGCAGCCCCCGTGCCAGGCAAGCTGGGCACAGATTGGTTTCTCCTCGCCCCGACTCCCGCTTCCCAGCCCGAGCAGGCCATGAATCCCAGCTCGCCTTCCTACAGCCTACAAAGGAGGATGTTTTTTTTTTTTTTTTTCCTTTTTCCCCACCCTTCTGCCAAAATAAAGAAGAAGAAGAAAAAAAAATCCACTGGGTAGAGAGAGGGAGGGGGAGAGGCAACACCGCGAACAGCCGCCCCCAAAACTTTGTAGAAAGCACCAACGTGGGGGAAATGCTCCCTCCAGAATGGCAGCGGGAAGGGCTCCGGCTCCGGCAGCCCCGACACGCAGCTCCGACACCGCACCGGTGGCAGCGGAGCCTCCGAACGAGCAGAAACGCCTCCGAACAAACAAAAGCGGCGGCCCCTCGGCCGGGCAGCGATCGCCGCGCGCTCCCGGGGCGCGGAGGAACGCTCCTTACCGGGGGTTTCCCTCCGCCTCCCCTCCTCCGGGAGAGGGGCCGCTTTACCGGACACCGCGCACACTTCGTGCCGAGACAAAACGCAGCCGGGCCCCCTCTTCCAACACCCCGGAGCGGGGCCGCAAAGCCGCCGGGAGCGGGATACGAGGCTCCGAAAGGAAGAGAACCGATTCCAGCAGGCACGAGGGGGAGATCCCTCCTCCTTCCGTGAGGCTGCGGCACGCGTGGCCCCACACCGGGACCGGGGGGGTTAAACCACCGGGAAAGGGATGGAGCCGGACACCGCGCACGGACGCTCCTCCGGCGGCCCCACAGCGCCGGCTCCAACTGAAAGCGGTACGAATCCCGCAGCCCTCCCGGCTCGGAGCACGCAGCACCCGAGGGCGCGTGTGTACCCGTACCCGTACCCGTACCCGGGCCCCGGTGCGGCGGGCACGCCCGGCCGGTACTCACCCTCGAGGGCGCGGCGGCCGCCGGGCAGCAGCAGGAGCAGCAGGAGGGGGAGCAGCGGCGGCGGCGGCGGGGCGGCCCCCGGGCGGGCCGCGGCCATGGCGGGGGGCGGTGCGGGCGGCCCCGCCGGGCAGTCCCGAGCTCGGCGCCACGCGCAGCTCCTCTCGCCGCCGCGCCACGCTCGCGCTCTGGCGCCGCCGCCGCCGCCGCCGCCGCTCAGCCGCGCGGGGCGGGGCCCGCCGGCCAATCAGCTCCGCCCCCTGGCAACCCGGCGCCCCTGGCGACGGAGAGCGCGTCGCTCATTGGACGGTAATACGGAGGGGGGCGGGTCCTCGGCGGAAAGATGAATTGGAAGGGGCGGGCGCTGTGAGGCGCGTCCCCCCGAGGCCCCGCCCCTCGGAGCGGGAGGTGCAGGGCGGGGAGCGCGCCCCACCCAGCGGTCGCCCGCGGAATTGGGCTCTTAAAGGGGAAACGGCCCCGGACCGCCGTGAGGGCGCGCGACCCCGTGCTCTGCCCCCGCGCCAGTGGGGGTCGGTGTGTGATAGGGTGGGCATGCAAGTCCCGCTGTGCGCCACACAGGATGAGCAGTGCCACCCATCCCATCTTCTACAGTCCCATCTTGTCTCATTCCATTCTGTCCTCTGCAGTCCCATCCCATTTCATTATTCCATTCAATACCACCCAGTCGTATAGCATCGCATCCCATCCCATCCTCTACATTCCTATTCTATCCCATTCCATCCCATCTCATTCCATTCCTTTCTATCCTGTTCTTCACAGCCCCATCCCATCCCATCCCATCCCATCCCATCCCATTCCATTTTCTGCACTCCCATCCCTTCCCATCCCATCCCATTCCATCCCATCCCATTCCATCCCACAGTCCTGTCTCATTCCATTCCACTCCATTCCATTCTGTTCCATTCCTTCCCCTACATTCCATCTTATCCATTACAGTTCCATTCCATCCTCTACACTACCATTCCATTCCCTTTGTTTCCATTCCACTTCTTACAGCCTTGTCCCATTCCACTCCATTCCATTCCATTCCATTCCATTCCATTCCATTCCAACCCACCCTCTACAGTCCTGTCCCATCCCACTGCACTCCACCTGCTCCATCCTGACTCGTGTACTCCCATCCCATTCCTCAATGCATCCAGCACTCCCCATCCCATCCTTTGGTCCTCCTCAGTCCTTTCTATCCCCACTCTGTCCTATCTCCATCACACTGTGACTCCCATCCCAGTGTCAGGTCTGAGGCTGGGATCACAACCAGAGTGGCACACACACAGAGAACCCCACAGGGATCCCCAAATTCCCTCTCCCACCTTCCATATGGGTGACGGTGCCAGCTCCCCTGCACGCAGTCCTGGCCCCCAGCCTATGGGTACCACTGTCCCCTTGCTTTCCCCATGGCTGGAGCTGGCACACCCCTGCAGTGATGGGTATAGGACATGCAAAATCCCCCGAATCCCTGATGTGGGGGCATTTTGATGCTCCCGGTCCCCAGGATGGTATGGAGGGTTGGGATGCAGGGTGCCAGCTGGATGCATCCTCTCCAGGCTGCCTTGTCCCTGTGGCACAGCCATCTGGGCTGCCCAGCACCATCTGCAGGCAGCACCACCCCACTCCCTGCCCCAGAAACCTGCCCCAGAAACACCTGCAGCCCCAGCCTCATGCCACTGAAACTCAAACACGGAGCTGATATTGGCCTCCCTGCAAAGCTGCTCCTGGGAAATGCTTGCATCTGCACCATCCCATTCAGAACCCTCCCTTGTTCTGGTACGCAGAGGTCTGAGTTACCCAAGCACAGGACTTCCGAGGGGAGCACAAATTGCTTATTCACATCTGAGTAACTTAAAAATGGCTGAACCCGTTTGACTTCAACTTTCCTCAAGAATTCCCCTTGGAGCCAAGCCACGCCTGCTACATTTCAGCCCCTGAGGAATTTGCTTCAGGAAAAGATGAGAAACTGGAATAGGGATTTGGGGGCACAGGCTGAGGGAGGATGCTCATTGAAACCCCTGCATGGGCTGTCTGGAGGTGCCCTATAAGTAAGCCTATAAGGAGCTCCTCATCCCCACTCCCAAACCTTCTCCCATCCCACCCACATCCACCGCCCCGCACCTCTGGCAAGCTGCAGGATGCAGTTAAACACTTCAGCACTTAAAATTTCAGGTGCTAATTGCTTAGTAATGAAAACTTTAATCACAGGGCAATTAAAACCTTAAGTA
Organism: Gallus gallus; assembly: GCF_016699485.2. Taxonomy (NCBI): domain Eukaryota; kingdom Metazoa; phylum Chordata; class Aves; order Galliformes; family Phasianidae; genus Gallus; species Gallus gallus. Next base: position 15,686,516 of record NC_052540.1, read on the forward strand.
GCTGTGGGAGATCTATTCCATGTCAACAAAGACGAGTGGGCTCGCTCCCCAACACCCAGCTCTGTGCCCCCACCCCATCTCCAGCACCCCAAGGTGCCCGCACCCCTTACCAAGCAGGGGATGGATGAGGAACCGCTGCCCCCCGCCATAAAATCTTAATATCCAGCTAATTTCGGAGCAGGCGCCGTATATGAAAGGGTTTTGTTATTTTAAATCTCCTCCTTTCCAAATTCCCAGGATTAAAATTCTCCGCATTTATTTTAACCGCATAACATTTGCAGACAAATCACTTCTCTCCCAGCGCAAAGTTTGAAGCAGGCTCAGGGTATAAAGCCCGGCCGCAATCTGCGGGGTGGAATTGCTGCGAGCTCTCCGTTTGCTGGCACACGCTCACAGCCACGTTTTCTGCACGGGGGAAAGGCCGATCCACGCTGTGCTGGTGCCCCGGGGTGGGAACCTCGAGGGGAGGAGGTTAAGTTAAGGTGTTGCCCCCACAGTCCCTTGAGACCCCGATCCTGCTCCCACCCCACCTGGAGCATCCCTCACCCAAAGCCGGCTCAGGATGCTGTGCCTCCCGTCGCCATGGCAACCCCCATCCTTGCCGGGTTGCCATGGCTCCCCGGCCCCCAGCCGCAGCGCATCCTCAGCGCAGGGAGGACCCGACGTTTGGGGTCCCCAAGGGGATACTACCACCGAGGGATGAGCTGCGGGGCTGGGAGCCGAGGGGTGAGCTGGGGACAGGCTAAGGGCGTGCTGGTGTATTGGTGACACCTCGGGGGGAAGGGGCTTTGTGACTATGGGGGTGCTTGGGGGCCTGGCGGGGTTGGGGTCCCCAAGGAGCATCACCTAATGCAGGGTGGTGGCATCACACTCTGGTCACCCTCACGCTTTTCCAACTTCTCTCCCTCCTCTAAGGGCTTCTCTGCTCAGCGCAGGGTCCCCGTGGGCAGGTGACAAGGCCCTCGGGTGTGGGTGCATGCTGGCAATATGCACAGAGCGTGGATGGCCGCTGCATTGTGCGCTGCTATCCCCTGCCCGACGTCCCTTTGAAATGCTGTCCCACCCCACAAAGTCACGGTTTGGGGAAATCTCAGCGCGGCACTGCACCGGGGTAAGGGCTGCATTCGTCATCGGCGCAAGAACCCAGAGGGCTGCGGGCGAGTGGCACTAAATAAACACAGCAACCGTGAGAAAAAGGCAGCCAGGAATAAATAGTTGAACCAAATAATAAGGCAAAGGAATAAACAAAGCGGGGACGTGCCTGGGCACGGCAAGAGCCTCCGACTTCGCACTTCCAAGCTGGGCTCTGTCCCAGCCCCGGCGCCCCGCAGGCAATGGAGGCCGTCCCGCTGGCAGCGCATGGATGGGCGCACCCCTGGCTGCAGGGATCCCCCTCCCACCGCATCCCCATGGGGAGTGGGTCCAGCATCCCTCACCATGGCCCTTCCCCTGCTGCCCGAGGTCAGGGCAGCCGCAGGAAACAAAGGAACACGGGTTAAAGCAGGCGGTTATTTTAAGAGCTGCACTGGTGCTAATGGGGAAAAAATAGAAAGGAAAGCAGAATGAGCGACAAAAGAGCATTTCCCCCAGCTGCACTCTCTCAGCAGTACCCTGGTGCAGTCAGGCAGTCGGGGGAAAAAAATTTGGATAGAAGGAAAATAATGCAAATTGAACCAGGCACATTGGTCCTCCATACACTGGGAGCAGTACTATGGGTTCTCCGTTTCCGGGCAGGACACTTTCCCAACAGGAGGCTGTTGGGACGGAACTTGGTGCACAGAGTCCCCAAACGATGCCCTGAAGGTGAACGCTGGGCTGGAGGGGGCAGCACCCAAACCTGCAGCACTCACATGGGCTATACGGGGCAGGACCCCGCGGTGCAGCAGGTGCCCTGCATCCCCTCCAGCCTCCAGCAGAGCATTCAGGAGGGGAGGTCAACCGTGTTCTCCTTTCTCCACCCCTCCCTTTCTAAGATGAAGAATTTAATTTTAGTTTTTACAACTCCTTGTAGGTGGATAAATCCCTTCCTGGCGAGTCCGAGCCCTGGAAAATCTTGTGAATCTAACGCTAGCCCTTCTGGCAGTTACCGGAGCAATTCCTGTTTCTCTCCAGCCGCACTCTGTAAAGTTTTATAGTTTCCTGGTTGGGGCTGCGAGGCCCCAGCCGTGCCGAGGAGGGTGGCGGGGGGAACGCAGGAAGCAGGGGGCCAGGTGGGGCGGCCCCGCTATGCTCAGCCGTGAGCACCGTGTCCCCATGTCCCCTGCTCCGGTGGCAATGGGGCTGTGCCAACTGCCACCCGCTGTCCCAGTTGGTGGAGATGTCACAAAGCCAGCAGCCTCCCAGTCATTGGGCTTGCCATTCTGGCCTTGCTGGTATAGGTGCTGCTGGTGGAATATGGCACCCACCTATTGGGTTAGGGTTAGGGGCAGCGGGGAGCTGCTTCGTGCATCGCTGTGGTTAAAAACCCCAATGGATTTTAAGTGGTGTTGGGTGAGCAGTGAGAAAAATGAATGAGTGAACGCATGAATGACATTATCTCCAGTCATGCCCACGGTCTGCCTCTGAGTGCTGAAGACTGCTGAAGTCTGCCTCTGAGTGCTGAAGAGCACAGCTCTGGGTGATGCGTCTCCAAAAGGGATGTGAGCAGGACCTGGGGACACAGCTGCTGCCACACAGGGAACCTCCTCCTTGTTGTCCCACGGCAGCACCATGGGATGTCCCCATCCTTCCAGCGTCACATCGCCGGGGGCACCGCAGGTCATCAGGACCTGGCTCACCCTTTGTGCCCTTCCCACAACCAGGCAGGGGTGAGGGTGTGTGTGGGGGCTGTAAACTCTGCATTACCGCTAATTAAGCACTTGGCTGTCACCGAGGCTTCCCCGCACGCCCGCTGCTCTGACACTTTTACTATTTGGGGAAATGGCGTCCCGGGCCTTTGATGAACTCGCTGTGAAGTTGAAAGGAGTTTGTGGCGTGGTGCCAGGGCCCTTAGCAATTGTCTGTGGGACGTGGATGGGAAATGGCCCATTTATTAAAAAAAAAAAAACGATAAATCAGATCCGGGAAGTGGGAAAAGCTGACCCGTGGCTGTAAGGCAGCACGGGCTGGTCCCACACCCATGGGCACCCCTTCCCAATAGGCACAGGCTGGGGTCCCCCAGGGCAGGCTGCGTGTGCCCACCCCATAGGAGCCGGCACCTCCATCCCAGCCCCTATAGCCTCCACGTGTGGCACAGGCAGTGCTGTGCCCCCGCTCTGTGCCATCGCCACTGTTCTGCAGCATCCTCTGAGCGCTGTGCCTTAGTTCTTCCTAACGCCGTGTGTGTGTGTTTGTGTGTGCGTACATAGATATGTATTCATTTTATCCTCCCCGCATTGTGTTCCTCATCAATTATTCACATCTCATGAAATAGGAATGAAAACAGATTGCACGATGCTGGCCGCAGCCTTGTGGGAGGGAGATCAGCCCGAGGATTTCCCACCACAACCCTTGGGCTTGGGGTGAGACGTATCACCCGGAGCATGCCACCCAGAGCCGTGCTGCGGGACAGGACCCTGACCCAACCCTGAGCCCCCCAGGAGGGCAGAGCCGGGCCAGGACCTATTGGTGGCTCTCAGCCTCTCCCTGCCATGTGCCCACCATCCCCACTCCTCGCGCTGCGGAGCTGCGCTGATTTGAGCACCGCCACAGCCCCACTGCTTTGCTCCCAACTCTCAGCCCACAGCAATCTTCCCTTTGCTCTTTTGACCATCCGCGTACTTTGAATAAGAGCACTTAATTGAGCTGTTTGTACTGACACGCTGGGCTTGTACTGAGTGCCTATAATTAATTTAGGACAATATCTGCGAATTATCTTGATTAGTCCATCCAAGATGCATCGTCTTACACGGGCCGTGGTGAATGCCACATACCTCCCTGCAATCCATCCCCACAGCAGTAAGGCCTTCCCCATCCCAAATATGTCACATTTTTGCTAGCATGCTACCTTCTCCACATCATTAATGAGCGTAATGAACCACGCTGATGCCAACCCCAGGCATGAATGGGCGGACCAAGGCGGTCTGCATGCGGATATCTGGGTGCACAGCCACATCTCCACGTCCTTCATGCCATTTTTTATGGGATTTTCCCACAGCCTAGGGAATGCTTGGTGGGTCTGCCCCAGCCCCGCTCTGAGCGCATCCCAGCAGCCCCTGCTCCATCCATGGGATCCTGTTTGGGGCAGCCCCAGCAGCATGGGAGAGATGTTTAGGCTACGGCTGTGCTCTTCAGCCGTAGGAATTTAACCCCGCTGGTTCTGATTATGGCACAAGAAGTTCAGTTTCCATCCCAGACCACCGTTTTTGCCTACTTAAGAGTGCTTGCGCTCACCTCTGACCCCCCGTTGAGGTTTATGGCTGCATTGGCTGCCTCATAAACCCCTGGGGCTGGGCCCAGCACATAAAACCTACAGATGCCCTCAGCCTCTGTGTGCTCTCCGGGGTCCCCCAGGGCCACCCAGTGTCACCCTAGCCACTGCAAGGCCTCCCCTGGGGCTCCTGGGGTAGTGCCATGTGGTGGCAAGGGGATGGTCCCAATGGAAAGCTGATGTGACCATGGGGATAAAGTGTCCCTAATCACCTGTGTGGGACTGGGATGACGTTTCCTAAGGCAGATTTCATTCAGAAAAGGTTAGTTCTGTGCCATTCCCTGCTCCCCGTTGCAGCCATGGGAAAGGTCTCTGCTGGGGATGCTGCAGTCCTCCTTCCAACCCCTAGTAGAGACCGAAGGGGTAAGCAAGAACCTTCCCTATTTAGATGTCCCCCACCCAGCCCTACACTGCTGGGGGCAATGGAGAGGAGCAGCCCCATCACCACCCTGGTGCTCTGTCCCTGTTGCCTGGGGATAAGGACAGCAGCACCAAGGGACGGCACGGTGCCCTACATCACCTGCATCTTCCAGCCGAGCTGAAACTCACTGTGCACAGCCAGAATCCCAGCCTCCCCTCCTCACTTGCTGCCCCCATGGATGCTATGGGCATGGGATGCTCTGGGGACACGGGTGGCCCTGGGGACGCTGACACTCGGACACTTCAAACAAAGCAGACTGCCTGCGAGCTGCTGGCGCCGTCCCCAGACACACTCCTGGGTCTGAGGAGGGCTGCGAACGCTCTCCTCTCTATTTACATTACCAGGAATGCACAGAGCAAGGGGTGGGGGCTGCAGGAGGGGGGGGTATCGGCTGATTGTTCCCAGGATCCCCCTGTCAGAAAGCCTCCCCGCTCCCTTAGTGTCTCTTGATATATGGCTTGCATTAGGGGATGAAAGTGAGGCATAGCTTGGGGTTTTGGCACGACAAACCCCATTAAACTCTCTCTGGGAAAACGAGTCCAAAAAGTGTTTCGGGGGGTTGAGTCACTAAGGGATCTGCGAGCAGTATTTATACACATGGGGCCCAAAACCCAGCTGGGGGCGGGCATGGGGACAGCACCCCTGGACCCCGCTGTTGCCCTTAATGTGGGGCACAGCCCCCCATCCCACTTGGGGGCTGATCCCAAATGCACATAGCTCTCCGCCACGTGGGCATTTAGGACTGTGGGTTCCCAAGTAGGCAGAGCCCTGGGCCAGAGCATCCCGTGGCAGATGGCACAGAGGCGCTGTGGGTGACATTCAGGACACCACTGTGTGGACGAGCCCTGGTCCCCATGCTCTGCCATCCCTTATGCCCGAGGCATGTGGGGCACCCCACCTGGTGCCCAGTGACACGGCACAGTGACATGGCACAGCCCTGGAGGGGAGGGGACCATCAGCCCTGGAAGATGTCCAGCACTCTTTTAATTAACCCGAATGAACCAGAGCTGAAGTTTCCGAGCCAAGCTGAAGTCTCCCTGTTAGGAGAAGCCCACAGTACCTGGCAGTAATTTAATAACTCCTATTCCAAGCTCTTTAATGGCAGCGCCATGGAACGGCTCCAAGCCCTCCGGTCTCCCTGCAATCAAGTTACCTTTACTGCTTAATGGCAATAGGAACAGAGGTGCAGTGTGAACGCCTCACCCTGATCTTGGGGTGCTGCTCCACGTCCCGTGCTGCACATCTCCCCTCTTTGCAGGAGGTTCTCCCCAGACGCAGAGCTCTGTGCGCTCACTGCCACACTAATACCTCCTTGGCTATTTTTAGTCCAGCAGCCCTGTGCTGTTGGTTGCAGCGTATTTTCTTCCTTTCTTTCTCTCTTTCTTTCTTTCTTTTTTTTTTTCCCCCAGTAAATTCCAAATCTTTTTCCTTCTTTTTGCCTTCTATTCCGGGATTCTGCCTGCACCATTCCTCTTTGATCTGCGACGACGCCAAGAGTGTTTTGAAACTCTAAGTATAGCACATCCCTTGAATTTCTCTTATCTAGCAAAGCAGCAATATCCTCAAAGAGCTGCGATGCGCTGCCTGCGCACCTGACACCGCGCTGCGCCCAGCCCGGTCCGGGCACCTCCATACCCCACACTCTGCTGCTAGCACTGGGATGCTGCTGTCCATCTCATTTTTCACACAGGACCGACATCCTCCCCTCTTTTTTTTCCTTTTCCCCAAAGATATTTGAACACAGCCTCTAAATCTGCAGCCCTGGAATGATGGCACGTAGAAATGATAGTATTTAGGACTCCAAAATAAGTGATTTTCCAACGCAGGCAGGTAAGCAGAAGGCTGCGTTCCATCGCTCGCAGCTCGCAAGGGCAAAGATCTGAAGGCTGCTCTTCCATTTGTCCCCAAAACGTCTAGCGCTCCGCACACAAATACCGTAACAAATTAATGTCAGATGCTTCCCTCGGTATAATTAGACGGGATTTAGAGTGGCAGAGCCAGCAAATTGCTACGATTTACATCAAGCCTCTACCCAGCATCCTGCACCGACCACTGGGTCGTCGCCACTAACAACTAATTAATCGCTTGGAGGCTGCCCTGGGCTCGGTCCTTGGGGAGGACCTCATTGCTCCTGGGTGGCAATGGGGCACTTGGCACTGCTCGGCCCTAAACTTGGTTCCCAAAGGTGCAGGGAGTGTTGCGGGGTTGGGGCTGTGCCAGCTCCATGGGGTAACCATGGGGCCACAGGCTGCGTCGTGTTGGGTAGCACATACTGCGCTTCCCTTCCCAAACACTCAGTGTGAATTAAAGACAAAAGGAAAAAAAGCCTTCATTTTCAGGTTCTTCTTAAAGGATAAAACCCATCTGGGCTATCGAAGCTGTCACGGTGCTGGGCAATGTGGGTCTGCTGCAAAATGGAACCAACACGCAGCCCTGCATCTCAGGAAATGTCCCATCCACCCAACCGCGTGTTTTTCCCACAAATTCCCCTCGAGCTGTAAAGCACATCTGGAGGATTTTAGGCAGAAAGGGATTTTCCCATAAAGTTGGAGGGGAGGGCAGCAGAGGAGAGGGGCTGCCTGCATTTGGAAAAGCATGGGGACTCTGCTGCAGGGCGATGCTGAGTGGTGCAGCTCTGCAGCAAGAATGAATGAGGAACAATGCGTTGAGTAAGAGCAATCCAGGCACAGTGCTTCCCCCAGGGGTGGGCAGGTAATTGAGGGGAACCGAGCTTTAGTGACTGTTTTAGTGACATCGCTCACTCTGCTTAATCCCTTGCCTCCAGAGAGGGCCATCCCCGTGCAGCCAGCCAGGAAGGGAGCTTGGAGGGGATGGCATGAAGGATGGCACAGCCCACATGTAGGACAGCAGATGGCAGAAGAGCCTGGACAGCCATTTCTTGATGGTTCACCATAGCAAGAGCAGTGCTCAAGGTCACCTGGATATCACTGATAGAGAATGGGCCCAGGATCGGTCCAACGGAGCATCCTTCCCCTTACCCTGCAGTATCCTTCCTTGCCATCAAGCCAATGGGAGCAGTGGGCACCAAGTGGGACTTCGGGGCAATAAATCCAATAGGGAAGCTTAAAAAAATGCTTAAAGAATGGAAAGTGCCTTGGGTTTGGGGCCTGCAGGCTGCTTTTCCAGGCAGACGGGATTCCCCATACCTCTGCCCCAGTGATGCTAAGGTTCAACGCCTGTGCTTCCAGCTGATTTAAAGCAGCGCTCAAGTTTATAGAGAATTAGTGAGATGAAGGAACATTATTTTTCTTTATTAGGTTAAAGGGTAAGTAAATACAATCAATCTCGCCGTGTATCATACGATGTCGGCAGCTTCCCACCTCGGCCAGAAAATTGCCGGCTCCTGAGCGGATTGGGGAATGACATTCATAACTGCAAAAAACACAGACCTACGCATGTGTATTTTAAAGGAAAAAACGAAGGGTCACTGCATCACATCACCAATTGCTTAATTCTGAGCCCATTGACCTGACAACCAAAGCCAGGCTGGGGGGAGGAAGCTGCCCCCTAGGAGGGCAGGACCTCCTCCTCCTGATTTTGGACATCGCAACCCCAGTGCCCTTCAAACAACCCCAGAGCCGTGGCAGCAGGGTGTGAGCTCACAGCACCCTTGCACTGCCCCTGTGCATTGATGTCTCTCCCCTCCGAATTGTGAATGAACGAACTTTCTCCCAGAATAAATAACCATTGCATGAAAGTTATTTTAGGGCCGGTCTCTGCCGGTGGAGTTTCCGCGCCTGCCGAGGCCCATCACATTGTTTTCTGCTGCTTTCCTTGGCACGGCCCCAGCGCCAGGGTTCAGAAGTAATTGCTATAAAAGTCACATTGCTTTGAAGGGGGAGGCAGGGCCGGGGAGGAGCTGGGCTATCAGAAGGGCTGAGGACGGTCCCAGTGGCAACAGTGTTCCTATGGTGTAGGGATAAAGGCGGACACCATACGGATACCCCATAGGGTACCACTGGGATGCTCCAGGGGGTACCATAGGGATATCCCATAGATAACATAGGGGAGATCCAGAGATACCACGAGGATATCCCTCTGGTACAACCAGGATGCCCCATAGGTACTGCAAAACCCTTGCAGGCTCTATTACGCCCGGGATGGAGAGGAGAAAAGAAGAAATGAGAGTCACAGCAATCAGATTATGAGCAGAGTAGTATTACACGCGGAAGAGCCCGCGGGGAATGGGCTTCCAGGGCTATTTTTGCCCAGCAAAAGTTGCAATTAATTTGCAAAGGAAGTGGCTTAGCATTAGGAAACCCCGCGGGCAGACCCCGCACCCGGGGACGAACATCACATTATTTTCTCATTTAAAACCAATCGTGGCCGGGAGGGGAAGGTCTGGGGCTGCTCCCCCCGGGCTGGCGCTAACGGGGAGCGGGGCGGGGGGGAGGCGCGTTCGGAGGGAGAGGGAGCAGAAATTAACCTTGGAAAGCATTCAAATTAGGCAGTGTAATAAGAGAACCACTTCTCTGGGTAAATTTGTTAGGATTAGGGCTCACTGAGCTGTTGAGGAGAATTCAGCGTGGCTCGGAGCCAGCGCGAAATGAAGCTCCTGGCTGGGGCGGCTGCGGGAAAGTCCAGGCTAATGGGCTTTGGTTCAAACTCTGATAGGAAAAAAATCCAGGAACAAAGGCACTAATTCTTCCCAAAGCCCCCCAAATCTCAGTTTATACATTTCTGTTTATATTCGTTCATAATAGATATACACAGCTGTTCTTATCATTCATATTCAAATTCCGCGCGCATCTTCAGCGTTTATTACTCCTGCCTCAAAATGATTAAAGAAAATGGCAGACAAAACCCAACCTGCCTCGGGGTGTGACATGGCTGCGTCCCGCTCTCCCTATCAGGACCCGTCCTCAGGGCTGGAGAGGACCCATTGGCATGGCTGCATTCCCCAGCAGCTCAGTGGGGTTGGGGGCTTTGAGCAAAGCACACCTGTGGGAACACCACACGTCGTTATCCCCTTTGCATCTTTAAACACTTACCTCTCGATCTTCCAAAGTTGCTCTTAGGGACAAATCTCTCACCTCTGAGCAAAGCTCATTAGCGAAGTGGGGGTGAGCAGCAGGGACACGGGCACTGCAGACACGTCAGGCGTTGTCATCAGGTTTCAGCTGATCTCAACTGGAGCTGTAAATCCCAGGATGAGGCACCAGGGAGGAGCAGAAAGCTCCATGCCCCTGTCCCACCGGGCTGGTGGGGATGTGCTGTCACCTCTTCCCCACCAGAGGAGGATGAGGAGGGTGACTTCAGGCAGCCTCCCTCCAGGAGTGCATACTTACTGCTGCAGGGAGACGGGATGGGACCAGGCAACGTGTGAACTCCTGGCTTCAAATTAGCTAATAGCTTCAGATGATGCCAATAGACTGCAGGGGAGGGGAGGAGTGATTTATGGGGGAAGATTAAGTGGAATTATTAGGGCCGCCTCGCTGCTTAGGAGCTTCTCAGCCCCAGAAATGGGATGGTTTTCTGCAGGCACAGAGGGTGTGAGGTCAACAGCATTGTACCATGGCTCTTCTATGTCCCAGCTGTGTGCACGGCACTGTTCACCAGCCTGACCGCTCCCATGTGTAACGAGTTGCTGTGGTCTCAGGCAGGAGAGATTTTCATCGCGCTATGGGGAAGCACTCACGGTTCCCTGTTCCAGGAGCCCTGGATGTAATAAAAAGGCCTCCTCAGGCTTCAAAGCGGGAGGATTTTCATTGCTTCCTGGGCTGAGAACAAAGCACCATTGAGCGTGGCCAACGGTTGTCTCTGCCCTGCGATGTGCATCAGCCACCACGCAGTGGGGTGTGTGGGGGGAGATGGGGTCACCCGGAGCTGGGGCACTTCAGGATGGGTTTGCCAGCCCTGATCACCCGGCTGGGACCTGAGAAGGTGAGCAGCCCTGTAGGTCGCTCCCTGCCTGAGCCTGCTTGGGTGCCACTGCTCGGACTGGGAGACGGTGTCACCTCCAGGCGATACCTGCAGACAAAGGGCTGCCGAAGCAGTGAGTAATGTGATTTTCAGCAGGGATTGTGTGCATGACTGTGTAAATAACACAGTCAGAGGTACCATAAAACCAGCTCTTTTCACGTCAAAATGGAAATTTAATAGAGTAACAAGCAGGGCTTGCTGAGGATGCACCATCAGTAGCTCAGCACTGGGGCACAAGCTTCTGTCCCCACTGTACCCAAAGCTCAGCGCTCATCTGGAGCCATGTAGGGGCTTCAGCCCCAGCCTCACCTGCCCCCTGCCCTGCAGTACACCAGGCATGGACAAGCAGATGGGAATACGTCAGCAAAACAGAAGTCCCCTGTCACCTTTGTGGGTACAGGGCTCCTATAGGGTCAGGCACAGGGACTGCTCCCGCTGCCCTGGTGCAAGGCAAAGAGCAGGGGTGAGACCCACCTCCCAGCCCCTCTGCCCCCCACGCTGTCACCCCACAGTCATTTCCAGGTAACAGGAAGCCTTCACACTGTATGGAGCCTGAGGTAGGAAAGTTGACATGGAAAGGGAAAAAAAAGAAAGAAAAAAAAGAAAAAGAAAAGAAAGTATATCAAAGGAAATGATCTGCACAGCTCACTGCCAAATCTGCCCGGCGGTGCTTCCGCTCCCGACCCCTTCCAGGTGGCAGTGGTGCAGCTCTGTGCACAGGAACCTGCTGCTGCCCTGCTCAGGAGCCAGAGCCTTTTTTCTGAAGCTGGAGATGATGATCACCTGCTCCAGCCCCACTGCCTCCCCCCACGCACAGCCTCAGCGCAACGTGCTCTAGGCACCTGGCTGAGGCCAAAACCTCAGAGAGAGCAGTGCTGATTTGCAGTGCACAAAGGAGGTCTGTGTCTGGAGTGAAGCAGAGGGGTTAGGCGTGGTAAACCCAGCTATCTGCTCACGAGCACAGCAATGGGACATCTGTTACCCCAGATCAAGCACTGGTGACCCAGTGCTGCCATGTCCCCATGTGCCTGGAAGCTGTCTGGGAGCACAGAGCCAAAATCCCCATTAAAGGTTGGGAATCCCTGTTCCCATCTCCCCCTTTCCTGTGGGCTTTGCAGGTTGCTAGTGTGGAGGAAACCCTGGCCCTGCAGAATGACAGAGGAAGCCCTGGGCTTTTGGCTCATCTGTAAAACCTCCACCCAATTCTCCTGTGTTCTCATACCAAATTTACAACCTCCATCTCCAAACCATCTCTGGGCTCATCCTGTCTGGAGCCCAGGCTGTATGGGGCAGGGGAAGCCCCAGTGGCCTTCAGGGCCCCCACACTGCTCACCCTGGGTCTTGCATCCTCTGCATGGCTGCAATGACCAATTTGGGGCAGGATGCTGCAGCACTGCTTTCCTGCTGCCTCCAACAGTGACTTGACAATTCCTCCTGCATAGCAACACGGGGAGCTGCTCCACCTCTACAATGTTTCCAAACCCCAAACAACATCCAAACCCTGCTGCTGTAGGGTTTAATCCAGTCTGCCTTGCTCACAGCATCTCCAGCGCTCCCAGCCACCTGGTATCCAGCTGTCCCCATCCCAGTGAGGACATGATGTTCTGAGGTAGGTTTGCCTCTCTGGGTGCTTTTCTTGATGACCCCCCCCCTCCCCCCGAGCAGCCCAATGGAAGCAACATGCAGGGACTGGTGGGGATGCGTGGCCATACCTCAGCACGCAGCACACCGCCGTGCCTACAGGAAACATATGTCACTGGTTAAACAGATTGTGAAAGCTTCAATCGCTTCCTTATGGCACGCCAGCAGCTCCGGCCCCGCACTCCTCTCCTACCCCGGTGCGGGATGTCGGTGTCCTGAGGAGATAGGATGGCCTCAGCAGGAGCTGAGAAAAGTCATCTGGGAGGAGTGCCCTCAAAGCCTTTTGGCTCCAGGATCATCCCTCCCTTGTCTCCTGCTCCCAACTCCCATCCCCAAAATTCACCAACACTTGAAAATATTTGATGCCTCCCTGTAAAAACACACACGTTAAAAACCCGTTGGAGCCTGAATTACGTTTTTAAGATGTTGCTCAATTTGTAAGCATCATAAAAATCTGAAATAAGTTATCTTGGAAATAACCACAGGGAAATTACAGACCCAAGCCCAACGTAGCATACAGCTTGCCCTGCATCTAACCCAGCCAGCAACCCATGGGGCTTTTGGGGACAGTATTTTGGCCATTGAATGGGCCATAACCTCAGGCAGCTTTATGGCCATCATTACGCATCTCAGCGGGTTCCCAGCCCAGAAAGGTGTTAACGAAGGCCGACCCAGCCGGCTTTGGTGGAGCCGCTGGCAAGGAATCAGAGAGCCCAGGTCTGTTCTGTTGCCAGGTTATCAGTGGATCCATCAAGCGGTGCCTGCGAGACGCCAAATCTCTCAGCTCCCCCATATGGATGCCATCCACGCCGAGCCATTTCCTGCCTAATCGCTATCAGCCCCTCTCCTCCCTCCCCGCGCTTCATAGAGTAACTCCACAAATGTTTTACAACAGGTAAAAATGCACCAAGAGCGTACCCCATGTCACAAAGTCTCCCAAGGGTTGGGCACCATCCAGGCAACAGATGGGACACGTGGGATGGTGACCTCGAGATCCTTCACACCCTGCATCCTTGACCCTGCACACCACCCACGGGGTGAGGGAGGTCTCACGGGCACCCACACAAGGGGGACAGGACCCAAACAACCCCCCTGGCCAAGGTGTGCCTTATTTACCCCAGTGCATGCAGAGAGGAGGTTACCTTGTGAAGGTTTCTGTGCCTGATAGCCTGGGATTGTTTTGGCTTTCATGTGGTCTGTAATGAAAGAGAGTCTGGAACAGATGCAGATTTGAAAGAAAAGAGGAGGAGGAGGAAATTTCTTAGCATAGGGTTTCGGTTCCCCTGCCTATAAACAGTGCTGACAGCGAGAGGCGGCAGTGATAAACGCTGAGATAAGATCCCAGCTAGACAGGTAATCCGGTGCCAGAACTCTGCCTGGAAGTCGCCAGCGAGGCTCCAACCTGGGCAGGGCACAGTGCGGAGCTCTCCTGGGTGCTGGGGTCGGGGACCCCACGATGGAGATGGGACCCCGATGGGAGACAGTGCCTTGGGGCCAATTGCCCTGCCTGGGCTCCTCGAGTGCCTGCTGCTCCCTCCGTATCCTAAAACCCATTTTGCTTCCTCTTCTGATGAGCTGTCACATATTCTTAGAGTTAAACGTCTTCACAAGCGCTCGCTGGTCGGGGAAACACTTCCTTCTGTTTAAAGATTCATGGGTATTGGTGTTGGAGAGAACACAGCGTTTCCCCCCCTTTTTTTTGTGGTCAGAAGTCACCACGTGGTGGGATTGTTTCTGATAACAATAAATAGTGCCACGGCCCCAGGATCGTTCCATCAGCAGTGCAATTTCCCCAGGCTGCGGCAAGGGGAGAGTAAATCCCAGTGCCTCGAAGAAGGAGCATGAATGGCTCGACGCAGGAGTGGCGCGTATAAATTGTGCAGAACTTTGTAAGGGCCGCAGAAATACAGCACAAACCTTACACAACCATGAGCGTGATTCATGGGCAGGGAGCAGCATCCATCGCCCGGCGGGTGGAGCAGGTTCTGCGCAGCATGGCTGTGTTCGGATCTTATCGTGCGGCATGATGCGACCTGCCCACACCCCAGCAGGGTATAGGAGCACAGAGGTTGCTTTCCAACTGGCTGCAGCTCTCAGGGACAGCAGAGAGCCCCATTGTTTCCAGGTGATAACAACGAAGCGTTTCTACAAAGGAAAATGCCAAAAAAAAAAAGAGTAGAAATGGCAGCGGGCTGCCCAGCACAAAGCTGCCGGAGTTCAAAGGGAAACACCCAAAGCTCCGGCAGCTCTCGACCTGGTTGCTAACAAAGAGCTGGCGATGGAAATCGCTTTCACTCTAGCAGACACATGGACATGGCTCTTTTTGAGGCTGCCAGGATGGGATCGGCAGTTGGAGATGAAGGTTTTCATGAGAAGCTGGATTCTAAAACGCGTAAATTAACCGAGATGTGCCCCAGTTCCTGAAAGGAGCTACATGCCTCTGATCTACCAGGATGCTTTCTCCCGTCGTCAGAACAGTGAAGTAAGGGGAACTACTTGACATAATGTGTTTGGGGTTTCAAAGCCCTTTGACAAGGTCCCTTACGAGAGGCTATTAAGGAAATTAAACATTTGTAGAGCAAATGGAGAAAAGTAACTCGAAGGGTTGGAGACAAAGAGGGAAAACAACTCGTGTTAATAACGACTGCCTTCCAGAGGGCCACGGCACTGACGGGAGCCTCCCCGAGTTTTTGTGCTCGAACCACTGGTTAAAGGGATGCATTAATGATCTGGAAAAGGAGAATGAAAAACGTCACGAGAAAATCTGGCAGAGGACCCAAATTACATGGAGGATTCAGAACAAGAGAAGACTACAGGGAACTTCAAAAGGACCGAGGAGAGCTTGATGAATGGGCCAGTCAATGGCAGATGAAATCCAAAGTAGACAAATGCAGAGCCATGCACGCTGCGAGGAACAATCCCAACTAATTCAAACAAAATGTGAAAATGCATAAGGAGCGGGATAGATAAGCAGTGGGAATGCTGCAGTGCCAATACCTTGACTGACATTCTGCCACCACCAGCAGTGCACCCAGCCCAGATCCTCTGCCTTGAGCCTCTGCTTGTATGGCACCGCACTGAGCCCTGCTGTGTCCAGCAGGAACATGGGGAGAGGACCCAGCATGGGGAGCTGTGAAGGCTGAGAAAGTCCCCAAGACCGAGCATCTCCATCTCCTCCAGTGGAACTGCAGAGCAAAAGCCAGATTTGAGGTCTGAGATCACCCTCAGAAGGAAATCTGTAAGGAGGAGCCTAGTCAGGTATTTACCCATCCTGACACCGCTCAGACAGCTGAATCCCACACCTGCCTCCGGGGATTCACCTTCCCCAGGCTGCTGGCTGGGAAGCCCCAGGCACAGCCAACCCCCAGCGGGATACACCGGTCCATCCTGTGGGGTGAGAACCATGCCTGACCCTGCTGTCACCTCCTCTAGGAGGGGATGAGTAGAGGGATGGCTACTCATGGAAGGATTGCTTGGCTCCCCAGGTTCCAGCACAAGGCAGGGAGAGCTGGGCTGCACTCTGTCAGCATTAACAGATCCTTTGGAAACTATCAGCATCCTCAGTGCCTTTCTGGGGGATGCAGACATCGGGGGTGCCCTGAGGCAGATGCCAGCAACCCTATGGGGTTCTTTTGGCTTTGATACTTGAAAGAATTGAGATACAAAGGGGAAGTCTCCACTACAGACAGGGGACAAAGGGCTTAATACCAAACCAAGCATGGCACAGCCAGGAGACAAAGGTAGCAGTGCCAAGGAGGCAGAACTCGGGAAAGGACGCCTTGGAGCCACAGGAACACGAGCAGAGTTACCTAAAGAGCCCAGCTGGGCTCCCCCTGGCCACTCCTGGCTCTGCTGTTACCCACTTTTCCGCATACAAATCCAGTATTTATTTCCAACAAGTGGCTGGCGGGGGGTAGAGGAAGGAAAGACACTTATTGAATAATTGCGCAACCCTCAAGAAAAGCCATAAATTACCCTGCTCTATCTGTCACTATAATTTCCAGCCAAAGTCCTAATGAATCTTTCCCAACAATAGTGTAAGGACAGGTCTGAAAATGTATTGAACCAGCTAAGCACTTGGGTAAGCAAAGCAGAGGCATTAATAACAGCCACGAGACACCACACACCGCAATGGGGACCGAGCATCCCAGGCCACCTCTGCTCAGAGCGGAGCTGCTGGGGAGGTCACTGCCCTGCTGTTATCTGAAGCCTTAACTGTTCCAATTTTTTCAGTAATTATAGGGAGGAAAACCCGGCAGCAGAAAGCCAATGCTAATGGAAACCGCGGAGGTACTGTTCTGCATGGGCAGAAGAGAGGCAACAGCTTTGCTGGAGGCTGTCCCATAGTTTCGGTCCATAAAGCAAGAGCGGGAGAGGTTTGTTGAGAAGTGAACCACGTCTCACCTCCAGGTTTCAGTCCAGCATGGGGCAGATAAAAGCACAGGCAATTTTTCACAATAACAAAACACTGTACAGAAAGAACTTCTGCAGACTGCTTCTCCAAGAGGCGTTTCTGTTGTCAGTTCAAATGCATTTTTTGTCTTTTTCCCCTCAAATACCTCCATCAGTCAGCACCACGGAAGGTCAAACATCACCTAGGAGGTGGCAGTGGGGTATCCAAGTCCCAGCTCTAGCTGGATTTCCCGTGGACTGTTCTGTACACCAAGACCTTTCTCCTACACCTCTCCCCCAAGCAACCACAGCACTTCAGTGAATAACATCTTTACCTAACCCTGACTTTATGCAAGATTTGGGAGCCACGAAGTTGCACTCAGTAGGGTACAGGCACGACCCTGAGGGTCCCCAGTAGACTGCTCTGGAGCTGGCCCACAGCCCCCAGCACACCACATGTTTTCACTCCTTATTTCACTCTGTGCTTCAGATGCTGTTCCCACCGTGAGGATTTACTGCAGCACCATCTGCACTCAGCCCTCCGCTGCCTATCATGAGATGCCATCTACAAACAGGCAGAGAGGCTCTCGCTGGGGCTTACAGGGCTCCCACTACCCCGACATCTGAGCACTCCACAAACATTAATGGATTTAAGCCTGCAAATGCTGGTTGAGGCAGGGAAGAATTATTCCTCCTGCTTACAGAGAGCGAACGTGGGGCAGCAGCCAAGAGGTTTGCCCAAATTCACAGCATGTTCTGTAGCATAGCATGCGTGGGGAGGCGGGTTCTCACTTCCTGGATGAGCAACCTAAGGCTGAACACTCTGTGCCCTCCCAGTTCCCATGAGCTGCCTTCCTAGGAGGGGAATCCCAGAGGCTGTGCCCACCCAGTGCCACCAGCAGGGCCATACCCACCAGCAGCATTACACCACCTTGGAACCAGAGCCTTAATGCTTCACCCAGGCTTGGCGTGACACTTCCATTTGGATTGACAAACTAAACATTTGACTTTGCAAATGTCGAAGTATTTCCATCAAAAACATTGACAGCAGAGCCTGACATTTCTTAATCTTTCTTTTTTTCTGTTGCCATTCTGTGAACATCTTCTATATTTCACCTTAGTCTTGATTTGAGAGGAAAAGCACACTGCAACTTTTGACTGGTGTGAATGATTACATGTCTTTAACCAACCTGGGAGCTGGTCCTGCTGACAGGTGGCAACCCCACGCAGCCCTCCCATGAACCCACTGACCCACGTTGCTTCCCAAGGCCGCACATCCCACATAGTGCCAGCGCTCAGCACCACGCTCAGCCCATGGGGTCACACTGGACTGTACCACCTCCCACACACCGGTGAGAGAAGTGGATGACAAAAGCACGTAGCACGCAGAAATCTACAGTCAGCCACATTTTGATACAGTCCCCAAAGTACCTAATTATGCAGCTCAGATTTCTCCCTGCTCCTCGCTCGAGCAATAGCTCACCCTGAATCTTTATCAGGCCTCCAGACTGGGCAGACATAAAGGAGACATTCACTTCTCCCATTTTCCCAACAGGACGTGAGAGCAGGGGCGGAAGGGTGACATCCTGCTCTCATCAGCCAGAAACTAACTTGGGGGGCAAGGTGCAACAGTTCCACTGACGTCTGGCCTTGGTGGGTGGGTGGTGGGGGAACAAGCAGCTGTAACAGCACAGGAACACGCTCTGAGGGGGTCTTAGAGGGATTTGGGAAAGAGAGAGCGTGCCTGAAAATTGCAGCAGAGCAAGAGCTAATTGCCAAGATGAACAGGCTCTAAAAAGTGAAGGGTGAGTGCTTGATGGATGAGCTGTTGACTGAGATGTGAGCGTAACCCACACAGCCCATATAGGCTGATGCAGAGAGGGGCTGAACTGTTTGGGGTAGGAGCATGCACCCCATGGAGCATCACAACCATGTGAGCAGATGCAAGGGAATCTCCAGCACCAGCGCTGGTGGTTTCCCCACAGTGAGTCCAGGCTGTGTGACGGAGCAGCAGCTCCACACTGAATCACTCCGGTAGGAAAGTGCCACTAAGATCATCCAACCCAACCACTGACCTATCACCACCATGCCCACCAAATCCCTGACAGAGAACCCCAGCAAGGAGCCCTGTCCTGCGCCAAGGGCTGCCACAGCTCAGCCTGTTGGCTCCTACCACTCACATTGTCTTGCCCGCAGTACATCCAAATCCTTGAGGTGCTGGTTGTGATTAAGAGCTGGCCACATACCCAGCAGGGCAGCCAAAGGGTGTTCTGAGGCAGCAGGCGCAGGTGGATATCTGCTTGGAAAACCAGGGCCAGCTGCGAGGAAATAAATAAAAGCAGCTAGCTCTGAAGCTCAGCCAGCCCAGGGACACATTAACCGCACAGCCAGGAGAGTTGTGAAGTGGCTGTGCGGATCGGACAGCTTAGGAGATGGATGAATGCCGCGGCTGGGAGGATTTGTCAGTGTTCAAATTAAATGAGGATGGACGCGGAGGTACTCCAGCTTTGGCAGGAACACCTGGGACCGTACCCAGCACAGGGCTGAGGATGGCAGAGCCCACTGCTCCCTGAGGGCACATCCCCCAGTGGGGCAGGCACGGCTCACAGGAGAGGGGGAGAAAAACTTCTAACAATCATTATTTGCAAACATATCATTCAGCCGGCCCCGTTTCTAGGTTACACAGCTGACAATTTTGTAATGCAGAAAGGAAAAGATCAAAACCAGCCGACATGTCAAGCAACATAAGCCACAGAAGACAAAACACAGGGAAAAAAAGGCTGCTTTTCAAAGGGGAAGGAGAAGGAAGACATTAAACCGTGGGGCGCCCCGAGATCTCCACCAGACCCAGAGCTGTTTCCTTCTCTGCTGGGTACAGTGACAGTGATTTGGAAGGGATTTGGAAAGCTCTTCCTATGGCCGAGCTGCTGTCTGCTGTGTGGGGCAACTGCGCTGCACCACTGGGGCAGAACGGCAGGAGGAGTGGGGGCAATAAACCCCAAAACACAAAGATTAAATTGGCATTTTTTAGCGTCGGCTGCAAGGAGAGCCCCAACAGACCGCCAGGACCAATGGCAGCTGAAGGGTGGGAACGGAGCACTGATAAAACGTTTTGGGGAATACGTATGGCTTATAGGCATGAGGGAAAAGAAGCGCCAGCGAGACAGAAGGATGATAATGAATGAGAAAGGGGCTGGGAGGGATGAAGAGCTCCGGAATGGCTGTTGCTGAATTGCTTTTTTAAATTGCTCTTTAAGGCGATAACTAAAGAGAAGAGGCATGGTCAATTAGGAAGTAATGAAGACCTTGTAAATACACTTACTGATAAAAAGCACGTAGGGGAGCGCTCGGCAAACCCAGCGCACGCAAAGCAGCCGGGCAGAGCAGCACGCGCTGCGGGTTATTAAGGGAATTCACTAACGAACTTGTGAGACACCACCACTTACAAACTCACCACCAACAGAATGAAATCGCAGTTGGATTGATTCAGCGCTGGCATAACAAATCGACAGGGGGCTCAGGGGGCTGCGAGGGAGGAAATAAATACAAAGCAAAATTAACATGACTTGTGGTAACCAGGAAATTCTTTTCCTCCACCAGGCAAGGAATGGCACGAGAATTGGAGATGAAGGGAAAGGTGGAACAACTGACACAGGTCATCCAGAGAGGTGGTGGATGCCCCATCCCTGGAGGGGCTCAAGGTCAGGTTGGACGGGGCTCTGAGCAGCCGATGGAGCTGTCGGTGTCCCTGTTCACTGCGGGGTGGTTGGACCAGATGGCCTTTAGTGGGCTCTCCCAGCTCAAACAGCCCCACGGGTGGGTGCTATCTGGAAGAGCTGTCAGAGCTCTGCTGCTGGGCACCGCTGCTTCTCATCCATCCGATGGAAGCTGACACTGTGTGAACCTTCCAGAACAAACCCAAATTATTTTAATTAATTAATTTTAATTCTAAATCCAAACAACTCCAGTTATACCCTTTTGCCCATGCAGAGCTGGGGATGCTCTCCTCTGCTCCCTTAGCAGGGCAGTGGTATGGGCTGAGAACACAAACTCCAGAGAGTGGGGTGAGGGTTTAAATACGGAGAGAGCCACCATGCTTCATTTTACACTATACCACAGAAATCAGGCCGTGCAAAGAAACCTGCATCCACCAGGTGATCACCTCCCCCCGGCAGAGATTTGTTACCAGCCCCTTTGGCTCCGTGCAGAGCAGCCCCTGCTCAGATGCACACTGCACATCCATTTAGGGTAGGATTTTGCTTTAAGGATGAGCAGCAATTGAGCTGATGGTTACAGAAATAGAGGGGGAGAAAAAAAAAAAGCCAGTTGAAGAAACATTTCCTAAAGAGTCTCAATTAACTAATTAACTGAGTGTCTTCTTATACCAGCCCTTCCCTCGCAGCTTTGGAGCCACCCATTTGCAGAGGGTACACGTACTAACTCTTAATGTATCATAACGGTAATTATATACCTACAGCTGCTGACAGTGGATTGCCCTCCAATAAGCAGCCCACCCCCTTTCCTCCGGGGCTGTCAGCGCTGCTTTCTCACTGTTCAGCATCACATTACCCACAGCCAGGCTTGGGGAGGGAGAGCAGAGCAAGCATGGGGCCCATCCACCATTCCCTTTCCTTTGCTACCTGTTGTTTGGGTTCCACTTCTGCCTTTTTTATAGGCTCACCTTTCCCAGCCCACCTGCTCTGATGGGGACCAGCTGTCCCACATGTGTTGGGATGCTGACCCGGGTGCCATCACATTTTCACTCCTCCCACCCCAACTCAGCAGCACCTGGCTCAGCTCCCTGCTGGGCGCACCTGGGAGATATTCTCCTTGCTCCCACCTCCAGCTCTGGGCACTGCAGCTATCCAACACTGCTCCCTCCTAGGATCCATGGCCATGGGATGCGCTCCTGCACCCAAAACGCCCTCCCAGAACACTCAGTTGCTGGTTTAAATTCCCAGCCTCTTATCATATTACAAAGTAACTATGGTGCTCCTGCGCTCCTCTAAGCTTAAACACCTTTTATTCTCATTAAAGGGGTCCGTGCCTCTCTCCTGCTTCTCTATCTCCCAGTTAAAAGCTAATTAATGACTGTTGACTTTCCTAGCAGATGTTCTCGCTTCAGCGCCGGTAGGAACTGCTGTGATTTGTGACCCGTGGGGTTGGGATGGGGTGGAGGAGGGAGCCGTGCCCAGCCGGCCCCGTACCGCACCGGAGAGATCGGGGCTGCCTGTGAGAGCGGCACTGCTTGTTTTTCTTGGAAAGAAGCAAAATCCTCAGATAGGGGTAAAATCCTGATTCCACAGAAAATTAAGCAGTGTGGATTTCAGTCGGGTCTGGTCAGAGGTTTATTTCCCCTCGTACAAGAAACCTCTCATAAATCACTGCTCTCTCCAAGGGTTTTTCAAAGCGGTGATGCAAAACAGAACTGCACTGTCCACGGAAGGCTCGCTGGCCCTGAAGTGTGCTGGGGAAGTGGGAAGAGGCAGGCAGCCATCTCCACAGCCCAACCTCCCCGTGCTGCCTCTGCTGCCCCTGCTGCATGGGATATGCCAGCAAAGGGCGAGCGGGGGTGAGGAAGGGCGCTGGGGAGGACAGGTGACAGTGGGGGGTCGGCATGCTGTGTGCCTGATGGCAGAGATGTGACAGCCGTGCTCACTGATGGGGTGCCATCCCCACGGCGCTACCAGGTGGCAAATGTTGGGTACAGTCATCCTAGTGGGCATGAGTGTGCTGGTGGGTGTGGGCATCCCAATGGGCTTGGGTATTCTGATGTGCATGGGCATCCCAGTGGGTATGGGTGGCCTGGTGACCGTGGGTAACCCAATGGCTTTGGTTATCTCAATGGGTATAGGTATCCTGGTGTTCATGGGCGTCCTAATAGGTGCAGGTGGTCTGGTGGCCAAGAGAATCCTAATGGCCGTGAGCATCCCAAGGGGTATGGGTATCCTGGTGGGCACAGACAGCTCCTGGGTGGGGCTGATGTCCCCACTGCTGCCTCTGCTCTACCAGAACCGTGTTGAAACGCCCTGGGGACACACAGGTACAAAGTCCCTGCCATCAGGGCGCATGTTGAAGATACCTGCACAGAAGTGCTTCCAAAAGCACTACCAAGTAGTGACGCTCCCGGCCTAACAGCCATGCAAATCCCTCTGATGATTACAGTGACTTCCTAATATCGACAGAAACCTCTGTGCTAATGAAATGCACCAAAGTTAAGCAGCCGTGGAAATGCTGATGTAAAGGAGAAAGGGCACTAATGGAAACTCAAATCCCCAGAACTAAAGGGCCGTGCTGGGAGGGCAGGAATGGGTCTCCCTGTGTCCCCATCCCAGGGTGCTGGTGGGACCTTCCCAGCTTCCCACCGGCGAAGAAATGGGGTTTTGGCCTTTGATTCCAGCCCTGTTGGGATGCTGTTCCATCCCAGGGCTGGAGGACAGTGCTACTGGTGGGGTGCAGTGTGTCATGGGCACAGCTGCCCACAGCCCTGCCGGGCCCTGATGGAGCATTTCCCATCGAGCTGCAGTAGAAAATGGGATTTCATCTTTTACTTTTCATGGTAAATGTTTCTGATTCTGCCAGCTGATGTGCTCACCTCTCAAGCTAATAGACAATAAGCAAAGCAGTGTCACTCTTGTTAAGGAGACAGAGAAGGCTCCATTGAAATGCAGTGCGCAGGGCGATGGAAGTCGGGCTGCTGTGCCATCCATCTCCTCTGCAGGATGCAAGAAGCATCGCTGCATCCCCAAAATACAGCATTGGAGGGGCTTAAAACCCACAGACCTGCCAGTTCAGACTGCTTTGGTGTTTTGTCTTTGGATTCAGAGTCGGAATTCGTAGGGAGGGAGCAGCAGCTGGATGTATTGTAATGAGCCCGGATTCCTAGCAAAGCCTTCAATAGTGCATCCATCTGGTGGTATGGCGCTTGAGAAGTTAATTCAGATTGGTTCGGATATGAGTCCTGTCACAGAAGGCATTGGGAAGGGTTCTTCTAACACCTCCAATTAAGTATCTCAGGGAGAGAATGACCAGCATCCAAATTAAGGCCTCAGGTGTGAACAAGTGCCTCTTGGCTGCATGGGTTTGGGAGGGGATTTGGACAGGCCACTCTGCGGTGGGTTTGTTTGAGACTGGAAGTCTTTGTGTCCTCAAAATGGTTCGATGCACACCACTGTGCCTCCAGGTCTCTGTCTGATGGGGAAAACCAGGCAGTGCCCGCTGCTCTGTCCTGCTGCAGCCCCTCTGAAATCCCCACGCCGAGCGCTGCTGGGGCTGCACCACTGTATTAATGGGATATTAACAAGGGAACCAAGCGCAGAAATGTCTGGACACAAAGTTAATTAACTAAAAAGTGAAGTTTCCAGAGGAAGTTACATAAACATCTGGGGAAAAGGATAAACACACAGAGTATTTCCAAGAGAATTAGAAAGAACCATAACTACTTCAGCCTGGAAATGGGAAGTTAATATTGCAAACATAAAGATTTACGTTCCTTTGCAGCTCATACGTTTTACAACAGAGACGCAGACATCGCTAAACAAAAATAAATCTCTCCAACAACAACCATAGCTCTGAATCTCTCTCTTTCTCCTTTCCTGGCATTAGTTCAGTGTGCCCAAAGGGTGGGCTCTGCCTGCCCTTAGCTCCAGTTCCCTGTTCCTGGAGGAGCAGAGCACAGATGGGGCTGCAGCACTCAGGGCATGTGGGCCAATGGGCCTGGCCAGCCCTTCGGTGCCATCTTCCCCCAGGGCTGCTGCTGCTCAGGGACCATGTTTTCATTGAATCATAGAATGGTTAAGGTTGGAAAGGACCTCTAAGATCACCAAGTCCAACCCCAACCCATCCCCGCCATGCCCACTGACCACGTTCCTCAGCACCACATCTCCACAGTTCTCAAATGGTGATGGGGATGGTGACTCCCCCACCTCCCTGGGCAGTGTATACCTGTGCACCACCACTCTTTCTGAGAAGACATTTTTCCTCACATCCAGCTGGTGTCTGTGCATCTCGCAGGAGGTTTTTGGTGCTTCGCGGCTAATAAAACAGCAGCCGCCAGTTCCCACTTCCCTGCCTTTTTAGTGCCGGAGCTATCGTTCCCCTTTCACATCCTGTGTGTTTATTTTTCCCTACTGTTTAGATTAGCTTTAACCTGAGGTGGACGCCAGGCTTTTGTCAAGGAAGAAAGCAATCCCGCGAGCAGTTGGATCTAACAGCCTCTTGCAACGGCCTCTGAATATTTCACGGCGTGAGGCTGCTCCACTCACAGGGCAGAGGCTCAGCCTTGCACTTATCCCCATTGCCTCCACTAGCAGCCAACACCCGACCCTTCTTTTGCTGCAGACATAAGGATGCTCCTCATAAGCACAAACGCTGCTCTTGGTGGTTCCCTGTCCTGCCCGGCCCTTGGAGGGGGAACGGAGCACGAGGAGAACCGCTGCCTCCAATTAATCAAGGAGCAAAGGCTGGCGCAGCCAAGGAGCACTCAGATTTATCTCCCGCCTGCCTGACTTGGCTCCGCTCCCCCAGCTTTTGGCAGCAGCAGCTGAGACGGGGCGGCTGGCGGAAACCCACAGCGTGTCCGGCGGGGCTGGGGCCGGGCTGAGGAACCTGCTGGGGGTCCCCAATGGGATGGGGACATGGGGCGGCCTGAGGCTTGGAGGTCCCTTCCCTGCTGCCATGTGTCAGTGATACACATATGGGTGTGGGTACCCAAGTGTGCATTGGTGGGTGCTGCTCTCCCTCTGCCACCGCTGCCTGCACTGGGGCACGGGGAGCACATGGGGAACCGGAGCCGCCCCAGCCCCGCCACTTCAAAGCCGCGAGGGGAACATAATGATGTGCGAAACGCTGGGCTGCCAGCACCCAGCGTCCGGCCCCAGCCTTCCTTTTAAGTAAATAACTCCATCTAATTGTGTCGCTCTCATTCCACGTGAAGGGAGACAAGATTGAGCACGTGTGCAGTCACCGCGGGTGCAGGACATCAGCTCGCCGTGTGTCCCCCGCTCCGCGGTGGCCCGGTCACAGCTGGGACACCCCAGCACCGGCCCCATGGTGGCAGGATGCCCTACACCCGGCCCTGAGGCTGAGCATCCCTCCTCTCAGCTGATAGCCAGGCCGCTTTCATCCCTTCTGTTCCTTCAAATGGATTAAAAGAAATAAGCATGAAGAGCAGAAGCACGTCCTTGTGAGCAGCTCTCAGAGGAGCTGCTGAGCTTTTCTTGTTCCAGGAAGAGTCGGGTGAGCAAGGGGATGGTGAGGCTGCTGATTCCCTGTGTCCTTTCGCAGCATGCAGCCCCCAGGCCAAGCTGTGCAACATGGGCAGCCTCCTCCAGTACCAAAAATGTGCCACTGCTGCTTTGGCTACATATCCCCCAAGCTGCCCTCTAGCTGTGCCTGAGCTGGAGCATGGCGTTGCTGCTCCACAGTTACAGTCCCAGTAAGGGATATCCAAGGGCTAATGGAGCATGGGAAGTCCCCTATGAGCCCATGGCAGGACGCTTTGCCATGACAGGCCCCCATTCCCACTCCCACTGATCCCAGCACACGCTCAGCCCCCCTTGCAGGCTGTGCAATGCAGCTGGGTGGCTGCAGCCTGGATTATTTCTGTGGATGAGCCTCTGGCTGCTGTCTGCAGGCTGCCTGACCCCGCTCCTCGCCTCCTGTCCCATAGCCTCCAGGCATGACATCAGCTATCCACCACAGGACATGGAGCAAACACCTGCACTCACGGTGTAGCCTCCTTCCAGCACATCAACCCTTTGCTTTTTAGGGCTGTTTGCTCACCAGGCAGATGAAATAAAGCAATGATTAAAAGGAAAAGTAGGAAAATAAATGGCACCACGTGCAGCCGTTTGGACACCCCAGATGGCTTGTCAGCAGGGTTTGACTCGCAGGTCTCCAGCACAGATGGTTGGGGAAGAGCCACTGTCCTCTGCAGGGGGCAGCCCCAGCCCCTGCCATGCTGATGCAGGGGGGTCGGGGCCATGCTGCAGTCCTGGGGTTCATATTTCCCACAACAGTGCATTGAGCACTGCACCCCTGCAGTTTGCTGCATTCTTGGGCAGCTTGGTTTGTACCCAGAAATGCTGAAGCCCTACTCTCCTGGGCAGGTGGGGCTGGGGGCACGGGGAGGGCTGAGGGGTTTGGTGGCCACACTCACCCCCCTTGCTCACCCCCACCCTTCCTCCTTCTCCTCCTCCTCTATGGCCTAATTTGGAGCAAAACCTCCTCAGTGCAGGGCATGCATCTGTCTTTGCCCACAGCCATCACTCACTTGGGTGTGGTGACATCGGCACAAGAGAGGAGCAGTAATTGTTTGCACTGGAACCAAGGGGAGTCCGCACCAGCAGTGATGTAGCATTTCTGTTAGGAGCCCCACATCACTCCATTACCATGGCATTAGCACTTGCAGCATCTATGGGAACAGGAGAGGATGCTCCCCACCAACTGTCCCCACTGCTCCCCAGCTGGGACTTGGTGTCACCCCACTGCACAGAGGGTCTGTCACAGCATCTCAGCATTTGGGTTTGTTTTCTCGTTATTTTTGTCCAGTGATCTCTGGTTTTCATTGTAAAGCTCCAAACTTTCCCCTCCGCTTCCCTGTGTGCAACAACATCTCCAACCCTCCCCTGCTCAGAGACTCCCAAAGGCTCCAGGAAGAGGGAGGTTTGTGATAAACAGATGGGAAATGGGGAAAATAGTCAAACAAAGAGGGGAATGAGAAGGAGAAGAGAACAAGGTGCGGATTCCTGGCCGGTCGGGCGGGAGGGGGAAGCGAGAGGATTATTACGTTAGGAGCGGCTTCAAACTCCCAATTCTCAGGGCACGAAACCTGCACAATTTAAAGTAGTCAAAACAAACCCTTTGCCGCTATTTATACTTTAGCTGCCTGCAGGCGGCAAAACCTTGACTCCATCTTCCAGCCCTAATAGATTCCAGGTGTTTTCCAATAAACTCCCCTCCTCCAGCGAGGAGCCCCAACCAGCTCCCAGCACCTCTCACTTCGAATGGAGGGACGGGGCTGCTCTGTCGGCATCCTCATCCCACTCCTCACGTACCCCATCCCCAACTGCTTTGGTTTTATCCACTGCTCAGAGTCGAGATAATCTTTAGGCATCAGCACTGCCTTGTGCAGGGTGGAGGATGCTCCCCTCCATCAGCCACAGGGAATTAGAGCTCAGCCACCAAGCAACACCTGTAGAATCTGGGGCCCCATCCCAGGAGGATCCCATCCCCGGAGATCCCCATGCCCAGACCTACAGCATCTCCTCGATGCAGTGGTTAACTCCTCTCCCAAACACATATTTGAGTCTGAATTCATTTTTTCTCCCCTTTGAAACCTCCAGCTGTGGCATCCTGCTTTACCTGCTGAGCTGGAGGAGCCTCTGCTATCAGGTATCTTCCCCCGGTCCAGCTCAGGTCTCCTCCCCTTTGATCGGCCGATGGGGATCCTTCCATTTCTCACGGTAAGCAGTTCTGGCAGCTCAGCCCCATGCACCTCAGCTCGCTCCCGATCCTATTACTGCTTTCCAATATCCTCTGCAGGAATGGGGTCACCAGCACTAAGGCTGGCACTTTCCGTGAGGGAAGGATGGAGCCCTTCGGAGTCACATTGAGTGAAATAAATAAAACGCAGCAGCAAAGACAAATAGTTTCCAGGCATTGTGTTGGCATTTTGGCCTAATGACTGATTAATCTGAACCGGAGTCTCATTACAGATTCACGGATCGATGGGATCGGATCGTTAGCTCCGGCACCCCCTCCTGCAATCAGCAGTGCAGGCGGCAGCGCTGCCGGGGGATGGATTAAAGGCTCAGCTGGAGCAGGGAGCCGGCAGCAGGAGGGAAAGCAGGGAGAGCAGGGTTAGGAAAGGCACCGTCACCGTGTTGAGGGCCAACAAAATGGCCATGCTGCGGTCTGGTCCCAGCACGGATTTGCTCTGCAGACGCATCTTTCAGCCATGAGGGACACGGAAAGCATCTTTCAGCCGTGAGGGACACCCAACAGGGACAGCCCCGGGGGATGGCACCTGTATCCCAGCCACGGTGAGCGAAAAACCCCAATGGAGGTATAGGCGGAAACACCACCCATCACCCTGCAGACCCCCAGGAGGAGACCCCGGTAAGTGCCAGGTACAGCCTGGATGAGATGCCGTGTCACACTTCTCCCATGCGCTGTACACGGAGGGTGCGATGGGTGTGGAAAGGGTAGGCTCAGCCTCATGCCCCACTCATGGCACGAAGTGGGGCTGTTCTGGTGCGCTGGAGCCATCTCGATGTCACCTTTGTTAGGAACTCAGCCCATCACAACTGTCCTTTCATTTTGCTTCTGTGCAGTGAGGAGGGCTCCTGGGACCTGCAGCCATGCAGAGGGAGCAGAAAGCAGTCCTGGTACCGGCAGCCCTAGTGCCGTGCCCCAGGGCCAGCCCTGGCTGCAGCCCCAGTGCCCTCTGGCCGCTCCCCAGCTGTCGGATGTCAGCTGATTAATTTTGCCTGGGATTAATTAAGGAGCAGGCAGTGCGCGCTGTGCTGGCAGAGGGGCCGGGTGACTCACTGGGGTCAGTGACCTCTGTGGCCATGGCCACCGCCAGCCGGGTTGTGAACTGGTGGCTGCTGAGGCTCATGGTTGGTGCCATCGGACACCGCATCGGTGCCTTTCCCCAGGGAGTGCTGTGGGGATGTCTGGCACCAAGCAGGCACAGTGCTGTGGGCTGAAAGGAATCAACTGTGCCAAAAAGGAATGAGGCTGGGGAATATAAGTGGAGATGGAGGCCGAGTTAGTAGGAATGCCAAACAGAAGAGGTGGGGAGTGGCTGGGTAAGCAGAAACACAGCAAGATGTGCTTCACTGGCATGATGTCGGCATGGGAGACATGCAGGTGAAGCCCTGCACACTCGATGTGCTGGCACTCACCTGGTGGGGCTCAGCCTTTCCCCATGTCTGTGCAGCCACCAACACCTGGGTGCTACTGGATCAGTGCAGATGTAGCGTAGCATCCCCGCAAGCATTTGGCAGCACACAGTGCAAGTGGTCACAAAGAGTGTGTGCATCCACACAACAGCAAATGGGTCCCCGTGGCTGCACATGGTGCATCGCCCCTTGTTCTGTTTGGTACTGGTTGGGGCTTGGTTTCTGGGGCCGCTTTGCTGGTGGTCCCACGCAGGGCAGCAGTGGGAGGTATCGCTTACAGTGGTCAGCGCCTGGCTCCGGGCTCCCTGCTTGGAAGGGAAAAAGGAAAAGAGGGGGGAAAAGAAAAATCCTCACCAAAGGGAACATTTGCTCCAACTCCCCAGCTGGGGCATTATTACTGCTATGGCAAGAGATCCGTGTCAGAGTTTTACAAAGAAAAACTACCAGGAGAAATACATAACCTTTTCTTAACATCAGCAGCTCAATTAGCTAATGACAGCAAAGCATTCTCCAGTGTCACCAATCCCGCTCACCGGGAGGAGGCAGGGCGCGGGGCAGCCGCGTGTTTGTACAGCTGCGCGCGGCGCTGCGCCGGGGTCGGCTCCTTGCGCCTTATCTCGGGAAGGATCTCCCCCTGCCTTCCACACGCGTGCGCGCACACATGCTTTGGAGAAGAAAGCTCCACTCTGCATGAGAAGGTTAACAAATACCAGACTGCCTCTAAAAATACCTCTCCAATCGATGCCTAGCGTAAGCCATCCCAGAATGCTGAAAGCTGCAAGAAAAGCAATTTGTTTCCCGTAGGATTGCTCCTCCCAGTGCTCAGAGCTCATCTCATCCATCCAACCATCCAATCACCTGTCTGTACATCCACTCATCCAACCATCCATCCACATACCCATCCATCCAACCATCCCCGCAACCGTTCACCCAACATCCCATCTATCCAACCATCCACCCAGCATCCCATCTATCCAACCACCCATCCAACCATCCACCCAGCATCCCATCTATCCAACCACCCATCCAACCATCCACCCAACGTCCCGTCTATCCAACCACCCATCTATCCATCCACCCATCCATTCAGCCATCCACCCAGTGTCCCATCTATCCAACCACCTATCTATCCATCCACCCATCCAACCATCCACTCAACCATCCACCCAACGTCCCATCTATGCAACCACCCATCCATCCACCTGTTCTTTCATCCACCCGACCATCCAACCATCCACCCAACCATTCACGCAATGTCCCATCCATCCATCCACCCATCCATCCACTCGTCCACCCAACCATCCACCCATACATCCAGTCTTCCAGCTGTCCCTCCACCCATCTGCCCATCAGCCCCACCTGGCAGTCTCTAAAAGGCTGCTCTCTCTCCATCCCTCAAACAAATGTCTCGGTATTAAGCCATTTGTCTGCGCCGATTGATTCAATATTGAGACGCGACTTGTAGCCACTTGTATCTAAATAGAATCTAAATTGTTATTATGGCTCCATGGTTGCAGCTTCTTCAGCGTCGCCCCTCATCTTGCCAGCTCTCCGCTCTGCCCTAATTGCCTTCAGAGCGCTGAAAACATGAGCGCGTACAATTTGCAGGGAAGAAATTATCATCACATCTCCTTTCAGATCTCGCTAAATGCCGTTGTGTTTATTCATTCATTCACCCTGAGATGGCTCCCAGGGCAGTGAGCAGCAGGCGGGCTAATAGCCAGCAGCACTGCTGGTCCCAGGCCAGGAGGAAGGAGTGGGGAGGGCAGCCCAGTGCTGAAGGGATGTGTGAGTGCGCCCCGTCCCCACACACTGCCTGCAGCCCCAAGCATCAGTTTTTGAGGTCAGGTTCACTGGCATGCGGGGCTGCCCAACATGCTGTTCATTCTTTCAATATTGTTACACTGGAAAATGAGGAATAAATATGAATGAATTCAGTGTTAACCGTGCGAGATAGGATGCCGTATACTCACGCGGTTAAGTAAAAGAGAGTAAATGGAAATCTTTATCGCTGTAGACTGCTGAATATTAATAGTTATTGTTTGAGTCGCTGCAGCGTGGAAAAGTCAATTATAACCTAAGTGTAAAAATGTCCTGAATTATAGATAAACTAGGCGGGGAGGGAGACGGATCTCCCCCACACATTGCAAAAAACCTCGATATAAGGAGAAATAGATGCGATAAGAACTTTAAAACAGTAACTGGCAAAATGCAAGGGATGATTCTTTGTATTATTTAATGCTATATATGGATGCTCCAAAGGGTTAAGTGTCTGCGTGTGGAACATTTGCAGTATTTCCGCAGCCTACACGGAGGCACAGGCAATGGAGGGGAACTAACGTGTTTGCATCTCCAGCAGGAAACCAGAATTTTCCAAGCAGCCCCACCCCCGGCAGCACTGGGCTTTCCTAGCGCGTTTGAGGACCCAGAGGAGCAGTCGGGCTCCTGCACGCTCCCGGGGGCTGAGAGCAGGAGGCACGAGGGTGACACGAGGATGAGCCTTCCACCAGCACCACAGCACAGGGTGAGGGTGTGAATCAGGGATCTGCAGCCCACCCCCAAGGGCAGCATCCCTTCCTGCCCCAAGCAGAGCTTTCCAGACCACCTTAACCCCAAAAGCAATTGCTCCCAGGCGGTGCCAAGTGACCCATCCCTGGGTGAGAGCAGCAATAACAAGAGCAGGTTTCCAGAGCAAGGAGGTCTGACCCGACCCCGAAGGCGATGTGCTTCCCATGCAGCCGTTAATCCCTCCCTCTCCCACCACTGCCTAACGCCAGGTCAGTGCTTGCATACCTGCATGCTTTAAACTGGCATCACTGGGCTGGGGATCACGGCATTGCACTCCCACACCCCCAGCTGCTCACCAGCCCCACTGCTGAGCCTGCACAACTCCTTCCATTAGAAGCCATAATTAAGGTCAAAAACTATTTCTATTACAACCTTCCTTTCCTCACTCGGATCTTCCGGAAAAAATTCTCTTTTTTGCTCTAATTTTTTCCATGCTCTGAGCCTGGAGGCAAATTGGGAGTTAATGGATAAATGAAGCCCATCGCGGAGCATCGCGGCCGCACGCTGTCCTGCTTCCAGCCTTGTTCCATGGAAGCGCGTCCCGCTCCGGAGCTCCCTTACATCCGAGTGGTGCAGAAAGCTGATTAACATTAAGCTGATTAACATGGGACCATTGTTTAGGGCTATCCAGTGGAGCCATCCTATTCATCCTGCTGTGGCACTGCACGCTGCGCCTGCGTGCAGATGTTGGCGTAGGCACTTGGGAGAGCCCAAATATTAAAACTGGTTAATAATAATAATAATAATAAATAATAATAATAATAATAATAATAATAACAGGTGAAGCGGTGCCCATAGCCACAATCTGATTGCTGTGATCAAGGGCACATGTCCCAGCCATGCCATGAGCTCAGGGCTCTGCTCAGCCCCATTCGCTGCCCATAGCCATGCCATGAGGCAGTGCACTGATGGTTCCATCTTGCAGCAGCACAGAGGCTTGAGTCTGCTGGATCCCCACGGTGCCAGGGACAAGCCCTGGGGATATCCTATCGCATCTGCACCCTGCAGAGACTTGGGGCTTGCTGCAATTAGTGTAATTTCCTTGAGGAATCCAAGAAAACACTGGTTCCCCAATTCTATTGGAATTCCTACACTTCCAGACATGCAGGTTAGCCGCCCGGCACCACCAAAGCATTTCTGCTCACAGACAGAACTTGTGACTCATTACAGCAACAAATACGGACAAGATCGATATCACCTTCCTGAGCCACCCCAAGCACTGCTGGCCTGGAGAAAAACATCTGATCCAAGCTGGGAAAGAGGGGAAACAAGAACAGGACCCCACAGGTACTGTGCCTGCACAGAGCTAATGTGAGCTCGTGCGGAGGTGCAAGGGCACTTTAGGAGGGGTCCCTACTGCAGCAGCAGTTCTTCCTCGGGGTCTCGGGCTGTGCACAAGGACTGGAGTGGGGCAGCCCCTGTGTGCACTAATCGCCTCCGTCTGCTCGCCATACGGGCGGCCTCTGCGGCCCCAGAGCAGAGAGGAATGCTTTTGTTTGCCGAGCACACTTGGCAGCCGGAAGGGATCTCTGGAAAGCAAAGCGGGCACTTAACAAGCCGCGGCCTTCCCGGGTCATTAAAGGGAGCCAAAAAGCGAGGCTGTGTCCTGCGTGCCCGCTCAGTGCTGCCCACGGGGACTCCATCAGGCGGATGCCACGCGGGGCTGCCCGTGGGCTCACCTTCAGGTGGGAGGAAAGCTGCGGTTTCGGAAGCACTCCCTCTGCTCATGGCATCCCCTTTACGTGGGGCTGGCACTCCTCACGTGCGATCAGCATCTCGTTGCCGTGCAGAGGGGAACAGCCACATCGGGGACAGACGGGTGAAAGGGCAACGGCTGATCCCCAAACCACCCAGCCACCAGAACAAAATTCCCCTTCTAACAAGGCATGGAGCAAACAAATTATCTTTGTTGTTAGGAAATCTGTAAGCACTTATCGTTATAATTACCATCTGTGGTTTTGCAACTCAGGTAGAGTAGCAGCAGCAGCGCTGATACGGGTTCGGCTCGGCCCCGCGGGCTGCTAATCAAAACCAAGCCGTTTGCCTTCAGGTTGGAGATGATGTCAAACTTGATTGAGCGTCCACCTTTGATGGCTTTACCTGAGACCCAACAACATCTGCGTCTCGCTCACAGTAGCTCTGAAAGGTGATACGTGTGCAGGAGCAAAGCGCTGCCACCGTGCCTGCAGAGGAGAGGCGAGCTCTGAGCAAAGCGTCTGAGCTTCAGGAATCAATAAGTGCTTCTTTAAAACAAAAATGTGTAAACAACAGTGAGCGGAGCCCAAAGAGCCGGTCAGAAGATTTATACGCAGCTTAGTTCAAATTTCTGTAATCTATTTAAATTAATAGCCACGTCCCGTGCTAAATTGCTTCCAGAGGCCAACAGCTCCCAAGGTACTGCATTCCCTGCAGGGGAAGTGCAGAGGGGACCTCACTGTGGGGACATAGCACAGCCGGGGCATGTGAGGATCCTGGGCACAGCAGCAAGGTGGAAAATGAATGCAACGAAATGCAATGCAATGCAATGCAGTGTGACGCAACACAATGCTTGAGCTGCTTCCTGCACAGGAACCCATGGGAAGGGCATTGGGGTGCCTGCACCCCGCTGTTTGCTGTGCTCTGGTACACGAGCATCCTCCCATCCCCAAGAGGGCGGCACTCCTCGCCGTGCTGCATGCTGTGTGCAAAATTTGGGCTTGCCCAATGTTTTCTGTGTTAAAATCCTTCCTTTGGTTCCTAATAGCTGTGCTGGTGTTTAGGTGGCAAAATAAAACTAAAATCCCCTCCTCCAACCCCCGGAGCTGTGGGGGTACAACTCAGGCAGGGCAGATTTCAGCTGATTCACAGTAACTGAAGGCAGCCAAATGGAGAAACTCTTGCAGCCGTTTCGAGGAGCAGCTCGGATGCCTCCGTGTTTGTGGCAGTGCTGCATTTCCCTGGGGTGCTGCAGCAATTTTCCCACCGGTGATTCTTCCAAGTTGTGCAATATTTTAAGCTTCTGAGAAATCCGTGCTGAGCTTGTGTTTGTTCACTGGGGTCCCAGAGGATATGGGGAGTGGGTCATTCCCCAGACTGGGCACATGCCTGAGGTTGTGCTCTCCCATCCTGGGTAGAGGGTGAAGGAAAATCATATGGGAGCACAGAGAATGGGAGGAAGGAGCAGCACCTCGGGCAGAAAGCAAAGCCCAGCAATGCAGCCCCACAAGCTGGAAGCATCATTGCACAATGCAGCACTGTTGCGACATGCCCCTGGTCTAACAAACAAGGTGCTCAGCATGCCAACAATACCACTGCTCTGTCCCATGCGGGACACAGCTCTCAGCTGTCCCCAAACATCCCACAAAGCTCATCCTTTTCCTGGCCCCCGTCCTTACAGAGCCTCCCACTCAGGTCCATCACCATCCATCACCAATTTGCTGCATTTGGGAACCGCCAGGGAGCACAAAGGTGGGTGTGCTCCCAAAGTCCCTTTCTTCGAGCGACTTCCATAGGGTCTGGGGGGCAGAACAGCACATTGGGGGGGCCCAGGGCTGTGTTTGCAGTGTATGGGGTGAGGTCCGTGTTTGCCCTGCAGACTGACGCTCGCTCCTCGTGCAGCACAGCCGACGAAAGCAGCTCTTCCCGCATCATCTCACACCTGCCTCGCAAAGCTGCTCTCCATCCAACACACGCAGCCTGGTTGCGAGCTCGGCATATGTTTGCATAACCTCGGGTTTTTGGCCGGAAACCAGGCTTCAGAGGATTTCTCAGGCTTTCAAAACCTCTCGCGGTGTCGGGGCCGCGGGTACGTGCGCGCTCACCGCACAACGTGATGGGAAGGAGCTGCGGCCAGCAGCAAGGGTGGACGGCTCCGGCCGAGTTTTTGGGATCACACCTCGCTTCTTCCTCCCAGGAGATGCTTTCTTTCAGCCATCATAAAAAGGTATTGGATATTCACTCAAAGATGCCCAGGAGAGTGAGCAGAAGGGAGGCAGGCTGCACCACGGCGCTGTGGATAACTGATTGCTTTGCTCATTTTGGTCTGACCCAGAACAAATATGTTTCATTTTTCCAATGAGCTGGTAAAAAAATACAGTCCCCTTATTTCTAGTTTACTTAGAGCCTGTTTTTTTTTTTTTTTCCTCTTCTTTCATTCCCTTTTTAATACAGAGCAATTTCAGAACAAAAAGCCAAAAGAGCAACTTGAAAACCAGTTTTTAGTGTTTCCTTATTCCTGTCAATACAATTTGCCCCGCTCAGCCTGATGGCACCAATCACTGCAGTCACCTCAGGAGGCTTTTTGGCCCCTTCCCTGCTGGCTGTGGCCACTCTGCCCGGCTGTGCCGTGGCTGGGATGGATGCAGTGGCACTGGGGTGGCACTTCTTGTGCAGGATGCAGCTGGCAGCAAGACACTCTTCCATCCCATCCCATTCCATCTCATCCCACCCCATCCCATTACTATGCCAACCCATCTCATCCCATCCCACGTCAGCCATATCCAACTCAACTATCCATCTCATCCCAACCAAATCCAACCTAACTCTCCATCCCATCCCATCCCCAATACCATGCCAATCCATTTCATCCCATCCCATTCCAACCAAATCCAAGCCAACTGTCTATCCCATCCAATTGTGCTCTCCTCCCAGCTCTGCTCACTGCTCGCCTCAGCGCGGTTTCCCTAGCAAAAGGCACTTTCAGACTGAAGCAGAGACACAGTTTGCCAAAATATTTGACAACACGAAGAACAGCTTGGCGGGGCTCCAGGAGCCCCATTTGAAAAGTGAAATTCGGCATGCTCCGGCCCCGGGAGCGGTTCCCACGCAGTGAGGGAGGGTGACGGCAGCGCCCGGGGCTGTGGCAGAGCAGGGGGCCCATCGCCTGCTTGCCATGACCCGTGCTGAGGGTGGGCAGCCCCAGGGCAGGGATGCAGGAGCTCAGCATGGCAGGTTGCCTGGATTTAGGGTCAGGGTGCTGCCAGCACCCAGCCATCCATCGGCAGGGCACGGAGAACTGAACCATGCCGGGGCACAGCTGAGGATTTGGGCACCCACCACCAACGTTTTCCCTTTGCTCGCGGGTGCTTGAACCAGGCTGGGAAGCAGCCTTGGTGCCATGCAGCACAGCAGTCCCCATCTGGGAGCTACGTGCTTTATATCCTCCTCACCACCACCTGCAACATGGCCACAGAGCTGCAGCGTGCACTCTGCCAGCACAGGAGGATGCACGGGACCACACCTCCCATGGAGAGGACAGGGTCCTGCCACCAGTTCCCCCAGTAAGTTGTCAGGATTTAACACAGGGCACATTCAGCCATGTGGATCTCATCCTTCTCCCTGTGTCATAAATTGCTGAGCGCACACCGGTGTGCCGTAAAACTGACCCAGAATGAAAAATGAGGTCTTGCAAGACCTATGCCTCATGCTCAGAGGTGCGGCGGTGAATTAGAGAGGATGGGGCTGCTCTCTGCCCCCCAAATTATCCACCCTTCATTGCATTACCAGCACTGAGCCCTATCGCCGAAGAGGCAGAACAACAAAACGAAAGAGCAGAACGCCGCAGTGAGCACAGCGAGCAAAGCAGTGGGCAGCATCCCCAGCAGCAGCACCGCGTGTCCAACAGCCCCAAATCCCAGTGCAGAAAGACGGCGCTTCTGGAAGGAGGGAGCGGAAAGGAGGAAAGTCTTTGCTGAGATCCCCGAAGCATTAATCCCAGATTTGAGCTATGAAGTAGAGCGCTGAGATGGAAAAGAGCCCAGCCTTTTGCCAGGATGCTGATGTTCATGAAAAGAATAAATATCTGGAAGGAGGCTGCCTGTTATTACTGGAATAACACAATCACAAAGGAGCACACCACAAACAATTACGCTGGAACTAAGAGGGATGGACGCCGGCTCTGTACGCAATTAGGCACAGCTATGAGTCAGGGAAACGAGCGTTTTCTAGAAACACTGCTCTTCTTAGCACAGAAACCGCCTCCTGGATGGCAGGATAAAGTTAAGAGAGAAAAAAAGAAAAAAGGGGGTAGGAATCTGCAGTATCATAACAGAAATCACAGATCAATGTGTTTGCCCTAGGAAATGAACAGATACACATCAGGACTTGGCAGCCGAAGGAGTCTCCCAAATGAAGCAGAAACAGCTCAAAAGGAAAGGAACAAAACAGAAAGAGAAGGAGGGAGGGAGGAAGGGAGGGAGAGGGAAGACGGCGCGGGCTCCGGAGCAGACACCATCAATCTGCACGGAGCAGAGCGGCCGTACCTGCCTCCTGCCGGCCGGGGCCGTGCACCAGGAGGGGGACATCAGGCCTGAGAAAATACAGACGGTTGGCTTCCAAGGGTCTTTCCTTGCCAAAATTTACAGGCCTGCAGTTCTCGGTTAATAGATGGTGCTCCCCTTAGAGCTTCTAATGGAAGAGGCTGAAATGAAAACCACCCGCTCCCCGCGGGAGGGGGGGGGGTCCAATCGCACAGCCGGAGCGAATGTGTTCTGCATCATCTCTGCCGGGACGGAGCCCGGACACCTCATCACACGGCCCGAGATAACGAGCTATGTGGAAGTGGGAATGCGGATTTTTAAATTAAAAAAGAAGGAGAAACCGCCCAGCACAAAGGGATTGTCACCGGGAGAGCATGAAGGAAACTTTACCGTGGGATGCCATGAGCGTGGGATGCCACAGGCGCGGGGTGGCCGCTCGTGGACAGCACGCTGCAGGCTGCCCACCCGGAGCTGCCACCTGGGTGTGCACCGCGGCCACCCCAGTGCTGCGGAACCCCTGGCTCTGCCCCAGCAGAGCCCATTCCCAGGGGCCAACAGGGATCAATCGGTGCGACGCTGCGATAGCCATTAAGCACAACAGGCAGCAAACTCCTCCATCAATATTCTGGATGCACGACCCAACCCTTGCTATAAATCATCCCTGATCACATGCAGAATGCAATCCTGGCGGTGCTGGCGAGGTGTCGTGCGGCTCCGCGGGCAGCACTCAATGCAAAGTGTTGAATTAGCAGGTGACATGTTGACAGCCTGGCCACGCGTACCCCCTGCTGCCACCCCACAGCCCTCAGTCCTGCACCGAGCACAGGGAGCAATGGAGCAGCCCCGTGCTTGGCTCTCAGGGACAAGGTGGCCATAAAAATGATTTTCCTGCTAAGCCAAAGGCGGGTGAGGGAGCTCCCATTCAAACAGGGCTATGGGCGCAGTGCCTGCAGGGAGCATGCGGGGAGAGGAGCGCGCAGCCCGCCGTACAGCGCGGTGCGTGCATATTTAATGCATTTGCTTGGCAGATGGAATAACTTTGTTAACAGACTATTTAAATTCCTGAGGGGGTACCTGTAACTATTAGAAATTGATTTTATGAGCCTGTTATACAAACATCACTCTTCAAGGTCTAAAGCATATTGAAATTCTTCCTGTTCTCTCTCAAACAGATGGCGCTAAGAATTTTTCTGAACCGACTCGTATTCATAAATACTGCCCTCCAATCCCTCTCGCAAGACAGAACCAACCCTAATTAGAATGGTGAGCCCTCACCATCTTTTCCTCATCATGCAGTTCCCATAAAACTGCTCCAGAAGAGGAAGGCTTTGGCCAACCCCTCCCCCGGCAAGCAACGGGGAGTGTTCCCAAACGTCTGTCACAATCAGAATAAAGAGAAACTCCATTGGATTATAGGGCTCGGGGGCTGATTTCCAAGAAAAAGCCAAAGAGCTCAGAGTCAAGCAATTGGCATGGGGTTCTTGGGCACCTCCAGGGGCTGGGAGCACGGCTGGGTGCTGCTGTACAGTCAATGGCCTGGGGCCAACCATGGATTCCTTTTGTCAAGCAGCCACATTTGTGGAACGATTAAATGAGTTTGGTTCTGGGTGGAAGTGGAGGTGGTTGAGGGCTTCCATTTAGGGCAGAGAACCAATGCGCAGTGCCACAAGGTGCCCAGCTTTGTGCTGCAGTTCAGAGAACCATAGAACCACTTTGTTGGAAGGAACCCTTACATACCATCTGGTCCAACTCCTTGCGCTGAATAGGATCACCTACAGCTCCATCAGGTGCTCAGAGCCCCATCCAAACCGGCCACGAGTGCCTCCAGGGATGGGGCATCCACCACATCTCTGGGTATCGAGGCTCCACAGCTCAAATATTTCACTGGATATTTTCTTTACTGCACTGCCATTCATGAACAACCCTGAGCTTAGCTACAGTCATAAAGAGCATTCACTGAATGGAAAAAAATCATTAAAAATTGTGGTCTCTTCCTGGACAACTCGGCAACAGCAAGTGCCAGCTACATTTGTCGGATAAATTGCTTGCAGGGAGTAGTTTTACTAGCTCTAAATGGGATGAAATTAAGCAAAGGGAAATGAATGCCAAGTGCATACACAAAAGCATTGCTGGGTGTGAGAGGTGCAAGGCGGGGAGGAGCCCTACAGGGCCATGCAGGCCCCACGGCAGCTGCACCTCAATGCCTGGCACACGTCTCTGTGTGCACCCCGCGAGTTGGGGCTGCTCAGCCTCGGCTTGGAATTCCAGCTCTCAGCAGCAGAGGGCAGGGGCTGGCCACAGAGCCAGTGAGTGGGGCCACCAGGCTGGCAGAACAGAGGAAGTGGGGGGAAGGGGGGCAAGGTGTGAACTGCACTTTGTGCCAAGAATCACCCACCGGCACCAAACAGGTTTTATGGGGGTCACTTGGATTTTGGAAACCGGGGCATCATGCACACGGAGAGGAGCAGAGCTTGTAGGAATGAGCTAGCCCTGCATATCTGGGCTGTCTGAGCACTTCCTGGGATGTCCCCCCAGCTCCCACCCCAACCCCTCTGATTAGGGCTGCTCCAGGGCTAAGCAGGGCAGCACTGGGAGCGGAGGCAGCTCTGGCACCCGGCCGAGCTTCCCAGGCTGTTCTCTCCCAGAGCTCCGGGGAAGGGAAGAAGAGAAGAGGGTCTCATTAAAACAGAGAAAAAGCAAAAACCCTCAGATGATTCGCTCGTTCCATCTGCTCTCCTATTTGGTCAGCTCATGCAGCAGGAGCTATCACAGGCTGAGGGCTGCTCCCTGCTAAGTGGATGCTGTAAGGACATTTTATAGGCTCCATCCTCCGCAGAGACACCCAGCAGGGCATGGGAAACAACCAGGGACAGGAGATTTCCAGATCCCTTTCTAAAGGGCCAGCAGCAGCGCCGAGGCTCCCCAGTGTGCCTCCAACTGCAGCACCACCAGCACCCCCAGGGCTTCTCCACGTGTTGACCCTTGGGTGGAAGGCATCTCTGCAGCTCCTGAGGAGAAACCCAGCGAGCAGAGCAGCCCTCCGTGCCCCCAGGGCGATGGCGCATAGCAAATTGCCGCAGACAGGAGGCTGTAATGCAATCCAGCAGCAGCAAGGAATTCAGCATCATCCCCGGCTGAGCACACAGTGTGCCATGCCACAGAGCAGGGAGGTGACAACCCTTGTGCAGAGCAGAGGGGATGCAGATCCCAGCACTTCCCCATGGGAAGGAAGGTGTCCCCCTGTCTGCTGTCCCAGATGGTGGCCGTGACCTAAAGTGGCGTGGGAAGCAACAGAGGGGCTGGGAAAGAGGAGAGGCCAAGGCACACTGGGCTCACTTGGGGCACGTTGAGCAAACACAAGCACTGGCTGCTAATGGGGCAGCTCATGAGGTTGAGCTGCATGGCTAGCCCACAAGCCCACCAGCAAAGAGAACAACGGGACAGCAGCAGAGCTTGGAAGAGCTTCATAGGCGCCCTTTAGCAAAGCACTTCGGTGGATTCCCATCCAAGAAATACCTCCCTTTCCAAAACAACCTATCACAGAATATCCCAAGTTGGAAGGGACCCATGCAGATCACTGAGTCCAACGCCTGGCTCCACACAGGACCACCCAAAATAATCAGACCATATGTCTGAGAGAATTGCCCACGTGCTTCCTGAGCTTTGGCAAGGTCAGCTCTGCGACCACGTCAGCACCTACCTCACCACCACCAACAGCTGGTAAAAACGCTCTCACCCAAGATCTCCAGGTGAGACAGCACCCCAGACCATCACCACACGCACAAAACCAGGTGAAAGAACAGCTCTGCATCCAAAACCACCCCAGGACCGGTGGCAGAGGATGCGCCATGCAGGATGACACCAAGTGGGGAAGAGCATCCAGGCGCTCCTAAGTCAGCCCCGTGGCGGGGAGAGGTGAGCACCGAGCGCTTCCATCACGCTGGCACAGCAATTACAGCACCAGCCAAATGGTTACAGAGGCTGGAGGGCTTGATTTAAATAAATAATAATAATTTAGCTTCCAAATTGCTCCCACATTGAGGTGCTCCAGGCTTTGCGCAGCGCAATGAAAGCCATCTCAAAAAGAAACAACAGCAAAAAGCACAGTAAAATGTTATCAGAAAAACACTACTCATTAAAATTAACAATTAAAACAAATTAGAAAGGCTCTACTGACACAGAGGGGGAGGAAGAGCATCCAAACAAGGAGAAACGCCGGGTAATTTTTAGTTACTGATAAGTAAAATAATGGTCTCATTTAGCAGTGATTACCTAGAATTATTTAATTTTATTTCAAATTATTCAATTTTTGGTTGAGGTTAACTAGTAATTTTTAATTACAGTTACATAATGCAATGACGAATGGCTCTTATTTCCCCCTGCCCGCGCAGAGGAGTGGAGGAAATCAATAGGCATTCCTGGCAAATTAGCCGGCGACTGGATGAAATGATAGCAGCCTTCCCCATTAGCGGGAAGCGCCGAGCCGTGGCCGGGTGCGAGCACTGGGGCTCCGTGCTGGGAAGGAGGAGGATGCCGTTGGAGCCTCAGGGCAGGTTGGGTGCCCACAGCACCGGCTGCAGGAGGGGGATTTTGGGGCGCCTTTGGGGAGCGTTGGGTTGGGCGCAGGCAGAGCCGCCGTTTAGGGAAGCGGTGCTGTCTGTTTTTAGCGAAGAGCCGGCTCTGCCACAGCTCTGTGGCTGTCATTGATTTTTCCTCCTAATGGAAACAACCGGCAGGACTGAAAATATTTGCAAACCGCTCAGGTCAAAGGAGGGAACGGCAACAACGGCACGGGTGGGGGAGGCTTTCCCAGCGCAGAGCCGCGCCGTGCCCCTTCCCCAACTCTCAGGGATGTTTTCCTTCCCCCGGGCGCTCTGCCGATCCTGTTTGTTTGTTTTCTATCCTCAAGCAGCAGCATTCCCTGGGCATTCACCTCACGTAGAACAGCCTCAATTTGTTAAGGACTGAGGATGGGAAGTGTCAGAGGAAGGGGCAGTGGGACAAGCGCCCCCGGCTTCATCCCGGATCTGTGCACGGCTCCAAACGGTCACAGTTCACCTCCCCACCTGCGGGAGAGCTGCCGTGGCTCCATCAGTGCATGGGGAGGGAGGATCAGAGCTCCAAGCGGCCCTGATAAAGCAGAGATGGAGCCAGGAAAAACAGGAGGGCGTTCAACAGGGTGAGCGCCAGGTTCAAGCCAGTGAACGCTGGGGGTGATGGGGAAAACGCCTAAACAAATGCAGGGAGAGCTGGCG
This sequence comes from Gallus gallus, assembly GCF_016699485.2. Lineage (NCBI taxonomy): Eukaryota > Metazoa > Chordata > Aves > Galliformes > Phasianidae > Gallus > Gallus gallus. Next base: position 15,730,288 of record NC_052540.1, read on the forward strand.
AGGCGGCTGCCTGCAGACCAGGGCTGGGGGCTGTAACGGAGGCAGGAGCTCTGCACTGCAGCAGAAAAAAAAATGAAAGATTAAAAAAGGAGCATTGTTCTGAGCTACAAAAACAGCATCTCGCCTCCAGCACCCTCCCCAGCACCGGTCTCAGCGGGGAACATGCCCTGATTTGGTCACCACCACGTAGAGGAGGTGGGAAATAAACAGCGAGAGCATGGCCAAGGGTGGGGAGAGGTGCCAGGGCTCTGGCAACCCCCATCCATCTGCAGAGGCCATCCAGCCCACGGCAGGGGGGGTGGGGGGGCTGCTGCAGGAGGAACTGCACTGAGCAAAATCCCAGTTCTGGTACAAAGAGCCCTGAAGCCCCCATGCAGGAGGGGGGAGGAGGTCCAGCAAAGCCCCGCCAGCAGCAGCTGGGGCTGGGCTGAAGCCATCGCATCTCTGCATGGAGCTGGGAGGGGATGGGGCGCACCCCCCCCCCCCCCCCCCCAAACACACACAACACTCATGTCAGCTCCAGCCCATTGCATCCAGAGCGCGGCCATGGGGCAGAGCTGCAATGCTGTTAGCGGCTGCTCCTTTCTATTTAAATGAAAGGAATAACTGTGAAGCATGATAAAAATCTCTAGCTCTCCCCTCTGGCTTGCAGATAGGAGCCCCACAACTGTTCCTATTGGAAATTCAATTCCAATCAGCGCGTTGGCAGGAAAGGATTAGGGCTGGTGCCAAAACACATTCATCCCAGCCAATGCTTCCCCGAGCCTCCCCAGGGCCACCCCAGTGCCCACCAAGGGCTGGCTGCAGGACACGAGCTCCCCCCATGTCCCCAGTTTGTCCTAGGGGGGTATGGGTCACCCCACTGAGGCATCACCACACACCTCTCCACGCTCAGTATGGGCACAGGGTACGTGATGCTGAGGGCCAGGAGCCCTGACACAGCAAAGCACATCCCATGGGGTTTGGTTGCCTTGCTGCATGTGGGATGCTGGAGATGGAGCCAGGAGCAGAGGACTTTGAGCCATCGGAATTTTTAGGAGATAAAGCTGGATAAAAAGGAGGAAGGTAGAGGCATTACCCATAGCATCTTATCTGATCTGGCACCCAAACGTACTATTGCCTCTACTTCCTTGTCTCGAGGAGGTTTTTAAAACGCGTGCAGCTACAAATCACCCCTTCCAGTTGAAGTGTCAGATTAAATCAAGACAAACGCTCCCCTGTTCCACACCCCCCTCAGCTGGGCCCATTCCCAAACCCCCACCTCTCCCTGCCTGGCACCACCCCAAGTCTTTGCCCTGGGAGACCGCTTCAGCCCCAGTGCCGTCAGCAAGGAAGTTTTTGCAGCAGGCAGATTGCCTTCACGCTGCCCCGGTCCCCCCTTTAAGCTCATTACCGGAGAGCTGGAGCTCATCCTGGCACCCAGACGGCCCCACGTCCTGCAGGGGTGGGCACCTCCTCTCCCCGCTTCGGGGCTGAGGCTGAATCCAAAGACAGAAAACTGGTGAGAAATTCACTTTTACGCCACCATGTGAGGGATGCACGGAACCCGCTGCCCTAAGATACAGCAGAGCAGGGAGTTTCATGAGATTTATGAAGAAGAACCGACATTTCTGCAGCTAATAAAAGTTCCCGCAGCTCGGTGAGTCAAGGCAGGTAAAGGGAAGGTGCCTGGAGGGGAGGTGAGGCCATGTGCTCCGGAGCATGAGCTAATGACTAATAGCAGAAGACAAAGAAGAAAGCACCCCTGGGAGGCTGGGTTTTTCCTGTGTACCAGGTGTTTGCTCGTACCTTCTCTGAAGGTCCTGGCACATGTTACTGCACGACAGGCTCTGCGATGAGCCACGTCCCAGCCTCGCCTTGGGACAGCAACTCCCCCCCTCCTACATTTCCACGTGTTGTTTTGGTTTTAAATGAGAGCCAGATCTCCTAAAGCCTTTATCATTAATCCTGCTGACACACAGCCTGACCACAGGCACTGGGAAGCACCGCGTGGGGCTGGCGGGGCCCCAGGAGGTGGGGGTCCTCATGGGTGAAGGCACTGAGGACACCGGGTTAACATGGACCCATGTGCCAGGTGGGTGGGAGGGCCAGGCTGGAGCACAGCTATGGGCACAGCCCTTCCCAAGCCTCCATCCCTATGCCCAAGCACACACAGAGCCCTGACCCCATCCTCCTGCTGCTTACCAGCAATTGTGGTGCGTCTCCCACTGACATCCATCACCTCCAGCCTTCCCAGGAGATCAGCAGGGAAGGAACGCTCGTTCTCAAGGTTGAATGTTTATTGACAGGGCTGCAGCGCACAGCTGGAAGCTAAGCATCCAAAACTGGAAGTCTCTGCTCAAGAGTCTCCGTGCAGTCAGCTGAGCAGCACTGAGACTGAAGGCAGCCAGCACAAAAAGCTGAGACCCCGCATAGCTCCTCCATTTCATGCTGCCACGGGGGAAAGACAGCCTGCCCAGCCCTGATCCTTAAAAAGGCACAGCTGGGGCTGGGTGGGGGGACGCAGCTGTGGGCTGCAGGGCCCATCATGTGGGGCTGCCTGTTAGAAAGTGAGTTCTGCAGCGAGTGGGAGCAGTTTGCTCCCTTCTGATACAGCAAAAAGCTCCGCCATCAGGGAGCACTTTGGGGTTCGTTATGAAGATGCTCTCCCCTCCTTGCTTGTTTTAAAAAACAAGCCGATCAGGAAAGGCAACCCGTGGAGCTTTGCTTTCCAGACCCAATTTGGGACCTCTGGGCACCGCCCTGTGCCCTCTTTGGGCAGCCCTACTGCAACTCACAGAGCACGGGCAAGGGAAGGGATCCAGGCAGTGAGCTGGGGGGGCAAGGGAAAGGATCCAGGGAGGGCTTTCCAAGAATTAAAAAAGCCAAACAGATTTTACATATTAAGACTACGGCCCTTGAGTGAAACACTAAAGCCATTGACTGAAGAGGCTGCGGGTGTTACCCTGGGAAGTTTGCCCTTCCACGGTGCTCAGCTCGGAAGGGCCGTGGGACCGCCCGGTGTCCCCGGTGTGGTGGTGGGACGTTGGTGATGCTGGTGTGGCATCGCCTGACCCATCCCTTCCCACTGCTTCCCTTCTGCGGGTGACCCTGAGGGAAGCAGGAGGAATTAGGGATTAACAGAAAAATACATTGCCTAATTAAAAAACGATGTAATCAGGTGTGAGCCTGGGAAATGAAGGGCTTTAAATCCTTGCATTGAGCTGCCAGCCGAGGGAAGCAGGTCCTGCTGGGAACCCAACCCCATTGGTGCTCCCTGACTGCAGTTCCTCACCTCCCAGCAGCGCTCCCAGACCCCAAACTGGCTGTCATCATTGGGATGAACTGGAAAACCCCGACCCCGTGCCCGGTGCTGCAGTGAGCTGTGTGCCACACAGGGCCCCGCTCACGCCGCAGTGACATCTCCCGTGGTTTCCAAGTTACCACCACCTGAAATTGTGTTTAGATGAGAATAGCGGCTTTCATTAATGTGTAACACGTCCCCCGTGTGCCCAGAAAGCTCGGAAAGCGGCAGAAAAATTAAAAGCCATAATGTATTTTTTATTCTTATTGATTTTTAAGCCTATCTCATTTTAGGGACCTGGCTCGTAATTTCTGAGCGCTTGTGGGATGGCGTAAAGTTCCCGAGGCCTCATGATAGGATTTTTACAAAGGCTTTTCCGCGTGTTTTATTTTTTAGTAACCTTGATAGCTAAACCCGGCCTCGTGGAGAAATGATTTTAATATTCAGGCCGACAAAAATAATTACTTCCCAGCGTCGTGGGGAGAACCATCTGATGGGGCCGCGCACGGCTCCCCATTGCCGGGGCAGTGGGGCGGCTCTCAGCTCAGCTCTCTGCCCAACCCCGGGGCTTTTCCTTTTCCCAGCGCCCCGTCCCCTGTGGAGCATCCCCGGGTGAGGAGGCCCCAGGATGCCCGGGCACCTCCTGCAGCAGTGCTGTCCCGGCCATCTGCGTGGGCTCCACGTGCGGCCGTGCTTTAATCAGGGCTTCGGGATCCTTCCTGCGGCCGCCCGGGGCAGGGGATATTTTAACTCTAAACACATTAGCGTGCGAGATTGAAAGGTAACGCGTCCTCCCGGGGCCGCCGAACAATGGAAAGGAACCTGGCTTTCATTTGCACAAAGCACGCAGTGGGAATTTCCCTAATCAAATAAAAAGAAAATGAAAAACTCTCTCTCTCCCTGTCTCCTAAAGTTTAATTCTCTTAATTACATTAATTGGAGAAATGCAGGATCCTCCTTTGTGCGCGGTTCTTCTCTGCGGAGGAGAGGAGGCTGCGGGAAGGGGCTTTTTTGGGGCCACCCCACACTCAGCAGTGGCAGTGCAGAGATTGGATGGAGTCCGGCCTGGGGACAGAGGAGGTGCAGCCGTGATGCCCCGTGCTCATCTATGGGACCAAAGCACTGCACCCAGGGCTGACCCCGTGCCTGGACAACGTGATGGGATGTTCCTGCCCCGCTGTCTGCTTCAAGTTCCTATCAGGTGTCAGAAGGGAGAAGCAAAGCAGATGTTGGCTGCAGAGCGATTCAGGGGTACTTCATGGATGGGGGTGGTACAAAATTTGGTAAAGGGGGTTTGGAAGTTGCACCTACACTGAACTGAAGCTAAATAGCATCCAGCCCACCCTACTGCTCCACTTTGGCTAAGAAAACAACTAATAAAGGAGAAGTGCTGATTGCTCTGCACTTGGGAAAGGTGCCTTGCTTGGGATGTTGCAGTCTGTGCTCTGGGCAAGATTGCTGGGCAACCAAAGGCTCAGCGCTGGGGAAGCTGAGCTGGGTGGGAGCAGAGCATCTCCATCCTCATCCTCATCCCCATCCCCACCCCCTGCCCTACCAGCTCTGTGGCGCTCAGCCAGGAGCCCTCTCCCCAGCCAGGAAAGGTGACGCTCTCTCTATACTTAATGTGTAATGGGAAAAATCTGTGTTCGCTGTGTACTCTCTAAAAAAACAGAAAAAAAACACAGAAGAAAGAAAACGGACACAGCCAGACCATTTGGCTGAATGCTTTCATTTGGTTAAAAAAAAAGAAAAAGAAAAGGAAAGAGTCACCTTTGCGGGGAGCTCACGTCTGGAAAATTCCAGCCCTAATGACATAAGTTAAGAAGAATTGAAAATTAGGATCAGAGAGGAATTGAGCACAGAACCCCAGCACCCTGCTCAGCACTTGGGTGGAGGTCACAGCAGGGGCTCCTGCAGCTTTCTGGATCTGAATGATGGGTCTGGGAGGCAGGAGAGGGATAGAGGTCCTCCAGGGCATCCCCAGCTTTGGGGACAGTTGCTGGGAGGAGTCATGAATTGCATGCAGCATCCTTCACCCCAAGCACCTCCTTTTCTGCCATCCCGGCTCAGGCAGAGCTAAAGGCACGGCTCAGCCCAAGGCTGCACGCAGAGCAGCAGAGTGCACGGTTCTCTCTTTGTTTCACTCTGGTTGAGCTCAGCTGGGGCAGCTTTGTGCCAGAGGCCTCCTTAGTGAGTTTACTCCTGGCTTGCAGCGGGCTGCCTGATGCCAAGAAACGCACAGGTGCAAATTAAATCAATATACCTGGCTCTTGGTGGTGGAGAGGGTCTCAGTGGAAGGGTTTGCACTGCGCTCAATGGGTCGGCTTTCAACTGGCTGGGGACACGCAGCTTCCCGTCCCCTACCAGCAAAGCTGTGGCTTTGCCTTATTAGGGCTGGCGGCACTCAGGGCAGTGCAGGGTGCCCAGCTCTTGGACAGGGTTTCGGGTTTGGAGTGCCCCAACCTGCCTGGGGGAGATGCCAAGTGGAAACCAGAGAGCGGGCTGGAAGAAAGGAGCCCAGCCTCACCTCTCTCTGCTTTGTTTTGTCTCTCTCTGCTCTATCTACAGGCACCCAGGCATAGTCCCGGTGGCATCGGGATGTGCGCAGAGCATCCCAGTGTCATCCCAGAGCAGACAGAGGAGGGGGCAGCACCAGAAATCCCCCACACTAGGATGGAGAGCAGGGCGGGATCAGCGGTGTTATTTTACTTAATTTACGACTAAATGCTCCCAGAAGAGTTTAGCCCTTATTACAGAGCTATAATGGCCTATTAAGGGAGCAGCGTTGCCTGGAAAGCCGCCCGGTGTCAGTGACTCCTTACGGAGATAAGAGCCCAATAGTCACACGCCGAGGACGCAGGGATGCCGCCTGCCCACCCTGGAGCGCTCCCAGAGAGGGAAGCTCTGCGATGGAGGAGGAATCCCCCGCGCTCATAAATCCCCAGATCCTCACTAAACACTTCGTAACGGCAGCAAATGGGAAGTGCTGTCAGAAAATCCTCCTTTTCTTTTGTGGTAAAGTCACATCCTGGACCTAAAGAAAGGAACGACAACAATAATATTGCTCAAGCGCTGCTTAAAACTCCCGTTTTGGGTATGGTTGCAGGACCACTCTTGCACCGCGTGGTCCTTGGGGCAGGGCAGCGCCCTCCAGCCCGGCTGCCTCCCACCGCTGAGATCAATTAATTAATTTCATATGGTGCTTTCAGAAAAGGGATCCCACTCCCACCCTCAGCGCATCATTCCTGAGTGCGATCGGCCCTTGGCTCCCGAGTTTGTTATTGAACAGGGAACATTTTCTCAGCAAAAAGTAAGGCTGAGCGATAAGGGCCGTGCAGGAACTGATAGAGACTTCGCAGATCGAATATGATGTTGTTTATTTGACTATGATGTATATTTAAAGGTCTCAGTTACAACTGGCCCCGGGCAATCTCTAATGAGCTGCAGCTGCCTGGACTCTCATTAGCTTTAATGACATCTTCTCAGTACATTTTTCTTGGGGTAAGACCTTGTCCTTTCTATGGTTGCGCACACACTAAAACCAAGAGACATCTCACCCTAAAAGGGCAGCCAACTCAAAACAGTGGAGCAATGATAAATGATGCAAGTGCCCAGAAGAGACAAACCTTTCCTGGAAGAGTCATTGTTTATTTAAGGCAAACTAAATGTAATTTACTTTGGCACGCCTTCGAATTAGTCTGGGAGGTATTTGCGTGGAGGCTCAAGAAATAGGTAACAAAGTCGCCGTGTGTGTTAGGCAAAGATCAATTTGTAATTTCCCTGATTTTCTGCCATTCGTCTCATTCAATGGGCAATCAGCCGTGCTCTGCTGGCCTCCGGGCACAGAGGGCGCAGGGGGATCTCCGTGGGGAGAGCCGGGATCAGGACGGAGCCCGGAGGCAGGAGCGGCAGCTCGCCCTTGGGGCCGTGCCCCGCTGTGCCCAGCGCCCGCCGGGGCCACGCGGGGCGGATGTCCTCTGGTGACGGCCCCTCCCGGAGCAGAGCCCTTATCCTGCCTCCATCTCTGCTTTGAGCATCGGGGGAGCAGTCATTAATCATCCGCCCCGTCCCTCCGTGGGTGCACAATGGCCTTCTTTATCCCGCGCTTCAGCAGCGCTGACATGTACAATAACAATCAGCCTTGACGTATCTGTACTGCACCAAAGAGCCTCACTCAAAAGGTTCCTTTGCAACATCGCGGGTCAGAGTTAAAATATATTGGTTTATTGTGAGGCAGAGCGGTGCAGATCATATCGGAGATGCGCGCTGTTCCTAGGGAGCAGCGTGGCGTCGCAAAAGCATCTTTTGGGCCGCGGGGCAGGAAGGTGACGCCAGCTTTGAGGGGTGGGTTTCCATTGCGACCGCTTTCTCACGACTCTTTCCAGTGGGGAACTTTGGCTCTTTCTCCCCTTCCAAAAGAAGAGCCGCTGGCAGCGCGCAATGGGCACCGAGGCACCATCTGAAGGGCACGATGGAAACTGGGTTGAACTCTATCTCCCAGCTGGCAGCTTCCCCCCCCAGTCCTGCAGCCATACGCAGCCACGGCTTCACCTCTCCCAGCTGCACAGCCCTCCAGCACGAGGGGGCTTTGTGCAGGAGCAGCCGCAGGTGTGCGCCAAATGGGAGAGGCAGAGCCCGGGGCAGCATCCCCTGGTGGGAGCGGGGATGGGGGCACCGCACAGCGCATGGGTTTAAAGCTGGGTTAGGAATTCTTAGGCCCTCCTTAAATTCCTGGGCTCCCAAAGGCCGCTGAGCCAGCAGAGGTATTTCTGGACAAGTTGCAGGAGCTACCAAATAACTGGGGAACGCTAAAAAAATAAAGCAAGGCAGGGGGTGGGGGAAATAAAAACAGGAAACAGGTGGGCTTTGCTTTTCCCTTTTTTTTTTTTTTTCCCCTCGTTGTTTCGCTGCTTTCTGCAGGGAAAGCTGGCTCCCCAAAGCTTGGATTGAACAGTTAGCAGGGAAATAAAACACAACTCAATAACGGCCGGCGCTTTGCAGCACACCGCCGTGCCCATGTGCACACGCCTGGCACTCTGCAGGTTACGTGTCCCCAGGCGGAGGGAAGAAGGGAGGTGGGGCAGAGCCCACCAGCACCATCCTGGGGCTGTGAGCCCCTTCCCTTTGCCCTATTCCCACCGGTGGGGTCGTGTGTGCCCATGTGTCCATTCTCCAGGTTGTGGGCCCCAGTCCTTCCCCTGGTTCCAAGGTCATTCACTCTGCGGCAGGGCAGAAAGCAGAATTTCATTCCCGGGCTATGTCTACCAGAGCCGTGCTGCTTGCTTTTGCGTTTGGATCTGTTTTCTGTGCTGTCCTGAGAGAAAGGAGCAAAGCAATTTTCTATTTACTCCAAAATTCCAAGCGAGCAATTTTGAGGATCTGGAGACTGTCAGGGAGAGGTTACTGCTCTGTGTTCACGGGGAGGAGGAGAGCAGAAGTGATGGGCGCTGTGCACGGAGCGAGAGCGCCGACGGCTGAGCCGTGCGCTGCCTCCAAAACCCTTCCCTGAGCACCCAGACTGGTAACTATTACGGGATGTGTGAGTAATTCCTAGATAATTTTTTAAGCATTTGGAAAAAAAACAATGCATAATGAAAACATTACGCTATTGTCGTGATGCTGACACTGTTGGCCAGATCCTCAGCTGCTGTGAATCACAGCCTCTCCTTTGACTGGCGCAGAATTACGCCTCATTTATCCCAGCTGGGGATGAAACGCGGCGGCCCCGCTTGTACCACCATCACCCGGTGGCTGGGAGCCCTGCCGTGGGGTGGCTCCCATGGGCATGGTGGTGGTGGGCCAACGGTTGGACAAGACAATTATCAAGGTTGGTCTTTTCCAATCTCAAGGATTCTACCATCCTACAGTGTCGGAGCCCACAGTGCCAGGCGGCACCTGATCGGCACAGAGGGGTCAACAACAGCCGGGTGGCTCTTAGCGCCCATCGACTAATTCCTACGTATATGTTTCTAAGGACGTAGGATAATTCGTAGTAATTCCTGTTGGCTGAGTTCTGTTTGAAGAAGGCAGTGCCGTTTGAAAGGATTTCTGAAAGGCACTGAATCGGGAGGCAATTATTATTATTTTTAAAAATATGTTTAAGGATTATAAAAGTAATTACTGCCCTCGAGCCAGGATGTCTAATTACGTTAAACTGTGGCTTAAGACAGCGTAACTTCCAGCCTCGTCCTCGGGTGGTGCACATGTGGCACGGACGGGGCAGCCCCGCATCCCTGCAATGGGGAAATGAGGGAAAAAAGGGAGAAATGGGAAAATCAGGAGGGCAGTGGACCCAAGGGACCATCGGGTGCCCACTGGGTATCCCCATCCCGCAGCCATGGGCACGAGCATGTCTGCAGGGAGCAGCTGCTTGGGGAAAAGGGCACACCGACCCCTCGGGGGCCTCTTCCTGCCCCGGTTCTCGTTGTTTTCCTATGGGAGCCCTTCGCGAGCAGCGAGAGAGAAGTATGCGTTTATTTTTCGAGCTCGCCTTTTGACTCCGACTCCCCTCTGTTCTTCTGCCAACGTGTGAGAAACAAGTTCAGGTTTTAAAAGGCAACCTGAAATGTGCGTGCACGCACAGAGCTGTTTTATTTTTACAATGCTGTGATTTATGGGCCAGCTCGGGGCAGGGAGGGGGGGGGGGGTTGCTTGTGAGTTGGGATCCTTTGAAGGCTGTCCATTGTGGGACAGAGCCACGTCCTCCATAACGGGGCGGGGGCTGTGAGTGCACGGGAATGGGACGAGGAGGAGGAGAGGAGGAGCATCTCCCTGTGCCGTGGGGGTGAGAGGCAGAGCTGCGTGTTGGAGGTGTGCGAGGAGATGTTTAGACACAACGTGGGGCGGAGATGGATGGCAGCCAGGCAGCTGTGCCACGCTCCTATAAGAGATCAGGCTCCATCGTCAGCCCCCTCCCAGCGCCAGGGGCTGCAGTGTGGATGTTGGGTTGCTGCACCCTGCGTCCCCTTCTCGCCCAGGCAGGTGGGACTCCTCCTGCACATCTCCAGCCAACCTCACCCTGACCAGCCCAACCTTCCAACGTCAACACTACACTCAGCCAAGCTGGAGATGGCAGGAGTGAGTACAGCAGACTTTTTTTCCAAGCATTTTCAAGCATTTCCGATTGTTTATCGTTATTATTGCTAGCACAACTCCCATCATTTCTCAGCCCGGCCCCCCGCCGTCTTTGGGCGATTCTCCCATCAGCAGGAGGCCCAGAGGGCTGCTTGGCTTTGTCCCCCAAGGCACACATGGAAGCAGTTCTTGGTGGTTTGGGTCTTTTGTACGCTGCGGATTACAACAGGTCTCTTCTGTAAGAGGTCTGGAAAAGGAAGAGCACTAATTGTTATTAACTCTGCCAAAGCCAATAATATCCTCGGGTAATTATCGGTTTACCCAATTTTCCTGTGAGCCTACTGTGTAAATACTCCATTGTGAAGAGGGCATTACTCCCTCCCCGTTCCACCTCACCGCGGCGCTGGCAGTGCGTCCAGCTGCTCACTGCCCATTGCCATTGGGGCAGCTCATGGCAGGGGCGATGCCATGCCATGGTCTGACCAAGAGAGCTGCCCCCAGCTCAGCCCTGCCCCATGCTCCATGCTCCGTGCCCTGTGCTCCATGCCACACACGTTGGTCCCATTGTCCCCAGGACCAACACCGAGTGCTGGCGGTGGGGCCGCGTGCCGCGCAGTCAGGGAGCCCGGCCGCACTCCTTTCATCACCGCTCGTTTGTTTGGATTAGAGTCGGCTCTCTCCTGGATCCTTTGTTCGCTGTTTGTTATTCCACATGCACCCGGCGCTGCGCGTTCATCTTTATTAGCTCTAATTGCTTCCCCGTTCTAATGGGATCTCGCTATCTGCGCACAATTGAAAGGAAATGTATTCATTAAAATAATTCTCTTCTAACTGTTGTTCGGTGTCAGTGCTGTCGGTGCGGCTGCTCTCAGCCCCCCCTGCCCACCGCTAGGCCCTCGTTAGGGCAGACGGGAGCAGCGCTTCATTAAGGATTTGGGGTTAATATGAACAGCAAGGCTGTGGGCTGGGCTGGGCGTGGGTGAGGGCTGTGGCACGGGGGGACCCTTCAGCATCATCACTTAGGGAAGGGGTGGGAAGCTGGCGGTTTTAGGGCTTGCAGAGCGCTTTTACTGTTGACGGGTGGTACAGGAGCACATCCTTCCTACGAGCGATGCCAGTGTGTGGGAGCTGCTCCTGCAGCCGGGGCCCTGCTGGGTCACTGCATGGTGCCAGCACCATGGGGTAGCTTTGTGGTGCAGCAGCTGCACCCCCGGGCTCCCCCATGCACACCTCACACGTCGCCCAGAGCCGATTCCGGTCTGGGAGCTTCGTTTAAAATGCAAATGACTCGGCGTTGCCTAACAGCGATGGCACTAATGGGACGTGAGTTTGTGCCCACTAATAGCATCCTGCCGTACTTCTGAAGAAAGTGTCTGCTTTGTCTCCGCATTTGTCTGTGACAGAAGAACATTACCCAGGCCCGGGCTCCCATTCTATTAATACATTTGCTTAATTACGCTGTACAGAGAGTGCCAGGCTGGCAGACAGACTGCAGAACCTCTGCTATCACTGGAAGTGCTTTGGTGAAGAAGACAGCGGTGACATCACAGGCAGTGACATCACCCTGTGACACGGTCCCCGTGCCCTGCAGCCCCTCTGACCCTGCCCGGCGCTGGCACAGTGCAGACGGGGGCCGCCCCCAGCAAAGGGCACGCGCTCAGACAGTGCGTCCCTATGGCATGGCCCTGGCATCCCGCTGCCGAGCGCTCCTCCTGCCCCCACCACGGGCTCTCTGTCTATCTGCATTTCAGCAGCGCCTATCAGCCCCCGCAGACAGCGCGTTGGATGGACAGGAACCATCTGCCTCCAGGTCAAGTGGCCGTGACAGCCGTCCGCTGGCCGCCAAGGCTTCGCCACCGTCTTCCCAGAGCCTCCGGCTGATTGCGGGTATCGCTCCCCGCTCCGTCACTTTTTATTCATCCTTGGGATGTACTTGAGAGCTGTCAGCTCCCAGAGGCAGAGCGCCTGCAGGAAACCTGCACTTGGGATCGATGTGCAGCGGGAGCCCTGTGCCAGGCTGGGTGTTTCTCCCAGCGCAGGCACCTTGCTTGCACACATGGGAACGGGGAGCCCGGGGGTACCCAGCAGCAGGGGACGGCTGCAGGCTCTGTGACTACACTGTGGGACACCTCATCCTCTGCTCCAGCTGGGGGGCACAGAGGGCAGGAGAGGCGGGAGGGGATCATTCATGCTTTAAAGAGAGTGAAATGAGATTATTCATTTTCGCCCCGTTCTGCACATAAAGCTAGCACTTCCTTTGAGGCAGCCCTCGAGGACTTCCAACACCCTGACTTCATCAAATTGGAGAACACTTGAAAACTGAAGCCATTCTGCTAGGGCCGGGCTCCTGAAGCTTATAACTGCCAGCAAGGTGGGAGCACGGCAGGGGGGAGGGGGACCGGGCTGCTCTGCACCCCACAGCCTCCCCTGCTCCCGCTGCCCATGGAGCATTGCTCCTGCTCTGAGCGTGGCACAAACGTGGCAGTGCTGAGCCTCCTTCCTGCAGCAACTCTGGGAACAGTGCTGGATCACAGTCTCTGTGTATATTCTTTATTTTAGCTGCTAACACATCTCCCTTCTAAGCCTCACTCCAGCTGCAAAGCTGCGTAGGTTTCTGCCTGCCTTGCTTTACTACGCTTTACGCGTTGCCTTTTCTCTTCCCTCCCTTGTCTAGCACCCCTGTTCCCTCCCAGGCCTCCCCCATTGCCTCGCCTTGGTGGATCAACACCATCACCAGTGCTGCCATACCTGCACGTGGGGCTGCAAACAGCTCTGGGGCTGCTGAATGGCTCAAGTTTGTGTTTGCCCTCCTGAAATCCATACAGCGACTGAGGGCTGGAGCAGGGAGAGCTTCCAACAGCCCCGTTACCCAATTACCAGCTCTGTCCTCTCCATTGAGCTTGACAATAACATTTGTGGGAAATTTAAGAGAGGGCAGCGCTCCTCCCTGCTCACAGGAGGAATGAAAGCCTCGCTGCCATTGGCTTCCAGATGTCATCTTGTATTTTCTATAAAGGTTTACAGAGACCCCGGCTGGCCCTGGAGACACCATCCGAGGAGCAAGCAGGGGGTGCCACTTGCACTTTGCACGAGCCCGTGTGGGGCTGCAGCTGAAGCCATGGCTCTGCCCTGTGCTGGGCTGCATGGGAGGGCACAGCCTTCTGGGAGCAGCTTTTTGGGAGCAGATCGGGCTGTGGGGAGGAGCCTGAAGAGGAAGAACTCCCCAAGCCCCCAGTCTGCTCATGGGTTTGATGCACTTCTCCCCTTGGATCTTGCACTCCCAGCACGGCACACCAGGCAGGAGCGGTGCAGGGAGCAGGATGGGCCCTTCTGGCCCTTTGTTTTGTATCTTCGGGAACACAAGTTGCCATAGGAACCACAGCCCGGACTCCTCATTAGCAGCCCTAGGTCTGGATGTCAGATGAAAGGAGCTGCTCCCTCTCCAACCCCACTGCCCTCCTGCCCTGCCGGAGGCAGGGAGAGCTGTGCCCGGGGTGGCAGCGAATCCCCGGCTGCCCCAGGGACGTGGATGGGTGTTACAGTGGGAACGGAGCTGTAGGAACGCACTCGCCTTCTCGTTCCCTGCCTGCAGCAGCGCCTTTGAAAGCACAACATGCATCTACCGTTGGCAGCACTGCAGAGCGCGGTGCCCGCCCGCCTGCTGACCCTCTCTCCAAGGAGGAGCTATTTAAAGCACCGCATCGAACAACTCCGTCTGCCCGGAGAGGCACTTAGAGCACGTCCCATAGGTTCCAGGGCTGGCTGCAGGCAGGGAAGGGCTCCTTGTAGGGCACTGGTGAGAGGAGGACCTGCTCACAGCTGCACACCCGGAATGACATCAGCACATCCACCACTACCCAGCAGTGTAATGGCATCAGCTAATCCCCAGCGTCGAGTAATCTGCTGCCACTGGGACGACACGAAGGAAAGCAGAGCCGGACCCATCCCTGCTCATTTGCCCAGCCCTAATCCCAGAGAAGCAAGCTAATAAGGCATGGAGCTCAGTACCTGCTTGCCTTTATTAAATTCCCCGCATCACTCCTACATTATATCCATCCTTGCCAACTGGATCTGCCCCGCTTCAGAGCCAGCAAGAGAGGACACATTTCCAACCAACCCCGGGCTAAAACCTATTTATTTGCTCGCACTATCTGATGAATCGTGAAAGCGTTTAAAGCAAAAGGAGAACCCAGGGCTGATGCAGCATCACTCGCACCGGCCATGCTGGGACCAGCTGGCCCCCAGCCCTCACCCTGCCTGCACCATCCCGCTCCGTCTCCCTCACCCACGGCTCCTCCAGGAGTGGGAGCCCCGCAGGACTGTGCTGTTCACAGCAGCATTCCTCCTTGCTGAGCTGGGGATCCACCGGCACAGGAGCACAGCCCCACGCAGACCGTAAATAAACAGCGACAAGTGCACGCACTCCTTTCTTTTGCATGCCCGAAAGCTAGAAATAACGTCTGACGCTCAGAAGAAAGGAAATATTTAGTTAAGAGAAGGGGAGTGCTGTAAGAAGGCAAGGCAAACGCTATATATTTATTTTTTATGGTGCAAATGGAAAGCCCAAGCGTTTGGCTTCGCTGCATCATTTCACAGCGTATCTCTGGCAGAACTCGAGAGCTCCGCTCGCATCCAGCCCTGCAATTACTGCACCGTGCTGCCAAAATGACATCCTAAGGAGAGGCAGAAAGCTTCGCCCCGTGCACGGGAGGGCCGCCCCGAGGTGTCAGCGGGGTTTGCAGCTCGGGTCGGGGCGCACCAATAATGCGGTTGAGTCTCCATATGGCATTTTGGCACTGAAGTGTCAGCTGCTTTTCAGACACTGTACTTTAATCACTTCAGACAGACCCCTTTTAAATGGTTTGTTTAGTTTGCTTGGAGAATAATATTTGTTATTTGGTTTTCAGAATGACTAATAAATGAACTGTCTTTGCTCGGGGAGAATAATGCCACTTAAGCAAAACCTAGTGCCGCCGTTCAGAGCTGTTTAATAAGAAATACCTGTCAGTGTCAGAATATATTTACTCTGCATTAGCTTTGAAGAATTGCAGAATTAGTTTTCCCCTTGCTAAGTTTACTTTATGTAAAATGTAACACATGAACTGTGAATATGTGGACAGCAAACAGACTGTATGGATGCATTCATCCTCCCCCGGAAAATGCTGACAGCAGCGAGAGGAACACCTCCGAACAGCAGCGCTGACACCATCAAACACAGAACGTGACAGCTGCCAGGGATCCTCCGCCTGGTTCAGAGACAAAATCAAACCCAAGGAAACACGCTGTACTCTATTTATCCTCTTGTTTAATCCAGGGGGGAAAGCATCAGCATAATTAGATGCTTTTAACCTTTTGGTTTAAACTCGTGGTGGAAGAGAGCGGCTCTGCGCGGGAGCTGAGCCTCACCCCGTGCCTCCATCGCTCAACCTCACCCCGTGCCTCCATCTCTCGGCCCTGCTCTGTGCATCCCTCACAGCCTCACCCCGTGCCTCCACCACTCGATGAGGGGCCGACCCGGTGCCATTATCCGTGCAGCTCCGTGCGCGTCCCCAACCGGCACAGGCTCTGCAGCCATTGGAGAGGCCGCTGGTCAGCTGTGCAAAGAAGTTATTTACTTCCCAGCTGTCTCGGTGGCATCTTGACCATCTGGAAAGGATATGGAAATGAGACTTTTAGCGACTCGGAGCCTCTCTGCTGATAAATTAACCAGGCAGCTCCAGCAGTAGGAGCAGCTGATAAAGGCTGGCATTTCTGAGCACGTAGAGGCGTGTATGCGCAGATGTAGGCGTGAGCGGATGCAATTCCCCACCTCACCCACGTGTCTGGGTGCCCAGCTCACACTGCTGTGAAGCTACCCGGCTTTCCAGGCAAACAAAGCCCAACATCCAGACACAAAATTGATGTGCAGCAGAACGAGGGCCACATGGGGCTGGGCTATGAAGGAGTGGGGCCGAGTCCAGCCCTATGGGGAAAGCGGGGCTGGGAGCAGCCCCCACCTCATCCCATCCCAGGCAGGGTGCAAGCAAGCGTGCCCCCGGCACTGTGCGTTCACCCCAAGGCGATGGCAGCAAGCAGGAGCGCCGTGCAGCGGGGAAACAGAGCGTGCAGCCTGGCACAGGCACAGGGACCTCTCAGCTCCCGTGCCAGCCTCTTAGCAGTCCAAATATGCTGCTGGGCTGAAGTGGGGCTGGCTTCCTTTGGCATGACTCAGAGATTGCTGCCTGCCTGCCTGCCTGCCTGCCTGCCAGGAGAGTTCCCAGGAACCGGGGACAGCAGGACAGGAATTGCAGCTGTCTGCCGAGCACTGCAGTTTGAGCCTCACTGCAGTTTAGGTCTCACCAAAGCACATCAGGCTGGATGCAGGTTGCTGAGACCAGAGCACGGAGCCCCACATTCAGCGTGGAGAGGAGGGAGCCAGCATAAGGAGTACCCCAGGAGATCAGTGTACAACAGTGCCAGTGCTCCACCGCTGCCTCCCTGTGACCCCATGGTTGGACTGACACCCAGCCATCCTGTTATAACCCAAACTTTGTGTACATAAAGCACCAACGAGGGATCAAGAAAAAGCAACAGCCTACCTTGCCAGTTTTCGTTCTGGGAGCAAAGGTGCTGCTAAGTTCCAAAATTATTTGAGTCCCACGCAGTCCTGCTTCATCCAATGGGTTCAGTGTCAGCCAGCTCTCCTCCCCAGCACAGCACAGCAGCTTCTTGCCATCACCCACAGCCTTTTAACTGGGAATTATGGGCACTGTGGAGCTGGAGGTTGGATCTGGTGGAGCCTGCCAGCACGGGGCAGGGGGCCCTTATGCTACAGTCGTGCTGTGCCCCAGCAGACACACGAGGTCATTTAAGGCTCAGCAAAGGCTGAAGGCCCCTTCGCACTGGTGTCAGTGATTTCTGGGTGCCGAGACAAAGCAGAAGAGCAGCAGCCAAGCACCCATCTCCTGAGGCCACGGTGCAGCCTGGTGAAATCGTAATGCTTTTCTTCCAATTTTGTTTCGCCTCTACCTATAGGAATGCTTTGAGCTCAGATGTGCCCAGATGGCTCAGGGAAACCCGTGGGACCACAGAGTGGGATTTACTGGCCACAGTATCATGTAAACATTTGTATACCTTCAAACCCCTCATTGTTTTCTTTAATTGACTGAAAAAAGCAAAGCGTGAAAAGCATAAAAACTGGGAAATCGTCACAGGGTCTCGAGCGCCCACGGTGCCAGCAGTGCTCAGTGCAGATGCAGACAGGAGCCAAAGCTCCCTGCTTGTGCTCACGCTACGCACACAGCAGCCGAGCAAGAGGTGGGAACAAAACCCCGCTCTGCACACACTCAGCCCTGCAGCAGGAAGCCCCTCTGTGCTCCGTGCTGAACCCCAGCGCCAACCCGGGGCTGCCTCTCTGCCTCCCAGCACCTGAGTGCTTCCAGCAGCGGGGAGGGCTGAGGTGAGACGGTCTCCTTTCATCCCAGGATCACAGGCAGCAGTCGCTGAGGAACGAGGCCCTTTCTTTAGTTTTAACTCCCAAAGCATTTGGAGACTCTGCAAAGGCAGGGATTAACCTGGGTTTCCAGACAGAGCAGAGCAGCCGATGCTTTAAAGCGGCGTTTTGGAGGCAGAGATGATCTTCAAAATGTTCTGACTTCCAGTTTTAAGAGAAACATTTCTCCTTTGAAATTAGCTTAATGAAAGGATCACAAAATTAATTAAAACGCAAAATGAAACGCAACGCTTCGCATCAGGTCGAATGAAACGTTTCAGTGTGCTTTAAAAGGAAATCAGAGATGGTTTTCATTTCGATTAAAGAAACCCCGCTCTCTTTCCCCCAGCTCTGGAAAGCATTTGGATTACACTGATCTGGGAAAAAAGAAGCCCAGCCCTTCTCCTCCTCCTCCTCCTCCTCCTCCTCCATTTCTGCCCATCGCAGCTCGTGGAGGGGAATGGCAGTCCCTCCCAGCCCCAAAATGTCTCCCTCTCCCCCCACAGAGCGATAAAGGCATTCTGGCAGTGCAAAGCGGTGTTTATTTTGGTTTGGGCTGCGTTGCTACACTGACCTCCTGTGCTGCTGGGGCCGGACAGCAGCACTGTTTGTGACGGAACGCACCACAGCTCTCCGCCACGCCAGAGTCGCCCAGGAGCACTTTGCACCCATGGCTTCAGAGGGCTGCAGGTGGCGCCCAGTGCCCGGCCTGCCCCGTGCCCCACGGCCCGGCCTGCAGCTGGTTTGCATCACCGCGCCCTTCCCATTGCACCGCACGAGGCCGTGCCTGAAGATCTGCCTTTCTCTTTGGCTGAAATGTGACTCTAATTAGATGATAACAAGGCTCTGACATTCCCTAATTGTAATCCTAGCCGTGCGAGGGGACGTTATTAAAATGATTAAAATTATTGATAAAGGGGAGGAAGGACGTTGGGTCAGAATACAGTTTTTGGCCCAAGGCGCAGAACAACGCAGGTCCAGATCTGTCCCTGGGGGACACCCGAGGATGGGCCCGGCCCACACCGAGCAGAGGGCCTCGATGGTACACCGCAGCTTGCGGTGACCGCAGGCCGTGCACCTCATAGGGAGACGTTTCCCCACAGAGTCCCCAGGGCTGGGGCTGCTTCAAAATGGGGGACGAGCTAAAGCAGCACAGGGAATTCACCCCGTGCTGGGGTGGCTGCAGGCTGCAGGCAGGCCCATGGGGCACACGGGACATGATACCGCCGGAGTTGAAGCCTTCGTGACAAAGACTTAAAGGAAAGGCGGTTTGGGTGGCAAGGGGTGGATCCAGCCTTCAGGCAGAACAAACGAAGCACAGCTTCATCAGACCTGAGGCTGCTAAGCTGATCGCTGGGCCCAGCTTTTTCCACATCTGCATGTGCTAATGTACGAGTCCCAGTGCAAACATTACCGCTTCACGTGATGTGGCTTTTAGACACTCTTTCTGGAAGGTTTTAGTTCCATGAAAGATGGGAAGCTGCACCTGGGGACGAGCAATCAGGCTCTCATCTGCTCAGGTGAAACCAAAGGGAACTGTGCCCCCGTTCATGAGAGGAGCAGGTATTCTATAAGCCAGGCACCTCTCTGTGGGTACGAGCCAGAAACAGATGGAGCAAGTCCTGAGGGCCTCAAGTTTCCACAGAGTAATGCTGAAGAGGGCAAGCCTTCATCTTTATTGCCTCTGAAATCCTGCGAGGCGTTGCAGCAGCTGTGCTGCATCTCTGGTGTGGGAGTGGGCAGGCAGTGCCCCACAGCCCTGCCACCAACCCGGCCCTCAGGCAGTGACAAGCGAGGACCTACCTGGCAGTTCCTGAGCACTGAGCCCATCACTGCTCCCGGTATTGCCAACGGCACCGCTCCTGCTGGACGCTGCGGTTCTGTCTGTGGGATGCCGGGCTCTGGAAACCTCGAGGATCTCCCCTGGTATTTCCCAGAACAGCCCCACAGCTCCTCTAATTTCCTACAGCTGCTGCACACCAACGCGGCAGCACCCACAGTGCCCCCAACTCACCCTGAGAGCCAACAGGGACGTCCCTGGAACAGCCCCATGCCGCAGCCCAGGGATGGGGAAACCCTTCCATCTGCAGGGAAAAGGCTCCCGTTGTGATGCTGAAAGATGGCAATACCGACAGAAAGGGGACAGAGAGACGCAGGCGGCGCAGCCCTCGGTTTGAGGGCCAACAGACAGCATGCAGTGGAAGAGAGGCACTTGGGGCAGCTCTCCCCAGCGCCCATTTGCACGCAGGAGCTGAGCAGCAGCACACAGAGGAAACACAGCAGTGCTTCTCAGAAAGTCCTGAGCTCGCAAACCATTTGCAGAGAACAATTTATTCATCCCATTCACACCTTATTTCTGTTCACAAGCAGACTGTGGCCTCCGTGAAATTTCTCCTTGCTAGAAATTATGCAGCCATTATTTCAGCAGCCGTATCCCCAGCAAGCTGCCCGCCGCCAGCGCTGCTCCCCCTGCACAGCCAGAAACGGGAGCTGCTCTGCTAGGACACTCCCTGACACGGAGGCACCACCAGGCACTGCTGCTCAGCTTATAAATAAAAGCTCACAACAGAATCATCCTTACCGTGCAAATATTCCCGATTATGAGTTTGAAAGTCGCTTCCTATGAATAAGCCGGCACCGTTTGCATTAAAACATGCTGCTTCAGCACCGCTCGTGCCAGGGTACATGTTTGCCGGAGCAGCCACAGAGGGCAAACCCAAAGAGGTCACGGAGGGAAGGCGAACAAATGTGTGCAGGAACTCCAACACGGGGCTGCAGAAAGGCAGGCCGTGTCCCCATCGCCCCCAGGGGCCGCAGCAGGCAGGGCTCACCGCAGCCACACGGCGCTCACTGCGCTACCAATTGCTGCCATCCCCACCAACTTCCAGCTTTGGAAGGTTTTAATTTCTCCTTAACAAAAAAAAAAAAACCCCGAAAATGTCATTATTTTTCTCTCCCAGCACAATTCACATTGGGAACCCACGGAGGAGTTTTCAAGCCTCTACCTTTGTGTTTTAATAAAACACAGTTTGGAGAGGGTTTCTTTTTCTTTTTTTTTTTTTATGCTGGAAATATCTTCATTAAGTACAGGAGGAACTAAAGGGCACGTTAATATAATTCACAGACGACACTAAATGAGGATATATTGTACGCAGCAGCGCGGACTGCGAAATAACACAAAGGGCCCCAGAGAGATTGGAAACCTGGGTAGAAAATAAATGAGATTCAATTTGGAAAAATGCCGCCGATGCCTCTGGGGAAAATAATTTGAAACACACGGAAACCTGGGAAGCGGGAACGGCTAACGGGGAGTTTGAAACAATAACAGAGAGAAAATCGGCCTGCAAAGCATTACGGACCCCCTCGGACGCCTGCTGCAGCCTGCGGAGGTTCCTGCTGAGGCAGCCAGGCCCGGAGGTGCCTCCTGTCGTGCTGGTGGCACACGGATGGCCCCAGGATGGCTCCGTGACCCACACGGCGCCGGGCTGCACCTGCACGGTGGGGCGGAGGGTTGGAGGAGGGCATCGCTGTGAGAGCACCATCAGCACAGCTGCACACAGTGCCGGCAGAAAGCTGCACCACAGACGGGACTCCTGACCACAGCGAGGAACCGACTGAACTGAAGGCCAAACGCAAACGCTCTGCGAGGCGGCCCTGCAGCACTCAGGCGTTCCGTGGGATGGACCCCCCCCATCTCTCAGGATCGCATTTTTGAGAGAACAACGTGGGCAGGACGAAGCACGAGCTTTGCCAGGGGGATGGGAGGTCGCCCAGCCTTCGGTTCACAAAGCAGGAAGGCAAAAGCACAGCTGCCAGGAGAAAACAGCACATTAGGGGCCAGAGAGAGGCATGGGCAGCCCCTCCGCACTGCACAGGGCTGTGGGCAGGACCCGGACCCAGGCAGCATCCCATGGCCACAGCACACCTCTGCTGCAAGAAGCCACCAAAGCCTACATATACATATACCAGATTATAAACTCTACCCAGCAACTTTCTCCTATTCATTAGCATTGTTTACACCGCAAGATCCTAAAACAACCAAAATCAATTGCGGAAGAAAGGAGGAGGAGCAGCCCAAGGATTCCTGCTCCCCACCGCTGCTTCTCCGCTTCCGAACGGCACGCTCTTTGTTCAGCAGCCTGAGCACTGCACACCTATTTCAAAAGGCAGCCGTGCAAACACTTGTTACGGCATCCGCCGCTGGTGGGTGACCTCAGCTCATCAGGCAGCGGCGCTTGTGACATTCTGAAGTCGTTCTTTTCCCACCTTTGGGACAGGAATAAAAACCTTCAAGCATTTTGTTGAACGAGCTTTGAGAAGCGTGGCTTCCGAGACACCTCACCAAAGGCAACGCTTTTGTTTAGCTAAGGTTGCAATTATGTAAGACTACCCGATGACCCAAAAAGCTCCAATGGAAGAGTTATCGCTCCCTCAAAGCGCTCCAAATTAAACGCAATCGTTCTCTGCCCCCAGATGAGAGCTGCGGCACCGGGGCGGCGGTGGGGGCGGTCGGACGGGGCTCCCCAGGGCCCTGCAAGACATTCATCTCAGATCAGAGGGAACTTGTTTACTCTTTTCCAGGACTATTGATTTTTAGACACATCTCTCCGACAGCTTCTATCTGGCTCTCACAAGAGGGGTCCTCAGGAATTAAAGATACGGACATGAGACTCGCTCTTGAAGTCCCTGGGAAACACCAGAGGTTTGAAAAGGCATTTTCCTGCACTCGAGGACTGCCACAACACGCTGACTTGCTAATCAGCATCGAGCTTCGGCCAGCAAATATTTAAGGCAGAAGCAAGGAGAGCTCGGGAATTGTGCCATGCACAGCACAACAGCGACGGCTCGCAGCCTCCTCTCGGGTCACCACCAGCAGTCAGTTCTTCTAAAGAACAAAAGGCTAACGAGCTCATTTGAATCCAACATCCACATGTCATTTTTTTTATTTTAAATAACTTGCTTCTGACTATGAATGCGACAGAACGCACCGAAGCAAAAACCCAGGTGTAATAATCTATTACCTACACAAACTGAGATACGCTGCCTTCACTTCAGCCTTCACGGTGTCAGGGATGTGGGGTTTTTAATGGGCTGCATAATCAGAAAGCAAGCAAGCATCCTTAACTTTAACATACAGCTCGCAGTCAGCGTCAGCCTCTGGACTGGAACAAAGAATGAAGGTATATACTTTAACGCAAGTATTTGCACACTTTGCCACGCAGAAAGCTCATCTCCTCACACCGCCACTCTCCATGTACCAAACCAGTAAATGCACACCTCTGGTCTCCCATGAGATCCTCTGGAAACCCCATTCACAGCTCTGGAGTCCCCCGACACAGCGCGCCCCACTGAGCCCAGGACCTGCCGCGTCCATTGCCTCCTCCTCAACCACTCAGAAATGCAGAACGCGCTTTGACAAGCTTCATTTCTGGATTTAGACAGATTCTAAAGGATTCTCTATATTTTAATTGCACGCCAATCTTCATCCAACAGCCGCTCAACAACATTCAGGTTAAACAACATCTCAATGCTACGCTCCCTTCTTTGAAAGTGAAAGAGTGAAGGTTTTGCATTCAAAAATGGAGCTTTGTCGTTGTGTAAATGAGCGCTCCTTCACCGTATCGTCCTCCCCAGTATGAAGCAGTGCCATATTTAATGCAAGCAGCTATATTTGGTTACAAATCATATTTTAGCAATTATACTACACAGCAAGAATGAACAACTCTGTAGGTTTTAATAAAATACACATGAGAAACAGGATCTTCAATTTACATTTATTTTTATCTTGCTCGTTCATGAGAAGTCATGTTCCAAACCTACTTTGTCTCATCTTTCCAGCAGAGCAATGTCTGAGCATCAGAATCTCAGGCTGAGAAGCAGCCGGTAAGGCCGGGTGGAAGGTATGGAGCTGGCATCCCCGCCCTGCTGTCAGAGGCCACGCTGTGTTCCCTTGTGATGCATTCTATGGGCAGACCGAGTATTCCTGGTACTAAAATGGGCCCCTGAAGCCAAAATTCCTCTCCTTGCTTTAAAGCCTACCAAAGGCTCCAATTAATTCCTGCTGGCAACAGATAGGCATCTTAAATCCACCATGCTTCAGCCCTTAATTGACTGATGTATCATTAAGGCAAGGAGGAGGGAGAGAAAGGAGCAGGGAAGGGCTGAAGAATGCAGAACAACGGGGCTACCTGGGAAACACACGGCCAACCCAGCAGCCCTGAGCCTGGCTCTCCTGCTGCCCTCGGTTGGCCAAGGGTCAGAAAGGGTCCTCACGCCAACACCTGCCTGAGCACAGCAGGGCTTTCCCTCTCTGCAGCCACCCCACAGAGTTCTCTCAGGCATCGTAGTGAAGAATAACTCAGGAGAGCACTAACCTATGTGTTTGGGACCACAGAGCAGAGCTGGCTATGGACAGCAAGGTCAGAGCATGCTGCATCGTCCCAACGTGCTACTGAAATCTTCCAAGCCAAAGCCTTCCCCAGCCCCAGAGCTCCCACAGCTGGGGTGAGGATGCTGCAGACCTCTGCCAACCCGAGAAATCCCACCTGCGAAGGAGATGGGATAGAAAGGATCCAAGGGCAAAGCCGTCGCAGTGCAGTTCACTTTCTGCCCACTGCGTGGATTAGCATAATTAATGAAGTATTTGGAAACTTTTAGACTAGGAAGCAATGCCACCTAGTGAAGAGGAGCAGGACGGCATGTGCCAGGCAGGGGACATCCCGGAGGGCCTCTGACAGTGGGGTGAGGGTACAGCCAGGTCCCACTGCTGTCCTGGGCTCTGTTGCCAGCGCTAACCCTGCCATCCCATCCCATCCCAACCCAACACAAGCCATCCAATCCCAACCCATCCGTGCTCCCACTCTCATCAGCTACAGACGCACACATTCAAAGACATTTTTACTGATAAATAATTTAAAGAAAAACGCGTTTCCAGTGGGCCTTGAATTTAAATTTTCCTTCAGCAGGATCTTTTAAAGCTAGAAACTACACGGCTCAAAAAATGACAGATGGCTTTAAAATTAGAGATCAGATTATACAGGAATTTATAAAGGTATTATAGAGAAAAAGCAGCCCTGAACGTTACTAACTTTAGGCTGAAGCCCGAGCAGACACCGGCAATTAAATCAGAGCTCCAAAACCTTCATGGCCCGGGGGCTGTCACAGCACTCAGCAGCGGCCAACAGCCACAGCGCAGCCTCACGGCGGGCAACTGCTTCCCATCCCTGCCCAGAACCCTTTTCCATTAAAAGACCCAAAGCGTGAGCAAGTCAGACTCTCCGCACAAGACATTCGATGCAGCAGATTTTTGGGGCATTTCCACCCCCTTTCTTTTTCCCCCCTAAACGAATTCCTGGTTTTGTTATTTGCAAAACCATGTCAAGTTGTGAGCATGCGACCACAAATCAGACAGAAGTAGCTACTGATGTGGTTTCTCCCCCCCCTCTACCACCAGCATTTGCCATGGTAATACAGAGCTATAAAAATAACAGTCGTGATCTATAGCAAGGCAGCAGTTTGATCAGACTAAAGACTTCTGGAATGCAAGACTCCTCTACCAAAAAATGCTTCGGTCAATTTGTAAAATTGATGGGACTCCGGAGCCATGGCGGCGGAGCCAAACACTTACATGTTTGATACAGGAGGATTTTCAGCGGATTTGATGGAGGGCGGATGGGAGGGAGGCGTTTAGTTTAACACACACATTCCTTTTGCGAGTGCGGTGCAGATTTCGCTGGGAAACGTGCGAGAGAGCAACCAACGTGGCAGGGGACGCGCAGCCAGCAGGCACAGCGCCTGGGCTCGGGGAGCCGCCGGCTGGGACGGTGCGTGCGTGACATCTGGCGGCCGCACGGCAGCCGGGGCGAGCGGAGGGCTCAGCCCGCAGCCGGGAGCCCCGCGGGATGCAGGGAAGGGCGGCAGCCCCGCCGGGAGCCTCCGCGGCATCCGCGCGCTCCGATGTAAAACGATCTGGTAAAGCAATCGAACGGCGGCCCGGGGAGCCGACAGGGTGTGATCCCTCCGCGATCGTCTCCAAGTACGGCCCTCGAAAAATGGAGGCATCCCGCCTAGCGACAACCGGGCGTCTCGCTGAACGCGAGGTGGCCGTAAATCTAAGGCGGTGCGTTTCATTAGCCCAAAGCTTTTGAAAAACTTCTTAGCTACATTTAGGCTCTAAAGTGGGAAAAAAACCATTCATCTGAAGTGCGATCCAGCGGAGGACAAAACCCCAAACGCTGCCAAAAATGAAGCCCTGAAGCCTGCTCTCTGCCCTTCCATAGCAGCATTTAAGGATTGCCTTATACTAATTGCGTGAGAAGCAGCAGCATTCGAGCATGCAAAACTGAGAAAGCAGATCTACAAAGTCGGGGCTCCCAAACAAGACAGGGATATGCTCACTGAAGGTACGCTTTGAAACTTCTCTGCAGCCCAGACTTCTTTGTTTCACAACAAACAAAACAGAAGAGCCAAGGAAGCCGGCAGCTGAAAGGTGAGCTGGAATCGGCACCGTCTGTACGAGCCTGCAGGCAGTGCTGGCAGCGGAGCAGGAGCACGCCTGTCTGCTTCTCAATAGGCTGGAGCTGTCAGAGATGCTGAGGATAAATTGTCAAGCCGCAACCGTCCTGAACAAGCGTGATGCTCAGCTGAATGCTGTGCTGGGAGTTTCCTCTTCAGCTGCAGTTGCCGCCTGCATTCTGTTGACCTAAAATGCACGGACTCGAAGCAAGACACCTCCCTGCGCGCGCAGCACGGCAGTGGGCCCTGCAGAAGGCATCTCTTCCCCAGGTTTCTCTCTTGCTAATCCCAAAGGTTTCCATAACCAAGGCAGCTCCTTGTCTGTATCAAGCTCATATACCATAAACATGACCTGACCTACATTAACCAGTTAAACACATCTTATTTAAAGCTCAGTTTCCCTCCCGCCCTTCGCTCCGTGACACATTTAACACAACGCAGCGCAGGTTCTCCATCCCCTTTCCTCCCAGCTGCTTCCCAAAGCTGCCTGGAAGGAAGCATTAGGTAAGGTCTGGAGCCTCAGGAAAGCACTGTTAGGGAGATGAGTTACCAGCAAAGCTGCGGTCAAACACAACAATTAAGAACTCACCGGAACGTCGGGCAGGAGCAGGAGCTGCTTCGCACACGTCCCTTACTGGTGTGCAGAGAAAACAAGTCAGTTTATTTCAAGATATTTTACTCAGTTTGCAACAGATCTACTTCTACAGTTTGTCATATTACACACTCTGAAAACTAAATTCAATCCCCAAATCCTTCTAGTTGGTTACTTGTAAAACCCATTAGGTTCAGGCTCAGGCAAACCAGACCCATCTCTTTCCCTCCCAGTGCCTATTGCATATAAATAGTAATTATTGTTCCTGGCAAGGTTCTAGCATCTCTTATGATTTTGTACTTTAATGATCTGATTTCTTAGCACTTCCCAGTGAAATAATATATTTAACAAGCATCCGTGTTTCCTCCTCCATGATAGGATTTTTAAATTATGAATGTAATAAAGACAATGATGTTGCCAGTCTCATGATTAATAGCTTAAAGAGTCATTCACCAGGCCTTCATTCCTCCCATTATCACAAATTCACAAGCTGTATGGCTTTGTAAAGTTCAGCAGAGACAAGATTTAACTCTCTGGTTACACAGCTACATCAACGAGCACTACCAGAAGGACATTAATTTGGTTTGATCTAGTGAAGCAATTTAAGTCCTACCTGTTCTGTTGACAGATCTGTGTTTTTTTTAAATGCCACCTTCGTACAGAGTGTCTAACACAAGATTTCCACCCTTATTTATGCAATATGCAACACCTCCAATCTTGTATGCTGTCACAGCTTAAACCACAGCGAGCTCTATCCCAGCAACGCTACGGAACAGAGAGCACTGTTAGTGTGCAGTTCAGAGTTATTGAACTCATCAGCTGGGGAGGCTTCTCCTAATAACACAGGCTCCAAAACAAGCTGCTACAACCCTTCCCTCTACCCTCACATCCATCGCTTTTAAAATTAAAACGAAACCAAACCGCTGCAAGAAAATAAGGTTTATGGCAAAACTTCATTTTATTACTTCACAGGAACATGAGCTTCATTTGATGCAAGAACACACCCACAAAACACGGTTACTGCTCAGTGGAGTTCAGTCTACGTCACTTCCCAGGGTTTAAATCCTCACGTTAACTACAACAAGCCTGCCTGGCTCAGCAATCAGTGCAAGCAGAGCCTGCAGGTCTCACCTGCACACCCAGCTCAGAACGGCCCGATGGCACCAAGGAACAGCAGTAAGGTCCACCCTCCTCCGTCTCCACTCAGGGCCCCGCAGTGGGTATTCCTATGCCCTGCAGAACCACTTTCTACCTTTTTTTTAATTTATATCAGCTACACACTCATCCTGAACTACAGATTAAAGCAAACAAAATGGAAACGAATCATTTATTTCCAATTGTGCTGAAGGTTTATCACAACTCAGCTAGCTTGAATTTGTCACGCGTGAGACAGAGGCTTTACCAGTCCTGGGCCTATTTGTATAATTCAGCACGGCGAGACAATCTCTTCAGAACAAGTCATGAAATTTAAGCATCAGCCAAACCTGTTCACAGTGATTTATGAAATTCTGAATATCACATTAATGGAATTGCTAACAGCCATAACTACAGCCACATAAATGTGCCTCTCGTAATGAAAACACTCTACGTAGCCCCAAATGTTTGAGAAATGGTAAAACAACTACAGATTATGGAGCCCATCTCCTTTAAGGCATCAAAGACATTCCCAAGGAGGAGTTAATTAGTCCAGTTTCACAAGATACAACATTACAGAGTCTGAGATTCTGACGGCCTGTGATTAATTTCCACCCCGCACCAACAGACTTTGCTTACATTAGCTCTGTTTTCAATTTCCCCTTCTTTTTTTCAGAGGCCTCTCACTGCTGTACTCACAGTTGGAGACTCGAGTTCAGCTTCTCTGTACTGCCCCATAACCAACTGCAACACTTGTCAGCAAACCTCTAGATGACAAGGAAGCACATAAGAAGTACTTTCCAACATGCATCTTTCCCCACCCTGTTCTCCAGCTCCCCAGGCAGCGACTCAGACGTGAGCCCTCTCCCCCTGTCTGGTGTACACATGCACTTGCTTCAAAGCATCGACGTTGCTGTCAAACACAAAGTTCACAGAAATACTGTCCTTTTATTGACGCCACTGATAAAGAGATCGGGATCCAAGACTCCTGCCAGCCTCATACAGAAAAGACAGCTTCCCCCCCATCGGTTGTAGGCACCACGGGTTGGAAAAGGAAGCCGTGGTCCAGTTACTGCACAAGGACAAATGTTGACAAACACGGCACCTTCCATAAAAAGTCAGCGTCTCCTATGCACGTTCACCACCACAGCACATCTTTCAAGCTTCCTTAGCAACACCTTAAGTTCGGAATATAAAGTCAACTTGCTTCTACGGTCCCCTTTCTGCATTTCATTCCCTTCGCAGGGAGTCTTGCCTGAGGACACGGCTTCACTTGCACACATCCAAAGCTGGCACTGCTTTCGTGAGAACTCCTCTGTCCTCTGGTTAAAGAGTGGCAGTCTGGCTGGGTTAGTTCTAACCCAGATAGCTGAGCTGGTCCCACCGCATGGCAGGATCAGCATTCATGCTGTTTGTTCACACAATAGCAGTGTGCAGAGATGAGAATGGCAGCACTAGCTAAAATGCTCTGGCCCAGAACACGAGAAACTGCATCCCCAGGCTTCAGTTTCCAGGGAAGTCACCCTCCACTACTCACAGTCACTCACCCCAAGGTGCTGCTGTTTGTCTCAGCAATACTTCGGGGAAAGACAAAGGAACCACATGCTGTGGGGTCCTCCGCACCACACGACGGGTAAATCTACGCGCGGCCAGTCTGAGTCTTAATGTTCTTTTTGATTCACTAAGTTCCCTATTTAAATTATCTAGCCAAGTGCTTCAGGCCTTCCTTATCTCGTTAAATTAAGCCAGCCCTTGCCAGCTGCCAACAAGGCGAAGTGGGAACACACCAGGCTACTGCAGAACCTCCTCCTCTAGCTCATCTCAGCACACGCACGCTTCCATCTCCTAGCCTGACTGCACTTGGCACTCCCTCTTTTCTCCCAGCTCCCTCTGATAATCCAGTAGGGATTTGCACCTGGCTCAGCTCGAGCCTGAGTTAATTTGCAAGACAGCAAAGTCAGAGTGGTTTTCTTCTGTCACAAGTCAGGGCTATGGACAGACACAGAGTCAAAGCAAAGCTGTGCAACAGATGATGTGTAGTATTGAGAACGGTTTTCCTCTGGGCTCACTCCCTTAACTGGCAGAAAAACACAGCAAAGACTTTTGCTGGTGTAGCAGTCCCATACAAGCAGTCTCTTCAAACAGAACTGGCTTCCTTCATCAAAAAAAAAAAAACAACACATCACAGTTTAGAGATCAAGGCAGAAAAACTGAAGTCTCAGGATCTGCCGCTCTCAGTTATCCCCGCTCAGTGCAACAATACTGCAAAGTTTAGTGCTGGATTTACAGCTCCTGCCCCTCTGGAGCAGAACCACGATTTTTTTGTGTGTTTGTACAGCACCCACCACAAGTGCTATTACTCCCAACCAGTCCCATCAGTGCTGCTGAACGCAAAGGAAACTAGGGATGCTTGGAGACAATCAAATAGCAGATGCAGCAGAAACAAATTAATTTATATTTGAATGAAGGCAAAAGCCAATGGGAGGTTAAAGACAACAAGCTAGAATGGAATTCATTTAAAGACAGAGCTGAAGGGAGAGATGCAGAAATGGTACATTTCATTTCATTTCATATTGTGGAAAAATGACTCAAAGCCATCTGAGATTTAAACAGTTACAGCCAGGGATTTTATCTTAGTATCTGAACCACGACTCTTCGGGGCCAGGTTTACAATTCTCCTCCTTAATACGCACACCATGGAGACTTCTGCAGAGCGGAGGAACACGCCATCAATCTGACTGACTGCACATCTTCCAGCTTTTTATTACATAGACAAATGGTGAAACCTCCTTTCTGTGCAAAGGCTGCTTTTTATCTACAGGGACAGGCTGACCAATGACAGCCAGGTAAGTGTTACCAGAACAAACCTGGTTAGCAACTTCAGCTGTTTAAAAAAAAAGGGGACTCCGCAAATGAACTCTGTAGATGAATTCAGCCACCCTAAAAAGTGGCAATTCTGTACTATTCAGCCACACCAGGGACAACAGAATAATCAAACAGGTTCTAGCTGTTCTTTTTATGGCATCGAGTTGTGTGGGGTTTTTTGATACATTCAAAGCATTATTGCATCAGAAAACATATCATGCATCTTTTTGTTTCCAGACAAATTCACCTGTATTTGTCATTTCTAGCTACATCTCAAAGGTGCACCAAATCTACAGCTTTATGGTTTTAGTTGCATGCTTTGCCTATATGCATGCTGAGATAATAAATATTAAATACAGGAAAGAACAAAAAGAGAACCAAACTGACATTAGGAATATTTTACGGCAACTCTGTTATATTCTGCCAGTTACAGAGCTTGTCAGAAAATTGAGGTAACAACAGTGGCCACACCACTCAGCTGAGAATTGCTCAAAATTCACGGGAAGTTTTCAGAAATTCAAGTAAACAAACACCAGCTGCAACTTGTCAGAAATGCCAGAGAAATTAGGTTGGCTGCATTTTATTAGTCTATTAGCTGGCGTTCACACAGCTCCTTGTAAATCCTTTTTCTCACTCGGGGCATATCTTCCTGGGAGAACTGAAAAGGCTGGTCTAAGGCGAGGCACTTGCAGTACTGAAGAAAAGGAAAAGGCTCAATTGAAACGGGACATTTACAACACGGACAATATAAGCCACTGATTGTAAAAAGCTCTTACCTGGAGCACAAAAACCCCACAGTCACTGTCATTTTTCTGTTGTGGAATGCACTAGAAGGAAAACAAACAAGTGACACATTAGATCTTTACCCGTTCTTTCATTGTCTGAGTCCTGCTTCAAGTCCAAAAGCAGATCCTGCACAACTACCAGGTATCTTGTTCCCAGAGACGGCTGTTCTGCAGCAACAGTAACTGCAGTTGTAGTTACGTATTCCCATCCCAACTTTTGCAAGGTGACACTCAACACCTAGCCAGAATAGCACCTTACATTCAGAAAAATACATACTATTGGCCTGAAAACAAATTACAAATCTTTCTTTCAAGTTTATTTTCTTTTAGCGACCTATGCAGAACGGCTCCTCAATTAGTTAAAATAAATGTTTGTGCAGCACTATAAGGTTTACACAGCACCAAACTATCAGCAAAGTCACTCAGGTCCACAGGAAGATTATTCTCAGCACCCATGTGATGAGCAGTGGCTTTTCTCCCCCAGCCACACCAAAGATTCTGAAGGAACACAAAGGGTGGCACATGGTCAGGCACTGAATGAATGCACTGAATGAAGCAGCCTCAAATGGTGTCTTTCAACCTTTGCTGCTTCTCCATACATGAACCTCGGTACACAGAGCTAAGAAGTCCCACTTGCTAGTGCTGCTACGTCTCTCTCACTTGAAGGGGAAAAATTATTTTCTCATCTCCCACATCCCCTACCTAACAGAATGTAGGAAGATGAACCCTGACTGCACAGGGTGTGCATAAGCATAGAAGGGAATCATTCTACCATTGTAGCATCATCTAAAAATAACCCTGTGCAAGGAGGGAGGTGTTGGGAGTGTCTAGAGTGCAATGACCTGGTTTTTGTTTGTTTTTTTTCTTATATCTTTGGAGCCATTTTGGGATGGCTACGCTAAACTCCTATTCCTTCATTTACACTACAGACAAGTTATTGCCTTTTATTGCTGCCAGACTTTGTTTACTTGTGATCAAATGCAATGTGCTACAAACAGCCCCGGAGACTCAAGCTGTCTATCCATTGCAAATACAAAATGCAGGCAGCAGCAGCAGCACTCATCTGTTTCCTCCCAGCATAGTTCTGAAGAGTCCTTCTGGGAGAAGTTCAAAAGCGGAGTCCCCAGCTCACTCTGTCCATGACCTTGTGCCAACCTGGGCATCAGATACAGCTTGTGCTGCTTGGATATTTAGTTGGCCAGAGATGAGGTTCAGGTCACCAAATTACATGCAGAAAGTATTAAAGACCTTGGGGGGGGGGGAGGGGGTGAATGGCAGAGCTTTAATTCCCACCTGTAACCACCTGTAGCTCCTACCACTTTCCTTTTAGTCAGCATGAAACAGTTCACTGCTCATAAAAAATATATAGGTTTAGAAGCAATCTCCTAAAACCTGCCAGAAAGTCATCCTGCAGGACTCAGGAGGCTGCCATTTACCTTTGTCACAGCAGTTTGCCAACCCTGAAGGAACTCGGGGCGATTCTTCTCTTTCGCTTCAGTCAGCAAATACTTTCGAATGTTCTTTACAAAGGAAAGGTGAGAAAACAACAATATTATTCACCAGCAAAGGAACAGGAGAGAGACACTGACACCTTTGTTTTGGCAATGAGGACAAGTTCCAGGAAAGCATTAAGTATTAGGAGCTGAGCTCAGGCCCAGAGGTAGAGACCAACACCTTCCACACCACCCAGGCTCGTTTTGGTCCATCAGAGGAGGCTCCGACACCCCTCAGCACCACTGCACACTGTGGCCCTTGTACACAACACCAGAGTGCTCTCAGCCATATGGACACACGCCACAGCTTCAGCACGTGGGCTCTCACTCAGCTGACACCTGGGCATTCAGGATGATGGCCTTTTCCTGCCTGAATTCCAATGAAAAACACTTTGAGCACTGCAGCTAATCAACAAAGCTCCAGGGACAGTTTTAGTGACATACAGGAAAAAATAGTCCAACACAAGAGAAGGAAGCAAGATAAATGAGCCTCTGGTCTTGGGTTAAGTAAATCCTACTTCTCTGTAAACAGGCTGGTGGTTTATAGCACAATTTGAACACACTTCAGCACACTAACATTCAACTTAATGGGTAGACCACGGGAGATTTTTGAGTACTGGCCTCCTACCCCCAAGAAAGGGCAAAAATAGAAATGCCTTACGTTCATGAGACAATTAAGAGGGATGGGAAGCTGCAGGAGAGACTGTGGGGCTGCAGAGGGACCCCCAGTTTACGCAGCAGGTTCAGAAGCCAGAGAGCATGAGGTCTCTCGCTCCCACAACAAACACTGGCTTCACCTTCAGCAAATGCCAGAAGGAAGCCACTATCTTCATTCAGAAGTGCCGGCTGGGAACCCTCCTGGGTACAATAATTACTACTCTGCTGTAAGCCAACAGCTACACACAGTTTAAAGTAGAGGACTGCTACATCAAACAAGCAATTAAGTTGACAAAATTAGCTTTTGTAAGAGGTCACTGCAATTTGCTAGTCCCAGCAAAAACTTCCTGACTGTTCTTCACAGGAAGGACCGATATTTTCACTCCAGTGTTCAGGTAACAATTTCAGAAGGTAGCTGGTTTACAACCAGAGGTGCTCACTCCATACTCGTGCAGAGGAAAAAAGCAACGCGTTGCTAATAGCACAGTAACAAATAAACCCTACTGGGCAGCTCTACAGCACGTTCAGCTCTGTTCTCTCACCTTGGCAACCTCACCCATAGCACTGCCATTTGTCAATTCCTAAAGCCACGTCCTGTAGCAGGTTAGAGACTTGCTCTTGCTCTCCCTCAGACTATCTCCTTACCTAGGGCTGTGGCTCTGAGCCCCTGCTCTTTGTGGGAGTGACAAGGCAGAGCAAGAAGTGTGCCAAGGCACACCCAGGCTATTTAGGGAACGTGCAATCTGACCTCAGCTTCCTGGTGTGGGTTCACTCTGGGACCCTCCAGGTCAACAGACACGCTGCTTTTTAAAGTTGAAGGATGAATAGGAAGAGGGGTTGTTTGTTTAAAGAACCAGTTCAAACTTTGCAAACAGCTGTCACTCTTACCTCTACACAAAACTTAAAATGAATGCCTTGGGAATCATAAAATGAAATGATTCGGTTGGGGATGTTCACAGTAATGAGGGACCAGTGGACTTCCAGGTGAATAGGGATCAACAAGAGAGTCTTTCTGAACAAGTCCACCTGGCAAGAACAATAATCAGTAGAGGATTAGAGGAACAATATACAGAAAAGCATAAGACTAATCATATCCCAGCGTCCCCTCCAACAACCCCTCACTGAAGTGGTCTTTTCCACCTCCCACTCTTCCAACACATTCCTCACGTGCCCCTCACACGCAGCTTACAAGCAGGCACAAAAGTACACCTACAGCACTGCCGGCAGCTAAGGAGCATCACACGGCACTGCAGCTGGTCACCACAGCCTTTGTGGCAAAAGCCTGCCCACACTGTGCTTCAGCACCTGCACCTGTGTGGGTCTTCTGAGTAACGATGGGAATACAACTGAGACTCATTGTGAGTTAATTACGACTCCTCAGGAATGCTATTCCTGCAGTGTGACCACCGCTAACTTCCACCCGAGCCACGTCACAGGCAGGTGGTGCACAGAGTAACCGTGGCAAAGCCCCCAGAGCCAGCAGGCAGTGGAGCCCGACTCCCCCTGCTGTAAGATGGGAAGGCAGCCGGGCTGCGCGGTGCTCCAGCCAGCAGGGAAGGGGGAATGCAATGCAGATGCACGCTTCCTTCCTTGAGCTTTGTGCTGCAGCAGATGCACTGTGGCCACAGGCAGGCAGACGAGGGAGAAAGTCTCCAAGTACAGAACAAGTCGATGAGAAGCAACAGGCCGGTGCCTGTGTGGCAGATGAGCCTTACACTTTTGGAAGAGAGTCAAGCCAGGCCTTTCATGATCTTCACTCCTCTCCAAAGGGTTGTCTAATTGCTGGGGTTTTGGTGGTACAGTCCAGAAAATAAGAAGAAATAGAATGCTGAACTAAATGAACTCATCCTGTGGGAAGATTTCTATGCCGCTTTTTTTCTTTAAAAAATAATAAAAAAAAAGCACTGTGCAATTTGAACAGTCCATAATTGCTGCACTGCTGGTACAAGGCAGGTTGTTTGTCCGAAGGAAAAGTGTGCCTTTTGAATACCAGCGGGAAGCTGAAAGCACAGAAAGGTCTGAGCACTCTCAGCAGCTCTCAGCCCCGCCTCGCTCACAACACCACTCCGACTGTCACGAGCATCTCTGAACCCTCCTCCCTCCTGCAGAAACCGCTCCCCGAGTGGATTACAGCACGCTCGGCACGCAGCGATCCATCATTCTCACAGAGAAGAAAGGAGATGTCAGCCAGCAGCAAGGCCAGCCCGCAAAGGAGAGCTGGAATAAGATAAATGAACGGCCCCTCCTGCAATGTACAGCAGCAGCAGCAGCAGCGCCTGGCAAACCCAAGGGCCCTTGTGTGGCCCTCGCTGTGGGACTGCTGCAGGTGTGCAGACCTGGAGGAGAACGGTGGGAAAAGGCAGCCACAAGCTGGAAGAGTCTGTAATTAAGAGCTGATGTACAGCAAAGATGGTGGGGACCTGGATTCGTGGCAGCACAGAGCCACGGGGCTGACAAGAGCAGGACAGGGCCAAGCAGCACATCCTGTGGGCTTCAGCCACGTGCATCCTGAGCAGCGCATTTATAACACTGAGCACAACGCTACGGGGTGTTAAAGAAGCAGAAACAAGCTGCCCTTAATTGCCTATCGCAGAATGAAGCAGGCCACATGAATCCTCCAAACGGAAACTCTTTAGCTCTCATCCCTGCTTTAGATTCTTCAGAATCCAAGTGAAAATCTGTTCCCTCCTCAGCTGCAACACGAGCACAGGTTGCACTTTCAGCACCTTCCTTCCCCTTCTGAGTTTTTGCAAAACTTGGACTGCTAAGAGGAAACTTTTTAAAAACCCTGTAATATCAAGCACCGATATTCTGGGTCTCTTTAAAGAGATTTTAATAAATTATATGAATAGGTTTTATATTCAGATAATGAGCTCATCTCTTGCATTTCACAGATGTGTGCTATTTAAGAGCTCCTGCAGAACGATCATACATCCAAGCGTGGCCCTTGATTAGTCTTGCCTCATCTACCACATTAGAAAGGACAAATGTTCACTGAAAACGGAGCGCTGTTCTTTGCACTTGCTACCCCAGGAAATATCACAGCCCGTGATGCGGTGCAGGTTCTGGAAAGCAAGGTGAATTTCGTCCTTGCCATGAAAACAACAGCGTGCCTTATCAACTGCTGGACTCTTAATTCTGCTCGCTAGCACTGGCACGTGTTCCTCAGGAGCAGCAGTTTGATTTCATCAAACAATCCCAGTTTGAGATAAAAGGAAGCAGCAGCATTAAGTCTGCTCTCCCACAGATTAGTGTACCTGGCACAGCCACGAGCAGCAAGAGACATTTCTTGCAGCTAAATTAAGAGCTCGCACGAACATACCCAGAGATAACCTACCGCCACTGACGAAGCCACTCAAAGCACAGCTTTGCAACGTAAGCGAGGTAACCTGAACAGCATCACCCTACTGCTCTTGCTAACCACAGCTCACTTTGTACAGCTCCTCTGCAAACCTGGCCTCTGCAGATAACCCGCTGCACCCAGTTTCAAGTTAGTGACCCGACTCAGCCCCAGAGAACCACAGCATCGACAACACAGAGTTAAAAAGTACCTTTTTAGTCCACCGCTTTACCCCATTATATCCTTTGGTTACAAGCTGTCTATGAAAAAAGCTGTTAAAGAAATGAACCTGAAAGAGAGAGAAAGAGAGAAGTGAGCACAGAAATCCTCGTGCACAGTCATTCCCCTGCCTCCAGGATAATTTATACAGAACAACTCATAATGAGGCATTATTTAATGCAGGTTTTTGTAACAGAACCCCAGAAGGGACAGAGACTTTGCCAAGCCTAAACTATTGCTGTTCTTTAGCAAACAACCAAAAGTAAAGCCTCTTTCCACATAATACATGATGCAAGTCATTGCTGCATTT
Organism: Gallus gallus; assembly: GCF_016699485.2. Classification (NCBI taxonomy): domain Eukaryota; kingdom Metazoa; phylum Chordata; class Aves; order Galliformes; family Phasianidae; genus Gallus; species Gallus gallus. The sequence goes on from NC_052540.1 coordinate 15,768,025, forward strand.
GTATTTACTCTGTGGTATCTCCAGGCATATCGTGTTTAGATTTTTGGTGGGGATGGGTCTGGGAGAAAAACACCAGGATAAGGTTTTCGCTGTTCTTTAAAGGGCTTAAGGAAGAGATCATTGGATTAACAAAGTGGGAGTGGGACAAGAGGGAGTAACTTTGGCTTCTGGTTGCTGGAAGCTCAGAGACACACAGAAAAAACCCCAATCAAAATAAGTTTCATCAGAACGGTTACAAGATGCAATCCAACAACAAGAGTCATTTGTATTCGACTACTACGACCAGCTCCGGACTTCAGACAGAAACAACATTCTGTTATTTAAAAGCATTTCTAAGTTATACCACATCTGTTTTCTGAGTAACTGAAAACCTGCATTTATGGGGGAAAAATGCAGACTTATGTTAAAAACAATTATTTAGCTCCAGGTTAACACTGTTATCCCCTGTGCTTAGCTTCTTGCAATTACAGGAACGGCATAATACTGGTGCAAACCTGCAACATCTGTTTTTAATAATTCTGCTAGGGTAGAGGTGGTAGATGGCTCGAGTTATTACTTAAAGTTAGGAAATTCAGCATCTGAAAGCACAAGCTAACAGCCATTAGCTATGCCAGCAGACTTCAAAACCACATTCTGAGGTACCAGCACAAAATCTCCCATGAGGATTTCAATTATGCACTATGAAGAAAAAGCAGACACAAGCAAACAGATACAATCTCCAACACCACAACCCCAGCACATGCTCAGGAAGTACAGAGAATACTAATGAAGAATCACCATCAGCACCAATCAAAGCAACAGCGCTCTTTCTTCTGAGCGTGAAGATTTTAAGAGTTCGGTTCTGCAGAGCTCATCTAAAAATGGCTTTGTTTGGTTCTTCCTTTGTGGTCTCACCTGAAATCGTTCAGTTCTACCAGTAAACAGATGGCTTTTTATAATTGCCACTGCTGTACATTTTGTCACGGGTCGTTTTCTTGTTGGTTTTTTTTTTTTTTTTTTTTTAGTTTTCTAAGTGCCACGCTGCAATTGGAAAGAGGCAAACACTGCTGAGGATGCACAAAGCAGAGTGCTGCAGTCACTGCTGCGTCCATCCCCACTCAGCAGGCACACAGCTGAAGCTCTCTGAGCAGCTGCAGGGTGAGTGAGCACGAGCAGCATGTGAGCACAGTTCAGATGCTGCCATTCATGGTCTGCCATCTCAGCAGGAATCCACCTCCAGTAGAAACTTCAGCTAAAATACTGGACTGGTGAGCAAGGGCATGGAGAAAGCTCTTTAGAAGCAGACAGGATGGGGACAGAAACCTCCGGGAGAGAAAGGATTGTGGGATGGGAGAAAATAGGGCAGCCAACTTCCACAGGTAGGTCAGTAAATCAGGCTAGCACGGAAACCACCTGCAGAGCTAACGCAACAGATTCTTGAAACAAATAACAGTACTGAGAACTGTATTTTAGTGCAGGGAAGGAGGAAAATCTGAGCAACAGACAGCAACAAATTGTAATGGAACCATGCAGAACATCACGGAGCAAAACCTTAAGGCTGAATCTGAAATATTCAGTGCTTCACCCTGCTGTCTCAATCTCTCGTTACGTACACACACAAAAACAAAGACTCCCACCTTTTCAGGGACCGCATCCATGATGAGTTCACCATACATGTTAATTATCTGTAAGAGTTAGCAAATATTTTAATAAGCGCAGAATAGTTTTATAAAGCCCAAATCCACACGTTCCCCCAAAAGCAAGACCTTTCACGCTCACAGCAGCAACAAGGAGCTGAGCAATTACAGAAACATTCTGCTGTAGTCTGAAGGACAAGCACTCTGGAACTAATAGCGACCTGCCCTGAGAGGCTGTGTAACTGGCTGCTTGAAGCCTGCTCCAATCTGAAATGCACTTTAATTCAATTTAAGTGTACCAGCGCACGCCCTCGGCTCTGCAGCCTTCCTGGTTTTTGGCTGGGGGCCACAGCCTGCTGCTTCACTCTGCTGCTCTCGTATTCTGCTTCTCTGGCACTGAGCTCACGAGGAGATACTCAAACATACATGGGTAGCTGCTGTTTTCTCAAAACAGTGAAACATCACTTCTTCAAAAGGAAGCAGCTCAGCTGGGACTCCTCCTCTCTTCCACTTGTAACCACTACTGTTCCACCTGCCTTTGTAAAAGCCACTCAACATACATACTTCTCAACTACGGGCAGGCTATCTACAGTGCAGCAGAAGGTGAGCAGCTGATAGATACCGTGACATAAAGAGAGCTAAAAAGGAGAAGGAACCACACACACACACCAAGCGTCTCTGACCTGGTCATTCAGCCAGTTCTGGCCTTCCAGTGTAGCTAAATCATCCATATCTAGCATGTGCTTATTATAGAAGACCCGGAAATTGCAAGTGGAGGTTTTTGGATGTTTTTCCCGATACTTCATGATTTCCCTGGTGATAAAAGGTTTTCTAAAACAAGATCGAAGAAGCAGAAAGAAGTCAGTCAATGTCAAGGTCACATCAAAACAAATTCTAATGCTTGAGGTGTCAGACATGGAGCACATGGTAGCAATGCGAGCAATGTGTCCTTCATAAAGTCCAGAATGTGATACTGCTACACACCTATGGGAGAAATCTTCATTAAAGACTTCTTTTAATCTTCCCATGACATCTTTTTCACAGAGTGGAACTAAACTGCCATACTTCTTCATAACTTCATCTAGGAATCCTTTAAACATACCAGAAAAATGTAAGTGCAAACATGTAAGGAACCCTCCAAGTTCACGAGCCCAACAAAGCAATCGTTTCTTTCAAGCATGAGCAGCAGTCATTCTGCACCCAACAGACACGCAGCACCACACATGGCATGTATATACTAAAAAACCTCATCTTGAATTGGCAACATGAAATAAAAGCGGGGGTGAGGGGAGGAGGACAAAAATAAAGAGGCAGAAATCTGATTTTTCAGCTTCACAGGAAAAGGTCAGACCCCATTCTCACCATATACACGCATATCTACATCAAACTAATTATAGCAGTACTGTGAGGAAAATCCAGCCCACTGCCTGCTTCAATTAACATCCTAAGTAATTTTACCACAACATAAAAGGCTGTCGTTTACACGCAACAGTTTTCACTGAAAAGTCAATATGTTCTCCTTATGGTATGCAGAACGTGCCCTGGTCAGCAGTGTCTGCAGTGAACACCAGAGAGAGGTGAACAGTGGAGGAATGAAAAATCAACTCAAAAAAAACCAGCCCAAACTAGGAAATATGTTTTTTTCCTCAGACCCAAGACTAGAATAGTGGAGACACAAATCTCACCCAAGCATCCAAAACTAATTTGAGAATGAAAGAAAGGAGAAAACACAGTTTCAACACTTAGTAGCAAATACGAGGGGAAAAAAAAGACCAAGTTCTCCAGCTTTCTGCAAACAAGTTTTCAACTGCAGCAGAAAACGTGTTCTATATACAGAAGGAAAGCTGGATCTGAGAACAAACACAGACCAGGGCACCTGCACTAACCCAAACTGCAGTACTGGTCTCAGGCCTGGGTGCGATGGGAAAGGGCATCACTGGACTGCAATATACACCCAGTTCTCTGCTTAATGAGGCCATCTAACAGCTAAAAGCATTTTTTTGGAAACTTTCAAAGATCAGGGTGGGAAAAAGCAAGATGAGAAACATCAGACAGAATGGAGTGTCTGGAGAAGACCACTAAGCAAAGAACAAGAAGGAAAGGAGGGAGAACAAGAACAAAACCCAGAGACAAGAGGAGCAGCAAGGATGCAGCAAGAAACACAACTGGCTGTGCAACAGAAGGAAGGGAGGCTTGCAGAGGGAGATCCCACAGCAGGGATGCATCCTTCATGAGGAGATGTCCTTCCTTGCAACTCTGCCACATGCTTACCTACAACTTCTATCCCTTGTATCTTAGATGTGATATAAGATCGTACAACCGTAACAGACAGGAGTTAAGAGTCCTGCTCACATCAGAAAGCACTGAATAACGTTGCTCATTAGCATCCACAGCCAGCTGTTACAGAGACATTCAAAACTCAAGAGCATCCTAACACATCTCCTTCATGCATCTATCCTACAACTCTTGCCAGGTCAGCAGTACTTTTCAAGGGTGCAGGAAATTGTTAACAACTCTCCTTAAGAGGCAAGAACTCATGGACAGAGTTACACCAAAATCAGTAAGTTCTTTGCAGGCTTTCAGCTGAGAGGACCCAGAAGTGTGAATGTACATGTAAGGCAGACCTGACATCAGCCCTCAGAGAAGAGCCCTGAGCCACATGGAAAACGCACAGCAGTCACACCTACTTTCATTGAGAAGCTAGGTAAGAGCTCCCTTAGAATTGTCAAGTGTGAAAAACGTGAGTCCACTGACTGGCTTTTCTTTTTCTGAAGCTGTTCAGGCCTCCCATGAACGGGACAGGAACATGATGGCCCATCAGACTCCAGACCTTTAACTACTGCTCCAGTCTTGGTTCTCGGCTGTTAGAGAAGGACTACATCCCTTTTTTTCTGCTGGGCAAACTTTAAAAGTCCATTGCAGAAGTGCTCTGCTCATTGTGGTACAGTAGTTTCTCTCAGTTTCTTACTCAGTACCAGGTTCCTGCTGAATTAAATTAAGCCAGTCAGAGAGAAACACGTCCCACATTAACTTGCAGATATGAAAAGCTAAGTAATCTTTTGAGGTCCAACTTGTCCTACACATTTTGCTTTAGGGATTCAACTGCAAGTTTCCAGGAGGCAAGAGAGAATCTAGGTGAGGCTAAAAAGCAGGACAGAAAAGAGACAGAACATCAAACTATCCCTCTAACACTGGCTGACACCAGCTTCAGCTTTATGGGAATTTACAAGGGCAATTCCTCCAAAGGAAGACTTTAGTTACCAGAACTGAACGTTATACGAGTGGCATTAGGTAGCATAACACATTAACTTAGTACTCTTACTATGGGTGTAGTATGCTGGTGTATATAAATAAGACACTGATTACTATTTTTAGTATGGTCCACATTAGATGCTATCAGATACTGCACGCTCAGCAATGACTAAAAAAACCCCTAAGCCTTTTAGCTAAACCTGCACTCCTGAAAGACTAGTTCTGCCTTTTTAAAATAACATTGTAGAAGACGACTGAAGGAGATTCATTAAACCTCCTTCATCAACAAGCATGGAGAAAACCTCCATGCAATTAAAACCAGTGATAACGAAATTACATGGTTTAGTTTCAGTACACGACAGAGCAAAAGATGAGTGAATAAGACTGTAAAGAAGTATCAGAAAACTGAGTGTTTTCAAAAACCAAGTTAGCAGTAATAATGTACAACCATTAAAAAATTGGAAGTTTTAACCTCATACCATTGGGTTTAAGAACCACGTGAAAAAAGACTTCTAAAATGTCTACCAACATTTTTTCACAAAGATTCCAATCAAATTACATTGCATTCTCTAAAATCAGAGGCTCTATTCAGCCATGCCACAAAACAGCTTTCCAGCTAAGCGTTAGTTTGGCCTGCATTCACACAGCTCTCCTCTCTACAGCCTCATTTCATTAAGTGTTACGCTCAGCACCTCTTACAACTCAAAATAAGAATCCATTTTAACAAAGGAATTAAAACAGCATTAAACTCCATGATACATCCAGCAGTTTTCAGGAACTCTTGGAAGCAAGCCCTAAGATGTGTAAAAGATATACCACAAAGCCACGCTGCCAACTGCTCATCAGCCACCCGGGAAGCTTTCTGACCATTCTTTTTGCCTCCCTTCCGAGTTCCTGATTTCAGTTCTGTGCTTTCTGGTGAGGGCTCCTCAAGAGGGCTCTTACAGTACGGGTGATCGAGTAGCTTTGCGCTAAAAATGTCCAGGTTCAAGGAGCCCTCCACTTCCATTTGGTTCGAGCTGTCCTCATTTTGTGCCAGCTCCATGGATAAAGGTCCATTTGCAAAATCGTCACTGACATCAGAATCCTGCAAGGAGGATTGTAACAGTATCATCCCATCTACACCCATAACCTCACACGGTTCTGCATCATCTTGACCCGAAACGGCGGTATCTTTTGCTATCACACAGATCAGAACGTCAGAGCTGCAATCCTCTGCCAGAGCCTCGCCGATCTCCACCTCGTGCCCGGTCTCTGCCTGCAGAGAAGCTCCGGTTCTCAGTTCTGGTGGGACGGTGCCAACGGTGCCAGCGCTGCCTTCCTGCCCCCCAGCTCCCGGCTCCTCAGCACGCAGCACCGCGTCCTGCACGTGGTCGCTCTCAGATGCGGGCACTTCGTTCTCCTCACCCGAAGATCTGGGTGTGTTACTGTTCATATCTGATAAGCTGTACTGATTCCAAAGACAGTTACTTTTAGATTTCCAGCAGGGAAACCAGTTACACAATCCACCTTCCAGATCCCGCCGGAGCGTCTCTCGATGGTCCCTCGTCACTTTCTGCACCCACCTCGGCTTGATTTTTCTCAATTTGCAGGTTTTGCCTCTTGCTCGAAGTTCTGGGGATTTGATAATTCTATACCGAAACTTAACCATAGAAAGTTTCTTATGCATCATAAATAAAGATCTCTTTTTTACATTATTATGGCTAAATTTGGACCTCTTTACAGTTGTCAAGGGGCCACAAGTTCCATTCCACTCCTTTTGCAACAGCATTTCCTTTTATAGTTGTTTAAAACTACCAGGACTGTGTTGCCCACACCATTATTGCTCTCCTCCCCACCGCCTTTCATGTACAAAACTGCCTTTCTTTACAGGTAACGCAGCACCGCGCTGTGTACCACATGAGACACAATGGACGTTGCCAGAGATGCTATTAAGAGGAGCGCCAGTTTCTAATTCTTTGTCCAAGGGATCTTCACTCTGAAAGGATTCATTGTTGAGTTTTCTTACTGCTTCTCCAGATGGGCTTTCAGCTTTGAGACTGGGACAGGAACTTTTTGCCCTCAGTATTTTCGTAAGGAAAGCTCTATGGTTCAACAGTAGGTTTTTGATAAGTTTCTGCATTTAGCTGCACATCAGGAGCCCACCTGCTCTGGAGTTCAAGTGCCCTCCTTCTGCACTGTAGACTTCTGAACAGTTTGTTGTGATTTAAGCTCACAATTAGCTGAGTGCTCTGTCTTTTCCTCTTAGCTAGGAAGAACTGCTTTTGGAAGCAGCATTTCCTGAGCTCCCCAAATCCAGCAGTCCATCTTCCAGACAGGGCCAGCAACTGACTTCTTTTCAAAAGCAAATTTCTTCTATGTTTTTTCATATTTCTGCTTCATCATGATCTCGCAAACCAGCTGGAAAATAAAGGAAATGATTTCAGAGTTATCTGTAGTGTGATGCAACAGCAGAACACCCAGGCAATGTACGTAAAATCCCACCTACCCTCCGAACACAATCCCACATTCCCCAGGACATGCTCTCAAACAGCAAAAGAAAAAAAAAATAAAAAGGGGAAAAAAAAAGCAACAGTTGCAATGGCTTGATGTGTAAACAGGTTCATCTCATTTACCTCCACCGAGGCACAGCCACAAACAGGCAATCCCCATGCAGCCCACGTTCTCTATATGTAATTTCTGACTCTGGCCTCAGGTTAAATCTTGTTCAATACCCATGCTGCAGAGCAAGCATGGTTAACTAACTTGCTTCTAAAGGCTTCTTCAGAACAGGACTTTGAAGCCCAGGTTAGTCAACAAGTGAGTGCACGTACCTGATTCCATCAGGGCTGTACAAAGAGAACACTTATTCCTGGGCAATAAATGCTAGCAGTGCTCTGAAGGTGCTTCACACGCTCACACAAATCTTTCCCTTAAGGGACCAGCAATATACTGCCACAGAAGAAATTCTGATGTTCTGACTCTATAAAGCATGACACAGCTTACTTACCCTGTGAAGTGGTTCCTCTGTATTTACATTAACAGCTCACTCCATGAAGCAAAGCCATCAGCTGCTATAACGAGTGTTTATCTTTGCATTAACAAAGCAAAGACAAAGCAGAATGCTAGTTAATCACCTTAAACTACCTTTCCCCTCTAAAACCTGCACCTCAAAGCGAGCACTAAGGATATATCTCAGACTACACAAGAGTGTAAAGCCTGCACGGCAATAACCATCCATCCTCACTGCACAGCTCAGTTATGGACTCTTTAGCTCAAAGGCAGAAGTACCCAAAGCACAGGGGAAGGCACCAGCCAGGCAGACATGGGACGGTTCATGCAAATTGTTCTAGCCTAACCAAGTACCACACACGCTGTATTTCTGAATGCTTCGTATTTCTCTCAAGTTCAGGATGGACCCTGTCCCCCTCTCCCCTAACCAGCTGCTTCTGACTTACAGACTAACATCACCAATTTTTTCATGGCCACATTCAACTCAAGAACAACTAGCACGCACCATCTAGCTGAAAACAAAGCATTACCAACTGGACTTTAAAGGCAAATAAAAATGCTAGACGCCTGCAAAACCAGGTATTTAAAGTCAAACTTGAGAAGCTCTTCCATATTTTTCACTCTGCTAATCTGATGTGCAAACAAGAGGAGACGATTTTTGACTTATTTGTCTTTTGGAGGTGATGGGGAACAGAAACGCTGAGAGGATAAGGAATGTCACTGAGCACTCTGGTAAGGTATCCCCACCACACAAAACCAGCCAACATAGAATGGAACTGGGTTACTTCCACCCACAGAGAAGCACAAAACCACACAGCTTTACAGTATAAATGCTCAGTGGGGCCTGGATCTTTTGTAACCCTCTGCAGATCACCGCACAACTTAAGTTATCATAAGAAATCTGGTCACAGCATCTCTTTAAGCCAATTTGCTCATACCCGTTCCTCTAACATTTATGTACTCGGCATTATCTCCAGCTTATGCTTGCTTTTACCCTGCAGACTCTACTTGTCTGTCTGCTGACGTAGGCTACCTCCAAAACATTCCTCGAGCGGCCCCAGTGAGCAGCAGCCAAACCACACTGCTGCTAGGACAGCGTCTTCCAGCCACACTTCCATCCAGCAAAACAAACAACCCAGCAAACCGCTGTGTTCTCAGCAGAGCCACGTGCACATGGAGCTTCTGCTGGGCTGCTGGTCTCCAGCACTGCAGGAAGAGCACAGCACATCAGGTGTCAGTGCCACCACTTCTCAGTAACACACGTATTCACCCAGTAACAGGGTAATATACCCACCGGATTTTCAGAATGCTCCTGACCAGCTTGGAGTCCTCTTTTCTATCTCCTCTCATAGCAGAGTCCAACACAATGCACCCCCTGCACAGACGCTGCCTCAGACACAGAACAGCTGGAGGTTGCACTGGAGCTGGAATGCCTGCAGCTGCCACAGCCGTACCCACTAATGGTCACGGTGGGAAAAATACCAAGCTAGATGCTAGCAAAGGTAAGTCCTGACAGCAAAAAGAACCCGAGGCAAACTTGAATTGAGAGGCAAGAGAGGAGCCACAGTGTCAGTGCAATCGATTGCAAAAGCAATGGACGTGGCTCATTTGTACACAAGTGTCACAAAATCCAGCTGCCTAAACTGCAGCAAGGGGAGACATTAGGAAAGCTGCTTTGCCCACTTGTTCTTCTGCTTTACATTATAAATTAGATCATTAAGACATTACCACTTGGATGACTAAAAATACTTCACATTTGTCCATGGCGCATACACCAATTTTTCCACACTAAAAGTTTTTCTGTGTGAAAAAGTTTCTGCTTAAAAGGAGGAGGTCTCACAAAGCCATTTAGTCCAAGCAAACCTTTCCTGCCCTCCCCTCTCCCTTTCCAAACACAATCAATTTTAAGTCTGGATCCCATCTGAGCAAAGGCCTCCAAGAAAGCAGCTAATCCCAGGCCTAGGAGCTGAAACAGTTCCCTTTTCTAATAGCTGCATTACTTAAAGTGACAAAAGATAATCCATATGCAAATATTTCATCAGAAGATGCTGCTTGAAGAACCTACTTTCCCTCAGCGCTACTGGAGTATTACCGGTTTTAGTTGGCAACATAAATCAGCAGGGCAAAGGCACGGCTTAAACGTGTGCTGCTCGGAGAGGAACTGAAAGGAGCAATGCAGAAATAAAGCAAGCCAAAGTTTAAGGACCTGAAGAAAAAGTCACTTCTCAGCCTAATACATCAGCATGGATGGAAAACTGTGGAAGTACAAGCCATACGCTTGCTACACATGAATGCTGCCAGGAGTTATGTCAGCAAGATCTTAGGAAAAGTCCTGGATGCACACCTTCCACAGACCACACGTGAAAGAGGTTTACCATCAATAGCCCTCACCTTTCCAGCTGTGTCTGACACACCACCTGCCAATGATCCAATGCTAAAAGACACAATCTCTTCTGCATTGGACAAAGACAGCCCTGAACAGTTCAGCTTTGTACCAACAGCAGACTCTGGTTACCAATTTGCTTTAGACTAAAATATTTCCTGGGAGCTGTTCACCACTTCCATTTCCAGAACAGAGAATTATCCCACAAGCTCTTGTAACTCACCAGCATGTCAGCATGACATAAAACCAGCCTAAAACTGAGCACCTGCACAAATCAGAATGGAAGGCCCCTGGCCCTGCAGTCAGTAATAAACACAGTGCAGGTCCATGTTGCACTTTCATAAGAGCAATTAACAGTATTCTCTGCTTGCAATTTCTGCAGTTGCAGCTTACCTGAAAGCTTACATGGTTGCAGTTTCAAGTGAAATCAGGTACTGGGAAAGATATAATGTATTCACTTCTTGCACCAGCTTTAAACCTGCTATGGTTCTATTCCTACTTCATCTTTGGCAGTCCCATTTATTTTTGGCAGCTTTAGAGAGCTAAAACACACAAACAGGAAGGGCAATGCTGTTGACAGCACACTGCCAGAGGCTTCTGACACCCAAAGCATCTGAGCAAGGGCACCTTCCGTCCCCCTCCCTGAGCACACCCAGTGCAACCGGAGCCCCACAGCAGCACGGCTACCTCTACCCCATCACTGTTGTGCTGGGCCCAGCTGGGCAGCCAGCACCTCCAGCCAAACACAGCTGTGAGTAAGAGTTACAGCTGCTTGCTAACCCTTAGCGTTGTTTCCAGACTGCACAGGCTTTGGTGTTGTTATTCAAAATGTAGATGGCACTTATTTTGAAGAGCATCAGTAAGGTAACCAATACAAACAGCCCTGGGTGTGTTACCTTCCATGGGCAACGGCGATGCACACATCACCTACTCCCGTGGGAGGCAGCAGCTCTTGCAAGCGGGCAGTGAGCCCAGCCATTCCCATCAGCCTCAGCCAGCAGGCAGGGCACAGGGCTGGGACTGGCCCTGCCCACCCACACCAGAGTCCAAAATCAGCAAGGGAAAGAGGAAGCCACGCTGGTGTCTCTCTCAAAACCACAGCATAGCCATAACTAACCTGATAAGGTGAGGAGGTCTGAAACAACTCAGCTACCATACGCAGAGTAACACGGGCCCAAGCACTGGGAGCTGCCTCCTCTCTCCTCTTTTCTGACACACTCAGCACATTTCTGGGAGCCGTTCACCAAACACTCAGCTCTGTCCCAGAGGTGAAACCAGCTGCGGGGAAATACGTTCTGACAACACATTAACACCAGGCCGTGCAGCAGCTGCCAAAGTCCACGCTGACACAGGTTATCACAGCACACACGAGGAACTTCAGGCTCTCAGCTGGGCCTCTCCCCTTCCCCACGGCTGTCAGGAAGCAGCCCCAGATCTCACCCACTTGGCTGCACGTCTGCTCAATTCATTGCTGGCGCTCCTTTTTATGACTTGCCTATGGCAACATCCTCCTTGAGGCAAAACTAGATTAGCGCGTCAGATTAAACGGCACGGATGAGAAATACTATCAAAAGTCGGAGCGATGGAAGTGATGAAAAACAGAGATTAAAAAGCCCGGACGGCTTTGGCACAGTGAGGCACGAGGGCAAAAGTGCCCTTCAGTTTCCGGTGTTCAGACTGACTTTAACGAAGCGCCCCTCACGCTGCGCCCGGCCTTCCCGACACCCCCGCAAGCAGAAGCGGGGAAGCGGCTCCAGGCCTACCGGGCAGGGCACAAACTCACCTCTCCCCGCGCGGCAGCACAGCGGGGCCCGCAGCAGGCCGTGCCGCAGAGGCGGCCGCACGCCCGGCCGCAGGGAGAGCCCGCCGGGACGGGGCCGAGCGGAGAGCGCAGCCCTCGGGCGCAGCGGGAGGGCCGAGAGCCGCGGGGCGGAACAAACGAACGCGCGGCGATCTAGAAACCCCGCCGCCCCGCCGCCCCTAGCCCGCAGCGGGCGGAACGCGAGGGGCAGCGCCCGCACGGCCGCCCCCCGCCTCACCTCGGCCGCGTCCCGGCCTCCTCCGCCGCCGCCGCCGCCGCCGCACGCTGGGCCCGGGCGCGTTGCGCCGGCGCTGCCGCGTCAGTCCTGCGACGGGGCGGGGGGCACGAGCGGAACCGGCAGCGCGCCTGCGCCGGGCCGAGCGGGGCCGCGAGAGGGCTCGGGCTGCGGGCTGCGGCCTGCGGGGCGGCCGGCCCACACATCCTGCACGCCCTCTGCTGAGGGACGCCGACGGGCCGCGCGCGAGCGGAGGGTGCTCCCAGCCCGCTGCCGTGTGCTGTGGAGGGGTCGGAGGGGGTCACGCTTTGCTTCGTTGCGGGGAATTCCTCCAAATAAAAAAGGGTGGCAAAGCAGAGAAGGTTGGGAAACAGCCATGATGTATCGGTTTCGCTGTAGCTTTGCACGAGGGGAACTGCTTGGTGGTCACATCGTGCCCGTTGTGCTGCGGGCATTGCAGTATCCAGGCCGCGGGTTGTGAAATGCCGTCAGAAAGAAATAACAAAAGGCATTTAGGAGACAGTGCTGTACCGCGGCACACGAAGCAGAGCGGTCAGCGCCACACGGGGCTGCTGGCTTTTATTTGTTTGTTTGAGAAACGTGCAGGCCGGCGCTCCCGTTAAACACATGCTTTCCTAAGCAGCCACGTGCTCTTCCTGCACGCTTAATCCGGCCAAGAGGGGCTGAGCTCTTCCAGGGCGACAGGACGGGTCCTCTGGGCGCCGTGGAGCACACAGTACATAGGGTGCGTGGTGCAGGGCTCGGGCTGCGACAGCAAAGCAGGAGCACGGTGACTGGAAGGATTCCTCCCTGTTCCATTGCAGCACTCTGCTCTTTGCACAGCCTGGCCCAGGCGGTCATCGGTGCCGTCTGCTGCAGGCACTTGGGACACGTAAATGGGAGCCCGAGTTCATGAGATCCTCTTAAAAAATCACGACTTGACTTTTGAAATGTGGGTTTTTATGAGCCTTCTGGCTTTGCCTGTGAGGATCGGCCTTACTGCACGTTTATGTTTCCTCCGTCCGTGATGCTGGTAGCAGGGCCTTAACAACTGGAAGCTGAGGTTTGTGGATGAATGATGCCTGTAAACACAGAGGCTTTATGGAATGCACGAAAGACATGAGATGTGTAAAATTTAATAAATAAGTAAAAGCCGGTCTTGGCAATGTGGGCAGAAAGGACTGAATACCAACTGCATGGCTGTAACATTTTTGTGGCCAAACTTGCAGCCCCAGTATTTTAATGATGGGAGACTTTACTGCATTTAACGGAAGCCTGGATTTGATTCTTGCAGAATAAAAGGGCTTTTGAACGCTCTGTAAATGCAGCTTCCTGACTCCATTGGTCATCGACACAAACACCAGAACCAAACCGCCTCCGTGAGCTGAAGCAGCAGCCCCGCTAATTCGGGCAGCAGTGAGCTCGATGGGAAGCAGTTGCTGGAAGAGGACATGCAGCTTGAGCTGAAGCAGTTGGCTGCTCCGCATCTCGTGCAGCCAGGCACCGGTACGGCCAAGGTAAATCTTCATACGACCGTGTTTTACTTGGAGGCTGCTCACAGTCGGTCTGAGTTCACCAAAGAATGCAAACGGCCACATCAGGAAACTCAGCAAAAGATTATTAAACCGGTGGGGCTTAAGAAGGAAAATGATTTTTTTCTTGGTTGTCACTGCCTGCTTTTCTGTGTCTGAATAGGAACAAAATTAAGGACTACTCCAAAGCACATTCCATAGCTTCGAGTTGTGATGGAAAGCCTGCACTGGCAGAAGCATCCGTACATCTCAGCACATCCTTGCCACTAAAGACATTGGAAGGATTGTTTTAAATTGCAATGAAGCAAAAAAGCTTTAAAAAAAGATACAGCAAGTGAACTCTAAGCTGAATGCAGCTGTGGACAATGGGGTGTTGGCTACTCTTTGGGCCATGCTCCAGCAAGTCAGAAGTTTCACAAGGTTGATCCTAGAACAGGGCAATATAAGGGGTGCGAAGGAAGCAATACTGCAACAGAAATACTCCTGAGTGCTCTGTGAGGAAGCATTCTCTCAGCACAACCCGGTCCCTGTGCCTCCAGCCCTGCCCAGCTAAGGCAGAGAACCCGGAGTGGTCAGAACAGCTCTGCCATGTGCTGCCCTGCTCAGCTGCCCTCTGCGCCAAGGATGAGTGCACAGCAGCTCTTGATAAAAAAAGATCACTCCAGCATATCTCAGAGGTGAATCTTCTAAAGTTTAAGCACCGACTTGTATCTTCAGTTAACAAAAGCAGTGTTTACACTTTCAATTTAATAGACTTGATACAGATAAGCCTTATATCACTACAGTTGTGTACTGCACTGGCTTACTGTATTACACAGCAGTTCTGAAACAGCAAGAGGGCTTCTGCTGTGATCCCACGTTGCTGTTTGATAGCTGCAAACCTCACTGAAGAGTCTGTGAAATTTCCAGCTGCTCATCTTACTGCATCCTGGTTAGCTCAAGCAAGGGCTGGCCATGTAACGTGAGCAAACTCTGCATTGGATCTCCAGTGACCTGGTTTAAAAACAAACATTGAAAACAAAACAAACACTTTTCAGAGTGGGCTTCTCATAGCTGCTGTAGATCTCAGTGTGTGCTCTGTGTCCTGCACAATTCATTTTAGGGAACTTCAGGCAGAGCTGTGGGTCTGGGTGGGGATCTCTGATATTTCCATCACTGCAGGGTGTTTTCCAGTTCCTTCTCTATGATCACGACCCAATTATACAAATACAGTCAGCTTTTAATGTACAAAAACCACTCCTACTTGCACATTTACTCAACTAAATTGTAAATATCCATACTTTCATAGTTATAACACTGACAAGGATTTCACCAACTGTCCTTCCCTCCGAAATCCTTTTCCAGATTGCAGGGCAGAAAAGATTTCTGTTCCCAGTCCACTTGGCATGCAAGTCAGAATAGCCCGGGCCTCTTCTGCCAGTGGCTGAAGTGAAGACGCCCAACACTGTGCTGAGGGATGACAAGCCACAGCCCAGGAGCTCAGCTGTGCCACTGATGACTGCCCTCAAACAGGTGGGAGCAGCCGAGATCCAGACATTTCTTGCTGCTCACAGAGGGAATGAGTTCCCACACCTGGTGCTTCTCAGATCTCGCTCAGCAGGACACAGACAGGGCTGCTTCCCTGCCCTGCAGGTATGTTTTGAAAGCAAGCGGATTGAAGTCAACAGGCCCCACACAGAACTGTAGAAGGGACTGCAGTGAAAGGAAGGTGCCCTTAACAGTGTTTAGCTTTGGATGTGAATACATCTGTAATTGTGTCTTGCTGTATGTCTGCACTGCACGGAACAGAGCTCACTGTGACCATGTACAAACTATATTTAAACTCGCTATTCCAGGTACCACAGGCAGTGTTGTCATGGTACCAGGCAGAGCCCACTTGTGAAACAGAAAATAGGCAGGTGTCTACACTGCTCTGCAGCTCACCAGGGCTGCTGCTCAGCCAGTTAATTAAAAGCTGGTTCCAGGTACACTTCCACATGTTTAGTTAAGCAAGGGAACCAGCTGGGGAAGTTTCTTGCCTCCAGTCACTCTTTTTCACTCCTGTGTCTCAGTTCCCCTCCACCTTCCCTCAGGGTATGCCAATACTACTGACTGTGAAGCTCACTGGCAAATGAATGCTTGAATTGATCTACATGGGAAAAAAAAAAAAGAAAGAAAGAAAGAAAAAAAGAAAGGAAGGAAGAGGGGGGAAAAAGGCAGCAATACCCAAAAGTTTTCCTCTGGAGCTGCACAGGGGCCACTGGGGCAGGAGGAGGTAGAAATGATGAAGGCTGGAGGGGTAAGGCAGGAATCCAACCATCTTTTAAAACTCAGAAATTCTATCAGTGCATATTGTTTTACAGAAAGAATAAATGTGTTTTCTTCCAGCCAACTGTCAATATTCTTCATTAAAACATGTTGGTTGTGTTCCCTCTAACAGTGACACACGGAGGGCAGGATCTGGAAGCAGTGCTGATGCACAGCATCCTACTAGTACATTCTGTCTTTTGCTTGGCAGCCAAACGTGGGACTTCCTTCTGATGCCATGTTGCCTTTCACTTACATCGGATTGTGAGGGGTTGTTTCATCGGCAACAAAAGAGTGAAATGGAATAAGGAATAAACAAGAAGCAAGACAAAGCTGTCACTGCATTTGTTACCAGCTGAAAGAAAAAGAGGCAAAAACCTCCTGCAGCAGAGACTTGATAATCACTTTCCCAAACGATACTGTTATTGTAATTGCCAAACTCTTTGTAAAGCAGCATATAGCTACAGTCATTGCAGCGCTGGAATTGTCCACGAGGACGAACATGTAGCACAGAAAAGAAATAAGGATGGTACCATCAGTGAAAATCTTCATTATCGGGAGAGGGTGGAGAAGCTGAGATCATCTTCAAAGAGAAAGGAAGGTGCTTCAGGGGCATTTCTACATATTTTCAGGTCAGCGAAAGGGAATTGTGTTTATACATTTTTCTTAGCCTGAAAGAATTTTAAACAACTAGGAGAAAATAGGATGAAATGGGGAGTTCAAATGGAAATCTGCAAGGATATCAGTCTTTCCCAGTGTACCACCAAGACATTGACGCAATGTCATCTGGAGCCAGTCTGTTATAACTGCGGCTTTTGAAACATAATGAACTTTGCCATTTCAAATTAGTACTGACAAACAAAATAGCTGACTTATCTCTACTCAGAAATTACTCCAAGGAAAGAAAATGCAGGCAATTTAGTAGGAGACTTGGTGCTTACAGAAAGTATTTGTGATGACAAATTTGTTAGTGAGACATCTCTCTGTTTTCTGAGTTGAAGTCACAAGTGAAAGGGGAAATACACAGAGTAGGGGCCACTCCAGTCTGGGAACCTTTGTGTCACAGAGACAGGCGTGGTTTGATCAGGGAATTTCAAGAGATACAGCAGAAGAGCAGTACTTGGTATCCCCTCTGCTTCAGAGACATCAGTTCATACTGTGTCCTTGCGTTGTTTTCAAAGCCAGGCAGACAGCATCCTGACCACACGGAGGGATGTAGAAGTCTTCAGGAACAACCTCTTATTCCTTTCAGTCCCTGGAGAAGTTACAGAAAAAGCCACATCTCACTGCAAAGGAGCTAAATCTCTTAATGGAAAAGCCTTCTGTATAATGAGTACCTTCAAAACAAATGTAAATTCTCACACACTGCTAATGTCAAATGAGAAATTCCTGTGCAGGGCTGAGCCCCAGGTGAGTAACCAACCATATTAGCTCGAAGCATCAGTTGCTGGCATTTGAAAGGTATCGGGTGTGTCTGGCCCATTATTAATGACTGTAAACACTTGAACTTCAAACTGATAAAAGTTTAAGTGTATAGATCGTTGCTAATGGCTGAGCATTGAAATAGCAAACTACATTCTTTAAAGGACTCCACTGTATCTTTGAATATACACAGAAACTCAAAAACTTAACCAAAACAAAAGCTGTGCAATATTTCTGGAGTTACACTAACATCAAGAAACATCAGAGATCCCACTGTGCTGAAATTTATGGTGGGGCTGACCAAAACTGGTGATGTAGGAAGGAGACATTTAGTACAAGCTTGCTGCCTGGACTTCTAAAGTGAACTGCAGAGTACATGCCTCTCCAGTGGCAAGCCATCCTATCTAGTTTAAAGAGGAATCTCTAGCTGGAAGCCATTCTTTCTCCATTCACTAGATGGACCCAGGCAGCTCCAAAAAGTTGAGAGAAATTTATAGTACTTTTAGTGAAGAACAATTTCTTCCTTGACTAACATATCATAAAAGACAATGGAGAGAAACCCTAATGCAACAGCTCCCAGAGGGGGATGTGATAAGAGACTGCAGACTGGACCTGTGGATCCAGAAGGATGATGTTTAACCCTCACGTTGAGCACAGTTGCTGGCTGTGCCCAGACAAGCCCTGTAGCCAGACTAGCCCCTTCCAAGAGCACAGGTTCATTTCTCTCCTGCACAATAAATATGTTCTTGCCTTAAGAAAACACTGTGTGTATTGTTCCAGACAAAGTCTTGACTCATTCTTATTTGACCTAGTTGAGACTTTGAGTTGTTTTTGACATTTCTGCATGGGTTGAACTGTTCTGCAGCATTCATGAAGTGAACAAAAAGCATTTGAATGCGTTTTTAACAATATAGTGCCAAACTTCCTCCTAGGAAGAGGAAGGAATCTCAATGCCAAACTTCCTCTTAGGAAGAGGAAGGAACCTCAGAGTCTGGGATTGGGACATCCTCATTTGGCAACATCCTATGACTTAGTTCCCATTTTGTAAAACTGGAATAATAATTCCCTACCCAAGGCTGGGATCCTGTAGAAATAAAAATGTTCTGGGCCCTCAACTAGAAAAGACGTGACAGTACACAGCTATCAGCAGAGCCTGCAATGTTATCTGGTCCATCTCCTTGTCCCAAAGTGGGATCAGTAACACCTACAAGATCCCTGACCACCTAACAGTGGAGATTCCCCAGACTGCACTGGCAGACTACTTCAGGAGTTACTTATCATTTCTATTGGAAAGATTTTACCAGTGTGTAAATCTCCCCTGCTTTAACTGTAGCGTAGTTCAATCAGATTGGAGAAGAACTTATTCCCACCCAATATGAAGCCACCTTTTACCTAGTGGAAGACCTCTACCATTCTTTGGCCTTTTCTATTCAGACTAAACAACCTAACCTTATTTTGGAACTCCTGTTTTCTAAAGCCTTTTATTGTTTTCCTCTCACTGCTACCAACTAGCCCCTTTTGAACTACAAAGATCAGTTTGTCATGATGATTTTGACTTCTAACCCCATCCAAACATAAATTTACATGTTCCCTCCTCACTCTGTTGCTATCTCTAGATTTAATATGGATATCCTCTTCCTGCAGCTCACCTGCTCAAACAAACCTTGTAGTCACACTTTCTTTGTAGTTGCTTGGGATTCTTAAAGAGTAACCCTTTTATCCTGACTCAGAAGTTCTCAAACAATTTAATCCCATCAATTTGTCAAGGAAAGCATACTCAGATGAGAGATGTCACGCTATACCTTCTTCCTTTTCCTCCTGCCTATCCTTCCTGGACAGCCGATACATATAGACTAGCTTTAACCAGATGATACCTTTAAAATGCATGTTCAAGTATCTTGTAAAACTTATCCTCTTTACTCTGAAGCTGAGTGAGTTGCAGAGCCTCTGGAAGGATAAGGCCTTGATTGATGGAGGTTTTCCAACTATGCATCACTTTGATTCCTTTCCCAATATGCAAAACAGTCTAAAATTTTCTATCCTGGATTTCGTTACTCATAAAAAGACATGGAAGTGCAATTATCCCTTACTCATCAACAACTACCCACCAGCCCTCACTCTTAGCTCGCCTATTCTGGCTACTTAAAAAAATGTTTTAGAAATTTCCATTTCCAGATTGCCCTGGCAGGTATGACTGTGACTTTGCAAACAGCTACAGCTGTGTGTGCTAATTGCTTTCCTCTAAATTATTTATGAGACACTTTTGACTGATGGGAATTCTCACAGCAGCATGCGATAACCATTGGCAGTGGGCTCCTGAACTGGTGGGAACTCCATCACCTGCCGAGGTGCAGAAAAGCCAGCTGTTAGCAGGCACTGAGTCCCTGGCAGCATGCGCGCTGAACTGCAGGGTCAAGCTCTACCTGCTTTCATCTCCTTTTCCAGGAACTGCTCAATGGGAAATTTATGTGTAAGCATTACATCTGCAGATAACACACCCTGTACTTTTGGGATTAGATCAGAGAATAGCGGAGGTTGGCTAATTTAGATGAAGCAGAATATAGCGTGTCAGTGACCTGTGGAAGACAATCCATTTCACTAAAAAGGGCTTTTCAAGCGCTGGTCCCACATGCAGTAGGGGTCTGTAAAATGCAATTAGGAAAGCTAGAAATCAATAGACTTAAATTCACCACATATGGGGTAGTAGCTTTACAAGACATTTTTCACAAGATACATAAAATAAAAAGCAAACACTACTATAAAGAAGAGAACAAAATGTATATCACGAGCCAACACTTACCACTGTTTTTTCCCGGAGGGTTTATCACTACTGTCCAGCAAAAATGCTTCAAAAAGCTATGGCTGAAGGTAACTGTAAGCCTTGTCATTTAGATAAAAAGCCTGGTGTTCCAGGGAGCAGCAAATTATATCAGTATTTTTCTTTTCCTCTACACATAAGAATAACTGACAAGGAGATACAGTCTGGAACCAGGTTGGCTAGAAGAACTTCATGTCTTGAGTTGCAGGAGCATGACAAGGAGCAGCCAGAAGAATGAGGCAGAGCAGCCTGTTACTGCTCGCTATTGCTGTTTTTACTGCCTTCCCAGGAGGACATAAAGGTTGCTGTGAGAGCATCCAATGTGACATCTTCATGAGTTTCACAGCTGTGTTTAAGAACTACATTTAAACAGGATTCCCAGCCAAACTGACGGTGAAACTGTGGTGGACCTTTTCCTAAGCAGTATTTTACCGCACCCGTCCCACAAACTCAGCAAAGATAGAAAGGGCAGCAAATATAAAACCCAAATTACTGTGGGAGGATGACAGATTATAATCCAGATGCACATAGGGTCAGGAGGAGGGAGGCAGAGCAGAATGGGAGGTTGTTGTAACAGCACCCAGGAGCTCCATTTCTTGACTCCCTTTCTCCTGTGCTGTAGAAATGATTCTTTGGCCCTGTCCCACCCAGAGGCTGACACTTGGGAGTTAGAGAAATGTCCCAGCTTCCAAACCTGCTCCCCAGAAGATGTGGGCCACATGGACTCCATGTACATACAATGAAGCAGCAGATTGCGAATAAGGGAGCAAGTTCTCTGCAGAAGAGGAGGAAGGGGGGAAGAAGCTGATGTTCCCAGCCACTTACAACAGATGCAAAAGGAGACAGGACAGAAGGTATTTGTCTGGATCTGACACAGACTAACAGCATGGCACAGGTAAGGCTGGAAGTCATTCATGCCTCATTTCTCCCACCTGTAAATTATTCCTCCCCCTTCATCCCCACAGGCACATCATTATGATTGCTCAATTAATTAACAGTTTAAAAGAGCTCTGAGACATTCAGATGGAAAAGAAGGATTTTTTTTTTTTTTAATTTCTGCTTCTCCAAAACTGCATGCATAAACACTGAGATTTATAAGTCCTTTGCTGCAGATGAAGAATTACTTCCACTTTACAGATGGGAGAGTTAAACCATGGAAACCTCAATGCACATATTTTTGTGGAACAGCCTCAAGTTCCTTGACCCATTTTCTGTGTACCCAACTACATACAAACACAGTTTGACTTGCAGAGGGCTGAGCGCTCCCGACCCTGAATGGTACCAGCCATGAGGGTAGGCAGGGACACCACCCACCAGGTCAGGCTGCACAGGGCCCCATCCAACCTGGCCTTGAAGACTTCCAGGGATGGGACCTCCAAGCTCTTCTCTGCAGGGCTGCTATCACGTGGCTCTCCTTGCACAGCAAGTTGCAAAGTAATGTATCACAGGAGTGAGAGTTTCTCTGACCAAAAGAATTAAGACTCCCATATAAAAATAGAAGGCTGAAAGGAAATCTGCCCATTCTACTCTATTATTATTTTTAATAGAAGACCCAAATTCCTGTCAAAAACAAGAGAATAGACAATTTCCAGCCAGCTTTTATGGCACAATCTTTTGAAATACTCAGCCATCTGTCTCAGCAGGAGTGCCTGGTGTTCAGCCCTTTGGAAAAACTTGGCCCTTCTTTAGGAACGCGGTGCTTTTGAAACCATGGAACCACGTCTTCCATGAAGAGCACTGCTTTTTGTGTCTGCTGGTACTGTCCTCGGTGCAGCAAAACCTGTCGGCAAAACGGGTAGAGATGGGTTTGAAGTGCAAAACTGTGAAATTACTCCAAGTGGGCCCTAAATCCAAGGACATGTGGGGCAGGTTAAGTCCACAATTAACTGCACTTTCATTTAATGTTGCTTACAAAAAGCACTGCAAACACATTTTAGCAAATTTCCAAATGAGAGTTGCTCACAAAAATGAACTCCTTTTCGCTTAGAAACGTTTGTTTTCTCCGCTCCTCTCACTCTTCCAGTACTTTCTCTTCCCTCTCTCACTACTGCTGAGACTTTGTCTCAGGTTAAGAAGTAACAAAGCAATGGCACGAACTGCCCCTGACTCACAAACATTATTAATAGTGGGATCCCAGTCTGGCATGAAAAATCAGCTTCCAAATAGGCCTCTCTGTGGGTTAATAAAATCAGCTATACAGACAGAAAAACTGCAGCAGGTGAATCATCTCGCACACAGGGACCAAGCAAACAGAGACAACATGATGCACAGCACTACATTAAAACAGAAATATGGTCCCACTGTAAACACCTACATCTGGAACCTGCAGTGATTCCTCTTCAGAGAACGAACATTTTACAGCAATGTTCTGAACACAGCCCAGCCTGGACATTTGCCCTCTCTTCTGCTGCTGGTGTGTTAGAAGAACACGTTACTGGTCTCCTTTTTAGCAAATACAGATAAAGCTCCTTTTGGCTCTCTGTAATGGAGACAAAACCTTGTTATGTTCAATGGAGCAAGAACTCTGACAAATCAGTGAGATACATAAGAACTCTTCTTATTTGTTAAGTGAGCCAAGAGGCTTTGAAGCTAGATTAATACCTCCAAATGAAGGACCACACAACCCCTCCTGCTACAATAGAAACCTCAGTGAAATCCTGGCTCTTTGAAAGTTAACAGCAAAATTCCCACCAGTTTCATTGTGAATGAGACTTCAGGCCATAAGCCTATTCTGTAGAGGGTTTTCTACCAAATGTTAGAAAACGACTTTTTCCAGAAGAAAAATAAAAAGTCAATTGTTTCATTGTATTATTATTTTTTTAAGCTGTAACCAAACATTTCATTTTCAATTGGGGTCAACCCTAGTTTAAAATTTCCAGTTCCCACACGTCCTCGTGAAGCAATTGAGATGTATCCCTGACATGTTCTGATGCTAAACTCAACTGACACATATGAGCTTAATAATGCTGGGCAGCATGTATTGAACTTTCCATACCCACACAAGAAAAAAAATCAGCATATCAACGTTCTTCTCCATATCCTCTCCCAATTTGGGGCACTGGAATAGCTCCCCAGAGAAGTTCCATAGCACCAGGCTTGCCAGAGTTCAAGAAGTGCTTGGATGATGCTTTCAGACATATGGTCTACTTTTTGGGTAGTCCTGTATGGAGCCAGGATTTGGACTCGATGGCCCTTATGAGTCCCTTCCAACTCAGGATATTTTATGATTCTTTGAAAATATTGGAATTTTTCAAACAAAAATTTAACTGTACTGCAATTTGTGTCGACAATGGCTACCACCTGGCTTGGCCCTACCAAAGTTAAGTTACTCTGAAATAATAAAGCATAATTCAGAACAGAATTTGGCCTGAAGATCTCCATGTCCCAAAGAGCCCCAAAAACCTTCTCCTTGGCTCTGCTCATTCCTTTTGAGGAAGAACCCAGCGGAAGGAAGGCAGCCAGTGTGACTGCCAGTTTTGCAGAATCCATGAAACTCTTGGGAGTCATGACCCCAGTTCTCTCGCTCTTGGATTTCTAACAGAGGACTCTATTGAAAATGATCCTCCCCAGGGCCCCAGGATGTTCACCGTTAACCTTACTGAGTCATGAAAGAATATCCAGCCCGTAATACAACAAATACAGCAAACTTCCATATGCTACAGCACAGCAATCTCTATTACTGAAGTTACTGAAACATTTTAAGGTATCGGCCAAGACCTTGTTCAGCAAAACTTAAACCCCAGAAACTGAACAAAACTTTAGCACTTGCTTAAGTTTAAGCACAAGTTGAAATGCATGTCTGAATGGCCTTAGGAATTATGCAAATGCTTAGATGAATCCAGCACCAAATATGAATTACTTCAGAAGATAGAGAAGCAAGTAGTGCAATTTAATCATTTTTATCTCCTTACCAAGAATGCACAAGTTCTTAGAGCTAATATTACAGCATCTTCTTCTGTTGCCAGAAGCCAAATGACCTATTCTTTAACAGTCAAGCTCTCCTCATTTTCAAACTGCAGATTAGTCCATTTACGCTGAAGAGCGGCAGAGAATGACAATTTCATAATACACAGATTGAGTGCAGTTCCACTCACATGTTACATTACCTTGCCCTTATTTCCACTGTACTTTCACTTGCAATTGACTGTCATGGTAATAAGGTGATGCTGCTTCTAATCTCAAATTGTATACTTCCTGGGATGCTGGCAATTCATTACATACTGCCATAAAGTGGCTAGCTGGATCTGACCTTGAATCTCACTGCACAAAAAAATCAACCCACGGTGATATTCATATTAACAGCCTCCATTAAAGTCACACTGTGAACTGGGCACTTCCATAAAATGCTGAATAAAAGGAACCTTCAGCAGTATCACTGAAAAGGGCAGCCAGCACCTCCCAGCAGACTGTCAGGACTGTCCACAAGTGATCCCATAGGCACGAAGGCTGATTGTGAAAAAGCTCTGCACATGACTGGTCCTTACTTCTGCGAATACTCTCACAGGCTTCAGCACTTTCAGGGTCAGGTCCCACAGCTGTACCGCTGACAGACAGTGCAGCTAGTGCCAAACACGCTGATTCCAGTGCGCCCCCCTTGCAAAATATCAGTGAAGCTGTAATATAATCTCTGAGACTGTCATTTTAGGAAATGAATGCTTTACAGCAGGAGATCGTGATCCCTCAAAAACCGAAGGAAGTCCTTAATTCGCTGTGATCCAAGGAGAAGTGCACAGGAGTAAGTGGAAAGGAATTAATAAATTGTGCCACCAAAGAGGCTTGTTGCTAATTACAGTACAATCACCACAGCGAGAAATACAAAAGAGCTAGCTGGGAGAACATGCCAACTTAGCCTGCCCAACTCCAGGGACTGCTTGCTAACAAAATGCAGGGTATTCTACTTCTAGGTCACTGATTTCAATCTGGCATCAAAGGAGAAAATGACTGAAAGTCAATGCCAGCTGACAGTGGTGTGAAAGCAGTAGGGTTGATCTCGGCCCACTTCCTAGCAGACTGGAAAACACAACCCAACTATTTGTGATTAATGAAGTCATAAAGCTAAAGATTCAGGCTGCGATTCAATGATACAGCAAATCCAGCTGCAGGGCTCTTAGGACAAGCTGATGCAATGCACACAGTTCTGCTGATTCCAGCTTCTCTAAAACCTTTTGACAAGTGAACTGTGCACAAACAGGTGCTACTGCAGATCAGATACTGTCAGGCCTCTGACAGCTGGAAGAAAACTCCAGGTTGCATACGCCAACCAATTCAATATAGCTATGTGCCCATAGTTCACTCACATCTGAACTGTCTGGTATCAAAGGTCACCAAACCTCAGCCTCCAAGCTCCATCCTTCAGTGACAGCAGGTGCAAGCTGTGCTGGAACAGGCACATCAGAACTGCGTGGGTTTATTGCTGCTGGTCATTCTCTGGACTGGAGACAAAGAGATACTGTGTACACCTCCGTCTGCCCTGGGAAAGGGTGGAGGATGCCAGATGTTTAGCAAGGCACTCAGGACACATAAAGCCACACAGGCATTAAATGGCATAAATAGCGAGGCATTAAATGGCACCATCCATGCTGGCTGGCACCACATCCCTGCTCATCAGCACTCCATTCATTTAAATACTTTAAAGAGAGCAGGGAAACGGGAGATTAGAGAGATGTGCTGCTGCCTTTGATAAGCCTGAAAATAGGAGCAATGTTTGTGTTAATCCTGTAGCAGTAATAGAGAAATGAGGCGATTAACTGCAGTTGCAGGAGCAGCCTCGTGCAATCTGTTTTCCCACTGAATTCCTCCATGGAAAGATGGGTCACAGGGCACACCTGCAGAATGCAGCCAGGCGTTGGGATCTGCACTGTACCCATGGCCTGTGCTCCAACAGATGGTTGGCCAAAGGATTTTGTGTCCTTTTGTTTTATTTTGTTTTGTGTTGTGTGTTCTTTGTTTTGGTTTGGGTTTTTTTTTTGCTGAACACACAGGAGCAGAGCAAGCCCTCTTGCCAACAGTGTAGTGAATGCAGAGCATTCAGCAACAAAGGGGTGACCTTGATTACTGTCTAATGAGTAGAAACCAGTTGCTTTTCAGCACATAATGAGGCAGAAAAGTTCTGCTATGGTCTGCCAGGTTTCTTGATGCTGCCCTGAGGAAGGCTGTCAAAGATGCTGTCTGCACAGTCTGCTTCAGGCATCAGCTGATCCTTGGTCCTTCCACACACAATGGTAATGCTACAGTGCAAGATGACTCTTAGAGAAGTCTATGTATTTCTCTTTACATAACATGCTGCCCTTTAATTGGTAGCACAAGTGTTAGAGCAGCACCACCTGATTTGTACTCTGAGTTAGAATATGTCAATAGCTTTGCTTCAGATTCTTTCTTTTCTTTCTTTCTTGCGTTCAAAATGACGGTTATATTCTGCAAGCGGAATTTGGCCCTCACTGCTGAAAGCAATGGAGAAGGAATGGGCAGCCCTGTAAATACGAAAGGAAAAAATTCTGGATCCAGTGATATCAGTAGAAAATATCAGCTCAGTAAGTTTTCCCCTTTTAGAATGCTACATCTTTGGGAAAGAAGCCAAGAGGCTGAACTGACTGGTGTGAAGTCTCCTAAGATCAGCTGCAGTTTGGAAAGGCAATATTATCATAGAGGTTCTACTGAGAATGGAGAAAAGTTAACGTGGGCCTTGAATGTATCCATCAGGCCTTGGGACAAGGCTTGGTAGTACTGGCATCACTTGCTGGTAACTGCAAATGCTGAATTAAATCAGTTTGATAATGGAGAGGGAAGACTTGGTACCTCTTCACTACATAACAATAAACAGTACTAGCAAGAAGGCTGAAGTCCCTCCAACGTCCTTATCTGTGTCAGTAGCACACAGCTGTGTTCCACTGAAACTGCAGAGAAAACAGCCCCATTCAGGGCACAGCATGCGTTAGCAGGGAGAGCAAGGGAACAGAAATCATGAACTGAGGGTAGCAGTGCAGAAACAGAATGAAAGAAGGAGCTTCTACATTAATAAAAAATCCTGGGCACTTGCAGTGCCAAAATGTTTTTGGAGGTTAGGAGAGGTGGAATTTGTGTTTGAAAGGGAGAAAATTCAGTGTTAAAAAGGAGAATGGGAGTCACAGATACAGAAGCCAAACATACAGAGCCTGCCTGCAGTGGAGAGGGGTGTTGCAAACAGGAAGAAAGATCTTGTGCTCTCTGGAGCCCAGAAAGCTGCAGCCTGCACTTCCATTAGGTGCTCTGCGTTCAGTCTGAGCTCCCTTTCTCCCATTTCAGATTTTACCTGGAGAGGAAAAATGTTCTGTTTTTAGCATTTAAAGAAAAAAAAAAAAAAAAACTTTTAATTTTAAAAACAAGAAACTTTTTGATAGCTGCATAATCAGTTAGATCTTGCCCGTGGTGTTTTGTCCATGTGCTAGGTTTCTTTAGGGATCCATTCACATCTGCATAATCATCTATTTTAATTATATGATGCCATAGGGTATGCAATACTGTATGGACAAGTGAAAAGGCAGGGAGGTAAAGGTGAGACAGAAAACAAAGCTGCCATGTTTCCCTCAGCAGAACTGAGACTGTCACATGCAGTCCCATGTCTCACGCATGGGATGAGAGAGGGACATCTGCACGAATATCACCCTCATAAGTTCCTTCAGTCCTTGTGAGACAGATTCTCTCTCTTCTGTTTCAGGTCTCAAACCCAGTATCTTTACCAGTCTCTTCCCAACCCCATCCCTGCTTCGAAGCTGGTCTGCAATCAGGCAGATCCCAGTTGTTTGGAGGTGACATACAGAACCATGTTCACTCATTCATATCAATCACAGAGGAATCCAGAAGGAAGCTGGGGAGAGATCAGGGGAATTTGGCCTGTCTGCAGTCAGATCTCTGAGCAGCACATGCTGTTTATCATGCTTAGCCAGAGCCATGACTACATCTCTTCCTGACAGATGCATCCTTTCTTTTCTCTTGCTTTTCACTGTCAGCAACCGTTACTCTCCCAGCATCTCTCCAGAGACAAACACAGAGAGCAGCATGGGCGGCGGCAGCATACATACATTAACAATTTTCCAGTCAGCTTACTTAAATATGCTGGCTCCCGTAAGCTTATGCACATTGTTTAATGATGTTTTTTTAGGTCTCTTTCTGGAGGTGAATCCTAGCAAATGGCAACGTGAATGGAGCTGTGGGATCCAGTGTTGAAGCTGTCCCACTTGAGGGAAGAGAAGGATCTACCTAAAAGCAGAGCAAGGCACAGGGAGAAGTTTGCAACAATGAAAATAACTCCAGCAGAAAGACAGTGAGACGACAAAGCTAAAACAGCTGCCAAAAAGCTAATCTTTCCAAGGTTTGGTTGTGTCAGCACAGCACATCCTAGTATTATAAGTCAGTTCCATGATATCTGGATTTGTAACTTTGGATGTTATGTTACAGCCCGAGACAGGCTTGGGTGAAAAGGAGTTTCCAAGGCTGGAGCTGCAAGGGCTCACACTCAGGAGCAGGCTGAGACCATCCAGGTTTTGACTCCTCAGTACACGTGAACTTTGCTGTAAATCTAAGACAAAAGAGGCACGGGGCAGAACTAAGTAGCTTGAAAAAAATACGTTGTGGGTAGCTTAAATCTTTGTAAAGAATGATTTAATGCTGTCAATGTGAAAAGATGATCCCGCAAAAGGGTAAAATATATTAAATTGTGCAAACAGCGCTAACTTGCTTCATAAATAAAATACTCTCTGCAATTACCAACAGACAGGATATGGATAAGCGGTTTTCAAGAGGAAAGCCCCTCTATCTCATTAAGCAGTTGCTTCACTCCTGCTTTTTTTCCACGTTCAACTCTTCACCTTTAATCTGCAATACCCAGCTATGCAGCACACACCAAGAATGCAAAGCTGACAAGCACAGGAGGGCCTCCCTTATCAGCTCAGGATAAAAGCAAGAGATCGAAAGGATGGATTGTCTGCAGTCTTTCACTGCAGACTGGTAGATACCTTATGCCCATCACAGACATATTTGAAGGCCTGAAGGTTCATTTATGTTTTAAGATTTGGAGGAATACTGGTAGGAAAACAATGGGTGAACTTCCACATGGGAAAGAGAGAAGTGCCACAGTGTTCGTAGCACCATGCTGTTGCTGCCATGGGCAGGGGCTGGGGATGCAGCTGCTTCTCACTGTGGGCTGAGCACATGCAGTGCAGGCAGACACAAGCCAGCCAGCCCCCACGCCCCACAGGGATGCCAGGAAAGGATATCTGTAGGAAGGTGTGAAGTCGGCAGTAATAAACCAGCAGGGGAAGTTTCCTGCTAATCTCAGTGGCTGCATTAGAGCCTGTAGAAAGAGGATTTTAGTTTTTCCTGAGGACAGCAGGTAATTCCCAAAGACTGCTAAACCACTGCAGCAGGTTTATGCCTGCAAGAGAAGCACAGGGACTCCCAGGCCCACTCTGTTCCCTGCTGTCTGAATAAAGCTCACGACTATAGCAAAGACAGCATGGTCAGAGCCTTCCTTATCCTCTCCTCCCTGCTGTGATCACAGGGAGCTCCCGCTCCACCCCTCTGATGTGTTGGCAGCCTCTGTAATTTGGAGAAGCTGTGATTTATAGCTTGGACAGAGCCTGCATTTAGGGACTACAAAGGTAGGGCTGGCCTGACCAGTGGGGCTGTGTCATTGCTGGCCCTCTGTATTGATCAAATGAGTGATGGAAGCAAAGAATTCAATTGCATTTGGCGCCTGTAAGGATGTACGAAGGGGCAGGGGTGGGAGGAGGCAGGGATTTAATTACCCCTCACACCCAGCACACCAAGAGAAATGTGGTGATGACACTCAGTACCCTGGTGGGGAGAATCCCTGTCAGCCACCTCCCTCCGCACCTCCTCTCCCAGTGAAAAAGGAAACAGAAACAAGAAAGAGGAAATCTTCGGAATGCTTTGTCTTGCTTTAGTCACATACCACATCCTTCTCCTCGCCTGGTCTCTAGGGGAGTGTTACAGCCACAGGAACTGAGGAATGAAGGGAAGTTTACAGCTGCCTAAATCTAAGAGAGAAAAGTGTTTGTGGCATGCAGCATGTTGCAGCTCCTGCTATAAATTCACGGGCAGATTTCCAACAGTAACAGAGAACTGAATCCAAACATACTACTCAATGAAAGGCTGGAACACCCTTTAATCAGACTCCTAATTGGTCTTTCCCTCTTTTTCAGCATTTGTCATATAAGAAAACCTACAGCAGTTCCCAAATGAGCTTTTCAAAGCAACGTTTAGGACATAATCAGGTCTCTTTGAAAAGGGACAGTTTTAAATTCAGTCATAAACATTTGATACTATTGTCTGCCAAATTTAGCAAATGGTTTTCGTGGGGACCCACATTTATCAAATTGCCACCTTCAAGACAAATACTTAGAGGGATGCCTAGACCTTATTCTGCTAATGAGGGCATGCCCCTCCTTTCCAAAACAGTATTTCTTAAAACAGTGGTCCAATTTTTGCATTACAGCCACGACTGCCTTGTACTGACTGAGCAGCTGTCACTTAGATTCCTCCTATCAACTCTGAATTCCCTTTCATGTAGGGTCTGTGTTATGTGATGGCAGCTGAGAGCAGTGACCTATGACTATGCTTGACTTCTTATCTCATGACATGTGGACTAACTTACAAATGCAGGTAATTAGTTAAAGATGTTTCATGACAAATTAGACTAATGGAATTGTAATGGTTAAATTAACGTCTTGGGGTCAGTTTTAAGGTCCCTTGTTAGGGGCGATAGTTCAAAATGCAAGCTGTCAGACTCTGGGAAGTATCCTGTTTATTTTAATAAAGTGCTTCTTTTGTATGTGAAAAGCCAAGAACGTAACTGCTGCGATAGGGCCTGATCCAAGGGAAACAATCTGGCTGGCAGTTTCTGGATAAGGTGGTCTCCCCAGTCCTGCCCCCAAATTTTCCCCTGTAGGCAAGAGACACGGCAGAGCAGAGCAGCAAGTATGAAGAAGGATCAAAGCACACAGCTTTGCACTGCTCTGAACACTGATCTCTCACCCTCCCCTCGCACCTTTCAACTGAAAATCTCATCTGACATCTTTCTTCAGGGAGGAAGTTAATTTTGCAAAATCAAACAGTTCAACATAAATTAAACAGATAAATCATGTCCTGTTACCCGCATCCTTCCTCCAGGAGGAGCCTGCGAGGCTCTCCCCGTAGGCTCTGCTAACAATAGAGCCGCTTGTTAACGCTCGCACAATGCTAAGGACAAATGGGAAAGGAAGAGACGACAAAATGGAAAACATCACTCTGCAATTTTATCAATCCCTGGTGTGCCCATGTCTTGAGTGCTGCATGCAATGCTGGTCACGCCATCTCGGAGAGGTGAGTAGAGTTATAAGAGGCAGCAAGAATGTCAGAGGTACCAAATGACTTCTGTAACTGAAGAGATGTCATCGGCAAGGATTCAAACATTTATCAAACAGACAGCTAAACTTGGGTGTAACTGAGATATTTAACAAGGAAGAGAATGGAGAAAGGAAACAGAATGATTACTCTTTGATCTTTGTAACAGTCAACTAAATTATCAGAGAGAGTGCCTAAAAAAGGGAAGGCTTTTTACCCAATGGGTAGTTGAATGTGGAGGTCACTGATGTGCAAGTGGACAAAGTCCAAAGGAACAGATGGGTTCAAAAATTTAGATTAATTCATGGGAATCCACTGACAGCCATTAAATACAGCAGTCCAGATGCAGTCTGGAGCTCAGGAATTGCCTCCATGCAGAGCATCAGAAGGTGGAAATATACACCAGAACAAGAATTCCTGTCTTTGTGTTCTCTTTTATGCTCTTTTCTTATCCTCCCAGCGTGGCACTCATCGGCAGGACTTCGTTCTGACTCAACAGCATCACTATCATCACCTGATCTTGAGTCTCTCTTCATTGCAAACAGAAAACTAATTAGTCACTGATAAGGCTAAGTCCACTTCCCCTCAATGGCAGCCCTGACCTCTGATGGCCATCTAAGGGAACATTCTCCCACCCCAGGTTCCAGTGGTGGTGGGGAGCATTGGGTTCATCCACGTACATACATGTGCACACACATGTGACTGGGATACGATGAAGTCCCTAATCACACAGCTTCCATTTTTGACTCAAAGCACACTTTGATCTTTCTTTTTCCAACATAAACACAAGCAGAGTACACAGTTAGACAGACAATTCCTGCTGAAACAAGCTGCTCTACTCCCTGCCTGGGCAGAGAACAAGACAGCAAATGACAAAAGACAGCTGTTAGCTATGCTGCTGAAACCACCGCCTTTGGATGTTGTGGAAAAAAGCACAGTGCAAGGACCTCTACCGAGCAGAGCAACATGGGTTTCTGTGTTCAGGTGTCATTCCAGAGTCAGCCCAAGCAGCTCTGGCAGGCACAGCGCCTTCCCCTGCTGCTGCCTCTTGAAGCTGGGATCAGTCTGCTTTATTTGGGTACCTCACAGGACTGCAGCGTGTACCCCTCTGCATTTCAAAACTTCCACAGGCCGAGGGAAGAGCTGATAATGGGGTCCCATGGGCAGTGTGCATTACCAACCCAGGGTACAGATGAAACAGATCTACTCCAGTTCCACTTGGGAGTGCTGGGCTGGAGCTCATGCTATGGCAGGTCCTACAGTCAGATCTGGAGCTCCCAGAATATCAGCCAAAATGCTGTTTTCTCTGCCAGCCCTGACATCCCCTGTCAGTACCCAGCAGGGACTGGAGATGTTCCCTTCACCTCCTCCCATCATATGCATATGCAGAGTAACAAGGCGCTCCTCCGTGCTTAAAAGGAACATGAAATTAACATACTAACATCAAAGGAAAATAATTATACTATAATCCAGTTATTTTGCTTTCTCAGGACAAAAACCATAGTAATGGGAAATTCAGGTAGTTGCTATGGGTATAGGACAGCATTTGTCAGATAACAGGAGGAATAAGCTGAGACAAACAAATGTCCACTCGGTGTTTTGACTTTCTGTGTCTTTCATTTCCCTAATTCCTGGCACTTGTCATTCATTTTCTTTTCATATATGGGTGAGGATGACATGACAGATGAAAATGCAGCGATTTCCCTTCACAGTCAAAACGGGGATTTAAAATCTCATTAATAGAACATTCCGAATTCATTACATTGCAATACTGGTAAATATGCACGCACACTATCTTTTTATATCATTTCATGTACATGAAATAGTAACAAGTAGTAAACATAAGAATATAAAATGAGAACCCGGTGTCATTACTACAGTACAGGTTTTGTTCTTTATGGGAGCTTTCAGCGCTAATAGCTGCAGGGCCATTACACACAAAGCACTCGGAGTTTTGAGAGGACTAATTAAGTTCTGCTGGTTTCTGTTACAGAGAGGGGACTATTTGGACCTTGAGCTTAAGACAGAAATAAGGAATAATGATTTACCTTTAACATAAGAAAGAGCAAATACTTCCCATTAGTGGGATAGCAACAGCATTTATGCGTTATTTTGGAATTTCTGTAGGTAAGGAAGATATTTCAGCCTCAAGTACCCTCATAAGATGCTTATTTGAGCTGCATTTTGCAGCATGATTGTAAAGTTAATGCTTGACCATTTTTTTGTCTCAGTATTACTGTACAGAAGTGATAAAAGTATGGACCTATCAAATTAAGTATGATGTAATACGCATAACCAATAGATCTAACATAAAAAGAGGACATTATTACCTAACACCTATCCTTAGTATTGCTTTGTGAGAAACAGAACACAAGGCTATTAGAGTGTTTGTCTTTTTTAGAATACTTATTTAATACAAGTACTAAATGATAATAAACTCCTATTTTGTTTGCTTCCACTGCTCACATCTACAGATATTTCCTAAAATAACTTTGACGTTTCCATGTAAAGCAAACCTAGTGGAAACCATGGAATCACAGAACCGCTGCTTGGAGGAGCCACTCTGGAGAATCCAGAGATTCCCAGCCCTCCCCTTCAGAGCAGAACTACTGCCAGCACCACGTTGGGCCAACCATGGCTTGGCACAGCCGCATCTTTAAAATGTCCACGGATGGAGATTTCAGAGGCTCTTTGGGTGTTCCAGTGCTACACCACTCTCATCACGAAGAAAACAGGAAAAACAGTTTACTGAGAGTTGTACTATCTCCTGAAGACTAATTAAGTTCAACCAAAGTTTAGTCTGATGAAAGAGACCCATCTTAACAGCCGTGTCTCATTGTTAGCTCTCACAGATACAGCAAAACCCAATTACAGAACAGTTTTTAACTGTCCTACTGCTATTTTGTCTCCAAATACCCAGTAATGTGGAATGCTTCAATCTCTCACCAGTGAATACATCCTCACAATCACCCTCTGATGGTTATTTATGATGGAAGGAGAACTGAGGTGAACAGAAACTGCGTATTCAGTTACACAGGACATCCAAAACAAAGCCAGGAACTGAATGCAGATTTCCTATACACTGCTTAACTGTATAACCATGAGATCACTTTGTTGTTACTTAGTCTTCCATTTCCACAACCTACCACAAATGTAAGTTTGGATGGAACAGCCCTCTGTGGGCAGCACCAGTGATGAAAGCAAAACTAAAAGGAAGTACAGAGGTAACAGATTTGCCAGGATCTGAAATTTAGTCTCCCTCTACAACCTGAGAAAGAGATGTGCTTGATAGGCACTACAAGTATGGAGCTCACCTGGATCTCAATCTGCCACTATTTTGCACAATCTTCATTGCAATGAATCCCATACTTCCTCCTAGAGAATATAAAATGGGCTCTACTCACACACTGACTTCAGATTTCTGTAACATTTCAAAGATCCCATTGGAGCCTTCAGGAAGGGTTTGATCTTTAAGAGAACATCTAAATGACAGGCAGGTGATGGGCATGAAAATGCAGCAGTGGGGGTGGGTGCAGGATTCAGTGCAAATATTTACACTCCTCAAGTGAACCAGCTGAAACATCATTCATGTCCTTACCTGAAGAGCAAAAGAACAGTGCTCATTTGTTATTATTTCATTTCCTATCATTGTTTTACTGCAGTGTCAGCTCATGTAGAAGCAGGAGGTGGTTTCATGGATCCGGGATTTAGTCCTGAGTGGGACCACTCAAGCCCCTGCGGTGGTACTATTCTGTACCTACAAACCTTCTTTGTGTTCATCTTGAGAGAGATAGCAGGCAGATACTGGATCCCATTACTATCTCTAAGCACACAAGTCCCCTGTTAGTCAAGATCACACAGTGCCCCTTTTGCTGCAGCAATGTAAACATTTACCAAGAGAAGACAGAGAAATATGATCTGACACACGAAGATTAAGCTGTATGGGTTTTTCACAGGAAGCCAAGTTCTTTAGCTGTCAGATAGAAGCCACAGAGTGATGCCTATTGTTTCTTAAAGAGTAATTACTTCTGATTGCTTCCGAGTACACTAATTTGTCTTAATACAGAATGACAGCGTAACCCACGGTAGTGGATAACTGCATTACTTTACCTGTGTACAAGTTTTCTGGGGCTGGCAACTGCATCCACACCGGGAGGAGCAGCACGTCCTTGTGCCGGGACATCGGCCCTCCACGTGGCAGCTCATCCATGTAGGAACTCAGTAACTCATGGCCAGTCGGGCACAGGGCTGCGTGCACGGGCAGCACCAGCAATTCTGACAGACACAGCACAGGAGTCCTCAGCCACTTCCTAGGAAGGGAACAGATAAAGAGCATTAGGACTGTGATTGCCAATTTTCTAATCTGCTCTGACACTCTTATATTTTTATATGCATTTTAAATACACTATCACTATTTGAATCCCTTTGTGCAGGTATGAAAAGCATTTTGCTAATTTGATTGAAAGATATAATTTGCAGTACTGCAAGGGAGGCAGGGACAGAAAGGAAAAACTTGCAATTTCACAGAACGGTTGGAAATGTCAGAACACAGCCCAGGCACCAATCTGAGCCCTAGTGATTTGCTACATCACAACTTCACATGTGTGCTGCCGAGCAAGAGGAACCTCTGCATTAATCAAAGGACCCTGCTTTGTCAATCCTTTGCATTCTGTGCTGCAGTGAAGAAAGGAAGATGTAGAAATCCAGCAAACTGAAAGCTGAAAGAAGCATTCAGGTTAGGCCACTCAGGGTGTTTTGTTGGTTTGTTTTGTTTAACTTTTTGTTCCTATTTTCTTTTATTTCTTTCACTTAAAACTTCTGCTTTCCATTTTCTGAAACCTCACAGCAGAAAGCAGCTTCAATTGAAGTGAAAATATGAAGATTTCTGTTTCAAAAATGTCAAAACATCCCGTCATGTGCATTCCGAAAAAGGAGCTGTGTGCTTTGGCTGAATTAGGAGAGTGGTGGAAAAGAATCCCACTTTATGAATCATTTCAATTCTGACAGACGAGGACTTTTCCTAATTTTCCATCTGTCAGTGTGCCCGAGTCACACATCACAGTCAGTACAGGTACCAACCAAGCAGAAAGTCAGCTTGCTGCACTCCCGGAGCGCCCGAAGCACAGGAAGCAGAGAGCAAAGTGCTGTGAACTTTGCAGAGAACTTCCTGAGAACATCAGCTCCACGTGGGCAGACGCTTTGAGCGTCATCAAACCAAATTCTAATTGCAGTCAATAGGAGCGCCTGTCCCACGTATGGCATCCATGGTACAATGTGCCAAAAGCAAACAGCGTTGCAGAGTGACTTCAGTTATTTACCCTGAAAATATTGCTAGAAAAGCAAAGAACGTTGGCTGAAAGCCACTTGAAATCATAAAAGGACTCATGTATAACTTTTAGGAAGACTCCATTGATCTAATTCTACCTAACACAAGAACCTGAGGTTCAGTTTTTCACTGTGCTTTACAGAGTTTGCTGAATTTAAAAACAATAAAAATAAAAACCCAAATGTGCCCATTTCTTAAAATAACCCATTGAAAATAAAATGGTAGAAAAGTATTAAAAATAAATGCGTATTTCTTCTGGAAAGCAGTATTTCCAAATTTGAATTATGCACTGCAAAATAAAGGAACATAATAAATGTCTCTCTTCATTT
This sequence comes from Gallus gallus, assembly GCF_016699485.2. Lineage (NCBI taxonomy): Eukaryota > Metazoa > Chordata > Aves > Galliformes > Phasianidae > Gallus > Gallus gallus. The sequence goes on from NC_052540.1 coordinate 15,805,395, forward strand.
GTGTGGGCTTTGTGATAAAAAGAACTGATAAACAGACCAAGATAGAGAAACAAGTGTATGCCAGGGTTTGGAAGTTTTGTTTTGTGTTACAGAAGTAATAACGTAATAAATCAGTATTAATATAAACACATGTACTCCTCTTCTCCAGTGGAGTTAATTGCTTTGTGCTATCAATAAGAATGTAACGTTACAGATGGCATTTGCTTTTTTTAAATCAACCCTGGAGTCATTCTATTGATTTCAGCTGAGTTCCAGGAGATGGCTTAGGCCCACTGTGTCCATTTAAATACATAACTCTGGAAAGCACCTTTCAATAAGATCTGTGACACCGGTCACCATTATTCAGTGTTTCCAAATACATTCTTACCATAAAAGTTATTTACCGGCTTCTTACATTGCAGTTTATCACAACCTTCATTACTCCCTGTAGGAGTCACACTAAATCACGCAGCTGACAGCCCAAGCGATCCAGCTCCCTGACTACTGGTGCTTCTGAAACAATCAAGGCCCAAACCGCCTGCTATAAAGCTTCCATTTAATCAGTGCTGACATGCACCTTAGATTGCACTTCGGGAGGTGCCAGGAGCACCTCGGGGCACAGTGGCTTATCGCCTAGAGGACAGACTGTTGGTGGGTCACAGCGATGAACACAGATGTCCACGAGGTTAGCAGAGGGAAATGCTTTCCCTGCCGAATCTTCTTGCTCCTTGACAGTTGTGATCCCAGTACCCCTGGGGTGAGCGATGGGAGGTAAGGGATTACCTGCTTTTGCCACAACTGAGCAACAAGAGCAAAAACCTCCTTGCAGGGCCATCCAGAGACATGCAGGACCAGCTACCGCATCTGAGCCCACGTCTGTTCCTTGGACTGTCTGTCCTCATCAGAGGATAGAAATCATACTTCTAAGAAAAGCAGTGTCAGCAGAAACTAGTTTTCATCCAGACATAGTTTACGCAGTACAAGAAACCAGTTTGAAGTATATTGGCGAAAGATTACTGTTCTCCTGCCAATATAAGCCGTGTCTCCACCAGGGAGCTCTGACCCACTGCACCATCAGTCGAGAAGCCCTGTGGACAGACTGACACATATACAGAGAAACTCCCCCGGCTCCAGTGGCGCTAGCGTGGATTTATCCTGATAAAAGTGTGAAATAGATACTGGCCCTCTGTTCCTTCTTTGGCACTTGAGCAGAATTCTGAAGAACCACAAGAGTCAGTGCTATTGTGAGCCATAAAAAACAGACAGAAAATATAAACACATCTGTCCCTACGTTCCATGAAAATTAACAATGATAAATTAAAGACAAAAAATGCTAAAATTTCAAGTTAAAGAAAAAACAAAACAGAAAACAACCTCCTTTTTGAAAGGCTCTTGATAAAAAAGGGAAGATTTCCTACCAAAGACAAAACTTTAAGTAAAATGATTTTGTCAAGAATCCAATTTTCCACTGAAAAGCATGATAGACCATCCCTGAATAATGACAGTTGCCACGGCCAGTGTGCTACAGATGCAGTGAAGCAGGAAAATAGCGTGTTCGCTAAGAGAACAAAAAGAACAGCAGCATTACCCGGGACACCATGCTAATATCAGGTTTTGATCTCGCTACGGCAGTGTTTCCTGCTAGAGAGCTACAGCTGACACGGCGCACTGCGGGCTGCTTTTCAACACCTTCACACTTGCTGCTCTCACTCAGAAAACTGTCGAGAGGGAAACCACCACATGCTGCAGCAGGATGAATTTTAATTCCAGTTTTATGAATTTGCATCAGAAAACAGGGAAGGAGTGATGGAAAGAGGCTTATCTGTTTGAGGAGGCATCGTCAGGAGAAGATAAGACGGAGCAGGAGAAGTCATTTCTTCCAGCTCTTGTGCAGAGGACTGCTGTTTGCAGCACAAAAAATTATCAAAACCAAACACATAAATCAAGATAGACCAATCTCTGGGAAATAGAAACAGACTTGCAGCAGCACACACAAGATTTGGAGAAGAAGACGAGGAAGAAGAAAGGAATGCTTTTGCACCGTACACATTCTGACTTAGCTGAGGTAGAAACCAAACGGCTGAAAGAGATTACGGATTCAAAAGTCAGAAGATGAACTGCGAAGAAAACCTGATCAACTTACAGGACTCTGAATGAAGCCCATGGCAGTAAAGAAATAGAAGTGGGAATCATAGGTATACAGTAGGTGTGGGTTTTTTGTTTGTAGCTCCGTATTTTTGTCCTACTGAATAAAAAGCAATCGTATTTCAAATCCCATGCGAAGCCAGTGGAGTGTGTGCAATTATGTATTCTCAAATGCATAAACTGAGAAGTTCTGAGTATCCATGTGTCTGAGTCTGGGGAAATCTCGAGTGTGAATGGAGATCTCACAGCAGAGCTGAGCATGGACCCAGCAGGGCAGGCACTGAATGCCCACCTTGGCTGAGAAGTCGCACCCCTGCCACAGCCACCCAGGAGAGGGCCAGGGAAGGGAAGCTCTGCCAGTGCTCTGTGGGTGTGACAGAAGCATTTGAATGTTTTAACCATGCGAACATTCAAGCAGGCTTGAAATATAACAAAGACTTCCAGGTTATAGACCAGAAAGATTGCCCAAGGATTCAGCAATACACCTGTGAATGAATGCGGCTGCTGCTGGCGTGGTGCCTTCACTCACCAGCTGGACACAAGGGGCACAGATCTCAAGGCAGCTGAGAAGATTTCCTCTCTGATTTGAAGACTTGATCATTTTCAGGTTCTGCCCATTTCCTATGATGCAATTGCTTGCTTTGTTGCTTCCTGCAAAATTTAGATTTACAGTCCTATAACCTGCTTCACCTACTGACAGCGTCATTAAAAAGGTGACTGTCTCTCTGTCTCTTCAGAGTATCTTGGAATCCAGTCCAGCTGTACCTGCTGGTACTTCTCCAGTGACACCAGTGAGCGCTGGGATGAGCTGAAAGGGGAGGAAAGAGATAGATCGCTCGGTGGACCTGCTTCTAAAAAATGCTTTCTAATCAAGGGGCAAAACCTCCGTTTTACAGGTGGAAGATTACAGTTTAAGTTCAAAGCGTTATACAGTGTGGTGTCTAATGTGGGTCTCAGCAGCAAATAGATTCCTAGAGAAAATCTACACACAATAAAGATCTAAATGCTCAGAGGCAGATACTGAGGAGTGGCATGCAGCTGTAATTGCTCCTGAAATCAGTGGAGTTTTACGGATAGAACAGAGGAAGGACTCCTTCCACAAGAGAATGTGCTGACAATAAATCAGCAGCGAGTGTTGCAATTACTGCCCCACGCAGCGTGATGCTTTGCTTGATGCTCCCTCCACAGCACAGAAATTCTATTGATGGTACTTCTCACAGTGGCACTGGAAAAGAAAACAACAAAACAAATTCAGCTGCACAGCAGTTTTGGCACAAGGAAAGATCCAGAGAACTGCCAGTCTGCACTTCAATACAAGATTCTGACCAGGAGGAAAATGAGTCATGCAAAGTCTGGAGCAAGACATGGTATAATGCTTTCATATGGCCCCAGACAGAATTATAATTCCTCCCATCAGCTCTTCCTGCTGACATCAGCTTTCACATTGGTTTGGCCTAATAATTAGAAAAGTTCTTAGAACTTAACCAGAACATCATTGTTCCCATGGAAAACACCCCACTGCTCCTGTGATGGGAAATAGCTTTTTTCCTCTTCTCTTTTGAAAATTTTACTGCTGATCTGGCTAGGCCAGGCTCCAAGTCTAAGCTAGGTTTCTGCACGCTTTTACAGCACTGGGTTCACATGGGCATCTCCCACTGCTTCTGAAATCAGCCAGAGAAAATGAGCCTTTGTAGGGAGCAAGGGGAAATGTGTCAGAAAAACAAGAGTAGCAGGGAAAGACCCCTCGCGCTGCCCTCCCTGCCCCAGCTCCCATCCCTGGCTCCACCCTGCTGGGGAAGGAGCAGCCCTGGGCCCACAGCATCCCAGGTGATGGCAGGCCATGGAGAGCTCCATGAGGATGCAGAGAAGGGCAGGCCCTGTACTTCTGCCTGGTGGTGTGGGCACAGCCGCACCCGAAGCTGCTGTGCTGGAGCTGTGCTTGCCTCAGGTGGTGACAGGATTCGGTTCTGTGCCTTCACGGGTAGGATTTTCATGTCAGAAGCTTGTGTGAGCTTCCAGCAGTAAGTCATGTCAGCGGCTGTCAGTTAACTGTCCCATTTACTTTTGCATGATCTTATACAGATTTGGAGACTGCAGCTCCCAGCTTTAAGATGGTAATAACTCTTTCGCAGCTTAAAATAAAAAACAGTAAACCCAGTGAAGGACACAGTTAAGCAGTAAACCAGCTTAAACTCGGTATGTTTAATTTGCTTTTCTCACCATCCATCATGTCATCTTGGGAGAACCGAAAGCATCTTAAAATAATTTGAAGAGTGAGAATTTTCTGGAAGGCTACTTGCTTTAAAATAGATTTTTAATTCCTGGGCTCCAGCAGTATTACCAAATCACTCACTTTGCACACTGACCTCTGCCACACTGCCAAGGAACTGTTGTTCATTTTCATTTTAAGGGCTCAATTCTGGATCCTTCCAGCCAGAGAAGCAGTATTCTACTTCTCGCTGTTCCCCTGGAAGAGTTACTTAGACCACATTACAGGCTTAGAACACCTAGACAACAGATTTTAGCCCTCTGTATGGACAGAAACTAGTTTGACACATTGTTTGGGGGAATTGTGTGCTTGTTCTGATGAGGGCTGAGAAGGAGGATTCCTTGCTGGGCCACTTAACAGAGCAACAATCCCAGTAGTGAGTCATCGGCATAAACAACATCCTTCAAAGTGAAGTATAGTTTCCCATTGTGAATACAAATTTCCCTTCTCATTTACTTGAGACACAAGAAAGAAAAAAAAGTAATTTGTAAGAAGTGCAGAAGTAGCACGAGTTGCCTGTAACCCAGCACCAAGGAGATCAAATTGCTCTACAATTAACTCTCACGTGAAGATGGCTGTGAATGCACGCAGAAACAGAGGCACGGACAGACCGTGTGCTGGGCTGCAGAGCGCCAGCAGCCAGGAGTGCGAGCCCACAACAGCGGGTGTCACTGAGGTTGAGGGGCTCCTCTGGGATGCTGGGCAGCTGTGGTCTGCAAACACGGGAGTGCTCACTGTCTCCTGTTACCTGTCACGGCCCTGTCACCAGAGCAGCAGGCAGAAAGGACAGACGGCCCCTCTTAAGCTGATCACTTAAGCAGTCCCAATCCCTATCAATCAAAACAAGACAGGTTTACTTAAAATGGCTTAAGTTATAGCTACTCACTAACCCAGAGGATTTGGGCAGAAGCATCTTAAAGGCACTCTTCTGAACATCTCTGCAAACAATCTGAGGATGTGATAACATCTGGCAGGAGACGGTGAGAAACCACTGGGAGGGGTCAGCGAGGGGAGGGAGGACGAGGAGACAACAACCCTTGGGCTTTTCCAGCACAACTGCATCCAGAATCAGGTGTCTGATCACGGCTTATCACAGCAGACGGCCTGAGTCACTTGGGCAAGCAAAGTGTCAGACAGGAAAAGAGCACTTACTGCCCCTAGGTAAGTGCACACCTCTTGTGGACCTCACACCAGGTCCACAATTTTGGAACATTAAGCAGAGAAAGCACAGTTAACTCAGTAATTTTGCAGGGTGGAAAAATACCTGGAGATGATGTCTCTTCGAGTCCCACTTGAAGCTAAACTCAGACAAACCTCTCCTACACCAGAACAAGTATGTTCAAACTAATTTTCACCTGTCCTTAAATGTGTGCATCAGTTTAATTCCCACATAGACAAAGCGTTCGTTACCCTGTAGACACCATGCATTCTGCAGCAAATGGTACTGACTCCCACCATGAAAGCAGCACTGAGAAGCACACCCAGACACAGGTCTAGCTTTGGTTCTCACTGTGCCGTGGAAGAAGTATCGATCTATTGGTGACAACTTAGAAAGCAAAACAAAATAATAACCCATGGAAAGATTTTAGAAACCTTTGCTGTGTCTTCCTAACACTGACGCCCGCCCAGATCAGCTCCGTGGAAACCTTCACAACTGCACAGAATGAGAGCCTTTATCAGGATAGAAAAAAGATTGGAAAAACCTGGAATATGATCTTCAGGCATTGTTTTTAAATAGTGCCATTGGCATAACGTGGCTAATTTCTGAGAATCGCAGTTTTGAAGAGGCCCTTCTCTAGAAAGCACCAAAGACCACTGAGATCACATCAGTGGGGAACACTCAGGAACACAACTCCTACGCACGAAGCAGAGAAGCGCTGTGATTACAAATCTCAAATAGCGCACACAGCACTGAGGTTCACAGTTGGTGGATGCCTTCTGAAAACTCTCGTGTAGGAAAATGAATGATTTGCCATGCTGTAAGAGCAGCCTTTTGCATTATTTGTCATTCCAGAAACGCTGAGACCATACATCATGTGTGCTCATCCAGTGTGAGACGAAGTTCCTCAGACCACACTGAAGTGTGAGACAGCCTTTCATGCTTGTGCAATCAGCTCTTTCATACCTACACTCAGTGAGAAAAATGCAGGCACACGTCTACCTGCATCCAAAACCTGGAAGCACGTCCCTGATGTAAAAGTGTTCACATGCATTATTTTGTTCTTTACTGAGCTGGCGCTGATTTTAGCATACAAGACATACTCTACACTGAAGCCAGTTGATTTCTTGCATTCTGCTACAGAGAAGCTGATGAGAGACTCTTCTACAGGTCTTTATAGGAAGAATTTTTATGAATTTATTGGAAACCTTAAACATGAGCTCAGTATATTGTAAAAGCCCATATATTCATTCTTTGAATCAGTTCCACTTCCTTTTGTAGGAAAGCCTGACAGAAAGATGTTCTCCAACATAAAAATAAACAGCAGCTCCACCAGTTACCAAATATATGAGATTCACAATGCAAATCTCTGAAGGTTCAGTTATAGCTACCTGCTGGATTTACACCTCCCGTCTGAGCCAGCACAATATGCTGTATTCCACCCATAAATGGCATTAAAAGCCAAAGCTTGTGTCTTGAACAGCACCTGGCAAGGAGCTGTGAGATAATACAGGCAATGGAGCTTCAGTCCATTATGCCGTGTGGAACAGACTCACAAAACCAAGCGAACACCTCGTTCTGCTGATGCTGCCACTTCCACACGCAGCATTACATCCTTCCTCGAGATGGCAGTTTGCAATGAGCACAACATCCACATCCAAAAGGCACCGGTTAAGTGTGTCCTAGAGCACTGCAAGCTGTGGGTCTTCATCAGAACAGCAGAAATCAGCTCGTTCCTTTCCTCGTTTCACAGTAATTCTTTTCTGCATTAATATGAAACTTTTTCTTTCTACTGATTTCCTTTGAGTGTCCTTAAGGTTCCTTTAAACTTCAAAATTACTCGGGAAATCTGGGCTTGCTGACATTACTCTGTACGTTAGGAATCCAAGGGAGTTCATTCTTTGTGCTGGCAAGCCTTCAAACTATCTTGATTTTATCAGCCATAATTCATGCTTTGTTCACAGGACAAGGTTGTTTCTTTTGTATTATTTTGAGTCATCTCTGGAAAAAATCACCTCTCACTAAAATGTAATAAAATATGAGAAGAGATTATGACTTATTAAATTAAGCCAAAGCATACTCTGTATTTTGGTATAGTACCATCCCTGGAGGGAAAGCAAATACATTTTCAAATGAGTTCTGCTTCCAATTAGGCAGCAAAACAAGTACCCACATTTCCAAAGACGCACAAGATGCACCACGAGCACAGCAAACTGACAAAGTCAGCCGTAAGCAGCACCACAGACATTGCAGGGTGTTGACAGCCCCAGCCAAGGCTGTGAGCAGCACAACACGTTGGCTGTAATTTTTTGCTCCAGTCCTCCCCCTACAAACTGTGCTTGCTCTGCATGTATTTTGCTACAAGGGTGAATCTGGAAGAAATGGTAAAGCGTTTTTCATAGGCATCTTAATTCACACCTATAAACAGCTTAAGAAGAAAATGCCCTGTCTGTTGGACCTGAGCCTTGTATCACTGTGGGTCACTTATTTCAATTATATAAGCCTGCAACATTAAACCTCCACCATTGGAACAAACAAGGAGTTCAGTCATTGAATTTAACAGTGGCAGGATCAGACAAGTATTTACATTCAGGCTCTCAGGAAAATGAAATAAGATATAAAAAACATATATATCAGTTAAGCATTCAGTGCCCCAGTATTAATAACCTTTAAAAAATATGTCAAATACACACAGCATGGGAGATGACTCAGCAGCTACTAGATTTTCAGAACAGATGGAGCATCGCTGTCCCCATACGAGAGATTTCTGTACACCTGCTTCTTGCTGAAGACACTCGTTCCAGTCATGGAAGCAAAAATTTTCTCTCCAAAGCTGGCTTTACTAATAATAAGTGTGAAATAAGGATATTTCTCAAGGGGATTTTCTAAATTTAAAATGCATTCTGCTTCTTAACACCTCCTATGCTACTGAATGCTTTAGCCTACCACAATCTAAGTGCAGTAATTAAGTGTAAGTGTAATTGTTACAACTGTCTGGGGTAGGACAAAAGCAACTGTCAGGGAACTGCCACGTCCCCATGCTGTCCTGCTTTCCAGCCCTTAAGTAATGGCTGTAGGACTGAATTATTCCTCCTGCTTCCCCACCCACCCCCACCCCCAATTCCACTCCAGCATATTGAACTTGACTGGTGGTACCATGACAAATGTTAGTTACACTCCAGTTCAGTCTCCCTTCAAAAAAGCAGAAATATGCCATAATTCTCATTACGCAACCACAAAAAAATCTCACCCAACCCCACCAGTATTTAACTTCCTCGATGCCTTTAGTTGCAATACTGGTTAAGAGACAAACTGTGATGTCTGAATGAAGCCAAATGTTTCATTTCCTTATGGATTTTGCATCCTCTGTTCACTCAGCGTGCAAAGCAATGACCACTTCTACCCTAAAAATAAGACCACCATCCAGATTCTTTGACACTACTCAAGCTGATCTGCTTTGGCTCTATTGCTTTATTTTCCAAATTTTTATATGGAGGCAGTGACTGCGGAATAAAACCAGGAATCATTTCAAGGAGTAAATATTGGGGCTTATATTTAATCCCAGGGCATTTGAGACGGGCCAGTAAGCCAGCAAACAGCAGCTCTGCAGAGCTGCCCTTCTCCATGCTGCCGATGTCTCCCAGCCCCTTGGCTGCACTGCAGCTGGAGCTTTGCCAGCCCACCCAGGGGCAAGCATCACTCCAAAAATTGCTAGTGCCTGCGGATTGCTGGGCCTAAGGATGGGGAGATGGGGCTTGGAACACCAGCAAGAAGTGTGTGAAGTCTGGGAGCAGCCAGCAGTTCAGGCAGCAGGCTGGGGAGCAAATTCTGGGACTGAACAGTAGGGATGGCCCAGTGCTGGAGTGGCTGCAGGCAGCACAGAAGACCAGGGCTGTGGGCGCAAGGAGAGTGCTTCGGCTGCATGCACAGAGCAAGGGGCCCTTCCCACACATCCCCACCCTCATCTGGGCAAGGTCATTCCTGCCTCCTCCTCCCCTCCTTTTCCAGCCCTCCACCCCTCCCCAGGGAAGCAGTGGCACAGAACACTGGCAGTTGTGCCCTCCATCCTGTATCAGGAGTCCTGACATGATCCTGCTCAATGAATCTCAGTGGTAGATACAATCATCCATCCTTATTTCATTAGTTTTGCTGCTCTGAGAATGGCAGGCTGGTTTTTCCTGTAGCCCTTCTGAATTTCATACATTCTTTTAACTCTCAGTATTTATTTTCCCTCTGGAGTCTGAAGTAATCTGAGAGAGCACCAAGCTGCTGCCCCATTATAAGCCCCAGTTCCTCTATCAGCGCAGTCCAAACCTGCTTCTTATTGTGCTCGCTTCTGTAATGGAGATGGGGGTTTGTGCAAGCTGCCAGCCAGAGACTGATGATACACAAGATAGGTACTTTCTGCCCAGTAAAAAGAAATATTATTAGCCAGTGCACATTTAAGAGCAAAAATTGCTAGAATTTGACTGAACTTTTCTAGCTTCTCCATTTAAAGTGACCCAGAAAGACAAGGGAGACTGTTGCTGCATGACCACCGATACGAAGGCAACTCCTGGGAGAAAAGAGCCAGCACGTTAATGTGGATAAGGCAATACTGGTCAAGGGCAATTTGGTGCAAGTCCTTCTCATGTAAGTGCACTGAAATTTCTAATGCTCGCACAGATTAAGTGGACATTACTTGAAGTCACATTTGGAAACTCCCTGCCTACCAAATTGCCCGTCACTTGGTCATTAGTGGCAAAGTTCAAAAACATTTGCTGTAAGTCCACTGAAATATTGTTTCAGAGCTTTGGTGCTTTACTCAACAAAAACAATTTTCTCATTTTTAAATGCCCTGCCAAGTGTTCTAACAACTGTAGCTACAGATCATGTAACTGAAACCCTTCCTAATGTGAGCTTGAGAATTTTTACTAGCTCTAAAAACAGCTGGTCATGAATACACTAGTCAGAAAAGAATGCAAAACAAAACTAGTAAAAAAAGTGTTGATTGGTAGCTCTCTCACGGGTATATTTAACCATTTCTTAAATATGTTTTGCCTGTCTGGAAGTGAGGATATTTACATTATTTATTTCACAGTGATCTGGAAAAAAAAAAGAACCCAAATTCCTAATGAAATGCATTTGTTTCTGACAGATACCACTAAACTGAAATCTGGTATATGTTCTTAGACAAAAAGTTTATTAATTTTGGCTGTTCTGGGAGGAAACAAAACTCCTTGAAGACGAGTCTTAACCTCAAAAATCTTTCTGAATAGATTTCAGGGATCTGTCTTCTGTAGTTCTGTGTGTGCATGTACATACATGTGGGTGCAGAGGTGAGGGTGTGTGTGCACAGAGAAAACACAGAGCCTGACTGTGTTCATCCACAGAAGTGGATAAGCATCCTTGCACTGATTTCAATGGTATTTGCTCAGACTGTACAAGCCCAACCTATTCTCTCATACAATCTACAGAAACCATTCATTGGTTTCGCTGGGATCTGGATTGATTGCTAGCTTTGATTTAGAGCACTAACATTTTTAGCCACTCATACCTGGACATGTGTAATGGCCAGGAACCCACTCTGAGCACTCTGTCATCTCAGCTTCAAGGGCAATACAAAAATGTGCTCAGAACAACAGTCAGCAGCACTGGCAAACTGACTTTACCATATCTCTGACAATTATTGTGCACGTGAGCAGTGCACCTTTTCACAGTGCAGAACTTTATTAGCCTGCAGTGATAGACTAACAAAATATGCCTTTTGTTCCTATCACTGCCACAGTAAGTATGAGCAGATTTTGCATGTCTCATGTTTTAATGAACAGTCGAAGGTTATTATAAAACTTATAAAATAGGCTATAAGAGAGAATCTGAAATAAGCTCCCTGCCCAAAGGCTGGGACAGCTGTACTGAAACCATTCGTGGCCAAAACCAAACCTGTGCTGTAGTATCTTCATCCCTTTCTATTTATACTGTTCGTGAGCATCATTAGCTGGTAGCAATACAACACAACTCACCTTACCAGTAAGGAAGCAGTGGTTCGTACTGGTTAGCAAGTATCAGTGGCTGCTGAAAGAAATCATTATACTGCAAAACTGATCATATCCCTTGAACCAGTTCTTATTGCACATTGCAGAGGGTGTATCGAAGAAGAGTATCTGAATGCTTGAAATGCGATAAGGAAACTGATTAGCACTACTGACATCGAACAAAGAGGTCAAAGGGAGAAACCCCTTTCAACTCCTCATCAGCTCTTAGCAAATGAGTGCCAGATCCCACACTCGCAGCTTAACGGCACCATGGAAACCAGCCCAGGTGAGCTGCTACCCATTGCAAAAATCTGTGTTAATCACATGCATAAGGATGGCAGAAATGCTCCCTGGGCTCCCTAGTGCAGCGAAACAGTGTGACATAATGACATTTGCAGGATCCTATAAGCATAGCAAGGAAAGATTAGGATTTCCTTCAGTGATAATTAAGATACAGAACAGAAACACGGTTAGGGTAAGAAGAGGTTAAAATAAGGAGTGAAAACCTACACCGCTGTATCTCAGAAGCCTTCCACTCTGGCCTTTCAGCTCTTTGCAATAATTTTTCAGAGCGCTGCTCAGTGCAGGCCAGAGAGAATTTTTTATGAACTCCTGAAAATAGATTTAAAATTCACAAAGTCTCCTAACAACCGGTCTGCTTCCTGCCACTCTCCGGTATGGTCGTTTTTCAGCTGAGAACTCAGCAAAGCTCAACAGACTGACATATGGCCGTGACTGGGCTGCTAAACACCCTCTGATGTTGAGGAGATGATATTCTACAGCCTTTGGCTTCTATGATTTTTAGCGGATTCAGATCTAAGCCTCTTTTGCCCTTTCAAATCCACCAGAAAAACGTTACCGAGATGTGTCAGTACCATCTACCGTTGGTAAGTCAGTATTGCACCTGAAGCTATTTTTCGTGCTTTTTGGGCTGCTGCTTATTTATTTTCCCAGATTATTTATTTACCTTGTAAGGCAAGATTAGTACAAATAGAGGCCACTTAAGCAGAGGCTGTGACATCAACACGCAGGAATTTGCACGTGAACACACCGTGTGAGCCTGGGCTGAGAGCAGGGGAGGTGGAACAAACGCATCGGGCTGTTTTGGGAACAGCTTCTCTCCCCAGCAATACTCGCAACAACAAATACGTTCCCCACTGATGAACGGAGGAAAGATCTTTTATCACTAATTTAAGTTCACCGAAAAATCTGACGAGCTCTTTTTACACACAGAAGTGGAGCGGCGAGGTCACAACATCTCTCTGGTAAAAATCAGCATAGCTCCAGGGACCTCCGCTCGGGTGGATCTGAGCCAATTAACTCTGCCTTGTGTACAGAGGGCTGATAAGTGAGCCCGTGCTGGGGATTAAGTCACCAATGAGAGCACGCAGAAGGCCAACTTTTATCTGCTGCTGTTTGTGAGCAAAGATGAAAAGACAGTTGGTCAAGCAAACCAAAGTGCTGGGCTGGAAGCCAACTGCTGTAACCTCACTGACACCGGCAGTCACTCCAGATTCACGTTTGCAAAATGGAGGCTGCAACCCAGCCTTCCTCCTGCAATTCCATCTGACCTAGGTACATAACTTTACTGACACAGCTGTGTAAAACTGCCTTGCCAGAGGGTCTGCATAGAGCATACACTCACAGCACTTTACATCCGTTGTTTTTTTCCATCTGCGATAGCAGATCTTGAACGAGCCTTTGCAGTAGATCTCAAGTTTAAGCTATTTTATCAGCATCCTCCAAGCCGCCTTTTTAAAGGATTCATAGACAAATCTGTAATAGCTCTGCAGTCACTGTGTGCTGGCCTTCCACACAGGGAAAATGGAATGACCACCACATTGCTGCTCCCCATCTCTGCTGGTTCATTTTCCTTTCAAAGATGGGTCTGATCAGGACTGCCTTTGCTCTGACGATGGCTGCTGCTGGGCCTGCAGGGACTGGCCTGCACCTCCAGCTTCCCAATCACTGCACAGTGCAAACACGGGCTGAGGAAGTAGGGGTGAACCACTTCATTTTAGACAAACAGTCTGTTCAACCTGTCCAGATTTCAGTGACTAATAATGTCTGAAAGACTACATATTTTTTTTTTAAAGCCTTCTTTGTTGTTACGTTTATTTTTCATTTCGCAAACGTTTCCCTGATCTGTTTTTGTATAGGGGGCTCTGCTCATCTCAGGAGCCTTTCCCTATACTCACCTCAACTGCAGCTCACTCCCAACAGACACTTCCCTGTCTGCTGCTCCTCAAGACACGATCACACACTGAATTTCTTTTTCAGATGCCTTCTGCTGACAGTCCAATCATCCTGAAACCAGGCCAAATGCTCAGATTTTCCTGCTTCCGATGAGCTGACTGCACCAACTCCCCAGCCACATGGCTCAGCTTTTTTCTCTCTTTGTTTTTATTCTGTTACTCTCATTCTCAAGGTCACCTGCCCCTTCATGTAGAATATCCCAGTCCTCTTCTACTATTGTGCCCACTGAAAGTTACCAGTGACTTGCTGGAAACCCTATTTGTCTGCTGAGGACATTAATGAATATATTAGAGCGGGATCTGTTTTACGAATAACCTAGGATGTATGAGAAACTTCACTATTAGCTTTCCTGCAAGCTGATATTCTTCCTTTCTATGGTACACAGGTTTGTCTCTCATTGAGCCAGCAGAACAGCCACATGTAATGTTTTTAGTAGTTTCCCATGTAGCAGATATCAGATACATTAATAAAACCTAGGAGATGTGCCACATTTTCCCTGTCTGGGAAAATGGTGGGTCTTAAAAATAATAGTGTGAAAAGACCCAACATTGATAAAAATTTTTTGCATTGTATTCCATTTCTCTTTCCTTCCCTCCCACTTTCATACTATTCTTTCCTCTTAAGTTTATTCATAAGCCTTATGTGCCACTGGTGCAAGTTGAGCAGCTCTATAGTTACTACTCTTAAATGTAGCTCATTTTTATTTGCTGTTCTCCAATCACAGTATGGTATCCCATTTGCTCGTTAGTTAGATATGCCTGGGATAAAGAACTTCACGTGTTCAGTCTCTTGGAGTTCTGGGTCAAAAAGTACCTCACCCCTTACTCCCCCCTAACTCCCAGCTCCCCCCACGAAAGTGCACAGAGCTCTCCAGATTTTGCTGTGATAATTTCTGTTTTCCACCTCTGCCAATTTCTCCTTTCCACCTCTGCCAATAGCTTTTATACTCCTCAGGGAGGGGGAACGCAGGCTGTTTGCTGTTAATTCCTGTTGCAGTCAGAGCAAGCCTACAAATTCTGGTATAGTGAAGAGATGCATCACTCAAAGCAGGCTGACACTGACTCACACTGTCCCTTGCACGGACCACAAACTCCTTGTGCACGTCTATGGAAACCTAGCTCTTTTCAGAACTCAGTCCCCTTGTTAACTCATACTCAGCTGCTCAGCCAATTGAAATGTCCTCAAAACAGCCAGCAGGCTCCAGTTTGGACTCAGCATCCTCAGCCTTCTAGTGTTTTTTACTTATCCACCCCTTTCTGCTTTCTTGTCAGCTTGGAAGTCCTTTTCCACAAGAACCTCACTGTCACCAGGCTCTTCCTTCCTCCAGAAAGGATTCAAGGGCTCTCCCCTCTCATTTTCATTTACTGTTAATATCCTAATGTAATTCTTCCCCAGACCTCTATAATAAGATCAAGGTCATCCCAAAGTATATATATGTATTAATGCTCCCTGTCTCCGGTTAACTCTTTCATGGGCAATGCAGGATTTTTGTATATGTGGTCTCAAAAATGTACTGAAGAGTGAACTGAAAGTGGTTGACCATGAACTTCTTATTATTGCATCATAACACGATGGGTATTTACTAAAGAAAGAAAGCACTTTGCTGTTGACTGAAATGTTGTTCATTAACTTCTTTTCCATCTCTCATGTTTTAAACTGTGCCGAAACACGGAGAACATGTTACATAAACCTCTGTTGAAAAGCAAATATTTTTTAAAGGAACTGGTTATAACCGATCTAGTCTGAAGCAGCTACTGTAAAGGAGCAATGGAGGTGCCTCTGTTCTGACATCACCGTGTTTAGGTAGACGAACACGACAGCCATGATCACATCAGGAGCAGCTTCCAGGCAACCACTAGCTTTAAGCCTCCTGAGAAACAGATGGGTCTGTGCATCATCCCTTCCTCAATGACATACTGTTGTATTTTTTTCATAAGCCTTGCTTATGAAATCTTAATATTCAAACAAGTTCAGCCTTGCACCTAAAACTTTAGTCCATATTTCACAAAACCCACACAAAGGCCAGGAAAAGCCCTACCCTTGGCACTCAGCGGCACTGCATGGTCTTAGAAGTCCTTCACGCTAAGGCAATACTTTTCACCTACAGATCTCGAGATACATCACTGAACAGTTACTCAGCTTCCCTTATTTCACACACAAATAAACTGAAGTTGAGACAGCTGGTGCTTCTATTCACCACTGCAACGCTGGTGATAGTCTTGCTTTAAGTCGGCGGTTTGCCCAGATGATCTCCAGAGATCCCTTCCAAACAAATTTTTATGACTCAGTGACTCAATGGTTAGATTATCCAGGTTCCCCGTTGGCTGCTCTCATTTCCCTGGTGCCAGCACAGCCACTCATTGGATCTCTGTTAGCCTAACTCATGGGGTTAGTCTGCCAAAGAACTAACCTTACCATAATGAATGATTCATTTGCTGCTGGCATCGCTCCCTGCATCACTTCGCCTCTTGGTGAGATAAATGACGGAGGAATGCCAGAGAAGGGTGAGAGGCTGCGGCTGGAACAGGGGTTGGAACGTCCCCTTTCAGCGGCAGCGAGCAGCTACATCAGCCGACTGGCAACGTCAACCCGTGCCTTTGGGCAGACATGGGAATTGAGCCTGCTCCATGCTCCACGCCTGCCCCGACCTGTCACAGCGTCACAGACATGGTTGAACACTTCCAATGGACATCTGCCAGGCTGCCCTGAGCTTGCTGCGGGTGGGAAGCGTTAGGCATGGTTCTTGGCATTCAGTCCACAGCCATGGAGCAGGGGCTGCCAAACACTCAGCAGTGGCAGCCAGTGAGCCCATTGCTAAATACCTGCTACTAGCACCATCTCCTTAATTCTCCGCCAGCACGTTCCCCATCTCACTGATGATACAGCCCCCTGAATTCAGAATATGCCTCTCTGGGGCACATGACATGTATGGGTTTTGCATAGCTTACTAACAACTAAAAACTAGAAGTGTGAGAGACCTTGGCTGCAGGTGCAACATGCTTAGCCCCATGCACGGTGTCTCTTCCAATTCCTAACGATCCTAAATCATTTTTTGTTTGCCGGCTCAGGTTCTTTTACCCTAGTAACTTCTCTGTGAACTCATGGACAACTTTCTCCTTTCATTTCAGGTCAGATTTCTTTGATCTTTCTTTGAGTCGGTTTGCTCTTCCATCTTCCTACCATAAGCTTCTCATAGTATTCTGCAAGTCTTCTTAACACTGTCTTGATTTCTGTTTTATATTTAGTAATTTTTCACTCTGCAGTTCCTTCAAACTTGGTCAGACTGGTTTCCCAACTCAAACCCTCTCCTTTATACATCCAACAGCCTGAGTACAATCTTTAGGGTTAGCAATCCCACATTGTCCCTGGTCTGAGGGAACAGCACTGGTAAGCCAGACACTAAGTGAGAAGAGCATTATTTTAAATATTTACCAAAGTCCTGGGCTTCTTCTGTTTAATTAATTTCCCCTCCTGCAATTCTTTTTGCAGACTTAAGTTGATGGGAAGTTTCAATTTGTGGTGTTCGAGATCAAAAATAGAAAGCTCTCCAGGCCCTGTCTTGCTCTACCACACATACCAAGCACTGTGGCTCACTGCTCCAATGCTTTTTCTACAAACACTGTTGCGTCCTCTCCAGTGTTTTCGGTAAAGACAAACTGGATGGGGACAGAGTGGAAACTGAGTATGGAAATAGCTGCTTAGGAAATATCCTAATGTGTGAGCACTCCTGCCTCAGAATAAGCAGTTCCATGTTCAGCTCCAGCTGTAGAAAGAGCTCTTGGACTTGAATAGGGGAAGTCACTCCTGAATAACATACAGTGCCATTATGTTGGAGCCAAACATATCTTCTTACAAAGACATACTTCCTAAGGAATTATCACTTTTTCTGGATGTATCTGGGAACAGCTTTGGGGCGAGTTACAGTTGATTTCAGAACACAGAAAAGGTTGAGGAGCATATATTCCTTGGTGAGAAAACAGTCCCAACAGTAGGACCCAACTGTGACTGAGATCTGTATATCCTAATTTAGTTTATTATTTAGTGATGCAAGAAAGAAAGATTTCCTTCCCCCTCCCCCCCCCCATTGTTATATTATAAAGATACAAAACTGTTCATTTTACATTGAGTGGAATTTTACTTTCAGCAAAACCGAATAGAAATTATTTAATCATTCACCCTCTATTTACCTTTGATATCAAAGCAAAGTTAGCACAGGCAGCTTTCTGATGCATGTAAAACAAATCCCACAAGAGACCATTCCAGGATTTTAGGGGAAATTATTTGTATCATTATTATTCTACTGGGCTGCCTGCAATTTGAGATCAAATCCCATACATTTTCCCCCCAGTATCTGCAATGACTTCCAAAATTATGCAGATGATTATTTTATTAGCGTGTACCCAGATGGTAGACTGCCAGACCCAGTTACTGTCACTGCATCGAGCTCTCTGTAATGCAAGAATTACTGAGAAAACAGTGCATTTAGCCACTGGTTATATAAATTAAGACCAAATCAACACTTATAAACTCAATTCAAGCAAAATCAATAAAAGGTATGTGAACTATCAGATTAGCAACATCAGACAAAATGTTAACAATAATCTCTTCATTTAAGATGCCTAGCACAACACTCAAACATGGGAAATGTCTGACTGCTGTGCCACAGCATCATTTCTCATTGACATTACTTAAAGTTAGCTCTGTTAAAAGCAGTTCATCACTGGTCTTGCAATTTACTCTACAGGCATACCCTAGACCAAATCTGAAATACAAGGACGTAACTGCAAGGCAAATTACAGCAAATAGGGAAAAATGCACATTCACTTTAAGAGATGGTATTTATACTGTAGCAATCAGGTGCATTTATGGCATTTTCCATACAAAATGGTAATGCTGTTTATTCAAAGATTATATTTTGTTTAAAACACAATGTTTGTCTCTTCCTGCCTCCAAGGGATGACTACTCAGATACTCCTTGTAAAACCATTTTGGATATGAAAAGCACTGAGTATAATACCAGCTGTGAGGATAAAGTACTCAGTGTATTGTAAGATTATTTATCAAATCACAAAGCTACAGAACTGCAAGGCTGCAAAGAACCTCCAGAGATGATGCTGTACAATGAGGCTGGATCAAGAATCCGGCACGCATGTGGGCTAGTAAGCTCTTTGCAGCAGACAGCTATCAGAGTCCCAGATATTTTAGCATTTCTTCTCGCCCCAGGATCTTTCTGGTTTCTGCTTGTTCCCCTACTCTTTTCCCTGCATTGATTTCTACCTTCAGGTGTCCATCTCATTTCTCTGGTCTCTTTCAGCAGCTGTGGACTCCTGTCTTCTGGCACCATCACCAGCCCTTCTGTGGTAGCCACATGGCCAGCAAATCTCAGACACGTTTGCCCAGACAACACAGTATTTCAGCCTGATTGGGCACAAAGACCAAGTATGGTCTGACGTTTCCTGCCTGCACTAAATTTTGGACCTCCCTCTCGGATGGGGTGCACAGACAGATTGCTGTGGAGGAAGGTGCTGGCAGAAATCATCTGTCTTGCTCTACTGGACTGTGACTTGTAAGCAGAGGACTGTGACAGTGTTTACTGCTTGGAAAACTGCTCCTCGTCTTCTTCAGAGAGGGGCAAAAGGCCAGCTGTGGCCCACGGGCTACCAGCTTAACAAGATGGGATAAGGCATGCTCCAAAAGTGGGAAAGCATAGTCCGCAAGTGCAGAAATCAACACATTAAGGAGGTGGCAACCTAAATACATTTAATGCTGTTTCCGAAATCTGTTTTCTATGTTTTCAGACATCAGTAGGAAGATAGGAAGATTGTAGCATTGAATCTGGATGAGTCAGAAGCAAAGTGTTATATTAAAATCTGTATGCCACAGAGGCTTGTGAACACAGGTCTTTTGTTGAAATGTGCCATATATACTATATCTACAGATTTGGTTTAGCTTTACACCTAGATTCTTCTGGCACAGCTGTTTGCATTAAGAAAGTCAAGCATGATGACAGGTATGATAGCCAGCACTGTCTGATACAAACGTGGGAAGAAGGAAGCAAAAGAAATCAAAGAAGAAAAATGTGTCTCCCCATTACTGCACAACAGCAAACAGTCCGGCCATACTCTTGCTGAAAGGAATTTGATGTCTTGGTCTGCTTTGCCTAATGAGCTACCAACATCAATCTGTCATCATCTGTATTATTTGAACTGGCCTCTGCTGACACAAGGTATATTCATATACTGGCCCTCCTGGGCACTTGAGAGTTCAAGTCCTGGCCAGTTTATACCACACTGAATGATAATGAGGGGCAACAGAATAATCATTGGCTTCATTCTCTCAGGGGGAGGGAAGAATGTTGTTGTAGAGATCTCCCCCAGCCAAGAATGGCTTTGGATTATAGAACAGGGAATACAAATTATTTGGTGCTATACGTACAAAGTCTCTAGCAGTTCTTTGCAGTGGTGCTTTAGCTCTCTGAAGTACATCTAATGCATCCGTCCATCTGTACTGGCATTTCATGAGCCTGAACTGAGTACAAGACTCTCAAGAACTTGCAGGGCTATATCACGAGAATAGAGATGAACACTGACAATAGTGGAGAATTTCAAGCAAAGAAAATCCCCTTTTGTTGCTTTTTTCTCTACCTGTTCCTATGATACACACATAATTAATATTGCAGAATATTCTATAACAGTACTTCTGGTGCACTCAGAAAATGATTTCCTTTGGAAATACCTATTGAGTGAGATTTCAGATTGGAAGATTTCTAACCAACACCCAGCAGTTCTCTCAAAAACTCAGTCCTTTACTTGGATAATTGCCTGACAGCGTAAGAGAAACTTCATACAATGAAGCAAATTGTTTTGTCACAAAACTTGAGGCAAATGGCTTCTTCTATATTCTTATCTGTGCAAAGCTAACAAAAAATCTTGTTTCCTTCTAGAAAGCATCTGTGAATTGCCACATCATAATCCCAGTCAAGTCTTATGCTCCAGCGATAACGCCCTTAGTCTTGCAGCTGGGTTCCAGGTGAATTTGACAGCAAGGTAAATATCAATGTTTGACACTAGTATTAACAACTTCTGTGTTAGGAACTCACAGGTTTCAAAATGTATAAACTAGACCTTCCTTCCCTTTCTGTAACAAGGAAATGTTATATGTTTGTTGGTGAAATGAATGAGAGGTAAAAGAACTTCCTCCAGTCATGGCAAAGACAATCTCAATTTCCAGACTTGTGCAATGGCTATAGAACAGTTTCCTCCCTCTTCAAACAAACCCAAGATGCAGGCAAGAGAGAGGACAGGACTAGCAAAGTGGTTTTAGACCAAACCACTCTTAGTAAGCAAAGAAGAAAAGGCCATCCCTAGGGCGGCATTGCTATTAATGCTCTTTAAGGTAGATGAGATAAATACCTGTCAAAATGGAAGTGAAGCAGACACAGCTTCAGGTAGTTATCAGATACTTTGACTTGTGAGATCCTAAAATGTTTCAATGCTAGTGCAGGCCTCTGTATAATAAATAGAGGTTTAAAGGTCATGTAACACATTAGTTTAGTTGTTGTGACAAGGGGAAGTTGTGACAAGGGGAAGTCCCTGTGAGATCTCAGACAGGTGATAGCCTCAAGGACAAGCTCAGAACCAAGAGTCTTTCTGAAGAGAATGAAAGCGACGTATTTGTCAGAGACATGACTGAATGGCTCAAAGAAACAGTGATGGCAGATGGGATGAGGCAAGATCTCGGTAAATGGCTGAACAAGAAGGTCTTGGTCAAGGCCTTGCAGACAAGATGAGAGAATTGAGCTTGATGGTCTCCTGAATGGAGAACCATGATGACAAACTTGGCAGACCAGATTGGGAGCAGGATAAGTGTCTGCACTGTTCAGGAGGTCGTCATATGGAAATCAGCACATATGAACATCTTGAATTACACTGACAGGTAAAACACAGGTTTCAGACATATTTGGCAGGAAGATTATGATGGAGACTCATACTGATTGTGTCACACGAGCGGAGCTGAAAAGATCAAGAAACAGACCTGGGTGTCAGAGAAAGAGTACTGCCAACAGCAATGAGGAGTGAAAATAATGAATGGAAAAATTAGAAACCAGTTGAGAGCAAAGATGTCAGCAGAATAAATGTGGTGATATAGCACAGGCAAAGGCTGAGGTGTCCACCAAAAACACTGTAGCCTCACCTTTGTGGCAGTGTGAGCTGTTTCTATCTGTTTTACTCATAACCTGGTGAGTACAAGTGGAGAACTTCGCACTAGCCTGTTACTTGCACACTTTATAGTTGGTAGAATTTCAGACCATTTATAGGTTTAGAATTTCTGGGCTGAATGTAAAGCATACAGCTCTCCTTTGGCATTACAAGACTTAGCAAATTCACAAGTGTTATCAAGAAAAAGGTGTCAACGTTCACCTCTTTATACAAACATGACATGAGATACTGTTTTTAATCAGCCCACGATACTTACATTCACATTTCCCTTTCTTTTAGACACTAAAGGGAAGGTCACCTGGGCACCCGTGTCTGTTCTGAGTGCCTCAAGCTTATTGCTCTTGACAGCTTGGAGTCCAGGTCTGCTGTGATACTGATGTATAAATTCAGCAAGGAAAGCTGGAAGTTTAACTACTTTGTTGTCACAAAGTTTTCTGCAATTTATGTCTAACATGTAACATTTCAAAACCTTAAGCAAAAAATGTCTATATAATTTATTTCAAACTGTGCTAACTTGGAGAGATCCACTTCCCCTATTGCAGGTATATTATAACATATTGCCTCCATGCTACTAAATTAAAATGCCCACATAGCTACAGTTTTTAGCGATGTGGTTGGGAGGCTGCAGACAGAGTGAATAAATTAATGATATAGGGACACGTAGCGGTGTTAAAAGAAAAAAACAAAACAGCCTTCCTGATCATCTGCCTCACTAAAAATAAATAACTTTAATTTTTAAAAAACTCCCTGGCTTGTCAGAATTATGTAAATCTAACTGGGATCTTGATTGTGTTTGTCATGCCCCTGAAGGAATGTTCCAAGGTGAGAAAGCATATTGGTCTGCCATCCTCCCACCTAGCCATTCCCTACTCTTTCCTGTCACAGCGTGGACTCTCCTGTCATTTATGCCAGCGAGTCTCCATGTGGAGATACATGCACTGCTTTCAAAACAGTAGCCCACTACAGGGAGGCAACAATTTCGTGTTCTTAGAGGAGACCTATTTTATTCAACAAATAACAAGCTAAAGATTGCCACAGCATAAGAATGAATGTACAGCTTTTTCTACCAACCTCAGTGCAAAAAGCACTTCCTTACAATGCCAAGAGTCAACCTGGTTTCTCATATCAAAAATATGTCATTGCAGCTGAGCATGTGGGAATCCAAGAGCACAGCAGGTTTCCCTAACACTTGCTACTAAATTTCAGGATTTAACTCAGCAAGAGAAGGTAACATGTGGAGTTGTCATGTGGAGTTCTCCATCAAAGAGACTAACGGCATCATAGGACACGACAGTCTCCAGACCAATTGTGAATTTACATCTTCTAATGTTCCTCTAAGTGGAAGGAATTAATGTGGCATGTTTCAATTTGCCTAGTAAGTGGAGTTTAAATTCACTTAGGTCGACATGCTTATCACCAAGACAAGAAAAGGTCATTTTGACCACAGGGTGTCTGTTTAATCAGTGAGAAATACTCTGTTTTCTGCTGTACAATCCACGCTTGGCTCACGCTGTTCAGCTCTGCAGTCTCTTCCCAGGTATCTTGCTTTATTTGCTCTGGGTTCTGATATGAGGCAGTGATCAAGGTGAGCGGCCACAGAAGCTGCAAACTCAAACTTTAGGGTAAGGACATAAAGCTTAACAAAAACCTTCAGTAACTGCTAATCTCTGATTTCACAGTTTCCTCCTATCCATCTTCAGCAAAGCTTTCCCACACCCATCAAACTGCGCAGGCATGGAACTGAGAGAGCCACGACATCCCTACTGAAGCCAAAATACCCCGTTGTTAAGAGTTGCGTGGCAACATAAATAGCTTTTGCTTTGATAAAAGGGTACAAAAAATATAAAAATTAAGGGGGGGGGCTTACATATCAGGACAGCGCAACACAGGGTAAAAGCCACACCAAGGGACTGAAACCCCTCAGCTCAGAAAACTGCTGTTGTTACTGGCTACAACATCAAAACGCATGGCAGGAAAAATGTGGAAATGGAGAGGAAAATTTAAATCAATCAAAAACTTTGCTAAGACAAAACATCTTATATAAGCTTCCCAGTGGGAAGAAAAGGAGAATAAGCTCTCATGTAACAAACGCTAGTTATGTCACTTGATGTACTTCTGGAAGGCACTCAAGTATTTCAGTGGCACAGACAATAGAAGAGCAAAACAGAGCAAGCCAGAACAGAACAGAAATAGGTTTGGTTGGCTTTGTCTGGGATGGTTGGTCAAAAATTAGAATTTCCATTCCAGTAAAAATTTCAGGATTCTGGACAACTTTTCACAGTCTTTCAAAAAATGTTGCTTTGAAACAACCCACAGTGAGTCCAGGAATCCCAAACCTTTTACTGAGTGCCATCTGGACTGCCTGACTTTTAAATTCCTCTCATGTTTTGAATAGATCCTTCTTCTTGACAATACTGAAGCACTTTACTAAAGTCAGTAAGTGATTTCAGAACACAGGAGTAACATGGTAAATAGCTATTATTTCCATTTACAGTGAAAAGAAAATAGAGATAAACATTAAAATCAGCAAAGTTCAGTGAAAAGGAATCTCTAGCTGGATACCCAAAGCTCGGCATTCAAAAACTACATACTATTTCTGCACATTTTACTTCTCACGGTAAGAAATTTCTCAACAGCAAATATAACAGCATACTGTGGTATATTATCAGCCCTCATTCTCTTACAGATTTTCTTATATTTCAAAAAATGAGAGAAGAAAAAATTAAAATACTTCTAGGATTAACATACGATGTTCTGCTCCAGCACTATGGAAAAACTCTTCAGACTTCACAGCTTTTTCTGCAGCCTGAAATTTCTGGTATGGAGACGCGGGGGGGACTTGAACTGTAGTGAACCTAAGACAACCTGTATCTGCTGAAGGTTTGTCCAGGTGATGGAAAGGGGCCAATAAGATTACACAAATCGATTAATCTAATTTGTCCCTTCCTTCCCCCTCCCAATCTCTGTAGGTTTCCTTGTGTTTTGTTTTTAAATCCTGAATACACTGTCATTTAAAAAGGCAGTAAGCTGCCTTGACAAGACTGGTGATTTTAACTGCACAGCATCTCCCCAGCAGACATTTTCTTGCCTTAGTGTGCAGGCTTCTGTGCAGGTGATGGCTATGTAGAAGACAGCCCCGATGCTCCAATATCTTGTGAACTCTATGATCCAAAAGTAATGGATTTAATCAAGTGTAAAGCAAGAGGTGATTAAGTTTTGGAGTACTGTACAATGCCTGACTGCTCAGAACGTGTCTTTTGATGTGGTGCAGAGAACTGGACCAGTTCTGTCTGCTTTACCAAAAAATTGACGTTGCAGTAATTTAAAAAAAGAGCCTCAAAAATCCCCACAAGTGTTTAACTTTGATCTGAAGCTTTAAAAAGATGATATTCATCTGTTTGCTTGTTTAATTTGTTTGAATGTAAAGCCCAGAGAGGTGTCAATTTGACATTTTGTGGAAGCAATTCTTTGCCTTTTTTCCAGCTGAGACTGAGCAGGGGCAGCAAGCCTCCAGCCATCACTAGTTCTAAGCATCCAACCCAAAAAAAGAAAAAAACAACAAAAAAAAAAACCCCTCACCTTTCCACTGTGGTTTATATGAATTATTAAGAGCTGAGATTCAGTGGAGCCTCAATTCTTGAGCATTGAATCAATACTGTATTTTATATAACAAGGGCAGTAATCCCAGCTTGTTCTATTTCCATCACAGCAAAGCCTTGTCAAGTCTCTCAAGCAACCTAATTTCACTAGGGCCAAAGTCTAACACTACTGACGTGGAAGACCTGCTCACTTCTGCGGGGTCGAGACGTGACCTTCTGTCCAGGAGCCTGCGGAATTCAGCTCACTTTCTTGTGCTGTAAGAACTATTCGTAGCCACTACTAAAGGCCAACTTTTTACTATGTTCCAGACATGAAAAAGAGAGAATAGATCTGCACTGAATTCAAACAGAAGTTATTTCTGCAATTATTGCCTCTTGAGGGAGGGTGCCAAAGAAGGGCCAGCTGTGATGGGACGCAGGCCTGCAGGAGAGCTGATGTCAGCCACGTCACTTCCAGAAGGAATAACTGGGCAGATCTGTGTCAGTCTGCATCCAAGCAGCAAAACATCTCTCTGTTGTACTAACCCGTAGCCAAACTATCTGAATGCACTTTCAATCTCCATTTACAAACAGAAAATACATACCCACTTCCTCCACCATCACGAGCTGACCAAGACATGCCAGCTGCAAACACTCTGCATTGCACTGATGTGGGCACATTTCTGATCCTTGGCATGGCAGCAAAGAAAGTTCACAGAGGTACCAAGAGGGCAAGGCCATGGGTAAGCCTACAGAGAAACTGAGAAGAGGTACAGTGGACTCCGAAGTTTTCCTTCCTATCCTGCTTGAATTAATGGAATGCTGAATGTAAGTGACAAGGGAAAGGAAAGAAACAA
Organism: Gallus gallus; assembly: GCF_016699485.2. NCBI lineage: Eukaryota > Metazoa > Chordata > Aves > Galliformes > Phasianidae > Gallus > Gallus gallus. The sequence goes on from NC_052540.1 coordinate 15,831,871, forward strand.
GATACTGAATTCCATTTGCTATTTGAGGTTTTAATACTGCCCTTTGAAAACGGAACCTGAAGTTGACTGAGCTGGTTTACATAATACGTTTAGGAATACCTAGAGCTTGATTACAGAAATGCTATACATCCTGCAGCATTTGCAACTCTGAAATGGAGCAAAGGTAACCTAAGAAACTGAGTAATGACAATTAATTTATAAATACTGGTTCATGTCCTTCACAGCTGTACTTATATATCACTTGGGTGAAAACCAATTTCAGTCTGCACTATTTGGAGGTTTACCCCAATGTTTCATATGAGAAAAGGAAAAAGAGAATTAAAAGATTCACAGGTTAGAAATTGAGCTATGGCTTAAAAACACTGAGTAAAATACTATTTCCTAGATAAATTTACCATGATTCAGAAAGTACCCACAATGAACACTCGAAGGGTGTTTTGAGGATATCAGACCTTCATTTTTTAAAGGTTTTAGGCCAAAGTCAGGAACACAAATGATCATCCACACAATAGAACAAATGCCAAACAACACAACATTCAGCAAGGGGAAGAAATGAATCATGCTCAGAGTAATTTGTCCTTCAAAAGAAAGAAAGAATCTTTCCTTTCCCCAGCCATCTTTTCAATATGCAAATCCTCATATCCGAAGCTCACCTCATCCTACACAGAGCTGAAGGAAATCATTCCATCTTTTTAAGTCTTTTTCAGATCTCCTTCTTCATCACTTAATTTGTTGAACAGAACCATTTCTATTCATGGCATTTTCCACGTTTCCGGATCCTAGCAGAAAAAAGCATGACTCAACTTTGCTCACCTTCCACCTTTTAGTCCCACTCACAATATCATGCAAGCTGAGAAATATTTATCCAAAGTAAAAACTTCGGAATATGTTGAAGTTCTGCTATTCATTGTGAATCTGCAGCTACTTCCTGAACCCCTTGGAAATGACAACAGAGGTTCACACATTTCAGAGCCAGAGAGGAACTTCACAATTCTCCAGTCTGACCGCTGCCAGAAACCTACACTGAAATCCCCACAGGAAAAAAAAAAACAACCAGAACAAACATTCTCCTGATTGAGCTACAGCCTTTCTGGCTAGAATCTATCTTCAGAAAAACACTCTGCTTAAATTAAAGACCTTCAATGCTGAACACATCCTAGAAGTTACATTCTGCTCCACAGAACATGGTTGTTTTCCACTCATTGTCTCACAAACACAAGCGCTGTGACACTAAATATAAGCCCTCCTTAAATGCTCTCTAACTGAATCAAAATATCTCTAAACAGCAGCCCCACACTTCTCTCTTTCAGTCCCGCTTTTTACAAATAATTCTTGCATTTTCACTGCCATATTTGAAAGTCAGCAGAGATGGCTGCTCCAACACAAAGACAATCGGCACTCTTCAAGCCCAGGCACAGCACGGGATGTGGGAGACTTGGATCTCATTTCCTTCTTGCTAGGAGGCTGTTTTAACAGTTCTGGACAGGGTGCATTGGGTGCACTCAGAGCTCACCCGGCACACCACAGCTTGGTGGTTTAGGCACTCCAACACCCAGTTCATGGAACCCAAATAACCTTAGATGGAAAACACACTTAGGTCTGTTTAGGTCAGCTGAGCAACGCAAAACCATAATAATAGGTGCCTCAGTGGATGGGGATGATTTTGGCCTCCTCTTCTAGGTTTTCTTCTTAAAACAAATTTGTGCCCTTTTTGATCTTATATCGAATCCTCAAATATTTACAGCGTATTCCAGAAAAATGTCTACAAGACACCTGCTTTGCAGAATAAAATCAGAATCACTGAACAGGAATTGCTGGAAGTATCCAGACTGATCAGAGGAACAAAGAGCTGATCAAAAGATTTAGAAACTCTGTCTCATTTGCTATTCCAATGAATTCAGTAATAAAATCTGCTATTTAATTAAATTCACTTTTGGATGTGGTCCTTAGAACTTGTTCAAATTCCATTTTCTGATTTATCACAGTTCTGATCTCCCAGTTTGCATTGGTGTCCGGGGAGATTAGGGCCCAGATAGAATGTGTCCTGTTCACATGTGAGCTTTACGAGCAGTAGCATCTCTGCACGTTTAACAGTAGGGATCATCTTTCTCTAGCCTGTACTGTAACGAGCTGGCAGAGGAGTTGCTAAAAATTATCTTACATTTTTGCTGATGTTTTCTTCTTTTTAGCAGACTTCGCAATGTCCTACCTGATAAAATTTACTTTGGCCAATATTAATCAGTCAGCTTGATGTCCTAACATTTACTTTTCACTTTTGTTGTTTGCAATGCCTTCTTGGAACTGGGACAAATATCAGACATGCGCTCATGCAAAGTCTGTGGTATGTACTATATAAATGAGACCCTGGTTCCAGCTGCTTAGCTACCACCCGAACAGTATTCTTAGATCCTCACCTCAGAAAGGGATAGGTTTTCTCTGGGTGCCATGAAGGCACTAGTAGCTTTCATACTGCTCGTGCAGCTCCCAATTCACAGAGCTGCACCCGCAGCTCCCCCGCCTCCCTTGGGCTGCGATGACCCAGAAATTGAAGCAGCAGCTGAATTTGCTGTGATTTATATTAATGGCCACAGTCATCATGGATACAGGTTTGCCTTAAACAGAATTGAGCAAGTCCGCGTGCTGTTTCAGGTAAGTGAGGAGCTTGCAGGCAGAGCACTGTGTTAAGCTGGAAAGGCTTGGCTACGACCGGCAAGTCCTGCCAAGGGCTGTATCCTCACCTGGGGTAAATCAGCATGGCTCTATTGATTGAAATGGTGCAATGCCACCATGTAGTAGATGAGAATCCAGGTCACTGGAATGTATTTCTCAAAGAGCAGAACTGAGGGGGAGAGAGAAATGTTATTTTTGTACAAAGCTAGAGAGGGCTTAGTCTACAAATGCAGCATGCCTGCTAGGGGAGATCATTCAAAGTGCTGATTCATGAGCCCAGTAGCTAATCTGGAGAAAAACTGCAAGGATAATTCTCATGATGTGGGTAACTATTTATTGGCTAAATGCATACCTATCATAACTCCATGCTGTTAGTGATTTTGTAGTAGCTATGAATTTTACCTAACATCCCATCGAGCTGACAAGGAAGCTGAATGGAAGTAACTGTGGCTTATAGTCTCATTTCCACTGAGATCTATTCACATCACTGTAGCCCTCTAGAAAGGCTGTAGAAATAGACATGAATGCAGCATATGCACACATTCAGAACCTTTGATTTTCTCACAACATTGAAATGAAACTCCAGGGATGTTTACTACTTGACATGAGAGAGAGGATACCACTATCATTTACAAGAGAATAAAGCAGTCATTGATAAGATTAGAAGTGTCCTCGCAGTTGCACAAAAACACTGGTGACTCTGCTTTTCTCTTATTTAATATTTTTACACTAAAATGATTTAATTGGTTTAAAAAGAATCATTCGTGACTCAAACCTCAGAGTCAGCTTCAGAACTTGGACCTTCACTTCTGCCCCTCCATTTATGTGTCTTATACTAGAATTGAAAAGGCTCAGGAACAGCTACAAAAGATCCTGTAGTCCATAAATAACATGAATACTGAGGCTGGAACTTAGCTGGTGCAATTCAGTGTAATTCCAATGGAGTAAACGGGGTGGGCCAATGAGCATGAGGGAGCAGCTTATTTGGTATCTTGCTACAGAAACATGGAGTTTTTTCATCAACAAAAACAGCTGTTGATTATTTAAAACTACCCAGCGAAATGTTTTGGGAAGTACTACTGTTTCGGTTTGGTTTTGTTTTTTTTTTCTTCCAGGGGCCAAATAATGAGATTCTGTTCCTCGAACTTGACTTATTAGAGACCACATGTCACATTCTTAATCCTACACCTCTTGTAAATTGCTCAGTGAGGACATTTGCAGAACATGTGAGTATCTGAAACATGACTTGCTTGGTGCAAAAGTGCAAGTTCAGTATGTTGATGTTAGAGGCCAGTTTATGACCAGTCAGAATTCTAAGCTCTGCCTGCAAAGGTTACATCACTGTAGCAGCCCATAAGCACCAGTCACTGGTATCTGCCTTGCTGATTTAGTTGCCTTCGTGTCAGGAAGGATTTCACATCCTGTTACACGAGGAGGACAGGACACTCTCAGTGTAACTTCCCACATACACGTCATGAATGCCATGGGCCTTGCTCAGGCACTGCAGGTGCAGCTCTCCATGCTCAGCCCAGATAACACCGCGCTGTTGCATATGGCAGACAGGGGAAGCTGTGAACCTGGACAAACACAGCGTCCCCTTGGCTGCATGTGGTGTGTGAAGTAGTGAAATTACGTCAAGTCTAGCCACCAGTGACTGCAGGAGAGCTATTCCCTTTGGACAGGGCTCTGCCCTCAAAGTAATGCTCCACTGGAATTTACTGGCCTCAAATATTTTGTTCTTATGCAAGCGTGATCCAACTGTGAAAAGCTTTCCCTAACCAAAGCATTGGAAGTGTTGTCTGAGTACAGGCAGCTTTGCTTCCTAAGCAAAAAGCAGAGCAAGCAATTGACAGTTTAAGCCTGCTGTTTCTAGAATGGGGCCCAATTCACAGCACTCATGACTAAATCCATCCCTGTATTCATCAGGGCTCGGATCCCATTTTCCATACTGGGGGAGGTGATTCTAACTGTTCCCCCTCCCCACCTTTGCCTCTGACATTTCCTCCCCTGTTGGCTGTTGCCTGTAAACCAGCTCACACAAGGCAGCACTCTGCTGTTACCATGGCCACTGACCAGCTGGGATTATAGGGAGAATGTTATCAAACAGCTCTGCAGAAGGTCTTAATCTATAAGTATTCAAAAAGAGCAAAGAATGTGAGGAACCTGAACTAAATATATATACTCAAGATACCATGGCAGTTCTGATACTTTTCAGATCCAGGTTTGGATCTAAGTTTTGCCACCTAGGTCAGTCCTTTACAGAACCACAGACACCAGGACAAGCCTACCAAGGCCTTTGCAATCTGATTTTTCAGCAACACTCAATCTAGGATCTGTTCTTCTGAATTTAGTAATAGTTGCTCTTTTCAGAAATTCCTATTTGTCTGTACAATATAACCCTTTGATTTCTGTCTCTCTCTAGGCAGTTGAGGGTGACTGTGATGTTAAACTGCAGAAAGTGAATGGACAGTTTTCAGTACTTGCTAGTAAATGCCACTCACATGCAGGTAAAGTTGTTCTTCACGTTTGAATGTAAAGGTGAAGCATTAATCTAGCAGTGCTTACAGTTCCCTACCACTTCTAATTCTAAAACACTGGGAAATACTGTGTTTTTTTTTAAATCCAGCTGTCCTTTTAGGATCTCTTTCTCCTACAGACCTGGCCCTGTCTCTTTGCTCCTCTTCATTATAACAGTTAAGATGTGGTAAGACTGCCACAGGAGCACTTCCCAGATTTGTGCTAGAGATGGCTGGCACTGAGCCTTTCCCTCAAGAATTGGATTCCTTGTTGGTCTGAGCCCCCCAGCAAGGGGCTCGTTGATCTTCAGAACCCCCATGCAAGATGCAGCTTATTTACCAAGCCCAACATTTTCAGTATTGCCATGGGAAAGGAGAGTCTTTGCTCTGCATTGCCTGCATGAGATCTCTCTGCTCTGTATGTGATGTTTTCAGTACTGCCTTTAAAACTGGTGGGTGAATGAAACACGCTATTGCAAACACAGTTCCAAAGAACTAAAATATCTTTAATTTTCCACCATTTCTCGTGTGAGCTGAGACATCTTTTCACTGGAGTCATGGATATTTTGCCAGAAAGAAAACTGATTAAACCCTGAGTAAGAATATGCAAAATACGCTATTGAAATCCACAGCATTTTTGCTTGCATGAAGACTCCAGGACTCAAATAGCAAAAGTTGCATGAAATACTGCCATCTATAGCTTGCACTGCAAAAAATCTTTGCAGCGTAATTTGGGACAGACAGAGAAGCACAGTGTTTTGCATCACTGACTATGTCTATAATGTCTTTCAACTTATGATCAGAGCAAAACAATCTGTTCCTTCTGCAGACTCAGCTGAAGATATTCGGGAGGTCTGCCCGAACTGTCCGCTCCTGGCAAATCTAAATGACACTGATGTGTTAGCAGCTGTTTCCAGTGCCCTCAATGACTACAACAGCAAAAATCCTGATGTCTACCTCATGCTCCTTGAGATCGGAAGAGCCGTAAAACAGGTAACTGCTAGAACAATGTCTACCCTGCCATGCAAACAGAATAATTCCTCTGTAGTACTTGAGCAGTGCTAGCTAGTCGTGTTTACAATCAGATTGAGCTTGCTTTAAATTGCCCTACTGAATTGCCCATGATTTCCCTAGTGTTTTGTGTCATCTTAGCCACAGGGTTCTCTTTGACTTCTGTGGGAGATGCAGAGCTAGAAGCCACAACATTTGCCTTTTATCTTTTCTCTACAGCTCTGCAATTTCAAACAGTGCAAAGTCAGTTAAACATCTTTCCTGTTTTATCAGTATCACCCAGTACAGATGGTCAGTGTCGAGTTTGCTGTGGCTGCCACAAACTGCACATCACAACAGGCTAAAGATAATCTGGCGGCTTGTCAACTGCTTCCTGAGGATCAGTCTGTAAGTATGCCAGCACATCAGTCCTCATCGGGCCAGCTCAGAGGTAGAACAGAGGCATGCTGTGATGCACTTGCACTCGTACAGGAATAGATGAATGAAAGTGCAAGAGTTGGATACCACTATGATATGCTTTTCAATGCATACTTTCTAAAGCCGTATTACCCTTTATCTTCTCTCTGATGTATTTGGGTTGAATCTTGATATATTTAAATATATTTCAAAAAGGGTTAAGGAAAAAAGCATCCTTAACACAAAATATTTTTAATAAACAGCACTTATACTATCACTTACTTTTCTTAATACGTGCACCTGAGAAAAATGAAGCTCCTTTGGAATGGGCAGTACACAAACCAAAACCAGTGTGCTCTAATTTCACGCATAGGTTCTTGAGAACTGTACTCTATACTTCATCATACTGAAGTTCTTTTCTGATGAAACAAAACCAAAAGTGTCCTAGGCAGATTTAATGAGTGGGGAACCCTTTACATGGGTCCCTATATATTCCTTCCCTTCCTCATATCCAGACAAACAATCTTACTCCAGAATAATACAGGAATTTCCTTTACTTGCTGGTTGCACATTTAAACAGTTTGGCTTTTGAGTCCAACAGACTAAAAGCAAGCACTTTATTGCTCAAATAAATCATGAGATGTAGCTATTTCTAAACATACTGAAATAAAAAAAAAAAAAATGCAATGCAGGTCTTCCCTGTTTTCTCACTATTTTCACTATGTTTTGCTTTGCCAGAATTTTGGCTTCTGCACAGCAAAAATGGTAACAGAACCCTCACAGGACTTAATAGCAGAATGCCAGCTGTACGGACATCAGGTACCAGCTCTTAGCGCACTCCCTTCCTTCCCAGAATATCCTACTAGCACTGTTTGAAGCAATTGCCCTGAGTTTACCTTTCTCACTGTGGATTGCATTATCTATCTGTGATAACCCAGGTGTTTAACTTCGTATCCTAAAAAAAAAACCAACAAGATAAGGTTATCCTATGGATTTCTGTGCCCAGAATTGTCACCTCTGTCATCCATGCTTGGCACAGTTTGTTTTCCTAACCACGTGGGAGTTTCATGTGTCTAGTAGGGCAAAGGGAACTAAATTTTGCTCAGCTATGGGAAAGGCCTCTAGATGTAAAATATAAAAGAGCTACTATGGTAGGTCTCACCAACTGGAAGCTTTTGCTACAAGTAGTCCTTAGACCAGACCAAATTCAAGGCTCCTAACCTGCACTGCTGTTGCAAGAGAAGGGAAATTTATGTACACAGGGCTTGAGTGCACAGGTAGCATAGACTCCAACTGGTTCGAGAAGGGCTGGCTGGGCACTGACTGCTTCCTGCAGAGCAGAGCTCTTGTAGGCACAGTAGTAATTAGCTGCCTAGAGGGGATATGAAAGAAAGATTAGGATTAGAGCAGCTAGGTTTCAGTGTTTCACTAGCTGCATAGGCTGGACTGAAAGTTCACACTGCACTGGATTTAGTCCTAATGATTAACTGGATATTAAAAAAGTGTTTCTGGGCTCCTGAGGTGTGTGTTGAAATCCAAATCAAAACTTTCCTAATGGTCATAGACACTTTGTACCTGGGTTAGGTGACAAAATCTAGTTAGGAGCAGGGTTCATACTAAGACATCAATGACATGCATACTATAAATCCCAAGTAAGTGAATACACACACACAAACCATTTTTCTTTTCCAGCCTGGAGTTACCTACCCTCACCCAGGTCAAGATACATCAGCAGGACTGGTACCCAGCGCTGGACAAGGCTTCACTAACCATAACCTCAAAATTTCCCACAATAACCCTGTTGCATCTGAATCCAGCTCTTCAGAATTTCCTTCCCTGCTATCAGCAAAATCTGTAGCAAAGAGAGCAGCTGCAGAGGTTGCTCAGCATGATAAAGTACCTCATCCAGTTGGCTTTGTGCCTCCTCCTCCACTGTGCCCTGGTAAGATTCGCCATTTCAAGATCTAGGCTGTCTCACAGACATGGCAAGACAGTTAACTGAAGGATCAGCATGCAGCGGTAGCATCAACACGTATGGTACAGCATCAAGTACAAATAGCTGAGAACACTTGACTCTTAGTCCAACTGACTTTCACCCTCCAGAGAACACAGCTGAGGCCAGGATCTTGCAAAGGTCTGCTTCAAAATGTAGGAGATTGCAACATACAGCAGTTGTTTTCTCTAAGTAAAGGGATGCTCTAGTTAAAACACACCAAAAATTGTTTCAATGAAGCTGTTGTAAAAGCTAGACAACAGTTGTAGCTTTGTGATAGAAACACCACCTAAAAGACTACTTCACAATAAAATGTTCAACAGAAATGCTTTGGTACCTTCTGTCTGTATATTTTTTCATTTAGTTGTCAAGTATCTCCTTCATGGCATTGTGAGTCATATTCTGGGCTTGATTTCAAAAACAGTAAGCTTCTGCATTTCTCATCAGCTTCCCTGGGATGTGTGGGTGCTGAGCACTGCAGAAAATCAGGTCAGCCCTTTCTTTTGATCACATACCAATAGCACCAAAGAAACGGCAGGAAAAAACTTTTTTTCCATTCCACCTGTAGTATTTCCTAGCATGTACCTACTTACAGTATCCACCAGAAAAACCTCAAACAGTCTGGATATGACATAAGGAATAATAAGAGCACTGGTGGCTGTGAAAAGAACAAAGAATCAGGATACATTCACTGCTGCACAGGCAGAAAGTGTCAATACTTCCATCCAAGCACATGCATCTTTCCTGCCTTCCAGCAGACACACAGGTGCAATACGGTCATGAGGTACTGTATGCCACATGTATATGAGGGATAACACTTCAGGGAATAAAAATATACTACAGAGTGTCTCATACGAGCGGATCCAGACAGCGATGGCAATTTACCATTGTCCTAGCAGCCAAATCTCCCCTGTATTTCTCACTTATTACAGCCAAAATCTATTCTAGGTGGAGAAGTAATAAGACAGAGGCCAGAAGGATCTTCACTGTCAGCTAGACTGGAATTCTGCAGGCCCAGGGGAACAGCCTCAAAGACAGTCATGAATCTTTAACCAGGAACAGCACTTGCTACAAGATAATTACCATGCAGGCAGCAAAACCTGAAGTACACATGTCATTTTTGAACTGTTTCAAATAATCTATTCTATTCTCCTAGTTACAACCTTCCTCTATTCAGTAAGCAAGATAACTAACATTTGTTCTTGGTGACAGTGCAACAGGTTGCTATACAGCTTCTGCTCCATTGTGTCAATGGGGAAAGGTAAAGACTTACACACTCGTACTGGGAATGTGGAGGGGAAAAAAAAGGGAAAATCAGCCCGGATTCTGAATGCCATGATGGCAGCATACCACCAACAAGCTCTCCTCTGTGAGGCAGCAGCTCCCACCTTTGAGGAATATGCAGGGTATTGCAAGACTCTTGTATGTGCAGCATGCAGGCATTTGTTTAGAAATTGCTAGTACTGAGCTGCATAACATTTCTGAGGTGGTAAGGTGATTTGCCTTCCCATCTCCACTGCATGAGATACAGAAGAGGATTAATGAAATGGCTACTATTTCGGTCTGCATTAGTATACTTCAGAGCCTCATTACTATGACTTCAGATGTACAAGACCCGGATTCTAACTAGTCTGGAACAAATAGATTTCATAGCTTTTGGATTTTTAAAACTAGGAATTGCCTTAAGCAAACCAAACAAATTGTCTTGTATATAATGGAGTCAGCACTAAGTTATATAAGACAGTGTTTTCCAGACTCAGAAAATTCTTCATTGGCAGAAACAGCAAGTTTATAAAAGGGATCCCTGCCAACAAGGATCTCTGAACTCAAGAAATGCTTCATTTTCTTTTGCATTTTACAGCCACACAAAGCAAGGGGATGTAGCAGAGCATCCACAGCCTCCACGCTCCACGGATGTTCTCTTACACCTGGTTAACTACTCATTTCTTCCCTAAAATTAATACAAAAGAATAGCAGAATCACTCTGCACTCTCCTGTGATTCCAGCCTGTAACTGCACACCATTTCTCCCCTTAACACTAGTCCTCCTAAGGACACATTTTCCATAACAGTTTTGAAGCACTGACTTTGTTTCCCTTCAGTATAGCCCTGTATTCATGCCCTTGGATCTTAGTAACAGATTCAGCTGGGCAATGAGCACTATTAAATGGCAATATATAAAATACAAATGCTTGCCTTCCTGAAATGCAGGCTGAATAGTTTTGTCAGGTCTGCTTCACTGACTGACAATGCTTTTCAGCGTTTTCAAACTCTGTTTTGCTAAAGCATATGTACTTCATGTGCTGCTTTGCCTGGACATGCGCAGATTTCCTGGCTGTGTCCATGTTTTGAGGTCAGCTACTTGAACAGAGAAATTTTTTCCTTTCCAGTGGGAGGAAGAGTACAAAGAACAGAGTCAGGGATAATAACAATTCCTCATTATAAGAGGCACCAACACAGCCAGTACTAACTGGCACCCATCTCCATAGAAATGCCATGCACTGTAAGGATAAAGAAAATGAGTTATTATGCTTTAGCCGCAGGGGAAGCATTCCCAGGCACAAGGAACAATGTGAGCGCGTCCGCATTGCTGCTTCTGCTGTTCCTGTACTATGGCTACAGCAGTGTTTCTCAACACTCATCCCTTGTATCCCTTTCCCCCAGGATACAGTCTGTACATTAGCCCACACCCTGAGTTTGAAAAGCAAATGGTGACATTTGAGGTGGCTCAGTCTAGCAGCCATGTGCCCCTCTGGTCCTGCTATCTGAGTTTTCCATCTCCGCCACCAACCAAAGTCTTCTTAGAAGAGCTCCAGACCCAGTGCTCTTGCAGGTCCTCCTAGATGTATGTATAATCCCACTTGCCTTCCTGTGGACATTCCCTGTTATAGATCCTGCTGTCTTGCCGAGGAAAATATTTGGAATGTTGCTGGGCTAATGACCTGAGATTCTTTAGACCACCAACAATCTATAAATTTAAAACAAAATATCTTTACAATAGTGTTAAATGGAGACAGTTTTGTGCATCCCTAGCACTCTTACTTCCTTACTCAATATAGATGCAAGGCTACAGGTACACAGCATCTCCCTACAGATACTGTGATCACAGAGCCTCCCATGACCAAAGATGAGAACCAGGGAAATGGTTACCCTGCTTCTGATACTCTTCCAAGGTGAAATAATGCAGGACTGCCTCTCGCTGGAATGCTATGAACTTTTACTGGGTACTCCGCAGGTAATGGTAGTTGTCACTTCTCCAGGCCTTCAGGACAACAGGTGAGGTGTGTACAGCTGCTCACAGTGCTCTGAAGCATGGAGCTCCCGGCAGGTTAGCCACAAGGCACACCACTGTCATTTCAAACTAAATTCTCTCCAGGCTGAAATTTCCATGACCCTTTTTCATCTGTACTCAGCAAATCACTTGAGAATCAATAGTGATCACAGCGCAGCCTCTTAGCTGGCAAATTAACCTCCAAATTCAGCAGCAAGGGGATAAGTCAAAGGAAATAATAAACCTGCACAGCTGAGCATGTGCTGTGCAATATAAGGGGGCAGCCACCAAGTCAATGAATGGGTTCCCCCCGAGTCACAGCCCTCAGTCACATCAGGACTGTGTTATTTAATGTTGCTGAAAAGGAATGAAAGCAGAGCACTGAGTAGTGCTAAAACAATTAAAATGGTGACACTGCTGACCAATTTTCTTTGTTCCTCAGGCCTCTAGCTACAGGCTTATGATACTCCAGTGGCTTCCTTCAGTTTAAACTGGAGCAGACTGTAGCAGCGGTCAGAGGAAAGAAGCCAGGGAGCTAAATATTAAGTAGCTAGGACTCTTCTTGAGCCAATTTTCACCATACAGGATAAGGAAGACAGTAACACTGAACAAGGCATAAAAGTGAGGTCTTAAATCATCTGGCTAAGGCATAGTTACAGGATGAGCAGCTGCAGTTCACAGAGAATTCTCTGGACTAATTCTGGCAGGGGTATGCAGCTATGATGTGCACTGGCAACCAACTGGATGTACATTTTTCTTGATTCAAAGTACAAAAAGAATAATTTAAAGACAGATAAAAAAAGAAAAAGAGTGAGAGATGGCATGAGGAGGAAAGCACTGGTTACAGGCAATCAAATGAAGTTCTTCCTCTGGTTTACAATATACACGCTCTCTACAAAGTTTTGGGGTTTTATTCTGTTAGATTTTCTCTTTTGAGATTAACATAACCAGCCCCAGGTCTGTAACTTTCTTTTTCTTTTTTTCTTTTTTTTAACTCTCCTCTCAGCATATAACTTCAGACCGTTCTCCATCTCTAAGCTTGGTTCTCAGGCAATAGAAATGCAGAAGTATTTTAAAATTTTTGTGTATGGGGGGAGGGAGTCCATGTGCAATCATACCTGCCTCTAAACCCACAGGATTACAAAGCTAGCCACTGCCAGGCAGGAGCTGAAACCAGATGCAGCCAGAAGTTAAAGTTAGAGTAGATAAAAAGAGAACAGCACCTGCTATTTGGTATCAGAAGTAATGTGGAAGGATGGCAAGTTCAGAAAGTGTTCTGCTCAGTGTGGCAGTCAGATGGCAGGAGAAGATGGAATGAAACAGGGAAGGTTCAGGGAAATCAGAGTTGTGGATCAAATACCTGGTAAGTGTCAATAAATTGAGAGTTCCAGGCAACAAAAGATGAGTGGGCTGGAGTCAAGGCATTGCAAGGGAACAAATTCTGTAATGGAGTGTTCACCCAATAATGTTTTGGCAACCCTGCTTCATTTACTGTTTCCTCCAGCCTCACACAGCGGCTCATTTTGAAGCAGTCCACCAAAAGAAGTGAAGTGTTTGGGGCAAGAACAAATCTCAGCTTACCACATCTCTGCTACTATATGCAATTACAGTGATTGCTAAGTCCCAAATGAAGACACTGGAAACTCCTGGTTAAAAGCAGACACCATGATGAAACTGTTAGGTCTTTTTGCATTACCTTGCTGTCATGATGCATGTATGTACAAAAGTATGTGATGACTTGAGTGGGCCACTCATCCACAGGCCTCTTGCCTGGACATGGACTGCATTTTGCTTGTTTGGTCCTGGCTAAGGGTTAACGGTAATTCGCAGGTATCCAAGTGAGTAGAAATACTCAGAGAATGAATCCAGACTGACCTTTCTGTCCCTGCAAAATTCCAAGTTGACAGCATGTAACTTAAAGAGTTGGTATATTTGTTTACAATTAGAATTTAACAAATAGAAATGCCAGGTGTGAAATCCATCAGCCTCTGGACTCTTACCCCGCTTCCACTCAAACCAGTGAGACCTCTGTCATTGTTTTACTTGGGAGAAAAGCTGGATCACCGACAGAACAGAGCTGGAGCCAGAGCTGTCCTGCATGCAGGTTTATTTAAGTACTGCTTGTTCCTTAAGAAAGCAGCTTTCTGTGTATATTCTTGTGTCTTGTGATGAGGTCAAAGTTATGCGATCTGTCCAACCACGGCTGAACTGGAGTTGCAAAGGCAAAAGGAAAAAGTGATCTCTGGTCTCAGAGGGAGCCACAACGCTTACATAAAACCTTGTAATCATTGACTTAGTGTTTGCAATTGTAGCTATAGGTTTAAAGGTGATGTGCAGTACGTAATAAAGAGAGGACACGAGTTTATAAAGACACGGTTCCATTACAAAGCCTGCTATTTCACACAGCTCTCAGCTCCTCTGTACCAACCTACCATTCTGATCTGCTGCGCTGCTTTTTCCAAGCAGAATGCTGTTACTTATTTCAGTGCTCTTTGGCACGCAGGCGCTTTGCTCCTGGGCTGCCTCTCCTCCTGCCAGAGAGCTGCCAAGCGTGCTGCTCTCCCCCACCTGCCATGACGCTGCAGTGGAGGAGGCTGCAGACCTGGCTCTTCGCCAGATCAATGCTGACCGAACAGAGGGCTACATCCTCAGCCTCTACCGCATTTTCAGTGTCAGAGAACATCCTCAGGTAAGTTACCCGCTTGTTCTACATCTGTTTCTCTCATGAAGAGCCCCGTGTCTATTCCCCAGCAATAGTTATTTGAACTGCAAAATATTCCTAGACAAATGTAAATCTACGTTCACAGGACTGCAGGGGCCGTGTCACCTTTACGCACAGATGAATAGAAACAGTTTCATCACCACTGTGGGCAATTAGAGAGCAAAGCTCAGGCATGATTCTCTGCTGCCTGCCCCTGGAATAGCTCCAGGCATCAGATCCGATCTGATATGAAACACCACTACTTGGATTTAATTTCATATTACACCTTCCCCCCACTGCCTTGAGCAGTTGGAGTGCAAGAGCTAATAAGTCACCACACATTTTGCACAAAAGATGTGAGTGCTAACAGGTGGAAACACATCCAGCTTGGGACCAGGGAATTCCTTTACACATCTCTAAATGATGACTCATTCTCCAGAAGAAATCCAAAAACAGATCAAGTGCAAAAATTACACAGGGAATACACGTGGAATATCACTCTCGCATCCTCAAATGTTTTATTTCCCTGTGCATGCTTAGTTTATTACTATTTTGTGTATGACAGATGAAGCTACTGGCGCTAGTGAGGGATAACCTTAAATGACTGCACCAGGCCCAAACACACAAAGCAGTGGGTCAGCTCTTCTGAGAGCTGTTTCCACACAGGACACCTGTGGGTTGGCCCAGAACCCACACTGCCGGTCGTGGAGCTGGTGCTTCCCCAGTCCTGCACCAAAGCTGGGTGCAGACATGCTCTAAGCCACTCTGTTTGTCTCCTTGCTTCTCTCTTCACCCGTGCCAAGTCCAGCTCAGCACAAGGGGATTCTGGGCCTTGCTTGCGATTTGGTCTGCCACTTAATTCCCCAGAATCTTAACTTATTTCATTAGGGCACAGTTTGTTCTTTGTTTCTTCGGGAGTTTAATTTAATCCTATTATTTTGTGTAAGCATCTAATAAGCTTATGCTACAAATAAGGTGTTTTGAGACACTGTAATAACACACTAGGCAATCTAAGCCCTTTGTCACAATCTTGCTGCTGCTGGAACAGAGTACATAATAAGCAGTTGGCGATGTCAGGGATAATCATCGGCAGTAGCAGTATTATACAACCTTCAACGCACCTCAAAAATTTCAAGAAATATATATGTATATTTAATCAGCCCAAGTTCCTTCCTCCCACTTTTTTAGCCAGTACTTAAGATAAAAACATTTTCAAAATGACTCCAAATTCTAATCTGCCCTTAAGCAACTTGTGGCTCAGTTTTGCTCTAATTGAAACTAATAAGCCATCTGCTATTAACTTACATGCAAGTAGGACAGAGCCTTCTTTCATACACGATACTCATGATTAACTTCAATAACAGCCACTTAACCAAAATTACAAATCACGCCAAAATACCTCATTTCTTCCCCTTGCACCAGAACATCCTGCCACAGAGGCAATCAATTCTGTGCTGCTGCCAAATCTCTTCTGGCTCCCAAGCTTCCCAGCACACGTGGTACAGCAGTATTAGCATCAGCAGCATCGAGGAGGGGATCTTTTTGTCGGAGCAGAAAAGATACAAGCCTTTATTCAATAGCAAGCAGATATCAAAAGGACCTTGCATAGCGGTCTTTTTATGAAAATTAAAAGAAGGATAATGAAACCTTCAGAGATCTGCTGAGCTCTGAATAAACCCCAAATTATCCTTTCCCCAGAGGAGAATGATGCATACCGAAGCAGGTAGACAAAAAGATGTGTAGATTTTATAATAACCTCATAATAACCAGAGTAGTAGAGCTGATATTATACAAGAGAGACGCAGGAAACAGGAAATACCATGTGAAAATGGTACAGACATTGGCCCCAGACTTCTGCAAGACTCTTGCCCCATAAAGTGGTTTCTTTTCTCCATAAACCAGTGAAATCAATTCATTTAGTTTTATCTCCCTCTTCAATAAGACCTAATCTCAGTCTAAATGTGCAGTTAACACACAGGTAAGTTCTTTATTTGTGTTCCATACACAACTGCGATAAGAGCCGTTCTTTTCTCGTGCTCAGGAGATCACTGGTTCTGTCTTCTATCTTATCTTGGACGTAGTGGATACTGAATGCCACGTACTCAGCAAACAGTTGTGGAAGAACTGCACAGTCAGACCGGCTCATACAACTGTAAGGATTTTGTTTTCATATTTAATCTCAGATATGAGGGTTATTCAGGTACTACTAGAGACAGCAAAATCCCTATGCGTGCATTCTTAGTAGACAGCAGAGTCTTAGTAAGAAAAAAATCAAACCTCATTTTTAAGGTTCACAGTTTTCCTCTGCACTTTCTAGCCAGTTTATAGAGTGGTAAGATTTGTTTTATAAAATGGAAATTGAAAGAAAATTTTTGACCATAACTAATAAGCAGACATAGCTAAACAGTTATTCTAGGGCACTATTTAGCCCTGTAAGAGTTTGTTTTGAAGACAGACTGTCAAAAAGAGAATAAAATAAATTTGTTTTTATATAACATGGGATTTTTAGCTTGCTTTAATTCTACTTTTATTTCAACAACTTTGCAAAAATTATGTTGGAAAGGGGAGAAAACAGAAAGCCCAGCAAGATAGGCTGCAAAGACAAAGTGATTTATGACTGTTACTGCAGGCGACCAAAATTATTCCAAACAAGTGAAAAGCAACATCAAGGAATGGAGTCTGGCTAGAAAGAAGCCATGCATATGAAAAAAGAATGGCTTCTATGAAGCCTAGAAATGTTTGTCCTGGAGGTCCTGACTATATGTAAGAAGCACTCTTAGAATGTAAATTTGACTTTCAAACATAAAGGTAAAATGAATATTAATAGGTCAGCATTTATTTTCTGGCAAAAGTCAGTGTTTCCTGGTATGCAAGGGTGATATTACTGTACCACACAACTTATTTAGGGTTGTTCATATCTCTCTACTTCCTTGCTATAAGCAGAGCAGGGAGGGGAAGCGGGGATGCAAGGCACTGGATGGCAGGGTACAGGCTGGGTAAAGTGCTCTCTCACACATGGGCTGTTCTCAGCCCACAGAAGAGTGGCCCTGCATAGGCCATCCTGCAGACAAATACTGCACAAGTGTAACTCACAACTGACACCAGGGGAAGATCTGAGTTTTAATTTCTAAAGGGGATATTCAGAAGAGAAACGTGCTTCGGCCTCATTTGAGTATTAACACAATTTTCTTCTTGAAAATGATTTCATGACTGTGAGAAGAAAAGTAACAGCTCACTCTTCATCACTGCAAAGGCTGCTAAAGGTTAATTGTTTCTACGTGTTTACATTGTTTTAGGTTTATGGTCAATGCAAAGCAATTATCTACATTAATCAGTCAAGAAAAATTGCTCATCTGAATACTTATGAGTGCAATTTGCAGCCAGGTATGTCTTTACTTATTACACCCACTTTTAAAAAGGACTGCAAAAGTAGTTTGCCATCTAGTTTTACCTTGCATTTTAGTCGTAATTATGGCAACACGGTGTCTCCATTAGCTTTCACCTGACCTATTTTTCTCAGGTCAGTGATCATAAGGCCAGAGCAGTCCTGCAGCACAAAGCAATGCAGAGAATAGCTGTTTTCATGCCTGGGAAACCTATGGCTTCTATCTGGGCTTTTACCCTGTGGCCCAAAGAGTATTTTTACGGGTTTGTGAAGGGCAAGTAAGAACAGCAGCTGCATAAGAACTATGCAGCCTGAGCTTTTTGCTGAAGTGCCTCTGAATCCAATGACATTTTCAAAAATGCAGAGTGAGACCATGAACATATTGCTACTCTGGAGTTCAGGTGGGTTGGGCTGGGGGCACAGATGTGTTTGGAGTGACCTACACTGCTAGCATGTCCCTATGGTTCTGAGAATTCCACTCTAATGGCATTGTTTTGTTTGAATAAAAAAGTTCCACCCAGATATATTTGGGGAGTATGTCCTGACTGCCCAGTTGATGACTGTCCAACTGAGCCCCGATATTTGGAGACTGCTGTTAAAAGCCTTGCCAAGTTCAATGAAGAGAGTGAACAAACTCATTATTTTTCTGTCCTCAATGTCACAAGAGGTTCAATGCAGGTAAGCCAAGGCTCACATGACTTGCTTTAGCTGTTTAGATTGTTTAGAAGCTGTATACGTATAGCACTGAGATTACTTACATGGAGAATTCTCCTTGGAAATAAGGATCTGCATTGATCCAAGATTTTGACTCCATCAGTTACAAAAGGAACTTTTTGTAAAACTGAAGATTGACGTTCCAAAATCTAGGAAAGCTTCACTGTGAGCTCTTCCTTCCATCATCACCATATATTAGTGGCTCCCTACTAGAACACATTTAATAAAGCACAGTTATCCCTTCTTACACAGATCTGTGATACATTAAATGACGTTAAGCCTGGTTTAAAACTAATATTAGAATAATAGAAAATTAGTGATCTCCTGGCAAAACAATTTTTATGAGAATAATACCCGGTCTCTCTAAAATTCATTACGTATAGAGAGCAGGGGGGGTTTTGCTCTTTGTTAAATACTACTATAATGCAATATTTAATCAATTTTCCAACCCAGAAGTACCTGCATTTTCAAAAAAATTTGAAAAAATGATCCTCTTTATTAAAGCAGTCTGAATTGATCAGTGAGACAATGAACGGACTTTGCATTTATAGCTCTACGTGGATGTTAACCCATCAGGAAAAACAAATTTGTTTGAACTATAGCTAATCCATGAGTTAATAGGACCGTGCATATGTAAGAAGTAAAAAAATAATCAGGCCATAAAGTAGCACAGGTAAATTAATTTTGAGTAGCAATATCCAAATAATTCCTGCTCTTCCCACACTTACAAGGAGTTCTGCATCAATTTTGAGGTCTAGAGGACTTTTCCTCCTCCTTGACACAAAGGCTAATTCTCACTGGTCTGTTACTAACAGTGGGTCATTGGTCCGGCGCATTTTGTGGAGTTTTTAATTCAGGAGACATCCTGCTCCAAAAGGGACCCAGTTGCTGACATCTCCAAGTGCAAGCCTCTTTCACCTGAATTAGCTGTAAGTACAAACAGATACTATGATTCCTCAGTGAATATTTGGCCTAATCCTTTGGTTCTCTGCAGACAAGAATCAAAACCCATGGAGGTCCTCCTATGGGTTGTAGTATGTTGTATACATGGCTTGCATGTATACAAAGTACTTTAGAATACAGGAAAAAATTCAGTAAAAGTTCCGAACTATTTCCTAGAAGTCTATGAACAAAGAAAACCAAAACAAACAGAAGTAAGTCTAGAAAAAATGGGTAGCCATTGCTTTACAAAAGTGAAACATTTTTAAGGACTTTTTCCAAATAAGCAGATACAGACAATGAATTGCAAACAGAGCACAAAGAGTATATTCACACTTCAATTAAGTCAGTTGGGGAAAACATCCAAGGAAAAAATATCAAAGAAACCTAAAGATTAAATGAGCATGCTGATGAGATGTGCCATTTCAAGTCTCGTCTTAACTGAGATCCAAGTCATATTATCTGCAGTCCAGTAAACACACAGTTGTTAGAAGCAACATCTTGTCATGGATTCTTTAATTGTACAACGTGAATTTGTTTCTGCCTGAGAAACAACACTGTGTTCTATTACACACCTTGCTTCCGTGGGGATACTCTGCTGCAGCAGAACTTATGTGTGCTGTTGTAGACAGACCTTAAGTAGACAGCTGATTTTTACTGTTGTGCTACCTGCCCCTCCTTTGTAAACATAAAGCCTTTCTCAAAATGCTGCCTTCCTTTATAAGCTTGCCAATCCCCAAATAAAAGTTTGCCCAAGCTGCTTATCCCTACAAATACATGTAGAAGCTGTAACAACTCAGCCTTTCATAATCACCTATTTTACAAGATAAGAGCTAAGTATCAGCACTACAATATGAAACTAATACTTGCATTTTCTTCTTCCAGAAAATAGGTTTCTGCAAAGGCTCTGTAGTAAACAGTGACATGGAACACAAGCAGAGCGTCACAATATCCTGTGAAATCTACAGCTCACAGGTATTTCTTAATCCAATCTTAATACTGCAAGAGTAACACTACTTTACAAAATAAGAATTGAACTCCTGAAAGCCCAACCATTGTCAAATTTTCTAATGAACAAAGATATGGAGTTCAAGAAGGTGATAATGCCAAATCGGGAAGAAATCTCGTGATAAAGCAGACTGTTGCTAGGTGGATAAAAAGGCAAGAGAGTAAGTGCAGAGTCTATCACAGAGACCATGCTCAAAATGAAGGCAAGGTGTAGTTACCCACACACTGGCTTAAGAGGAAGTTCTATTTGTCTGACCCTCATGGTTCTGTTCTGCAGCTGGTCTTTGCAAACCAGAATTGTAGATGGAGGGTGATCTTCTTCACATCGGAAAAAAAAAATTGTAACAGCTTCAGTAAATGTGATATTTGTTGCCTTTTTTTTCAGGATCCTGTCACTGGAGAAGGAAAACTACAAACTAATCAGAGACCTGAAGAATCCAGCCAGAATCATCAACAAGCTTTCTCCCTACACCTAGGAAAAACAACGGGCTGTGTCAAAATTCTTCCTCCTTCAACTGAGGACATCTCATTTCATAAACTAAGAGAAAGCCAAAATGAGCATGAAGATATAAAGTCAGTTTCAGCTAAGGCTATAGAATGTACGTCTACTCCACCAGCCCCTGATGGAGAAACGACTCACGTAGACGAACCAGGCTTGACCAAACCAGTCACTGGACCAGTTATCCTCCCTTTCCCTGCAGAACTTTCTCTATCAGACTCATGCCCAGGAGAAGCAAAGC
This sequence comes from Gallus gallus, assembly GCF_016699485.2. Taxonomy (NCBI): domain Eukaryota; kingdom Metazoa; phylum Chordata; class Aves; order Galliformes; family Phasianidae; genus Gallus; species Gallus gallus. Next base: position 15,853,214 of record NC_052540.1, read on the forward strand.
AGACAGATTCCATCCTACATCCTTTGCTTACTAGACAGCGTGCCGAAGTCTAGTCGGCACTCAGCCACCTTAACTACCTGCAACAAAATAATAGCCACAGTGACAAGGCGGTCTTCCATTTGTGCAACATCTTGAAACAAATAAATTGCTTGCTAAAGTATTCATCTTTTGAGTTCTCTGTTTCAAGAAAACACAAGAATAGATTACAAAGAGTGTAAGTGGGGTACTTCGGCTCTTAATTCTTAAATTCTTCCCATCAGTAAGCACATGGAAGAAAGGTAAGTGCAGAGAGCAAAAAGTCCTTACAGGGCTGAGACAGCCCTGACTGCGGCTGCCCTGCAGTGCTGCCTGGGACCCTCACCCCAAACTCACTGAGGGGAAAGGGGTGCAGCCCCAGCTGTGCTGCTGAGCTGGCCCTGAGCCCTGGAAGCCAAACTGCTGGGAGAGGGGATGCTCTCAGGGCCCTTACTAAGTCATGCTCCATGTCACGGTGCATAAATGGGGAAGAGGATTTCAAAACTGTTTAGCATTAAAAGCTAGTGTTTTTGTTTGTTTGTTTGTTTGTTTTATTACTTTATGGGTTAACCTCTTATAATTAACCCAAATAATATGACACCTATATAAATGTTATATATTATCATATTATACTATACTTATATAGAATAACCTTATAATTAACCCATTTTGTCATTTCCCTCAAAAATCAAGGACAAAACTCTCTACAGTGGGAACAGAACCTTACTTTTACTTCTGCAGTTAATTTTGCAGGAACTGTACATTTTACACTCTTTATTTGCAGTGTTTCTGTTTCACCCATAAAAAATGCATAAGCCTCTGTCAGGAAAATGATCAGTGTCACAATGAACAGCACAGAACAAATAGAAAAATAAAGAACAAACAGTCTGCAAACAATAGATGACTAAGGGAATCATGTTATAAATTACCTAATTTGATGCCTTTCTCCAATACGACTGCCCATTTGAAAAATTAAACAGTTCTGTAAGTAATGAGTGGGAGTGGGATATGGAACACAGCACTGATGTGAATATTATTTCTAACTGGGGAGAAGTGTTTCAGCCGCCTTTGATTATTTACATCGCATTTATTTTACCTTTTTTTTCCAGAAGAAATTTGGAATTATTATAATGAAACACTATAAAAACTTCAACAAAAGAAATGTCCGACTGCATCACAAGAGTGTTTCTTCCAGCCCAGTATTCGTGTCTCGCTGTGGCAAAACAATTGTGGTTAGGAGAAGCATGTGGGCCTGCCTCCTTTCTGCAAACCACCCCTTGTGCTTTTCTTGTGTCCAGAATTATTGTACTGGGGATATTAAAGAGTACATCTCTGCTTAGTTCTAGTATCCACTTTAAGACCTGTTGCACACAACATTTTCTAAACCATTTCTGACCTTACTAATACTGTCTGCCTCCACATCTCTCTGTGGCAAGAAGTTACAGAAGTATACTACTTTACATACGGGCATACTACATTTTCCCATTTTAAATCAATTCAGACTAGTGCCAAGTGTCCCTCACTCTCATATTGTAAGATCACACAACGGGCTTATATGCCACCAGACTTTAAAAGAAAGCCACTGCTTCAGTTCTGGGCATTTTGAATGTGATGACAGGCACGCTAAAAGATGGGTTTTATTCAATAAAGATTAATTTAATGAGGGTTAAGGGTAATTACCCATAATATTTCTTAATGTTTCTCACAAAAATAAGTAAAATAAAAACTTCGAAGTCAAACAGGCAAACATTGGCATATCCCGTGAAAGCTCTGAACACTAGCATGCACTGCATTATTTTAATAAATACTATAATACTATCCGTTTTTTTTTAAGTCTTTTAAAAGCTACTGCAGTCAAAGAGCACACAAAACTACTCAGACTGAGAGCACAAAGGTAGGTTTATGTCCTTTCATGCCATGACTAGCTTACGTTGGTATTAAGCCAATCAATCCTATTCTGCATCCCATTCCGAAAATATGTGAAGCTGATAGAAGTCTGCTCTAAATTCTCCCATCTGCAAGAGTGGCAGATACTTGCACAGAAGTCGTGGACCACCAGCTTGCAAGGGCACCTTAAGCTACATCTCTTTTTCTGATCTGAGTGACATTCTTGTTTCCCTTTCACTGGTGCTCTCATAATTAAGGAACACATAGACATAGCCATAATACGACCACAGATATTCCAGTATATTTTCATTTCAACTATTTTTATAGCAAACAGGAAACCAAGATGGCATAATACCTGCAAACATAAACTAGCACTTCTTAACGCCAGGCTCACCAGCACAGTGTTGGAAGCTAAACATTTTTCATAGTAAACACTATTGCACAATGCCTGCTTAAAGAATCACAAACACAGCCCCTTTGATGGTGGTCCAGAGACTATTTAAAGGCCTAGTTTCTTCAAAATCTGTTCAAATCACAGTGTAATCATTTACTTTCAGTTTGCAAACATTAAACCAGGGCCAAGGTAAAGGCCTTGTGACACAACACCTAAATTTATATAAAACCGTGACTTTTTAGCATTCATTTAAAGCCTCCGTGGGCCCCTCCGGTTCAAAAGCAGAACGCTGGCTTTATCAGAGCATGAACAGAAGTGACCTAACACCACAAACAAAATGCTGCGTATAACTTCAGCTTTTTTTCTAGCACTGCTGCACTGTTGCAATGCAAACCAAACCAAAACCAGCCAAGTCAGTGCACCTGCAGACTGTGAGACCGTTGAGACAGACGCGGGAATAGCTCTGGATTTGGTGAACAGACATCGCCAAGATGGCTACGTGTTCGGCCTGTTCCGCGTTGCTGACGTACACAAACTACATACAGTAAGTATTGATTTAAAAGCTAATTTATACAAGACCGTGATTATAAAATAATGAGCCAGCTCATTAAAAGTTGATGATTATTGTTTTTAACAGAGCAGTGCTGATAAGATTCAATGAATCAGGTCTGATTTACACAGCATTCACTTGTGCATGATTTACTGTATGTTCCAGGGATGCTGAATGCCCTCTATTTTCTTGGCCGACCGGATGGTAGCACGAGAGATGCTCTGAACAGCTTTATGAAACACTAGAAATTAATCTGTCTGGTCTGTTGTCAGGTCTCAAATAACATTCATAATTTATACTCAGAGGGTTTCTTTAATCTGCTAAAGTCTAGCATTAATTAGATCAAGGTATACTTCAAGACGGGTATTTTATTATGATCTTAATTTTGAAGATATCTATGTAACTGGAGAGAAAGAAGAAAGGTTGAAGAAGTTAGAGATGAAAATACCAGCCTGCAAAAAAGGGGGAGCGCTCAATGTGGAACTATTTCATAGGTTCGTAGGAGGACCATTTCCCATTTCATAGGTTTCTCCATATTTCTATCTCTTTTTCCTGGAGACTACATACATGAGCCTTTCTCAATGAATGCCTTCCTAAAGGCCAAAGCAAATTAATAGCTGGAAAACCAACAGAATACAGGATTCATTTACTTTAACTTTCAGATGACAGAGACCAAGGACGCTCAGCATTACCTATGAACTTGGCTACCTTTCAGCCACTCGCTTAGTAAACGAAAACCCACACATCTGCATTGTTTAGGAGATGTATTACGCATCGCGGTACTGCAACTAAAAAAAAGCAAGCTGTTTTTTTGATGGAGATGCTTAAAACTGCCCCTCCCTTAAGATAAGAAAGAACTCAAAAAAACCCCCAAAGTCCAGATTGGTCTCCAGGTAGGCTTCCAGAATATCAAAAGAGAACATCTTGTTTTTCAAAGAAAAGGATGCGGGGAGTGATATTATTGGATTTTGATGCAATAGCCAAGTGGTTGAAAAGCTCATCTAGGAAGCAAGCAGTCTTCAGCATAGAGACTTAAGCCCTGAAGTCTCCTGCCCTTGAGGAATGTTCCTGTTTTGCTTTGTAAATTTTAATAAATTTATCATTAATAAATTGCAGTAAATAAATTTTGCTGTCTTTGCACTTCATATCATCAACAGTCACACAGTCTATAAGAACTGATCTGTCCTACTGCTAAAACATTAATCCCAAGATGTTTCTGTGCCTTCTTAGAACAAAAGCTACCGGGTGTGGTACCTTGCATGCTGAATATGTACATTAATGAGCAAAAAGTAATGGTGGCAGCACTGACAAGGCAACATGAAAGAAAAAAAAAAGCAAAAAACCAGAACGTTATTCTGTAGATAATCTATTTTTCCATGCAATAGTGTGCATCAAAACTATGACAACAACCCACTTAAGAAACTTAACCAGGGGAATTCTTAGCAGTTGTATCTCTACTAAGTTTACATGGGAGTTGTAGGAGCATAAGATACTTCATGTATTCTCACCATAACAGTTCTGGGCTTGTGCAGGAGCTGCTGAACAGAGGAATTTTCTTCTGCATATTTGGATGTAGGCACCTAATTACACCCAAACTCTGCTTTAGGCTTTATAGAATCCAAATGCATCCTGGTGAAGAAAATAAATATTTGCCAGGGATAAATTGGCTTCTTTAGCATTTCACAAGTTTTGATGACATAGTAAATGTATTGAATCGCTTCACTCCTAGTGAATAGTACATTTTACAAAAGACCATCTTACCATCCCATTCAGTGCAATTCCATGAACACAAAAGAGAGAAAAATAGTCTTTGTCACTGTATTTGTTCCCTTCTCTGTCTGCATTTTACTAATATGTTGACTGGCAGCTTGAATTTATAAGAAAAATTATAAAGTATAATAAAAATGCTAACTATCTCCAAGCAGAGAATAATCATGTGGCTAATAGGTAGAATGGGTGTCAGGATGGTTATATTCTTTTCCTGATTCTGACACAGAATAATACGTGTCTGTCCAGATCACCTAGCCTATTGTTTTAAAATAGAGACAACACTGAGACATGCACACTGCAAAACTAGTGTGTAACACTACACTGGTGGACACTCACTAATAAAACATTACAGTAGACTGTGGTAATTCTTTCCTGAGGTCTTTTCTGTTTGGAAACACTCTGACAAAGGAATCTGAATGGATGAAGTTTCCTAAAACCTGAGGATGCATTCACAGCTAAGGGCTTTGCATCAATTTATCCAAATGATAAAATGAAATGTTCTCATTCCTAATGTCCATACAGGGGTTGCATGAAGTTTAAGTAATCCATTCCAAATGTGAATTGAGATTCATTTCCCTGCAGAAAAATAAAATACTGTTTCTGTGAACCACAGATAATTCTTAACACCACTTTCCATTACAAAGACAGTCAAATTCAAATTATGATTCCCCATCCTATTTGCTCTGGAAACAGAACATACTAGAAGAATTTCAGAGCTAAAGCTCCTAAATTTATTGGGATTATTACAGTTTTATTGCATCACTCCCCAAATAAATAGGGTAGGAAGCAAAGTTCTGGAACAGCATCTGGTCACTAAGGTCATTTGAAATGGATGGATTTCAAAAATCTGTCAGCAGGTTTGCCAATAGACCTGGGTGTTCAGTGTGAAAATCAGAAGGAGGGAATAACAACTTTTCAACATCACCATTTTCTTTATGTGACGGATGTTGGGTTAACAACAGACTCTTCTCACAGGTTCTCAACAGAAGTTGAGAGGCAATAGCCATATGCTGCAGGAAAGGAAATTCTGACTAGGTGTAAGGCCACAGAAATGTTACAGAGAGAGTCACTAAGTACTGGAACTGCTCAAAGACGTCGCACAGTATCTGTCTTGGTTGTATATACAACTCAGCTGGACAAGGCTGATCTAATTTTTATCTAACTTCAGACTTAGCTTTGCCTTGAACAACTGGCTGCACAAGATGACGTTGAAAGCTCCCTTCCAGCCTAAACCATTCCATGATACTATGCTTATCAGCTCAGAAAAGCCTTACTAGGGAGCTGGAGAAGCTTCAATAAAGATTAAACGTATCTACTTAAAAAAAAAAAAATCTTTCAGACCAACTTTCTCAAAAACAAATATATATATATATATATATTTTTTTTTTTTTTTTAACCTGTACTTCTCTTCCAGGAAAATTCATCAGTCCTTTATTTAACTTTGGATGTGCTGGAAACGGAATGCTCCGTGTTATCTGGAAGACCCTGGGAGACTTGTGAATATGGTGATCTCTATTCCATGGTAAGTAATAGCATCCAGGCAGAATCATATGTTAATAAATACATGATTTGATTGCCCAGGAATTCCTGCGCTACTCTAAGCAAAGGCTAGGTTTTAGTATGGCTTGCTATAAAAATTACATCGATTGGATTCTAGAGTTGTTAAACGTCAGCTAAAGGTTTAGGAAAGGGTTATCAAATAAGCACAACTTCATTAAACTAGTTGTCTCAAAAGAGCTATTTTCCACTTTTCCACTGCTTTTAACAGAACTGATGTTTTCTGAATAAATTGCTAACAACTGAAGGGCACTAGAAATGATTTCTTTCAACTCATGTTCCTAGTTTATCAGCCAGAAAGGCCAGTGTTCTATTCTGTCAGTTTTAGAGCATGGTTGAGTGTGTGGTATGACTATGTAAAACTGGTAGTGTCAGTACACATATGGTATGTTGCAGTATTTGTCCTTATTTGTTGCAGTACAATGATACAGTCTGGAATGAGAACTACCTGTGCAAAACTTTTTTTAAATAGCAGAGCGGTGATAATACCACACAGGACAAAGCAGGAAGGCCACAGGCAGAGAGAAAGAAAGGCGTATACACTTATTGTTAGGATGGATAAAATGAATGTGAGAAAAGGTCCATCCACTGTTTGATTAAGGATGATACAACCTTTGAGTATCTCTGGCATCCTAACTTCCCCGCCTAGTTAGCAGTATCTCACTGTAAATAAGTACTAGAATGACTGAGAACACCGTGTTACTTTTCCATTGTCTCCTCAGTCAGGCAAACTGAAAATTAAAACAAAGGCTTTTGTAGGAGGAGATCCCATCTTATCTGAACACACATTTTGAGTGGTACTAGAACAAGCGTTCTGTTAATGACCACATCTGTTATTCTTAGAAATAGTGAACATTAAAAGGAGGCACAATGTCTACGATCGACTACATCTGATTAAATCCAGTGAAAATAACCTGATAGTCATATATTCTCTTTTTTCCCTCTAGGACTTTGGGCAATGTAAGATTATCGCATATACAAGCCGGCTGCTGAAGAAACCTAAATTATATGGATATAACTGTACATTAAGTCCAGGTAAAACAACCACTGCTGTAAGCTAACACATACCTCAAACCAGCCCTAGTACTGACATTCAAGTCTGTGCACTGCTGTAGGATGGTAACCATAACAGATTAACTCATCTGCTTACAATTCCTATTTTAGATAATTCAAATGGTATGTTAAGAATGACTAATAAAATTAAGAGTACCCTACTCTTCTAAAACAGACTTTATTGATATCAGATGATATCACTTCTCCAGTCCACCAAAACAAGATAATGAGTATCAGGAAAAAAAATAAGCTCAGAAAGAATGTCCATTTGAGCCTGTTAGATTCCAAAGTTAAGCTAGAAGGTTTTTTAAAGAATATTCATTTTCACATGACAGTACAGACCTGAATTTGCAGAGACAGGCAGGCTTTTCACTTCCAAGGAAGCATTTGGTATTTCAGCTTCTTAATGTGAGTTCACATAAAAGATGCATACACAGATTTTACTCTGAAGAATATTAATATCCATTGCAATATTAGTAACTTCTCTGTTTTCACAGTTCCTCCCGATTTAATAGAGTGCAAAGATTGTCCTGTAAAAGTTGAAGTCTTAGAAGTCACTAAGCAACATAAAGATATTGCTGCAAAGCTCCTGGAAAAATTCAACCGTGAGGGTAACCACACAAACTACTTCAAAGTCAACAAAGTTGAGAAGATATTAAAGGCGGTAAGTGGCATTTTGTCCTAGAACTACTAATAATAAGTGACAGCATTCTGGGAGCAGATCCAAAACCATGGGCCCTGAAATCAAATCCTTCTAGGATCAGAAATACTGTGTGTAACTTCTCAATATAAATCACCTGCTTAAAATTGAAGGTTCTGCTTCTGCAAAGCCTTATCAATTCTAGGCACATGAAAGCAAAAGGATTTCTTATCTGCTTAAAGCTATGGCATTCAAAATGTCAGCCTTCTTTGTGTGGATATTTTTTATTTTGTATGCCTATTTTCCTACCATATTATACAATATAAGTTTATTTCCTAGCAGCCATAGTTTGTCGAGATGTACAGTCGTGTCTTATCACAGTCATACATCCTGTCAAATTAAGCCAGATAACTTTTTACTCTTAGAATATTTAGCACATGGGTACACCCCTAAGTGGAGCGGACTCAGCATCGTTTTGACTGCTGTAGAACAAAGCAGCACTCTGAGAGCTTTGAAGAACAGGAGGTAAATTTGTATTGTAAATTTGTTGTACCTCTTGAAGAACTACTGTCTTTGCTAAATAACTTCTCCATCTCTAAGTGATGTCAACATGAAGACTTATCCTTTAGGTGATTAGAAGCATAACTCTTGCGTCACCACAATTTCTTGTTAGATCTGGAGACTTTCACTTAAAAAGCACAGGATCATTCTGCCAATACATGTTCCAGTTCAGGACACCTCTGTAATGACCTCTTCCACAACACATTTTGTTCCTGAAATCCATCTAAATTATAGAATGCCAACCCCATCTCTCCATAGCTTGCAATACTGCTCAGGAAATTAGTAGTGTTTTGTATTGTACTTCCATGTAGGACCTGTGCCCATTCAGGCCACGGCTGTTTTCAAATTGCCTGGATTCAAGGATTTCTCCCTAAAACACTTTTTATTTTTTCTTTATCTTCACACATCTCCATCTTTAGCTACAGTGAGAATTCAGATTACACCACTGGATTTCAACAGACTGCATAAAACTTAGAAACTATGACGTTTCATTAAAACACATACCGCAGAGTATGTGCAACTACTTTAAAAAGTTCAGTTAAACCACTGAAACTTACGTTCACATTTGCTATGGACACCTTCAACAGGCATGAAATAAACTACTGTTACAGTCGAAAATTAAAGCAACTATTTATGAAACTCATAAAGGAGTGAGGAACAAAGGCAGAAATTATCTAATCCACTTTTCTTGCTGAATACACAGACGTACACACTTTTGAAGAGCACAGATAATGTATGAATGATAGATGTTGATAAGAGCATGAAGCACAGCTGCTTTTAAAATTACAGGGCTTTTCGTTGTTGTTTGCTTTTTGTTTATTTAAACACATCTAGTCAGCATCGCTTTGCTGACCTCTCTGTTTCAGACTGCCTCCCGTGAAGTTCACATTTTGGGATTCTCTATAAAAGAGACCAACTGTTCCAGAGGAGAACAGCAACAAGCAGATGAGCCACTGGAATGTGAATTTCTGGATGACTGGCATGCTGTAAGTAAAGTCTAGGAATGAGAAGTGGTACACGTGGTGGCACCAGGATGATCTTTCCACGGTGATTCCAAGTGTTTCTTAGAAGCATGCACTCAAACCCAAAATTCAGAATCCAGCATGTCAAGGTTATGTTTCCTCCATGAGGAGCCAGTCTAAACTATCAAATGTAAACGTAACTGAAGTCTGGCATATTTCAGATCTAGAGCTCGACTCTTGTGTTTGGATCTGGCTTTCTCATTCAAACTGTGGCCATTCCCTAGTAAATTTTCCATGCTATTTTCATAAAAACAATTAGAATAACATGAATCATGGATTTTGAATGAAATATATGTACTATGTCATATCATTGAGCCAGAGATTTTTTTTTTTTTTTGCTCTCTGCTACAGAGGAACAGAGGGTTGAATAATTCAGGCTTATCTACAGAGAGCTATCACAGTACTAGACAGCACACAAAAGTCACTGCAAACAGGACACTAAGGGAAGCAATGTTAAAGATTACAACAAATTACTTCTCAAAAATATAAATGGAAAAAGTCTCTAATTTGAGATTCATCTCAAAAGCAGAGCCACGACAAGGTCTGTTTCTGAAGACTTTAAGCAAAATTTCAGAATAGCCCAAACTGAGCAGACATTTGGCAAGCAAAGACAGAAAAATGTGTGTAAAAATCAGTCAATATAGGCATTGGTAGATTACCAGTTTTTACAGACGTCAAAAGTGAAGTAAGATGGAGAGTGATAGCTCTCTAGATGCATATGAGGAAATAGTTTTCATAGACAAGAATACTCAAAAATTAAATATATTTTATTCATTATTTAGAGGGCAAGTACGATTGGCCAGAAAGCTCAGGTTCTAAGTTATATAAACATAGTTAGGTATCCAAGGCCTCACATTTAAAATGTTGACTTTTCAGGGGCTTCTATTATCTCCATCACGAAAACCCAGATATGCATTGTTGGATTTACGGGTTTTGTTTTGTTTTGCTTAGCACACGGGATTCTGCAAGGCAAGAACTGTTAGTGATCCAGATGAACTCAATGGAATAGAAATAAACTGTGAACTCTATCATCCCTGGGTAGGTACTCAATTATTGCAATGTCTCTGGCTATATCCTAATGCAGGGTATTGCAGTTTCAGTCCACTCTTATGGAAGAAATGTTGCAGAGGTTATTTAGTACTCCCTGAGTGTGATCTTATATGTGAGAACAGACTGGTTTTTGACTACTAAGATAGTCAGGGGATTAATTGGAATTGTGCTATCCCCACTGCCTCCTCCAAAGGAGTCTCCACTCTGCTTAATCATACTGCTCAGTTAAAGTGAGTAGAGATTGGCAAACAAGTTCAAAGATAATTTTAGAAAGCAAGGAGAGGGAAGATGATCTGTATCATATTTGGAATTCCATTTTATATTACAACAATGATTCCAGTGTGGTTTTCATTTTGCTTTGATCCATTGCAAACTGTGCTCAGTTGGTTATATCATTTCATTTTTATCATGGTGCAGTACTTTCAGATGCTTTTTGGTAATTTGACATTTTATCACCTACTCCTTCACTTCTATCTTGAAAAAAATAGTTGCAAACCCATTAACTCCCACCTTTCTCTGTCACCATTTTCTTCTGTTTGTTCTATTAACATATAACTTAATATGTCTTGTCCTGTTTTTTTTTTTTTTGTAAACAGCAACGTTACTATGGACAAAGATGCAGATCTCCAGCTCCAGGTTGGCCACACAAGCATCCCCATCATCACAGACATCGTCACAGGCATAGAGGTCCACCGACCTTTCAGTTCAAACCTGAAGACTCTGAGCATAACCATGGTTTCAACAAAGATCATCAAGGCAGCCACAAAGCACCTCCTCCTCCCTGCCATAATAGACAACATCACCACCCTCACCCTCCACACCATGATCAACCACCTCCTACCCAGGAGGAAACAGAGCACCCCTCTTCAATTCCTCCTCTCTATGACAAACAAGATAGGCCTCTTCTTATTCAAGAGAAATCAGATTTTCCCCCTTCTACTCCTCCTCCCTATGATGAACAACAGAGTCCTCCTCCTCCTCCACATCACAGGCCACGCCGCCCTCCTCCTCATGGACATCATTACCCACCTCCTCCTCCCTATCATTGGCCGTACTGCCCTCCTCCTCATGGACATCATTACCCACCTCCTCCTCCCTATCATGGGCCGTACTGCCCTCCTCCTCATGGACATCATCACCCACCTCCTCCTCCACATCACAGGCCACGCCGCCCTCCTCCTCATGGACATCATCACCCACCTCCTCCTCCCAAGGAGGAACCAAAGCACCCCTCTTCCACTCCTCCTCTCTATGACAAACAAGATAGGCCTCCTCTTATTCAAGAGAAATCAGATTTTCCCCCTTCTACTCCTCCTCCTCCCCATCACAGGCCACGCCGTCCTCCTCCTCATGGACATCATTACCCACCTCCTCCTCCCTATCATTGGCCGTACTGCCCTCCTCCTCATGGACATCATTACCCACCTCCTCCTCCCTATCATGGGCCGTACTGCCCTCCTCCTCATGGACATCATTACCCACCTCCTCCTCCACATCACAGGCCACGCCGCCCTCCTCCTCATGGACATCATCACCCACCTCCTCCTCCCAAGGAGGAACCAAAGCACCCCTCTTCCACTCCTCCTCTCTATAACAAACAAGATAGGCCTCCTCTTATTCAAGAGAAATCAGATTTTCCCCCTTCTACTCCTCCTCCCTATGATGAACAACAGAGTCCTCCTCCTCCTCCACATCACAGGCCACGCCGCCCTCCTCCTCATGGACATCATCACCTACCTCCTCCTCCCTATCATTGGCCGTACTGCCCTCCTCCTCATGGACATCATTACCCACCTCCTCCTCCCTATCATGGGCCATACTGCCCTCCTCCTCATGGACATCATTACCCACCTCCTCCTCCCTATCATGGGCCGTACTGCCCTCCTCATGGACATCATCACCCACCTCCTCCTCCCAAGGAGGAACCAAAGCACCCCTCTTCCACTCCTCCTCTCTATGACAAACAAGATAGGCCTCTCCTTATTCAAGAGAAATCAGATTTTCCCCCTTCTACTCCTCCTCCCTATGATGAACAACAGAGTCCTCCTCCTCCTCCACATCACAGGCCACGCCGCCCTCCTCCTCATGGACATTATCACCTACCTCCTCCTCCCTATCATTGGCCGTACTGCCCTCCTCCTCATGGACATCATTACCCACCTCCTCCTCCCTATCATGGGCCATACTGCCCTCCTCCTCATGGACATCATTACCCACCTCCTCCTCCCTATCATGGGCCGTACTGCCCTCCTCATGGACATCATCACCCACCTCCTCCTCCCAAGGAGGAACCAAAGCACCCCTCTTCCACTCCTCCTCTCTATGACAAACAAGATAGGCCTCCTCTTATTCAAGAGAAATCAGATTTTCCCCCTTCTACTCCTCCTCCTCCCCATCACAGGCCACGCCGCCCTCCTCCTCATGGACATCATTACCCACCTCCTCCTCCCTATCATTGGCCGTACTGCCCTCCTCCTCATGGACATCATTACCCACCTCCTCCTCCCTATCATGGGCCGTACTGCCCTCCTCCTCATGGACATCATTACCCACCTCCTCCTCCACATCACAGGCCACGCCGCCCTCCTCCTCATGGACATCATCACCCACCTCCTCCTCCCAAGGAGGAACCAAAGCACCCCTCTTCCACTCCTCCTCTCTATAACAAACAAGATAGGCCTCCTCTTATTCAAGAGAAATCAGATTTTCCCCCTTCTACTCCTCCTCCCTATGATGAACAACAGAGTCCTCCTCCTCCTCCACATCACAGGCCACGCCGCCCTCCTCCTCATGGACATCATCACCTACCTCCTCCTCCCCATCATGGGCCGCACTGCCCTCCTCCTCATGGACATCATTACCCACCTCCTCCTCCCTATCATGGGCCATACTGCCCTCCTCCTCATGGACATCATCATCCACCTCCTCCTCCCCATCATGGGCCGCACTGTCCTCCACCCCCTCCCCCTCCAGGACTTCATCCCTATCTCTATCATCACTATCACAGGCATCATTGCAACAAGACACGCACATCTGGAAAGTACTTTCCATTCCAAGTAGCTGGAGCTGTCTATCGCATTCCAGTTCTAAATATGCAGGATTCTCTCACACCTCCCAGTGCAAAATTTCCTGAGTTATCACTTCTTGGCCCCCATAGTGTTGGCACAGATGAAGGTACTCCCCTCACTGACTCAAGTCTAAGGGAGATGCCAGAAGCTCCACAGTTTCCAGATCACCCTTCACAATCAAAGTCGTGCCCAGGAAAACCCAAACTTGATCTTCCAAAAATTTTGCCTTTACTTCCACATAAGTCCATGGCAGAAACTGTTGAATGACCCTAGAGAATGATGTTTCTCACTTGAGGGTTGCAGGGCCTATGACCGATGTACAATGAATGACAATAGCATATGGTAAAGGGGGAAAAGCATACAATTTCCAGGGAGGAGAAGCACTGACATTATTGATTAAGGCAAGTATTCCAACTTGTTTCTTGATCCCAGCTATCTCAGACTCCACTATAACTGAAACAAAGATTCAAAAGTTTGAGTCTCTCAAATAATGTGATTGGGTACAAATCTCAATCAGTTCAACTGGAAAGGAAAATTCCCTAACAGTGAAAACTGCAAATCTTCATTTTCTCATAGTTCTTAACTGTAATGTACTTCTCTGAGGAACTATGATCACCTTCCATTAAAAAAAAAAAAAAAAAATCCATGGCACTACACTACACTTCATGAAAATCCAAAGAAAATAAAATCATGTAATCATTTCTTTCTTGATACAGTTGCTAAAGTTTTGTCTTTTCTTACTACAGATGTTTAGCAGCACATTCAATACCCATGAGGCATACTCTAACATAAATTGATTAATTGAAATTGTCTGGTGGCTGGGTTACCAGGTTATCTAGAAGAGGCCTGAGTACAGTTAATGACTTGCAGTGCAACACAGCAGGGTGGCCTATACAGGTGCTTCCATTTCTACAGATGCTGGTGGAGATATATAAAAAATACTGCATTCAAGTACAGCCCTTTTCAAATAGGTCATAACTGCTCTCAGGAAGGGGGAAAAACAAAGACATGTAATAACTCCGTCAGGTAAATGTTTTCTGTTTTTTTGTGGGGTTTTTTGCTCTTAATAAATGAACTATTTGCCAGCTGTATTGTGGGTTGCATCAAAAGAAGGGTGACCACTAAGGCAAGGAAGATGACTGTCCCTCCCTACTCTGCCCTCATGAGGCCTCATCTGGAGTACTGTGTCCAAGCCTAGGGCCCCCCCAGCACAGGAATGATGTAGAGATGGAGGGAATCCAGAGGAAAGTCACAAGGATGATCAAAGGGCTGGAGCACCTCTCCTACAAAGAAAGGTTGAGGGAGTTGGGCTTGTTTTGTGAGAAAGAGAAGGCACCGGGGAGAGTTCATTGTGGCCTTCCAGTACTTGAAGGGAGCTTACAAGCAGGAGGGGGATTAACTTTTTACATGCTCTGATAATGACAGGACAAGGCAGAATGGCTTTCAACTAAAAGAGGGGAGATTTAGGTGAGATGTTAGGGAAAAAAATTACTCAGAGGGTGGTGAGGCACAGCCTTCTCAGAGTCATGGATGCCCCATCCCTGGAGGTGCTCAAGTCCAGACTGAATGGAGCCCTGGATAGCCCGATCTGGTGGGGTCAACTCTGCCCACAGCAGGAGGTTGGAGTTTGATGATCGTTAAGGTCCCTTTCAACCTAAGTCATTCTACACTATGACTCTAGGAATCTTTTTGCTGGCAATTTAGTTGGGAGGAGCAGGAAAAAAAGGACACTAAAGTCTCTTTATACTGGAGCCCCCATCAGGATAAAGTCCACTCAAACATTCTTGGGACCGCAGAGAGTTAGTTCAGGTCAGTTATCCCATAAGCAAGAACATGGGGTTAATATAAAAAAAAATAGCTACTTTGGTCTTCACAGTAGCTTTTAAAGAGCATGAAATAAAACAAAGCATGAGGGATTCACTGAAGAAAAAGAAACAAAATGAGGATGGCATTTTGTGTACCCAAGTAAAGATTGGCTTTTTTTTTTTTATTATTTTATTTTAAATGCATCATAATGTTCAAGCAACCTTGTTTATGGCTTAGCTTATCCACAAAGACTCTGAAGTATAATTTCTTTAACCAAAACTAGCAAGACAGAGGTAAAATACTGGATCTGAATAAATCCCACCATGTTCACAGATTCAAAGCAAAGGAATTTGGTGCTCATAGCTGTCAATAGTCCCAGATGTTCCCTGCTAGCTCTAGTACGGCCTCTGCTGGATACAGGCAATATTACTTAATCCCTTCTTGGGCGTCATGTTCCCTATCTGTAATGACAAGAATACGTCATGAAGATCAACTAAACCATGGTCCAAAGGTAGCCTTCACATGGCAGCAAAGATAGTCACCTCCAATTGCAGGGTGAAGGACAAGGGTTATCAACTGCTATTGAAGAGTTCTGTGGCATTCAATGATACAAAGCTGTCCAAAGCCTTTTTCAAATATTTTCCAGCTTCTCAGAACTATTGTGTCTAAACTGTTGTATAAAATTTACAGTGCCTTTGTCCAAAACTAGAACTTCGTTACCTCTGTGACCTTCTTGGGTATCTGATTTAATTCTCTCTGTCTTGACGTTAAAAAGAAGCCAGAAATCTGCAAACATTTTGCTTGCTCTTCTGCTCAGGAGCCATCCTGTCCGGTGTAAGCTGGTCTCCAGCAGCAGCCAGTTAGCCTGTTATCTTGACATCAGGTGAATAACCTTAGTGTCATTCAGGTGACCACACAAATTTTTTTAGAGGAATTCAGAAGTTTATTTGCTGTATAAACAGGATATGATGAGAACTAACCAACCCCAGCAACCCGCTCATTCTGTTTACTTTGCTATTGGTCCTGTAAAATATAAGAGGTGATTAAATCCTTGTCAGGCGTTCCTTTTCCCTTTGCTTTTAAAAGAGCCTTCTAATGCAGGGGACTTCTTTTTTTGTCCAGTTATGAAACTTTTTGTCATTGTAGCACTCTGCTGTAGCTTTTTTTCTACCAGAGCCACCCCTCTCCCATTTGAATTTTCAGACTGTGATGACCCAGATGTCTTGGAAGCTGTTGACACAGCACTGCAGAAATACAATGGAGACAGAGCTACTGGTAATCAGTTTGCTCTGTACATGGTGATGGAAGCCAAGAGAACAGTAAGTAGACTTTGCAAAAAAGCGTTTTGGAATTGTTTATGCGCTCTGAATCAGATTTGCTCCATCTGATTCACAAGGGATAGCAAGTGTGGCAGCAAAGCGTCTTGCAGAAATATTTACCAAAAAAAAAATCAAAGAAATGGCTTGCATAGTAAGACACTTGTCACTGTGACAAGCAGGGATGTATATTATGTTCTTATCAGTGGAACTGTGTGCTGGTGAATTGCTTACTAATGCAAGGACTAGAAAAGCAAATAATAGAAAACTTATACCACTAATACCATTTGTCTTACTTGTCCAGCCAGTTTTCTCCTTTCTCTTGGAAATTTTACTCCTTTCTGCCATCAGTAAGATTTTTCAGATGGATGGCAAAAACACACATTATAAGCTGGATATTATTTTGCCTTGAGAAGAGCTAGTATCACACACTAAAAAAAAAAAAAAGAAAATTATAAGATAAAATTCATCAATGCTGTGAATAAATTGCTCCTGAATATTACTTGATTGACACTAGTCCTGAGTCACAGATGTATTAAAAAGCACTAGGTGATATTTTAGTCAAATAGAGTGACAGTTAAAATTAGAGAAGAAATAAAGAATGAAATGTGATCTCTTGCCTGCAGTCCTTCTGCACAGAGTTAGTCTAACAAAGAGTATTTACCTCTGAGACGCATACCAAGATAATATTACCATAATAATGACAAGCACTGCTTTACTTGAAAACATCAGCAATTTTTTCTATTGGATTGGAAACCCAGTGTCAGACAGAATATTCTGCACTCCAAAATCACAGGACACTTTGACCCAGATGGAAAGGGGACATGAATTGCTAAATGCTTTACAGTAAACCACCCACATCTCCTGGCACCTTCCCTCTGGTTTTCCTGTTTTCAGACTGGGGAGGTTTTAGCAGACAGAGACTGAAATTTGTGGAAGCCTTTATATAATTAAAGAAATTAATACTCCCATGGTCTTCATTGAATTACATGCATCGCTAACAATACCTAAATGCAAACTTCTTAATATCATAGCTGTAACACCACCTTCCTTTCTGCTTCCTTATATTAGAGCTATTGCAGAACCTCCTTGTCCAAAGGATAGATATTATTTTCAGTATTTTGTCTTATGTTCTATTTTTAAGAATACATATTTAATGCAAATCCTGTTCATCTTTCTCTCAATATACTGCCTTTTCTTGAAGGATCGGAGGTGAAAATCAATTATTACTTGAATCATTGATCTGACTGATGCTAAGGAAAAAAAACAGGAAAGGAATCTGCAAGACAGAATTGTTCATATTCTATGGTCTTTTTCCAGAAAGAGTACAGATTTTACTCATTGCTAGTCTCACAACGCTGAATGCATTAATTAAATAGCTGGTTATTACATATTCATGTACATTCATTATTGATAAGGTAATAAAACATAAAAGCTGACTGGTGGAAGACTGAACCTGCCCCAGTTAAAGGCAGAACTGTTCATAAAAAATAATGAAATAAAACAACAAATGACATACAGAAACAATGTATTTTCTCACGTGCTTCATTTGCTGACTGAACTGATTTATTCCAGGCTTAGAAAACCGTTAACAGGTAACAGAGTTTGGCTCTTTAAATCCGCATCCCAGACAGTATAACCTGATGCAGTTCCATAAATGTCAATTTACACCTGCTGAGGATTAAGTCCATTATATTTTTAGAGACCTTTTCATCCTGTCTTACAGCCTGCAGTCATCACATCACATACTTCTACTTTCTGTACAGATGTAGCAGTGTATAACAGGAACTGAAAGAACAAAAGATAATTCTGTCTTCACCTACACAAGAGTAAATTCAGTGTACTCCCCCCATGCTGACTCAGCTTCTCAATACCACTAAGACAAGAGCTATCATTTGGTTATTCTCAAGTGATACAACCGAGAGAATCAACGTTAAACTACAGCAACTGTGTGTGTTTGTATTTGAAAAAGTACACTGACAGAGCATTTATAGTGCCAGTAAACCAGAACTTCTGGCTTTATATATCCTCTGAAGGATGAGCCACAAACCTTGCAGTGTGTTAATGTTACCTGTAGGTACAGGCTTACTACTCAGTTTATTGCAAGGAGAAAATGCCTCCTACTTATTTAACAACATCAGAAGTGTTTGCACTGATCAGGTCAAACTTCAATAGTTTGTATTTTACCCTAAGGGATTTGTGAGGCCCACCCCAAGATCAGGAGAGCTTTTAACACCTGTAAGAATACTGCAGGAGCAGCCAAAGGCTGCTTCAGAATCCCTCTGCCCTTTTCCCCCAGGTATGCAGGGCAGCATATGTACCCTCACACCACAGCGTACAGGCAGTTTGGGCACCAGCAGGCTGCCCCACGGTTGCTGGCTATTGCTACCTCTGGGATGCCTGCAGAGTTGTACATAAGGAGAATGGACAGATGTGGGAGAAAAGCAAGTGTGAGAGTGATGAAATTAAACAGGAGCATAGTCCAAACCAGTTTCTATGCTAATTAGCCAAGCCGCAACACTAACTTGCTTATTTGGAATATGCTTGAATGCATGTAGAAAACCTAATCACTTATTTCTGTTTTTAAAATCCTAGATACAATATGTTAAATTACAGGTAGTAGGACATACCATATTTGTACCTACAGGAAAAGACTCAGTAATACACTTAGATAATTACCGAGAGAGAGCGAGATATGGGAGACCTTTCATGGAGACCAGCAGCTAATCTGAAACCATAATATAAAACATAAGGTAACCAATGGATAGTATTTACTCTTTACAGTGCTTATATTTTCACTGATGTCTTGATTTATCACTATGCAAATGATGACTTGCATATTGTTTTTACCCAGGTGGGTCCTGACAAACAATTCTACGTGAAATATAAGATACGAGAGACCACTTGTGCCACTGAGGAGAACAAACTCTGGAAGGACTGTGATTACAAAGCACCTGCAGAAGCTGTAAGTATCTGTCCTCTTTAAAACTTCCCAGAACAGAAACATCAGTATAACAAGCAGGACTTTACTCTCCTGGAAAAGGAAAACACGGAAGAGAAGTTAACTTTTTCAGCTATGCTGTTTTTGAAAGTTTATAGAAATAAAGTATAGAACAGAAGAGTTTACAACCTTGAAGTTAACCACCATATTTGTGAATTTACCATTACAGTGCTGAATCTCAGCAGAAGGGATCATTTTAAATCTTCGATATGATGGTTCACAGTAAATCCAACAGAAGGTACACAAACAACAAGAATGTGAGGGCTATCAAACATCCTATTGCTTGTGTATAATGGAAAGTTGTACAATCAAACTGACCAGATTGGCACCAATAAAAACACCGACACGGAAGCCACCATGGCAGAACATTTACCAGGGGGTGTTTAGCAGTGCAAAGCCCATCTGGCTTGGGCTATTAGAAAGCATTTAGAAGAGGAGGTGCAAGCAGGCCCACATAGCATGCAGGAACATTACAAATCCCCAGCAGAAATCATTGTCATTTCATACTGTACAGAAAGCATTACAAAAAAAAAAAAAAAAAGTATTGAAAAGGGATCACATTATTTGAAGCAATATGAAATGTCATGATTGCTGGTGCACATCTTGTATCAGCAGAGAGGAACACAATTCTTTAGACTTCATTTATGAGAATGTGTTCATTTCCTTTATTCTGACAGCAAATTCTTTAGTTAATTAACACTTCTCAGCCACAATATAAAGCAGTCTTCTAAATAAATTGCTCAGTTCATTCTCTGCTCTCCTAGCAAACAAGACAGTTCCTTGTCCAAGTAACAAAACAGCAAATTTGACATCACTACAAAAGAACATATGAACTTGTTTCCCAAACTCAACTTGCAACTGTCAACTTTGTTCAACAGCTAAAGAAATTTACAGCACAGTATTTTTCTTCATCAACCAATCTTAAGTCAAATGTTGCCATATGTATTTGCAGAAAACAGGAGAATGCACAGCTCAAGTTCACATGAATAATGCTGAAAAAACAAGTAATGTTTCGCAAGATTGCAAAATCGTTCCAGGTAAGCAATTGTCTGGGGCAGCATTCATAAAATATATTGAAAAATAAGAATGGGAAAAACAACATGCTGGGACTTTCCGAAAATTTTAACAGGAGGAGTTCCTCATCATTCTATTCAGACATTCATAAATCATCTTTCAAAAGTAACTGCCTGTTAAAGGTAAAAGTTTCACTCCACTGCTATGCACACACAAGCTAAGCATCTAGGGGGTGTGTAGTAAGTTTCCTTACATGTGGGAAATGAAATGAATTTGCTTAAGACCAAAAGCACATCAGTAACATGAAGATACCCCTTCCACACTTGAAGTTTCTATCCTTACTTAATCAGGTATGAAGTTGCACCAGAAATTAACTGTCTCCAAGCTAAGAATGACTGTTATTTCTGTTAAAGCTTATCAAAACAAAAATATACTCCCAAATGGAGGGGTGGGGGAGCAGATTTAAGTTAAAAAAAAAAATAAATCAGTAGTGATAGAATTAGGTATGATAAACTATAATATCACTTAGATCTTAACAATAGAGCAATTACCTTGCTTGCCTATAAAATATTCATACAAGACTTACGTTTACATTGTAATTCTCTTCATCAGAAATAGGTCGCACTGTTTGAAAGCTTTGCAACAGAGATCTTCATGTACCTATGGCCAGCATTTATGTAAGACAAATCTGAGCTAGTTTTAAAAATCCATCTCACTGGTAGCATGGAGCCAAGCGCACCTTAACTACAGAAGTATTTACCACAACTTCCAAATTGTTAGGCAGCTTATCTTTGTGGGTTTGTTTTAATTTGCTCCCTAGCTCTCTTGATTAAAGCTGTAATGTCTGTACCTACAGCCAGTGTCTTTCCAGAAGCACACACAAACTCCGTATCTGCTACTGCAGAGGCCACTCGGTTTCCAATTAGTAGGGCAATGGTGACATCTAGTTGCCAACAGAATGTGTGTGAATCTCACAGAGAGAGCATAGAGAATCTGCATTTGAATCTTTATTTAGAAAGCTAAAAAACAACTGCCATGAATCAGAAGAATTACATATTCAGCCTAAGAGGTTCAGCTTGTTACACAACATAGCAACTCTGAAAAAAGCATGCACCTTTGTTCAGAACTTAGAAGACTGTTAAGGCCACAGTCCTTCTGGAACTGGGTGTACTGTTGTCTTATATCACCCCATTTTCAGGGAGTAATAATTTTTGTGTAATGCATATATGGTGTTCATTGCTGAGTCAATAGCCAGCAGCAATAGGTGATGCTAGAAACATCACGGGCTAAATTTTGTTCAAGTGCCTCTTGGAGATCTAAGACTAGACTGTACTGCTTACACTGAGGTATTCCACATGTACAAAGAAGCCAAATCAAATGCAAAGGATTCAAACACAAAGAGTTAAGCAATAGACTCTAGCTGGTGAGGGACTTTCCCTCCATGTTAGGGAACATAGAGTTCAGCCTTCATGGCGGAATTGTTTGATCATGCTGACCCTGGACTGATTCCCTGGCTGATGCAAGCAGGCATAACTCCATTAAAGTCAATTTATGTCAGCTGAGGATCAGGCACACAAATTTTATTTCAATTCCCCAGAGACCACATATTGTCCCAAGCTCACTGAATCATGAAATTAATTTATGTACTGAACTATAAAATTAATTTATGAAAATCCAATCCATGATTACTAGAAAGGAAAGAGAGTTAATAGGATTAGTGGTAGGAAACAGAAGTTTGAGCATCCCATCAAACTTGCCCATCGACAACCAATCCAGTTAGCTATGCCCGAGAGTAACACGAAGTGGCAAGTGGCAGCTGAAGTGACTGCAGGGAGAGCTCACACAACAGAGCAGTGGAATAGTTCAGCTACAGTCCCTAAGGAGCTCTAAGTCAGGGCTGTTGATGTGGGTGAGCCAAAAAGCTCCTGCCAAAGTCCCCCTTCCGGAACACAGTGAGGACAGCGAGCAGCTGCACCCAGCAGGCGAGCTTCGAAGAATCTGAAGAACAGCTCTTTAGCTGTGACCTTCACTGCTTTTTTCCCTAACTGCACGGGGGAAGACCCTTCCTTAGCGGCGTCAAAACTACCTGTAAAGTTTTTCAGAGATTCAATGACTCCTGAACTCATTTATTCCTCTGAATTAAATTTGCTGCTGCATAAAAGTTTCATGGATGCCCCCTACCAGCACACACAGAAGCCTGTATCGAAGTACAGTGAGGGCCTTTGCAGGCCCTGAAACTGAGATCTGGATTTTGCTGATCATTCTGCTTAAAAGCAGAAAAGATTCTGGCGCATTGAACCATTTTTCACGTGACCTTACATGAAAAATTAAAACCTGAGGTTTCTTAACATGAAAACCTGCGTGGCTTTTTTTGCTTGTTTCTCTCCAGTTCAACCACTGATACCATTTACTCAGGGTATATGTCTTGGATGCTTCCATACTATATCAACTGACAATTCACAAGTGGCAGAAATTCTGAAAAAAGCCATTCAGAAGTTCAACAAACACAGCACTGAAACTGTCCTTTTTAAGCTTGTGGAAATAACAACAGCTCAAAGACAGGTCTGTATATGATTTTTTTTCTACCCTTTTTTAAAAGATATTTTGGTTATGTATATGTTTTTGATTTTAAGGTATATTTCATAATAAAAGCATATAGAATTCATATAGAGCATAGACCATGTAAATAACTCCCTTCATTAACACAGAATCAAAAACTGTTGCTGGGTTTTCAGAACTATCACTGTTATGAACTGGCTTTAAAGGCTTTTTTTCTTTATCTGCAGCTACAACTAACCAGTGTTCAGCACCAGTGTATTTTTATTCAGTGCTGACACATGCACCTTGTGTCATCTCAGATGCTCTGGAGTATTCCACTTGGCTTGCCCATGAAGCTCCAGCAGGAACAGATCTCTTCTAGGTTTTGTGCCAGCTTGTGCAGATGTCTCTCATACTCTACAGCCTCTCAAACAGCAGAAGGCACCAACATTTTTGCAATGCAATAGGACCTGTACGTCAGTAGCTGATACACACTATAGGATAGGTGAAGCAGTAAAGGAAAAAATGGGTAAGAAAAAAAAGCAAGCTTATTGCTGGCTGAAAGATTTCTGCACAAAAGATTATCTGCTTTGCAAGTGAGTGCTCAGGCTGCAGAAATTTCTGGTACTGCAGGCAGTGCTTATTTCCCCATGAAAGGTTCTCCTATGGATTGGCACAATGTTGCTGGAAAGCCAAGTTTCCAATTTGCTTTTTAACTAGTACATAACTCAACACCAACTACAAACCCTTTTCTTTGTGTATGTTTTTATTCAGCCAAAAAGCATCTAGTCTCACATCAATTTGACCCATGATTTAATTCTGACAGTCCTTTATTTACTGATGGCAATAATTCTCTTAGCTGAAAGACAAGCTTACACAACAATTAAGTCTTACAACCAAATGTCACAGAGGCTGCAATTTAGCAGCTGGAAAGAAAACTATCATGACGCTTCTGGCTAATAGAGACTAGTCACGGCCCTCTGCTTTAACTGATCTGGGATGAAAAGTTTGTCTTTGATTCTTTCTTTCTCTTCTTTTAATCTAATACTACCTGATGCAGCACTGTGATGTGGAGAGATTTTATGGGTGAAATCAATAGCTGCAGTGAGGAAAACAGAACTACTTCCTGCAGAGAAAACGAAGGGAGGTCAAAGATCTGGACAAAGCAGGGGAGGGGGGAAAAGCCCAAAGCAGGCACAATTACAAGCAGATGACAAACACAGGACACTCAATAACAAATGATGCCAGCAGTGTAAAGTTACATTATTCAGATACTATTTTACTATGTCACATACTTAGGAACACAGGAACTGCCAAGCTGTATTAGTGTAGTCATCCATCTAGACCAGCTTCCTGTCACTGGCAGTAATAAGTAACAGATACTTTGGAGGAAAGTGCATGAAACCATGCATTACAAGGCTACAGGTTTGCCAGAAGCAGAATCTGAATATAAACTGCATTTCTAATAACTACTTGACTTAGTTTACTTTCTCTATCGCAAGGACAACATTCTTTGGTTAGCTCGTGAATACTGTATAGCTCAATGACTGCAATGTGACTTGATGGATGGAGGGCGCTTAGAAGAGTGGTTTTGCTTTCTTTGTTGATTGCATTCAGTAGCGGAACTTCAAAGTTTGTATTAGTTTACATAATGTAAATATCTCCTACTTGTCTGTTCCAGGTGGTAGCTGGATGGAATTACAAAATTAAATATGAAATCGAGGAAACAAATTGCTCCAAAGACCATTTTCAAGATTTAACTCATGAATGCAGAACCACTTCTGGAGGTGTAAGTAATCCTCACAACCTGTTTATCATAAAAATATCATATTAACAAATAACAGTTGAGATCTGACTCAAATACGTATTTTAGTCTTGATTAACTTAGGTAATGATGTTTAAATTCAGGCATACAGATAACCATCTATTTATGCAGTTCTCTCTTGAATTAGCGACTCAGACAGTGACTGAAATGTTTGCAGATTACTCTATTGAATCTGAAGTCTCATCCAAATAATAAAACCCTTAAGAAATTCCTATTCAGAGAGCTGTTCAGGCACAAAGCAAAAAGTTATTACAATTAGCTGTTTTTCCGGCATAAACCATTTCCTAAGTTGCTGAATTGTTACCTCTCTCTCTACTAAAGCCCAAATAAGAGAGCTTCAAAAGAGACTTATTAACAAATACACATAATCTAGATCAATAGAGCCTCAAAACCAAGTACTTCCTTTGTAGCTCTGACCTGGAACAGAATTGACTGTATCAAAAAGAGAGCTGCTCTCTCAACCAACCTCCCTGAACTATCTCACCAAGGGGTGAGACAAGTGCTTGTGCCAAACTCAAAGCAGGAATGTACAGTCACGGTGAACAGTGGTGGTAAATGTGAGGGAAGGAGCCACAGGAGCCCTGACTCCCATCTGTTTCAGCTGTCATGGAAGTGTGTAGTTGAGCATTACGTTCCTGTTTGTAAATGACTCCTTAGAGATCTCAAAAACATCACTGCATTTCTGAAGCAATAAACAATTAAGGAAAGAATGACAACACTACAGTAAATTATAGGAGACTGAGAATCTGGCTAAATGAAACAAAACTCTGTGTTAGCAATGCTTGCCCTTAAACGTTAAGCAAGTTACTTATCTTCTTGAGCCTGAGTTTTCCAACCTGTCACCTGGAGATAATGGCTTCTGTCCATCTTGCCTAATCCAGGAGAGCTACCTCCTTTCCATTCTGATTTGATCACACAGTGTCTGTGTGATTGGATCTTTATCGATGGAATAATTAACTATCCGAAACTAAGACAGCAAATAAGATCAGCAACTGATCATCTAGAGATATTGATGCAATATGCTGTTACAAAATATTCCACACCTTAGAATGACCAAATTCCATGAAAGCTGCTTGTAATCTATACCATGCACACTATTCATTCTGAAACAGAAGAGCCAGAACTGCACACTGTACTCAATATGCGTGTGAACCACAGAGCTGTACTGGGCCATAATGTCATTCTTTCTCTTTAACCTAGATAATAAGCCTTGATATCATCTATTTTTTTCCATTTTTCTAAACCACTGCTAGGCAGATGTTTTCATAGATGACACTTTCAAGCACATCATAGCCCTAAGATCATGAATCTGTCAGCTCAGTGCCTAACGTGAAGTCAGAATTGGCTTCTCCCATGTGCATTACTTTACATTTCTCTATATTAATTTCCTTCTCCCAGATCAACATCTAACATCCAGCTCTTGCAGTCCTTTCTCTATGAGACTAATCATTAATCTGTTGCTATTTCATGTATTTTAACTGGGTATTTACCCACATAAGGGCCTTTCCTCTTATTCTGCAGTTAATTTGTTTCCTTTAGAGACTTCAGTAAGAGACGTCATTGAAACCTTTCTGAAAAGCTAAGCATACTTTATCAACGTCAGGTCTCTACCAATTTTTGTTGATGCTTTTGAAGCAATCTGCAAAATACAACTTTTGTTTACAACAATAAAACCAATTCTGATATAGTCGTGCCAATTAGTTCTTTCTTTACATTCTAATAATTTGAATAGCACAGATGTGAATCTTACAGATCTATGACATTTAAAAAAGAACAGGATCACATTTTTTTCTTTCAGCCTAAAATAGCAAGGCAATCTTAAGCACATCATCTACCACAATTCCCCTAGAGCACTTGAGTGAATAGAAGCAGACCCAGAAACTCAGTAATGTTTGATTTGTTAGTTGTGTAATCTTCCTTTTGATCTTTGGAGTTTAAGACAAATGCCAGAGGGTTCTCCATAAAATTGGATTCTGGTTTGTAAACTTCTCTCTTTCCTTCTGTAATGAATACATACAAATAAGTCACTTAGCTTCTCTTTCACAGTTTTATTTTCTCTAAGTAACTCTTTAAAACCCTAATAGTTTGTTGGCTCTGCAAACTGTGTGTGAGGCTTCTTGCTCCCCGCATGCTGAGGGAAGAAATTACCAGCATGTAATGTGGTTGACTCGTTCTGTTAGCAAGAACAGTGTGAGCTTTTTCATTATTTCTACACAGTAAGGAGCTGGTTTTGTTTGTTTCTTTTGTTTTTACTGCAGCGTAGAGGTAAATGTGATGCCAAGGCATATGAAAATCTTCGGGCAGAGATTGTAGATATTGCAAGCCAGTGCAAGTTTCCAGGTATGTAATTGGCACTAACAGTTCTGAAAGTTCTGCAATGTTGATGGTTTTTTTTTTACATTCATAAAATAATAGGTAAGATAAAAATCCAGGAGATGAGGACTGATAATAACAAGATAAAGCAGTTGTTTTAAGATGAAAGCTGCACTGCCTCTTAATGAAGTCTTACTGTAGAGTTTTCTTTCACTACTTATAAGTATTTCATATGCTCTATTTTGTTCTTTTGAAAGGCAATGGAGACAAAGGCCAAAATTGGTAATTCAGCTATCAATACTATTGTTTATTTCATACTGCATAGTTACACTTCATTTTGATATAATAGAAGCTTATTTTTTTTCCTGGTAAGTAAGCAACTTAGAATTTCTAAGTTCATTACAATCTAATCCACAAATTGTTTTCTTATTAATGTTTCCTGCACCTATTTGGAGACAGATTTGGACAGTTTCAGAGCTTTATAACAGGGAGTACAGTAATACTCCATGTACATAGTACGTGCTGCATTCTCACTTGTTACCCATTCACTTGTTTTTCTTCAACAGATATCTTCTCTGTCTTTATTTGCTAGCTATCCACAGTCAGTATATACAATTTGTTTGTGTGAGAGAACTGTAGTTACATATCCAATGCAACAGTAGGTGCTGATGCAGCGCTCTTTCAGATAACCAAGGTACAATAACGCTGATCATATGAAATGTAAAGATATTTTAGTTTAATTTGGTAGACTCAAATCAGAGTGTGCCAGAAGGCAGGGGTTTATAACTGACTCGTTTTCCCTGCCTACATCTATACTGAAAGCTTTGTTCCTTACGTCTGAAATCTGTTGGTTTCTTTCAGTTGAAGAAGTGGTAAATCTTCCCACTCACGTTTGTCCTGGTTGTTCAAGTACAATCCCAACTGACAGTGCAAGAGTGAAGGAACTACTGAAGGCTTCTGTGGAAAAGTTTAATTTAGAGAGCAATGATGACTTCTACTATCAAGCTGAAGAAATAGAATCAGCGACAGTTCAGGTTGAGAGTTACTTTTCCTTTTAAAACTGATTCTCCATATAATACAAAAATGAGGAACAGACATGGCATCGTTAATGGTCTAAACTTAACATTAGCTAAACTTAATATTTAGATTTCAAATAATATTTTTTTTCTAAGCATTGATACACATGGTAACTGAGATATCTATGCACTTTTTCTTGTGAAATTTTATCCATTTGGCTTGGATTTAAAAATCTCTGGCCTCTTGATTTTACTTTTTTCTTCTTTTCTTAGAAGGGCATTGTAGAAGCATGGCAAGAAGGCTAACATTGCCTATCTGATTTCTGTATCTCCACCACACTTTTTAATCAGCCTTTGTAACATTCCATAGACTTTCGAAAGTAGAGAAGATTTATTAGACAGAACTAACCACTTGATCTACCACACCAATACTCTGTGAATTATTTTAGATGTTATCTACTCTACAGTAGCTGTAAGTTCTAAGAAATGGAAAGAACTGAAAATAAAAGAAGGGAGTAGCTCAGAAAACACTGTGTTGGGAGCTTCTCATGAGCATAAGGGGCAACACTGGATAATGTGGAGTGCACAACAATTTTTCAGATCAGCTCATTATCTCACTAACAGTAAGCATGCTTTTTCACCTTTTAAATATTTTCATCACTTTTCACATAATGATTAATATTCATGCATACATTTTTTAAAATTAGACTTAAAGAATGTTGTGTATTTTCCTATCTCTAAAGCAAGATTCATTATCTCGGGCTCTGTAAAAATACTAAGAGAATTTGTACCAGGCACATCCTTCAACCAAATCAGTTTCCCTCCTTAATACATTTGGCAAATATGCTCATTTTCTACTGAGCCTGCTCACCACACACTTCATTTTACTCACATTCAACTCTTCTTACATCACATTTGGCTCCTAACAGTGGTGTCTCTAACAATTTCATTTGTTATTAATTAAATTATGACAGGCATCCAATAAAACAAAGCCAAAACTGTGGACCTGTTTTTCCGACCTTTCTGTCTCCTTCAGTTTCTATGCTGGAATTTCTGAGAATGGGAACAGGAATAAATAAGTAAGTTGATTAGAAGCAGATAGGTTTTCTGTCAAACATTTTAATATTGTTCTTAACATACATTGCCCCAGGGGGTCAGGACTTGTAGACTATAAGTCATATGAGCCTGTAGTATAGGCTTGAAGAAAACCATTTCTGTCTCTGAACTCTTTTCAATAAAAAAGCCTTTATCTAATTTTAGCTGATTTTTTAGGTGGTTGCAGGACAAAATTACCATCTAACATTTTTTGTCCAGAAGACAAACTGCTCAAAAAAAGAGTTTGAAAAGCTTAGTGAGGACTGTGAAGCCACAACAAACAGTGTAAGTAACAATGATGTTGCCAATGGTAGTGTTTCTAATGGGTAATTCCTTTGCAATCTGAAACCCACACAAAGTAAGCTCACATTTGATCCTGATTTCTCTTACCTTTGCTTCAACACCTTCTGGTGTTTGCAACCCCAAACCAGTGACAATAGCAGTAAAACAAGAAGCTTAAACCGAGCTACTTCAACTGTGGTATCTGGGTGCTCACTGCAAAGCAAAAGGGACTTTTCTCTGATAATGAGGAATCAAAGAAAGAAAGTGGCTGTGATACGATGGCAATGCTCCTGAATATGTTGCACTTTCAGTAAAGAAAAGTGAGAGATTTTAGTGTTCTCAGTGTGCAAAGGAATTATGCTTCTACAGTACATGCTGCTGACACCGGGAAAATCTGTTCCAGACACTGGAAATAATGCTGATAGAGCCAGAAACCAATGATGAGGGAGCTGTTGGGAAAGAGAAGGTTCATTTTCCACTCCTTCTTCCCACCATATGAACAGTGCTCACCTCTAAGAACTAAAAACTGCTGGTGCAGCTGGCATTACCCAGAAAAATAAGAAATACCCAGAAAAATAAGAAATACCTCTCACTCTCTCAATTTCCCAGTCTTTAGTAGGGGTAGTATTTTTAACAAGGAATGTTTGTTAGGAATGCCATGAAGATTAAACAGTGCTCCAAAAGTGCTGGGCACAAATCCAATATCCAATTCAAAAGTGCAGTATAATGTTCACATAGGCATCCTACGAGGTCAATAAGCTAAGCAGTGATCTGTCCCAGCATGGACTTCTTCATCATTAAAACTGATTCCATATATATTCAAGTAAAACTCCAAGTATTTAAAAGTATTATTAAAATGTTTTCTTTTTTTTTTTGTGCACAGCTCATTCATGTTGTTTGATGTTCTCTTGGCTTAACGTGCTGTTTTTGATGTTTTGTCAACAGCTACCACTGCGCTGTGAAGCACAAATTTACGTGGTCCCATGGGAGAACAAAATCTTCCCCAAGGTTAACTGCTCTCAATACCAGATAATGGTATGACAGCTTTTCTTCATTACCCATCATCACTAGGGGAGGTTCAGACTGGATACAAGAAAAAAAACATGTTTACAGTAAGGGTGATGAGGCACTGGCACAGGTTGCCCAGAGAGGTGGTGAATGCCCCATCCCTGGAGACACACAAGGTCAGCCTGGATGGGGCCCTGGTGGAGCTGTAGGTGTCCCTCTTCAGTGCAGGGAGTTGGGCCAGATGACTTTTTAAGGTCCCTTCCAATTCAAACAATTCTATGATTCTATGATAAAAGAGAGGAGATTTAGATAAATGTTAGGGGGAATTTTTTCACTCAGAAGGTGTTAAGGCACTGGCACAGGCTGCCCAGAAAAGCACTGGCTGCCCTTCCCTGGAGGTGTTCAAGGCCAGGCTGGATGGGGCAGCCTGATCTAGTGGCTGGGAACCCTGACTGAAGCAGCAGGTTTGGAACTAGAGGATCTTATAGGTTCCTTCCAACCTAAGCCATTCTATGATCATAAGTGAAGGCATGCATTAATTTCTTTATCCATTCCAAATGATCCCATTACTAGCTAGCCATGAACATGGGGCAGTTTGAGAGCTTCAGAATACAATATATATATATATTTCTTATTATCAGAACTTTTTTAGTTCTGATTATAATTCTGATGATTGCAGGTTGTTAGTTTGGGTTGTTTTTGTTGTTGTTTTTAATAAATCCAGAGGTTCCCATGCTCCCCAATCAAGAAAAGAAGATCAAGCAAATAAATTGAGATTGATTAACCCGCATTCACATTAAGCAACTTTACTATGCTCAGCACTTTCATAATTATCTATTCATTCTTTATGTATCAACTAATAAATGGCTCTCCCTTTTTGTCTCCATTAAAATATTGAATCCACAACAACTTCCAAATTTAGCTCCAACCTAAAGAACCCCAATTTGCAGTTAGATAAGGATCAGGCACTACAGTTGACAGAAATGACACCCATTATTTTCACAGAACTGTATATCAGGCACTCAATCTATATTTTCCAGTGGAACACTGATGGTGGAATAGAGGTTACTCAAAAACAATCAAACATTTTATAGTGTCAGCGTTAACCTCTGTGTATTATTTCCAACAGTCCTATGAAATATATATGTCAAATGAAAAAATAGAAAACTGAATAGCTACATTTCATGTGGCAAATCAATCCAGACCTAGGGTATATTCCTGCACTGAGACTATCCAAAGATGTGTCAAACTTCAGTATGAAAATATCAGAATGCTATACTTTAACAAGAGCAGGGATCATTAGTCCTAGAAATGAACCGTATTGTTCATAAATTAAAACGAATACATATATTCCTCTCTGTAGTCTCACTCCCATGTCAACTGGCAAAATTTCAGTGATAAATTGCTCTTTTAACATACAGCTGTTAAAATACTCCAAAATTATTGAAGAGGACGTTTGTTTTCATGCTTATTACAGACACAAAAGATTATTAAGATTGCTTTGAAAAATTTGGTATAATTGACCCATATATTGCAATGAAGTTTTGATCTTGCCAAATCTGAAGCCATTGTTCTTGTATACGTAACAAACACAGCTATTATTGCATTGTTTTTCAGACCGCAATGGTGAGAAGGCCTCCAGGATTCACTCCTTTACGAAGCTTTGCTGTACTATCACAGGTAGACGAAACTTCACCCTCCAATGCAACTGAAGGAGAAAGTCAAAGAGCTGGTGAAGAAGTAAGAAAAGATGATAGACAGGGACCAGATGGCGAAGGTGAACCCGGGCCTAAACACAGGCATAAACATAGGCACGGACTGAAAATGGATCATGAATCTGCCAAAAGGCACAGGCACAAAACTGACTGTGGGCACAGGAATGACCATAGGTGTGGACATCAGAAACATGGTAAAAATGGTAAACATAAACATCACAAATCTGAATCTTCTGAGGAATCCACTGAAAGGGTTTTGAGTCAAAAAGAAACCTTCCCATCATCCACTGCTGAAACAGCATTAGAGCTCGTTAATCCAGATGTTGTAAGGACAGAAACCGGTACTCCTACAGAACCAGTAAATTCTCCTGATATCTCTTCATTTAACGGGTTGCTGGATCACACAGAATCCCCTCTCCCCAAGTGTCCTGGAAAACCTTGGAAACCAATTCTGGACCTGCCCATTCCTTCCAGCCTTCCCAGGGAATTCTTAAATGAGGATCTCTTGCCTTCTGTCACAGAAAACATCGACCTTACAACAGAAAACCCACCACCACCTGAAAATGAAGAGATGAGCTTTGATCTTGCAGATGCATTACAATAATTCAAGCATTGTAGGATCCTCTCCAAAAGCCCCACAGAGAAAACCAGAAAATATCTGCCTTTTGAAATGTATGAGATCTAAGAGGCAAAAGCTCCTATTCAGTCAGCTAAAATACTCAAGTTGGTCATCAGTGCTCCATGTCTGCTTAACTGTTGCACATTTGGCAAAAACGTACACCAGGCATGGCAGCAATGATTCAGAAGCTGTTCAGTAAAGGGACTGGGCAAATCAACAGCTTTCTGCTTCCAAAGTTCCAGTCACAACCATCACATCTGCCCCACATGGCTACGAGCACACAGCAAACCACTGCATCAAATTTCACTATATCATGTTTAAAAAACAAAGAATTTTGTAGAATACATGAAGAATATCAACCAAATACGCACAACAAAAAAGCCAGTACAGAGCAAGGATGCCTTTCTTAGATATCTGAAATTATATTTCTCTAATTTCCTGGAGCAAATCTTTCAAAGAAGAAAATAAAGGAACCTATTTTACTCGTCGATTTCTTGACTCCAAATAACATTGCCACCAGTCTATCTACTGCTAATCAGATCCTGGAATTTTTTCATTCATTGCTTTCCATGCAGGATAAAATGCAAAGTCTATATTTTCTTTTTTGCACATGACAAGTACTGATTGTACAAAGCTAAATAAAGGAAAGTCCTAAGAGTTATGTTTAGTTGTTTGATTCATTTTCTTTTTCCCCCCAAATACGGAGTAGTATGATTCTGGGCATAGCTGGGAGTTTGTGTATAAGTCTAAGTTCAGACCAGTTTTTCTTTAAATTACTATAGCAATTTGAGTAAATCACAAAAAAAACTGCATCAAGAGAAATAAAAACACGAAGACAAGAAAAGCTAAGCATCCTTCCATCTCTGATTCAGCTGAATGAAAAAGACAGGCAGAGCCTTGCCATGTCATCCTTACAGAGCACACCTGCACAGCCACAGGCAGTGAGGCAGAGTGATCAGAGCAGCACAGTAAGAGCCAGGACTCCTACACTTCTCACTGCCTTGAACTTCTCATGTCCTATAGTGATTATGTGAGGCCTCACCAGTGCTTCATACAAAGACGACTATTTCAGTTTTGACTTATTGTTTTTATAGTGTAAAGAAATGATTACCTTAAAAAAAAAAATCATTCTTTACTAAAAGCCAGTGTTGCAGTGTAAAAAACTTGGAAACAGTATGTTCTGACATTTTTAGAATGGAACATTTCTATTTCTCATTGATGTGCTCCCACAGAAAGTTTTAATTATAACAGAACAGTACTTTCTGACAGCATCTTTTTCCGTTAGAAAACGACTGACCTGCTCTGAAACACTTGCTGCCGAAAAGCTCTACAGAGCCGCCAGTCGCTCCTCTTGTTGGAGCCGCTCGAGCACTCCACTCAGCGCATCCCAATGCTTAGGAAGTAATTTCCCTCCTCGGCCAGCAGATGGCAGATTTTCTGCTGAAGCTAAATCGCTCATCTCCAAATACTATCTCCAAATTAGGGTGTCGTGATTGCCACGAAAGGTTTAGCAGGCTTAACAATTAGCGTGCCTTTTGTATCAGTAACACCACACTTGTGCAACCTGTATTAAATGTTAAGCTCCATCAGCAGAGCATAAAAAGCTTGCCACTTACTCATTCTGTGCAAGGTGTATAAATAAAGCTGTACGTGAATATAAAAAAAAATAATAGCAAATCCTGCCTCAGAAGAAAAAAAAAATAGCATTCTGGCTCATACAGACAATTGGAACTGGTAGTCTGGGGTATGAAAATATGTCTGAATTAAAGCTCTGTTCCTCATACTGCTGAGAACCAGAGCCACCTGATGGCCATTTTGTTACTGTCTGGATTTAAAGTGCTCTTTTCTCTCTTGTTTGTTCCATCTGTGGCAATGAGACAAAAAACATATTTAAATGACATGCAAAAAACTCCTCAGCTTTGCTATGGGTAGCCTGCTGGGTGTTTGTTATAATTCAGACACAACCTTTTAGTTACACTCTGTAATTCCAGTCATCATCTAATGCTATGCTCCCAAAGTGCAACTAGCCATGGAGAGAGCTCTGCGGGAACCTGACAACAGAAAGCAGGGAGAATTAACAACAGACATTGGAATTTTATGAGATGTAAGAACCCACTTATTTCCTTGTTTTCTGAAGCCTATTAGCCATCAGTATAATTGCTCTCAATTCAGGAATCACAGCTCTGAGGATAAAATGGGCTTAAGTGGCCACAGAACTAGAAATAGCAACACTACGTGGCCACCAATACTTAGGTAGACATACAAAATACAATATCCAGATTCCTCAAATATTCTTAAAAACAACAGGAACAGATGGTTTCAAGTCCACAACGAGCTACTCACACACAACTCTGGATTGCACTGCCTTCACAAACTCCATTTTTGCAATTCAGTTTCCACTCTTTTTACTTAAGCACTAAATGAAGTTGATTTGATACAACGTAGCTAATAATAATAATGTTTCCATTGCACTCCAAAGCAGGAGGAAGGCTGTTTCAAGAAGGAAAGAGTGAAAGTTTTCTAACTGGGTAAGGCATCTTACAACAATGAGAACTATAATTACTGGTGCTACTGAACTGGTTTAATCTGCTGCTCAGCAAAAACCTGAACATAAGCTCCAAAGGAATAACTCTTCTCAGAACATACCAACAGAGATCACAGAAACCCAATCTTCTGACCCCTTCTGCCATGAGTTCCAATATTGCTGATTTGCAATTTGATTATGAAACACTAAACTACAGTTTTCACATTGTAAACTACCCATCTTGCTCTTTCAGTTCAAACTGAGTCACATAGAATAATAATACTAATCAAGGGACACTGATTCCAGCTTCCCTGGAATCAATCCAGTATTGACAAAATACTTTCCAAAGAAAAGAAATAATAAATCAGTTCCAGGTGTCCAGGTGAATTCAGAGCGATCATTTAAACAGCCTCATGACAGCTAAACTGAAAAATCTCATTTGAGCATAGAATTTGAGCCTGATTCTAAAACTGTGCAGAGAAGCCAGTGCTGCTGCTAGCTTTAAACAGCAGTGCGGCTACTCAGCATTTCTACAATGCAGCCTTAGAGCACTCTGTCAGTGCCCGTGGCATAGAATCATAGAAGAATTATATTACTTGAAAGAGACAGAACTGGACACTGAGCAGTGCAGCACCTCCTAGCAAACAGGAAAAAATGTGATTATGGGCAACGTTAACCCTTAAAATAACTCTTACATTGGAGAAGTTTTGGGAACTGGTGCAGGGCCTGGCATTAATCACAGCAACACTACTGGCTTAATTGCCTTTTTTTTTTTTCTTCTTCCTGGCCCAAATGCAGAGATCAGGGTGTTCTGGACAAAGTTTTGCCATACTTCATTCTTTTCTTAAACAATTCCACAATATAACCCAGATTGAAGATGAAAGAAAACAAGCATGAAGTACAAGATCTCCTTTTTCTTCAGAGCTCCATACAAACACATAGACAGATTAACAGATTTATAAACAACTCCTTTGTTTAGGCTAGATTTAGATAAAGTCCCTTTTCCACCGTAATACAACCAAAACACCTCTGAAACTTCCACAAAAGCTCAGAGACACGGTGGTTGTAGCTTACACAGCCTAACACAGAGTAGCTTTGATGTGAAGGTCATAAAGCATCTGCATTCCATTTCACATACCAAGACATTTCTGTATTAGCGCTACAATAGGTCTTCACTTTTTCAGAACAAATATGTACTTGGACACCACCAATTGCAACAAAATAAATATACATACTTTATACAAAAGGTACTTACCCATATCTGAGAATGAGCTGTCAATGAGCAACATGAGTACTTCTAGCTGTTTTTTGTAGATGTAGAATTACATTGTTGATCTAGGACTGTGCAACAATAACTTTCCACCAAATGTTTATCTAAGGCAACTAAATTTTAGTTTACTTAAGGATCATTCATTTCCCTTTGGACAGTCACTCTATCCAAGGGGTGCAGTGGAATTGCCAGGTCACAGCCTGAACCAATAGCTGAGCTCCAGGTGAGAAGGCATGGCTAACCCAAGGAGTTCAGGTGCAAGCAATGCTCCTAAGTGACTGGAAGGGGTGGAGCTGGGATCCACTCTTCCTCACCCTCATTCAAGGGTTAGCAGCTGAATAAAGACTGCATTCCTCTTGAGCTGTTGCTGGTTATCAGAAGTGGAAAGCCAATTTTCTTTATTTATTACCTGTTATTGCTCTGCAGTGCCTGTATCCCATTTGAAGGAGCACTGTCACCTTTTGCCATATGGGGTGTTTATTATAGAGTCATACCTGACTAAGGTATCATTTTGGATCTCTGAAGAACTCCAAGTAATGTGATCCATAAGCTGACTGAACTTCTCTGAAATGCACAGTCTAATGGTGTATGGAACTCAGATACATAATTATTCACTCCAGCAAGATACTAGTAACTCTTTGGAGCAGAAAATCACTAAACTTCCTGCCGACATTGAATGAAATGCTTGTATCATCGAGGGTTACCTCAATCATGGATTAAGATTTGATCTTCATGTGTTAGCTCAAGGGATCCATGCAAATCTTAATAGCATGGCTTCACTGGCTTCACTGAGGACTGTAGTAGGTAAGAATGGTTCTAAAGTCTGCAGATAGTCTATCTGCTGCGCATGAGACTGACAAAACGAGTATGACTCACAAAATGAGTCAAACTCCTAAAAAGTACACTTACACATTTGTTTCCTCATGACATACCTCTGGAATAGCAACTGATGTGTTCATAATCAATATCTCTCGCAGTGCAATCCACAACTCAGAAATGACACATACACAGATGCTATAATCTCATGGAATAACCATGTCATAGTGAGAGACTGTAAGGCTGACAACAATCAGAATCCCAAATATACTTTTTTTATAGCCTGCACCAAAGATTCTCGATCAATCTAACAGGCTGCTATTGGAGAAACTCACTCTGTGTCAATCTTCAGACAGAATTCCAGGAGAAACAGTCCAACATTTGATAAGTGGTGATAAAATGCAAATTAAGAAATTGCAAAGGAAAAACACAATTCTGTTCTATCCAAGCATACTCAATACACTGAACAGGTGGTTGAGCAATATCAACACACTTTTATCAACATAGCTAAGACACTCAGAGTTATCGCTGTCTTTAGTACACCCTCTAAAAGTTGTTTTATTCTCTTCAGAGTCCTGCTGTGAAAACATGGCAGGTGTGCTGGGATTGCTGGGCAGGGCACATGGCTTAAGTCATCTCAGAAAGTGACAGGAGACTGAGAGAATGGGCAAGGAAGCAATAGCAAAAAGCTGCAGTATGTGACAAAACAGACATGTAGAAACAGTGGCAACAGGTTTTGGGATGAGTATTTCGTGGGTAATTCTGTAAAGATCATGGAGAGTCTTATCCTACAAAGCTTTCCCTGTTCAAGAGATTCCACGGAAAGCAGGTCTGACATCAGTTCTGTATTCAGCATTAAAGATTGATAAAGGATTAATTTATCATAGCAACCTCACTGTAAAAAAACAACCACACTTGCAGTTGCATTTTGAAAGGCTTCACAGTACTATACTGCTGAATGTAACACATTTTAATACAGACTGACAGAATTTGTAAGCGTATGCTGAAATTTTTCAGCACTAATTTCACTTCCTGCTTATCTGTCTGATTTTTTTCCACAGTTGTCTTTACCCTGGGGAACAATCCTAACGGCAGCACAGTGCCAAGAATCAGGTATCTGGAAGCAGCAGTATTTTCTAAACGATAGCTCTGCTTCTCCTCCCCTCTTTGCAGCATTTCCTCCTGAAAGCATGGGAATGCGCTTGCTTGCTCATCACTCCTGCTACCCTAAACAACCGAGATAGCTTTGTTCTTCTGCACCAGCAATTCTGCTCGTGTACACTGAAACTGAATTTCCTTTTTTAGACAGCAAGGACGCAGACTTTCTTCCTCTTCTCCCTCCCTCTGCCTCCCCACCCCCTCCTACAGCCTTTGCGTGCCCTCATCTTACCTTCAGCAGCAGCAGAAATCCTTGCTGCAGTTTTTTCCTCATTAGAAGCTCTATGGCAACAGCAGCTCTGAGGCAGCAGTTCTTTACGGTTCACACTTCTCTCTCTTTCCTTCTGCAGAAAGACATGCAGTTTGTTAGCCCAGTAAATTAGCAAAGACAATTCCAATGCAGTGAGAATTAACAAACATAGTTCTGATGTGATTTCAGAAAAAATGTGCTCCCAGAGGTGCAAACTTCTATATCCAGAAGATGAAGGTTAGCAATGCAAATGAATAATAGTAAAGGAAACTAGAGAACTCCTTTTGTGTAATGAATTGAAGGTATGTAAAATCCCTGCGATACTCAGATTTTCATACAGAAACATGAGAATGGAAAAACTCTGAGCTT
Source organism: Gallus gallus (assembly GCF_016699485.2). Taxonomy (NCBI): domain Eukaryota; kingdom Metazoa; phylum Chordata; class Aves; order Galliformes; family Phasianidae; genus Gallus; species Gallus gallus. Next base: position 15,892,716 of record NC_052540.1, read on the forward strand.
AAGATGCACAAAATATCACATCCACATAAGTCCAGAAAGCTGTAAATATTTTGTAATTGAGTCTTTACTCATTACTGACAAATAGACTAAAGCAGTGCTTTGTTCAATTCCTGCTAAAACAAAAGGAATCATGTCATACAAGATCTCATGGTCTTGCAATGCATGGCAACATATTTGGAAATGGTAACACAAGCTACAGAAAGCAAATGAGCAAAGAAAGAGAAAACTGTAGGAATGGGTGGTTATTGAATATCCATGACATCTGCTCACTTACATATTTTAATTTTCCTATTTTTTCCACTTCAAAATTAATCAGCAGAATGTGCTACAAATAAAGGTTGAATATGTTAGCAAAAAAAAAAAACAACTGTATAAGACTCAGAAGAATTACTAAAAGCTATTATAGTACCTAGCACAAGATAAAATGACTTTCATCAGCAGAACATATATTTGCTTCATTTACTGAAAAAAAGCCAGTAAATTTTCATCTAACCACTTCCCAGATCTGCATGAAATAAATCAACATATTTCTGTAATTCAACATGAACTCTCATTTCTGTTTCCTGCTGTGTAAAGAACAAAGGTTTCACTGCTGACAGCAGTGTCACGAAGCCCTGGGTTAGCACAAGCAGTGCTGCAGCAGTTCCAAGCCAAAATAACATGATCACCTGTATGCTGGCTGTGCTTGCATCACTGGATCCTGGGAGAACCTGCGCAGCTGTTCTTGGGCACCACCTGAAGATAAAAGAACAAGCTTTTCACCATCTTGCACCTTACACATTCATTTCTGCTGTACCTGGTAGCATTTGTTCAGCATACAAAACAAAATATAATAGCATTCTAGGGTGGGTTACAGCACAAATCATGGGAGCTAAGGGCTGGCCTACAGGTGCCCCACTACCCTAAAAAGAAACCACAAACAAAAGAGGGGAAAGGTCACAAGTGAGCTCCTTGGCAGCTTTAGGTGCTCATTTCAGACCCAGTCCTGACAACAGCATGCAGCTGTAACACTGGGAGTGAGGAAAGCCTCCCAGTATTACATTTTTTAATACAAAACAAAAAATCTCACAAGGATTAACAAAACAAAAGTGATTAAACAGACCTCAGTGTTTACCTCCACTGATTTTCTTAAAAACCTTTTACTCGGGTGAAACCTCAGCTCCCCTTCCGGAATGACCACCTCGCAGATAGAAGCATAGCACAGAAAGCAATCGGTCCTTAAACAGTTTACAGTCTAAGGGACGCTTCTAAAATAGGAGATTATAATTCTCATTTTCCAGGCAGATGAAATGAGGGCACAAAGCTGAAAGTACTCATCTGTATTCTCCTATTTAGACAGCACTGCTGACAGAACCAGAGCTCGGGGAATCTGAGCTGTGCTTACCTCCAGAAATAAACAGATGCCAATTTCTTACAAAAATTAAAGCTCTGTGGAAAACTTTCAGTTTCTGGAAACCAAGGTTTACCTCAAGGCAATACCTCTAACGACACAGCTCATTTTATTAATGACCATCTTTACTGCTAACATTTACAGGTAGGAACAAGCTCTTTAAACACAAAATACTCTGTTTTACAGGTTAAGACACTCTGCTGGAGGAGATGGAGAGTTCAGCACACACACAAGGCTGGATCTCTTGAGGATTTTTGTTTTACTACAGACTGTGATGCTGTGGATATAGCCCTGTACAATCCAAGAGCTGCTGGGGCTTGTCTTGTTACAGCTCACAGGCATTGGGTCCTCCTTGAAAGGACAGAAACACCACTCTGTTTCTTGGAGGCATGCTTAATCAATGAAGAAAGGTACTTAAAATTCAATACAGATGCAGCTCAGCCAGTATGGCTCTTTCAAAAATGAAGTGAAATCAGCTCAGTGATTAAAAATCTCAGGCATCTTCAGGGGATTCCAAATTGAACAACCATGAGAACAAATAAGTTACTTAGATGGTTCGCCAATATCAAAGGGAAAAGTGCTTTCTTTATACAATTAAATTTACCTTTTTCTCAACAATGGAAAAAACATTATTTGAAGACTTTCTCAGGGAAATACATGACACGCTATTCCAGGGTAGTGGAGAAGCCTCCTAATTAACTTAAAAAACAAATGTAACCCCAGGACTGCCCGGATGTTATCAGCAGCTGCCACCTGCTTAATCGCTCTTTCTTTGCTTTTGCAATAGAAAGAACAAACTCTATCCTGAAAGCATGCAGGCAACTCCTATCAAATGCTTTCTAAGCCTCTTCCCATTACGTATCTCGACATTTTTCAAACACTAGCCCACGCATAGCCTCTGAGGAAAGTACTTTTTCCCCACTTCACAGAGGAAAAATACTGAAGTGCAAACTTTTCATTCCAATAGAAGTCAATGGAAAGCCTCTAATTTGTATCACCTATTCGATTTAACTGCTAGAATGACAGGGCTGTGGTCACACCGAGTCTTTCAGATACTGGAGAACAGAGCTCAGCTGCAGGCGTGTCCAGGGTGCGGTTACAAACCTCTACAACTGTAAGAAATAATGCAATCACTCAGCAAGGAGAGCATTCAAGACCTGAAAGTATGACCATAGAGCTCCACAGCACACAGAGGTATTAATGATTAAAAAAATGACAGAAGTAGAAACATTCTTCTGCTTTGAGTATTTGCGTTGGGAATACCCGTTACATTACAGGCAATGAGAGGACTCAGGTTGAGACATAACCATACAGAACTGAAGCAGGAGCACTGCTTGGAGACCTGCTCTCAGAGCAATGAGGGAGCACAGCCACAAACCACGGTGCATACATTTCAGACAAGTGAGTCAGCCGCTCAGCAAAAGGCCCAATCCACCCTATGGCCTCGGCACGAAGTCTGAGTGTCCAGAACACATTGAGCACAAAGGAATAAGAAATGAAATAAAGCAGCCTCAGTCCCATTGGCTTTGCACAGCACTCGGCTCCTAATTCATTTAAGCATTTTGGACAGTGTTACTTATGGGCCTAAAGCACAGCGACTCAGTGAGATGGATCTTCAACTAAGAGAGAAAAAGCCACATCTGGAAGCGCTCTCACTTCACTCGACATGGCCATCATGGAGACTTCATAGCTAAAGTCTGCTTGCAGCTACAGGGAGCACCAAATGTCTGGAAAAAAAACCCCAAAGTTGTGAAATAACTTCTAAAAAGGATGATAAATCAAACCTAGCAGCCTAATGTACTAAAACCATCACACTGTGGATGCCAAATTATACCAAAATACTGGAGAATACAAAACAAGCCTCAGTGCATTAACAATACTGCACCTAATAAACCACTTCTTTAATTTGTTTAGATTGCAGTTTCAATGGAATGGCAATATAAGTCAGCATTAATGAAAGCCTGGGACTAGTTAAATAACAAGCACGGGACTCCTGGAGCTCAGACCTTTTCTCTCCCCTGGAGACATTCCAGAATCTTTGCTATCCACTCCTACATCCAAGGGAGCGTGCTTTTGTTTAGGCAGGATCCTTTGGGAACGATGAACTGAAAAACATTACCTCTTGCTAACAACACCCTAATAAGTCATCTTGATCCTCAGCATGACCTACCTTGAATAAACTCTGTGTACGATGTTTCTCTGCCCCGCTAGCTGTGGGAATTATTTAATGCACAGTATCAGCTGCAGCACAAGACTGGAGTCCAGTGCAGGAAGAGACCTCGGGGTTTTCCAGCATTCCCAAGAAGTACGTGACAGCTTCATGGTACGTTCAAGTCATGGTAGGAGATTTCTAAAAGGAGCTTTCTGAAATTTTCCAAGGGATTGCTCAACTAGAGCTCAGCTTCAGGAGGTGTCAACTCCTACTGCTTTCTTTAGATATATCATTCTTTACTTTGATCTGTATGAGTAATGACTGGAAACCCAGCTGCGAAGCTAGCTGTTCCATCTGCTACCCCGTATTAATAAATGCGTCGTTCTGTTCATTCCCACCAAAGATCTCATGATTCACCAAGACTGTCTTTTGGGGAGACATCCACCCAAGTGCATAGCGTGTGCATATAAACGCGGCCGTGGATCCTAATGACAGCAGCACAGACAAAGCTATTATTCAATATCTTTTTGGTATCACTTCAGCCCAATGATAACAAAAAGAGGGGCCTCGAGCAAACGTTCATTGTAGATGGCTGCATGAAGCCTACAAAGCTTTAAAGCCGGAGGATGCAGCAAATCCCAGCGTCAGTCCCCGATGTTGTCAGTGGCGAAGTCTGACCTTTCAGTGCTATACCTGCTTCTGAGATGGCAGCTTAATAGTTTTTTAGAAGGGCCTTCAAGGACTGAAAAACGATGGCCGAGGTTCCTAAATGCCCCGCGTGCCAAGAAAGCCTTTCCACGCATTCTTGCAGATAAACTAAAGCCGAATCCAAAGCTTTAGAAGAACACCACCGTGGTTCAGGAGGGCGTTGAGGCACTGCTGTGGGGCTGTGAGAACGACACCACAGCCCTCCCAGCCACACGGGCAGGCAGGGGCTGGGAGCAGCACGGCAGGTCACCAGAGGCCGTGTTTGTACAATTCAGCTCAGATACTGGCACGTGCTGCTACTTCTAAAGGCGCTTCCCCAGCAGATGCTGCCATAGGATGGGAACATTCAGCCTCTCTGAGTCTCCTTGCAGATATTCTAGACAATTCTGTACAATTCTCGGTATTCCTGACAAGTAAAGGGTCGTGTTTTCCAAGCACTGCACTTGTTCATATAGAATCACTATGGAAACAAGTTTCAGAGGTGACTCACGTATTCCTACTAAAGAGGGCACAAACGATGCCTTACAACTTACATTATTTGCCTACATAAGAACTATTGATGAACACATTGCTGTAAAACCCAAGGGACGCATTAAAACCATCAACGCGTTTTTCCAAAACGTGAAAGCAAGGGGCACGATCCCTGACGGCTGGGCAGAACCACCTCAGGGTCCCGTTTTACCCCGCACGAGGCAGGCCGGGCAGCACCCGCTGCCGCTGTTTCCTTTCCTCTCTGCCGGCCCTTCCCGCCCCCAGCGCGGCGGGTCGCCCCTTCCCGCCCTCGGCGTGAGGTAACGCGGGGAAGCTGTTCTGTACAGCGGGGGCACTTCTGTGTGTGGGGGTCGGGGGGCGAGCCCCGCAGTACCCGAGGGAGCCGCTCCGCCCTGCCATCCTCGGACTCTACAGAGAGAGCTTTAAAAACAACCGACGCGGTACGTGCGCAGAGCACAGCCATGCTGCGGAGCGGCCCCTCAGCACGGCAACCCGCGCTCCCCTCCCCCGCGCTGCAGCAGGGCCAGGGTGGGAAACCCCGTACGGAGCGGGAGGGGGGGGTGAGAGGAAGGAGCGAGGTACCGTCACTCCGCCACTGCTGCAATATCCTTCCGCGCGCCGAGGGGAGGAAAAAGTAGTCCGAGGCTCCGCCGCCCTCGCGGCTCCTGAGGGCCGAGGAACTCCCGCTGAGAGCACCTCCCGGGCCGGGCAGAAGGGGATCGCTCCCGGAGGGGCCTCGGTCCGCGGGAATTCGCGTTTTTTCCCCGCGGTGAGAGGCGTATATCCATGCGCAGAGCGGAGCGAAACGAGTCCGGCAGCGGGCGGGTATATAAGGCGGCCGCCGCGGAAGCTTTGCCTTTTCAGTTGAGGACAGCGCTGGTCATCGGAACATGTCAGGCGGCTCCGCGGATTATAGCAGGTACGGCGCGGCGCGGAGGCCCCGGGCCCCTTCATCGCGCGGGAGGAATGCGGGCGGAATGCGGCGAAACGCGCTGCCGGCCTCTCCCGGCCCCTCCCGCTTCCAGACGTTTCCATCCCGCGTCCCCACTGCGTCCCCCTCCAGCCGCGGTTGAGTCCTTTCCCTCGGGCTTCTCGTTCTTACTGCTGATCTCCTTCAGAACTCCCTATCTCTAAAAAAGGGCTGGTTTTACTTCCGATCCAACCCTGTGCGCTGCGTGATGTAACAGCAGCGCTTTTGTTACGGGTACTTATTTCCCTTTTTATTTTTCTCCACCGATTTCTCCCTTTCCCTCCGCGGGCCCCGGCTTTGAGGCCCGGCGGAAGACGCGGCCATGTCCGCGGCGCGGGGCTGAGGCGCGGCCTCGAGGCGCTGTGCCGGCGCCTTCCTCCCTCGCCGCCCGCGGTGCCCGATTTGCGCAATCCCAGGGGTGGAGCTCTCGCGAGACTTGCTGACGCGGACGGGTGGGGGTAGCGCAGCGCGGCCGGCGGCTCCCGCTCCCCCCGCCCCCCTTCCTCCCCCCCACCCCCCCCCCCCGCCCGCGCTGACGCCCGGCGCTGCGGCGGAGCTCGCACTGCGCGGCGGCCGCCATTTCCCCGCCGCCTCCAGCAGGTGCCCCGGGGAAGGGGGGCGGGAGCCGGGGGACGTTCGTCCGATGGGCCGAGGGTTCGGGCAGAGCGTCGGGGCGGCCGGCTGGCACGGTACCAGAGCACCTGCTGGGCCGATCCGTCACCGGCCCGTCGCTAACGCTGGCGTTGTTCTCCCACAGAGACCATGGCGGCCCCGAGGGAATGGAGCCCGATGGTGTCATTGAGGTGAGCGGAGCTCCGGAGCGGTCCCCGATGGAGGGAGTTGGGCCGCGCGTGGAGTAACGCGGGTTTTTTTCTTTGTTGCAGAGCAATTGGAATGAGATTGTCGACAATTTTGATGATATGAATTTAAAAGAATCCCTTCTAAGGGGCATTTATGCTTATGGTTTTGAAAAGCCTTCGGCTATTCAGCAGAGAGCTATTATTCCATGTATCAAAGGTAGGCGAGTGATTGCTTCACCGTGGGTAGTAACGCGTTAATCCAGAAAACGTTAAAAAGAGAATATAATGCTCCTTTTATTTCTGCGTTTACACGTGTTTTTAATCTCTATGGAACAAGTGATGTGATGGTACACCATCTTTCGGGGCTGACCTGAAATGGAGAGAACTTGTAATGCTGATCACTTATTTCAAAGGGAATGAAATAAAACTAAACGTGAATGACCTGTGTGGGAACAGTAAACGTGTATCCTACTTTTTTTAGGGTATGATGTGATTGCTCAAGCTCAGTCAGGTACTGGCAAGACAGCCACATTTGCTATTTCCATCCTGCAGCAGTTGGAGATTGATCTCAAGGAGACCCAAGCACTAGTATTGGCCCCTACCAGAGAACTGGCTCAACAGGTATTGATAGTGTAGTTAAAAAAAAAAAGCTGCTTGTGCGTTGCATAGGTTTCAGGTTTCACAACTGTGAGACAATAAACAGACTTAAGGGGCTGTAACTCATCCATTCAGAACCCTTTTCGTCTTGAGTAATGGGGGAAATGAAGTGGCTTCTGCCCCACGAGTTCTCTGCCTGCTTGAAGGGTTGTGCTGCATGTGGAGGGTGTGCTGGGGCAGGGCTGCAGGAAGCAGCTGCTCTGCTGCACACAGTTCTGAGGGAGCATCTTCAGCCAAAAAAAAAAAGTGTTATTTAAGTACGGTGTTCTGAGTGGAAACAAAATGGGCTTTTTTGGAACTATTTAAACTTGCGTGCAGTTGTGCAACATGAAAACTGCAGTGCGCATGTGGTCACTTCATTATCTCTGTAATAATGTGATGTTTTCTTGCCTTAATGTTACATTGCATGTCCACCTCACCCTCAGGGCTCCATATTCTGTTTTAGTAAGTGGGAGTACTGAACAGACTTTAAGGGATTTAAATTTTTTATCATTTATGTAACCCAGTAATGCTGGCTTTTTAAGGTTAAAATGACCAGACCTCAAAACAGAGTAGAAAATCAATTGTGTACAATTTGCCCTGCTTTTAGAACTAGTATATGCCAAGACGCCAGTGCTGTGGTAAAGAGTCTTCTGGAAGGTAAAACTAAATGTATTAGATGAGACAGAGAAGAACTCTTAAAAAATCAGTGGAGCAAGGGCCTCTGACTGAAGGTGTTTTAGTCCTTGGTTTTTTAGTCTGAAGATGTTGCTGAGATGAGGCTTCTTTTAAAGCCTCTACAGATCACAGGGCGCTTTCCTAAGATCTTTCTGGATGTGCTTTATGTGCAGATGTTACCAGCTCAGTTTGCTTCTGAGGCCTTGCTTTTCAACTTAGCAGATAGTTGGGAATCACCTTTAGGTAGTTAAAACTAGCAAGGATGAAAAAATAACTTCAGAACTGTCCCTGACTTACAGTTTCTAATGAACACCTAAATAATGAGCAGTAGGGCAAAATGAGAGACAGGTCTCTGTAGCCTCTAGAGCAGCATAATCCTTTTCAGTCCATAAGCAGCAGTGATACAGCTCTGAGTGTGCCAGTAGCTGCTACTCACAGAAGGGTTTTATTTTTAGATTCAAAAGGTAATTCTGGCCCTTGGAGATTACATGGGAGCAACATGCCATGCTTGCATTGGTGGCACAAATGTTCGCAATGAAATGCAGAAACTTCAGGCTGAAGCTCCACACATTGTGGTTGGAACTCCGGGCCGTGTGTTTGATATGTTAAACAGACGCTACCTTTGTAAGTATGGATTTGGCTTTTCTCTCAGTGGTACCAACTAACGGAGTGTTGTGTGTTCCTGAAACTTCACAAAGTATTCCTTTTTTGTTTTTTTGATAGCACCTAAATGGATCAAAATGTTTGTTCTGGATGAAGCTGATGAAATGTTGAGCCGAGGATTTAAGGATCAAATCTATGAGATCTTTCAAAAATTAAGCACTAACATTCAGGTAAAAATCTTCTTATCTGGTCAAGTCGATGGGTGCAGATTTGGTTACAGGTATAGCTGACAACTGCTCAATTGCTGTCCTGTCTGCCTTGACCTCACAGAAGGTCAGGTTGGTGCTGTGACATAAACACAGCAATGCAGTCACTGCTTTTGTTAATGGTTCCAGTTTTCCTGATTAGGGTGACTAGAGCAGAAACTAATGTCATGTCTTAGGTGTGTGCTAATGCAGAGCAATGCTTTCTAGGTTGTGCTGCTATCAGCTACAATGCCAATGGATGTGTTGGAAGTGACCAAAAAGTTCATGAGGGAGCCCATCCGGATTCTAGTGAAGAAGGAAGAACTGACTCTGGAGGGTATCAAGCAGTTCTACATTAATGTTGAAAGAGAGGTTGGTATCCGTTACACCTGTGATGGGAGAGTTCAGAAATGTTACCTTCTTGTCAAAGCACTGTGCTAAAATTACAGAAGCTGAGGCTGAGCTTTGGGTTCTGTAATAATGCTAGTAGAGTACACGCAAGAAGAAGAAAAAGGATGCTCTGGATCGAAAATGACCGGGGTGGACCTCTTTCTTAATGTCCGTTGTCCTGTGTCAGAAGATCCGGTGCAACAGTTGCTGCAGGAACTTCATGTATTGCTCTGGTTTTCCAGGTTGTGTTAATTATAAGTGCACAGTAGGGCATGGTTTATTGATCATGGCTTTAGAGTTCTTATTCCTGTTGTTTCTGCTGTGTTCAGGAATGGAAGCTGGATACTCTCTGCGATTTGTATGAGACACTGACCATTACTCAGGCTGTTATCTTTCTGAATACAAGGAGAAAAGTGGACTGGCTTACAGAAAAAATGCATGCCAGGGACTTCACAGTCTCAGCTCTGGTAAGAGTTGTTCTTCCCACACAGCTTCTGAAATGGCAGCTACATACTGAAAAGCAATGCTAATAAAAGCAGGATAAGTTATGATATAGCTGTGCAGTGCTGTATTATCGTTCCCCCTGCTTAAAGAAAAATGTTTCCTTCTATCCCTACCTGCTTAGTTCCCACAGCAGGTAGGGACGCTGGGTTTCATACATCCTCTTACTTCTGAAGATATTCTGGTCCTGGAGTACTGGAATTCCCATGGTAATTCTCATGTTCTTAACTGCAGCATGGTGACATGGACCAGAAGGAGCGGGATGTTATCATGAGAGAGTTTAGATCAGGATCAAGCCGTGTCTTGATCACTACTGACTTGCTGGTGAGTATTGCCTCGCAGGGAACATGTTTCTGTTTCAGTGTGGTGCCAAAAGCTTCATAATTGAGTGAAGGCTCTTGTAGCCTGAACTACTGGAGCTTCTTGGAAGAGAAAAGACTATGCTCCACTATGGACTACACAGTTGTAGTTCGTCACTAACAATGTAGTCAACAAAAGCACGTGATGAGTAACGTAATCTAAAGACGGTGACTTGCATTAAAGGTCCTGTATTGTTTTCCAGGCTCGTGGCATTGATGTGCAGCAAGTTTCTTTGGTTATAAATTATGACCTGCCGACCAATCGTGAAAATTACATTCACAGGTTAGTTTGCTCTGTCCTGCAGTTTGTATGCTACACTGAATGCCGTGCTCTGTACAGAACTTGGCACAGATCCTCACCCGCTCTTCCTGTTAGTCTTTTGTCACTGAGTGTTACCCATCCGTGCATACAATAGCTGCTAACAAAGGAGAAAAAAAACTAGCAGGAAGTAAACGCATTGGCTTTTTTTTTATGCTTGAAAAAAGCCCTGATTTGCACAGACAGTCCTGAGATGAGGGAGGAGCAGAGCTCAAGTCAATTATTAAAAAGCAGTGGGAAAACTTAGATACATGCAGAGTTCAGCAATGGCTGACCCATGTGTTGCTGAGCTGTGGGTGAACTGCCTCTTTGTGTTCCAGATTGTAGCAGATGACAATGCCATTATTGGCATAGCATCTTGACAGCAAGGTTGTTAGCTGGATCCTAGGTCCTAGCTAATCCTCACTTGCTCTACTGCTGCTGCACAGTCACTAATGTTAGCAAGCCTAGGGGTTTAAATCTGCCTTCACTCCTGGAGGTGTAACTGTGTTCATGTTCTGTGTGCCTTGTTTGCTCTCGGTGGCTCCTCCTGCAGTGGTATTCTTTCCTCTGTGGTGTGTGTCTTCTGGTAGCAATTTGAGTTTTGTTTCCCTAGGTTTAGTTTAACTGCTTCAGTGACTGTCCCTAAATTAAGTAAACTGTGCTTTGTTACTTGATGTAAAAAAATACAGGAGTCGATAGCAGCAGTTGATGACACAGGATGGTGCTCAGAAACGGCGTTGACGTAATTTAGGACGTGGATTCGTAAGCGGCACAGTTTGAATAAAGAGCGAGTCGGTATTTATATTTCTTTTGTCATGACTATACACTAAGTTCTGTGAGCCATTTCTGTGTGTAGCCCTTGTTGATGAAGTGATGTACTGGGCAGTCCACAGGAAGGTAGAACTGATGGTGGGTGTATCTGAATTGATTGATAGTGTGTAACAGACTCACCCTAAGTTTTCCCACTGGAAGCCATTAATATCAAATCAAAATGGAGTGTGCTGTTCCATGTTATTGGATGAACTTCAGAAGTTCTGATTTTCAGAAGATAAGCTCTCTGTACACCACGTGATTGAGATTGGATGTGTGTGGTATGGGCTTTTAGTTCCTCGAGGGGAGGAGGGAGGAGCTAGCAGTACATGAGCTAGCACACTGTACTGCAGTACCAGCCATTACATGAGGATCTTACTTTGCAGCCAAAAGTATAACCTATTCTGCTCTGCTACTCTCCATAGGATGGACACTTCTTCTGTACTGTTGGCACTAACTGCTAGTTTTTCTTAACCAGAGGTGACGTTGGTCAGCAGCTAGTCCTGTAAATACGGCACAAAGTGGCCCCTGGCAGATAAAAACAGCAGTGAATGAATGGATCTGTTCGTTTTTAAAGTACTTGAAGTGAATGGAGTAGTTAACTCGTGTGTAAATGTGTTCTCTGTTCTGTGCAGAATTGGCCGAGGCGGTCGTTTTGGCAGGAAGGGTGTGGCTATAAACTTTGTCACTGAAGAGGACAAGAGGATTCTGCGTGATATTGAGACATTCTACAATACTACAGTGGAGGAGATGCCAATGAATGTGGCTGATCTCATTTAATCCCTGGAGAGGAGATGGTTTGAATGCAGTGCTCGCTGTTGCTGAATAGGCGATTCACTTGCATTGTGCTTCTTTCTTTGGGGATATATTGAATCTTGTCTCAATGCTCATAACGGATCAGAAATACAGATTTTTGATAAGCGAAGCGACTTTTTGTCGTGAGCTCTTGTGGGGAAAGCCATTGGCTTTATCCACTTTAGGGTTAGACTGTTGGGGTTGGGTGGAAAGTCATGGGGTCTGTAAATTTTTTCTTTATTAGAAATTTATTTCCTAGTTCCATAGAAGTGGTTGTATTAGATGTTCTTTATCATTTAATAATTTACTTATGGACTAAAAGATATAAGTGCTGTATAAAATCAGCCAATTATGTTAAACTAGCCTACCTTCCTTTATTGTATGTACTTACCCTTCAGATTGAATTGGAAAGGCCTTTCAAAATCTCAAAACTTTTATAAGAGCATTAAAATGCATTTTTGTTTGATATGTATTTATTCAATAAAGTATTTAATTAGTGGTAAGTGTGATCTGGACCCTGTTGCTAAGCCCCAGCAAGCAAGCAATCATACTATTGTCTTAGTTAGGGTTAAACCCAGTAAAATTTGCCATATTGCACATGTCTTAATGAAGTTTGAATGTTCAATAAAATACTTCTATATTCACTTATATTGTAAGTCTTTTTCTTCAGTTGGTGGGGCGTTGTTAATGGGAGGGTGAGCAGCTACCTCACTTCTATGCTTTATGTCTCATAATACTGCATTCATGTAAGTGGAGTAAAAACTGCTGTTTGGTTACCTGTTATGCTGTGAAAGCCTCAATGTGGTTCCTATTTTGAAAGGCTAGCAGCACAGGCTCAAATAAGCTAATAGGTCACTCTCATGCTTCTTTTAATCAAACCATGACTGCTTCCAACTGCTGAGCAGTTACTTTATTGTAAAAACAATACAAAAGTAGGCAGGTCCCACCACCACCCCCAGGCTTACTGCTGGAGGAGTTATGTGTTTCGTGTTAGCTGCTGCATCACAAGGGCACACAGACTTATCAACTGCAAGTATTCATCAGCACCATCTGCCAAGCATTTGTCCACTTCCTGCAAACAGAAATGAGAAGTTAAAACCCTTTACAAACTGCTGTGTTCAGACAGCTGTCTCATACTACAAGGGAGAGCAACCTGGCTAAGTTGGGTACTCGTTTGGCTCCAAATTCTGCAGTGTTTGCACATCACGTCCCCTCAGACCACACGAGGAAGAACAAGCTCTGAAGGAGGCCAACACTTCACAGTTCATAAATACAAAGGGAGATGCACTGTTTGCACTGCAAATGATGGGGTAGTAATCTGTTCTACTGGGGTTACACCAAGAAATACTGGAAACTATAAATCAGAGCTAATCACTTTTCTCAAGATAAAAAGGGGGAAATTAACCACTGTAGACAAATAACTTCTTTCCCCTAAGACAATAAACTAAAACTTACTGCAAGCTTCTCGACGATGATAGATTTCTGCTTGTCACTGAAGTCTTCACTCTCAACAACGATGTCATGAAGCTGGTTTACAAGCTGAGCAACAGCATACCCCTCATTTATAAGATTCTGTGTAAGGGTAGCAGAAAATGGAAATAAAATTAAGCAGTAGAACACAGGAAAATGGAACACCAATCTGAAAAATTGTCTGAACCAGAAGACTGAACTGGAACCTATTGTGGAACTTAATGTAGAGGACAAGTCAGCAGTTCACATGCAGCCCTGCATCCTGCCTCACCGTGACCCGAAGTGAGCACCTAGGGAAGAGCACAGCAGGCATAGCGTGGTGTCTGCCTCAATATTCTCCCAGCTTCAGACAACTCACATCTCAGGGATTTCATTAGCTGGAGCCATTCTGAGCAACCTCTGATGAACCTGTCCCAGCTCAGTCTAAAATTAGGAAAGCTCAGCATCCACAGCACCACGTGACAGAGTTTCACAGCCTTCACATTTTGAAGTGCAGCCAACTTTGATTTATTTTCTTCATCTGGTGCTGACTAACCTCAGACATGCAGAGAACTGTAAGGCCAGAACTTTTTAAACTAAAATAACCATGGCAACCGAAGATGGACCTTTTGTTTCTGTTAAACCAGTAGTGCCACACAGCAGTAAATATTGAGAAGAATATCCATTAAGCCATTGAAGCAGACAGAGGTTTAGGAAAATAGAAAAGTCAGTGCAATGTGGTTCAAAACATAAAGCATGGTAACTTCATAAGAGCATGGAGTCAAATTCTGTCAACTGTTTATCAAGCGCTGATATTGAAGCAAAACCCCCACCATAGCAGGGAATGGTACAGGGATGCCTCCTACATTCAGGATCCAGTTCAACACTGGATAAACTTAAACTCACGATATTAGGAACTTCACATTCTTCAGAGTAGAACTTTTGTTTGTATTAAAGAAAATAAATCCACCTCCATCAACCAGCAGCTTGTGCCTTCTCCAGCAAGATCTATTTTAAGTCACTGCAGTTGGTAAGACAAACTTACTGAACTGTAAGATTAACATGAATTATTTTAAGACTGAAGGCTTATTACAGCTTTATTCAGATACTTCTCATCTAACACAGCTTCTGTGTTGCTAAGTAGGTGACTAGTACAGAGACTAGTCCTGTCCACTGAAGATGCAATTCTGAAGCTCTGAGCTAAGCACCTCACTATAAATTCCTACTGTGCCTAATCTTGCCTAACAGCTCTGCATACCACCAGTTTAGTTCAGGAGAAAGACAGCTACATTGGTAGGGAATCTGGTTTTGCAGCTTTCACAGCTTCCTCAGAAGGGAAAGCTCAGCATACCACCAGGTGAAAGACAGGCTTCTTGAAAGGCACCTCCTGACTGATCTAAATGCCACATGGCTCCCAGCTGCAGTGCCATAACAATGGACTCATGGGGCAGTGACCTAGCAAAATACTCAGGTTAGAGCACTAAGGGACTCTACCTTTGCCACTGTTTCCAGTTTCTCAAATGAACCACTGGAGCAGGCGGACAGCAGCCCATCTATTGTTTCTCTTGGGATGACCTGCAACAAAAAGTTACATTTCTTACTTTCAACTTGGTGCGCTCAGAATTCAGTCAGGACTGAAGCTGATGTTTACAGCAGCAAATAGGAACTGTTCATAAAGGAGACCATTTCATTCTTCTACACTCACATTTCTTAGAGTGGATAACTTTAAAAAAAAAAAAAAACAAACAACTGGGAACTCAGCTTTCCTATTTGTTCTTATCTTAATATCCCCAATATAGAACTATATAATGATAATGAATTGTCAAAGCCATTTTATAGATCAAACACACAGTCATTTATTTGGGACACTAAATGGAAGACCTTGTTTAACAAGCAATGCTTTCTGTACCATACTGCACCGAAGGAACACAGCAAATCAATTTTCTCTCCAGTGATGCAATAAAAACAATAATTAAAAAAAAAAAGCCCAATGAACAACATCAGTCAATAAATTGGAAGAGAAGAGTTGACAGATGCCATTATTTATCTCAGAGCAGGGAGTACTGATGACATTCTCCCCTCTACACATCATCATTCCTGTCAGCTGAATGTCTGCTTTCAAAGCTTCTTTATTCATCTCCTGTCCTAAGATTACCCCACCATCTGAAAGGTCTGTATGACCAAAAACTTGAAAGTCTTTATGGAGATGTAAAGTTGTGTTCCTTTTGTTTAACTAAGTACCATTCAATAAGCTGTCAAATGGAATTCTATGCTTCTCCAGGCTATTATTATCTGTCTTCTTTCTAAGAAGCCTAATAATTCTTAGAAGGCTAAAAAGGCTTCTTAGAAATGACTTATGTTTACCTGTAAGTGAAATCCAGCTCTTTTCATGGAGCTAGACGTTATATGTGCACTGTTCACTGAAAAGAGAAAAGAAAAACCACAACTGCTCTATGAAACACACACAGTAGCCACTGCCTGTTTCCATTCCATTCCAAGAGAAAACCTCTCAGTCCTCACAATCAGTCATTCAGTGACACTGAATGACAGTGACCTTCATGGGAACGGCGTCCATTGCTAAAGCCAAGATAGCAAGCATACTTCATACACAAATGCTTTTCAGACTTACTACAGGAGAAGCTGTAAAACAAAGCTTACCCCAGCAATTTCAGTGACAGTCTTCTCCGTGATCTCCTTCCCACCCATCAAGCGAGTGGCGCTTTGAAGGTAAGTAATCGCTTTTCTTAAGTCCCCATCTGACACTTTAACAAGGTAAGATACTGCCTGAAAGATCACATGAGAAAATGCCAAGTTGTATTTTCACTGTTAGTTAAAACACAGTAGACTCTCTCAGCAAATTGACTATAGAACATCAGGCAATGCCTGAAGCAGATGGTCAGACAGCCTCAATACACAAGTTACAGAGCAACCTCTCTGCTAATAGAAATGCTACCACAGACCTAATGCAGAGAGATCTCACAACCAGGATTTCATGCCACAGATGTGTCACCAAACCTTTCCCAAGTTATTTGTCTCATAACTGAAATGAAACCTGGGACAGCAGTGCACAATTATGCAGTGATCTACTGCTTTACCCACACTCGTATCTGTATTTTAACTGTGGCAACTTGTATTAATCATATAGCTTTTGTGAAGCAACATATTCAGAAGGGGCAAAGTGATATACAGTGGAGTGAATTATACCTAGCACTTCACCATGTACAAAGAGGTTGAGAGAGAAGTGAAGTACCAGATTTGAACAATACAAATGAACAACATTACCTAGCAGAACATCTATTTTGTCACTACCCACGTCAGCCAGCCTTAAAATCTCATGTTGATCAAATCTGGAGTAGCTGCAAGTGTAATCCAGAAAGTATAAGCACTAGATACATTACAACTGTATAAGTTGTAAGCACTTCAAACACATGCTGGCAATTTCAGAATGAAGTATGGGTTTAAGTTCCATAAGTTATACTCAGTACAGAGCAAAAAGCCCAACAGTTTTTCCTCTAATCTACTCTGGTAGACATTTGTTTGATTTTAAGACAACCTTGAACATTCCATCCCCACCTGTGTGAGGAGAATAATACCCAAATTATTTTCTATGTGATATTTTGTGCAATTGAGAAGTCTGGAAAGCTATGCTGGCTCAGGTCCTTGCACTGCAATGCAGTTCTGCACTGGATTAAACAATAAAATTACTCAGTAATCACCTCACTAGTGATTTTCACATTTTCCTTCTCAGAAACATCCAATAGCCTCTGTTGCTGGATTTTGTCTGACAAAGGTTTGAAGCGGAATTTGGAGCAGCGAGATGTTAAAGGTTCAATTATTCTGAAAAAGAAAAATGCTTGCCAAATGATTACATGGTCACATTCATGCAGATGAAGCAATGGAGGCGAACAACACGAACAAACTGTAACACTGAAATAATACATAAGTTGAAAACTTAGCAAAATAAGAAGTACTGAATAGGAAGAAGAGTAACAAGTTCAAATAAGTAACAAAGTCCTTCCACACCTGCTGATGTAGTTACAAATAAGGCAAAAACGTGTTGTTTTAGATTCCTTTTCCATTGTGCGTCTTAAGGCTGCCTGGGCTGCTGAGGTCATGGAGTCTGCTTCATCCAGGATCACAATCTTAAAAGGAGGACAAACTTTACCACTGAAAGATAAGAAATCTGTTATCCAGGAGACACACAGGCAAGCTAAAATATCAGTGCAAACGGTAAGTCATATTTTATGTGAAACTACATCAAGTCAAAGCTTAGCCAAAGTACTGTACGCATTGCAGGCTTGATTGCAGTGCTCATTTCAGAGCAGTGTTAGAATTATGAAATTCACCCAAATCAAAACAATCATGTAATTTGTCCTAAGCAAGAAAGTCCATCAAACAGAGCCAGCCCAGGTTCAGCACTTACTCTGCTCTGCTTCCAGATGCTGTGAGCTGAGCAAAAGCCTTCACTTTCTCACGGATCACTTGTATTCCACGCTCATCGGAGGCATTTAACTCCAGGACTCTTTGTCGGAATAGCTCAGGCCTGGAAAATGTTTATTGCAGTATGTTAGCTGTTAATGCTTGTAACGGTGTGTGACAAAGCATACCATCAACCCTTCCAGCCCTTCTGAACTACAGGTATTATTTCTGCTAGCATTACTGAATAACACACTTCGGTAAACCACAATTAAGTTGAGATCGTTACTGTTATGTATGAATTTCAATTAGGTATTTTTTAAAATTGATTCCCAGACTGCAAAAAACAATGAAGCATAAAATTACAGCAGTTACCCAGGAAAAAGCAATAGGAAGCTGCCTTGATAAGCACAGAGCACTGTATTGTGTGTCCTACTTATATGCTGTGAGCAGTGCAGAGGAAACAGTTAAATCTCCAGATCTGATCATTGGGGGTGGTCTGCACTGCAATAATACCAGAACAATAATATCTAGAAAATATAATACAGGTGGAATTTAGCAGCACTACCATACAGCTGCACCTCTGATTTAAAAGAAATAAAACTGAGTACAGTGGATTTTGAGTTCTGGGAATTCAGATGATCACATAATGTAGAGTTGCGCAGAACTTATCCTCTCAAACACTGAAGACAGGAGGGGAAAGAGACACCATAATCAACATTAGATTTGATCACACCAACAAGCCACCTTACCATGCATTTTCTGCTTATTGATCAGGCTGGAAACACTACTCAAAACAGGTTATAATTCTCTTAGTGAAAGTACACAGAGGTCACAAGAGCCATAACATGCTAAATGTTGGTCTGAACCCCAGTATTACTTCCTGCTGTAACTCAATGGCACACAGCAGGAAGATTAAGATACAGACATTTTGTGAAGTGCCTCAAGGAAGATGTATGTTCAGCTAACAGCTTACTGAATACGTTCTCAAAATTGGACTTCTTTTACGAAGTTCAGCACAGCACATGCAAACCATTTCTTTTCATACTCTTCTCTGCTAATAAACACCCAGTTGAAGGTACACAAGGTACACGGGGTCACCACGACTGTTAACCTCAAGTAAGTATTGCTGGTCCATGTTGGTAACCATGAGTTATCAGGGTCAAACAAAAAAGACAGCTGACATTAGAGCTGAAGTAGAACATGAAGTCATTCCTGAGTAAGAATATAAGATAAAGTTTCCAAAAGTTACATAAGAACAGGCAACAACCCGAGGCACACAATTAGAAGACACGTGATTGCTGCTTATACCAGTGCAACACAATTGCAGCTTACCCAAAGAGTTCCCTGGCAGCTGCTAAAATAGTGGAGGTCTTCCCAGTTCCAGGCGGGCCATAGAACAGCAGATTGGGAAGCTGGAACAGGAAGGCAGTGTTTAAAAAAAACCACAAACAAAACAGGAAAATCTACAGAGAATCTGAGCACCTGACAGAAACTATCTACTTCTCTTGCTAAAAAACACAAAGACTTTCACTTTTAGGTCTTTGTATGTAGTGCTCTGAAGGAAGATAAACAGTTGCTCTTTTTAAGACAACATCACGCAGATGCTTGCAAAAATGGGCTGGAATGCATAGCATTGGCAAATAATGCAAAGATTTTTCAAAGGAAGAAACCTGTGTCATCTCTCAAAGAGGTTAAGTTAACACATCTTTCAAACATTTTCACTAATGACGTTAGTAGGAGAAACAGGAATGCACTGAGGAAGCACACCGACATGGGAAGATGAAAGAAGCACAGGGAAGACCACAATAATATTTACAGGATCATATCTAGGAGCACAACACATAAAACTTCCCCATCACTAAATGTCTGCTGGATGTCTGGAATTCACAAGCTGGAAATGAAATAAAAGCTGCCCTCATTTGTCAGTCACAGGACTGTTCCTGTATTCCTCACCACTGTAATGCAGAGCTCTGAAAATGCACACTTTCATGTGACTGGACAATTACTAATACCAGCACAGGGCTAACAAGACATTACCTGGGAAGCCACAGATAATGATGAATTCTAACTGGGAAATGTTATTAAAGGAATGGAGGACTTATTTTATGAGAAGTTTCTTTCTTTCTTCCTTTATTAAGAGTTGCCCAGGAAAACAGGAGAGCAAGTAGGCACTGATCCCCATGGATGTATCAGAGCAACATCAACAGGGAGAGAACAAAGCTGGCCAAAACCAAACTTCTGTAAGTTAGCCATGATCTAATTTTGGATGAAATCAAGCAGCATTGGAGCTCTACATCTCTGCACTACTATTTCAAGTAGTCCTGCATATAAATGATCAGGTTGTGTTTTAAAACAACTGCTTTTGACAGTAGAAGACGTTCCAGTTCTACATTCTTAGAGCAGCAATAATATAAACCCCTCTGTCTGAATTATTTTTGGCTCACATTCTATTTCTAAAGATTCAACTGAAGTTAAAGAATTCTATGCTGAATATAGCAAGCAATGCAGACAGAATCAGAGCAGCAAAGCCAAAGACATCTAAAGAGCAGAGTGAAATGCAGGGGTGTACGATCCACAGTCAGAAAACAAAACAGAGACAGACCTCGTAGGCAATACGTATTCCATTTTACAAACTAAGGTAAGACAAACAAAACTGTGCATGTGCTGGAAAAGTATGGATAGCAGAATGTCATTATTTTATTATAAAAAACACATTTTGAGTTTCCCCCACTCTTTCTGCCAATCATTTGTTGCTTGGTTCTCTGGTTAATGAAAAGTAAACAGTACTCAATACAAACGAGGTTTTTCAAGTTTAATTAAACCCCACCGCATTATTGCCTCCCTATATACTTTTAGAGATCTCCATGGAGAGGAAAGGCTTCCTAAATGACAGTAGAAAATTCACCACCAGCCATGTTAGTCAGCACACTGCACAAGCAGACATTTTGTTTTCAAGATTCATAATTTCACGGCTCTGTGCTGATTCGGACTCTAATTCTCAAAACAAGCATCAGCAGCTTAAAAGCTTTAACAGGAATCGGCGTTTCTGAATTCATTAAATCCATGCTGCAATTACTGCTCTGGTCTCAACCCCTTTTGTGCTCATTTCTCACTGAGGTTATCAGCAGTATTTGCACTGTTTTGTCAACAAGCACAGCCTCATCCTTCATGCAACTCTGTGGCACTAATTTTAACAGACTGTAACCCGAGCTGGTTAACCACTGCTCCAACCTCACTGGGGAAGGCAGGATCCCTGCAGGCACCGCCTGCTCACACCAGTTCCCACAGGCAGAAGCCTCAAGTACCCATCTACGAGTTTCACTACAAGTGAGGATGTAAACCAAAATTATAGTCCTACTCTTTATTTTCTAGGTTCTCTATCACTAAAACATAATCTAGTAATTGAAGATTAAAGAATACCGTAACATTTGTCAGTTTATCCAGAAAAAAAAAAGCAACAAAAACAGCCCTGGCAGGCATAAAGCAGTTTCTCCAGCTCAAAACCACCTGGACTCTGATCTTTCCAATTTATAACAAGATAAATGCTTGCTATTTTAGACTGATATATACTGTGGTTTTGGAAATCCTGCCCTATTTAGCAGCTCCAAAACCAAGGCCCACAAGTACTTAAAAGCAATTCAGCACAGGACTAACTTTCCATTTTCAACAGTAAGGTTTAAATAAAGCACATGACACACGCTTTGCACATTGTCACAGCTGCTTCTTTGATCCCATCAGATCTCCAAATTCAGTAAGAACTCCTGAAACAAGTGTCAGCCACTCGGAGCTTAAATTACACTTCTGCCTTTTTGACAGAATGAGTCCTTTCAAGAACGAACAAAACCATCCAGATTTTGAAAGCATCAGATATTTGAACAACTCTCACAATTTTGTTCTCAAACAGCTTGCTAAGCTTGGGTAGCTATGGTAAAATACAAGGCCTGCAAACACCATACAGAGGAGTTATAATTTGCCTTTTTTCAACTCAGGAGGCAAAAAGTCAGCACAAGTGCACAAGGCTCATGATCTGAGATACGTGGCTGATCCAGAAGTGAAGGGTTTTAAATAGCTGTTGCTCAAAATAGAACTTGACAACCCATCACCTAAGCAACACTGCAAGACTGATGCGTCCAGATAGAAGAGATGACAGAACTCAGTTATCTTCAGCCATTAACAGTTCCTTACTCATTTTTAGAGCTAGACAAATATGAAAATACAGCAGCACTGCTGTTCAGACCTAGATTTCTGAGAATATGATGTTACACAGTAAGGTCATAACTGTGTTCTTAAAGTAAATTGAATCTGAAGAAATGAACTAAATCAATTACATGAGTCTTTCCCAGTTCTGTCATACCAGCTCCATTTTAACCCTTCATACTAAAATACAAAATACTTCAGCTTCTGCATGTTCTGGTTAAATGAATATTTTCAGATATATATAGTCTCAAGCTAATCAAAACAAGAATGAATTGTTTCAATGTTAAAGTTCCAGACACTGAAGTCTATGGATACACACTGCACATCAGAGGACACAACTAGTGAAAGGCTTCCTCCATAACTCTCTGAAAAGCCTGACGTGCTTTTTATAGCTCTCAGTGAACAGATACCCACATCACAACTGTTCTTGGAACATCCTTACATCCTTACCAACCATTTCAGCTAGCATTAGCTGTCCATAGAAACAGAAGCATTTCTGGAGCACAAAAATGCCCCTTCCAGGTGAAATATGGAGCTAAAGATGTGTTAGTATGTATGTAAGGAAGGGGTTTTTCACACTTGAGGATGGGGAGGAGTGAAAAAACCGACAAGAATCATGTTTAGCAGTTTCACAGAAGCACCAGTAAATCACTGGAACCGATTAGCAATAAGTGGCAATTTAAGTTTTTCTATGAAAAGTTTCCCCTCCAATCTTTGTCATAAACGCCAGAAGCATCAGCTGAATAACAGCATCTGGAGAACAGAAGCTCTGAAGCTCCAGCACTGAAACTATTAGCAGGAAATTTACCAGTTCAGATTTCCCAGAAAAATCTCAGTGCGTCACAGAGCTGAGAGCTCCACAGAGCTCAGAGAGCTGGAAACATCAGAGATACTGCACAGCTCCCCACGTGCCATTGGAAGTCACTTGGTTAGCCCGGAGAAACGGCCACAGCCAGGCTGGAAAAGGGAAGCTCCCCCCAGCACTGCCTACACGTCCCTGTGCTCGGGCAGACCTTACAGCAGCACTCACATCAGCGCCTTCCAAGGACTTTTTCAGCACAGCAACCACCTCATCCTGGAAGGCGACTTCATCCACGTTCTTGGGGCGACTAAAGAGAAAGACATCAAATGCAGTTTATTACCGAACAGTTTCAGAGGGAGCGGGAATTGAGAAAGACGACGTTTCCCTTCCCGATGACATCGATACCGAGGAGCTACAGTAAACCCCGCGGCTGAGGCCACAATCCCAACAGGAACTCCGCCAGACGCCTCCGGTCCGCCTCCCCGCGGTGACCTCACAGCTCAGGAAGCCGTCCGGCCGCGTCCGCGCTAAACATAAACACCGCCCCGCGCTTCTTTCTGGAACGCAACTGTCTCCCAGCGGGGACACCCACAGCCGCGACCCGCCCCCAGCCCGGCAGGCCCTTACTATTTCTCCACCCAGGGCACGGGTTTGAGCTTCTTGCCTTCCCCGCTGCTCCCCGCCGCGCTCCTCTCCTTGGCGGCGGGAGGCTTGCTGCTGATGGAGGACGGGCCTTTGAGGAAGGCCTGCATGGCTGTGGCTGCGCCCGCCCCAGTTCCTCTCCGTCCCCTCGGCTCCGCGCGGCCGTTAAGCCCAGCGCATCACAACGCGCGCAAGCCCATCGCCGCGCGCACCCCGCAACAACTTCCCGCCAAGCCGCCGCCACTCAAGGCGAAGCAGAGCCACTTCCGCCTGCTGAGAGCCAATCACAGCGCCCCACCCGGCGGAGTGGGCGGGCCGCCGGCAGTGCTGCGCATACGCCGCTGTCTGAGGATCGTGAGGTGAGGGCGCGGAGCGCCATGTTGGCACCTCCCCTCGGGGCGGGACCGGGAGGCTGGCAGCTCCTCCTTCTCGCCGGCCTTAGCAAATGCTGCTTCTCCAACAAAAAAAGATTAAAAAAAGAAAGAGAAAGAAACAGAAACCGTGCAGCGCCGAAAGCAAGCGGCGGGGGGGGCCTTTTCTGTCAGGATGCGGGAGCTGTTGCGTGGCCCCGGGGCGGCTGAGCTGCGCCGTGAGGGGAGAGCTCTGAAGAGGAACCCCGAAAGCCGGAGTCTGCCCCAGTGCCCGCCCTGCCCCGGCTGCATCGCGCTCGTACGGCAGCCGCTGCTCGGGCCTGAGCCGTCCCTCGCTGCTATGAGAGCAGCTCCCCCAGGTGTACAAAGCGGGGCTTATATGGGCCAAAGTTACCGGTTAACCGAAGGGGAATCTTTTTTTCAATTTCAATTACTTCCCATTAAACCAAAAGAAGAAGAAAGGATTTGAAATGAGGGGTGTGGTTGATGGTACAGGCCCCTTTAAAGGACTACAAAGCATCCCAGCAGGTCCAGCAGTCGCGATGCCCGCCCATGTTTTCATGCACCAGGTAGCTACATCGTATCCTCCCACTATGTGGCAGTTTCTTGCATAAAAAGTAAAGCAAATCTGCTGCCTGCAGCTGCATGTTGTGTACTTGCAGCTGTTCTGCTTTACTCTTTCCCTTTGGCTGCCCCCGAGCAAATGCAAAGCCAGAGAGGCCCGGGCAGCTGCAGAGGGGATCATCCCGATCAGAAACCTGTGCAAAAGGGAGGAGTGAGTTGGAAAGGGTTTCTATGGCAACAGATGAACAGCCTTTTGAAAAGGAGGTGCAGGAAAGGATTGAGGCTGGAAATACATCGTTGTGTTGGCAAGACAAGCCTGTCATCTGTGTTTGGGCAATTTTAAATTTCCTTTCATCTGGTGTTCTATTATTAAAACACGAAAATGCCTAGGCAGCAAGAGATGCCCATACACATAATTACTGAAGCTGCCCTGTTCCTGATGAAAATGCAATGCTGCTTTTTTCCTCACTATGATTATATTTGATACTTCCAAGTAATGGTGACTTGGGAAGGGTAAGGATGCATAAGCAGATAGAACTGATTAGTATTCATCCTTAAACTGTATAAGGCTTTGTTATATTTTGAAGCTTCCTTCTATTCTGTGGTCTCCCTTCTGTCCTCTCCTTAAAGGGCCACTTCAAATATTCCTAGCGTTTGAGCATTTTATCACCTCTGTCTGAGTCTCATGTTCAGTTCATCAAAGGAACCTCCTGTCTGCTAGATTAAATATATTAACATGAAGAACATTAATATTCTTCATAACAGAACATTTCATTTCATTACCTTGGCAAAAGTAATACATTCCAGGAAGAAATAAGTGAACTCAAGCTCCAGTTTCTTTCTCTGTCTCTCATGGTTTTTCTTTCCCTCCAGTGAATAAATACAAAGACTGAATATTATGCTTGCTCAGTTCTGCATTCATTTACCATCTCAAGGTCCAACAGACCAAACATGTTTACAGTGTTCTCTCATATGCTTGTCTCCAGGCTTTCCCATGGCAAAGACAGTTTTTTCTATTAGTGTCCCTCAACTGTGGTCCATGGTATCTGTCTACAGTCTAATGTGCAGAAGAACTAGTCTATCTTTAAATCCTGATCATTTGGTGCATGTTGAATTTGTTCTCTAAAGCATAGTAACATATTTGGCTGTGTATCCATAACAATGCCAGACAGTTATTAAAAAAAAACATTACAAATATTTGTGTTTTTTTTCCCTCTTGGGTTGTGACAGAAACATATTGGAGGAATTTGACTTAACTTTTTTTTACCAGAATTCCAGAGCGAGAACTGATCAGTTATGAGGTAGGGGGAAGGTTGATTTGAAGTGGCCTTGACACTTTTCCTTTTTAAGAATATTTATAACATATTTACTTCATAAATAAAAGTACTTAAGACTATTTTAATTCATAAAGGCATAAAACACCCAGTGTGTTAGCAGTGCATTAGTATTTAAAATCTGTAATGCCCCAGTGGCAGATGTATCATTACAAATAATGTTCATGAGCAACCTTCTCTGTTCTCATCCTTACCAGGTCCTCCATCCACACTTGAACTCTGCTATCTTCCAAATACTTCATCTCATTTCACCTCCAGTTGAAGCAGATCCAACAGCTCAGTGAGATGATCCAATACATTGCACTACTATGTCA
This sequence comes from Gallus gallus, assembly GCF_016699485.2. NCBI lineage: Eukaryota > Metazoa > Chordata > Aves > Galliformes > Phasianidae > Gallus > Gallus gallus. The sequence goes on from NC_052540.1 coordinate 15,918,638, forward strand.
GCAAACAGGAGGTAGGAGTAGGAACTTGTGGTGGGGTGGGTGGGGAGGTGGAGAACGTGCATTTGGGTTGCAGGGCAGTTTTTTGGCACCTTGAACTGATCTAAATGGGAAGCCTGTTCCCTTTCCTTCTTAGTCATCTTTTGCTGGCATTTGCAGGTGTATGCTCACCCAGTGGGTTTTTTTTATGACACTGAAAGTAGAGAAGTGGTTCCTTAAAACGTACTACATAATAAGACAGAATTCAGCAATTAATCTGATCCTAAAAATCAGGATCACTGTCCAACAGCTTTGTCCAAAATTCAGGTTTTGTTTTGAACAAGGAAAGATGTTAGAAAGTGCTTAAAGAAACCAAGGCAGTATAAATAATTATATATTGATTTTCTTAAATTTTTAACAGCATTTATCTGATGACTTTCAACATTCAAAGACTTCTGACACAATTATGTAAGCAGTACAGAGCAGACAGACTGGCTTGCATAAACAAACCAGTTCAAAGCAGGGTGGTAAAAACAATAAGAGGTCTGAATTAGATTTTCAATTTTTTATTTTTTTTTAATAAGGATACAGTAACCAGGACAACATTTGGATCAGTTCAAGAAAGAGTGACTGAGGGATATGATCACAATGTAGAAATTCCTGGCTAAGTTGGAGTCTGCAAATAGGGAATTTTTAATTCCTTCTCAAGATGCAGGAACCAGAGGCCTGAAACTGAGTATAAGGCTTCAGACTTAAAACCACAAGAGGTTTTTTTGTTGTTTTTTTTTTTCTTAACATGTAATACATTTTTAAATTGCAAATCTTATTCCTACAAAAAATTATAGATAGATTCAAAAAATAACTATATAGATTTGTGAAGAAATAGAGCATTGAATATGAAACAGCATCTGATACAAAGCAGGTCAGGCTTTGCAGAAGTATCATCAGGAGGCTAAGTGTGAAGGCAGGGACCCAGGCATTACTGGGTGAGCTCTGTGTGGGAGAACAAGCGTGCATGTAAGTTTTAGCAGAGAACTGCAGATTGGTCGTAGGAGCTGACTGAAAAGACAGTGAAAAGCCAAGAAAAGTCGGTGAAGCACAAGCAGTGTGACCATCTTAGAAGCTAAGCAAGAACACTGAAGTGTTCCAAAGAGAACAAAAGTAAGAAAACTTGGGGGATGCTGTCCTTTAGTGCATGATTTGTTACAGAAGAGAAACAAAGTGTGCCTTCTTTGTAGGTATGCATCAAAGAAGTCTCTGACTCATTTACCAGTTTCTTCTGCTAATGGAATTATACTGCACATCTGAAGCGTTGCCATAACCAGTTATAAGTGGTGACAGCATAATTACCTTACCTGATTGTGCCAACAGTGTTCCAGTTCTTCCCAGCCAGTAATAGAACCCTGGCCTTTGATATGAGGATCAGATAGACAAAAGTTAAAGGAGAAAATGTCATTATACAAGAGTAGCTTGCTTGCAAAAATAAAAGCTGGGAAAGGAATTCTAAGCTTTTCTGTTATCTATCTGCTTACCTTTATTTCTGGTATGAACGAGTCCTCCAGGGCACTCTGAACATCAGAAGTTAGTGGTGTGTGGAAGGGGATTTGGCTGAAAAACTAAGAGATGGGTGAACCTGTAAGGCCTATGTGTGGCTTGGAAAGTGGAGCTAAGGCAGTTAAGATCTCATTTTTAATAACCCTTCAGTCTCAGTGGGCTACGTGGTTTTTAGTGATACATGAAAGGGATATATAGTTATTTAAGACAAAAATGAAAGATTAGATTTTTTGCAGTGAGAATTTCCCCTTCCATCAGTCGAGGCCATAGGATCTTGTAAATACTTTTTGTTTGCAATGTGTCATTTTCTGTTTATTAAAACTGCTTTCAATGCTTTTTTCCTCAGCTGTTCAATTCAGGATCTAATAAATGGCTACTGATTTATCAGGCTGTTGCTCTATGATGAAATCAAACTCTTGCCTATAGGCCATCATTTTAGCGAAACTGTTGTGTTTTTACAGCCCCAGTGCTGCTTTCTTGTGAGACTGTCTGGTGCCTGAAATGTAAATCATCATCTTCTGTACCTCCAGCTCATATATACCAGCAAGGACTTTATGCTACAGAGTGGAAGGCTGTATGTTCAGCAGTGGAAGTACCGGCCCAATTTCACAAGTACACTGAGCTCTGGAAATGGTTGCCATTACAGTGGTGGGCTGAGTTGCTTCAGTGTCTTTGAACCATTCCTTGAGTGACAGACACAGAGCTTTCATTTCTCTCTCTCTCTCTGAGATCCATATATCCCAGGCTTCTGTTTCTCCGTCATTCAACTTGAGACCTGAACTGTGGATTACCAGTGTTTTTGCAGCATTTCTGAATTGGTCCAGTCCCTCAGGATCTGCCATTTAGGAATTTCAATGGCCATACACACACTATGAACAGCAGCCTTCTTTAATGCAGGTATCACTGATCTTGGCAGTGTAAAGAAATTATTTTGTAATTTGTAAATCTAGTGGAGTGTGCTACCTTGTGGCTGTGTCTTGCAACCCAGGCCTTCCCACCAAATAACTCCAGTTTCACCCTTTCATTCATTATGATTCATGTAATACCACAGCACCCTCAACTCTGATTAAATCATACATAACCCACCACACAGCATAAGCTGGGAAGGAGCAGTGGCTGATTGTAGTCTGCTGTGTGATGGCTGTCTGTCTAGTAAGTACATGTTACTAGCTAGTCTGTAAGATAGCCACAAAACTGAATTATTCAGTCCTTTTCCCCTTTTGGGCTTTGTATGCCCAGCTCATTTTCAATGAATCTGCAAGAACTTGTTTCTGTCTCCTGAAATAGATTGAAATTGACCAGCAGGTTCAAAAATTATTGAAAGCATAGCAGACAACTGGAAAGCAGACAAACATAGCAAGAACAAATAATAACAGAAAAAAGAATCTTGAAATAGCAAGTGTACATGTGTCTGCAGTTACTGGTATTGAATAACAATGTTGGTATAGGAGCATATGGTCTTAAAATAGCTGAGAATAAATTTAGCTAGAAATGAAACAAAGGTTCCTAGCTATCCTTGATGTTCTCAAACAGCCTTGCTGTAGGAGTAGTGAGAGCAAACCATCTATACCACATTTCAATGGGATTTAATTCATTTATGAATGGGATTATACAATGTGTCTCTGCCTGCAGAAAAGAAACAACAAAAGTAAGTCAAGAGTCTGGAAACATGATGACTTCTCTAGTCCTGTGCTCCTACCTGCAATCTATGATCCTGTGAAAGCATCCCAGGTCTTTCATACCCCTCCACAGCTAATGGCTGGGTGGCAGTCTGCTTCCCTTTACTATTTCCTGATGATAGCATCTCTTCCCTTGTTGATAAAATCTTTTTAATGTTAGTCAACATCTTTACAGTTTGAACTTTGCTCCTTAGATGGGCTCTGCTAGGAAGAGGATCTCAACAAATGGCTCTTGCTTTGATATCAAAATGCTTGCAATTGGGTAGCTAACTCAAGTCATCCTCCTCTTCACTTGTTTTCGAGCAGATTTACTGTTAAACTAACTCAATAGAAATATGGAAGATACCTTTCAGCATAGTTGGTCAATCAACCCAAAACATGACAATGAAAATACTCAGGCTGCCTTGTAGGGAAGCCAACTGCTTATTGAATTTTCCCATCACAGGTAGATAAAACATTTTTGCAACACCAGGACTGACTCAGTAATTATGCTGTAAGATCTGATGTGTCCACAGGGATATTTTACAGCTCCAACTTTGTACATAAATGATGTCATGTTCTTTGGCATGTGTGGAGGGGTGGACTGAAGCAAAATCCTATAGATGGATGGGGAAATCTGGAATTAGAGCTGAATCTATTCTGCATGAATAGAGCAGATCGTGTGGGCAGCTGCATGCCTCTCTGTTCTATTTCTTCATTTATGTGTATAATATTCCTGTTCCCAGAAATATCTTGTGTGGAGCTACAGGTAGGCTTCAAAGGAAGAAGAGCAAAGAAATGGAGGTGTGCAAGTCTCTGGTGTCCTGGTCTTCCTTACTTTCTTGCCTGCCTCCCTTCGCAGCTTTGCACTGTAGCCACGAGGGTCAACAAAGCTTTTCAGGAGCTCAGCAGCCTTTTGTGACAGCTGTGCATCAGCACAAGGCTCAGCTGTGTCCCTGTCACACAGAGGCAACTGCTCCCTGCAGACATGTTTTGTTCCACTGATGTTCACTCATGCCTGCGCTGAGGCACGGCAAAGATCTGTGGCCATGTCAACAGGTGAGACTCGCCTGATACCCGGGGGTAATTTGTTTACCCTTCCTGTGACAGCTGAAGAGGGTCCTTCGGGCTCAGTCACATCAAGATCCCGGGGGATCCCGTTCACACAGCAAGGCAGTGAAGCCTCTGACCACCACGCCCCTAAATAGCCCAGTGAACAGCTTTCACCCCCGGAGGGGCTGAGAGGCAGCACCAGAGGCTGAGAGTGAGTGGTTCTCAGCTGCCAGGCACACTGGTGAGGAGAGCGCGGAAGAGCAGCTGCTGCTGTTACAGCTCTGCTGCCAGCTCCACTCCTCCTGGTGCCATTCCTACCTCCAGGATTTTTCCCTGACTCACAGCATCACCATCCAAAAGTCTCCCTGGAGGAAGGTATCTGCCTACTGGTTTGTCTTTTTATCATTTGCCTCATCCGCGGGAGAACGGAGAAAAAAGCCCATAAGCAATCAGCTTGCCTGTTTCTTTTTCCTGCTTTATTTCCCCTACCTCCGTTCTCTTCCTGTTGTTAAGAGGGTTAAAATCTCCTTTTGGAAGGAGCTTTTCTAGGTACGTGAATGGAGGGCAGTGAATTGGAAGAGGTGAGCAGCTGGCAGAAGATGTGAGAGCTAGAAGGGCCATGCTGTGGGAGTGGTCCCTGCTTTGTGTGCAAGCGAGGCAGTGAGTGTGCAGCCTCCCACACTGGGCGCATCTTTTTTTGGATGCTGTGCAGTTCCCTGTGTGAAATGCTTTTTTGGTTAAAAGAAGAAGAGATGTCTCATCAGGAGCTCACCCAGCGACTGACTACAGTTATCACCCATGTGGGTAAGACATCTTTATCTTTCTACTCACTACATTTGTGTAGATTTGGGGGCTCTTTTCCCTGAGGAGGTGCTGATGCTCTGCACAGGCAGGAAGCCTTTGTGTGACAATATCACACCTGTGAGTGAAATAGGAAAAGACTGCAAAACCCATAGATTTGGGCAATTATATTTTGCTGATGGTTTTGTTTTGTATTCAAGAATGCAGTTTTCTGAAATGCAGAAACAGTAAGAGCAGACAGTTCTATCAGTAAACTGATATGTGTAAAATTCCCAAGTACAGCCCTTGCAGGGAGGTGTTACAGAAAAAAATGAAAGGATGCTAAAGCAATAGCAGTGCTAATGTGCTTAGCATTTGCTTGTGATGTTGGAATAGCAAACCATTCTCTTTCTGTGTACTGTTGTCAGAGAACCTTTTTTATTGCTATTGCTATTTCAAGGAAGGCATTAGGACGGGGTCTCAAAAGCTTTTCTCCATGCTGGGCTTAATTTTACTGTTTGATAAATGATACCTTCAAGTGCTAGTGAACACAAGTAAGGCCCAATTCTGGTGTTCTTATGCCTCTAAGCTGGCTACTTAGCAATGGTGGTCAAGCTATAAGGAACAACATAACCTGAAGCTACTAAGACAGTAGAAAATGCTGGAGATTAAAATGTCAAGTGATAAAAGCTTTTGGAACCTTTCTTTGTTATACACAATTGAGTTAAATCAGATTATGGCTGCATTGCATCGTGTAAAGTCAACATTTTTAATTGAATTGCATGGGAGCACATTTTATAGCTGTCAGTGTTTGTAATGGATTGTGTGTTGTGAATACCAAATTTGTTATACAGGTTCCTAAGTGTCTTTGTCTTTGACTTTGCATAATCTTTATATGAAAAGTATGACTGTGACCAAAATGCAGCTTTCAGAGAATATACAGTTAAGATTTTAGACCAAAATTCATCCTGAGCTTGATGTTAGCTGTAGCAGGTGAACTAAGTTTAAGAAAGCAAATGGCAGCTTGCTTAAAGAAATAGCACAAGAGCAGATTTATTCTGAATAAAATACTTAAGACCAGGTCCCATTTCTCCAATCCCTACTACAGGGATCAGTCTTAGTGGTCCTGATAACCTGTGCAGGGGCTTGGTGTGGGAGAGATTACTGTGTGATTTTCAGGAAACTCGGTGTCGGTCTCATTGACCCAGTGGCGTCAACCTGAATTGCTTTGCAATTCTACAAATTCAAATAGACACAAAGTCACATGAATTCATGTTTTTACTATGAAGACTTGGGCTTCAGGGGAGGCACATGTGATTTATTTTTTATTTTTTAGACAAAAGTATTTCAGTGGAACCAGAGATTTATACATCTTCTGTTTTTCCTATTAGATTCAATACAGATCTCCATCATCCATATTGAGGACTCTCCTTCATGTCAGAAGGGATTTGCTAGAGATAATGTAGCATTATTTTAATATCTAGCAATGCAGGAAATCATTCTGGCTATTAGAAAGATCTTAATTAACTTGTGAGCTGTTACTTGACAAATGAAGAGGTTTCTGGGTCATGTGTCTGAGGCTAGAGAATATCATCTGATTTTCTGGTGGTCAACAAGCAGATCACTCCTAAGGAGGGGAATGAAGACCACAGATCTTCAACATTTTTTTAAGTAATTTTTTCCATTTCACACTGAGACAAGAACCTACTTTCCCATGGAAGGATAAATCTCACCATTTTCTTAGCCATTCAGAACCTAGAAATCTGTGGGGACCACCCTGCTTGTGGAATCTTGCCTGCCTTTTTGTAGGCAGCACTCATTCCTAATCCAATCATGTAAAAAGAAAAAAACAGCTGTACAAAAATGGAAGGAAGTAGTGATGAAAAAATTGCTATTGACTGAAGGAAAAAATATTCTTTCAAGCACACTGATGGTGCATCATGTTTGTAAGTCACACACTGTAACAGCAGCAGCTGGAGTCTCTTAAAAGTGCAGTGGGAATTTTTGAAGCTCAGAAAAGCGAAGACTCATCCTTAGCAAACCGGGGGGTCCCTTACTGTGAACATATTTTACAGTGTTTCCTATTTTTACAGGATCTATCACTACTCTCTTATTACCTCTTGAACTGATGGCATTCAGTCTCTCTAGAATGAACACTTGCTTGAGAGCACAGCTCTCAGCTCAGCTGGTGGCAGGAAGGAATAAACTCATTCACAAAATGTAGAAAACAAACAAACAAGATCTTTGTGGGACCATTAAAAAAGAAAGACTGGATACACATTTATATTTTAAATAAAAACTTGGTGGGATCATTTTTTGTCTGTTAAGTAGATGACACGCCAATTTATTTTTAATGTGTCAATAAGATTGTCACTAGCTAATTGCCAGGGCTGAACTTTTATGTCCTGAGCAGAAGCTTTGATCCCTCATTAGTTGACTCATGTTGTGCTAGGTAGTCCACGTGCCTGTTAAGAAGCCTCTTATCCTGCTAGAGACTCCATACATACAGGTATCTGCTTAACCCAATTTAAAATCAAAGCATTATAGTTACCTACTTTAAAGCTATCTACCTACAGTAGCTATATTAACTTCACACTTTTCTAGTACCATGCACCCTGCAGCACATCTTTACGGTGTCAAACAACAGAGGACCAAACGAAATCTCTTTTATAGCCCTGAGCTCCCTCAGCCTGTCAAGGATTACTTCAGATTGCCCTGGTGCGGGTAAGGTAATGAGGCCAGCACGTGTGTCTAGGTCAGGAGTGATTTGTGAATGCTAGCAGGCTTTCTGCTTGTTACCCAAGATGTAGAACAAAATGTCACCCAATCTTGTTATCAAAACTGCGTCAGGATTCTTTTTTTTTCAGTTTAACCTACTTCTATGAAGTAGGATTGGTGGGAGGTGTTGGGGAAATGCTAATCTCTTTTGAAAAAAACTGTCATTCAGGTAGGTGGCAGCTCTTCTGCAATGGGAGGGAAGAAGCCTTGCTGGGTGAGGTACTTGGTGCTGACAGCAGGAGTGTTTGCACGTGGGAATTGTACCGCTTTTCCTGCGTGTGAAGGCCACCAGAATATATACACACTGACTACTCATCCACACTTGGCAGCTGGTTCCCATAAGTCTGATGCTGGCTTTGCAGCATGTGGGCAATGTTCTGAGCACAGTTATGACACTGATGCTTCCAGCCAGTGCCCCATATTCCACAGATTTTTATTCTTAATATGATCTTATAAAATGATGGAGCCAACAGAACAGTCATCAGCTGTCTGAAAGTGAAACAACAGAGCTCACTGTTACCAGCACATAATATTGCAGTGCAACAGGGGCAGCATTTTCTTAGAGGCTCTTTGTAACTTCCAAATAAGTTGTGAGAGCTCCTCACATCTGCACATGTATCCAGATAAGCTGTTTGTCAGCATCTCTGGAAGAGGGGGCACTGATGTGAGATTGCAGAAAGCAGTACATCGCACAGATAACATTATAGTAAAAAGAACATACGTTCATGTTAGCTTTCATCTGGTTTTACGTGATCTCATTCCCCCAGTCTCCCATTTTATGAACAGAAAAATGAATTTAAGCAATTTGCTAGAGGCTGAAAGGGAAGTCAGTGGCAAAACTGGTTTTAAGATGGATATGTCAGGACTTGTACAGTAACTTAGAAGTCTTTTATCTACAATAGATCAATTCTTACCAATTTTGGCTTTACCACCAGCTCTGGGGAGTAATGTAAAATCTCTCTGTATGTGCAGGGAAGCTCTGCTATAATTTGGAACAGGAAGTGAAGGATGACACTGCATCCACTTGATTGTATGGGAGGAATTTAGGTCAGCAGAATGGAATAACCCGAGCTGGCACTTGTCCAAGGCTGATGGCTTAGCATCACAAGTCACAGAATCTGTTTTATGTTACAAAGCCACAAATAATCTAATATGTCACAGCTGAATAGACCACTGCGATGTTTCTGATCTGTGTCTGTGTATTGCAAGGGCATTCAAAAGAGATTTCTTAAGAAATTACCTTTCAAGGTACCATATCAAGCAGGCCTTCTGTTTCCTCTGTTCAAAGGTTTAAATCAATGCCATGGAAATTCCCCTGCCCAAGACAGAAAATTCTTCCCTTTGTCTCAGAGTATTCATGCGTTTAAATAACTGTTTCTGAACCACTGGTTCTACAGCTCTGTCCTACTTGTAGTGACTTGGTGAGCACAGGTTTCCTCTATTGACCACAGCACACTGGGTTTCTTTACCCAAACATGAGAGAAGCTGGGGATGTGCATCTTCTTGCACAACAATGAAACAGTGCAATAGAAAACTTGCAGAAATATGTTCGCTAAATTTGCTTTGGATTTCATGCTAATAAAAAGTGATAATTTGTAGTTCCTTTTCCCATTAATCTACTTTTATTAAAAAATTGATATTTGGCTATCATATTATCTGCATCTTTCTGTACCCCAGGGAAGCTTTTGAGCTGTTGGTAAATTTTGACCACTTCATCATATGTTGAGGTGAAGAAGGTCATAAAATATTTGGTTGGTAAAAAATATAAAAACACTGATGGGGAAAAAAGAAAAGTAAAAGACGGTATTTCTGAGAAAATGGCTAACTGACTCATTCTATTAGACCTCAGAGAAGCTAGACATGAAAGCGAAAAGAGGGAAGTGAAAAGTGGTATCGACCTATCTGTGTTAGTTTCCCTGCTGAAAAAAAAAAGCTACGTGTTTACATTTTTGTTCCCAGATTGTGGTTATTAGTTTTGTTGCATTCTATATGGCTTATTCTCTGCAGCTGTTTCACTGGGATCTGCTTAGTGAGGAACTGTTTAGAAGAGATTTGTTAATACTGCACAGATTGTGCCCAAAAGTGGAAATCAAACATTCACTGAAAAATGTGCGGCTTTGTTTGGTGCACTCTCAAAAAGTGTAGAATATTATAGTATTCATTTAAAGCTCATTTTCTAACCTTGTTTGTCAAGGCACAATCAGAAATTAAGACTGTGGTAAGCTGTTATAAGTTGGGGATCCAGAACACTGGTTTGGCAGTCTTTGTCTCAAGCCAAAATACGTATGTGATAGCTTTGCCTCATGTCTACAGAGAAAGAGGTGTTTAAAGACCTTCCAGAACCAATAGAAACATTAGTCTGCACTAAGACTTCCCCCTCTTTGGAACAGAACAGCTCAGAAGCGTACTGTTTTCTGCATTTTGTCTCCTACATTAGTACAAAACTCAAGAGGATGTTAGAAAAATCCTGTAATCCAGACTTGTTACCACTGATTCTCTTACAGTGGCATGCAGAAAGCAGAGCCATGGAACAGAGACCCACAGAACTGAAAGGCTGCTTACAGGCCTAGCTATTTTCTCATGTATTGATATCTGCCTTGGTTTCAGCTGGGACAGAATTGTTTTCTTCAGAGTGTTTGGTATGATGCTTTGTTTTGGTTCTAAGAGAAAAACGATGTTGGTAATACACCAATGTTTATAGTTGCCTGCCAAGCAGTGTTGTATAGAGCCAAGGCCATTTACAGCAAAGGGTCTATCTAAGGAGCTGAGAGGGAACAGAGTTAGGACAGCTGACTTTAGCTGGCCAAAGGGATATTCTGTACCACCTGCCATCAGGTGAAAAGAGTTCTGAAGTGGTGGGAGTTCACCTCACTCTCTTCTGTTGCTCGGGGGCTAGCTGGGCATTGGCTGGGGGGTGGTGAGCAATTGCTTGTGCATCACTTGTTATATTCATTTATATATATATATGTACACACATTTCTCATAATTATTATCCTTTTCCTTTTCTCTATCTTAGTAAATAGTTCTATCTCAACCCACAAGTTTAACTTTGTTTTTATCAATTCTCTTCCCCCATCCCACTGGGGAGGGGGGGAGTGAGTGAATGGCTGTGTGGTGCTCAGCCACCTGCTGGGTTAAACCACAACAATATTCTCACCAAAACTGGCTGTTTAAGCCTGAGCTTTTATTCTCAAACCAATAAGAGACCAGGATGTTGGGGAGAAAAGGGACTATGAGTAGCAACAGTCCACCATCTGCTTGCTGCAGGATTTTCACACCTTCCTATACATTTTTTGATGGCAACTGTTGGAGACAGTTGGGTAGTAAGCTGGATAGAACTGAGGTGTGATCCAGTCCGTCAGTCTGTAGGTCACTGTCTGTTTCAAATGCCTCCATTCTGATGATGTTAAATCTAATGTTACAGCAGTCTGCTTCTGCTCTTTATTTTCCTGCCTACCTCAGCAGTGACTTTCTTATTTGTCTTACTTTGTATTTACTTCTTGTAGTGAATGCATTCAGGAATGTTTGATGTAAATAAATTGTTGAAGGAAAGCCAGATGGCTGAATCTGGATTTTGCTGTTAATAACAGTGATGACCATCACCCCTTCCACAGCTATGCATGCCAGGCTCTTGGTTTGTGGCATCCTTAGAAAGCTCTCCTGAGCTCTATAATTTGTTTGCTGGTGGGGCTCAAACAAGTTGTTAAACGAAACTGTATGTCTGCTGTTGGGGTGAGCCCTTCTCATGGTTTCCCTAAACCCACATCTGTCTCAGGGCAGTGTTTTGGACAGTGTTAGCTGTCTATGGCAAGTCTGATACAGCAGAAAACAGGAACTATCCACTTTCAGACCAAGTCTTGGCAAATTCTGTGTGGTGGTTTTCTGTAATTAAAATAGTAGTACTACCAGTAAAGAAGAATTATCTAGTTTAGGTCACGAGCAGAGGAAAAATGACATTGCAGCATTAGGGCTAACTAGAAGGAGATGGCATGGGAGACATCCCAGGGGAAAGCAAGTATAAGAGGTTTTCTCCTGTGTGAGGTCTCAGGTCAGGCACAGTGAAAGCAGCTGGTGCTGACAGAAGTTACCACTTGCCAGGAGGGTAGGCAGTTGTGACCATCTTGCACTGCTTAGTCTCAAGATTAAAAAGCAAATAGAGCCAAAAGGAGTGAGAGAGGAGCCCCTGATCCCATTTCTGTGTCACAGGGAAGCTCAGATGGCCTCAGTGGAAATTAAACTGCTCTGACATCAATTACAATTCCTGGCAGCTTATTAAATACAGGGGCTTTTTTCCACCTCTTGCCTCATCTTTTATTTAATTCCTTTTCTCGCCTTCCATATGGTGCCTGTATCCAAGAGATCCCCTGACAGGACACCTCCCTGGAGTGAACAGGTTCAGCACTCGTGAAGGTATTTGTATCATCACTCCATCTCAGTGAGGAAAGAATAAGCTAAGCAATTTCATTGCTGTTACTTCCTTCTCCCATTTTCTGCACGATGTTGAAAGCCTTTCTTAGCCCCTGAGGAATGACTCAGCATTGAAGCTAGGATGAACCTTTCTGGATGAAGTTTGGATGACTTCATTTTGAGAGTGCAATGTTAGGTACTTCATACTATCCCCTTTTGTTTATCTTTTCCTGTTATTCAGTGCTGGTGTTGTGTTAAGTTAAACCACAAATGTTTTTCGGTGCTGGTGTTGTGTTATGATAAACCACAAATGTTTTTGTTAATACTAATGTGATGTAGCCCACTGATTGAACCTCTTCTACTTCGCTTTAGAGTTCAGAATAGTAATGTCTTGATTCCCCAGGTACTCAGTGGGTCAGAGACTGAGAGAAATCTGAGTTCTCTACAGAGTTGTCTGCTCCTACTCGCTTTAAAAATGCTGGAAAGTGATGTGAAAGGGATAACATGGCACACGGCTTGCTGTTAGTCATTCAGCTTTGGTGACTCAGAGTATCCAGTGCAGCAGACATGGCCAGAATTGAAACCAAGGGATATGAGAGAGACAGGGTAAAGAAACTGTCAGCTCTCCCATGCATACATGGAAAAACAACACTAGTAAATACCTTAAGTGATGTGTAAACCATGGCAGAGAGGGAGATACTGCTCTGAGTTCAGAAATACTCCGAAGAAAAGCTTGTGGGTTTATTGGAGGAAAGGATGGTGAGGTCCTCTTTGGCAGGTGGACAGACATGAGCTCATTCCGATGGTCCCCTGCACAGTACCTTCAAGTCCCTCTGTCATATAAAAACAACATAGATAACAAGAGAATGAAAAGACTCAGCTGCTTCTGAGGAATGATTGAGTTCACATACTGGAAGAGAGCCATGTCCAGCATGTGAACTCAGTCTGGTATAAATCTGATGCAACAGCATTAGATCAGGAGTGAAATACATCATATTCATCATTTGCAGAGCAGCATTACAGAAGTCTGATGCCTTTTCAGGAAAGAGACCCACAAATAATACAGTTTTAAAGAATAGTACTTTCTCCTGTTTTCTGTTGTGTGCAATAAAGAACAAAGCATTGAACTGAAACAGACAGTCTCAAACTGCAGTGGACTCTAGGGTTTGGTTTGCAAAGCTGATGTGTTCTGTCTCCTTTTCCAGGCATTGGACAGGTCTGTCAGCACAGAACCGTTTCCCAGTCAATGTGGCCAAAGTAAAGACAGGCTGCCTGGATCAAAAATTCACGCAGTCATGAAACAATTAACTCTTGTATTCATCAGAACAACATGCACACAGTAGCTCAAAAACAGCTTTGCACTTGCTGTGCATTGTATCTGGAATATTCTTGAAAATGCATTGCTCGTAAATCACTGCTCTCGTGAAGTTCTGAGTCCTCTGGGCAGTTAGGGGCTGAACAAGGCCAGCCAAAGCACTCATTATCCATTCCCTCATGGAGAAGCACTGCCATTCATATTGATTTTGTTACCCTGCTTGCCTCAAAAAGGGACTGTGCCTTTGGTTTGGATTTGGCATATGAGGACTACCATATAGTGCTCCTCTGGTATGAGAACACTGGGACTTTTCTTGTCTAGTTTCTCAAGGGAGCCAGCCCAGCCTCCCTCACTCCAGCAGAGCTTCCCTGATTTTCAAGCTACACAAATGCAACAGAGGTGGAGCTCTCCAAGGACTCCATTACAGTAAATGCAGGACTGTAATGGAGAATGCCAAGCTGATTCTCTGGAAGCTTAAAAAAGATGCACAGGTCCTTTTGGGGATGTTAGTCCAGCTTTTAATTTTGAAGGTCACTGATTCCTGTGACCTGGATTACTCAAGCATGAGAATAACAGTTAAATTGCTACAGAAGTAAAAAAATCTTTTGAAACATTGCAAGGAAGTGATCGGAAATGATCTCTTATCGATATTACAGCAGAGGATGTCTGATCCAAAAAGGTGCAAAGAGCTCTTTATTCCTGTATGAATGAATGAGGAACTGCTGGCACTCAGCACCTTACACCTCCAAATATTTTTGTCTGAGTGTACTTGGCTGTGGCTGACCCAGCTATAGTCCATGCTGCAAACAGGTCTGAGAGGCAGCACAGTGCAGGCACTGCTTTGGTAGCTGACTTATGACCTACTGTCAGAATTGCCCTGAGTTAACCTGGGGATCTTGGATCAGTTCCTGTAAGATCTCAAGGAAAAATCCTGAGTGCCCCACATCCTTGAGTGCAGGCGATAATCCCTGTGCTTCCACTTGCCTTCATCTGTGTCATAAAGATCTTGGATGCAGACCAGCATGTCTTATCCTGGGTCTGTCTATGCATCCACCCATTCCATCCATAATGTGGGCACCCCAATAGTACTACAGGAGGGCTTTCATAGTATCAATCCATATATTAACACCATATGCTGTAGGCTTCATACAAGAAAGGCTAGATCTGCCACTTCCGCAGTGCAGGCTGTTGCCTAGGGCAACGAGATATGAAGGGACTGCAAACCATTTTGCTGTTGCTTTCTGTACATGACTGGGAGCTGCATGATTTCAAATTTCCCTGAAGCAATGAATTCTCTATAGCCGGTCCTGGACACAAAAGCAGTTATCTGCAGTTTCAATCCATATATATAAGCCAAAGAATGCTAATGTACAGCATTTTGGTCTGCTGGCAATAGCTGCTAACAGGATGTGACTCCTTGTTCAGTACATGATTCAGTCAATCCCCAGAGATTTTACAGGAGTTACTGCCAGTTAACACTGGAGAACCTATTCAAGATAGCTGGAATATGGAGAGGTGAGGAAGATCTGTAATGATAGGTGGTATCTCTCAGTACTTCAGGGGAGTGATCATTGCCTTCACGTTCTGGGACCTTTGAGGTACCAGTCATATTGTGTAGGTCGCTCTGAAAGTAATGCCTCCCATTTATTTCCATGGAAGCTCTAACAGATACAAAGAGCACAATAATACTATTTGGTAGAGCACATTCTCAGCTACAAAACACTATTTTTCAACGTAGTCACCACCATTAGCTATGCCAGCCATGAGCCTGCACACTGCTCATAAAGATCTGCATGGCCATCTGGAATGTGGCTTGTCTTTCACACTGCTGTCACTACTGCTGAAAATTCACCACCCACTGTCTCAGTGTACTCACATCCACTGTTTGGTCTCCATAAACGTTCTGCAGGTGTCGATGAATGTCAATGGGTGCCATTTTTTCCATGTGGAGGATTTCAGTGACACACGTTTGCTTTATACACAGTTCCATGTCAGACACCATTTGTCAGACTGCCCCTCTGCTGCCATCAGTCACATGGCAACAACACGTGATGGGACGTTGGTGGAAAGGTTCAGCCTCTACTGCTATAGCACCAACACCAACCTCTGATATTGTGAGACAACATAATAACATAGGAGGCACTTTTTTCAGAGCAACCCTTGTATAATTTTTGTATGTAGCAGATTATCCCACTGCTACTGGCCTACTGGTACTGGCATCTCTGGTACCACCTTTTGGTATGGATTCCATGTGCTAATAGGATTGCTGTGATTAGAATTGGTGTCAGGAGAGTTTGCTTCTTGTTGTCAGTCAATAATCCTTCACGGAGATACTATAAATATTTCCCTCCTTTGAGTCTGAAGTTCACTGTTACCCATTACACTTTGGTTTAGAGACCTCTAAAGCCAAGGCTTCATTTCATTGCTGAACTGATCAATATTGTGTTTGCAGCATAAAAGCCAAAGCTAATGACATACATAGAAATAATCCTATTGATACTCAGATAAAAGGTTATTTCAAACAGAAATAGCTGTGAGTCTTAGTATGACCCTGAGCTCAAATCAGTGAATAACTAATCAGAAAGCTCACAGCAATTACATGCCAGTAATTGGTGTAGGAAGGTTACCAGAAAAAACTGGCTCATCCTTATTATGGTGATGAGTTCACACAGTGCTAGTGTGATTTATTTATTTTTTTAAGATTCAAAGCTGCCATTTCAGAAGTCTCAGATATTTACACTGTTATCAGCATTTAGCATCTTGTCCCCTTCCGTACTGGATCAGCAGTGGGTTCGCAGTGGGCTCACAGTTCAGTTGGAGGTTAAGGTTTTGGTCCTTATTTTTGTAGTTCAGAAATATCCTGCTTTCTGGCTTTGTTTTCAATAGGGGAGAATGCAGTTTCAGCAATGTGCAATCATCGCTCTGGATCACGTTGAATTATGCTCTGGTTACACAGCAGAGCCATGTGCATAGTTGCATCTTGATTGAGAAAAAGCAAGCAGCCAAGTGCCCTTTGAGGAACATTGTTGTTTGGACTGGAGCTATGAGGAATCTGAGTTATCCTGTGCCCATTCTGCCACAGCATCTGCAACACCAGTTCTGTGATAGGCTGTGCTCTGCCGGCCCTACTCCCCTCTTCAGAGCTGGTATGCTGCCATCATGCAAGGTGTCCAGGCCAGCCATAGGAAGGAGGGATGAAAGAACCTGTAGTCCCCTGCCACCTCCTCTGTCCAAGAGGAACCACAGCAAGGCTGCTGCCTCAGGTGTGGTGGGGAGTATCTGTTGGTCTCAGGAAGACAGCTGTGCTGGAGTAGCCTTGCTCAACCCCAGCGGGGAGGGTATGTCAGTGCCATTTTGTGCTACAGCTTCTATTGTCAGAAGTCCCTCGGGAACACAGTTAAATTTTTGTTTTCCTTTCTCAGAGCAGCTGAAAGACACAGCATTACTGAGTTGGGCAGAGGAATGAGGCCGGAACACCTCTGCCCAACTCAGCCTTGAGTTGAGAAAATCTCCAGGAGATTTTCTGGCACTGCAGGTTTGGTACCCAGGAATTGCCTTCTGTTGGTAGAGATTCCGGTCCTGCGAGATTCACGGGCTGAACCCCATCGCTGCCTCTTTTGTGCAGGGACCACTAGGGGGCACAGCACAGCGTAACCATTCCAACACCGTCCCACTGTACACAAGCCCTGTAGGTGCAAGGCCATCTCACTATTCATGGTGCAGTAGCATCGAGATCCAAAATACCTGCATGGCACAGATTTGAGTCTTCAAAGAAAAAAAAGCTGATATTGGTGCTGATATATGGAAAGTCTGGGTACACAAGTTCTTTTTTAAAACTTCATCTGACCTAGAGTGGGCTGGAGAAGCATATATCTTATTTATTAAAAGTTACACATATGTAGCTTTATTTCTAACAATCAAACTTTAAATTTTATATATATGTTATTTCTTATTTTATAAGTCAACAGTGAACACATCACTTTATTTTAATTTCTAAAAAATACAAGTAAGAAACTCATAGCTCATCTCATAGCTGCTTTTCTTTAGCAAAGGTACTGATTTGTTGTTTGCATGGGAACTGTTGAATCACGGCCTGAAGCACTGATTGATCACCTGAGGCAAGCACTGAGTCAGCCACAGGAGCACAGGTGAAGGCAATTCATCTGTGTAACCTGAAGGTGTGGAGCACCTCTCCTAGACTCCATTCAAGGGCTGACTGCCGCTAAGGAAGGGTCTCTTTTTGGAGATCGCCCCCTTTGGAGTTTTTCTGTGAGCCTTGGATATGGGTGAGCATTTTCATTTATTTCCTATTATCCCTTTCCACTGTGATAATCTTTCTAGCTATACGATTTGTAGATACCAGCCTGACCATACCACTCTGTATATTTGTTGATTGTATGGTTGTTATAATAACATAAATACAAATAATCCTGACATAACCATAAAGAATCCTAATATAAATGATGCCAACATGAATGTAAATGTAATGTAACCATTATTGTAAACCATAATGTAAACGTTATGTTTATATTTAGATTTATGTTTATGTTGGGATTGTTAAAGTTTATATTAGGATTGCTTATATTTACAGTTCTTTATATTTGTGTTATGATTGTTATGATGCTTATAAACAAACCTGAATACAAACATGAGCAATCCTACCATAAACAGTGATAACACAAACAAATATTATGTAAATGTCAACAAACATCCTCATGTGAGGGTGCTCTATCAATGAATGCTGGTTAGTGCAATCACTACTCTGACTACATGCTGCTTCCAGTTAGAAAATACTTTCTTAGTATAGCCTACGTGATCTAAAATATTTGCCATATCTGCTATAGATGCTGAATGTGGGATCAGTAACTGTGCCTGAATTTTAAGCTACTTTTGTGTTTTGTTTTTATTTCAGTGAATTGGCTCATTCTTATCAGTTTGTTTAGCTTCCTTCACTATCAGACCTGCTGCCTCTTAAACAGTATGTAATAGTAATTAGCCTGACACAAGCAGCAACTGCAAAGCCTTAATGAGCAAGATGCTATTTTATAATACAGTGTTGAAAGGATGAGGATATCTATAAATAATATCAAAATATGTCAGAAAACACACTAGTGTTGCAACCAAGAGATAAATATTTCTTCTTATGTCCCCATTTATCTTCCAGCTTTACTGCAGTAATTGCAATTGAACTTAGACAAGCCATAGGAGTACCTTGGGCTTCAGTTTCCAGCTGAGTGTTTTTTTTTTCCTTGTGCTTTGTTATTTGTATTGAGATTTTGGAGCTCATTGGTGGGTTTTTATAATGCTTCTGATACAAGTTAAAAAATTGCTTTGTTTTTTGTACTCTTGATAATTGCTGTTCTTGATCCAAGTATTTTTAAAACAAAAGGCAGACAGGGAAATACTGCACAAAATTATGTGTATTTATGCTACAAAAGAGCAGGCAAGATGATTTCACTGGCATCAGAATACTACTAATAGTGGACCTACTGCTTTGAGCGGCTTTCATACCATTTTGTTCGTACTTCTTTACATTTAAAGATTCCCTATTAGCAAAAACTAACACAAAGGAGTCTCAAGCAAGTGGGAGGTGTACGCCCATCTGCTTTTAGCACATCCTTCTCTCAATTTTTACTTTTCTCCTGTGAAAACTTAGGTAAAGTTATTCCTGCTGCTTTTGCTGCCCTCGGGCCTTCTTCAAACGATTCTCAGGTGCATTATTAAATGAAACTGAAAAAGCATGTATATTCTTACAGTGTCTCACTTCATTGGCAATTAAGTGGGAGGTCTTCCATTTCATGGGAGTCCAATCTCTCTGTGGTGCCAAAGTGCTCAGTTGAGAGTCACTTGAGAAGTACAGAGCATTACTTAAAGTTATATCCCATGAAGTGGGCTTATGCCTATTGGGATTTGAGTCCACAAACAGATGTGTGATTTAGATACATTTTATTAAGCTAATCTGAGCTGGTCAGCAGAAAGTATTTGCAGTGGGGTTTCCTGGCAGACAAAACAGTAATTTCTTATCTTATCAGAACACAGCACTACTCAGCTTTGGGCAATTTAAGTCCGTGGTGCTATTGAAGTCAAAAGCACTGTGCTTAATTTACATTAAGCAAAGGTCTAACCTTGTGCAGACAGGCTTTAGCATGTCCCAGAGTATGAATGGTGGTGTCCTGCTCTCAGGACTATGGTGTTGGGTTGGTGGGAAAGGCTTTTGTCCACTCTATCTTATAAGACAAGTTATCTCATGCAGCTGTATGCTGCTCTGCTTCTGAAACTATTAGACCTCTTTTGTACTGTACAGATTTACCTGCCTGTTAGCATATAAGGTCCCCAGACCTCGCCTGGTTTTAACGAAGGATTGATACTCTTGGGTTCTTGTAAGTTTTGTGAACATCTTGTGAGAGGGCAGCTCATTATTTTACCTTACTATTTACACTACAGAATCAAGATAAAGTAAGGCAATCTGCTGGTTAGAAGAGAGGAAAAGATGTAGAAGCACAGTTGTATGTGATGGGGCAGCATCTCTGTTGTGCTGTGCTTTGTGTGGTGGGTAAATAGAGTGTTCTTGCTACCAGTGCACATACTAACAGGTTATCCATTCTTGCTGTTGTTTAGTTAGGGGGAGTAACTGTTTTGACTGACACAGTTCATGTTTAATTATCTTCAGTTTCCTTGAAGGATGCAAGCATTGCCCTGGGGAATGTGAAAGGAGTGTGTTTGATGTGTATCTGCCAGGATTCTCCCATAAGCAGGGAGAATCCAATCAGTTAAAGCTGTGGTGTTCAGGAGGATATAGATAGGGGTTCCTTTTTCCCTATGGACTGTTCAGGTAACTGAGTGAACCTCAGTGCGCACACATGCAGACAGGAGAAGGTCAATTGTCCCTTGTGTCCAATATCTCACCCTATGTAGTTACTGATGTTGAGTGTTTGAGAGACAGCAATAAAACATTGGACACTCTTTCACTGTACTTCATAATGTGAGAAGCTGTTTCCTTCTGTTCAGCAATGCTTGGCATGTGTCCAAAAGCCTTCAGTATCAACAGCCCTTGCTATTCTTAAAGATCCTATTTTTATATCTGTGTCTTTTTGGTTTCAATTTATCTGCTTAAGTTATGATTTACAACAGCAAAAAAGAAAGTGTGCTGCTTCAGTCATGGAGTGTGCACAGCCACTCCTCAGGGAAGGGAGCCATCCTGGTGGCCTTAGCTGAACAGATCCAGCAGCTGTTCTACACTGCTGGTGCTCCAATGATTTGACTATTGGAAGGAAAAAGGTGAAGAGGGAGAGAAAGGGGAGCAGTGCAGTGCTCTGGATGCTGGCAAGAATCAGGGGTGCTGTCACAACGGAGCTGAGTCAGCATGCCCCCAGCAGAGAACAGGGATGAGAAAAACATGTTCCCTTAATGTTCAGTGAGTGAATTCCTCTTCCAGCATCCTCGCTACTGCTGGAAGGCAACAGCACAAAGGCTGTGCCTGTGCATTTACTCTCATGGTGCATGCTGTACTGATGGCTGGGTGACCATTTTGTTCAGGGTTGAAAAACCAGGATGTTAACCCTGTGGGTACAGCTCTGGCATTATTTGTGGATTTGTGTTTTCTTACATATGATGGTAAAGGGAATTTGACCCTGGATGTCTGTGTGAGCCCAGCTTTAAGATGGCAACCAAGTTTTCTGGCAAGGCTGTCTTATGATCTTAGTTGTGACCCCTCCAGGTTTGCCGTCTTGCTTTGAAGACTTTGAGGGGATTGGCTCTGGAGTGGAGGCTCGTGCTGGAGGACCTTTCCCAGAGAGGCAGAACTGCAGCAAAAACCGTGAAGTCAGAAGGGCAAGGAGAGAGAGTAGGGCACTAAAGGATGGCGCAGCAGTAGGGCACAGAAATAGGGCTTGGAGCAGTAGCTGGTGGGGCAGTTTTTGCAGGGAGGGTGTGCACTATCTGGATGGAGATCAGGGGTGAATGATGTCTTTCAGGGGTTAGTACTGGTACCACTGCTCTTTAATATCTTCATCAATTACATTGACATAGGGATTGAGCATGCCCTCTGCAAGTTTGCAGATGACACCAATCTATGTGATGTGGTCAACATGCCCAAGGGATGGGATGTCATTCAGAGAGACCTAGACAGGATTTGCAGAGAGCCCAGGAGAATCTCATGAGGTTCAACAGATCCAAGTGGAATGTCTTGTACCTGGGTCATGGCAACCTCCACTATAAAAACAAGTTGAGGGGTAAAACAATTGAGCACAGCCCTGCCAAAAAGGACTTGAGGGTTGTCGCAGAAATGCTAAGTCACGGCTTGAAACAGTGATTGAGCACCTGGTAGGAAAGCAGGGCCAGCCTGAGTTGGTGCATGCAGTGCACCCCTTCCCAGACCTCATTTAAGGATCCCTATATACCTGAGGTCTTCTGCAGATTTTTTTCCTTTTTTTTTTTCCTGTGCCCATGGCTGTTGCATTTGATCAAGTCCTCACTTGCTGTGGCCTAGGACTTTGCTACTCTGCTGTCATTGCTGTGCTTTTTGTTGCATTACAGGGGTGCTAGCAGTGCGCCCTTGCAGCCTGGAAAGACAGCCATACCCTGGGCTACACCCAAAGTAGTATCGCTAGCAGGGTGAGGGAGGTGATCCTGCCCCTCTGCTCTGTGCTGGTGAGATCTCACCTGGAGCAGCATGTCCAGATGTAGAGTCCTCAGTAGAGGAGAAATGTGGATCTGTTGGAGTGCATCCAGAGTAGGGCCATAAAAATGATCCAGGGGATGGGATGCCTTTCCTATTAGGAGAGGTTGAAGCTTGGGCTGTTCAGGCTGGAGAAGAGAAGGCTCTGGGGAGACCTGAGAGTGGCCTTTCAATAATTGATGGGAGGGCGGAACTATGGGAAAGAAGGAGACAGACACTTGAGCAAATTGTTGTGACAGGACACGGGGAAATGGTTTCAAACTAAAAGAGGGAATATTTGATTGGAAGAAAGGTTTTCTCTTTTTTTAAGACAAGGATAGGGAAGCACTGGCACAGGATTCCCAGAGATGTGGTAGGTGCCCCATTCCTGGAGACACTCAAGGTGAGGCTGGACCAGGCACTGGGTACCTGATGGAGCAGAAGGTGTTCCTTTTCACTGCAGGAAGTTGGGCCAGGTGACCTTTAAGGGTCCTTTCCAGTTCAAATGATTCTATGGGAATAAATATGCTTTAGCAGTGACAGAGTTCTTATTTCCTGCTGTTGAGGTGACCAAAAATGTTTTCCCTGTCAGTTAGGAAGTCACTTTAAGCAGATCAGTATAATGAGATTCTGAAGCCATATGGCACTGGAATTAGTACTTCCAGTGCAGTGACTGCATGCTGCTATTGCAATAGTGCTCTATGCTGAAAGTAATTCTACCAGCAGAGATCTTTCTTCCACTTGTTCTGTTAACTCCTTGGGGTTTGAAACAATGCCTTAAAAAAAATAAAAGGCAGGAGGAAGGAATTCTGGCTTTTCATCATTTGGAATACAGTAAATAGAAGCTAACAGAAAATACCAGTTTCCTAGCTGAACAGATAAATGGATGTTGCCTGTAACTGCACTGTGTGCGTGTATTCTGAAAATAAGTTTTCAAGCTGCTGCAATGCCTTTTGGTTTCATCAGATTCACAATCTGGATGGTGAGGAAGGCAGAAAAGGTCACTGAGGTACATATGAAGGAAACAGTGTCTTTCAGCATAGCTAACAAAAAGCACAGTTCAAACTTCAAATAAAACATCTCACAGGAAAGTTTGAAGCAGGGATTTTTGGCAATGAAATATGGGCTTTTTTTTCTTGTCTTCCATGCACATCAATCTAAATAGCAGCGATGGATTTAGATTCTTTCTTTCTCAGCCTTGCAGTATACTGTCCGTGCATGAGGGGAGCTGCTGGTCTCCATGAATAAGTTAAGTATCACAATGCTGATCTAATTCTTTTGTTTCTGACATCACTGGTGGATAGAGAGACGATTTTGAGTCTTATCTACTAAACTTTCTTGATAATTCTTACAAGGCTTTGTTGAAAAGAGACATCCATTTCCCCTCAGTTGTTCTAATGACTTTGTAGGGATTGCTGTGGCTGCCTCAGTGCCTCACACAGCAGAGGCAGGCTTCTATCTCTCCTTTCTCTGGCCCATAAATATTGTTCCCAAACTCACTTTGCATGAAGAGAACAAGAATTGAGGTCCTTTGGGACCCACCACTATCGAGATCCATTGCATTTGTTGCTGGTTTCACGATTATAGTGTTAACAACCATTGGAGCACTGCCTCTTGGTGCAGAAGCATATTATTTTATTAGAAAAGACATGGGACTTTAACCCACTTAACTCATCTTAATTTAAATTTCTGGCTGTCCTTTGTACGCACAAGAAGGTGAAGGTGCTTGCTATCATTACTGTATCCCTATCAACAAAAAGGCTCACATTCCAAGATGAAGAGGTATTCCTAACAAAACTAGAAAGTAGTGCAATCCCTCAGGCTTTTTGCTAATGTCAGCTGAAGATATCTGGGATTCCTTCTTATTTATGATTAAACTCTTACACTATTTACTTGCTTTTTTCATTGCTAGCCCAACCCAGGCACTGTTGCTAAGCAATACTGGCAGTTCACGAGCAGAAAATGTCGTCTTATTGTTTTCAATCATGTTGCTGTGGTTGTCTGGAGCAGCAGGGAAGTAACTCCCCTCCATTCTGTGACAATCTCTGGAAATATTCCTGCCTCTCTTCTGTATCTGTTCCCTCCACTGTGCTCTTCTGTTTTTACAGAGCAAAAACTTGTTTGCAGCTCTCAAGTCTCCAGAGTCAGAGGTTTCTGATGTTGGGGGAAGCTAGTCCAGCTGCTTGTGAAACATACCTGGAATAAACTTAGATGAGAATAAACAGTTCTGTCCATCCATCCTACCCCTTACTCCTCTGTACTTTGTCCCTGAGGTAAACTTTGGGCCCTGCAGCTGAATACTTGGTGGGCAGGGCTTTGACAGATTGAAGGGTGACCAACTTTATGGCATGCAGTAAACCTAGGCAAGGGGAGCACAAATGTTTAACAGTAGGGATCTCTTTTATAGCTTTCTGTCACCAGAAGAAAATGGTTAGGAAGCTCAAATGGCTTACTGTGGCAGAGAAGTACTGGAACTGGTAGGGAAGAAATAGGGTTGAGTTAACACTTCTGTGCTTTACCCACCAGGCATTCTTGCTTGTCCATGCAGTTATTTGTCATGTTAGTAGCAGCATCATGTAAGGCTTTTGGTTTTTTCCTCCTGTGCATCTTGGTCCCCTCTCATTCATTCTCTGGTTTGTTTGTTTTCTCCTTTTCCATTGTTTCTAGGGTTCAGCTGTGATCTGAGATGGCCACAAGCTGAATTATGCTGGCTACTGCTATGAAAAGTGCCAGCAGGTGATAGTGACTGAGGCAGAGAAAAGCAAAGCCTCTCCTCTTTGCGTATAAGATCCTTGCAGTGAGCTTGTTCTGTACTCAGGTCCCTGCGTTGAGCTCTGGCTGCAGCTTGGCCCTGAATTATTAGGTTCTTGCTCTATTCTCTGCACTGTCACCAATACTGGTCTTGTGCCCATTTGTGCATTTCCTAAGCAATTTGTTCTCTCCAGCAAAGGTTCCTTCTTATTTTACCACATCAGGATTGAGTGCTCTCTGCACTCAATTTCCTAAGTACTATTTTCTTCACCAGGTTCTCTGATCAGTAGATTTTAATTGTGGGAATAGCTAAGAATGGGGGGAAAAAAATCTCAAATATCCAGCACCTTCAAAGAGATTTTAAAATGTGTTCCAATATCCAAATAAGAGTGTCAAACTCCTGTTAAAGGAGGAAAAGTTTGGGTGGAGTTTGCGCAGTTAACCTGCTAGCAATACCTCCCTTCTGTTCTTTTTGCTGCTCTGTTCATTTAGATTATCAGATCTTACGAGCAGGGACTGTGCATAGCAGCAGAGGGCTTTTCTGTACAGTTGCAGCTTCCCAGCACCACTGCCAGACATATGAGTAATTGGCTGAGCAGCTCTGCAGAGCAGTCTCCTTGCAGTGTCCAAGCTGAAACGCAGAAGTCAAAAAATCCCAGTGTTAATCATGAGGAATTATAGAATCAAAAGCCTTGAAGAGAGTGAAAGTCGTGAAGAAACATTTTCTTAAAGAAAAATTTTGTGGATAAATTTGGTGCCTTTTTTATTTTAAGGGGCATCCTGTGATCTTGCAATGTGCTTCTGAGATGCTTTCTTCTCATCCTACCTTGTAGGATAGCTTTAAATTAATAATAAGGAAGCCATTCAGGACATTGGCTGTGTTGAGGTTCACAGCTTTCATTCTGAATGAGAGAATAAAGTAAACTGATATTGAAAGCAAGGAGGGAGAAACAAACACAGTCAGTAAGCCTATAAAAGTCTTAGCCAATTGCAATGGCGAACATCCTGCTGGCGAGGGTGACCTTGAATGAACTAAGTGGGATAAAGTCACCAGCCTGGACTGGCAGCTGAAGAACCAGGCTGGATTCCAGCGAACAGAGAGCAGATTCCTGACAAGAGTCTCCTGAGCTCTGGCAATGGCTTCTCGGTGTCGGAAATGTGGACAACAGGTGCCCAGGAATCTACCTTTCACTGCTGTTCGGATAACAGAGGGAGAAATGAAATCTTACCATGATTTCATAGGAGGATGCATTAGACTGGAGTGTATGGCAAAGAAAGGTATGTGCAGCATCTTTAAAAGTAATAGCATCTTCTTAGTTGTAGCTGCACTGCATTCCTAGGAGATTTACAAAAGGCACTTGTTTTTCTAATTTTTTTTCTGAGGAGCCAGTGGTAAATAATTCAAAGACAGCTGGCTGAGCTGGATATTAACTCTGGTATGACTGTATCGTTTGGCTTGGCTGGATATGTCTGGGATATTTGCAGTGATTTGGCCCAGAGAAGGTTAAAAGGAATGCTCAATTCATTCTGAATAAATGTTTATTTAACACTTGGGTGCTAGGCACAGAGTTTTCTGTACGTGTGTCTGGAGCAGGTATTTGTTGTGCATGTAAAATACCCCTTTGAAATTAATGTAAGGAGATGTGGCAGTGGGTCTCATGACCCACCTGACCCTGTCACACTGCTTCTAAATTACTGTGTGGAAGGTCAGTATCTTTCTCAGTGCGAGTCTGTACTGTTACAGAAACTCAGACTGTCAGCTTGTGCTCTGTATGATTTGCACTGGGTATGAGGTAGTATTCTTTGAGTTCCTAGTATAAGGTGCTGGTGTCCTGGCAATGCGTGTTAATTGCATGTTAACTCTGAAGTGGAATAATGTTAGGTTAAATCTATGCTGCTGACTGTTTCATCTCTTAAGACTGCTGAATCACTGAGCATTTTTTCTGTTTGTTGTCATTAAAGAGCCCTTTGCTATCATTTGCTCAATTTACTTGGATAACTACTTTCCAAACCTGAATCCAGGAATATATAACATGCTCACGAGTATGTGACAAAGATCCCCAAAAGCATGCCATGTGAATGCACCTTCAATTATTGTTGCATTACTATAATTTAGTTAGCTCTTCAGCAAAACTCTTGTTTCAGAATGGTCATGGGCTGCAGCT
The DNA here is from genome assembly GCF_016699485.2 of Gallus gallus. NCBI lineage: Eukaryota > Metazoa > Chordata > Aves > Galliformes > Phasianidae > Gallus > Gallus gallus. The sequence continues at coordinate 15,945,731 of NC_052540.1, forward strand.
GCAGCCTGCTTTGGTCCTTCCTTGATCATTACTGTTTGGAAATCCGTGTTTCTGAGAGTTGTGTTCAATCTGGGAAATCGAGACCATTCTGCAGAAAAATAGATGGGCCAGAAGCAGGTGATCTGCTGGCAACCACTGCTTACAGCAAATTGGGGTTTGCAAATGCTTTCTTTAATAGGGCTCTGATGCACAATGCCAGGGTTTGAAAACTGCAAAGCCATCCCATTGTACCTCTGTTTCTGTTGGCCGTTTATCTGTGCTGATTTTTGGGCTTGGTGCCTACCTACACATTGTAGTATTTGGCTGACTTTTCACTAACACTGACGTTTCCAGTTGCACTCTTTGTAATGAGGCATTCTGAGTTTACAGTGTAGCATGACAAAAATGCCTGGTATTTGAGTAAATGAATAGAATTCTTCTCCCTTTCTCTTGAGTCTTTGATCAGGTCCTTCCAGGTTGCTTATGGGTCTGAGGGTCTGTGGACCTACTGGAGGCAGAATGCAGGCATCTGCTGTTCTTTCTCCTCCTGTAGGTAGCAGGAAGGGGAAGACACCGGTTTTGCCATGGTTACTGTTCCCAGGGAAACACCTTCCCTGCCTAGCATGTTGAGAGATGACCTGGCATAGTGTCATGGGCAGAAATACTTTGGAAAATTATTTTCTGCTAGGGAACGGGCTACGAGTCAACTCAGTCTGAGCATGTTTCCATTTTGTGAGGCAGAAAGAAGTATTTTCTGCTTTTGTCTTAAATTCTACCACAGAAACCATATGAAGGGATGAAGTTATGTTATTGTTAGTAACAGAGTGCCTTCAGCTGCATCTATTAGAGCTGTGTGAGCTGTGAAAATAAATTGTTGACAACCAATTGCATGTAGTGACCATTCCTGCCCCATCTTGCTAGTCTTTTGCTACTAGCAAAGCCTTGTTGGCAAGCTATAGGGTTGCATATGTGCCTTTTTCTGAGGATGTCTCTGTTTGAGCACAGTGACAATGCAGTGTAATGGATCTCCAGGACAGGTTTTAACTTAACTCTCACTTGGAAATACCCTTTCTAAATGTAAAGATCCAGCTGGACTGTTATCTAGCACTAATTGGCTGGTGCTTACTCAGTAATACTTCAGGCATTCTGAAGTACAAAGCATTTTTCACATACAAACCACATCTGTGAAGCCCTGTAAATACTGTCGGGTAAGTCCATCTATTGTACTGAATATCACAGTCAGAGGAGATGGAAGACATGGGTAACTACAGAAGAAACTGAGGCCACGTGGGTGCAGTCAGGCCTGCAGCAGCAGAGTCCTTTCCTGCGGAGGACATAGCTGAGTACCTCAGTTCTGTTGGCTTGAGCCTTACAAGGTCTGAACACTTTTTTTCTGCCCACAGCTAGAGCACATCATAAACATGTATTACCATTTCTCTGGAATGATAACTGTGAGTTCCTGATGCCATGGCACTTGCTGAAGAGGAAGTAGACTTTATTTTTCTGTCTTATCTATTAACTACTAATAGATCAACTTCCTGTGGCCATGTCTTATGTGACCATATTCATCCTAGTGGATCCAGAATTAAATCCCTGTTGTGTACTTAGCACTCTATATGTACGCTGTTCTCTGGGTTTAGTATCTGTGGCAAATGCAGCTGCAGGTGACCTACAGTTGATCAGCAGTGTCAGTAGCAGGCAGTGCTGGGCTGGGCTAACCCAGTGTCTGGTCATGTGAGTTCAAGGCTTCCTTTGAATCAGTGTGATTTATTTTGATGAGTGATTGGAAGGGTGGTTGTAGTCACCTGTTCATATAGAGATGAAAATAGGGAATGCTTGTTAAAAACAAATCAGCTGAAGGTAAGTGATAAGTGCTCAGTCCTCCCTAGCTTGCCATAGTAGACAGAGAAAAGGAGCCCTGCTGGGGGCAGGATATTGCTGTAAGGGCTGGCTTGCAGGTTCTTAAGTCCCCTTTGCATATTTGATATGCGAACAACAAGCACTGTTGTGAGCATCAGTACATAACCCTGAGACTCTGTGGGTCTGCAGTGTGCAGGTGTGATACCTGAAAACCAAGGGGAAGGAGCCTTCAGAAAGACAGACAAGAACTGTGGCAGGGACTCCGGTCCAGAGGTGACCCTCCTTGTAGTGCTCTTAGCTCCACATGAGATCTTGAAACCAAAAGCAAAAGATATGCTTTCATCATGAAATACATCATTCATGGACAGACGCTCCTGTCTTAACAGTGATATGACTATTCATGTCATCCAGCTGCTGATTAACATCTGCTACGCATTAGGACGTCTCCTACCAAAACTGCCCCCCCCGTCCCCAGATGCCTTTAATAATTCTTGTATTGTGATTCTTGAATCCTCCAATAGTTCACAAGGGACCATGCAGCTAAACAGGCTTGACGTGGATGGTCGAGTGTTGGCTGAATGGACCATGTTTCTGTGTGCTGTCAAGCCTGAGGCTCCACGTGGACTGTATATTTTCAACTTAATAAATGTGTGATTTTAAACTGTGCTCGAGCCTAGTGGCTTCATGGAACAGGGCTATGAATTGGCAGATGCTGAGGAATATGTAGTTCATTACTGAAGCATTCAGGATTTTGCAGATGCTGCAAAAAACAGGCAAGATCCTCTTTGTCAGTGATTTGGAGATTTCTCTCTTGTGCTGACACCACATTTCTAATTTTGTCCTTCCCTAGGACAGAAGAATGCTGCAGTTACGACTGTCCAGCAATCATGGACACTTGCTCTGTCCTGCTGTTGTCTCTGTTCCTGCAGGAAATGAAAAGCAGCTCTTCAGATCTGTCTGTTCAGCAAGGGGACTGACATATTGGAAATGGATGAAGGGCAGTTGAGGATTTAGGCAGAAAATGGCTTCTTTGGCTCTGTCTGCAGAATGAAATCCCATCTGAATGAGGCCAGGCTGAAATTTCTTGTACTTTTTGGAGCACCTTTTCCTTCAGTAGTGGAATAAATGAGAAATACCTTCCTTTTACACATGGCTGGCTTTTTCACAGAGGTAATGGTTACTGGGGGAAGTCACTGAGATTGTATCACACGAAGACTGAAATCTGCAGTGTAAATGGAAGGTATTTCAAAACTCATTCAGATACAGTTGCAGTGCCTCCTCATGCATTGGTCAGAATTTTTTCTTGCTTTATTTGTATTCTATATCTATCATTCTCTGATGTAAAATGCTACCTAGGGAACATGGGATATCTTTTTTTTTTTTAGGCAGCTCACACTGAAGGAAATAACTGAAATATTCTGGTTTCCACAGAGATTTCTGTAATGAAGATCCTCATTTTAGATGCTTTTGTCTCCCTTCACCTCCTCCTACTGATATGCAAGCTGCTTTGCTGCTATTGAACAGTACTGAATGCTGCTTACCTAATCAGAAAGAGTCCAGAAAATGGTAATGAAAACAGAGGGCACAGTCTGATTTCCATTTTAAAAGTTTTGAGAAATAAGTGCAGTGGAGAAGATCAAGAGAACAAATTCTCAAAGGGCAAGTTATACTAGGGGCCTTCTGGGTGTTTGTTTCCTCATTCCTCCTGGGATACCAGAACAAGAAACAACTCAGAAAAAATAAAATGGAAAAGCATTAAAGATGGATAGACAGATTGCTGTAATTTGTAATGTTTTGTTAACTTGCAGAATTTATTACTGCAAGATGATAGCTCAGTTTGTTTGGAAGACTTCAGGGAAAAATGATGCTGAATGTACAGGCAGGTCAGAGTCTGCACAGAGCTCTCACTCTGGTTCTGCCAGTGGAGCTTATTGTCCAGTTTCATCCACATCTGCCTCTTCAGGTGCCACTTAAGGACAAACTTTTGTTGTGATATGTTGGATATGAATTCTGTTGCTGCTTTTATCATCTGGATCTTTCTGTGGATTAGCTTGCTCCATGAGGTTTCTTTGTCACAGATTCTTCTCCTTCACCCATGTGACATTATCTAATGGAACTACTGGTGCTCAAGTAGAAAAGAATGCTTTGCTGTAGCAGGCTAGCTTCCTATCAATGAATATTTAGACTGTCAGGTGTCGTCTTTCACTGATTTTTGTCCCTCTTGCATCATTCCATTTCTCAAGGGCACAGAATCCTCCAGCCTTCTGCAGCAGACAAAAAGCATTGACGAAACATTTCTTATTTTACCTTTTTCTAAGCCGGGTGTCTCAGCAAGTCTGTTCTGCACGGAGGCTGCACCTCTTTCCTATTAAGAACTTGCTCCTAAGTCATTAAACTCAGGACTGCAGAGTTCCACTTATTTGTCTCAACTTCAGTCACTACCTTTATAGACAGCCCCACAGCAGCACACTCTAAGGATGACTGAAGATCTGATTATAAAACTGAGATCCTGTCAACTAATAAGGTCACTTTCTGCTAGCATTAGGAAGAGCTAAGGTGAGATGGGAAGAGGTAAAGCAATGGAATGCTTATCACATCCTCCCTTGAACCTGTGCAGGTTAACTTTACAACTAGACTCAAAGGATCATCTGCCAGTAAGAAGATGTAAGAAGGGAAATTATAAATTTTTATTTTTAGTCAAAACCAGAAAAATCACTGGGCTGGAAATCAAAGTGGGAGCTTTGAACACAAGCCAATTTCTCTACATTAGGCCAACTACAGGAGAAACAGTGGATTTCCATTTGACTACAGCCTTTAACATAAGATTAAAGAGCTTTCTAAAACACTGGCTTAATCCAATTTCTGTGGACTTCTTGTGTGTTCAACAAGTCAAACACAATGAACGTGGTCGTCCCTTCTGGTCCTGCAGTAAAAGAATCTAGGAAGAGGATTTGAGTTAGAGACAGTATGGTATGAGCCGTTCCTTGTCATGCTTTTGGAGTGCCATACTTACAGCTGTGAGCACATGGATGATATATGCAGTCAGATGCTCAGGTGGTACACTGGAACTGAGAACCAGGTCCTTGAATTTATATACTTTTTTTAAAGTAAACTTTTGTTGATACTGCAGATGCTCACCAGTAACACAAAATTGAAGCATCAATATTCTGTTCCAAATGCTGGTGGGACAATAGATGGATGGGGCAAAATACTGCTCAACTGATAGAGGCAGGAGCAAGCCTTCTGAACCTGGCAATAACATCTTGCAGAGGTACACTGAAATTACACTTACATACCTGATGTTTTAACGTATATCTATGAACTTAAAGTTCTTATTTCTTGACAATTTTGATCATGCCTGTGGATTAAGGGGTGAATTTCTTTGTGCCTCTTTTCAGACAAGTTCATTCCTCTGCATACCCAGGAGCCCTGTGTGAGGTTAGCTGGTTGTGTTCCCTTGCAGAGTAACTTTTAGCCTTCTGCCTCCACAGCTGGATCTGTTTCTTTGTCTGCAAAACTTCTACAGGCAGGATTTAAATGTTTTTTTTTTTTTTAGGATCTAATGATCTGTCATGCTTACCAGCAAAGATTTGTCACTTCTCCATAACCCTTTGGAGAGCTTTACCCCCCTCTGCTCTCACAGGAGATGAGCTGCAGAAAGGCTGTGGGTGCTGCCCAGGAGAGGGCACTGCACGACGCCGGACCATGGCTGTACCGAGCTCTGCCTTTCCTGGGGCTGGCATCGGAGCAGAGCTGGGTCTGCGACTGCAACTGGGCTGTTGTGTGTTCACTGTGCTGAAGCTCCCACCCTCCTGAGAGCAAAACCTAGCTGGAGTAGGAGACAGCTCGATTGTAAACCGCTTACATGTGAACACTTGTGTCAGTGTGGGAAGCAGAGTAACATTAAGCATGTGCTACGGCTGGTAAATATATTTGCTTAGCATGCAGTTTAGGAGAGGCTGAAGAAGGAAAGTACAATGTAAAAACATGCTCTGCATCTTGCTGCTTTCCTAGTCTACCTTCATCCACCAAGTCTGCAGCTGTCTTAAGTGTCTGGTGCTCTCATATGGTGAAGCTCTACTTTGATTGGGCGTTTGTAATGACATATAGAGTTCAGTTTTTCTCACACTATATGACTGCAATCATTGTGTTGGTTGGATGATGGAGGAATGATGGAAGCACTGGGAACGCTATTCTTAAGATGGCTACCCATTCTAGTAGTCTGACTGAATTAACAAATTTGGCCTGCTGTTCATTTTACAAGTAAAGGAAGGTGAGGTCTGCTTGTGGGGTGGATTTCTGTCCCTGTGCCTCCATTTCTGTATCAGTAATACAGAAATGTATTGGTTTCTTCTGAGGCAGACTGATGGCAGAGCTAGTATAAGAACTGAGGTATTACTGCTGCATTGTACTACCTGGGTGACGGCTGCTCAGCTGTTCTCAAGGAAAGGAGCAACCTGTAGCTAAAGTTACTGAGCTCCTGAGTGTGTGGTAGTGCAGGAAGGGCTAATATAAATAAACCTGTAGATAAAGTGATGAGACAGTACTGCCATGGGTATAGCTGCCGTGTTACTGCTGTCACAGGAACATGGAAGCACACGTGCTTTCTTCATGCACTGTACGAACTTGTGTCCTGAAGTATTTGTTGGCCTGGGTTTTTAGAACTGCTTACTCCCATGTCCAAATGCTAGCTTCATGTTTCTGACTGAGGTTGCAGATCTTGTAGTCTTTTACTTTGTCTTTAAATAACAGTACTGTGCTCTGGCTTGTGGGTGTGCCTTTGGAGTAGTCCTCTATGATAGCTATCCACAGCAGTGCTGTTGGTTTCCTTGGCCCTGAACACTCTACTATTAAAAGTTATTTTAATGAGAGTGCTTTCTATGCCTTAGTCTAGGCAAGCAAATTTGTTTTGTCTCTGTAGGGATATACTTTTATTTGTCCATGTTAAGCTCCAAATGCCTCCAAAGTGTCCAAGGATCTGAGTGGAGGGCTGCCTGGGAGGGGAGAAGCCAGCTGCACCTTCGGAGGGTTAAAGCTCGGGTATGGTGCGTGTCAGAGGTCTCTGCTGTGGTTTGCACTGAGGCAGTTACTAAGCAATTTGTGCAGGCTGCTCCAGGAAAGCGTCAGCTCTTTGGTGCACCGCTGGTTAGATCCAGGACTGCTTCCTCAGAAGACTGCCTCCTGCCATCCTTCCTCTCTGCCTCATATTAACTCATTACCACAGCAAGACTCCAGAGGAGCCAGCCTGCAACACAAGGGAGGGCATGTGCCTGTGAGTGTGCTTGCGGCTTTGAGGGGGAGATGCTGCTCTTCGCAGTGCTTCTATTGCTTTTTCTATTGGGCATCTGAACTGAGGTGGTGGTGACAGCTTGGAGAAAATTGCTGGAGGGGTGGCTGTGTCTCCCATAGGCATACGGGTGGCTGTGAGCACTTTGTCCCATTACTGAGCTATGTATTCAGAGTGCTGCTGGCAGCAAAGGCTGCTATGGCTCACTGTTTGTCTCCAGTGGTAGTAACCAGGGAAATATTTTTGAGTTAACTGGTCTCTGTTCAGGAGTGAGCAAGAAATCAGTCCTTCAGCTCCTGACCTGAGTGGTCCCTTGTAACGTAATGATAGGGGTAGTTACTAAAATGATTTTGCTGGATGCAATAGTTCAGAACTGAGCCAGTTACTAAGATTTTCTTAGGTAACATTTCAGCTGTGAAACTGTCTGTTGGCAGACTTTGGGGAGGAAGGAATGAAGTCTGCTAGCCAGTCTGCCATATCTCTTGATTGTCTTAGCATTAAAGTATTATAGTGAACATATTTTAGCTTTGTGGATTGCCGCATGTGGTTTTTGTTATTCGTGACAGATTTTAACAGTCAGTGTGAAAATGTGAAACTGTCTGTTATTGGATTCTGTTCTGTGGAATTCCAGCAATCCAGTGTAGCTGTGGAGCATGGATTTTTGGGGAAGAAAACGAATAAACTTTTTTTCTCTTGCAAAAACTAGAAACTATCAAGAAATGTTTACTGCTGAGGGGCTAGAGAAGGTGCTGGGTTATGCTGCTGTAAATCTAGATTCAGTCCTTAAAGGTGTTGCTGAGATTAGACCTTGGCCTTGGGTCTTTTAGTCAGGAAGGATTGTTTTGTAACAGAGCTGAATATAACATTTCCTATGTAATATCTCCACCTTCACCTTTGTGCTGCGTGACATCAAGTAACATCTGTCTCAGAACAACTATTTTGTATTTGCTGTGCAAATGATGTGAAATGGTGTTTTTGTTCTTTGCTGTTTATGAATGGTATATGATTTTACAGCAATAATATATCGTGGGTCTTCATAACAGGATAGGATCGAAAGCCACCTAAACTAAATAGAGTGTATGCTTTTGTAATTCTCTGTAAGTTTTTAAAGTTTAACTTTCGTGGCAATCATTCTTTTTTTGCCTCTTTTGTGTAAACAAATAATATAAAGGTGTTTTTTCAAGAAGTGCTTACCTGGAAAATGTGGCAAAATCAGTTTCTTCTGTCAAGGAAGTCTATACCAAAATGTTTTAAAGTTGGCTCAGAAAGCTGAAATAAACCGCAGTGAATGGTAACAGCAACAGCACTGCATACGATAGCAGCAGGGGCTCATCCTGCAGGGGTTGGTGACAGCCTGCCCACCTGTTTGACTCGAGTGAATAACTGATTTTTAAAGTTCAGGTAAACCTGATTGAGAGTTTGCAACTTCACTACTTCTGAGTCTTGGGATCCCCTCGATTCAAGTTGTAATTCTGTGTCTGAACTTCCTGGCTGTTCTGCCATCTTAGAAAAAGACATATTTCAATGTACATGTTCTTGGAGTGCTGTTTTGTTAAACATTTCCTCTAGTTTCAGTGCAGCTGCACGCAGACTTAACCTTGCCCTAAGCATGTGCCTGAGGGGTGTGCTGCGCTGGCAGTCACCAGGAAGCCTGGATCTAACGCCTCTGGTCCAGGGGGAAGTTCATGTTTGAGTCCAAAATAACTTGGTTCGCTTGCATTTCCAATGTAAGGAAGGAACATGCTGGACTCCTTGTGACTTGAAAGGCACTGCAAGCAAGTCCTCAAAAAGTCCTTGCAGTTTGCTAACAGCTGAAGTGATCTGAGGATAAACTAGAAATTTTTGTGTTGCATAATGGCAGTGCTGACTTGCACATGAGTGGGCATTCTGATTCTCCGCTGTGCCTGCTTGTAGTACTGCAGAAGGGTAAGAGAACAGATGGGATTTCCTTTGTGTTGCTAGCTGGATTTTCAGTTCTTCTGAGTACAGAGAAAGATCCATAGCACTTATGGCCGACTCATATCAGTATCTGATCTTGCTGCTTTTCTGTCTGGGCTAGAAAAATAAACAGACTTTATCAAAAAGTAAACAAAGGGCACAAATGCTGGGGAAGGGAAATGAATAAAACTTCTTTTAAAAGAGAAACTCAAACATGAAGCTGCTTTCTCTAGTGTAATAGCCTGGAATCACTTTTTGGACTTGAGGAAAGGAGATGTTTTACTTAAGGACTTGCATAGGAAATTTTGGTTGGACAATGTCTTCTAACACTTCAGACTGCCTGAACCTTCTTCAGTGGTGACATACAAGTTTGCATCTCCTTCGTGTGTTTAATTCTTAAAACCTAACTTAGCTCTGCTGTACACTTTGTGAACTGTGTGGGTTGTTGTTCATGGCCAGAAGACACAGGAGTTGAGGTTATTTGATCTGTAGGTTAGATAGTTAACAACTAACTTCTGAGCTCTGGGTTTGTGATGCCTTTTGGTAATTTTAAAGAAGAATGAGAATGCCTAACATTTGGTGTCCTCTTCATGCTCTTCAAATGAAATCTTTGACCATTTGCTTAATTCTGTCTGGCTCTTGTCCACAACATCAGCACTCTGACTTATTTTTCCTCAGATCCACAGTTTTGCCCCCAATGCTGCAAGGGTCATTCTTGACTGGACTTGCACAGCATAAAAGTGGGCTGATGTACTTCACCAATTTAGCAAACGTTTTATTTCCCTCCCAGCTGTTTTCCTTCCCTATTTCTCCTACATTATAATATAAATGTGAACTATGTATTAGACTGTCATTATGAAGAGATTCTTTGCTCTGGAAATCTGTAACCTATTAATGCAAAATTAGTTACTTCAGATGGGGGAATTGAAGCCAGCCCCTCCCTCCTTGTCAAGAGAAGGCCAAGCAGTTGTGGTGTTCTGTCACTAGATAACAAAGAAGCCCCAGTGCCCTGTTATGGCTCCTTGCCTTTGGTTGTCCTTCATGGAGCAAAAGGCACTGGTGTGTCAATCTGCTTGGCACAATCCAGTCTTTCACTCCAGCGGATCATCTTTCAAACACTGTTGGAAACCATTTGTTGCCATTAGCATATAAACTGGGTTCTCTCTGCTAAGAGAGGAGGGAACAAAATTGTATTAATTCTAGCTTTTATCAGCTGCTGTTGGTGTAGCTCTGAGGGCAGCAGTCTGTGTGCTGTGCTCCAGATCTGCTACAGGAATGAATACAGCTGTGATGAGGAATAAAATAGGCAAGTGTGTGTGGAGGAGAACCCAGGCATATTTCACTTCTGAGCGAGGAATTATGAAGTGTAACTGAGTGCTTTTTCTCTTAAAATTTGGGCAGTGCAATGCAAGCTATCTTCCCTAGAGATGTGGGAGGGAGGAGTAGCAGCGTTGGGCAGATGGCTGTACTGACCACTTTTTTTCCTTCTCACTTGGTATAACACCTTGGGAAACTGCAAGGCCTATTGCTTCTGTGGTGAAACTGGTCTTACATGCAAACACTTGAACAGTCTCTGCAAGGAACTGAACATAGAGCAGTTTAAGAGGAGAACAAGGAGCGCATGAACAGACTTGTTTCATTTTTTTCCTGTAGTATCACATCCTTACTTACATCTTAATTGTCCTGGCAAGTTTAATTAGCTCAAGTAGTGAAGATCTGCATAGTATGTGTGAAGATTCAACTTCAGTGACCTGTGTATGGTACTGGCAATTTTTCACATAGTACTGTTTGATCAATTAAGCTATTCTTTTTTAAATTTGAGAAGCTAAGCATGCCAGCCTCCTCAAATAAAGTTAATACCACACAGAAGCTAGGAAATGCTTGAAAGAAGATGACCAAGATAACTGCATCACAGCCACTTGGCTGGTATGTAGCTCTGATATGATCTCCAATTGCACTGCTACACAAATCTTTGCTGGAGGATGGGACTGGACTGCTCTGGAGTGATGAGGGGCTGCCAAATCTGCAAATATTATTAGCAAGGTGCAACGAACCAAGGAAACTGTCAAGCTCTCATGACTTGTCAGCTTTCTTAAACTTTCTCACTGACTTTTGTGCCCTGTGTAGTGGATAAAAACACGCCCATAAGCTTTTTCAGAAGCTATGAACCTGCAGCTGCTAGGCTGACATGCTGACATCATGCTGGTAAAGTAGGGTTTTTTCAGCTGTGGTATATATCCCACAGGAAAAGAGTGTGTTGCTTTTGCCCAAGAGGCTGAACTCCACATTTTGCATGTATGTGGATTAAAGTACATGGGCCTGGAAGCCCACAGGGCATCCTGGGATGAAGTCTAGCACTCAACTCAGACCTGTTGGATTTTAAGAAGTTTTTCCAGGCTTTCCTTCTAGTCAAAGATTAAAAACTTCCTTTGTCAGCCCCAGGTAATCATGCCTGGGCAGCCTGATCTAGTGGGTGGCAACCCTGTCCATGGAAGGAGGGTTGGAAATAGATGGTCTTTTAAGATCCCTTTCAACCTAAGCCATTCTATGGTTCTATGATATGTTTCCAAGGACTGGAACTTCTATTGCAAATTCTGTGCTGTAGTGATGTTACGAAATCATCAGTATTGGACAGTATATACCTGAAGCACTGGTCTAGATGAAGATGCAAGAGGGCCGGTATTTCTTTGTGTTGTTGCTACAGCATTTCTTACCAGATGATGTGATTTGCCTTTGGGGCCCACAAGACACCTTTCTTTGTTGTTTCAGACTTCATTAACCTCCTATTAGTCTTTTCTTCTGCTACATCATCTTCTCCACTTGTGTCAGTGAGTGAGCTATGCTATATTACTTGAATGTGTGATTCTCAGTCAGCAAATGTATTTTATACCACCTTTCTCATCATCTGAATGTCTCCTGCAGAGTGTGGGGTTTACAGAAAATCAGTCCCATGTGGCTTGCTGGAGAATCTCTTTCCCAGACAGGGAATTAGAAGAGACCTGCCTGGCACTCTAGAGTTCTTCTTTCCATTACTCCATTTCATCCTTACACCACAACATTCTTGTGGTAGAAAAGCATCTTTAGAAACCAGAAGTGAGCTACTTTTAAAGCAAGCTGCAAAAGCAGCAGAATGAAGCGGGGTGGAGGGGTGGAATTCTGTTCTACTCGAGGCTATTTGGTATCAACAGTGCCTTCATACTGGCAAACCTTAAGAGCAAACCCTCGCACTGACAGGCCTACTTACCCTGAAGCAATGAGCAAGTCTGTGAGAGGCTGGAGATGGCAGCATGTTATCTAGTTCATTTTCCTTTTCTGTTGAGCCTCCTTGTGGCAGTTTCTACCACTGCAGAAACCTTTGCTCCATTTATGTGACTGGTATGAGCTCAGCCATGGTCACCCCAGAGCACACCTGTCTACCTGCTGGGCTTCACAGTTGTTGCAATATTATTGCATCTTTCAGATGCTGAAATCAGCAGTGCTTTCTTCAGTGGATGCTCCAGGGTATCTCAGTTCTGAGACTTCATGTTCTGTTTACATATTTATTTTTCTCCTACTTCCATATTTTTGGTATTCAATTTAGACACCTGTTTTCTCTTGTCCACCTCTGTCTTGCTGCCAGCGTGTGGTTTTGACAAGGACATATCTATTACTACTGAAGCGATTCAGGAATATTTCAAGTAGACACTCTGAAGGATGCTGGGGTTCTTTCTCCAAAGCAATGGAGATGCTTGTCAGTACCTGTTGAAAACTGCGTTCATATATTACAGGCCTCTTTTGTTATGGGGTCTTTGGATGTAGTATTTGCCTGTCTCCAAACAGGGCTATCTCTATACTCTTTCAAAGTGACTAGTGGAGAAATTGGGCTTATTGTGTACTTGGCTTCCTAATAAGTAACCTTGTATATTTTAAATAGTTTTGCCTTTGCTTAGCTGCAATCAAGTCCAGAATGGGATCTGTGAGGGGAAACTGCAAACTAAAGCAAAACAAAAAAATGTAATAGATTGCTGTTAATTTGTTTGCTTTGCCTGTTCCAGTTTCCTTACAATGTGGAATAGTCTTGTGACTATTGGCTGGTATCTCTGTGCTTCCACCGTATAGATAATGAATTGTCTGGCTGGATCCTTCTTCCTTCCACCTGCTAGTTAAGTTGTCCAGACTGAGTTCAGTACAGAGGCAAGCTCTACAAAGCCAGGACTGGTTGTTGCTTCTGTCAGCATGGTGGCTAAAGGCCCAATTGTAATAGGTACTATGTAATATAAACCTGGATCCTGCCAGTTAAGCTGGCAGATATTACCCAGTGAACAAATGTTGCTGGTTTAAACTGCAGTGAAGAGCAGGAATTACCTGCTGTAGTTGGTGCCTGTTGCAGAAAGATTAACTCAATGTGAGATTATAGTTGCTGGTCACTGTATAGATTACACAATCTGCACATGCATAAATATTGTGATGGTTTTTCCCCAGCTGCTTATCAAGATATTTTTAACTTCTCAGTGTGTACTTTAAAAGAACAGGCTTTGTTTTTGTGACAAGAAAGCCTCACAGCCCTTATTTCCTCCTTTCACTATGTACTTGCTTGTAGCGGAAAAAGCATCACGAAGGAAACTGTTCTGGGTTGGCTGCTTATACAAAGTCCTTAAGAAGAAAACAGGGAGCTTGGAAAGAAATGTGGTCCTGTATCTGAAGTAGACCTTAGTGTCTGAAAAGCTGCTTTAATATGGGAGCCCAGATTCAGTAGATAAACATGGAATGTGAATTAGAGAGGGGCAAGCTGTCGCCTTGAGTGAATCTGTGACAAGTTCTGGCAAATCTATTGGAGCTGGTTTCTGAAAAGCTCTCAGAAATCGCTAGGCAATAGATAGAAGTAAGTAGGCTGAGGATGGGACTGTAAGTATTATAAACTTGGTCATATCACATCTGCATGAATAGTGAAGCCAGGCTCTTTTCATTTGAGTATCGTCCTTGTTTTACATTCTCCAAGAACCCAGCAAAAGTTGTCATTAGGGTTTCATTAGCTCATTTCTGTTTTCTGTTTTCACTTGCACAGATGAAATCATGCAGCAGGAGATACGACCGCTGGTTGCAGTGGATATAATAGAACAGCTACACAGGCAATTTGCTATCTTGTCAGGTAAGAAGTTTCTCGTAATTATATTCTGGGATTCTCTTGGAAATGTACTGGAATCTGTCATACTGACTGTCGTTCTTCAGTTCTGCACTGCAGTCATAATAGCACTTTTAGATTGCCAGTGAAAAGAGCTGTCATAATCAGACCCTTACAGTGCAGTGCGTGGAGCTGATAAATGCCAGCCTACTGTGTCTGTTTATTTGAGACAAGTTAATTTTCTATGCTTTCCGCAATGGTAAGAAAATAAATAAACCTTTTTGTACATGAATTTACACAATGTCCAAACATGCTGCTTGTGGGAAAAGTTTTGGTTTATCAGGGAGTTATTCATGTCCTTCCCCCTCTTCCTTATTTGCCTTTGTTTTAGAAATGATTCATTTCTGTAGCATAAGGTTCTAATCTTTTAAAGATTTGATTATTCCATATTCCTTTGTTTGCTTGAAGTTTTCAATCTCACAAAGAGATGCAGTTTCTGCCCCCAAAGAAATAGCTGATATTGAAATATTTGCCAAATTACTTAACGCACTTTGGCTACTGCAGAAGAGAAATCCTTAACTGGGTCCTAAAATGGCTTCTTTATACCTTTTTAAATGCTGACTTTGGGGCTTTTGGCAACTCCTTTTGTCTCTTTCTGCCTATTCTGCAAATAAGGAAACTGAGAACTTGCCTTTCTCCTTCCCCATAGACATGCAGTAAATTTTCATCAGTTTCCACAAAACTGATTGTGACAAAAAAATTGTCACAATAAGGTATAAGGACAACCTGTTCCTCTCTCATGGAGAAGAACACTGGGTACACAGTACAGAGTACACAGACATGGCTCTGCAGCTGATCAACTCAGCAGGCCCAATCCTTGCTGCATCTTGCATTATTAAGTATGCTCCAAGCTGCTGACTGAAATCCAGGCCTTATGTTACATGAACAGGCTTTTGAGTTGAATATCTAATTGCAACTCTGTACATTGCACCTGAATTTGTGGGTAATGTATTTATATCAATTTAAAATGGTGTCATAAGCACAAATTGATTTTTTTTTGCAATCTTGAAACTTATTCTCAAACCCCTTTATCATAACAGAAAGCGCAGCTGAATATTCTTTGCTGTTCAGAGCACTGTGTTTAGCCAGTGTATCAAAATGCATACAGTTGTTTGCCATCACTTGACTCAGCACAGCACTGCCCTCCCCATGCTCTGGTTTAGGTCAACACAACATTATTAGCACACTCATGGTTTCGTTGTGGCTGAGCAATGAGCGCATGACTGGGGCTGCTAAGGAGGAGCCACCACCTTTATAGTTTATAGCATGGGGCTGGGAGCAGCTGTATTGCCAGCTGTGTCAGGCTATGGGTTGGATATATCTGCTGTAGATGATAGTTAGCAACTTGGTATTACTGTGAAGTGCACAGATCCCACAACAAGGTCATAGAAGCAGTAGGTGCTCAGGAAAAGCTGGGAGCGCCTTCTGCTTTATGCTAGTTGCTTAACTGCAAAAATGACTGAGTGGGTGATGAGAATTTCTTAATGTGGGGGCTGTCGTCAAATTTGAAACCAGTTATCACAAGGAACTTCGTCAGGAATGCTGTTCAAATCCCTTTTATTAGTGCTAAACTGATTGCAAAATATTCTAAATGCAAGGAAGGAAGCAGGAAAGTCTAATCATTGTTCAGCTCCTTTTTGGGCTTGGTATTAGCTTCAGCTGGATCACTACTGGGCTATTTTTCTACTCTTTGTAAGCAAGAAAACACTTATCAATGGGTCTCTCTAGAATGCTCTCCTTGCTTTTTCCACTCACCAAACACACAAAGCTGTTCAAACCAATATTGTTTTCAAGGCCTTTGATTTAATTGAGACTCAAGTGTCTGAAAGTGTTTATATCAGTGTAAACAACGTGGCATATTAGGAATTCAGTTCCTCATATGCAATATCTATCTGGTAAATATACAGAGGTCTGCTTTGCTTCATCTCCATTAGCTTGCAACATTTGAGACCATTAATAAAAACCGCATCTGGTATGGAATGAGCAACTAGTGGAAAGTGCCAAACTTGAGCAAGAAGAATCCATTTCTAGTTTCAGCTAGTAACATTAAACATGCCACAGAAATGCTAGGGGTAAATACATATTAAAGAAAGCCATAAAGATGTATCACTTCAGCAGTGCCTGTATCCTCACCTGCTATTTTAGCAAATCCAGCTCTTCCCATTTGATCTGCTTCTTTCATTCTTAGAAGTGATTAGAAAGAGGTTTAAATAAGACTGTTTAATCCTAGGGTACTTAAAGACTTTCGGAAACTTTTCAGGGATGGCAGGGGCTGAGAGGCTTGTTCATTAGGAATTTGTAGATAATTAGATCATCAGCATGCAAGTATGTGGATCAGACACCAGAAGTGAGTGGTCTTTCATGTTCCACCTACATAAATAATCCTACTTGAAGATTTCTTAGGTTAATCTAAATTCCTATCTACACAGTCCAGAAATAATGCCCTGATAATAAACAGAGCAGTATAGTCAAGTCTAAAGTCTGTTTAGAAACTTAGAAGTTTACAGCTAAATTTGGAAGCCAAGGTACCCTTACTGAAGTCTCTGAAATGCCTGTGGCAGCCCTTTGAAGGACGTAATCTGCTCAGAAGTTTCTTTAGCTCAGTATCGTATGGTGACCACTGGTGGGCTGAGAAGAATGTAAGAACAGAAATATTCCTTTTTGTCCCTTTGCTGCAAACAGAGTTTTAGGCAAAGGCCAGAAATAGACACATTTCTAAAAATGCATTTCTCTGAGGGTTACATGTTTTTTCCTGTAGCAAAATGAGATTGTGGTGATTTGATTTGTTGGTTTCTTTTTCATTGAATGAAAACAAATCTGGGTGCTCTCCTGCCTCACTTAGTAAATTAATTTACACATAATTACCTTATCTTTTGTGTTTTTTTTTCTGTGTGACTGTTCTTTTTCCTTACAGCATGCTGCTTTTCATTAGGCACAAGCAACCACAAATATTTTGGTGCTTCAGTGCTTCCTTACATGGAGACCAAAAACCTCCTGATATGTAGCTTATTTCCTGGTCCTCCATGCTGTCACATTGCAGCTCAGTAGCCACTCTCTGACAAAAACCCTCAGCTCTTTAGTCTCATCACAGTAGGCAGGAAGGCACTCCCTGATTGCTTGTGAACTGCTTTGGGCTGATGGATCATGAACTTCACTGACCATTTTTATTAAAATGGTCTGTGTTTTATTATACATGGGGATATTTCTTTGATTTAGTAGGCTGCAGCCACCAGAGAGCATCTCAGAGATACCTCTGCCACGCATGCACATGCAGAGCTCAGTGATGTTAGTGATGCCAGTCTAGTTTGTGCCACAGCACAGCCTCTAGCACTGCTGAGCTCTCCTGACCGGTCCTGTAGCCCTCAGATCCATCTGTCTAATGATAATGAGAATCACTAGTTGAATTTACAGTATTTTTCTAGCTAATGTTTTTGGTTAATATCAACTTCTTCT
The DNA here is from genome assembly GCF_016699485.2 of Gallus gallus. Taxonomy (NCBI): domain Eukaryota; kingdom Metazoa; phylum Chordata; class Aves; order Galliformes; family Phasianidae; genus Gallus; species Gallus gallus. The sequence continues at coordinate 15,963,409 of NC_052540.1, forward strand.
TAGCAGCTGGCAGATGAGGTCAGAGTTAATAAAATCGTGATATTCCTGTGCAGAAAAGCAGAGAAGAGAGTAGAATGATTTAAACCAAAGGCTCTTCATTTTCTCTGGACACGACTCATTAGGAACACTTTCCTCAACTACTGCTGTGTAAAAACTTCTCAGAAGAGGATCTGGCTGTATCGTCATCAAGCAATTGATGGGAATTATGCAGCCAGCTAATAAATCTGTTTGATTATGTCACTGTCTAGTTATAATGAATGTATTGGACACTGACAGTCTTCTACGTGTCCTGGCCCTTTAGCTACCAGTCTAACATCTTGGTTAGTACTGTTCTGTCCTTGCCAAGAAAAGGGAAACACTCCCAGGCCTTCTTTGCAGGACTGCAGTGGTCATGGAAAAGGCTGTAGTGCAATGTGAAAAGGTCCTTAATCGCGTAGCTCTACTTTGGTCACCTCTTCCATTTGCTGATCTTGCCTTGCTTAGCTTCTGAGATCTAGTGAGAGTGCTGGCTTTTGTGGTTAAATTCCAGTTTTGAAACCACTGCTGCCTTCCCTTTCCTTGAAAACTGATCTCTCAATTATGGGATTACAGCTGTGACAACATAGGAGTGCTTTGCACACATACACAGCAATGTTTGTGTTACTGTAGCTGTTAAGGGTACTATATCACAGGGCTGGTAGTACTAAGTCACTCTTTTCCTGACCTAAACCAGTTTTTACTGAAGAATGGAGACCCTCTGGTAAAATGTTCTTCCTGTCCTGCTAATAGACTAATAACCCACTCTACTGACCTGCTCTTCTGAACTAATATCAACCTCCTTTTCATCTGCAGCTTCACAGCCTGTTCTTATCTCTAATCACTCTGTCAAAGAGCCTAATCTGCCAGTTGCAGCAATAATGGATCATGTAGCTAAATCACAAATTTATTAGACAAGCTGTCATGAGATGTGTTAGCAGATACTCATTTTCTTTTTGTTCTGCTCCTCCTAAATCAAAGCACTCCAGTGGATTGGTAACTGACTCTGAAGCCAGTTGATTTCCAAAGCCTGGAGGGCATTTGGCCATCTGCTTCCTGCTTGAACTGAGCTTTTTGGAAAACCTGGCCTGACCCTGCTGAAAGGGCCGTTCAGAGCTTGTCTGAAAATCTAAACCCAGGAATATGGTTCAACTTCAGTGAGAAATACAGCATTCACAGCCCTTAGTGGACACAGAAACAAAACAAAAGCTATTCTAGAGCATGGAAAAAGTAAGCCTGACCTAGGCAGAGAAAACTCAGCCAAGACATGACCCAGCTCTCCGTCCATCTGGCCACAAGATGAATTGTACTCAGCTCTGCTGTGACTAAGGGAGCTTTCTGTATGTGGGCGAACAAAAGTAGTTTGGCTGCACATCAGCAAAATTTGAAAGAAAACTTTGCTATACTAAGTGATGAGTTGGTGTCTGTGGCAGGCTGGGGAGGTGCGCACTGCAGCCAGACTTTTGGAATGCCTCCTGCTGATAGCCTGGATTTTGTTGTGTTCTTTTCTTTCATTTTGTTTTATTTTCCCAGGGGATTCAGAATACTTGGTAATATATGGTTAGAAATTACAAGTTATTACTATTACAAAAAGAGCTTCTTGCTGTGGAAGGGGACTTGAATATATCCCAGAAGCATCTAAACCAGTCCTTTGTTTGGTGCCTGGTTGGAAATCATGGGTGAAACAAATGGGAGGGAAGGGGGGTGCTTGACTTCCTAGGATCCCAACGGTGTCCAAGAATTTAGCCTGTAATTATAACTACTTGTTGCTATTACATCTGTCATCCTAACATGCAACTCCAGCTGTGTGAGCTCTCAGAATGCAGCACTCACACCTCATTTGTCAATCACACCCTTCATACTGCTAAGAAAAAATTAAACTTTCTTTGCTGCCATGTCTTATCCCTCATGCATATTCTTCCTCTAAAATGCTTCAGCTATTTTATTGCTGCAGCTGAATTCTGTAATAGCTAACCAGGATGCACTGACACTTAGAAGGTCTGTAACTGTGTCCTGTGATTTATGATTTTGTCTTAAGAACTTGAAAAACACCTAATAGGCGCAGCTGGGGCTCTGTGCTGTGTACCTGGGCCTTGGACTCCATGCCTTGCACTCCTTTGATTCAATTTACATGCCATATCTCCTTTCTTCCTTCCACACTTGCTGTGTACCTCTATCCTGTCACCCAGGTTCTTCCTGTACCTTTGCCCCTAAGCCTCAAGAGAAGAGGAAAAACACTGAGCAAGCTGGGGAAGAAAATAAGGAAAGTGCTCAGGAAGAGGAAAGAAGGGATGCTGTCATTCTGAGTGGCACACCAGATGGGAGGTCAAGCTGACTGTAATCCTTTCCACTCCAGTCTTGCCTTTTTCTAGGCAGCTCTGTCTCCTGCTCATTCAGCTCCTGCTGAATGAGTTGTCTGCTTCAAGGACAGGAATAGGAACCAGTGGCCTTTAATACAGTGAATTTGAATTGGATGTGAGGCAGGATTCTGGCTATCTGCAGAGGTAGAGAGCAAAAAGAAGCTGAACGTCTTGAGGGGAAATTGGTGAGTGGCAGCGTGTATTGTGCTCAGGAGATAGGGGAGTCTTTACTGGCAAAACTATGGGGTTAGCTCTGACAGCAGCCTGGATATAACTGTGAGCAGCAGCACCTGATGGGCAGCTGCCAGTGTCCTCAGGGCAGGGTCAGGAGTGAGCCTGGCATGAGTTTGGCCAAAAGATGGCCCTGAGCCTCCCCTCTCCTCCTGCCAGTTGAACCTCTAGCTCTGGCTGCTGCTGTGTGCAAGGGCACCCTTCACTGTCACTAGCTCCTCTGTTCTTGGCCTGCAGCCAGTGTCTGGGGCTGCCAGGTGTTGGAGGAGGCTGAGTGCTCCAAGAGAGCTACAGGGTGGCATCTAACGGTGCCTGGAGGAGCTGCATGTTGGCGAGGCAGAGGCTTGTGCACTGCCTGAAGACAGCTGCCAGGCCCAGCTGTGCTGATATCTCTTTTTTCAGTGTATCTTTATTTCTTCTCTGACTGCACCAAACTCAAGCTATTATAGCCTGATCCTCCCATGCAGTACGTAAGCTCAGCTCATGCCTCACGTTGCTTTGGCTTTTTGTCAATCTCCATTGCTCCTGGCAGTCCTTGGCCCCCTTACTTTGTTGCACAGACGCTGCTGAATGGAGCGGACGTGCCCTGGCTAGCCATAGCGTAACTCTGCTCAGCTTTGTGCTGTGTTCATGTCTCCTTCCGCTCAGTGCTCCTTGTCAGTCTCCCTCCTTCTGTCTTTACTTTCTACTTCAAATACCTTTTTCTTGTTTGAGAGGAGTTTTTCTTTTGCCCTTCAGTGGACCTCTTGGAGCCTGTTCTATCCTTAGCTGCCTTAGTAATGAATTGTAGAATTTTCTGGTCAGCAGTTAGGGTTTTTTTTTTCCCCACTAGTGATGCATAGAAGCATGGGTTTTAGTCATAATCCTGGCAAGAATGATGACTCTATACAGAGTCTTTTGACCAAATTCCCTGTGCTCAATCATAATGGCTGTGGAACTCACTGAAGGCTGTCCCTGCTGGCTTTTAGCTTGTGTCCCATGCCAAAGCATTGAAGAGCCAGCAGCAGTATTTCAAGGATGGGAAGAGATCTCTTGACAACTCCCTAGAACACAGGAGTAATGATGGTTCAGGGAAAAAGAAGGGACTGCAGCTTGCCAGTTCATGTTCTGCAGAAATTTGCATACTGCAGCAATCTTGGTTTGGTGTCAAGGAAAAAAAAAAAATGGCACAGAGCTCTTCTTATTGAGAAGAGAGCATTTTAGATACCCTTAATGTATAAGTAGCTTCTACTTCATATATGTAACTGGATATGAATTGTTTTCCCTACTAATGCTCCAGATTTAGATGTGTGAGTAACTTGTTCCTAATATTCGCACTATCACTTGCCACCCGACACTTTGGGCACTCCTGCTTTTTCTCTGTGATAGTATTTAAGACTTTTCCATGACAAATCTCCCTCAAACTTCACTCTGATTTGGTAGTATGACAGGAACTGAGAGCTTCCTATCTTTATTTGAAATACAGCTGTATTAAAGAACTTTTTTGAGCATTCTTCTGTTTTAGTTGTAGCAGTGGCAATACCTTAACTTCAGGGAATGAGATGGGGGCCTAAGAGCTGTTAAGGTTGTATTGCCCTGTCAGAGGTGAGATGCTGCAGCCTTTTAGTCAAATGCTCAGGCAGCCTTCAGTCTGCTCACACCCTTTCTGCAGATGGCTTATTATAGGAGAAGACCCTGTGACAAAAATACTGAGTATGCCTCATCAGCCTGCCTTATCTAATTCAGCAAAAAGAGGCTAGAGGAACTCAGAAGTGAACGTGGGTGTAAGAGAACAAGAAGATAAAAGGGACAAAGGGCGTTTGAATCATGGAATCATTTGAGTTGGGAGGAACATCTATAGGCCATATAGTTCAGCTCCTCTGCACTGAACAGGGACACCTACAGCTCCATCAGGTGCTCAGAGCCCCATCCAGCCTGACCTTGGGTGTCTCTAGCAATGGAGCATCACCACCTCTCCAGGCGGTGTCATAAGTGCCAGATGAAGCTTGTATTTATACAAATTGTGAGTATGACTGCAGGTAAACAAAACTATCAGGTGCTTGAAGGAGATAATCTAGGGGAACCTTTATTTTGTACTGCAGATTCAAGTATTTCTGCTTTAGCCTTGAATATTACAAGTTATTACGTTTCCCCATTTTAGGAGAATATTCACATTTCTGAAATACATGAGTAGCAAAACATGGTGTCCAGGAACCATGTTTTAAATACCATGGAGTGCACTGAACTCTGCAAGAGTCTTAAGAGCCAAGCATCCTGCTTAGTATTTCTGGCTGTTACTGTTCGTGCCCAGAAGGTGTCAGTAAGTATCTGTAACAAGCCTGAATGGGTGCTGGCTGGAGGTCCTGATCTCTTGGCTGCTGCAAACAGTCTGACTTAAGGGAAACTCTTGACTAATTCTTCCCTGATAGTGTATTCTGCATCAACACTGACTGCAGAGCATGCAGCATGCGTGCCTTGAGGCCGATGAGTCAGGCATCAGCATTTGCCCCATCCCAGATCAATGTGGAGACCATGGCTCTGTACAGAATATGAAATCAATTCAGTGCAGTGTGAATGGTAACATTTTTTTCCCAGTATTTTGTCTGAATGCCATTTGAACTGCTGTAGGCCTGTTTTCTCCCTCACGGGGTGAGTTTGTTGGGTGATTTAACATAACTGAATCATTTTCGGTCATAACTGAAGTAATATTTGACTTTCAGAGACAAAAAGGGTGTCAAAAAGCAGTGTTCTGACAAGGTAACACTTCACGAGAAGTCAAGGAGGAAAAGAGTTTCCTTGTTCAGAATTTTAGGGAGACTTTCTCGGTCTGAATGAGAAAAGCTGTTTTAATAATAAAGGAAGAAGCTGGTTTGGCTTTCCAACAGTGGCAGAATTGAGCTAGTTCTATTAAATGAACAGGTCCAGGATCCATAGCTAATATAAAGCTGTGGAGCATTGCGGAGGATCCACTTTCTTTTACCCAGGGTCTGTGGGGAAAAAAAAAAAGAATGGATTAATGAGTTGAAAGTAGAGGCTTGTAGGCAGTGTAGTGGGGGAGGATGGAGAGCGCTCATAGCAGCTGTTAAATAAAACAGAGTTTTTGCACGTATTTCATCTAAACATTACATTCTTCAGCATCCCAGCTCTCCATGGGTGAATGACAAGGAATCCAGTTGAGTGGGAGGGTTGGGCAAAGGTGAGGTCAGGACTAGTGAGGGACTCTACATGGTAAGAGCTGGGAATCAGTGCCACCAGACAGGAGCAGGAAAGCTGGTTCGTGGCATCAGCTGTGGTTACCAAAAGAGAAAAGCAGTGGTCTGTGGAAGCAGACTTGGGGGATTTTGAGGGTACTTAAAAGCAATGAGGGTTCGTGTTTTTTCTATGAGGTTCCACTTTCTACTTATTCTCCTAATGGGGTAATGTACTGAATATCTTCCTTGAGAAAGGTCACTTATTTTGGTGTCCATTTCACAGCTTGTCCTTCACTAAAGGGAAACCCAAAGCATAGCCTTTCTTTGGGCAAAACTACTGTGAGTGATAAATGACTAGAAAAGCTCTGTGCTGCAGGTCTGGGCTCATTGTTGAGTTTGTAGAAAAGGCTTTGGCCTGTTGAAAAACAGAAAGGCTTTTTGAGAGATTGCCGCAAATGGAGAAAGACTCAGTGAAAAGCAATATTATGTCCTTAATGCCCTGTCTGAGCAGCATAAGACACTTGTTTGAAATATATATGTATGTGTGTGTATATATACATATGCATATATATATATATATATATATACACATTTGTACTCCCTTATGTGCTACTCCCTCATTTGTCTATGCTGTGCTCTGAGCCCAAGTAGGTGAGAAAAGTCCTGTTAACTCTGCTGTGGCACAAGTAATGCCCAGATTTAATATCAGAATCAAATTAGGATTGGTCCTGTAAGTAAACAGTATTTATGCAGTGTACTACAGCATCTACTATTGCTGAGCATTGGGTCAGGAGAAGTGCAAAGCCTGCTCTATTACAAAGCATTCAAGTCCATGGTTACCTGGCTCTAATGGTGTTTGGATCAGGAAGTCTTTCAGGCAGGAGCAGTTCTTGACTTTGCTGCCTGTAACCTTCATGTCATATATAATGAAGACTGTTGTAAAGAAACAAGGGGGAGAAGTAGTTCTCATTAAATATTCTCAGCACTTCGAGCGTGTTTGTATTGAAGAACAACCTAAGACTAGATTGATTTTCAGCCTGTGTCATAAGTTATGTGAGTATATCCAATGCTTGTTTGCTCTCTCGCTTGTTTCCTTCAGTGTCCAGAAGGTGTCAAAGAACGTTGTACAAATATATAGGGAAATGTTGTAATGTTATCACAAGAAATTACTTGGAAATAGAAGGGAACCTAAGAGATGATCTAGTTCCAACCCCTCTGCCATGGGCACGGACACCTTCCGTCAAATCACATTGCTCAAAGCCTCATCTGGCCTGGCCTTAAACACTTCCAGATGATTAATAGAGCTCCTTTATCTCATGTATACAGGATCCGGATGTTTTTTAGTGAGAGATGTGCCAATGTTTACTGACCAGTCTGTCCCAAAGTATAAAGTTGCTCTCTAATCTATTTACAATCTTTCTTTCACAGGAGGAAGAGGGAAGGATGGAGCGCCAATTATTACCTTCCCAGAGTTTGCAGGATTCAGTGAAATACCCGATGAGGATTTTCTGAATGTGGTCACGTACCTAACCAGCATTCCCAGGTAAGGCTAAGCATAAATGCCTGTTTATTTTCGAGAGATCTTTGCTTCTTCATTGGCTCACTTCTTTTCCTGGTGCTACCTGTATGTACCAGCAATTCTGTATCCATCCAGCCAGTATGATACAAAAGTATTGTGTGCAAAAAGCCCCAGGAACCACTTACATCATTTGCATGGGAAAGAAACCTTCACACAAAACAGGTTTTCCATTCAGGGCTTTAACTGGATGTGAGGGATGCAAAGATCTGAAAGGTAGCCTTAAAAGTAACAGATCAAATGGGGGCTATTTGAGATAACTCTTGGAGACACAAAATGTAACAAGTGAACAGTTGCTTTGGAAAGAGCTAAGCTTACGTAGTCCTGTTACTGTTGGTTCTGAGTGTGTCTGTGTGAGGAGAGTGGAGAGTCTTTGTTCAAGCAACAGGCATTATGGAAAAGCAAAGTAATATAATGTTAACTCATCTCATGTCTCTGCCCTTCAAAGAAGAGGAGTTTTCTTGACACTGTCCAAGGAATATACCAAGCTCTGACTGGGCAGGCTAGCTTTGCTTGAATAATTATTAATACCAATTGTTGGTGAAAATGTATTTGGTGAGAATCCCTCTCCCTCTGCCCCAACAAAGGGAAGTGCAGAGTGTTTTTTTTTTTTTTCTTTATATAAACATACAGTTTATTTCATGACAGCCTACAAGCCAGGGCTTGGAATTGCATAGGATATATAGGCAGATGAGCAAAGTTAACACCACGGACACATGCTTTAAGCTTACCAAATGTCATACAGGCAGGGCTCCAGAAGCTGGGAAACCTTGTTAGGAATGAGAATCTGTGACCTTGCCGTTGGCTGGCTTAAGGATATGTCAAACAAGCTGAGGGCTGTATGTGGGTTGTGCTCTCAGGAGCAGACACATTGAAAGCCTTATCATACTGAAAGAATGAAAAATAATAGAGATACTGCTCTCATGGAACAACTACCAGAGAGTTACTGAAAAGAGGTGAGAATGAGAGGTGGGTGCCTTATTGATAGGGTTCTGGCAGCACCTTGTGCTTTCTGGTGCTTTGTTTACTGGGAGACTGCTTTACTAGGATGTTTTCTTTGCTGTTTGCCTGCAGCTGTGCAAGTGATGTAAAACAAACTCACTTCTACTACTCTGAGGAAACAGGCTAAGGCATGGCTGCTGAATTACTTTTTGTTTATCTAAAAAGAGAGCTTAATATTTTTTTCAGCCCCCTGATCCTGTCTCTGGACCATGGCTGTTTGTGCTAGTTAGAAGCACAGCAGGGATTTATTATTTCCTGTGGTCTCATGTATAAAGGTGCTTAGAGGATGATGAGGGGAAAACGTGCCTCCTTCAAGTTTAGGTAAGGAGTTTTCCAGCTCCACCTACGTGTATTCCTCATATGGATTTGCCAAAGCAAGCTGAGAGAAACCACATGCTGTGAGTTTAACAGCTTCATTGTTTCACTGAATTCTGTAGGTCCTTTGTTCTAGGAGGAGAAACTCTTATTTCTTCACTGGCTTTATAATTGGATAACCTGCTTCAGGGGTTAATAAACAAGCAATAGTAGCTAGTTCGCTAATTCTTTGTATGATGATTCCCAGTAATGCCTTATGTTGGAGAAGTAGCACATTACATTGTCAGCCTGATGGACAGGAATACTTCATGGTTCCTCAGCCACTTCACCTGGTGAACATCAGAGCAATGAATGAATTAATTCTTAAGACTCAATAGGTCACGCGAGCTGCAATACACCATTTTAATGATGGTAAGGTATGCATAGGTAGTATCTTACACTACAGACAAGCTCACAAGAACTTGTGTTGAGTAAGTGACTATCAGTTTGACTTAAGTTACCTGTTCAAAGTCAATGACAGGCTGGAATGTGGACCTACCTTTTCTACATAACAGCACATTGATTTGACTCTTAGATTCAATCAGAGATCACGCCATCAGGATACAAGTTATCCAGTGAGTTTTCTAGTATTTGTTATAGTGCTTTTAGAAAGCTTGACTGTACATTTCTTGATTTTTTTTTTCTATCTGAAACTTGTCACCTTTTGTGTAGAAATGAGGGATGAAGGTATTAATTTAGAAGGGGAAGAACCTGAGCATCAAGCTTTGGTTGTATGATTTATAGCATAGTTATATGAAGTAAAATCTTCATGTGCATAAATAGTGAACCTGTTTGGGTGCAGCAGAGCTTTGTTAATCTGCAGTTGGTTGATACACACACAGAGAGTGGGTCCTTCCTTTATCTTAACAGGCTGCAAAGGGACTACATTTGTTACTTTATTCAGTGCTACTGTATGATGTGTACTATGACAGCTTTCTGGTACGTGTTATCTTGCTGCTCGTAGTTCATATTTTGTTTTATTCTTGGGGAGGATGTTGAAGTATCAAATCAAAACATAAAGATTAGAGAATAGTGCCAAACTCTAAAAGAGTTACAGAGGGTATGGTCGTGGATCAGGTAGGATGAAGTATCATTTGAAGAGCAGTTCCCCTAGTTTAGGATAGAAAATAGTTCTGTGTTCATAGCTCAACGAGCCAGAGAAATTAGTGTAATTTTTCAGACAACGGTAGAGAGAACATCTGTCTTTTATAGTGCCTGTATCTCTGTATCCTGCAGAATAAGACTTATTGTTCAGATAAGGTCTATGGTCACAAATGGCGTCATTCAGTGAGTGAGTAACTTTCTAAGTCTGTCTGGAATGGCTGGTCTTCTAAGCCCATAGGACAAAACATTAAAAAGATAAAGGTGGATAACAAGTGTTATTTGGATGCACAGGCATTATCTTGTCTTCGAAGCTCGTCTTTTTCAGCCATAGCATAGTGCAGTATTTTGGGGTGGGCTGCGAACATTGCATTTCTGGTCTTTAAAATATGAAGTACTTTCAAGGATGGCAGATCAGTCCAGTGAGACTTTGTAATCTTATTAATTTTCCCTCTACTTCAAGACCTGGTCACAAGAGTGCCCCACAAAACAGGCCTATGCACACACATGCATAACCATTGGATAGTATGGTATATGCAAATACATGCGTCTATATGTGCATGCTTACAGTAGATATCTGTAGAAGGCCCTTTTTTGCTCACTTTACTCCACAGCCAGAACTCCATTCTCTTCCAACTGAATCAGACTGCTTTGATAAACAGGTGCCCTCCTCTCATTCCCAAAGAGGTCAGGAAATTCGGCACCTTTGGGCCTCCTCAAATCAGTGTACAAGGGCTAACTTGAATTCAAAGTTGGGGATGGAGCAGCTTAGTTGATTACACACCTTTCATTCAGGGAAAGGGACATCACTTGCTATCCATGTATTACAGTACTGACAATAGGAAATCATTGACAGTGTCTGTGTTTTTAGGCAAACTGCCTTTCTCTGAATACATGCATGAATGGGGTCTCAGCTGTACATCAGCTTGCACTGATGCTGCCATTTTGGCAAGGCTCCCTCCCACAGCCGCTTGCTTATGTCATCCCTTAGTGCTAAATGACATTCAGACCTTGGCATGGCCTTTCTTTTTGGTGTGCTGACTGACACTGGATCACTTGCTGACACTCTGTTTCCCTGGCTAAGCTGAGGTCTTAAATCAGCCCTGTCTAGTCCAAAAATAAAAATAAAAAGAGAGAGAGAGAGAGAGAGACATAGAAATACCACTGGCCTAGCTCAGTGAAGGTAGTTGATACCATCCTGAACATCAAGATAAAATGCAGGGAATAGCACTGCAGAAGGCTGAGGTCTAGCTGTGTGCCAGGTTTACAGGCCCACTTTCAGTTTTTCTGTGTCCAGAGGTACATCTCTTGTCAGGACCTTCTTTGTGTTGCATCAGCCACCCGTAGCAATGGGGATTTACAACGTACAGTCTGCCGGAATGATCCTGGGTGATGTAGATAACCCCTCACATTTCTTCTGTGATCTGCCGTCCTTTAGATCATTTGATCTTTACAGTTAGCACACGAGTATTATAGTTCTGCTTTCCTTTGATGTTTCCTTGTATTTAAATCCAAGAATAAATCCAGTATATCAGTATCTATTTCACCTTCTATTCCCTCGTCCTGTCTCTTTAACTGACCTGCAGTGCTGTGTGATTCGCAGTGGCAACTGGTGAGCAGTGCTGCTTTTCCCATATGTTTGTTATTCCCAGCCCTCCCCCATGACTGTTCTTGCCAAGCCTCGTTTCATGAGAAAATTCCTTTCCTGCTTCTCTTGTATTTTCTTGTCTGTATCTATATTTCATAAGCTCCTACTGCCGTTACCTATGAAGTTAATTTTTGTTATAGTAACTGATGCCTGGATGCTTTTGTGCTGTTACAAATCCCTGTGGCAGAAGAACATTTGAAAAAATGAACTGTTAGATCATGGGAGGGTACTTGAGAAAAGACAGACGTCTCTCTTTTGAGTGATTTGTTCTCTAAATGTTCGAGGGACTGTTACAAATGAAACTTAAGAGTTAGTTCTGAGACACAGAGGCAAGTTTTACTTGGCGGAAATACTTCTGTGTTTATTTAAATCACAGTTGTTGCCTTTGGCAGATGCTGTCTTGTCATTTACTTCCCTTGCAGTTTGCTTACCAAGGTGTGATTGTAAGGGTCTGATTCTGAATTCTTCTAGGCCTGCAACCCTCGGTGTGCAAACATTCCTTTTAGAAAGCCCTTAGCCAGTCTCTCAAACCAGGCAGATGGGCAAAACAGGGCAATTTCTATGTGCAGGCAGCTTGTGTGAATCGGTGCTTATGGGCAGAGTTACTTGTGGCTTATTTACGTCATGAATTTCGCAAACAGCTTTTTCTTGTACTTATTAATATGCTATTAGCTGAATAATATTTTTCTTTAGACAAATTAGGCAAACAAAGTCTTTAAGACTTTGTTTCTATCTGAGCCTTTGACTTTCAACTTTAGAAAGAATTTGCTAATTTTTTGAGTTACGACCAAAATTCCTAAGACGTTATCTGTGAGGCAGCAACATCAATGGTCAAGGCAGAGGGAAAACACCAGAGCTCCAACAGGTCTCCATTAGAAGGATGGGAAGCCTGTCCACAGAAGCACTGCTTGGTGGGCTGGGGGCTGAGGGTGATTTGCCCCGGCCTTTCATGCCCTCCAGATGTCCAAAGCAATTTTTGGTCTCAATCAGCCGTTTTGTTGAAAAAAAAACAATGCAATTTTGTAAGTAGCTGTAGGAGCTCCCAGCCCGTGACCAGCTTCTCACAGCCCTTCTGTAACAATCTGCAATATACAACATTTCTTTGGTACCACCTTCTGAATCTTCTTTTGTCTAAAAATCTAAAGCAAGCACATGTATACCACACTGTGCTTTTTTTTTTTTTAACTTCAGAACACCAATTTGTCTATTGAGGAATATTTGTATGTATAAAAAGGAATAAACTCTGCTTTATTATCATCTCTGCTTTAAAGGCACTTCTGCAGCTTTGTTTTCCATCCTCTGTGTAAAGAGCTGCATATTGCACTGCTTAAGAGGAAAGGTCATCTATTGTCTTTGAATTTTATGGTTCCCAGAGGAATTCTGTAGGAAAAAAAAAAAAGTGAATGTGTGAACTTCAGCGAATGTAGTGCTGGGAAGGACCACTGGGAACACTTGTGTGGCATCCCAGACTTGCACAGAACTTTTGCTTCTTGGCCTCTAATTTTGATCCTGCAGAGCTGCAGCAGAAGCTCTGTTGGTATTACTGATGCTCTTTGATGAATTATTGACATGAGTTTGCACATAATAACCCAATAAAATGGTGTTCCTGGTATGTATCTTGTATGTATGATGGAAAAGGGATAAAGGAAATGCTTTATACAACTGATCTTGACCTTACTCCATAATTAGATATTTAATTGTAGAGTGTCTTCCGATTACAGCAACACTTACACTCTTTGCCTGCCTCTCTCTTGTATTGAGATGATTGTTATAAGGAAGTTCCTGGACATTTTTCTTAGTGTTTTTGTAGGTTCCCAGAATTTCTCTCTAACTCTGAGAACTGTTGGAAAGCAGAGAGGAGCACCCCTGAAGCCAGCACACCAGAGTGGGATTTCTGAGAGAGAGGGAAGGGGATATTTTTGGGGTTTACACGCATGGGATGGAGCATCAAATCAGTGCCTCACAGAGCCTCCTTGAAAAGTCCTGAGAAAGAGCAGTAGCTTATTTTAGCCAATGCATTAAAGTGATACTTGCAACCCTAGAACCAGTCTGTAGGTTGGTGAGATATAAAACTTTAAATCCTGCTTTGTCCACCAAAACACCTGGGTCATGGTGTGCCAAGGCAAGGTGATGACTGTGGGGATATACTGACATCATGGAGCTGAGTGCCTCTGTCAGGTGTTGGCTTACTTGGAGAATGAAGGCTGAGGTGGGATGTCTAATAAATTAATCTGGAGAGAAAGCAAGATCTGAGATTTTTGCCTTCAGTATAGCACGGTGTTATTTGTGATCCTGAACTATTCTTATCATTTAGACTTGGCAGCAAAGGAGATAGCAGCTGAGAGATTTAGCGAATAAAATATTCATGTTTTGTGTAAGCTGCCAGCCTGAAGCTGGAAAGAGAAAATTTGCTGGCTTCTGTGTCCATGTGAATTTCTGCCGAATATTCTCTTCACTGTACGCTGCATTTTTATAATGGACTTGGAGGATGATCCGAGAGATGCTGAATCTTACTGCAGCACATTTCATTGGAATGGGAGTATCTTCTTGTAACCTAGCATACTTATTTCTTCTGTTGTGCAGTCTGGAGGCTGCCAGCATTGGATTCATCATCATCATAGACAGACGACGAGACAAATGGAGCGCAGTCAAGGCATCCCTGACACGGATAGCAGTAAGTGCCTGTCTTTGTTATTTATCTCCTAGAAATTCAAATTATCTGCTGAACCTTCAGAACAGGATAAAGTCCCGTGTGCCCATTTCTAGTTCCTTTTTTTTTTTGGCTGTGGATGCAGATTCTCTCCAGCCCCAAAGCTTCTGAGTTTTAAATAGGAGAGGGAGGAAGCTGCAGTAACAGAAAACATGGCCTTGTTTACTGCTGAATTAGTACAAATTCCATATGTGCAATATTGACTGCAGTATGAATTCTATTAATTTGAAGCTGTTTCCAGAAGAGTCTAACGGAGGAGCCCTTCTGTGCATTGTGAGGAGTGACTTTGTGGCCTGCTTGTTGAAGAAGCAGATCCCAGGAGATTTGTGTTTGTGTGGTAGTAAGTGATCTGCTAGAAACTATCAATAGCTTATTATATCTCATTTGTGAAAGTGAGTTAAGATGCTGTTTTTCAGTATTAATAAAAGCAGCTGTTTTAAAACAGCTATTATCTGGAGCATGTACTGCGTGAGGTGCAAGTGCTTAGACAGAGAGGCTTAGTATGAAGAGATGATCATTCTTTTCTAGCTGCCCTCTTCTTCTTTTGTTATGCTTCATGAGCTCAGAGGAGGTGTGTGTAGGAGATGTAGGCTAGATGTTGAAGGCAGGGCCGTGTCTGATGGATGCGTTGGATGCCCGTGTGTGGGAGGAACATGTGAGGTTAGAAATATTAAAAATCCTCTTCAGAATTCATTGCAGGGAATTCATTTGCGCCACCTGTTTTTTTCACCAAGTCCAAAGTGGGCAGCCATTTTTTGTAAGTAGTCAATTTTACCCTCTACTGGCTGAACCAAAAAATAAAAAAGGTGACCCATGGTGTGGTAGTGCAAAGGAAGCTTGGTGTGCTTCAGATGTGGGTGCACCAGTGAAGAATATTCAGAGCTTTGTGCTAAATCCCTACCAGAGTTCTATATATGACTGGGCAGTAAAATCCCCAGGCCAGTGTTTCTGTTGGCTTTGCAGACTGACGTTGAACATGTGCTGAATAGACCAGTTGATATCATTAGCAGCTGAACTGGCCAAGATTCAGTATGTCCTCCCCACTTTACTCCCTTAGGAAACACTTGGCTGAAAATTCCCTTGGCCTTTCTTCAAGGCAGAGATTTGCTTTCTAATAATTTTATATTTCTTGCAGGGAGCATTTCCAGGAAACCTACAGCTGGTGTTTGTCCTGCGTCCCTCACGCTTTATCCAAAGGGCAATCGCTGACATTGGCATTAAACTCTATCGAGATGACTTTAAAATGAAGGTACCGGTAAGCATGGATTTTTTTGGTCCATGTGTTTGCCTTATCTCCACACCGGCAGTTCTTAGATGTCAGCAATTTCTCATAACCGAATAATTATAATTTGATTGCAGGTGGTAGCTGGGGACTGTGATCTTGGGTCTGCATGGTATATACAAGGTCAATAAAGCCTAAACTGAAACCTGAATGAGCTCAATGAACTTTGAGAGGCACGTAAACTCATTCACTGCTAGCTCCATTAGCTGGATCAAATAAGTTGTTTTTTGATTCATTTCAGTGATTGAAAGGGCAGAACCTGTTTGTATGCATAGTAATGGTTTCTTTAAATTGTGTTTGTGGAATTTTCTACTATCAATTGCAGGAATGCCAAAGAGTAAATTACCAGTGGATGCTTCACAGGATTATAATGAATGTGTTTCCATATGAAACATCAGTCTAGCTATAAAATGTAACTCAGTTTACATAGTGACATCTTAACTTAGTAGAGCTGTTCCCCTGATGCAGAGAAAGGTAGATCTGCTCACTCCAATGACAAACATAGGTTAGCACTTTGAAGCAGTGTAAGCCTAGGGCAATTTCTGCACTGTGGACTGTTGATAACCAAATAGTGCCCTGTTAAGTGCCTGCTGGCATTGCTTATTTTTAATGCTTTTATGATCTCTACCCTTTTGATTAAGAGTATGATTTTTATTACTTTTAATGTGCTGCAGGTTGATGAGGATGTGATTTAAAGCAGGCTATAAATCCTGAAAGAGTTTGACATTATTCCATGAGAGCTCTTTTTGGAGTTGTTCCTAGCTGTGTGTTTGCCTGTGGTTTCAAAGTGTTTTATAAATAAACTTGAATGATGATTGTTAATGATATTTCATCCTGGAACTTACTCATACTGTACTCCACAATGACTTTACTGGAGTGATTTCATTTGATTGTTTTGGATTTTAATTGTGGTTTTAAATCACTTTACAAAAGATCCGTGGTTCTGTTCCAACCACTGCTATGTTTATCAGTACCTTGGTTTAAAGTTCCTGCACTTCCTGCTTTTACTGTAGTAGGAGACAGCAGACTAACAGTACAGAAAAGAAACCATGAGTTCATTTTGTTAAATTATGTTAAATTGTAACACTGACTGTAGCTCAGTACAGGTGGCTTTTCGGTGATTAAAAAGCAAATTTCATGTAAAAATTATGCTTGGTTACAAAACAAAATCTTTTACTTTTATAGCACTTTAGAAAATGTATTTTCCTGTGCTGGATAAGCCACAGTGTGTTACCTTAGCAACTGTTATACCAGAGATTGTACTTCTAGCAAGCTATTTGATGACAGTGTTGCATTTCAAATCCTATTTAAAACTGTCACAGTTGGAGCAAAGGTTAATGGTAGGCAGGGATTAAGTACTGCACTAAGTGTTAAATATTAACTTACCTTTCCTATGTGCAGATCAAGATATATATTTTGGTTGGAGTCTTTTTGGACATTCAAAATTTTGAGCTAACTTGGGTATGTCCACGTATGTCTTAGAGAGCAGTCTTACAAAAACTAAGAGTTATTTTGATGAAAGGTTGTGTGAGTGTTGTACATGCTGTGCTTTTGTTTTTAAGGCATATGGAAAATGGATGCATCCTTGGCCTAGCAAGGACCAACATGATATCAAATCATGGGTAGCTCAAGAATGGCCATATGCTTATAGAAGCCAAAATCTAAAGTAAAAAAGCTGTGGCAATTACGTGAACAAATACACAATGAGAAATTACTGTCAGTAGTGGAACTGTACTGTGGTCATGTATGTTTAAGGCAAACCCAGATCCTAGGAACAGTGATTGAAGGACTCATTATTTCTCTCTGTCGATTGCATTTGGATCTGTTTCAGATCATCATGCTAAATTCTGTCTCTGATCTTCATGGCTATATTGATAAATGTCAACTGACCCGGGAGCTGGGAGGAACCCTGGAGTACGGCCACAGTCAGTGGATACATCACCGAACTGTGAGTGCTGGTGTTGTTCTTACACATGACTATACCTACAAGTGTAGAGATGATGAATGTAAAGCAACAATTAAGTAGTAGTTCTGCAGCTGCACTTCAGCCTACAGATTCTACTAGAGGCTCATGGAAAGAGGAGATCCATTGCTCAGAGAAAATTCCCCCAAAGTTTGTTGTAGAAGTAGTAATTTATATCTCACTATCGACCTGGACTAGAGCCTACAGTGTTATATTATTATTACTCAGCTAAGCTTTAGCCTCATGCTTAGCTTTTGAATAATTGATGGGATTCATAGGCCTTCAGCTCATGGCTGCCGTTTAACATATGCTTTAGCACTGTTTGGAATGAAAGGTTAAGACTGTCACTTTAATGAGCAATTATATCCATGTTTTTTAAGGGAAGAAAAATACTCTTAATGCTGGGTTTTATTTCCCTTTGTTTTCATTTCTGAGCTATGTAAATATACACTCCAGATGAATCATATTTTGAGTAACTCAAGAACAATTAATAATTGTAGGAAGGCTGGAAAACTTTCTCTTCTGTTGCCTTTTAAGAAACTTGTTACAGGTTTGATTATTTGCTCCCTTTTTGGGTTGGTTAATATATTTCAGTGGCTGCTTCAGGACAGTGTAAACATTTCACTGTGGTTCACAGAAGAGGTGATATTTAAAAAATAAAAAATCACACAAAAAAGCAGACCCCAGACTTTGGCATGTAAACTTCTGAAGTGTTGTCTAATCCTATCTAAGTGGAAAGGTGCAAAGCTGGATCTGTGTCCTAGAAGCTGAATAAATTTTCCTGAGGCTGTGTGCAGTGTTTCCATCTGTCTGTGGATCTGCTAGCAAAACTGATATGTTTAGAGCTCACATCTAAGGATGCCCAATGTTTTGCTGTGTTCTGAGAAGCCTTGGGTTTAAGTGTTGTCGCTGACCTGCAGCTAGATCTAGTGTTCTGAAAAGGCTTTTCTGTGGTAGCTTAGAAGTAGTCAAAATAACTTTCATCAAGCATAGAGACGTGAAGACAAAACCACAGTCAGAACTTGGGAATATGAAACAATTTTATTATTCAAACACTCAAGAATGAGTGGAGGCATGTGTGCAACTAAATGAAACACTGATGTGCTCATGGTGCCTGTGGAATCAGTTAGCCAGGGAATCTTTGCTGGGTAAGGGATTGCCATCAGGGAAGTGTTGGCCTATATGGCACCTTGAGAAAGCCTGACCTTCAGTCTTGCAGGTGCAGTATCTTTGTCACATTTTCTGCTTCTCTAAGTGTTCTCAGATCTTGTCCTGCCAGATCTTGCCTACCAGAGTTGTGGATTTTTTTTTTTTTTTTTGCTGTTTTCTTTTTATTTTTTTAATCATCTTCTAAAACATCTTTAAAGTGTTCCTAAATTGGTACTGACTCAATCTCATACATTTTTCTTTGTTTTTGCTTTCTTAGACAGCTAGGAGCCTACGAGCTTTCTTACTCACAGAATGCATTATGCTCTTAGTAAACAACCCTTGATCATGATGGCTTTGTCTGTGTTGCAGACAGAAGTACAGCATCTTAGCCAATTTTAATCCAGTAGTTTCACTGCAGAGAACGTGTCACAGCTGCTAAGAACTGAGCCAGATCATATGTCAGTCTGTACTTCTGCTGAAAACAGGCATGAATTTTCATAGCCTTCTTCATTTTTTGCCCTTTGTACTCTCCTAGCATTGCCTCATCTGGAGCACGCTTTATGATTACATAATGTGGAATGTAATTTATCACTGTACCTTTTGACTAATAATCTACCTTCAGTTTGTTTTTCACAGAACACACTGCAAATTTTCAACCGAAATAGTTGCAAATTAGGAATTCACATCATTGCTAGAAAAGAGAGTAAAGCTTGCAACAGCTGTGTAACGTTGGATTGAGAATAAGAGCATCTTTGGTGCTATTTTGTGCCTCAGAACACTGTATTGTTCTGATCAAAAATGTAATGAATGAAGACCTATGTGTAACAATACAGTCTTTGATTATTCTAAAGAAACCAGGGCACGATCATGAAAAAATATCCCGTGTAGCTCTTGCTACAAGATGCAAAGGTTTTAATTGCATCTCATAAGCCTGAACAATATATTCTACTCTGAAAAGGCAGCATTCTTACTAAGCCTTCCTCACTTTCACTTTCTTCAGTAAACCCACAACATTTTGTCAAGGCTTAAGTTGGTACACCCAAGCAATAAAGAAGTGATGCTCCAATGAACTTAAGAATTTTAATTATATTTGTAGCAAGTTCTTGTATTGCTGTGGTAATAGGGCCGGTCAGGATGAAGTGACTGGAATACATCACATACAGGTAGGCAGGAGAGAGATGCAGTTTGATAAGCCTACAGGGAAATGGATTGCTGCTGAGCAAACAGTGGCTGTATAATTATAAAAGAAAAAGGCTTTGGCATATATACTTGTGGTGTCTCCTTAAGTTAAATAAAGCCTTAATTAAAATCTTTAAACACAACAAAGACTTCTAGCAAGCGTGGGCAAAGGATCTGAAGGTCCGTCTGGGCTTTGAAGCTGTTGTTCTCAGTAGTTTCATTATGTCTCTTAAGCTCTGGAAGTTCCCCATCTGGTTCATGGATATGGTAATACTTGTAGTCCTGTGAAAAGATCCTTTGTGGCACGGGATTCAACCTGTAACTTCTATCACATCTGTGGAAAAAAGGCAACATAGCCAACTTTACAGGCACTGCAGCACAATGTGTTTGAAGAACTGAGCACAGCTAACATGCCAGTGGTAAGTAAGCAGCCTGTGACTCTGTGTTTCCACTATTCCAGGCTATTGAAAACTTTGCAATGACAGTGAAAACAACAGCACAGATGCTACAGACCTTTGGAACGGACTTAGCAGAGACTGAACTTCCCAATGATGTGCAGTGTACAGAGGAGCTCCTATCTGCACACACTGACCACCATAGCAAGCTGAAGGTGAATGGTGTCTTGTGACAACTCCGTTTATGTAATATATGGTTTTTAATTCAGCAAGTTTTTCTGCTGTCATTTGGGTTTCTATCATCTGAAAACTACTGAATAGGAGAAGAAAACTGGATTTGGGAAATTGGTTCAATGCAGCTATGGAAAAGAACTCCACAGGTTCAGGAATGATAGAACAGGGAAGTGTCACTGCTGCTATGTAGGAGGGTATAATGAGATCACAACTGGAACAGCATGGGCTCCTGATGATGTTTTCTTCATAAAGGATGAACTCATGTTGGAGCAGATGTAGAGAACATCTGTAAGGATAATCCAGGAATAGGTAGTTATCTATTTAGATGATTGAAATATTACAGAATGGATTAAAAACATTAAAAACTGGCTGGTGTGTGTTTAGCCTTGCAGAGTAAGACTCAAAAGAGAATGTTATTGCTGTCAATAAGCACCTTTGGTTAAACACAAAAGCAAATTTATTATTTTAGCACAAGTACAGAAATGACCATTAGCTTCAATTGGGAATGAAGAACAGAGCTCTACCCATAAAAAAAACAGTAAGATCCTGGAGCTTTCCTCCCATACAAGAAGGGTAATAAACAACTTTTTTGGGATGACATTTAAGTGTTTTTTTTTTTTTTTTTAATGATAGATGAAGTTGTCTTTAGTAGCAAATCTGTCCCAGCCATGTGTTGCTGTCGTGTTAAATAGCAGGACTTGCTAGCCATTCTGATTCTTTCTTGAGGAAGATAGGAAAATGTCATTCTCTGCCTCCAGCAGCCAACGACTAATAATTGCCTTCAGAACCTAAGGAATTGCCATGGCTTGTGAAAATCTTTTACAGCAGTTTTGCTGGGTACCAAAGACCGGTCACAAAAAATACTCAGAATTCGTCAGGCTGTCAGGAACTGCCTTGCCTCTATTGCTTTCAGTCAAAAGATAATGGTTTCTCCCACATGGAGCCTGGCTCTTAGTGCCAATTTCCTCTTTGATTACATTTTTATTGTAGCTTTCCTCACACTCTAAAGCTTCTTCTATAGCTCTAAAGCTGCTACACAAAGCATCCCCTAGCTCTTTGGTGGCTATGTCTTTGCTACTCTTTCCCATAAAACTTGGCAGAGCAGTGCAGGTAATACAGTGCACCCTTGTTAATCTTCCCTCACTGGGATGGCTGAGCAGCTTTGTGTAGCAGCAGGAAGGGTTCCTGAAGAAGGCTTTTAATAAATAGTGAGACACCTTCTATACTGGTGTCTTGGGGGCTTTGCCACTCAAAGCGGTGTGGAGGAAGCAAATGTGTTGATAGAAAATCTGTATGAAGGATTCAGTTGTGAGAAAATGAATTCTTTGCTGACTTGCAGAATGAACGAATCTACTCTTCGCTGTCTTGTTCTCCCCTTGTGGACTCCTTTCAATTGGTAGCATTTGGACATTTTCTATCCTTCCCTATTCCATTTGACATTAACTTCCAAATATGATTTCCAAAGATTTGGTGGTGTTCCTTTGTGTGGCCTCCTTCAATTCTGGAAACAGGAGAGGGCCAGGAATCCCTAGCTTATGAGAAAACAGTAATGTTTGTGTTTCACAAGAATCCCTTTGTGACTTACAGTTGGATTTCTGAAGAGAGTTATTCAAGAAGTATGCAGTGAAGTGGAGACTCCTTGGCTGATGTTAATTTTTAAGCCTTATTGTCCTTTTTGTTGCTCATCTTTTATGCTAAGAAGATACCTTCTCCTGTGGTTGACTCCTTGGCAGCTGGCATACTGTTGCTTATCGTGTCACAACGTCATTCAAAGAAATTCCATTAAGAAGTGTGATGTTGCAGCTGGCTGAACAATTGACAGCACACATGTAATTTGTGCTAGAATATTTTATTCTGAAAGTTTCCAGGTCAGAAATGCAATCTGCTCAGAAATTATGCAATATTCTTTTTCTCAGAAATATATCTACTGTTCAAAATGAGTAGATTTAGTCCCTGCATTCACAAAAAGACATATCATTATTGCTAAGCATTGGTGGGTTTTTTTGTTCTGAATATTTACTACCTACAGAAGTATCCTCCTTTAGCATTACTATGTTGTCCACCTAAGAGGTGGGAGTGTTCTTAAAATATGTATCACAATTGTATTGTGATTTATGTAGTGTATTACAATTTGGCTTGTTCTTTGTTCCTCAGGATGAGCTGAAACTAGCTGTGAAGCAGGGGGCCACACTACTGACGTGCATTAGGGAGCCAGTCACCCGAAGTGCCAACAGCAAGCTCAGTCCAGATGAACTGGAAAACGTGGCAACAGTGGAAAGGTTAGTGAAGATTGACTACCTTGCACAAGTTGCTAATTTATTCCTAAGAAATGCAAATGTCATTTATGTCCTTACTTAAATTATTTAAATATAGATACCATAAATTCCCACTGTTTCAGTTACTCAGGGATTTATTGGATACATAACTAAGTAGGACTTTGAGGAAGTTACTGGATTAAACTGGGAAAGTATGTTCAAACAAGTCCTGAATTTCGTGGTAGTTTTTGGTTAGACCACTACCTACACAGTGGAAGGTTTAGTGTGGGACTTATTTTCCCTGTAACATCTTCCACGTTTCTGTGCCAAGTTAAAATGTGACATCTGAATCCATGTGATCTGAAAGAGGATGTGCTTGTACGGGTCTGTGGAAACGCTGGGCGAGGATCAGATGTAGATGATACTCTGAAATATGCACCTTTGCAGATGTATAAAGAGAGTAATTACTGTTCTTTCCTACAGTGCTGGTTATTACAAAGATTTTAGTCACTGCTTACAAGTTTCTGCTGTTCCATGTAATGCAGTAGATAGAGAAATGTCACACTAGTTTCAATGTGTCTGCATTCAGTGAGAACAAAGCTGCCAAATGTCAAACTGATATTTCTTCACTGGCTGCTTTGAAATCCTTTAATCAGTCTTCCTTTAATTAATAAAGGAATTTGCAAATTTGTCTTGAAAGTAGATTTGATTAAAAATAGATTTTTCATGGATAGATTGTAAACAGAACTTGTTTCTGACAGCAATGTGAAAGAGCTATTGGTATTTGCCCTGATTGCTTGGTTCCAGCACTCATTGCATTTGCCTGGTCCTCTGCATGCCTGAAGAATGGCCAGATATTAAAAAATAGGATGTTCAGAGAAGAATATTTTTTTCATTTTTTTCCTCTTCTCTTCCTATTTAAACTGCTCTACTTTGTAATATACATAATAGATCATTGAGAGACTGTGAGAATGACTCACTAGTGTGCTGTTGAGCACTTCACTTGATACTGATTTCTTTGTGAACAAATGTTTCATTATTTACATGAAGTGAAACACTGTCAATGGGAGGCATTATGAGCTTCTAATCCATTGTGTTTAGGAGAGATGGACAAGGAAAAATGATTCAGTTGTTGCGTAGTTCTGATGGGTAAAGAAAATAAACAACTTGTAGAGTTCTGCTTTAAGCATTCTTTAAATAAACAATTGCATTGTATTCAATCTGTATTAGCCCGGAGCTAATTATCTTTGAACATTTAGGTGAAAGCTGGGGAGAGACAGCTGTCTCTAGCTGCCAGCACGTGGAGCAGGTTCGTATTCCTGTTGCAGGTCAGGAGGAGGGACTAGAACTGCCACAGTAGATCCATATAGTTATCTGTCATCATCACAGTCCTGTCTATTCTACTTCAGTTTTTGTTCCCTTTTTCTCAAGGGAAAATTGACATCGAACATTGTTCTGAATCTTCTGTAGGCATAGGTTTACCACCATCTCCAAATTGTGCTTTTTGCCATTAATTGATGTAAGATAAAAGAAATTAACCATAAAAAATAATTGGTTTTCATTCTAATTTCTTAATAGGTTGTTGGCTCAGTTGGATGAAACAGAAAAGGCTTTTGATCAATTTTGGACCAAGCATCACCTAAAACTAGAACAATGCTTGCAGCTTCGACACTTTGAACATGATTTTAGAGAAGTAAGTCATTGGCTGGTTGTATCTAGTCTTTGGTAAATATGGTGAAACCTTGCCCATACTTAAAGTAAAATGGCATTCTAAAAAAGAGGTCAGGAGAGAAGCCATTCATTATAAAATAAAATGCATATTCAAAAGTGAAATTCTTGGTAATAATTTAATCTCTTACAACATTTCAATAAAGAGCAGTGGAGAAAGTGCCAGCCATTTAGGCCAAAATGTGAAACACAAACTTCATGATAAATCATTGTGTGTTTATGTGTGATGTTACCAAGTATCATTTCTTCTGTGAGGCTAAGCACCCAACCCTACTAAATCAGTGGAAAACAAAAATGGAAAGCCCAACCATGAATGCAGAGGATGGAATAATACAGTAAGACAGATTCCAGAGTCATAGATCTTCAGAACTGTTTGGGCCTAAATAAATCCAAAAAACGGGGGCAGCTCTTTAGAGAATTATTTGGTTGGTTCCTCATTCTTCAGCTGTACCATTTTGAAAGGGATTGAAAAACTAAACTTGAGATGCGGACTCCTGTGAAAGATGGGGGTGGATGTTTAGAAGTCATAGATTTGTTCTGATTTTGAGTGTCTTGTGATATCTATGCTTTGTTGTTTTTCTTTTTTTTTTTTAATTATTATTTTTGTTTGTTTTAGGTAAAATTAACATTGGATAATCTCATGGAAGCACAAGCAGGTTTTTCTGACGTTGGAGACAGTGTGACTCGAGTAGAACACCTCCTAAGGGAACAGAAGCAACTGGAAGAAAAAGGGCAGGTTTGTGTTCAATATAGTGTTCTAGCTGCTCCAGACATGATTATCTAGATGTTTCTCTGTCACTATCCTTATATCACACTTACGCTCTTTTCATGGGTCACTATTTCTAATTGCAAAATTCAGATCCTAATTTCCAGAATCCAAGGTTGTTCAAATTCAGTAGTTCTGGTTTGTTACCTGGAAAACTAAAATCGGTTGAAATATCTGAGTTCAAAATCACAAAAAGTTAGGGCCATCTCTGGAATCGAAAAAGCTTATGAGACTTAACAAATTCCCTTGGTCAGATACCTTTTAAGACTATTTTATTCAAGCTCATAGCAATTTCAGGAACACTCATACCTTCTGATATATCCCTTTCTTTTCCTGACATTTGGACTTTGTTATTCCATCACCTATGATATGCATTACTTTTAGTATTATTAGAAAGGATTGAATGAATAAGCCAAATCAGAAAAGGATGCACGTGAACATATGCAAAAGCTGATTATGATATTTTTAAGCATAGTATTAAAATTTAGGGATACTGTGATCTTTGCCCATCTCTTCTGTAGACGCCTAAAGAAATTTAAGTTATAACAACATACATTTCCCTTCCATTGTCCACATCACATACATCACGTACCTTTTTGCCCTGTTAGCCACCTCTAATTTCATCATATAGTGACTAAGCTTAAGAATTTTACTTGGAAGGATCTGAAGAATTTTCCAAAATCTATATTCAAATCAAAGAAAAACAAAAGCATTACATATCTATCAATTAGTGAGTGGAAAAAAATAGTTTTTTGGATTATTGGGAACTTAGTGGAGAAAAACAACACCACATATATATATTAGTGTCCTCAGTATGTGAGAAGGAATATGTAACACTTTCTGGTTTAGGCATGAAACTACTGCAGTTAGGTATTTTTGTTGGGTTTTTTTTTTTCAGTGAGGATCTGTCTGCAGCATACCTATTAAAGCACTTAATATTTTCCTCTGACATTCATGGCATTAACAGACAGTGTTTGTACTCAGATGAAGCAAATAACCAACAATAGCTGATGTAGTTTGAATTTTTTCTATGAAATGGAAGAAGTCCATCTGTATTTGAAAGTATTCAGCAAAGAGCTGATAATTAATAGCTGAGGAGAGAAAGTATTTCAGTACCACAAATTGCTTAAACTCATTCTGATTGACTTTGCCCTGGAAAAGGCTAGGAAACTTCACATTTATGAGCTGTGGTTTAAAAAGTTGCCACACATGCCTGTTATCTTCTGCTCCTCTGTGAAGATGCCTGCTCCTTTGAGAATTTATAACCCATAGCTCTTCAGATACGTGCTCAGCCCACACAGCCTGAGATAATGTGATTCATTGTAGGACTTTGCTCTGGTTGATTGTCTATATTGTGCTGCTTTACTAACTCTCAACTTGGGTTAAGCATGCAATGGAATATTTTTGTGTAGATGTATGCTCTGTATGATTTTAAGGCTGTTTAGATACTCATCTCTGAATGTAGTTTGTGGAGGCAGAATGAACAGTGGAAAGAAATAATGCTAACAGTTAAATTGATCTTCAGTGCAAATTTAAAAGCAATCAGCTAGTTGAATATCCCAAACTGTTAGCTCCAAGCTACAACATGAATTACAGAGGTGCATTGCCTTTACCTACACATCTCCTTTTAAGATGTAACTTTTAATTGATTCTCATTAAATTCACAGGAACCTTTGGAGAAAGCCCAAACTCTAGCTCTCCATGGAGAACAGCTCATCCAAAACAACCATTATGCAGTTGACTCCATTAGACCAAAGTGTGTTGAACTCAGGCGTATTTGCGATGACTTTACTAATGAGACCAAGAAAAAGTATGATATTTTGGGGAAGTCTCTTGAGCTGCATAAGCAATTAGATAAGGTGAGTGAGTCTTTTTGGAGTATAGCCTTACTGAAGGCTCTACTGAAAAAAAATCTTCTTATGAGTATAGGCAACTTAGATGAAGTGGACAAAGATTTACTCTTTTTTTTTCTCTATTTCATTCAGAAACCATTGATATAAAAACCATAGCAGACATTTCCTGTAATTATTGTCTTAAGATCATGAAAAGCAGAGTATGAAACTAAAAAACAGAATTGAGATCGGGCTAAATTTGAAATGAGAAACAAGCACATTCTGATGCTGAAAAATAAACAGCTTACTGCCTGTTCTTTTGTTTTTCATCATTTTCATTCATTTATAGGATCAAACTAGAATAGAAAGCTAGATGCTCTGAGAATGTCTGCATGCTAATTCCTTAAAGGAATTACCAGAAATTATTCTGAAAACCTGCTTTGGAGTATTTTTACCTGAGTTTAATGGGCCTAAGAAGTTTTAAAGAATTTTCATATAGTTTAAATATTTATGTTTGTTTTTGGATAACTATGTGATTAAACACTGAAATGAGGTTGTACGGCAGAAAGATTTGATTTGCAGCAACTGCAGTAGCATTCTTCTGCCTTGCTCAGAATATTATTGTTTTGTGTTACTGTACCATCTATCCCATGAGAGGTGAATTTAATTTGCTAGTGTTTTATGTCTCTTTGGTGGGGTGTGTTATGGACAGGACCTGTTGCATGCTAGGAAGTAACATCAGTTAGTGATACATTAGTGTAAATCTGTATTTCATGGGGTGATAGAAGTGGCGCTTCACAACGTGGACTTTCAGTGACAGTGGAGTCCTTATTGTCCCATTTTTCTTTAAAGGCAAGCCAATGGTGTGAAGCTGGAATCTACCTCTTAGCTTCCCAAGCTGTGGACAAGTGCCAGTCACAAGAGGGAGCTGAAACTGCACTCGTTGAAATAGAGAAGTTCCTGGCAACAGCAAAGGAGCACCAACTCTCTAACCCAAAGGAGTTCTACAATCAGTTTGACACGATTCTCACACCTGAAATAAAGGTAAAACACCTCAAACATGCATGCACTCACAAAACAGTGGTTGTATTGCATGTGAGAGACTACTGGGCTGTATGAGTCTGCACAAATGTGACTCTTTCCCCACAGCGGAAGGGCACAGAGGTGAGCACGTGGGGCAAGAGGTTTTACTCATATGAGCAGCTCTAGAATAACATACACTTTTTCAGGGTAGTGCCAGAAAATTGCATGACTCATGATGCCCTACTTGATGAAACAGATCTATGCAAAGTACGTGGGCTGGGTTGCATTATCTTTAGCTCTAATACACCTAGTCTGAGTAACCCAAGTCCCATCTTAATTTGCTTTGTCCAGCACTTACAACCATCTACTGTTTGCCTTTTCTTTGCCTAGGCCAACGCCCAAAGGATTTTACAAAAGCTAGAAGATGTACAAGAAATGTTTGACAAGAGGCAAGTGAGTCTGAAGAAGCTAGCAGCCAAACAGACCCGTCCAGTGCAACCTGTTGCCCCACATCCTGAATCTTCCCCAAAACGAGCATCACCAAAGACTACCAGACCAGCAGGAGTAGGTGGGCCATTAATATCTGCATTCAGATACTCAGTAGTGTTAGGGGTTTTTTTATGCATGGTCATGCTTAACATTTTTCATCAGAATGAAAACTTGCACCTGATGTTCAGTGTCAACTTTGTAGGCCCAGAAGTTAAAAATGAATGTGAAATAATTTATCACTGCAAGCATACAAACAAGAATGATTAAAAAAAAAATCGGGCTGCTCTTAGGCCTCATCTGCAGAGCATTTTTCTGTACGGTTTCTTATTGTCATATATTGCTAATCCTTCACTGAAAATGCAAACCAGGTAAGTCACTGCAAGTATGTGAAGTAAGCATGCAGATAACTTTTACAATTCTCATACAGTAACGTTATCTCCTCTGCATACCCATTTATTCACTTTCTAGTATTGATCTTTAGTAATTAGGAGTTGAACATTGCTGCTTCTTGGAACTTACAGAAAGTTTCCCATTTTCAGGTTAGCATGTGCCTTTAACCAAGGGCTTTTTAACAGGGAGTCTTCTGCTAGAAGACTGATTGATGTAGAATAACTCTTCAGAGTCTCTGACTTTTTTAAGTCCCATGGTAAACTGTAGAAATGGTTACTTTAAGTGCTATGAGCAGTGTATATATATGTTTACATGTAGTGTTTAATGGCATCCTTTGGGTCTTATCCAATGGTCCATTACAAAGCATCATTCTTTGAATTTGCTCCTTCCCTCAGAATGCCAAAGCACTTTGCAAATGCTGTGCGGCTGGTATGTATTTTCACCTCTCTTTTGCAGAAAGAAAACTGAAACTTAAATAAAGCAAGTGATTCACCAAGGGGTTTCACAGTCTGAGTCTGAGATGTGGCTGAGAATAGAAATGAGGACACTGAGTCCTACTCCAAGCCTTGAAAATGAGGCTATGATATTCTGTTCTTCTTGAAGCTACCCTCTGTTGGGATTTCCTCTGTGCCCCTTCTTCACATACATGGGAGCAACACAGAGTCAGCATTTCTATATGGGTAGAATTTATGGAGAATCATCATGCAAACATGAGAGGCTAAGAGCAACTTCTTGAATCAGTTATTGTAACTCGTTGTTATTTGTTACCTGGAACGTGCCTGAACATCTCTAAAAATTTGCAAAATAGAATATGGTAACAGGAAACAACCACGTTTCTAGGCTCAGTAAATAGAAAGGCAGGCAAAGACAGTAAAATGTAGTCAACAGAAATAGAAAGCATGAAAGAGAGGCTTTTGTCCCTAGGCAGCAGATGCAACAATGCCACAGCAGAACTGCAATAGTTGTCTGTGAAAGGAAAGAAGTTGTATTCATTCCAGAATACGTTTAGTTTAGTTTTGTTTTTATTTGCTGACTCTCTATTTCCCTAACAAGGGGTGGTAGGGAAAATTCAAGCCAGTTCAGTATGCTGATGGGGAAAAAAAATCTTAAAAGATATGAATGCTTAAGCATGAAATACTCTGGTAATGTAACTGTGGCACATTTCATTTTACCTGTGCATACGTGTAGGTGACACAGGCAGAACTGATAGAAGAAAAAGGGCAGACTTCTATCAGGGAAATGACTGCAACAGTTCCTTGTAACAATGCCCTTATGTTCTCTGGTGACTATTGGTAGAGTCTTAGCTTAATGAAGGTCCACAGAAAGGCAGCTCAGAGCTGCCTGAACTCCCCCTCAACCCAGATTGTCCCCAGTGCTTTTCTATGGGTCTGGAAATTCTGAGGCAAAACTTTAAATTAATTTCATTTAGGTTTCACAAATGAAATTGTGAATTTTGCAGCGACAGACATGTTCAGTGCTGGAAAACTAGTACTGGAATGAAGATGCTCAACAACTTCAAGTCTGTACCAGTTTGACTTGGTGCTAGTTTTATCTATGAGAATATGCTTAAATATTATTCATAGATCAACTTAGAAAAGTTGAAAATTCTACAGACCCTTTTATAATAAATGCCTTGAAATTTTTTAGTAGTATGTATGACATGTAACTTCAAAAAAATGTCTGTGTATTACCAATGGAAGCCTGCATGAGTACTGCTAATGGCTCAACTTGTCCCTTTTGGTGTTGGAAGGAAAGATGTGGCACTTCAGAGAAATGCCTTTGCTCAAGTTTACTGCTGACAGCATCATTTTGGCTACCTGTTTGTGGACTGCATTTCTGTACAAAGCTCCCTGTGGGGAGTGAACTGGAATAGATTCACAAAGTCACGCCATCCAGACTAGTGTTGCCAGTAGGATGTCAGGCACAGTGGGATATGCCACGAAGCCTCAAAGATAGTATCACAGTAGCAAAGAATGGTTAGGGTTGGAAGGGACCTTTAACATCAACTATAATATAAATTATTAGGGTTGACTGTAGTTAGCATTTCTGCCTTTTCATTCATTTTTAATTCTTCCAATTTTCAATTCTTTGGAATGAAATTTTCCTCAAGGCTCTCTTATTCAGCCTGACATTTTCTTGGAAAAATAGAAATGATTCAGCTGTCTCAGTGAAGAAGGCTAAAAACTCCTTTGTTTTAGTTACCCTGTGGCCACAGCTGAAACATTCAAAAATCCAAACTTCTTTTGGATTTGGCAGAGTTTTATGCACTTGGGGAAAAAAAAAAAAAAAAAAACTTCTCAGCTCATACATGTTCATTATGAACTTGCCACAGTTCAGCTCATTTCCTTTGGTGTCAGCCAAAATGTATGGCACTCAGAGATAAAATGTGTTTCTTTTCCTTCTGCACTGCTTGTTTCCTTAGCGTATCATCTTGTTGCAACTTAAGCTCTAAGCAGGGCTGTCGCTGTCTCCCTTTCTCTCTCTGTGCAACACAGCAGTGCGTTTATGACTGCTTTCCATCTGTACTTCCAGTCACATACCTAGTGGGAGCAAAGGAGAGAACCAAAAACTATCACGGTGGGTTGGATTTTTTTTCATTTGTGACTATTTTTTGTTGCTTTTACTCTCTCTGACATGAGGGGGAGAGAAGCTGGTGCAGTAAATGTAAAGGTTTCAACACTGTAAAAAAAACTCATGTGGGTGTTAACTTAGTAAAAACAAAACCACCAAATTTTACTAACTAGTGCCACTACATAAAAAGGTCTACATTGAAAGGACAATAAAAGACTGAAATCAGAATTGCTGGGCAGGGCATATGCTCTTGAACATATTAAACGGCATATAATCTTTAATAATCTGAAAGTTCCATTTTAAGAATGTCAAGTTGGTCTTCCAAATTAGTCTCATCTCCTTTGATCTTTAGCTATAGCACTCAGATCTTGGTGTAGTTGATAATATACTTGTTATTTCTGAGAAGTGTTGTGAAAAAAGCTTAGTGGATATTTGTGAAGCACATGAATTGTAAAAAGGACTATTTTAAAAAATATGCATATATATTTTCAGAGCAGAGACTGATATATTGCATGGAGATTAAGGCTCGGGGCCCCCAGTGAGAAATACAGACAAACTGGAATACTGAGGCTCATTAATTCAGTGTTTTGATTCTATACACTGAATGAGGCAAGGATCCTTAGGGAGGGAGAGAGAAAATAATACACATGCAAAATACTCATTGATGGTTGGACCAAGATGCCTTAGCAGAAAAAGGGCAGAATTAGGATTGCATGTGTTGCTTTGCTTCTGGCATCTTTTCTAAATGCTATAAAATATTCACCTAGGGATTTCTTGTGTGTAGCATGAATGTTAAGTACAGGAGCAGAGAAGTCAAAATTTCTGTTGGCTCATTAAGCAAAGAATATCATTTGCATCAGCACATCACGTGCAAAATCCATGACTCACCCTTATAAGCATATTAGAAGGCCAAATTGGAACATGAAATTCATATGAAGGGAACACAGCTGGAGGCTTTTCAGTCTTTTAAATAAAAAAAAAACTAAACTGGTTCCACCCCATTTAAATGTGTGTGACTGCTCATTGGATCCCTTCCAGCATTCCTCACAGTCACTAATGTGTAACACTCACTAACTAATAACATCTGGATAGAGGATTAAAGGACAATATCTTTCAAGAATCTGGGGATGGGTACAGGGGAAATGAAGCAGCAGAGAGATTAGCTGACTCAGAAAAGATGATGAATGTGATTTTCATTAATGGTTCTTGGTTCTTCTTCTTCCATTCTACAGTTTAAGATATTTCTATAAAAGAAAAGAAAAGATGCTTTCCATTTTGAGGCTGTAAGGCTGCTATCACATTGGGCCAAGTCTGAGGAAGCTGAGCAGTGTGTCTCCTTACAGAATAATATTCCACTTGCAGGGGGCCTCACTCTATGCTTCCTAGATGGGCAGATTTTCAAGAGGCTCAACAGCAACATTGCTAGAGCAGAGAAGCAGAGATTATATTGCCTAAGAATGGAAAATAGTTTCTGTATCAAGTCATTCGATAATGAATCTTAGATGCTCTGGTGTTTCTTTAGTTGCCTTAGCATGCTGTTTTGTCATCACCAGCATAGAAAACCACCAGTAAACCATTTCTGTGGAACAGCACATGCTGCAAGCCCCTGTGAACAGTTTGGCAGATTAGTCATTTTCATGACTGTTCTTGCTGAAGGACTTTGATTCTGCTGTGGGTGATCAGTGAGAATGCACAAACTCTCCCACAGAAGAAACAGATGGGGAAGCATGCGGCTGGGAAATTCACACAACCTGAATAGAAAGCACAGTACTTATTTGAGAGGGCTTTGAACGTGTTAGAACTGTTGTCTACAAGTCATAACCCTTGACTGCATGATTTGTCTCTTTCTACCTGATGAGTTAGTTGCATTTGCTCTAATAGGAACAGCAATTCCATATTTATCGTGCAACCTGTTCATAAAAAACAAGCAAGCAGTATCAAAGGAGAAGCAGAGTGGTCCACCAAGTGAGTGAAAGCAATAGACCTAAACCCTGTATTATTGTAAATAGCCTTGCAATACAAATTTAACTCTATGTACGATGCTCTTTAACAATATTTACTTTTAAAGCAGCATCAAACAATTTAAAATATTACCCAGTTCAAAATTAGATTTTATTAACCTAATATCCAGGAAAGTACAGTAAAGCAGTAAAATGGAAACATCTTGACAACACACAGATCTTAGATGGTGTACTTGTTCCTGCGCCTTTGTTCTTCCTGTAGGTGAGTGTGCAGTTTTATGTTCAGCTTTCTCTGACCTTGAAACAGCCAACTGTACTGAATCTTAGAAGGGAATTTCCCCAGTTAACCATTTCTGGTTCTGCAACAATTAGCGCAATAATAATTGGCTGTTATTTGGGCTGTTTCTTTCTAAATTATTCCAAAAACTACTTAAATATAATGACATGAAGCACACTCTGTGCGTAGAGCAGACAATAATGTAAAAATACTCTGATGCATAACCAAAAGCAGATTGCTTCTTGTCTTCATTTCTGGGTCAAATTAAAAGAGGGTACTTTTTTGCTGTGACAACCTTAATCAAATTGCCTCACCTAAAATACAAATGGCTACAGTTGATTTTTTTCCTGCATTCTTCCTTCTGAAATGTGTCATACTGATGAACCATGACTGAGCTAGAAGACTGTCCTGAGTAATTTGCTGGATCAAGGAGCATCTTTTTAATAGCAATCCACAATTTCTCCCAGAGAAAGAGAGAAAGTTATTATAGCCCAGTTTCACGAACAACTGTTACTAGATGAATTTGAAAACACCAGCTTTTACTTCTGGAAAAGTTCTTATTCAGTTAAATAGTTTTCTGAGTTTTCTCAGAATTGCAGTGTTTTTGTTCTTTGCTGCCTAGCCCAGCTACTTTCATCATTCCACCTGGTCTATGTAATTGTTTTTACCATGACATGCGTGCTTTCCTACATCGGTTCAGCAACTAAGAAGAGGAGGGAGCACTGTTTGCCTTGTCCTTACATAATACAATAATACACATTGTATACTTACTATCAATTTAGTATAACTAAAGATACAAACTATAACTGAGAAATTATTTTCTATTCAAGTCGAATATACAATTCTCCTTCTCCTAGTTCATTCTAACACTTTTCCTTGGATAGCAGTCTTACAATGAGAGGTTAATTTGTTAAGGATGATTTTCTAGTAGCATTGGACAACTTGCTGTCAGTAAATTTTCAGAGCCTGCAAGGCCAAACAAACCTGACACGGCAGCATAGCCTGAAATCATTTCCTCAGATTCGCTGTCAGTGCATACATGATCAGTGACTTGCTGAATACTTGCATATTTACTCTCTTCAGACTTGCTCATGTCATGAAACTGCATGAGAAACAGTCCCTTATAATTGTACTTCATCAAACTATTACCAAAACAAAAATGTGCTTTCTTTGTGAAACCTAACAAGTAGCAAACCATGAGCTTAAAAACTGTTACAGTGAAAATTATCCAACCACTGGTGCAGTTAGCTAAAATTTATTTGTGCTACTTTAAGGACGGTTGCCAAGGAGGAAGCAAAACTGCAGCAGTCATTACAGCATTGAACTGTATATGCCAATTTGAGACACAGTGGAGCACCAAACACCACAGTCCATTCCCTGATGCCAGCTGCTCCTTCACCGCAGCAACTACAATTCTGTTCTCTAAGTCAGACTATCAATGAAGTGAAAGGAACACTGCTCACTGCTTTTATTTGGAAGTAGGGTTTCAACTTTTAGCACAATTTTTCTAATGTTATTTTCTTTTTGACTCCTTCAGCTACCAACAGGAGGTCCGCAGAAATTACTTGTCCTCCAAAGTCCATCTCTGAAGCAGAGTTATCAAAAAAGAAAAGCATTAAGAAGACTAAAGGTGGAATTAAGGTAGGAGTCTCCAAGTTCTGGGGACATTCCGTACTGCAAGAGAATTCAAAATAATATAAACATATGTTTATATATCTATGCTTATTTTTAAAATAGAAAAAAAAATATTTACAAGTTAATTCTCTGCAAAGCCTTTTTTACACTCCACATTGCAATTTTAAAGTTACTCTGATGCCAGCATTAAGATTTCTGCTCACGTATGTATTGTTGATTGTTATAATAGTTTATTAATGGATTACATCATCATCAAGATAGATAAATAATTTGTCTATATGGAATAAACATAGGGCACCATTAACTTCTAGAAGCAGTTCTTCAAATGCTTAAGGGCTTAAAGATTGCAATGGAGTTTAGATTATCTGCCAGATCACCACCTGATTTGTTTCACTGAATTAAAATATTCTGCTTTTGTGCAAGCCCAAATAGTGTGTAGCATTAAAGCTACAGGCAAAAGGAGAGAAAACCTGCTTAAAATTTGCCTGGAACACACTTGAAATGTTTTAGCTCTGTAAGACTGGACAAGGAAGTATGTTAATAAGTATTAAAATAGTATGCAAAACTCCAGTCTCACAATAGAGGACTGGTGTTTGCACACATGTACAGTGCTGAGCACTTGCTGTATAATGTAATACTGTTATCAATATGACAACAAATTTCTCAGAGGCACAAGATAGATTTCCCAGACTTCTCTGGTTGGCGCTGTTCAAAAGTCTTTAAAAATAATGTCTTCATCATTGGCTGCAGGCAGGAAAAAAAAACAAAACAGTATGTCAGAGCCTAAGGAACAGACCTTTATGCCTATGATTACCTAAGGAGATAAATTCACTTCTTATACTGGAAGAACCCAAGAATAACTTTGCATGGAGTTAAGAATACCTCTAATGTCAATAGAATTGGAAAAATAGACAGAAGTTAGTTTTGATTTATAACTTGCACATCTAAGCAAATTATTCTTACTTATCAAGTGACTTACTACACTGGTTCTGTACTACATTGGCTATAATGTTTTATTCTTGTAAAGAATTAAAGTTCTCTAAACAAAAATATTAGTAACTAAGTATTTTTGCTTTGTATATGTTTTTTGTTCAGATTGAAGTGATGCATGAAGCGAGCCAAGGGGGATCTAGCAGAGTCTTGGTTATGAGTGAAAGCGATGAGAACCTGTCGACGAGGAGGAGGTAAGGCAGCACACATTAGTCATTACGTGATATAAGTCATTAGACTAAGCCTTGCAGATACCATTATCCAATTATTAAGATCATCTCATTGTATTCAAAAAACTTATACTTGAATGTATACCTCTGAGAGGCATTTTTATTTCTTATATTCAACTGATAGTCCTCTAGTGTCACTTCCTAGTAACTCTTGGGAATGATTAATTATGCCATCTAAAATACCAGTGCTTTACTGATTTGATTTTACAAGTAGTGTCAAGCAAACACAGTTTTAGTTGAACTGCACTGTCTCGAGGCCAAAGAAATAGAATTTGAGACAAACAAAAAAAATCCTGCAGCATGTCTACAAACCAAACTTCTACTGATTCAATTTCCTTTGTTTTCTTCAGGGTAATTGAGATAATTTTTACTTACGTTATGCCACTGTTTCACACAGGTATACACTTAGGTTGTTTGATACAAGAGCATGAGTTTGTAATGCTATGCAAATCTGAGGCATACAAAAATGAAACTTACTGCTATCTGAACTTACAGCAGGCTCAAAGTATTTTTGTAGGGCATAAAAATTATGACTACCACTGGTCACCAAACTATCAGCTAGTTCTCAGAAGGTACAAAATGTGTTATCTACCAAAATAAGTTCAAATCACACCTCTAAGGTAATGATTGTCTAAAGAGAAGGCATGAATGTGCAAGTTCATGTTAAGAATAGGTTCAGCTTCTAATATTCTGTAGAATTTCAGATTCATAAACCCACTAAACAAATTCTTAAATTGTCTCCTTTCTTGGGAACATCCATTTCACCTTTTGTTCCAGAAAAGGTTTGGAGGATTAGTGTAAGCTCCAACAACAAAAACAAAACACAAAAAACCCCAGACACCACCCCGGAAGGACACTGCCTCATTGTCCTCAGAATAGCATCTAAGCATCAGAGCCAAGCTTGTCAGTTACAAAGAAAGCAACAAGAAATTTCTTTTTTTTAAAAAGAAAAGAAACAAGTCTGTTTATTCAAATCAAATCTTACAAAACAATTGTATTTTTGTGGTACAGAGCAAAGTTTTAGAATAAATATTGAATACTTTGTATAAAAATTAGTAATATCAAAGAGAAATTGATGCAAATCAGACAAACAGGTAAAAACAATTTTAGCATTAAACACACTGTGCAACAATGTCAAACTCTTAATGAGGCATGACCATTCAAGCTGATACAGTTTTGCTTGTAGAAGTAAAACCTGACAGCTCTGCACTGGAGCACCAAGATGATTATTAAAAGAGGTTCTAGTTAAAGGTGTACAAATGTTGAGTTGGTGTTTAGAACCAGAAAGTTGTTTATTGTTGTTGTTGTTTTTTGAAAGCAGTGCATTCATACTTTTCTTTTTATTCATAAGCAGCTTTCTTTTTTGCTGCAGCAAACAAAAATGCAAACTACAAACACCAAGGCCCTTTTAAGAAACAACCCACACAAAATTTAAATTAACCACAAAACAACATATTTCAATGTCAAAAGTGAGTTTCAAATAACAGCAAGCTACATTTAAGTAGTGTTTTAGATATTACCTAGGTCACTATAGAAGTCTAAGATACTTACAACTTTAACTTTGCTTGTATGAGTGAAAACAAATCCTAATGCATAGTTACACTAGAAAAATTGTAATCTTAGTAGAAGACTTTGGTTGTATATAAATTTCAAGACCCTCTTTGCCCAGAAGTGAAGAGGGAGGCATTTCCAGTTGTGCCATTTTACTGTGCATCTTACTGATTTAAATGGCCTGCAACAGGTCCGAGATCTGATGAAGAATCTTTCCTTCAAGTACTAAACATGACATTCTGTGTGCATTCCCCCCATCTGCACCTACATAGAGCCAGCATGTTATAGATCTAGGTTTGTCTTGTTTTCTTTAAAAAAAAATCCTCAGGTTGTAATCAGTTTGTTTAGGGAAGAACATGAAGTAGGTTTGTTTTTCTAGAGTACAGCTGCTGCAGTCCAATTATTTTAATACTGATGAGTTTGTGATCTATATATACCTAACATTTTGTCCAGTTAGAATTATTATTTTCCTCTTGGAAAACCACTTGTGAAGTTACATATACACTTAAACGTAGTAGCTACTTACCATCCATCTGAAATGGCAGTTTCAGGAACAGGCAGCAGTGAGCTTGCTGACTTTTTTTTTTAATCTGTGCTAGCCTATACTGTTAGCCATTCAAATCATTAAAACTGCAGCACAGCTCACAGAACAGCAGCAATGATTTAAACAGCTTACCACTTACAGCTTAAAACTATCATGCTACATACAACTGTTTTAAGTGAAGTTAGAAGACATTTAATACTCCACTGCTCCACACAGCAGCAAGAAACTTCAGGCAGAGGAGAAAAGGCCAGCTTTAGACATCTCAGAAAGCAAGGAGCATTGCTCCTATAGGCAGTACATTATCAGCAGATATTCCAAGACTGTGACAGATCATTGGTACCCTGCAAGATTCATGTTACTGCTGTGCTGATAAACTTGACTCATTCAATCTTTCAGAAGTAGTTTTATGACCCTACCTACAGTACAACTTGTTCCAGTATTGAATCCGTTCACAAGCAATATCTGACTGCCCCTTACATAGCCTGTATCTGCTCCAAGGAGAGCTACCACAACCAAGTTACCTGTGAGACTGTAAGGACACCATTAGTAAGTTACACAAGAAAAGACTGCAGACATCTTAGAACCATGTTTTCTTTTTTTTTAAAAAAAAAAAAACAAACACAAGATGTAGATGGCACCACAATACAACTCAATGCCCAGAGTTTCAGCACTACCTAGATTTACAATGCACAGGTACTTAGTTCTTCCTGCATGTGATATTAACATGTAGCTCTATTCAAGAGACAGGGATCTGGGGCAAAGACTACCCTGACTTTGTAAACAATCTTTTCTCTTCAGGAAATAACTTGAGAAATATTTTAGAGATTTTGATTTTGTGTATTGAGTTTCTATGGATCTCCATCTCCCTAACCCTTCACCATTACATCAAACCTTTGTGCAGAAAACATTTTCCTTATTTAACAAATGCTAAACATGAAACTTTGCTCTTAAAAATAACTAATTGCTTCAAATTGGCTATAAGTAACACTCTCAAGGAACACAGCTATAACTTTCACTTGCTTTTCACCTTTAGGACCATGAACAAGAGAAAACAGAACCACTGTTAGAAGAAAACCGGTCTTAAATGCACTTAGTCTATTATCTTATTAAAGAATGGATTGTTCGAATATGCAGCTTAAGTTTTCAGAAGACAGAGCTTTGACATAAACAATAGATTTTCATCCTTTCCAGTTCACTTCTGATCTAAAGGGAGCTCATTTGCTACTTAGATGAAGCAAGTCAGAGGGCACTCAGACACTGTTTCCTTACTTCAGAGATGGAGGGGGCTTTGAGAAAAAGGACTAACAGGTCTATATTTCCTGCACTTTGTCAGTTGTGCAGGTCCAGGCATACTTTCCACAAAGCATTCAACAATACTGAATATATGTAACCAATTTACATTGCCTTGAACTACTAAATTGAGTCACAAGTTCTACTTTCCTCTCGTTTTGAAAGGTCTACTTCATTTTCATGCAGTAGCCTTGTTAAAAATCATATGCCTTAGCCTTTTAAAAAGAAAAAACCCTTAGGACTTGCTAACAAATTCAAAATAAGTGATATTTTCACAACCATTTCAAAGTCTAGAAGTCCACTACAGTTCATTTAATGATCATATAATTCAGACTCTCATTCTGTGAAGAGTGTAAAAAAAAATAATAAAAGCAGGCTACAATGTAGAAAGTTGTGGTACAATAGGAGAGCTAATCCAGTAACAGTTTCTGAACAGAACTTGGCACCATCCTCCCACTACCCTGCTTCATTTGCTATCCCACCCTCCCAATCCCAACCCAGCTATTCACATTTATGTCTATTTTGAATAAACAGCAAAAAAAGTTGTTGCTCTGTTTTGGCTCAGTGGATCTTCAACACAGATATTCAAGTATTAAGAAAATGCAGCTGAACAAGGATATGTATTCTCATAGTACAGTTTACAGAGAAGCATAATATTTACTATTCTGCAGTATATTCTACTCCAGAGCCCCGAGGAAAGCTTTTTAACTTTGGGATCGGTAGCCTGCTTCCAGAGATAGTGAAGGTCATCCACATGTCCATGAGATGTCATCATTCTGTTGTAAATGCAGGGATGATATGGAGCCTTTCCTTCCCCAGAAAAAAAGGCATGATACTGTGGTACAATCCCCATTTTGTTGGCACAGAGGCCCATGAAGACATCATCTATATAAAGACTGGTATTGAGAGTCAATGAAGCCTCATATACTTTAGCTGCTACATCACTTGATATTACATATGCAGCTCCTGCTGTGTAGTCAGGATAAGAGGGCCACTGGTACATTTCATATGGAACATAGTATTTGCTAGTCTTATCTCTTACGGGAGGGGATCCACGATGGACACGGCCAATCCAGAGATCCTGAACACCCATTCGTGCTAGACTTTGGAGATAAGCAACAAGATTTGGCATATGGATAAATATATCATCATCTGCAGACATAATAAACCTGGCATGAGGACAGTAGGCGTTTACCCAGCTGAACTGTAGAAGTAATTTAGTAGTAAGGTTGTGGAAAGTATCCAAGAAGTCTTGCTGAATCAAATCACTGTATTTCTGGTCTTCCAGATAAAGGTCTCTTTGCCGCAAATGATCTGTTGGTTGTCCCAAAGCAAAAAGAGTTTTAATGTTGGCATTAAGTTTAGAACGAACATATTTCTCATTACCCCAAGTCTGTCGAATTGCATCTCTCCGATGACGGTTCTCAGGAGAAGACTTCACAAACAACAGGAGAAGGACATCCTGCTTTTGACATTTCTCTCTGTGGTTCATCAAGTACTGGTAGCTTGCTACTCTGTCCACGTTATCTCTACTGATGGACAGGCTTTCATTCACAAAATTGTAGCTGTTTATGAGGTATCTGTATGAATAGGACTTCATATGGCTTACAAAGCGATTATCAAATGGACCCCAAAAAATCATGACACATAGTATGAAGCAAGTGGCAAATATCTGCAAGAACTGGCATTTTCTGACTCTTCTGGGACTAACAAACATTCTGATGCAGTTCTTGTAATTCTTATTCCTGTTCAGGATCAGAATTAGTTTTGTCTTCTTTGTTTTGTTTATAACGAGTGCTTGTAGTTTACTTTGAGAGCACAGTGTCAGTCCTTCAGGATAAGTGTCCGCTGTAAGGCATGATGTCCTTCACTCAGTATTGCAAACCCAGCCTCCTGCACGGTTTTCACAAGTCATCTTTCTCAAAAACATTCTTCTTGCACTGGAAGAGAACAAACAGCTCTGAAAGACATGACTTGCAGATGAGTTCTTCCCTTTGTGGCATCTTGAAGTGAATGCTACTGTTTCCAATTAGATCTTCTCATGTGCTGATTTCCTTCGCGACAAATCCTAAGAAGGGGAAGGAGAGAAGTGTTAGCGAGGTGCTCTTACCTCATCTGATGTTGTTTTGTCAGGGAGGAACCTGAGGGAAGTTAGCCCGAAGCCTATGGGACATTAGTGAAGGAGAAGACAGCAGGAAAACCATCTGCCATTAACCAGCAGATGACAACATTTCGTTCAAATCCTTCAAGCTGGAAGGCAAGCTGCACACCGTCCAAGCTCTCAGGGTGTCTCCGGCAGCCTCTCACAGAGCAAAGCCCTCCCAGCCACAGTAACGGCTCCCAGGCGCAGGTGGCCGCGTCACCAACGGCCAGAGCCGTTGGGCAGCCCTCACCCCCCTCAC
The DNA here is from genome assembly GCF_016699485.2 of Gallus gallus. Taxonomy (NCBI): domain Eukaryota; kingdom Metazoa; phylum Chordata; class Aves; order Galliformes; family Phasianidae; genus Gallus; species Gallus gallus. Next base: position 16,005,712 of record NC_052540.1, read on the forward strand.
CGCGGGTCCCCCAGGCAGCCCCTCTCCCCTCACACCTTCTCTTTCGACCAGGCTCCTGGAGCCGACCGGGGCTGCTTTCCTTACGCCCGAGAGAGAGGCGGGACCGCCTCAGCACAGTCCCACCACGCCCCTCACGGCCGCGGAGAAGGGCAGGGCCGCACCTCCGACCCCGCGCGGCCGCTCTGAGGGCAGGGCAGGAAAGCGCCAGGCGCAGCGCCGGCCGTGGGCAGGGCACAGGGTGCCCTCCTACCAGCTCGAGCCCTGGAGCACGCTCCTGGGAGGGTAAGCAGCCCTCTCATTTCCACAGAAGGACTAGAAAGGGCCATAAAGAGCCGCGCCCCAGTGACCCCCGACATACACCCCGTGGTTAGCTTGGGATCTGTGCTTTTTGGCCGACCGTGCTGAAAGAAGCTATCTGCACTCCAGTCTCGGATTGAGAGCAGGTTACGCAGCAGGCTGCACCAGCCAGAGCTGCAAGCCCCTCAGCTAGGCACTTCGCAGCTGCCACTGCACCACAGACAGGGCTCTTGCAGGGCTTCCTCTGTGCCACCAGCTCAGGTTTTGAGGAAGAATCAAAAACAAAGCCACCAAAGCCTTCACCCCATGCAAGACCCAACATTCTGTTCCTGTACCCAGAGCTTAGTCTCTCTACACAACAGCCCAAAGGAGCAGCTACCTGCACACCCTGTAAGAACACCACATGAGCTCTCAGCAGAGCCAGAAGTGCAGCACTAGCACACACCAAGGAACAGCACCCCACTCATTAAGCACTTACTGCAGGCAAACAGCCTCCAAAGCAAAGAACGGGAGCTCCTGCCGTTATATTAGAAGTTAAATGCAACACAAGCACTTGGAAAGATTATTTTACCTACTTGAGGTCTTGCAACTAGCCAGCATTAGGAGAAAGCAAGGAACTTGATGGCAATGGCAGAACTTGGTGCATTTCTGTGCTGTAGTAACCAGCGCAGGGAGGAGAGCTGACAGCTCAAAACGGAGCCATGGATTGGTACATTGAGGCTTGCAGATTGTAACGCATAACAGAAAAGCTGTATGGGCAGTCTGCTGTGTAACAATCAGTCAGTCAGCACTTTTTATAGTATTCGTTTAAATCCATTGAATTTTTGGAAACATTATCTTAAACAATGCACCCCAGAGTTATAAACTCAGCAACTTTATAACAGAACATTACTGCAAAGATTGTTGTTGTTTCAGATGAAGCATGGGGATGTAGGCAAGAAGCAGGAGCGCTACAGAAATCCAGGCATTTGACAGCACCTCTGGGGGGAGCAGGACTAAAAATATCTACTATTTTCTGAAAATGAAGATCAGTTTTAGTTTCCCCCTCTATCCTGCATGCTTGTTGGTGCTCCTCGTCACAAATCTGTACACTGCATGAGATTGGCCAGTTAACGCAAACGCTGCAGCATTGCCTCACCCAGTTAAGTTTACAAAAGGTGCATCAGGTTGCTGACTTACAGAGCAGATGTCATAGAAATGGAAGAATGAAGATTGCACTGTAAAGCTTTTGGCAATATGCAGTCATCGGCAGAGATGGGAGGGGAAAAAAAAAATGGTGACAGTCTAACTGGTCAGGTTGCCTGGTGCCATCAGAATAGCTTAAAAGCAGCTGTGACTTCTTAATGAGTCAGCACAAGGCAAAGTACCTGCACTTACTTGGCACATTCCTGGAAACTTACCATATACTAATCACCAAGCACAACCTTTATGGAGTGTACTTTGATAACGTTTTAGCAAAATTCTACAGTTGCTTGTGTCACCTGGTAAAAACAAGCAAGGAGAGAACAGTCAACACCACAGAGCGGTGGGTTTAACTTGAGACTGGTAGGTAGACTGACCTATGTGACAGGTATTGCTACACCCAACAGAAATAAAAAATCCCCACAGAAATCCCTGTGCAAATAGCTTTAATTATGGAGCAGTTGTGAGGAGACAAGATGAGCATAGATGACATTTCCTGCTCTCTAGTATCCTCTCGGTCAGAGGAGCTGGGCAGAAAACTAGTTTTTCCTTAAAGGAAAAAAAAAAAAAAAAAAAGCAAGCAGGAAAAAAAACCAAGCCTTAAAAACAAATATCTGACTAAAAGGTTTTAAGCCTAGTCTCATTTAATCTAAGTCAGGGGAATTAAATCAGCATTTAGTAGAGAATTTCTTCAGAATCCTCCTCAGATTACATGCAAATGCAATTATAGTTAAGTAGTGCTAGTAAGGTTTAAAGAGGCTTCCCTCCTCTGATACCCTGTCATCCTCAAAAAAAAAAAAAAAACCCCAAAAAATAAACCAAACCCAAACAAACAGGAAAAGCCCAGAGACTTGTAGAAGTGATAATGCCAAAGAATCTCCTTCAGTGCATGAACTTCACAGCCGTTTTCAGTACCAATCCTTTGGAGTTAGTCATGCCCTCCTCCTCTTAACAAGTGACTCAACCTGTACCTCAGAGAAGCTATTTACTGCCAATGGATTCTCTTAATTCTGAAGGGAGAAAAACAAACCAACAATACACGAAGCAATTTTCTTCCTAGCAAGAGGAACCAGCAGGACAGATAAAATTATGCTTGGCAGTCATTTTTTTTTTCCTGACAATTAAGGTGTTTTTGCCTCTTGGTGTGCATTTTCTTATTTGTGACTCGGAAGCTTTTAGATGTACTTCTAGATTGCAGAGAGACTGGGAAAACCAAGCTCCAATATACTTCCTGTGGCCACCTTCCCTTCAGATAGATGTGACAACAAAAATAAAAGTCAGAGCTCTGTGTGGTCTTCCCCCAGTTGCAGGCACTAAAAGCTTTTTCCACCCTGCAGCAATCCTACTCTTCCCAGAGGGGTTTGCTTATTTAACCTACTGGCATTATCATAAATACAACTGTGTCATTTGAAAGTAGCAACTGTTTACAATTCTGTACCTCGCATTCAATTAATATGCTAGTTCTGCTTTCATCCCAGGAAAGTGTTATGCAATAGGAAGTCTTCATGATAATTTGTGGAGTGACCACTGTGGAAAGCAGATCTGTAGGGAGCTATCTTAAGTGTCCACAGAATTCAGTATTTGAGAAAGTTAGTATGAAGTTAATTTCAGGATAGAAGTAAAACAAGTTTTTGAAAGCCCAGTGAGGAGACAAGAAAGTAAAGATACAGCCATCTCAGACATGAAACATTCACAGGAAGGATCCCAGAGGGAACACTCATTGCAAGAGTGTGCAAAGCGGCCACAGGCGGTTGATTTAGGTCAGGCTGCATCGAGGAGCTAACTTCAGTTTACAACAGGGCTCAGGGGACTTGTTCTGCAGAACTAAGTACCACATCCATTGTTTCTAAAGCTTTCAGTTTTACCTAAGGCTACTTCCAGGCTTTACTGTTACTATGGAGAACTAGAAGCCCCTAGGACAGGCTTTTGGACTGAGCAGGACAGCCTTGGCGCGTAAATTACTTCAGATCACCTTGCTGGATAATCCTAGTTTACCATTGCAGAGGTGCTTCATTCTGCTGGAATACTTCAGTCACTGGGACCTCAGCTGCAGCACCACTTCCCCAGCTCTTTAGGAACGTGTATAACAAAAGGTGGCAAAAGCCAGAGTGCTGCAATTAAGATTAGCACTTCAGTTCCAATAGACTTGTCAAGCCTAGTTTATCACTGAGATGATGTTGAGAAGAGCATGCTTTCAGAATCTGTTTAGGCAGCAGCTACAAAGTTCAAAGAACACAACGTTCGGCACATTTGAGCATTCTGATTGTTAGGCAGAATTTAAAACTTTTGAAGCATTTTGTTTTTGAGTGATTTAAATTGTTGTAATCTGTATGAAATTGAACTCCTTCTCTCCAGCAGCATTTAGTTATACACTGCTCACACCAGAGGACCAAAGAAAACCTAGCCTTAAGTTAGCACATCAAATAAGCACGTAACTGTGTTCTGATGGCTTAAAAATTTTCCCTCCCTCCTATTATCTAAGGTGGTAAGAGGGTACGTGCCTAAATTAATGGAGGCAAGGCCTGAACTGGCTTTGCCGCTCACAGCTTTAGCTACAAGATCATACAATTCCATTTCCTCTCATCATTTTTTCCTGTCACTGGCATGTCTTCACAAGTCAGGTAATTTGTCATCACAACCCTGGCCTATGTCCTCCTTCATTCCATAGCATTTGAAGAGCTCATATACCAAGAAGTTCAGTTGAAACAGACCTTCAAGTTCCTCATATGGGCTATACCAAGTAAGATAACAAAACAGAAACAAATCACACCCCTGATACTCCTAGGATTTCCTACCATAGTGACAGATGTCTGTGTTAAGGAAAAAACAAACAACAAAAAAAAGCAGGAAGGTACTTGTTGATCCTTCCTTCCTACATAGCTCATAACCTCTTGCATTGAAAGAAAACACGTGCACACATTCTGCAATGAAAATTTCAAGTAACCAATACTTTTGATGCTACACCTTGTTCCATACAAAACTCATGAGATATGGAAGTCAGACATTTAAGGAAAAAGTTCAACAAGGCAACAATTAAGAAGAATCAGTCTAGTGCAAGAAAGATGTATGAAAAGGATAGAAAGACAGCTGATCAATTTTGTGTAAGTAAGAAACGTAAGTGAAGGAATGACTGAAGCCTGGTTTCAAGACCATTTAGCCCATCACCTGCAATTCCACATGCCAGCTTTGGCCGCACATTTCACAGTTTGCCTGCAATTTGTAGTGAGGGTTCAATTTCCTGGCACAGTAGAATCAGCATTCTAAAATGCTGGTGTGTGCACTGAGACCCTCTCGGGTTGAACACAGACCTGATTTTCAGAAGCTGGGCATCAACATCTTCCTAAGCTTGAACTTCTTAAATGATTCTGTGGTTGCCCTGTCAAGAAGGGACCCTCTATTAGAAAAAAAGCACTGAATTACAGCAGTATCTCTTGGGAAACTTCATGTCATGAAAAGCCTACAGTAGCACGTAGAAAAGTGACAGATATTGAAAGCTGCAACCACTTGGTGCTTCTCACTTGATATACAGTGCTTTTATGTGTTCGTTGGCAGAGAAATTCAAAGGACAGCAAAGCATTAGATGGCAGCTAAGTAACACATTTCAGCTTGTTCATGGTTGGAAGCAGAACAGGTTGTAAATGACAAGACTGCTAGGAAACAGCAGAGGTTTAGTTTCTGCAGACATTTTGCACTTGCAACACCAACTAGGTAGAAAGGAGAAGGTAGATAGGATATTTGTTTCCTTAAAAGTGGAGCTGCAAGCTTTCCAGCTGCTACAGACAAATCTAGGTGGAGGCATCTTCCAGAAGCTAGATAGAGGTTTTAGAGGTTTGCACCTCTTCTCAAGCGGTTTTCAGCAGAAGTTTCCCAGAACAACTACTTACGCAGCTAGCATGAGATGCGTAAGACCACTCCTTTGAAGTACCAGACTACACCAATGCAGTTTTCAGTAGCTTTAACCTGCTATAGCACACAAACTTCCCCAGACAAGCTAGACAGGAGTTCTATTTTCCAGAATAAAGGCCTACAAAATACAAATGTTTTGGTCCATGGGATTTTGCATGAAATATGCAAGTACCAACATGAAGTCCTATGCTTTTGTGCAGCAGACTGGGTGAAAAGAGATGGTTCTTTGCGTTGCCTGTGATTAAAGTTTCAGAGTCTAGCAGTGACACAATGGAGGCTGCATGCCCTCATTTTCTGAGAAGGCTGATCAAGTACATACTTAATTTCTATGAAGGCAAATCACAGTTCTGAGACATGGGCTGTACCTACAAAGACCGTAATGGTACCTATTCCACAACCCATCACGTGTTTTGGCAGATGGCAGTGATGAGCTCTAATGCTACACTAGGCAGCAGTCTGCTTTTATGTAAACTCACTTTCAGCACTGGTATTTAATGATGTGGCAGATCAGTGCACATTCCTTTCAGCTCCTATGTACTAAGACAGAAGTAAGCAGAAATGATAAGGGCTTAAATAGCAAAAGAACTTGCACAGAACTGTGTTTATGTATCCCTGATCTGTACAGTAAACAAAAAAACCCAGATGCATTTACATTCTCAGGTGTAGCATCCAAGACGAGGGCTTTTGATAAGTACCAATACATTGAGGATCAGAGCTGCTACTTCCAGTGATTAATGAAGAAACATCTTTTCATTCTACAAGGAGCACAAAAGCATATGCATACAGGCTGTTGTTTCTTCACCAAGAAAGAAAAAAATAAATAGCAGAAAGGAAAGACAAAAAATACAGGAAATACATAAACTGCCACTTCACCTGCTTAATAGCCATAAGCACTGTGCACATTTCAAAATGTGCAAAATTCCACCCCCCCATACCTGTTTTACAGTAGATTAGGAAGTCTAAGAGCCACAACTCAGCCCCACCTAAATCAATATTTAAAGCAGGCAGCAGAAAGGATGGCTTCTAGTTATTTGTAGTATGTTATTTTCTGCTTATTTTCTTCACAATATCTATTCCAGTCTATAGGCCATACTCAAAGGTTAAGCTTAACTACATGAAGCAAACTTGTTCTTCTAACTGCCAAATTTAACCCTCGCTTTACTGAGATAACTGGCTGTCTTTCTAAGGGGCCTCACTCTAAGTATTATTGCCAGGCAAAATATTTAAAAGTAAAGGGAATTTGAAGATTTAAGAAGGGCTCATTGACCCAGAAGGCTAATGATATAATATCATGGCCCTTTCTAAACCACGCTAGAATTTGCAGTAATAATTCCAGGTTTTAAAATGTAACTTCAGAACAAGTATTCTTTCATCTGCTTCCCAGTCTATCTCCTCTTCCTCAAGCAACACCCTACTCTGTGCTCCAGTTCAGCTTCACACTCTGAATGCATCTTCATTTTCAGGGTCAAAACGCATAGAATACTCACAGGGGTGAACTTAACAAAAAGGAAAAAAAAACAACAAAAACGGTAATCCATTGAAGAAGTCTGATCATTCTAAAAACTTGAACTTTGAGAACAATGCAATAGAAAGTCAGTACCTCCAGTTACCACAGCGCTCCACTCAGGGCTGAGACAGGCAAAGCTGACACACTCAGAAAAGCTTAGTCACAACTTTGGCACTTTTGCTACCCCCATGGCTAACACACTATGAAGGTTTTCTACTGGAAGCGTGCAGAACAAATATTTTATTGGGAAGTCAAGGAAGTTGAGAAGGAGAGTTAGAAAAGCACTTTGTCTCATCTTAACAATAAGACATGCAGTGTTACATAGCCCAGCATAAGCGGCAAGTGCAATGTGAAAGCCTAGACTTTCTTTAGTTAACCAGTTTGAGTAGAAGAAAAATCCATCCATCCATTTGTAGGTCATGAAAGAGCCAGCCGCAGCAAGGGGAACCCCGAATATATGACTAACAGTTAAAAAAAAAAAAAAGAAAAGAAAAAGCAGGACAAGAAAAACTGTACATTTCCTGCTCTGAGGAAAAAAAGGGTGTTCTACTTCATTCAGCACAAACCACTTCCGGTCTTACCAGAAAAGCAAATGGAAGAACTTTAAAGTTAAAGGATACAACAGTAAAAATGAGCAGAGACTTAACACATTAGTGATCTGAGGCAAATAAAGTTGTATTTAAATTCTTCTCTAAAGGAGAGAACCAGGTAAAATACCTTCCTCAGCTGGTATGACCCAAAACAGCTCCCAACAATAAAAACAAACAATCTGTGTTGACAAAGTTGTTCCAGAAGTTGTTTGGGAATCTGAACAAACTGACTTCCTGCACCTGAAAGAGGAGAGTGCACCTTAAGGGCATGGCAGCACTCCTGGTAGTTTTGAGTGACTTAACAGTTTTTATTCAAGTTTAAAACTACATCAGTGCTACGTAGATGATACCACATAGTCAAGCTGAACCTCACGAAGCTGATTCAAAGCAAGCAAAATTTGTTCTGTGCTATAAACTAAGAACTTTGACAGTCCGCATTAGCAAAACGTAGACCAGTTTCTTCAACAGCCCTTCAAACTTTGTTGCTTTCCCTTACAACGTTCTTTTCTTTCAAGGCCATCTGTCCCATCTGCTTAAGCACCCTGGGCACCTAGCAGCATCTCCAACCCACAGCTTTATTTATGTTGAGGGTCATACTACACAACCACTCAAGCAGCAGTTAAATTTCAGGATTGGTACAGGTTCATTCTAAAAAGATGCAGTTTGACAGCCGAAGGGTTGCTTTATCCTTTTTCTGTGTGTTGTGATCGTTTCCCCATTGACCGTACAATTTAGGTCTAGAGTAACCTTTCAAAGATCCTTCTATAGCATACCCACTTTACCACCAAGAGTAAATGTACTATTTGTGAAACTTATGAAAGAAGGGAGGTCTCCCACATGTCCACAAGTATTATTTTAGACACAAAGACTTAAAAATGCACAGTCTGGTGCTACTTAAACAAACCTTCTGTCAGGATCTGAGCCAGGCTTTCCTGAATGTTGCTAAGATTCCAAATATACAGTGTTTCCTGTACCAGTGTTACCTCTGGCCAGCCTGACAGAGGTGGATCACACTGCTTGACACCAGATTTTAAAGGTTAACTAATACCGCAGTCTGCTGAACAACCATTCAGCATACCTTAACCTTACTCCAGACACCCAGTGTTTTGGGGAGGTATCTTAACGTACTCTGCAAGCCATATGGAAGGCCAAGCTAGCGCAACACTAATCCATCACTGCCACTTCCAAGACCCAACAGACCTACTGCAGCAGCAACAGAACCAGTTTTCCCAGCAAAAACCCTTCAGAACTTGTGTCCACACAGGCACTGTTAGTAAGTAACATCTTCAAACTAAAGGATTACCCAAACAATTCTTCAGGCATAGACTGACAACCCAGGGAGACAAGGCAGTGCTTAGTATATTCTAGACTTCGTAACACTGCAGGCGAAGGTGTTAACACTGAATCAGGGAATACATAAGCCACCAGCATTTCAGATAAGTGATGACTTGCAGGATTTCCCACATTCTGCTCCGCAGTCTGTAGGTGAACTACCATCTCCAGTCTCAGTACTTGCTACTCCAGTTTGGCCAGATGTCAGGGACTATCCCAGCTCCTGCTTTGCTTCTCAGTTTATGATCCCAAAGAAAGCAGCAAGCGACACAGTTGTGATTCACTTAATGGAAGAGAATAGTGAGCAGATACTGCTGTCAAGTTTCACAGCAGGAAAAAAAGCACAAAACCTCACCAGTGAAAGAGCTGGCATTCGCATTGAGATCGTGTTCTTTGTGCATCAGACAGTGGGCTTCCAGGAATCTAATTCTGTGCAGAACTACCAACCTGTAACCCCCAGAAAAACCACCCTGCTCTGCCATCCACCTTCTGGATACACTGCTGGAGTATTCCACAGCTGTTACTGACTGCAATTTAATGTCTCCTGCTCTGTTCAACAAAGAAAGCAAGCTAGCATTTGTATTGCCGTAAAGACAATCATTTTCTCTTTTTCACCTCCCAGTTCATTTATCCGTTTTCTAATCTCATCCTTCTCCCTTTCCAACTGCTGCTCTCACACTACTGCTAAGATACCCTAAGGCATACACCTCAGCAGACGATAGTTGAGGATGCTCCAGCACGGAACAGCAACACATTCCAACTTCTCACAGCTTTGCATGGCCAAAATAGGCTCTTAGGCTTCTATCATCACCTTGCTTGTAATGTGGTTGACTGCTTTGGACCCGAGCCAGTCTCGTGTCCCGAGAGGGACTCCCGCATTCTCAGAAGAAACTAACAAAGCAGATTTTTCCCAACACGCTCCGGTGTTTCCTACGACCCCCGCAGTGAGGGCGAGCCGCTGTGACCACCCGTTTCGTCCAGCCCGCCGCCCGACTCTCCGGCCGCGCTGCAGCCCGAGCACCCATCCCCGCCCGGAGCCCCCGCGGTGCTCGGAGCTCCGCGGACAGCGCAGCCGCTCCCAGCCACGCGGCCGGCGAACAAAGGAGCCCTGCCTCCGCCCGAGCCCGCCGCCCGGTCAGGAACGCGGCCAGAAGAGGCTTTTTGAGCTTCACAGACTGGCAAAGCGAAATGCACTTTCTGAACGCGTTCACCATCTCTCCCTCACGCTTAAAGCATCCTCTCAAGGCGATTTCTTCTGCAGATTCCCCCGCAAAAGCGTAGGGAATGCCGCGGCCACGTAGCTCCGGCACACGCTGGGGCGCCGCCGACGCCAGGAGGGCAGGGCTGCCCCAGCCCCCGCGGCCCCGTGTTGCAACGCGGAGCAGAGCGGAGGAACTCCCAGCCGGATCTACGAGTTTCTTGTGTGGGAACGGCGGGGAGGGAAAAAGGGGAAAAAAAGAAAACCCACCGAAACAGAAAAAACAAACAACTTTTCGAGAAGCAATAACGAATTGGAGAAAAAAAGGAAAGCGAGAGGGGCTCCTGGGACGAGAGGAAGCTGCTCCGCTTTGAATGGGCCGCGCTCCCTCACCGCTCGGGAGGCTGCGGGCGTCCCCGCGCGGCACAGGGGGAGAAAAAAGCCCTGCGAGGACCACCGCCGCCTTTCGAGTTTTCTGCTTTGTTTTAGCATACAGCCGGCAGCCACGCAGTGATCAGAGACTGAGGTGAAAAATGCTACAACGCTACACGAAAAAGATATTAGAAACGCGCTGAAATTGGGGACTTCAGCAAGATGTAGGCACGGCCCTTCTTTAAGGAGTAAATGAGGCAATGGGGCACAGCCGAAACCTTTTAAACAAAGCAGCTGGAAAACTTGTTTGCCTGGAGTGTGGAACCGCAATTCCAGAGCCGCGGAAAAGCGAGACAGCCCCCCCCGAGCAGCCCGGCTCCCGCAGCCCCCCGCAGCAGGCAGAAAACGAGAAGAGCGGTAGGAAAAGAGCACTTCGTCGCGAATTTTAATTACCCGACTCGTCGCCTTACAGATAGGCGAGACTAAAAACGCCAGCCAATAAGCCCAGAAACGAGGAGGGAAAGGAGCCCCGCCCGGATTTCGTTCTCTCACCACCGAAGTGCAGCTACCCTCTCTTCTTTCCTTCCTTGGGGAAGAGGAATCGCCCGGCCCGCTCTTGGGGCTGCCTCATTCAGTCGCAGGATATGGGATCCCACGGCCCGGGAGCCAATGGGCTCCTCCTCTCCTCCCCCCACGCCGAGCCCCGCAGCTCCCGCCCGGCGCCTCCCGCCGCTCGCAAACACCGCGTGCTGAGGGTTCAGGGATGCGGGGTTCGGTTCCTCTTCCTTATTACCGGACAGGCTGTGCCCGCTGCGCGGTGTCTGGCAAAGGTATTCCGAGTGCTAAAAAGTTCCTCCTGTCCTACGGGTTCCATTGGGAGTCACGATGCAAAGTTTAGCCTGCTGCTGCTGCGGGACCGTGAGGCGCTGTGTAACTGCTGGCTGTTGGCTAGTTAGTTCGTAGGGCACAGAGCAAACGTTATTTCTCGCTTTTGCTGGAAACCTTCAGAGCAGGAAGGGTTTTAGCTTCCCCCCCACCTTTACCGCAACCGCTGGTGATTTATGTGCATCGTCCTAAGGAGGATGCCCTGCTCCAAACTCTTGGGTTTTAGGAGGCCAAAACGTTCCTTTTCACTGAAGTGCTACGGTTCGTCCCATAGCCGAGGTGTGAGTGCTTACCCCGAGGAAGCTGCGTGGGAGGAACGTGCCTTCTGTAAAGTCCTTTGCAAACCCTCTGTAAAGAGGAATAACTACCTTTAAAAAAAGCTTATTCAATATGAATTGAGAAGCTGCTCTGTATGTTTTAGGAGATAATCTGAGGTTCCTCAATGAGCATAAATACTGCACATAAGCTCACTGTGTCACTTCTGTCCTCTGATATGACCGTGACTGATTTGAATACCTGACCTCATCGCTGAGTTCGCAGAAATTTAACTATTGCATATCATGAGCATTAGCGTGTCTTTGTCAGCATACAGCCATAAATCTGACAACGTCTTTGTGAGGTGAGGAATTGTTTTCTTTTTACACACGGGAGAGACAACGGGAGACAGGAATACTGTTGTCAAGGGCACCCAACAAAAGCAGAAAGGATAAAAAAACAGAGCCTTTTTTTCCAGTCCTACGAAGGATGAGTTGCTTTGTAATTCAGGTTTTGTCTGGGGAAGCTTCAGGCCTGAGGAGCTTCCCACTTGACCTTCCCTTTCTCCTGCAGTATATCTCAGTGTGAGAGACACTTCATAGCACCCTTTGCAGATTTCATCTGATGGACTCTGCCCTAAGACAAAAGGAACTTTGTTGGAATGGATGGTTTGCCCTAGCAGGGAGGGTTTGTAGATGTTTGTGTAAATTTGGCGTGCTGTCTAAGCAGTGTTTGAATAACTGTGGAAGTAGCCTTAAAAACAAAACATCGTTCGTTTTTCTTACCAGAACGATAGTTGCTAATTGACCTCTAGTTCATAAACGTTATTTCATAGGTTTATCCCTCATTACTCCCTTTAAATGTCATCCTTCTTAAACATTCAGCGATGAAACGGTCCCTCTCCAAATGAGATATTCTCAATGTGAGATGTTTAAAAAGCTCGAAGTTAACTATTCCTTGGCTGGTGTTACCAGTTTTTCCTGTTTTCATTTTTGGCTGAATTTGGTAAATCAGAGGGAAAAATAAAATAGCAGCTGGATCCTTCCTTCCACAGTTAATAATAATAATTAAAAACAAACATGACTCACTTGTTCTTCAACCACGTATTACTACAAGCACCCCATTTTAACTTAGTATTTTTGATATGCATGAGGTCAGGTTGCCAAATGAACTCAGCTCAGATTTTTCCAAAGTCAGATGTTCCAAAGACATTTAAAAACCAAAGCCCAAACATTTCTGCATTATCAGTGCCTCAATAGCAGAGTTTTCAGAAAACACACACACTTCCACAATTGGGAAAGTTTACATTTAAGTTGTGTGTATAGGAAGGTATGATTCATAGTTGCAAACTTGGTAGAATGAGGTCCACAGCAAGCAAAGTCAGAGGTATTTAAATTAAAGAACAAACGGGAAAGCACCCATCTAATAAACACCATACATGGACTTTGGTTGCCATCAGTGAGTTTGTCTTAAAATTATGTCCACTTTTCTCTTGAAAATTGACATCTGCTCAAAGGATTAACACCCTTTTATTTGTGCCCACTTATTTCCCATCTTGGTTGAGCTGAATTTTCGGCAATTTAGAAGAGGTCTTTCTGACAGTGAAATGAGCAGACTTCAGCCTGCTTCTGGTCTGAAATTGCAGTGGGGGAGTGAGTCACTTCATATGTTTTATTTTCTAGTAATAATAACAAAAATGTGCTTACTTGCATTCTCTCCTGCTTGTTCCTGTTTTGTCACCTTACCCCATAAACAGACAGCTTGACCTCTCCCCTTTCTCCTATAATGTTATTAAGGGAGGTTTTTTTTTTTTAGAACATCACCCTTACGTAATTACAAATTAAATCTTTAACATCCCACCCTCAGCGTATCTTGTTCATATTGGCCTCATCCCTTAAAGAGATGCACAACAGGATGCGTATTTAAACTGCCAAAGTAGGGAACAGAGCTATTGAATGTTGGTCTAAAAGCCACTGATATTTTTCTCCAGAAAGTACCTACCTTGTTTGTTAATCACACACGTGCACTGCTGCCGGCTCCGGTCATCATGAGTATTCAGAGTGCAAAGGGCTTTACTGCTTTGCAGAAGCAGAATTTTAGACTGAACAGTTCCTTGTATGTATATCAGATCTAGTTGAGACTTCAGCCCCTATTTCAGCATATACAGTGAGTTGATAAGATTTAAAGGAGCCAAGATATTAATGGGCTTGTAGGAGGGAGATTTCTGCAGATCTGTGTTGTGTTGCTCTACTGTTACTGTCTCCTGCTGTTGGTTTGAACAATATACTTTCAGCTCTTTCCCAGTGAGCGAGGAAGGTGGGAAGAATTCCCTCCAACCATTCTTGTCCAGAAAATACGAATGAACACAGGAGCCTGCTTAGTGTTAAAAAAGTTTTAGAAGGTTGGGATCAGAGGCTGCCACTCAATGGTTCTGTGCAGGGTCGTTGTGAATACATGCCTCAGGTCCAGCTGCTGCCACCTTCGCTGTGTAGATCCGTTCCATGGGATGGATTAGTATGTCCAAAGTGTGGACACACAAAGCTGTGTGCCCTGCTATGTTATCTAGTGAAGTCCAGTGTACAATCTGGACCTAAGATTTCATGGCTGTGTGACTCTGAGTTTAGGCTGTAAGTATGAATAGCATGACACTTGTATTAAGATAGAATTAACTTGGTGAATGACCAGCTGTGGAGTTTGCAGTTTGAGGTAGCATTTATAGAACTTAAATGAAAAAGAATCAACTTCAACAACGTGGGAGAGCCTCAGCCGTCAGGCGTATATGGAGCAGCTCTCTATACTTGCAAAATAGTATCCAAGCATAGTCCAAACTCATCATCCATCTTCTGACCATACATGAATGAATTATGCTTTACATGCATCTGTGGAGCATGCCAGCAGCCAGCTGTCCCAGCACCTTTGCAAACTCAGATCCTGCGATACGCAACCTGTGGGCCTCTGCCTTAAAATGTTTGTTCCTCAAATGACAGTTTCCAACTGCAGATTTGAACATGATTTAAACTTAAGATTTCTTTAAATTCCATGTGTCGTAATATCTGGGTCAGGCACAGTAGTAGAGTTATTGATCTAACAAGGACTGGGGAGCTTCATTAATCGGTGTGCATGACTCTGTACGTGGAAATGGCTAAGTGTGTCATGGAATCATTGGATTGCATTGGTAGAACAAGGCAGTGCTTCTGCCCTGAGTAAAGAATTAGAAGCTATTTTCAGAATGAGAATACTGTGCCAGAGTCCTATTCTAAATCAGCAGTAGCAAAGTTGGATGGCCATTAGGTCTGGGAATTGCTAAATTTAGGAGTGGACTGATGTCAAAGATAGTAGTAGCTCAGGGAGTGCTGCTAAAAGCTTTGGTGTTCAAGTGCTTGCTGTAGTCTTTTGAGCTGCACATGGCAGGAAAGAGGAAGTAAGATTTTATTGATGGGGAGTTTCTACAGGAGTCAGAGATGAATGTTTCCTCTTTTATATGGAATGAGTAAGATCCATTGCAAAGGCTTCCCTGTCGTGTCTAAGTGCATGATGTAACACATTTCACAGTGTCATATATTCTAACTAAGGAGATCTTGGTAAGTGACTGTGACATGTTAACCGTAGAACCCCAACAGCATTTCTTCTCAATCTAATTTCCAGACTCAGGAAAGCTTCCAGCTGGTAGAGGGGAGGAGCTTGGAACTTCAATTTTAAAAGAGAAACTGTTTTTGACTTTCTTGTTAGGCACAGAGAACTGTTTTCTATCACCAGACTTAATGAAAGAGCACTCAGCAGGAGAAATTTCAAGAAGCCACTAGCCATTGCTTGTTCACCATCATCTCTTTCAACTTGAACAAAATCTTCATTTTCAGAGAAGTTTCCCTGTCAGGCAGATTGGCTCCAACACTTATAACTCTAATTACTGCCTAACGGGTTGGGAAGATCTTTGAAGTGAAGTGTGTGCTGCCATGTAAGGAGATCTTGCTGCTGATAGAAATGTCTGTAGAATAGCAAGAGGAGACACATTCCTAGCACAGATCCAAATATTTCTGAGAACTGGGAAAATTATTATGAACAGGAGGAAAAAATATCTTGTTGTTACAATACAGGGGCTTATAAATGTTCTGGAGGCATTCCGAACTCCTTGCATCCTCGCTCCTGAATCTGGAAGGTAGAGAAAAGCTGAAATAATCAGTCTCAACATTCACATGCTTTCTTACAAAATTTGCACTTAAAGAATTATCAAAGAAAGATAAGCAACCACTTCTGCTATTAGCTCCCATACCTGCTTGCTATTGGATACTAAGGTTATTTTAATACTCTTCAGAAATTCCAGGAATTCCTCAACTTGTTTTCTGTGCAGTTGCTATGCTGCCAGCAGGCTCCTGGAATGCAGCTGGCCACATGCACGTACTGATGCTGGGTTCGTTTTAGGCACACGGGGAGATTAGGATCACAGGTAGCTTCTGCCTTGCCCCCTGTCACAAGCAGTCTGCATCATCTGTTGCTTGCTATGCCTATCCAGGACTCTGGGAGAACTAAAGACACTCTCTTCCATCCCCGATCCATCTCAGAGCTTGTAGAGTGTATGCACATAACGGCTGCTTTGTGATGCCTTAGGGTTGCACGGATCTTGTCTGAAGAAGTGCTACAGATTGATTTTTACACAACTCTAGTTTTAGTAGCAATATGGGTTTATTAAAACTTCTACAGTAGATTACAGTGTTAGATTATGATTCTTAGTAGCTCTTCACCAGCACTTAGTCATTAATCTGTTTAACACAATGATGCAGTGGAGTTTACAGTGACTTAGTTTGAGGTTCAAGGGTGGCAAGGTTCACTCCTCCTGGGAGAGGAGGTTTCTGAACTCAGTTGCACACCTCTCAGGGGAACAACAATTAGCTGGAGGCAGAGTTGTTTTTAAATTCTCCAGACAAATCTGCCAAAGCACACCAATCTATCCCTGCATGTTCACATCAGTTCTAATGAAATTGCTTTTAAACTGATCTGAAGTTAACAGTACACAGCTCCTGTATGTCAGTAAGCTCAGAAAGGAGTTTTCATGCTGAGCACTTCACACTGTCATTTATGGTAGCACAAAGCATTTGCCATGCTGCCTAATCACAGTGATGATGACTTGCACCCACACTGGGGTGATCTAAATAATTGCCTGGTTTGCAGAACAGCAGCAGACAGCACCATGGCATATCACTGTGTAGTTGGTGATGCAACAAAGCAGGGATTTATTGGGTGCACTGCTCAGTAAATCACTGCTGACTTTACCTCCTGCACTTAACAATCTGCTCATTAACCGAGAATATAAAAACTGAGTTTGGAAGATTTGTGACACATTTACTTTTGAAAATTCACGTGTGTTTTTCATACAACAGGCTTCTTCTTTCCTCATATGAGCCTGCACAGGAATTCTGTTTTATATAGTATCACCTGTCTGTCAAGTGGATCCTCTGCAAACTCTCCAATGTTCCTGTGTGTATCAGGATCATTTGATACACTCTTGCTGGTCTTTCTCCATCAGCTCTAGATTGAAGGTGCTGATGTTTTATTTGCATTTCTAGTTACTGCAAACCTGTCTTCATATTCTGTTCCCTGGCCAATAGACATGTTAGATCAACTAGCATGGGCAGTCTTTTCCTGCATGGCAACTGACTTGAGTTAAAGCTGAATAATGTGAAAGTGAACATGCTTTTGTTGGTTAAAATGCATAGGCTCTGTTGGTCTGTGCTGATTCTCACTACTACTGCCAGGCCAGAATTACTGTGTGGGTAGAAGACACTGTGAGCTCATAACTCTCTAGCAGCCCTGCCTAGTGTGGCATGCTCTTATCACCATTGCATTTGTACTCAGCCTCAGTTCTTACCAGAAACACTGAAGTGACGGAGCACTTTCAGATTTCTCACATAGGCAAGACCTAGGACCTGTGATAAACCAAGCCTCCCATTCCTCCACAGGAAAAATGCAGAAGAATGGCAGTCCTGGATGAACCCATTTACCTATCTTTCCTGTTGTTTTATCTTGGATATTGGTCATTAACAGCTGTTTAGGAAAAATTAACAAACAAGATAAATACTGGGTAGCATCCAGCATTCTGCAGGCTGAGTTTGAGAGGCATGGTAGACCAGATAAGTACATGGCAGTTGCCAGGAGCTGATTCCCCATCACTGCTGGTTGGAGTGAGGTAGCTACAGCTGCTCTGATTCCTGCCTCTGCCCCAACTTAACTGCCATAGAGAAAGCATGACAGAAAAAGGATGTGCTTGCTTCTCGGCTATAGCGATTCACAGTTTACATACTGATGTACGTGTGCCAAGAAGAGATTGACTAATTCAGAATACATGTTCCAGCTGCTCCCGTAAACTCCATTTTAGATCTTCAGGATTTTCTTTCTATCTTTCATTCTTAATTTTCAGATATCTAGGACATAGTTTATTTCCCCCACATCCCACAGACTACGGATTCTTGAAGACTTTAACGATCAGGGTGCATTCAAGACACTTACCAAGATCTTTTGAGGTATCTTTCTGTCCAAGAGGTCTGTGGGCACAGAATTTGTCTGGCACAATGCTGTGTCCTATTCCAGAGAGAAGCAGATTTTGTTGGATGCATTTGCGTAGGGTTGCATCTCAGACTGAAATATAAACACATATAGGAACTGGTGATCTTCATCAAATCCATCACCTCCATTCCAAGTGTAACGTGCACTTCTCTGGTCTGCCCTTTTCCAAAATAAATTCAGAACTGCCTGTAAAATCAACTACTATTCTGTTCATTTTAATAACAGTACTAATTCCTCCTTTACCTAAATGGTGTTCCAAAGTCTTGCAGAACAAAGCCGTTGAGCAGTTCTGCTGGGGGATCACAACCACTGAGGCTCTCTTCCCCTAGCAGCAGGCCCTTCAGGATACAGTGGTGAACATGAATTCTCAGTATAAATGGCTCCCATTACAGTTCCTTGAAGCTACTTCTGTATTTTATTCTTTGGTTGTATCTATTTGAAAGTTTTGTGGTTTGTGACTGTCTTAAGTTTTGCTTTTGTTAAAACAGTCCTTTTCCAAGTGTCAGTTTACTGCTCTGTGAGAGACAGTTCACACAACTGTCAGCTTTTATCAGATTTCTCACCTAAAGAGGTCGATTGGTATTTGTATATCACTATATCTTGTCTGTAAAGGAATGGAAAAAGTATGTAGCATGTAGACAGTTTCCATCTTAGACATCAGCTTGACTATAAAAAAAAGCCTGTTGAATAGTTTTTGCAGAAGTCAGAAACCATTCCATTTCCAGCTCTCTCTTGCCTGCTCTGTTTCAAACATGTAAGGAAAAGCAACTGTGAAAGAAGTGGCTTCCAAGAAATGGGACTCTGTGCATCTCCCACAGCAGAAGGGCTCACCA
Source organism: Gallus gallus (assembly GCF_016699485.2). Classification (NCBI taxonomy): domain Eukaryota; kingdom Metazoa; phylum Chordata; class Aves; order Galliformes; family Phasianidae; genus Gallus; species Gallus gallus. The sequence continues at coordinate 16,024,627 of NC_052540.1, forward strand.
GATCTGGAGTGCTGTATTTCACAAGTCTTGTCTTGTAAATACTATCTGTGACTATATGTGCTTGTTCTTGGCTTGTGCAACCTCAGCTGGTTGTTATTTTGGCCTATAGCAATGACGAATCTGCAGCACCCACATTTCCTAAAGCTAGCTGACGTTTGTGTGCAGAGCTGCATCATTCAGTGTAGATGCGCAGCTGCAATGAGAGACAGCTCTTGCGTGACTTTCAGCCCTCTGTTCATACTATTCATTTCTGTAGGTGATTTAATTAATTTGCCTTTCTGTTAACAACAGTGTTCTGGTTCCTATAAATGTAGGTCAACTAATTAAGATATATAAAAATATTTCCCCGAGGTCATTTGTTTTGGGAACAACGAATGTGGGACACATTCTTACGTGCAAAGAGATCAGAGCATTTCAGAAGAAACAAGGTGTTATAAGTGGTGACCTCAGAGGTAAAATATATTTCTAACAAAAATGCAGTCCTCCTACTCAGAGTGGGTTCCTTAACAGCTTAAGCATTTGACTTCACCTTGTGGTGGAATAGAATCACCTACACAGGCAAATACAGTATCTTCAGTAAAGGTCACTCATTTTCAGATGAGAGCGTATGTGTCAAAGAAATCAGAAGGGGTTTCTGTATCAAATATCAAATACAAGGTTCGATTCTAACAAATGGTCTCACGTCCAGAACAATCTGTTGCTTCGCTTTAGGGGGTAAAGTGCTGCAACTGAGCAATACTCAAGTTTCACTTGAACTATTGCACAATCTCGTCTGAAAATACTTTTCAACTGGAAAAAGTACATTTAGCACTGTGAGAAATGAAAAAAACGAAACAAAACAAAACAAAAAAAACCTCTTGAAAGCTATTATGTATGTAGACTGGAAATTTCCTCTGTGGATCACTTTACATGCTATGATTTCTTTTGATTCCATTGCACAGACATCATTTTGATATTTTCAGATTAGATCAGTTAGAATTTCTAATAGCAACTTCTAGTTGAAAATGAATTATTATTTAATTATTATTTAATTATTAAATTATTAATTAATTACGCTAATTATTGCTGATTCTCTTTCCACTGTGACAGTGACATCTTTGACACGTATCACATGCAAATAGATACATTTGCAAAAAATATGATTTTGTTATATTTCATTCAAATTCAAATATAGAAACCTGACAGCAATTAAGACTGGCCATGGCACTGCGCCAAAATGTTCCGTACCACTCTGTATATTTTTGCAAGCCAGGACATTGTTTGCTCTCACTTCTCTTCTGTTTAGCTCTATCCTATGCTGCTGTTTGGTCTCAGAGTATGTATCTGTGGCACTGCATGCATTTCCATTCAATCCTTTCTGATACTTTCGAGCCCCCAGATATTTAAAAAGCTAATATTTTCAATTTAAGTAGATCTCTATAAACCAGATAGATTTATAATATGTTTATTTTATTTTCATTAATTCGGTAGATTCTACTGGACACTTTGCTCTTACATACACAGATTCTGGTATTCTGTTGCTTCAGCAGTAGAAAATATACAAAACGTTGAGGTGCTGGTGTCCAACTCAGACATGCATTAGCTTTTCATCTTCTTTCCATGCATTTTTGCAAGACAGATATGGAACACCTGTGCACAAGTGCCATTTCTCTTGGCTCTGCATCAGCCACGCAGACAGATTTTCTGCTGCACAGTAATTGTGGAGGGACAGTGAGGATTTGTATTTTTTTTGCACTGACAAACTCACTGCTGTAATTCTGTTTGATGGCTGCGATAACACTTCTGGGAAAAGACTCCTTGTGATGGCGAGTCTTTGCATAGAAATAAGATTTATGAATGAAAGTGAGCCAGTGATTTTGTTAGGAAAGAAACCCAGTTACGGAAACAGAAATCCTGAACCAGTTTTATGCTGCTATCCGAGTAGGGTGGACAAACAGTAACTGTATGAGCAAAAAGTCATTGAGGTTTCTCCAGAGCAGATATTAATAGATTGTGGTAGACTCCAGCTGCTATTTCTGCTTAGGGCTTCATCGTATTAGAGTGTTTTCTTTTAATGTAGCACATAGCAGAGCCACCACCTGACACTGCTCTTACCAGAATGACTGTGAGACAGAGCTGCCCAATGACCTGACAGACCCGGGGAGCCCGACGGGCTCATCAATTACTTTCCCTTTTGCTTTTCATGTTAATGAAGAATGAGGGGAGTTGCAAATATATGATGGGCTGATGTGTGTCCTCTGTGTGGTAAGGACCTTCTTAGCGCTATGCTCTTAGTTTCCATAAGCCAGCTCAACACCTACTGCCACAGTTCTATTCCGACAAGGCAGCGCAATGCAGGAGAAGCCTGTTAGGATTAGTTTATACTTGGTTAGCAACGTTGCTAGTTGCTATTTGCCCAGGCCAGAGCAATATAAATAGCTGCATTTGGTCTAAATGTCAGCACAGACTGATACAGAAATGCCCCACTGGAAGTGAGGGCTGCCAATTAATACCAGCATTTACCTCAGTTTCAAGGGTTCACTTATGACCTTGGCTAAAATCAATTGAGACTATGCAAACCTCAGACCTTCAAACTAAATGCCTTCACCATCCATGCGCAAATGACTTGTTCACTTGGAAAGCATTCTGGTGAGGAACAATTGTTCTGAAAGCTACCCATGAGCTTCAGCCAGCTCAGAGTTTGTTGGGTTTGGGCTGATGCACCTCGTTTTTGTGACTGTCTTTGAAATGAAGGAACAGTGGGATGTGGAAGGTGTAACCCCTCGCCCCACATACCCCAGTTGCTCCTGGTTTTCTCGACTTTGGGTCACTGAAGGGAGTGTTTGGGTCTTACCTGCAATGGCAAAGCTGAGTCCTGGGGCTGCTAGCTGCTTCCTGAGATTACCTTTGAGACAGCCAGCTGCAGTAAACCTGTGTGTCGCATGCAAGTTCTCATACTTACTGACCACACCATAACGAGTCCCTTAGAACAAAGAACGTAATTTCAAGTGTTCTATTCTGGCTCCATCTCCTGTTTTTCCGTTTCTCTCTGACGGGGAAGGCAAATGCAAAAGGAGATGGGATATATCATGCTGCATCTGCTGCCACCTCCAAGGCTCTGATGACTGAGGCACATGAGCTGTGTGTGTGGCAGCACTGCAGGCTGGAGAAGAGCCCTTGGAAGCTGGTAGAAGTCTGCATGAAACTTTGCTATGTAATTTGCACTGAAATGTAGGAAAAAAAAAAAGGAAGGAAGGAAACTGAAGGAACTGTAGTTTTTGGCAAACCTTTTGCTTTTCATCGATTTTGGAAAGAGCTACATTTTAAAGTATGGGCCTGTATCTCTGATCTGCCACTGATTGGCTTATATTCTTCATTTTTTTGTTACTCTATCTCATTCCTTCAGCTGTTCAATTTTCATTTAATTTCTGATTATTGACAAAGAGACCGAGGTAAAGCCATGTGCCTGCACTTTCTCATCAGTGAGAAAGACAATAGATTAGCTGCATTTGTCTTTAATTTTTTATCAACAGTTCAGTGTCCTGAATTACAGAATCACACAATTGCTGGGGTTGGAAGGGACTTCAAGAGATCATCAAGTCCAACCCCCCTGCTAAAGCAGGTACCCTACGGTAGGTTGCACAGATCGGTGTCCAGACAAGTCTTGAATATCTCCACGGAAGGATACTCCACAACCTCTCTGGGCAGCCTGTTCCTGTATGTCTAGAAACAGTGTGTGTTTACATTTGCTTTGTTCAAATATTGAAAAATGTAATAGAGGATTTACAATGCAGCTGGTTAGGAATTAATTCTAACCTGATCATATTTGTTGAGACCATACAATGAAAAAAGGGAGCTGAAGGAACTGTGTGTGACAATAGTCCTGTCAGCTGCTGCATCATGTTTTCCTTACACATGATACCCCTACAGCAGGTGCTTGCTGAGTTACCCTTGCTGTCCCATGACATCCTGGAAGAGACAGTGAACATTTCAGAAATCACTCCTCGTGGCTTGATGCAGGCCAGGAGATGTCACTACCAGTTTTTTAGGCTGCTCGATTATCCCAAGCACCATTTAACCACTTCTGCCACATGGCCCCTTGTACCACATGGCACTCTACTTCATCATTTAATAAGCCAGCATGCTCACACAGGTCAAAGTATCACATTTATAGCCCATGAATGCTTTCCCCCACAGCAGCAAAGCTCACTTATTTTGCTCTTTAATTTCCTGTTCTTACACAATGCTAGAGCAGTTCTTAGGTCTGTGGAAGTCCCATGCCTCAGTGCACAGCTGTACACTGATAACAGTTTGGTGACAGAGCAATTCCTGTCACTAAGTGCAACAACCTTTAATGTTTGAGATTGTGCTGCTGTGGGTATTATTTAGCTGTGAGTACTGGAGCTACACAAGGCTGTTCTCAGATGGATGCTGAGTGCTCCTCATGGCTGCTGTTGCACCAACCCTGTCCCTGTACAACTCTGCAGCACCCTCCCTCCCCAGGTTTTTAGCTTCTCCCATTAGCTTCCACTTTTAGCTTCTCCCATTGCCAGTCATTGCACTGGGACCACTCCTGGGTCCGGTCCTCTGTGGTACACAAACTGAGTTTGTCATTGCTTGTTTGAGTAGTAACAGTGCTGCTGCAGAAATACAGAATAATGCTTTCGGAATAATAGTGTAGGATAACATGATGTTATGGATGACTGGAACTCCTGGACCAACAGTCAATTTTCTCTCTTTTTTAATATGTATACAAACTATGCTTGGGTATGAGTGCAGTTGTAGAGGAAAAAAAAATAAAACAGAGCAATGAGAGCCACTGTGGCATCAGATCCAGCTGTTTGGCTGGGAAATATTGAAAAAATGATTACCTTTTACGTACAGAAGACTTGTAGTTTGGAGATATGAGCATTACAACAGAGCTCTTGGACTCCAAGCAGGAGCTGCTAAAGAATACAGCATGGTTTTCTCCACCTCAGTGTCACTGAAACTGGGATATAAAATGTCTGACAACACCTCAAGAAGGAGCGAAAGAATAAGTTAAATGAGTTTTTATCATACTTAAAACACTAAAACTTTCACTTAGTATAAATCTACTTATAGAATTAAGTTAGTAAAATCAAATCTTAGAAAATTATGTTAACTTTTATGAGAACCCCATTACTACTATGGCAGTATTGTAGGAGTCCCGCAGAGCTACCTCTAATCAAACATTAAGATGTGAGCTTTTATGATGTCCTGAGCAGACACTTCTTTCACCATACTACTAGGATTAGTAAAAATAATAATAATAATAATAATAAAAAAACAGATTGCTAACAGTTGGGAGTGAAAAGATGCTACTGTATGTTGAAATAGGAGTCAGAAAAAAATCATGGAGAGATGGGTAATAAAAGAGTCTAACAGCCTTTCTTTTGTTTACTGGGTTACTCTTGAGTTGTACTGCTGCGAGGAAGCATGTGATAGTTTGTTTATGACACAGTCACCAGGAAGCCTATGGGCCAGTAACTTATTTTTCAGGTATAATTGTCAGCTGAGCATTGGGTTGGGTTTGGAGTCAGTCCTTGTGCAATCTGTTCAGTAACAGAACAAATAACGTACAGAAATCTGCTTTGTTTGCAGGTAAATAAGCATCTTTCCACAGTAAGAATAACCTGAAGATTAGTTTAAAGCTTAGAAACACAAAGTTTTTCTGATGGTTTTGTTACACCTACTCCATTCCTTGAAAGAAAGAAAGAAAGAAAGAAAGAAAGAAAGAAAGAAAGAAAGAAAGAAAAAGAAAGAAAGAAAGAAAGAAAGAAAGAAAGAAAGAAAGAAAGAAAGAAAGAAAGAAAGAAAGAAAGAAAGAAAGAAAGAAAGAAAGAAAGAAAGAAAGAAAGAAAGAAAGAAAGAAAGAGAGAGAAAGAGAGAGAGAAAAAGACAAAGCAGTAGCTCTCAGGAAATGCACATTTGGAATGCTAAATAAAGCCCATGTTAGTTCTGTTTGACAGCCATCCTTTCACTCTGTGAAATGAAAGTTGTTGGCTCTAGAAACATGTTACGAGTTGTCCTTAGGATTTCTGCTCAGCCCTGTAAGTGATGCTGGAACAGCAGCAACCTGCTTGCCCCCTTTGCATCTGGACTGTGCAGTCAGCTGCAGTAGCTGTTAAAAGGAAAGGCACATTTAACCAGAACGGTTTTATTTGTTTTGGTCAGTTATAAAAGCAAGTGCTAATGTTTGTAAAATCGTTTTATGAGCAAATGGCCCTTAGGCCATTAACTATGCCTTTCTCAGAAAGATGCATTAGAGCGAAGAGTACTCTCGTGAAGAGTAATGTGGTACTTCAAGCATACCCCAAACACATTTTAAAGCCCCAAAGCATATGCAAATTCAGGGAAATATCTACAGAGCTTTTATATGAGTTAGAGACCAACAGACATCTCTTTATACTGGTGTCACAGAGTGCAATAATTTTACATAGTCACTAAGTGGTATCTTTTTGCCTCTATTACTAGATGTGACTTTACTGTTCATAAATATCAATATTTAAGATCAGAGTGGAAATTAAATAAATGAGAGCAGTTGTTCCCAGTGTGGGCAGGGTGCAGCCCTGACCCATTTCTCTGCCCTCTGCTAGGCACTCTATGGTTTTGTCTTGACTTAAAGCATTATGCCAAGATTGCTATGAAATCCTGCTTATAGTAACATTTGTACTCTATTTAACTGTTGTGTATCAGCTCTGACACCAGTTTCCTGCTTTTGCAATGTATTGAAGAAAGGGAGCCAATCGGCAATTTTATTTTATAAAAGAAAGCAAAACATACATGGGACATAGCCTTGGGAAACGTAACACACTCTTGGGAAACATAATCCTATTTTATTGGCTCTTATTATTGATTGTTCAGGTGTACAGATATAAAAATTGCAATAACAACAAAGGTGAAGTTTAAAGTGAACTGAAAACGTAATAGACCAAAAGATATTTAGGCTGTCTAAGCTTATCAACAAGATACAATATTACAGCACTCCATATTTCTTCTCTTTTAGCCACATAATCAATGAGCTGATAGAAACTGAACGCGTTTATGTGGAAGAACTTCAAAGCATAATAGAGGTAAGAAAATCTGTACATTCCTCTGATACTTAACCTCTAAATCATCACTGGTGTTGCACATCCTTTGTGGGCTGAGCACTCTCACCTTCCACTTTGTGTTCAGAGAACACAGGTTCTCTGTCAACAAGATTGCTCAGCCTCAGAGATGGAAAATAAAGGGATGTTTTGAACATCTTGCCTCAGGGTCAGAGGCCCTCTTACTCCAGCCCACAGAATTATGAAAGTTGCATCGTTTTCAAAGTTATGGTTGGAGAAATAGTTAGTAATGGGCCTTTTCACATCATCATCAGTAAGCTTCAGAAACAGCATCCTTGTTTACCGTGGCATCGGGAACTAAGTTTCTCTGTATGTATGCTTGGAACATGATTGAGATGAAAGTAGGCCATGTAGTGTCTCAACATTGGCTCAGTCCTGTGTGTATTTGTGTGGGATTTGAAGGACTGACTAGTATCTTTTTGCAACTATGTTGTTTCTTCATCCAATTGGATTTGTGGAGCTGACAGTTCTGGTAATTGATGTATTACTCTGACTTTAAAATCTACACTCGGAATGTTCTTTTCTCAAAAATGTGTATGCAAGAAATACAACTGAGCTTCTATGAGAAACAACCAAATAATCATGTAAAATACCACAGTCCAACAAATAAATCCAAACTAACCTTTTTGCAATGAAGCAGTGTAGCAGAGAGACAAGTGTCTATCAAACTTAGGCAGTTTCCATCCCTTTTGACTAGTAGGAACATTATTTAATCTTTTTTCTTGATCCCATAATCTGTCCACTTGTGGTTAAGAATGTGTTTGCACAGCTATCAGGCATAATAGCTCTGGAGAAAATGAGAAGAAAGTCATCAAGCAACAGAGAAACTGGCACAGGGAGAAGCTGTTGTATGCTCCGCTGAGAAAAAAAGCACACAGGCTTTGGGGCTTTTTAGTGACTCAGATACAATATTTCTTCCCTGGTAAAAATAACCTGGTTTTATTTTTCACTCTCCTCTGCAGGGATATGCGTCAGAAATGGACAATCCAAGTTTATTACATCTGATTCCATCAGTGCTCCAGAACAAAAAGGATATTCTATTTGGGAACCTCCCAGAAATCTATGAATTCCACAACAGGTACGTGTGAATTGCTGGTTGTCCTGAGCCCTTGCTGCTGGAGATGCTTCTACTGCCTTTTTACAGGGTGCTTTGTCACACTCATATGTACACAGGCAGGAAAAGTCGTCCTCACTTTGCCTCTGTATGTGTGCTATAAAACCCATGTGTGGAGAATACCCCGGAGCTCATCAATTTCATCTATCTGTGAAAGACTATACCCTTTTGTTCATTCACTAGTGATTTCCCTTGGCATTAATAATTTTGAATGTCTCTAGTGACAAATATTTTTTTACCTCCCTTGGTAGTCTGATAAATGTCACAGGACTAGATCCTGATGTTCTGTCTCTGGAAAAAATTTGTGCAAGGAATTTTTCTTAGCTAATCATTGTATATTTCTATTACCACATCAACAGAAGACATGATACTTTTGATAGCACTTTTCTTAAGGAATTTGATCATTCACATGATCATAAACCTTTCCAGAAGCCTTATCCACTCTGTGGATGTGCATCAGCAAACTGTACACCTGATCTGTTGCCCATGACTACAGAATACTGACTATGGATAAGATTAAGCTCTTTATGATCCCCTTCCAAAACACAAAACTCAGGGTGTCTTCTGTTAATTTCCTGCTTTTCTCAGCCTTGATTTAGTAAAACTGTCTGTAGCCAAAGTGAAAATTTAAGAATTCTTTTAAATAATGATTGCTTGTAAGATGAAACAAACAGTTAAACCTTTCACGAGTTTAATTATATCAGAGTAACTTACACATAGTAGAAAAATTCTTTTCCAGTCATTTCATTTTGACTGTGTAATTCCCCTCCCTTTGCAAACCTGGTCTTTCTTTTCCTAAAAGCTTAGTGCATTGACTTCTAGTGACTGCAAAAATGGAATACAGCCCATATTTTCACTGCTTGCTGATTAAACAACTGCATCTGACAGAGCCTTTTTGTCTTTTCTAGCTGTTCTGAAATATGCTCGTAACCAAATGGGAAGTCGGTGTTTGGGCCACATATTGGAAATAAATCTCAACAGCTAGAATAACCAGATGTATCAGATGCTTGTGAGCAGATGAAAATATGATATTTGTGTTTCAGGCAATCAGCTGTGAACCAGTTTTCTTAAATATATATAATATCTTTCTTTGTGTGTCAGAATTGTTATGTTCCACATTGAATCTTTTTACTACAGGAACATAGACCTTAATCTGGATTTATATGGAAGCTAGCATGTGTAAACAGAATGTTCCATTATTGTTTGCTTTTCTTTCTTTTTCACAGGATTTTCCTTAAAGAGTTAGAAAATTGCATTGAAAATCCTGAGCTCCTTGCCCGATGCTTTTTGAAAAGGGTAAGCAAATCCTTGTCCAAGTTTGTGTGAATGTCCATGTTCTTATCCTACAATACTTACAGTTTAACTTCTATCCTTTCTCTCTGCTTATGTGAATGAGGGAAACTCATATAAGCAGATATTCTCAGTGTGTATTTGGAAATCTGAGCCTGCTTACTGGCAGGAAGAGATCAGTTAGCAGTGTTTTACAAATGTATTTTAAGCTCTGATTTAAAAGAAAAAAAATATCAAAATGTCAACTTTCATATCAGATTAAGATATGATGCTGTAAATAAGCAGGAAATGGTATAACAGCATACTGCTCTGAGTGCAGAGAGCTCGTCCTATCTCGTGTCTTCTGTCTCTTTTCTCTACACCATTCAGGAGACTTACTTGCCTGGAATTGATTCAGTAGAGTCTACCATCTTCCTATGTGGTGGAACTTTACCAGCTCCATAACTCCAAGGCCAATTCTTTGACTTGTTCACATTATTTAAAAACCAAGAGAGATTCTCCCCACTTGGATGAAGTGGTGGGAGTTAGATGTTTATTGAAAGTAGTGTGAGATCAATGTATGAGAAAACGCAAAGCCTTACTTTAAGATTTGAGTGGTGGTTTTGGTCAGACACATGTATCTTTGCTTCCTGTGGATTTCAGCACCTAAGTTCTGCAGCTCCATCTCTGAGAGCTCTCAGCCACGCTCCCATTAGGGTGGTTGTTAGCTCTATTTCCTGAGACCCAACAAAAGGTGCTTGTTTGTTTAGCACTCCTTCAGAGGTCCCACTAATGAGAAAAACCTGATTTGGTGAGTTGCTGCTGGTTTCCTGTTTAACTTTTACTGACAAGGAGCTGTGTGAAATACAGATGTATTCGGATGAAACCTACATGCCGCCGTTCTCAGAGGTGTTGAGCACTGCCACAACTTTAAGATTGCAATGAGAAATGTGAATTTTTCCGAAGAACAGGCTTTACAAACAAGGGTTACAAATAAGTCATGCTGAAGGGCATCTTACCAGTGTACGTGTGATTATAGTCAGCTGAACTCTCCTCTGTTTAGCTGCCAGTATTTAGCGCTTGAGTAAATGGCATTACTAAGGAATATGTTGTTAACCTAAGATTCAGATGCTGAGCAGGAAAATATTGTGGTGAAATCATTATGCAAAAGAGGATAAACGGTCATTGAAGAATGCAGGCCACTGAAATCCAGGAAGCACTGACTAGTTTATACATTGTAAATATCCCTTGGAAGTAGTACCTTGGAAGGTAGAGGGAAATTCATAATACAAAATTCATCCTATTATTCTGCAGAAAGATCGAATTCCGTGTTCCTCTGTCTCTCTCTGTCAAAACAGCTGCTGAGCCAATTCTCATTGTTCTACCAATATAAAATAAGCTGCAATAAAGCTTTGGCTCATGTGTCAAGTGAAAGAAAATGAGTTCTTTTGTCACCTTTGCTTATCAGCTTCCGTGGACGAGTCAAAAAACACCAAGCGTATCTAAAAAGAAATTAGATCAAGTATTAGTTAAATCATGTATGAGCTTTCTCACTATTTCAAATTTCGCGCTAAGAAAGCAAACACCTCTCTCTGGAAATGTCTCTGCTCACACAGTAGCACCTTTGATTCAAGGACTTTCCCTCATGTACTGTTTTTAGACGAAGCCACATAAACTCCAGAAAGTTGTTGTTTCTGTTGGACTGCCTTAGGAGGCACAAACAAAAGCCCGGTTGTGTGTTTGTGTTCCCCATGATTTGGCAGCTTGTTGCATCTTCCCACTGAGCAGAGGCTTCTGGCTTGCCCTGTGAGTTATGACTGTGTTTGCTGTGGCACGGGAGAAACTGAAACAGATGCTCTTCAAGGAGATGTATAATTCTGGGAGAAAACTCACTTTGTTGCAGATTCATTTCTGTTTCCCCATCTTTGTACTGGTGTTATCTTCCTGCCACAGCACTGTGGCGGGCCTATGATTTGAATTAGACTGATTTTTAGATTCATACTTTCTGAAGAATATTACCCTGTCTGATCACACGTCACCTTCCAGAGCTGCTTGAAAGTGTTCCAGGAGCTGCAGTGGGGTGCCTTTGTGCCTGGCTGAGTCCCTCCATCCCCTGCCTGTCATTCCCCTGCCATGTCCACCCATACCCTCCCACCTCCACCAGTGCCACCTGGACAGCCATCACCACAGAAATGAACCCTTTTTCTCAGGTGATGGGAGGAGCAGCACATGGAGTTCCCGCATACTTCTCCTCTCAGGCTTCTCTTCTGGAACACAGCAGCAAAATCAGGTGCAAGATGAGCCAGAAACTACACCCGTATCTCCCCTTGCACCTTGCCTGTCCTTGTTAGGATATGATCATCAAGTGAATCAAACTGCAAGTAAACTAGATCAACTTTGTGCACGTGGTGGCTTCACTATCACCATGACACCTGGCCTTGCTTAAAGTTCTTTGAGGCGAGGATGCAGCAGATGCTGAAAGGTCAGATGTGTACAGAAGTGCCTATTCAAGCTGGTATAGCGCTACATCTTCTAGCACCATATCAGCAAGAAGAGGAACACTAGGTTGATCTTCCAAATATGGGGTTGGAAAGAAGGAAAGCTTACCAAACCAAAGCAAGAATTCTCAAGAAGAAACAAAAGATGTGTCAGTCACTCTGCTTATAAAACAAATGCTAAGTGGGGTGCCCAGCAGAAGTGATCTGATGTGGATTACCAGTTACTTATTCATATTGAAACATTAGAAAACCAAAATAATTTGTCAGGAACTAACATTTGGATATTTAGGCAGCTGACCAGAAATCTTGCAGTTGGATTTGCAGGGTTATATTCTGATCTCAAGGAAAATATAAAATCAGAAGCCAAAAAAGATCACTGAACACAAAAAAAGATCACTGAAACTGAAAAAAACACACTGAAACTGTGTGCCACAGATAAACATTGTGAGTGAAAGCCTGCAAAGCTCTCAGCATGCAAAGCACTGTGGGAAGAAAAGTCATAACAGAAAAGACGAGCATGGTGTGAAAATACCAAGGGGAAGTCAGAAGCTCTGAATATTGAAACTTAAATGTGTTAAATGTTTAAGACCGGGGTTTGAATAATTAGATAATTAATTATGTCTTGCAGTTTTAAAGTCTGAGCCTAATAATGTTATCAGGAACGTTCTATTCCTTACACTATTGTAAAAATTAAAGCTGGATCTGCCTGAGCTGGTGTCACTGATACACGCAGTGGTAAATTGTGTTGACATAGGACAGTTCCACTGTGGCAAGTTACTCGTGAATTATTTGTCATTTTATCTTTTCTTTATATTAAACAAATACTCATCTTTTGCCCCCCCTTCTGAGTATCACTGTTTCTGTTCTTGCCCAGTCCAATTATATTTCTGTGGGCCAGGAACAAATTGTAATGCTTGATTACACTTTCTGATTATTTGACTGTTCTGAATTTTACCCCCTGCTAACTTCCCTCCAAGGCAACGCGTGCAAACAATCCTATTTAGGTGAATAAAACTCTATGCTTCTTTTGAAGCAACAATCATGTTATGTGTCCTTCAGTCTACTGTCTTCTTGATTTGTGCAAAAAGTGAGAAAACATTTTCTGGTTTATGTAACTTCACAACATTAAAGTTCAGGTTTGGTAGCTTCAGTATATTTTTACATACAGACTTATGACCATGAATTAATTACTTCTGTGTGTTAGGATGGAAGGTAAGAAAAAGCCTGACTCATGGCAGATGCTCTATGGATTATTTATTACCTTAAGCTTTCCTTTTCTTGCAGAAAGAGGACCTTCAAATATATGAAAAATACTGTCAGAACAAGCCAAGGTCTGAAGCTCTCTGGAGACAGTGTGGAGACAGCATCTTTTTTCAGGTGGAATTACACTGCAGACTAGCAGTGGGAGACCATCAGAACTTGTTTTCCTCCTTCCTCTGCTTTAGAAAATTTACAGAAAAATGCAGACTTTTCTTGCATGCTTCTTATACCGATGGCAGGTGCTCAGTATGTGTCAATGTGCTCTCTATAGGAGATTAGATAGATAGAATAGTTCCTGGAGAGAATCCTAGTTCTTCAGTCTACATCCAAGCCAAACAATTTCTGGCCTCTTTGCAAACCCCAGATGATTACATTCTCATGAGCAGGGCATGCCAAATTTCAACACTAAGTTGAACCTTTGATTAGCTCTGTTTTGATATATTTTCATTGTGGCGTAAGTAACCTGGAAAATCCTATGCAGATAGAGCAAATTTCTCTCACAATTCACAGACACACCACCTTCAGATTACAAATGATAATAATCTTGGTGTCTTGCCTGTGTTTCAAGAATCAATATTTTTCCTCTTTGTTGTCTCTTGCAGGAATGTCAGCGTAAATTGGATCATAAGCTCTCACTAGATGCGTATCTTTTAAAGCCAGTCCAGAGAATCACCAAGTACCAGCTACTATTGAAGGTAACTGTTCCACGATGATGCAAAGGATTCCAATGCATAGCTTGTTTTACTTATAGAATTGCTTATCTGTATTATTTTCTGGAGGACTGACTGGAAATCATCTCTCACTTCATCAACAAATACTTTGTAATGCTAGGTTGTAAAATAGCAACAGAGTCAAAAAAATGACTTCTATCTCAGGATAAGTACTGCTGGGGGAAAAAAAATAGAGTGTTTTATGTAGCAAATATTTTATTGATTTATTTATCTTTTATTAGAAATTGAAATTGGTTTTATTTGCTCAGTGTGGCTTTACAGTTTAAAAACAGGAATTGATACTCTCAATCCTGTCTCTGACATCTGTCCTCATTTAACAGAACTCTTTTAGCTCTCTGAACCTACTTAACCATAGTTGTGACTCAAACCTTTCAGAAGGAGCCACTCCTACATTCAAAGCCCCAACTAAGAATAAATTGTCTGTAATTTTTCCACAGGATGAGTATAGGAGCCTCCCTTTTGATTTGGTTAGAAATATGAGTGGTCTGTGCTTGAAGTTCTGGTGTGAACTGAGCAACAGGAAATCAGTGCTCTCAAACCAACGAAAGTTTTTGATGATGGTGGCTTTAATTTCTGTCTTATCTTTTCAGTTCTGACACATAATCAGTATTTACTGATTTGCCTTACAAGAAGGTAGTGAAGTTAAAGTACACGCTGTTCTGAGGCATCCGGACTTAAAGCAGCGTTCTGTACTGCTATGAAATTTAGTGTGAAATTTGCAATGAAGATTTTAGTCTCCAGTCTTATTAGCTAATGGCTGTCATGGCACTGGTGAAATTAGGCCAATTTAAGCTACGTGAGGATCTGGCTGGTCATTTGCTTCTGCAGTACTTTGTGACCTCTTACTGGATAACTATAGAATCCAAAAATTGAAGGAGGTTGTTAAAAAGGTTGCAACTTCACTGAATCCAGTACAATGGTATCAACTTAATCCAGAAATAAATTTGGTTCAATCTCTTGAAACTGTTCTGGGGGAAAGAAGAAAATTGTCAAGGTGTTCAGAAGAGCAAGAGTAAGCTAGATTACATTTTTAATTTGAAAAGTGTCTGTAAATATAACAAGATCAAGGAGCAAAATTCTCAAGCAAACTGGTTGCAGCCATTGGCAGCTATTGGGATTGAGGCTGGTCAGACCAGTTTTTTACTTAGCAACACATTGGCAAGGACATTTATTTTGTCAGCGATTATGAGATATATGAAGATGGTGCACTAAGTCACTGGTAGCAGGAGCTTTTACGGCTGTAGGAAAATAGGAGTCTGAAGAATTGGTCACAAAGAAGTGCCTTAGCGGTGTGTCTTGATGCTCTATGATCAGACTAGTCTTAAATTCTGGGTCACAGTTATGAAACCAGAAGGCTGCAAGTCAGTATAGCTAATGTTAAAAAGCACTAGTCCCACTATACAGAGAGCAGGGATCCTTACTGGTCCTAGAAACTGTGCAACAAGTAACATAAGAATGCATCATGCTTTTAGCCTGTAAGGCCTGGTTACCTCAGTATTTGAGGACAGAATCCTGCCATTTGGGATCTTCCAACTGCTTTGAGATTCATGTCTATTCACAACTGTATGAACCATATGTGTATTTGTATCTATTGAGCATTTTTTCCCCTAAATGCTTTTATCAAGGACACTGAGTCTGATTCTGATCTCAAGTGGATATTCATTGCCAAGAACTACTTTCTACAAAATAAAGTAAAAAAAAAAAACCCAAACACAACAACACATATTTGTGCATCTGAGAGAGATTCTAGGCTCCTCTGTAGGCAGAAGTGCAACAGGCAAGGCAGCCTCTTCTATCTTTTAAATCAGAAGATTTTTGTATCTTTCATAAATTGCATAGGCTGTAACTGTTGGTTCCAGGAAAATAATTAGAACTAGAAGTTTTCAAGCAAGTAATACATATAGAAATAAGCTTGTTAAGAGCTCTACTGGGCTAAGTCAGTTGTTGGCCTTAAATATTTGGGGCTCTAAATAAGATCTCTCTGTGTGAAGTAATCACAGAAATTGATCCCTTAAAAGGTTTGATTTGTTAGTTTCTTTGCTTTGGGCACGTGCTTCTATTGTCAAGGATTTTGTGTCTTGTTTTTAATGCAGAGGTGGGAAGATGGAATGACTTCTCTTATTTCAAGCAGAAATTAATGTTTAATGATTTTTTTGCTAGGTACCAACATTGTTCTTCAAAGTGACTGTCCCTTAAAAAAGGTTTTCACATTTGCAAATGCAGATCTGTAATTTGTAGTGGACAAGTAGAGAATAAGAGATGGGAAGGATTTGTAGTAATTTGTCTTACTTCCTCCCCAAAAAATTAACATCTGAAAAACTTGTTTTATAAATCAAAAAATCTTCACTTAATGTAGAGAAGAAAGATTTGTGAGATAATCTGACCATAGTCTAAACATCTATCCAGGCACTGACTTTTTTTTCCATGCAGAATTTCTTTATCCATCAGATAAGAGCTTATTAAGACCTCTTGACCAGAACTTCAAGCCTTACAAATTCAGACTATAAATTAATCAATATTTTCAGTAGTGAAGATACAAACTGGAACAAACTCCCCAGGAAAATGGTGAATTCTGTAATACCAGAAATCATTATACTAAGATTGAGTTTCTTTTCTAGCAGGTATGGAATAATAATAAAAAAAATTGATTAGTTTTGTGGTATGTGAAAGATGATTATAATTGTGTAAAAATGGTCCTATCTCAGATAAACCCAGAAAACTTGAACATGTGAAGAAGTTCAAAGTGTTCATCTTCAGTGACAATCCTGGTGGATGACCTGTTTTTATTTTATCCTATATTTCTGCTACTTTGTCAATGCAGCACACATTTCAGAGAAGACTGTGTTATGGTGGCTTCTGATATAAGAGATTTTCAAGTAGTTTTCTCATCATTGTTTCATCAGGAAATGCTGAAATGTAGCAAGAATTCAGAAGGTACTGCTGAACTGGAAGAGGCCTTGGCCACAGTGCTTGATATCATCAAATCCGTAAATGACTCCATGCACCAGATAGCAATCACAGGATATGAGGTATTATTTGTTGTTGCTCTTACTGTTGTCTTGACTCATACAATGTTCTTTACCATCATGCTGTGCCCATGGCTGGTACACTTTGCAGGAGCCTTTGTCACATTCTTGAAGGATGCTTTTCAGTGATATGTTGTGGTTATCAAGAAGATATGCCAACATACCTGTCGCGGGGTGGGTGATGAATATGGGAAGGAAATGGGACAAGTACAATCCTTATCCATAATCACAGACAAAACTCATTTGTAAGTGAGATGCAGCAAAAATGAGTGATGTAACTTAAGAAATTTTCTGAAACTGTCTGTGACCCCAATGCAATTCAAGCATTTCCAAATCTTTTGCTCTTAGGGAAGAATATTTGGATTCCCTTTAAATTGGGTAATAGAATCCAACCCAGTGACTGGCAAACTTATTATCTGAGGTGTGAAATAACAGCTACAGTACAAATAAGGTCATGAATATATAGATAGATAGATACTGAAGCTCCACTGAAGTCATATGACTTACAAGATCTAGTACAGAACATGAACCCTTGAGTGAGAAGTGGAAGTGACTGATGTATAAAGGAGAAGCATATCTGGTGAAATGAGGCTTGAGGGTGATGTAATTGCCTATGTTGAAATAGCTACTGGGTGAAAAAGTAAAGGAAAAAGTGTAAGATTCAGAGAATTATTATATCAGAGTAATAATCTGAACACCAGAAAAACAGTTTTCTGCGCAGAACGTGACTTCCAGAAAAAGGGCTGGGGTCTGTACTGTGTCTGAGTGGAAAGAGTTAACCTTATTTTGCAGGATGGAAATACTTCAGAAGTTTTCATTTCTATATTTATCTCTTTTTTATCAAGTGCATCTCCAACTGATAGCTGAGGAAACTATGCCAGTTGTGCCAGCATTATTTTACAAATGAATTTAAATGCAGGCTTAGCTATGTATCATAGACCCACAATTTCTTCTCCTCATTCCACCTGTCCCTGGTGCTCAGCTATGATGGCCAAATAAGCACCTCCCATTGCTCACAAAGCCACACCCCCTTTTGTGGACTTTTTCTCATGCAGACATGGTAGAAATACTTGCCAGAAACACCTTCAGAGACAGATATTATGCCAGTGGAAAGGCAGGTTTTGTGGCAGCTGATGAATGCTCTTAATTGCATAGGCAGTTCTGTTTCATGGAGCTGTGTATGTACAGGCTTGAGGAGTTGAACTCGTGTTTAACGTTGGTGTTTGTTTGTTTGTTTGTTTTTAATGTTTTTATTTTGTTTGTTTTTAGCCAAACCACAAAAAAGCAGAGTAAAGGATTTGGATAGTAGAACTTTCTGAGATGTTTCCTATGATCATTCTAACTTTTATATACAATGTGGCCTGGATAGTTTGTCCATTGGCTATGCAGTACATTAGCCATTCATACATATCTGTCCCATAAGCATGAGATCCAATGTATTGTTCTAAGAGCAAATAACTGTATCTGAGATAAGAATAAAATCATTCACCTTAAACAAACTTTAGGACAAAATATCACAGTCCACCAGCACAAGTTATCAGAAATAGTGTGTTTCTGTATTTCTGCCCACAATGAAGACACAGGCCAAGGGTTTTAGGCTGATATTCGAAATCTTCTGTAGAAATGCTGCAAACTGCCATTTCCATTCATCTAATGGATGAGAGTCATAATAACATCCCTATATGGAGTAGAACAGTACCTAAACATACCCTTATTTTGCAGTTAGATCTAAGGTAGATTAGTGAGTGAGAAGGAGACCAATTTGCAATCTGTGCTTTAAGAAATCATTCCCACTCAGAGCTATCATCTGCCCTCATAATCAATAGAACATACCAACGTTGAAAATACGTCCTTTGATAATGAACTGAGCTTATTCTCTAAAATTATTATGCAAAGTACTGCCAGTTAAACTTGCCACTAGCATAATTATGCTCATCATTATTCATTGAAGCACATTACTATGTGGATGTTGCCACGTCCTCCATATCCACGTTACTACACTCTTTAGCAGAGTAATACACTCTGAGTGCAGCTCACAGTGCCAGCCAGTTTGGCTCTGGATATGTGCCATATCCACGTATTGCTACACTCTTTAGTACTGAACCAAGCTGTGAATGTTTTGTGGGTGACATCTGAGCCAAATGTAATTTATATCCATTGAAGTATTTGCCCATCAGTGGTCCTCAGGCAAGATCTTTAACTCAGAAAGGTCTGTTTCCTGTTTAGTTTCATTCTCCCTCAAATACTTTTATGGATCTCTGGTGCATTTGCTCTCTCTTTGCCCAAGGCTGTACTGCACTGTGTAGTTTACAGATGGTGAGCTGAGAAACTATTGACAAAATGCTGTTTTGCAATGGGAGAGAATTACGCACCTCCATACCTCTAGGCACCAGTCTGTGCCTTCAGACATCTAAGTGTCTTTCAAGATCCTGCTCAGGGATGAATACATAAGAAGATCATACCAGAGAAGAAACTGAACAGAGAATCTTTTAGAGCCAAAGCATTTGCTTGTATACGTGGACACTAGCTGTTCATACTGCCTTTGAGTCATTAGCGTTGAAACCCAATTCTTGTCAGAAAAGCTTGCTGCTTGTGTGGTCATCAGAGGGACAGCTACTGGATCTGATCTAAATATGGTACTGACACTAACTGTGAATTGGGAGGCAAAGTGGGAATTATGGACATGGAAAGCAATGTGTTAAATATAATAGGAAGAAACCACACAGGTTTAGCACGATATGAGTAGGTGGCCTTGCAGATGTAACATGTCTGCCCTCCGACAGAAGGGATGCCTGGGCACGTGCCTCTGCCTAGATAAGGGCTCTGTGCCTGCAATTAACCTAGTTTGGACATAATGTATGCTCTCTCTTTTCCTTGCCTGCTAGGGGGACGTAAGTGAACTTGGTAAGCTGTTGATGCAAGGTTCCTTCAACGTGTGGACTGACCACAAGAAGGGTCACAACAAGGTGAAGGACTTGGCAAGATTCAAGCCGATGCAGAGACACCTCTTCCTCTACACAAAGATGCTGCTTTTTTGCAAGAAACGAGAGGAAAACACAGATGGTCATGAGAAGACAGCTTCATACAGCTTTAAAAATTCATTAAAGGTAAAAAAAAGTGGTAATGGGAAAGGGGGGAAGAAAAAATCTTTTGTTCTAACAATACAGGAGGTTTCCACATGAAGATCTGGACTTATCTTGCAACACTGAGTAAATGGAAGCTCCCATTTCAGTTTTGATTTGGAGACAGACCCAGTCATACGTCCTGTGACTCCAGATGTGAACCTTAGTTTTGCAACTCAATGCAGTCTTTAAAAATGCATCTTGGGGGAGACTGTATTTAAAGACTCTCTACATTTTCCCAAGTCCAGCTTCTGATTTTCTGTTTTGAAACAGATGAGCACAGTGGGCATCACAGAAAATGTAAAAGGAGACAACAAGAAGTTTGAGATCTGGTATAATGGCAGAGAAGAAGTCTATATCATTCAGGTAACAACAATCCTTTATTTCTGAGGACTATACTTCCTTTGAATTGAATTATTTTTAACGAAGTTTTCAGTTTCATGAATTTCACTGTCCTGTAGTCACAAAACAATAACGACTGAAATCTTCATTGTTGTGTTGGCACTAAAATTACCAATATATATTTGTATATTTTGTATATACCAATATATCATGTGACTTTGGACAGAAAAGAAAGCAAAGTAATGGAAAATTACTTGGAAGACTGGACAGAAAGGCAAGGACCAGACCTTACATTCACGGTAACCTTTCTGTCTTGAAGAGTGTCCTTTCTTTTGATCTGAAAATCTAGCCACAGAGTTTCATTCTTACGTGAAACTGAGGGCAAATATAAGTTAGGATATCCGAGGGGTTGGTAGCATGCTTTGATCTACTTTGCCTTTTCTTCTTGTGTCCTCAGGCATCTTCTGTTGAACTGAAAAACACTTGGATTTCCGAGATACGCAAAGTTCTAACAGGACAACTGGAAGCATGTAGAGGTAAGACACAGTGTGATCTGATGATGTTGCCTTCTTTCTGTAGCTGTGTATGACAACATAGAACTGGGATGGGTTACAATGTCACTCATTACTAGCAATGAAAGCAGCAAGAACTGAGCTTCTATGCAAGAATGAGTTGGATTGCAGGGATTTAAACCCTTGTACATGAATAATTATTCCATTCACAATTAGTCTGAGG
This sequence comes from Gallus gallus, assembly GCF_016699485.2. NCBI lineage: Eukaryota > Metazoa > Chordata > Aves > Galliformes > Phasianidae > Gallus > Gallus gallus. The sequence continues at coordinate 16,045,833 of NC_052540.1, forward strand.
AACGTGATTTTCCTCTGTTCTCCCTTTCAAGCATAGTGCTAGAGACATTCATTTTTATCAGCACATGAGGAGATGGGGGCCCAGTCTTCACTCTGTGCCTTCTTATAAGATTGACAAAAGATCCTTCCACACAGATGAGTGCACACAGCAACTGCTTTTCTCTGTCTCAAACTTTATTTTACTTTGTGGTTTGGGGTTGATTCTTGTTTGTTTGTTTGTTTTGGTGGGTAGGCAGTTTTAAATCTGGTCACGTTCCTTATGTTTTGACATTTGTAGATGTGACTGTCAGTCACCTCTTCCATCTTCTCATCATAGTGACCTTCCTCTAAAATGTGATTAATGACATTTCCCTCTCTCACTGAGATGTCACTGTGAAGCTGTTTGGTGACATGCTCAACACATGAATGGCTGAGGCTTTGCAAGTACCTAAAACAATGACAGACTTTCTATTGAGACTAAGACAGCCAAAATTCAGTTGGGTTATTCCGGGTAGTAAGAGAACATAGTGATGAAAACTACCTGAGATACTATTCTTCTTATGAACAATAATGTACTTTGTCCTAAAAGCCATTTTACGTGTTCTCTTAGGGCAAAAAAGCATGGCTGTGTTCATTACAGACTTTTCTTGTGCCCTAGCATTGTTTCTTGCTTTGTCCTGTCATTTTCTGCTTCTGTCATACAGTCTTTAAAGCAATGCCAGCAAAGCCTCTCCTCCCACATCCTTAAGATTCCTAAGCAGATTTTGTCCTAGGTGGAAACCTGTGCATTGAGAGGTCACCTTTATCTTAATTGTCTGTTTCACAAAGACGAGTTCTTGCAGTCTTCTTAAGTGGAGGGAAACAACTATGCACATGAGCTTCAGCACCGTAATGGAAGCCATAACGATATATGTACACATAAATAAACACTTTGTACTCAGATCTTTTGTTTCTATTCTTGTAGTCATCCTTTCTCTTTTTCATTCTGAATTTCATTGCAGTCAGTTCAGCAGAACTGCTGAGGAAAGAAATCAAGATTCTTATCAGCCTTATTTCAGGACTTGATCTCTTGATGTCTACTCTTATTTCTCATATTTACTTCTGAAATATAAAAGGTGACTTGACTTGGGCTTCTACAGAACAGAAGAATACTTTATGGAGAAAATATTTTGATATTCTATACTGTTTTGTCTTAAGATCACAGAATCCTCAAATAATTCAGGTTTCAAGGTATCTCAGGAGATCACACTCCAGTATCCTTCCCAAAGTAGAGTCAGTTATTTGTCAAACCAGGTTGCCCAAGACTACTCTTGCCAGTCTGGTCTTCGGAACTTCCAAGTTTACTTCAAGTAAAGTCAAAATTTCCTTCATTGTGAATCCAAGAGATCAGTAATCACAGGGCAGAAATGGTACCTTATATACTGTTGCAACTCTTCCCATTGCCTTTTCTGAAATGATCACATGATGAAAGCCCTTACTCCAGTACTGAGGGCAGGAAGAAAATGCCTTTTGCAGTGGTATTAAGCAATTGCTTCTATTTCCAATAACTTATAAAAGAGGCTGTAATTCCTTGCTTAATCCAAGACTGGGTATTTTTCCAACTGTGCGCTGTAACAAGAAGAAAGAAGGAAACATTTATTTGTCTGGGCTGTTTTTAATGACTGTTATTAAGAGTTGCACAGAGGGTTGGTATGTTGGAAGGAACCAGCTGAGATGTTTAAGTGAGCAAAGGGCAAAGGTGGTGGACAAAGGTATGTGATAAACAGTTTAACATATGGGTAATTCGTGCCCAGACATTTAGTACGTGTCCTCTACAGAGTTCTGCAGTGAGATAAAGTGCTAGTAAGGCTTTGGGCAACACCTTGCTGCATAGATCCCCATGAATATAATTGTCTCTTCTGCAGGCAAAGGAATTAAGGATTGCAGCTCAAGAGGCTGCAGGGCTGTGAATCAGTTGCCAAAACCTTGAATATAGCTACTTCTGACTCCCTGCCCCAAGTGCTCCTTTCTTCCAGCATTCCCACTCACAAAAGACTTTGTGAAGATTAATCTTTTAGTGCTGCCCCTTCCCCTTTCTCCATTTTAATCTCATTGACAGAAGCTTTTTCTTCTTCCAGAGTGAAGTAGCCCCAGGATCTCAGCAACCTGAGAGTCTGAGGGCAGTTCTTTCCATTCACTCTTCACTTCTCAGTGTCTGACTTTCCTGGCCATGAAAAACAGCTTGTCAGCATCTGCCTCTTCTCCCCTGCCCCTCACCTCCCGTCCTCTTTTCCTCTCCTTTTTTTCTGTCTCATATTTTACATAAGCAAGGAAGCAGCTTATACAATTTGGATCAATTTCTTTTTACTTTTTCTATAACAGAAGCAAGTCAACTACACCAAAGAATCACCGAGAGTGTGTACCATGCACCAATGAATTCCTCCAATATAACCAGGTAACAACAGCTGTCATGGCATATCAGGGCCATGTCTTTGACATGATTTTTGCCTTTTTAGTACATAAATTCTTAGTGTTCTATGTCTAGCTTCTAGAGTATGAACTTATTAAATTGCCTCCATATTATTTAAAGCCACGTAAATGCAGATAAAAGTTTTGCTCATGTCAACTCAAAATCACAATGCAGAATTCATTTAAAAGATCATAATTTGAATTTTCCAAAGAACCATGTGCTCCCTGGAACATTTCCAGGATGTTAGATGGAGCTGTCACCGTATCTTTGTAAGGTCTCAATTGCTGGCAAATTTGCTCAGTGAGTTGGCATGACATACCACTGTAAAAGTTTCTTTGTGATTGCTTTTGTAGGACTAACTAAACCAAGATATCCCAGGTAAACACAGCCAGCCTTTGAGAGCTATGTAACTCAATGTAATAAAAATTAAACACATGTAGTGCTGCTAATCCTGTATTGTATTTTCTCTTGGGTTAGTTATATTTCAGGTTTAAATCCTAAGCTGAAGAGGTTTAAGGTGAAAATCTTTCAGCAAAACCAGCTTGGAGATAGAAGGAGATAACTGTTCAAATAAAAGATGAACTGCACTCACAAAAATATTTCAAATCAATTCTTCTCACAAAGCTTTTAAAGTGAGAATTTTCAAAGCAGAAATTATAGGCAAAATATGATAGCAGGAAATTAATCAACTCCAGGAAGAAAGAATATATATGTATCCTAGAAAGGATTAAATCAAAAGGAAAATTTAGTGCTTGTCCGTGCTCTACTGACTACCACAGAGAAGAGAGCTTAGATGCCTCCACTCCAAATGCTGGGTTATTACAGAGGGCAAGAAAATACAGTATGTCTTCATGACAGAACAAGACACTGGGCTTTCATAAATGGAACAAAGGTGTGGCTCTTGTAAACCGAGGCCACCTTGATCCTCTGTAATATGTCTCAGAGAGGAGCAAGGACAGAGGAATTGCAGCATGAGACACATCTGCAGTGACCGATGAGAGACAGTGGACTCAGAATTCCTCAGACTGTGGAGCCCTGCCTGCAGCCAGGTTTGGGATACTGGGCCGCAGCAAGGAGCGAGAGGAGGAAGTTAGACTTCATGACATGCGCAGTCTGTTTATGACTGACATGACTAAGCAGTCCCGGTTGTGAAAGATGCTGTTATTAAGCCAGGAATAGACAGTATTAGCCAAAGAGAAGCCACCATAATCAGTGCTCTGCCAGCAGTTGAAAGTTAATTACTGAGATTTTTCTAACTGTTGCAATGCCCTCTCCTGGGTTGCCCTTCTATAAAATGATTATTGCTTATTGGGAATTGCCAAACCAGTGTCGTGACTCTGAGGAAATCTGTTTGCAAACCTCTGCCTCCCCAAGCCACATCCACTCACAATTCCCTTTATTTGTTTGCATGCCATCAGAGCACGTAGAGCTGCAATTCCATGAGCTAAGGATTAGAGCTGAGATCTCTGCAAAATAAACACTCACAGTTGATGCATTTAATACAGGTGGTTGTTGAATGTCCCTAAATCCTGTTCAATCTATGTAAATTCTCTCTTTACAGATTCTTCCCAAAAGTTTCATTGTTTAATCATAAAATGAGATGTCCTGTGTTATCTATTGCTGCTGATATCTCTCTGAAAGCGTAGTTGCTGCATTTCACTGATAATGAAATGATCCCTTTGTATTGTTTCCTAATCTACTGAAACATATGCAATTTAAAGAGACTATTTTTCTAACTGTTTAATTGTCTGCCTTTTGGAAATGACTGATGCAGTCATACATCCATGTAAAAACATCCTGTGCACAAAGATATACACAGATACTTGGAATTCTACTGCAAATGCTGTTTCAGAGAAGCTGAAGTGTGTTTTCCTGAAGTCTTTCTCACAGCTGTAAATCTTTAACTCGGTCAGCTGCATGTTTCACAGTTGTCTCAGCCTAGCTGGGAAGGTGCAGACAAAAAACAGTAAGGAAATGTGAATGTGCTTTGGATCTGTTCCCATATTTATTTGAAGCCCAATTTTGTACCTAACATCAGGCTGTAAAATCACATTTAGATTTAGTGCAGGAGGTAACAGAGACCTCCGTTAAGGTTCCATCAGAAACAAGTCAGGGATTCAAATACAAAGAAGTCCCATGCTGCCTTGGACTTATTAAAAGTATTCACAAATCTCTAGCAGTCCAAGTGTTTTTTTAAGATTTTAATAATAACTTGGGCTTTCCCTTACAGCAAGACATGTAAAGTATAAAAGTTCATATGTTAATTGTAAACAGCAATATAATTGCTGATACATGTTAATAATGAGCATTTTGGAAGAGTATTTCAAGTGTGTAGATATAATGAAATGGGTAGAAAAATCAATCTGCCGATTTGGATAATACCCAAACTAAGCTGCCAGGAAGAATGAGGAGGGCAACAGCCACACAAAAACTTTGCAGCTTGAGTGCTACATGAACCTGGGGCAGTGGGTTGTCCCCATTACAGATGGCAGTGTCTGTACCTGTGCAGATCTGACAAGATGGATCCTCTGGTCTGTGATGCAGTTGTATAAATATACGTTCCACTTGGATTTGTGTTTTCAAAGAGCAGAAGGACACAAGCTGGGAGGTTCTGGAGCTGGCAGAATCCATATGCTCGTCTACATGTGCTGTGACCTCTTTGACCATCCAGCAATCACTTCTTAGAATCAAGTACGCTTGTGCTTTAAAGAAATGGAGAACTGAGATCTAATCCTCTTTTGTAATCCAGTTTCTCACCTCTTTCTTCCAAATCTGTTGCACATTCAAAAAGAGGAAGGATGCAGGGGTTAGAATGGCTTCTTCCACCATATATGTGTGCACAGATGCAGACTACTATAGCACACCTGGTTTTACACCTGCCTTTTTCTCCTTAACTTTAGGCTTCTGCATCTGATGGTAACAAAGAATGCTTAGTGCTGGTATCTGACTCATGGCTCAGTGCTCCATTAGCTATTAAACAGGAATATAACTATTTTTGTATTTCTTTTGACCAAAGGTATAGCAGAAAGTCGTCAAGCATATATGAAAACAAATCCGAGACATCAAACGTGGAAGCATCTAACAATAAAAACAGGAATTCCAGTCCCAGTGCCAGACAAAAGAGAGGTAGGAGTTCTGAGACAGAGCTTTTTGATTCCAAAGGGTAATAGTTTTATTTTTGCAAAATCATTTCTAGAGCTTATCAGAATACTTAGAATGTGTGTTTTCTAAGTTTAACATCAAAAAACAATGCCACAAACCTGTGTGACTGCACTGTGAAACTTCTTGAATACCAAGGAGCATTACCAGTTTAGGAATTTTCAAGTTCAAGTTTAGATGCATTACAGTGCTCTTTATGTAACTCCTGCTTTTTAACAATAGAATTTTGGAGGTATAGTATGCATATTCAGCCCTCTATATCCTGGATAACTTAGTTTCTAACCATATTTAATGTCAAGGTTGCCTATGAATTTTGCTAACAAATGTCCTTGCTTTGTGTCCCAGATTTTTTTTTACCTCCTCTACATATAGACTCCCTGATAGTTTATAGTAAATGAATGCACGTGTGGTCACGGAAAGTCCCTCCATTATTGAAGCGCATAAAGACAACTGATAAATTCTATACAGGCTAGGTTAAAATGAATACTAAAAAGAAACTGGATTTCATCTGGTGGTAGCAGGAACAGGAAGTATTTCATCAACAGTTCTCTTTCAGGTACTATTTTAAACAAAGACTTCTCTAGTAATAGAAAAACAATGAAAATCGTGAGGTCTTAAAAGAAGAGAGTAATAACTCTGAATATGGTAAAAAATATTGCGTAGTTTTTAATTAAGAAGTGGGTGATTCATTAAAAATTTTTCATCATAGTAAGTTTTCATTACTGGGAGGAAGTTACGAATTCTTCAAGAAAAAATGGAACTTATTCATTAAAAGCATGTTTCTGTAAAAATGGATATCTTTTAAATATGAAATATTTTAAAATGAAAAAAAGCAAAAGAAAAAACAAAACAAAACTTGGAAAGCAGTCTTTTCTTTTCAATTCATAGACTGTTCTTTAAAAACGTGCAGGAAAACAGTTGGTGATTTTTAACTGGTCCGACGGGCATGTGAGCGCAGGAGCTGGGATCGCTTATTTGCTGATTTTCCTTCTGTCTTCTGCTTTCCCATGCCTAGTTCCTCTGGGCTCTCACTGTAATTCCTCTGCTGCTCACTGCTAGCTCAGCTGAGAGCCACCTCATGCTCTGGTATTTGGCTGCTCTCTCAGGGCTAAGCAGTGACTCACTTCTCTCTGGGATTCAGGGTGTGTATGCACATCCTGCTCTGCAAAACACTGTGCAGAGAGCCATTGAAAGAGCTATCCAGCTTCTGATGTCCCATTTTTATCTGCAGTTTTAATTTGTGTCCTCGTGAGGCATTAGAGCCTCTAGCTGGGACTCTGCAGGGCTGAATTCAGTCACTTTAAGGGCGCACAGTTAGGTCCTAATTTTGAAGCTGCATAGGAATGGTGCTGCGACGCTCTGGGGGTGTGCTCGTTTGCAGTGTAAGTGCAGCACAGATTCTGGTGCTCTGCTAAAATTGTCTCTTTTGTGCCACCTACTGACTGTATTACTCCAACATCTTTGCAGTTAGCATGAAAGCAGATTATTTCCAAATGCTGTTTTCTCTCTGTAGCACAGTGTGTGTGTGGGGGGGGGGGATCGGGGGGCAACTGTTGGCCAGGTATATTAGCTTTATCATTGTTACGGATAAGTGCATGTGATTATGTGTTGTCCACATATATTACAGTTTTTTGTGTGGACCTTATTGGTAAATTCGCTGACTTGAAGTTACATGGAAGCCAAGTCCTGCAAGGACCACTGGAGTACAGTTAGTCCCACCAACCTGCTCACAGCAAGGTCAGCTGGAGCAAGTTGCTCTGGGCTGTGTTCAGTTAGGTGCTGCATGTGTTCAAGGATAGAGACTCCACAGATTCCCAGTGCACACAGTCTCAGTCTTTACTCTTCCCAGTGAAAAATATTATTTTTCATGTTTTTAAGTGGAATTTTTTGTATTTTCAGTTGATGCTGATTGTCTCTCATTCTGTCACTGGGCTCCACCAAGAAACGTTTGGTTCCATCTTTATTCACCCTCATCAGGAATTTGTATATTTTGATGAGACCCCTCTCAGCCTTTTCTGTACAGTCTGAACAGTTCCATCTCTCTCTCTCTCTCTCTTCATAATTCAGCAATTGCAATCCCTCACTCATACCCATTGCTCCTCACTGGATTCACTCATGTATACTGATGTCCCTCTGGTTCTGGGAGCCCAGCACAGGAGCTATAGGTCTCACCAGTGCTGAGTGGGGAGAAGCATCACCTCCTTGGACCTTCTGATAAGGCTTTTCCTCATGCAACCCCAGATGCTCTTGGCCCTCAGTGTCACAAGTGTCCATTGCTGGCTCATGATCAACCTGTTGCACATCTACATTTAGTCCTTATTATGTCTGGAAATGGGATTCAGGATTATGCCTGCAGAATGAAGGAAAAGGTTTAAAAGAACTCTGGTGCAGACAGCATGTCACTGGGGACCAGTGTGTAGTGATTGGCACACGCTGCGCAGCTGTGGGAACTTGTGAACTACTAAGAGGTTCCTCTGTGAAGTGATATAGTTCCATGGCTGAAGAACTAGCAGAACTATCATACAAACCCTCCCCCTGCACATATGCACTGCTGTACTTTCCTTGTGATACTGTTGTTATTGTGTACTATGGATTTGCTTGCTCTTCACAAATGGGAAGGAAATATACTTCATATACAAGTTTCTGGTTTCTTAATAAGCTAATCCAGTGTGATCCAAAATTCAGCCTGCAGGATAGGCCTTGTCCCAGGCCCACAGTGTCTTTACAGGCATTGCCTAGTAGTGGGAGCAGTCACAGCAAGGTTTGAAGGCCAGAACAGGTGGTCTGAAAGCCATATGCATCCCAGTGCACCAGTGTGCAGTCCCACAGCTGACACTGTCCTTTGTAGTGTTTTCTTACCTGCCTGGCCCAAGGCTGGCATCAGGCCCCAGGATGGAAGTTGCTGACCACGCTGACGTAACACAGTGCTGTTAAAACCTATTCATTTCACACCCGCCTATGCATGCAGGCACCTTGGATCCTGGATTATCTTGGCTGCAAATCAGGAAGTGATGGGATGCACTTTCCTTTGGAATCTTAGTTTGTGTGTCTGCTGCATGTCCGTCAGTCTGGATTCACTGTCTTTCCATGTTTTCTTTGTATTTCTGGTCTTCCTTTGTTCCTCTAATGATTTTAACTTGACAGTGTATGAAATAAAAGGGAAAAGAAAGTTAGTGGTTAAATCCCAAGGCAGGGAAGCAGGCAGCTAGCACATGTTTTTTCTCCTGCTCATTTGCCATAATCCTTCTTTGTGTTACCTGTCCACACAAAGAAAAAGACATGAATAATTTGGCATGAGTGCATGGGTCAGGGGACTGGATCCTGGTCCACCTCTTTCCTGCAGTGTGATGAACTGTATGTCTTTGAAATCCAGTGTCTTAGGACTTTGATCCATCTATGACTTATCTTTATAAATGCAATCATCAGGTGGCATGGTGGGCTTATTCACATAGGAGCCTGACATGTATGCTTTGATGGCATGGCCATCCTTACATCCCAGCAAGTCCCAGGTGGAGCGCATTACTAGGTGCCAGCTTTGGAGGCTGTTAGAAAGACTTCAGCAGGTAAGGCTGAGAGCATACCAGCCACAGGGCTGATCATGGCAGACTGATGAGCTGGTACTGGACAGCAGAAGTGTTATTGCTCACAATGCTTGCTGTCTGTGTGTATCCTACACTGCAAGGCTCCTTCTCTTATTTCTCCCTACAGCCTTGCTGTTCCAACCACAGCAATGTGTTTTCATAGTAAAAAGCACTAGATCCTTTTCAATGAGCTTGCTGCTAAACTGTATTTTCCTTTGATGAGAGCTACATCCCTTCACCTGTTTTTCTTGTGTTGGTTTTTTTTTTTGTTTGTTTATTTGTCTTTGCTTGTTTGTTTGTTTTTCTCCATTGAAATTCAGTGAGCCAAACTCAGCCCAGTGGCTCTGTTAGCTCAGCTGATTGAATCACTAACCTCATGTCACCTTTCTAATTGATTAGCTCTTGCTCAGGCTTGAACTGAATCAAAACCAATTCTCTATTTTTCGTTGTCATCCAGTGCTAACCTTTCCTTTCCCATAAGCTGAATGGCTGACCCTTCCTTCCTTATTTCTTCCCTCTCCCTCTCTCTCCTAGTTGATGCTTCCACCAGCCTTAACCTTGAGCGCACAGCGCTTGCTAGAAAGCGATTCACATTGCAAGGTCTTTCCAACCGCAGAGCTCCACCCAAAGGTAAAATCACCACATGCAGCATTTGGTCTCTGGCCATCTGTCTCCTGCACAATGCTTTCTCCATCCCATAGTGTCATCCATCACTATTTCCTAAAATGCTGCCACATCCCACAAAAATGCACCTGTCTGATACACACACACGGTTCCTCTTCTCAAACATCCTGTTACCAGAAAAGGCTCCCGTGGCAATGTGGGCAAGGCAACCTTTGAGTTGAGTGGTTGGATCTTGTCATAGTGCATAGTGCAAATAACATTGTTTTACCATTTTTCTCAGTGGCTACCAACCTGACTTCTTTCAGCAGTTTACTGGCTTGAAGGGAAGAATATCATCTCTGTGTTGCAGTGCACTAAGCTTTCACGTCTTAAAATGTTCATTGGTTGGATCTCTTTCATTTGTCAAGCCATGACCTAGTGGTTAGACTGGGGAATTGGGATTCGGAAGATCTGGAGCTTATTGCCTTTTAATTATATTCATTCATATAATTACATTGTATGATGCTGTGAAATGGTGTGTTGTGAGTCTTTGTGCATAAACATTTAGAAGACTCTTAGAATCCATGAATAGAGCATTGCGTCTTCCTGTGATGGCTGTACTAAGAAGAGATGTTAGAGGACATAAATGTGAATAGAAGTGAAACTCAATGACTATATTCATAATCACTATTTGAAAATGTAATGTAATTACTCTTTTAATTGTTATGATATTGCTTTTCTCTTGTTCTGATAAATGATATTTCTTCTGTGAGGCAAGGGTCTAGAATGCAGTGATGGAGAAGGTGAGCAGCAAAGGAGGAAAAAGTGAGATGAAAGAATAAAAAGATGAAAGAACAAAAATACAGAAGTATTATGGTACAGTGTTATAACGTGAAGAAAATAACTTTCTGGAAACAAAAAAGTGGGTGGTTTTCAGGACTTGTGCCCTGGGGAAATCAGTGACAAGATTCAGATCTGATGAATGCAGAATAATGCTGCAGTTTTGGTTTATTTCTCCTCCTTTTTGTCTGAAGTTGTCTTGTCATATGAGACATCTTGTGTTTTGTTCAATCATTCCATGTTCCAGAGAGTGAGGTATTCTTTAGAAGATTCTATACCCCTAAACTGTAGGCACTTTTGGCTCAAAGACTTGTTGGATCTGGTTACTTGAGAATCCTAGTTCCACTACACAATGTCCAGTGTTTGCTGATTTCACTTTGTTGTGCTGTTCAGTTACTAATCTGGTCCTGGCCTAGAGGCGGAAGATAGTCTGGTTAATTCATAGACTGTGGTCATTTCTGTAGGGAACGATAATGCAAAACTGTGTTGGTGTTACACTGACTGGCTGCTACAGCAGAGCTGTGAGAAGGTAACAATGAGTGTGTTATTTACTAGGCAGAGCTACAGGAAAAATGTAGGAACATAAGTCATGTGACTGAGCACTAAAATAGGCAAATTTAAGGATGACAGGTGGGAAAGAGAGTTTTAAGGTTCCTGAAAAACAAATCCTCACAGTAATATAGTTTTGCAGAGGATATTTAAACCTGAAGTTTAAAATAACATCAAATTTATTTTCCTCCAGTGCTGTTTGACACTTAACCATGGAAACAAGGAGAGAGAGGGAGAGAAGATACATAAGAGAAATGAGGAATAGAAAAATCTCTGAATCAGAATCAGTGACGGGGAACATTTGGCTTAGGATTCAGTAAAGCATATAATCATGTTCTACAAAGAACATTGTTTGATACAACTCTTCATCTATCCCAGGAAAATCTCCAATGAAAATAGAATCATTTAATTTTTTACCTAAGTATTTATTTGATATTAAAAAAATTGAAACATGAACATCACAAATAATTTTTGACAAATCTGAAAAGCTTCAACAGAATATTTAAAGGTGTTTCTAATGCCATTTTCAGCTGAAGTTGTGTCCTGGTATAGTTAAGTGTTCAAATATCTTAATGAAACTGGGATCTAAAGGACTTGAATATCTTTACTCGTGTCTCAATGAAAATAGTCACTTGAGGAATACAGCACATGGCGAGCAGAAAAAACTAAAATGTTAATCCTGCAACTTTTGTAAGCATGCAACCTTTTTTCCTGAGTGGTGCTGCAAGTTGGTACATGCAAGAAGCATATTTCTGTGCTTGTAGATGTGGACATGCAGCCTCCTAAGAGCTTCTTAATGACTTCAGTGCATCTTGTAACATCATGTGCACTCAGGCTAGCAGTTAGTTCATTTACACCTTTGATCTGTTTATTAACTACTTTGAGTCAAAAATGCTACTCACATCTCACAGTGAAATCATAGAAAGTTGTGTCTTCATTCCTAAGTGGAATTGGGAAAAGGCATTATTTGGAATATACAAACAAACTCTGGTGCCTTCATTTTTCCAGGCTGATTTGTTCTAGTAAGGAAAGACCATTCACACTTTTAACTTCCAGAAGTTATGAATCACAGAATCACAGAATCACCAAGGTTGGAAAAGACCTACAAGATCATCCAGTCCAACCGTCCACCCATCACCAATAGTTCTCACCACACCCTGTCCCTCAATACAATGTCTAAACTTCCTTGAACACCTCCAGGTCGGTGACTCCACCTGGGCAGCCCATTCCAGCACCTGACCACTCTATCAGAAAAGCAGTATTTCCTAACATCCAGCCTGAATCTCCTGTGGTGCAACTTGAGGCCGTTCTGTCTAGTCCTATCAGTAGTAGTATGAGAGAAGAGGCTGACCCCCAGCTCACTACAGTCTCCCTTCAGGTAGTTATAGAGAGCAATAAGGTCTCCCCTGAGCCTCCTCTTCTCCAGACTGAACAATCCCAGTTTCCTCAGCTACTCCTCATAAGGCCTATGCTCCAGAATGTGATCTCTAAACCATCTGTGTTTGTTTTTCAGTGTATTTCAGGTCAGTCATCACAGAACAAGCAGTTTAGTGTCTCTAAATAATCCCAACCTCATCTGTAGACACACACACCATTCTATCCATCATGCTCATCTCTCTGTGTTTCGTAGCTATAGTTAGACGAGCTAGTTGCTAAAATATTAGTTGGCGTAAGTCTCCCTTCTGCAGTATTAAGATCAGTGCAATTGGAATTGCTTTGAAAATATATTTCTGTAAAGTATTTTCTAGGCCTTTCACTTTGTAGAGAGTATCTTTCCTGGCTGTTTTAAGGAGCATGCTACCTTTTATTTACCCTTCCCCAGCTGCTGCTTTGCTTTGGACATCTTTTACCCTCAATGCTTATTAACCTCTAATCCTGCCCTGCATTGCATCTGTCTATTCTCTCAGATCCAGAATCTAAGGAAAGAGAAGTTGCCCGTCGCTTTTCCCTAGCCTCCTCCATCAGCACTACAGTTAATGCATCTGCTGTGACCAAAGGTACCGTCATGCTGCTTGCTTAGCTGCCCTTCTTCCTTCCTGCTGACTGATAAATTTACTGCCCAATGCTGTTCTCAAAGTGATTTCATCAAGCTCAGTTTTTATAAATGCATGAGGTTTCAGCAGAAGTGTTAGAACAAGTATAACACCTGCAGGAATGCAGGCTAAGGTAGTTGAATGTGTATCAAGATTTCTCAGCTTCAAAAACTGATGCTAGTTTCCATGGAAGCTGAATTACTTTTAGGCTGTTGTAGGGTTTGTTTTCCAGCTTCTCCCTGGATTTGGGTTAATTGAAATTCAACAGAATTTTCTCCCATTTCCTTAAAACGGCATAGGGTTGTTGCTTTCAACAAGGAAGACAGGATCTCCTCTTTGAGTAGCAGTCAAATAAGAAAGCTTGAAATTAAGACAAAAAGTGAGTAGCACTCAGTGCCAGTTTAAAACATACTTAGCAGAATTGCAGTTATCATTAGGAATAATGCTTGCAAGGAAATTTTCAGAAGCGCATAAGCGAGGTAGGTGCCCAGAATGCACTGATCTCCATGCAGCTCCTATGGGAACTTAAGAAAAAAATATTTTTGAGCTGTAATTCTAGTGAGAAAAAGCACTTTTACAAAATTTACTTCAAGTCATTGCACTAGTGCCTATATTTAACATCAGGAGCAACCCATGCATCTGGGTGAGCTGGTTATGCAGAAAACCAGCAGGGTTTTAGGCACTTATGCCTACATGTTGGAATTGCTTTTGGAAACAGAACATATGGTCAAATTCTGGTTATGTTGTGGTTTAACAGTGTCTGGAATGAAATGAAGGAATTGATTTGCAAGCTTAAGCCAAAATAGAAGGAAAGATGGCTGAACTCATTTGTGTAAAAGTCTTTGCTATTTATTTGTCAGGAGGAAGGTGGCACAGTATCTGATGTAGAGCATTTTAAATATTTGTGAAGGGTATGAACCATATCCTTGACTGTAGAATGAAGTGACGGGTATCTGAAATGATCTGCTTTCAGAGTGTCACCATGGGGTGTATAAACAGAGGAAGGATGTAATATCACCTCTACATACAAATATTTCTTTGCCAACTTCTTTAGCTGATGATACTTCAGCATTTCCACATGGAAATTATGGGCATGGCACAGGAGAAGAGGTTAATGAAATTCAAACTTGTATGATTCTGTCTGCCACAAGACTGTTGGAATTTTCTTGGAATGCTGAGAAAACTACTTTTGTGCTGATTTCAAAAGCTAGAAAACAAAATCAGTGCTGTCCAATTAAGTTCTTTATTTACCGCATCTGCATTAAGTAAATAGTCTTAGGTGATGAAGGAACTGAAGCCTGAGTCTTGTCTAAGCAATAGTCAAATGCAGGTCTAGCTGGGCTATTTGGGTCGTCTCATTCAAGGCTACGGCATACTGCTGTGTGCTGATTCTCACTGTAATGGCTCAGCTCTGTCACATCACGAGTCCTCTGTGTATGCAGTCAGGACACAGGAGAAGCACTGCATGTGGAGCTGTGAAGGATGTCCTTCTGTTCTGTGGAACTGAAGTGCTGGTTTTTGTCAGCTCTTCCCTGCCATCCTCGTGTGTAGGAAGCTGACTGTGAATCTGCCTGCATTAGTGCCATCTCCTGGACACGTGGGAGAGAAACCATCTGTGAATCTTGCTTGGGAGCAGATACATTTATTATGTCTTTTGCAAAAATAGGTCTGTTTCCTATTCATATCACAGAAGTATTTGTCTTCACCACTTAGAACGTAGGGGATGGTCATTTTTCGGGGTGATATGGAAAGCATTAGGCAGGTTGTGGTTCCAGGTAATGGGAAAGCAAGTTTCTATTTTGACAGTATTTACAGCCTTGTGACTCTGCAAACTTCACACAGGTCCCCTTGTTCCTGCAGTTAAAGTCAAGAGACATGAAATAAAGAGTGACCCAACTCCCCTGGGGTTTGAAGGTATGAGTATTTCCATCCTGCATGAAAACTTGTTCAGCAGTTTTTTATATCATTCACTGAATTCACATCTCATCACTGCCAGTGGATGACACTGGAGCCCATGCAGGCAGTAGGGGCTTGGTGTCAGTTTATTTGCTGAACTGTGATAAACAAAATTTGTCATCTCTTTTCTTGTCCCCTGCACTAATTCTATGTTTATCAACTTTCACCTAGGGTTGGACTTAAATTAAAACCCTAATTCTCTGCCTGTTTTGGTAAATAGACCATGATCAGGATCTGGATTTTCTGCTTGGCTTCTACCTCACCTCATGGAAGGGAGGAGAGCTCAGGCAGCAGCAGGGAGCCAAGGTGTTACTCTTCACCTTTACCTGCAGTCCGACCACTTGCATTCCTCTTCCCTTGTTAGGGTCTACACCTAATAAGAGGAGCAGGAGCCACATGCACGAATGTCACAAAAGAGGCTAGGCTGCATTGATAACCATTTAAGGTGCAGTGTTTCATTTCAGTCAAGCAGAATTTCTACCTATTTTGTTGCAGCAGGTTCATCAACTACTGTTTTATAAGTAATACCAAAAAGTTAAACTGGGAAGTGATTTCACAACCACTG
This sequence comes from Gallus gallus, assembly GCF_016699485.2. Classification (NCBI taxonomy): domain Eukaryota; kingdom Metazoa; phylum Chordata; class Aves; order Galliformes; family Phasianidae; genus Gallus; species Gallus gallus. The sequence continues at coordinate 16,061,546 of NC_052540.1, forward strand.
AAAGATCACCAGCTTCTGTTGCCAGCATTTCTCTTTACACAAGGATTTGCCAGAGTGCATTGCCATGTGAGGCACAAGCAGTCAGATACCCCTGTTGCAAAAGAGGGAGAAGAGAGACAGAAGCTGAGGAATCCTTATGATTGTGTCGCTCTGCACAAAACCCTGGCAAGTAGCCAGGTCAGTTACAGGATTGGCAACATATCAAAGCTATCTCCTTTGTTTATAGCTTTCTAATAGATATAAAATCCTTATTATAGACATAGATACTTCTCATCTCAGCATACCATATGGCTGCAGAGGCTGGAGGTATTTCAGGGTACAGCTCAGAGCTGAATTCATTGGGTAAAGAACATGGTCCTACTGCACAACATCTCCTGCCAAACTGAGTCGATTTAAGTGGGAGACAATGAACATTGTTGTCCCTTCACCAGAAGAAATCGCTGCTGTTGGTAGAGCTCTGACAGAGTTGATGATGTTAAAGATATTATTTACTTGGAAAAAGACTTCCCCCACAAAATTGCATTCATCATGAGTGATATTTCATTCAGAAATGATTCATTTCTCACTGAGAAGAACCTCCCTGGTCTGTTTTTATTGCTGTGTGGATGGGTGTCAAATACATACACCATCACCTACAGAATGATCAGAAAACCTGCAAGCAAAGTATGTTAAAAATGAGAAAGCTGTAGTGAAATAGAGCACTGCACTGTTCACCTAGCAACTGTTTTCATTAATTAATGTCAGTATTTGTTTGATTCATTTGGCTGCTCTCTGTCATTCTCAGACATAACAGTTCTCCTGTGAGATACTGCTGTGTTTTCACTCATTTGTGTTCATTAAATGTCTCTTCTCTTTATTTGGGTCCCCGTCCACCTGTTTGCATAAGAGACAACCAGTTGCAGTTGTGGTACACAAACATACTTTGTACTGGTTGTCTGCTCACTATTTCACCTTTAAGACAAAAAACTGTACTTCCTGCCACAGATGCTTTTGAGAACACCATATTGGCCCAGACTAAATGTAGCACTGGTTCCACCACAAGACCCGTACCTAGATCTGCTTCACAGACAGGTAAACATCATTAAAACATTTACCATCATCTCAGCTTGAGAGCGTAATATAACTTTAGAACGTTACTTATTCTCTTTAACTAAAAGGGATTTCTCTCTTATGATGAGTATCATTTCCCTTGAAAGCAGTGGAAGAATGAGCTTGGATCACATGATCACATTGAATGATAGCAGTTATAGAAACAGCGTCCCAGAATCAGGTTTCCTGCTGCTCATAGTTAACAATAATTATTTGAATTGATATCAGAGAGCTCAGATTTTGATCTGCGTTATTTTATAGCTTGAATGAAGTGTGTAAAATTTACGTAGGCTATTCCTCGGTCTCTGAAATGTAATTAGCAGTCTTTATGGAAAAGTGATGCACGTACCTGTAAGGAATCCTTGCTGCTTCTGTTTCTGCCTCAGATGGTTCCTGTGAATGACAATGTCAAAAGATCACTGAAGCTTTAAGTGAGAAGAGGGATTACTTTTTTATTTTGCTGTTTGTAGCCCAACCTGTGAGTTTGAACTAAAATTGCTATAGCAGTTCAAAGCTAATTAGCTACAACACATTCTTGTTCATTTATACAGTTTGTCATATTTTGCTGGTATGATTCTGCTGATACAGGGTCCAGTTGTAAATTCTGCATGGTCTGTAACTGAATCTGTCTCTTTCATCTCAGTGGGGACACTCACAACCCAGGACATGAGTGCCACTTCAGAGGCTAGTTTACAGCTTGAAAAGCATCTCCTGGATGACATCACCATACCTGTAGGGTTAAAACTGTGGATGCTGTTTGGGTGGAAAAGGTCACTGTCACTCATATAACAGAATTGCAGTGGTCAGGGCAGCTGCAGTCCCTCAGAACATGAGAAAGGAGAAAGGGCTGTGGAGCTGCGTGACCACATGTTGCACAATCAGTGCCTGTAGCAGGGAGGATGTGCATGGGGAGGAATTAAATTATTACCTTTTTTTTAGTCTGAGGTAAAAAAAAAAAATATTTTTAAGTAAATATCTCTTAAATTTAAATAATTGTTAATAAGCTACAACCAAAGGCCTGGTTGTCTTTGAACACTGTCTTTATTCTGTCCCTTCCCTGCATTTCCAGTCTGCTCCAGAGCACAGTTTTGTAGGTTGCTCAGGTGGTAACATTACCTTGAGGTGTGTTGGAGATAAGAAGTCAACCAAAATTCAGTGGCTTTGGACATCAGTTTGTACATAAATATGTGGAGATGAGCTAGAAGCTGAATGAATGTAGCTTTCTGAAAATTGTATTGGCAAAGTCATAATTTGGTACAGCACTTGTTCTGCAGAAACATTCCTGACCTTTGTTTTTTGTACCTCATGAACTGAGGAGATTGTGTGATGCTGAACAGACAAGGTATGGATGCACATACATGTCATGGCTACACAGTCTGCCCTCCTACAAATGACAGCAAGCAGTACAGTTTCTTAAGGGAGAGAATAATGGTTGCAAAAAATGTTTTATGGCAAAATCAGGGAACAAGCTGTAAAATGGTGTGAGCAATTCAGTAAGTGAAATAGCGGGAAGCAAACCTGCAACATTTATTTTTTATAAGACTGAGTCTGAAAGATGGTAGTGGCTTATAGCTAACTCTTTTTGTTTTCTCTCTTTTTCAAAGGTTGGCCCAGTAGGCAAATGCCATCTCTAGACACATTTGAAGACTTTGAAGCCATTCCTTCCAGCATGGATGAACTCTCCAACTCTTCAGACATGGAGGAAGAAACCAACCCTAACAATGTAATTCCTTTTTCAAAATGCCCTCTCCCAGTGCAGCCTTCTCCTCTCTAAAGATCAGGATTTGTCCTGCAAAGATTTGGTTCATACCAGCCTTAAATCTATGGGAAGACAGGAGATGTGAGTTTGATCTGGAGCATTAGAGGATTATCTCAAGACTATTTGTTGATCAGCATCAGGACCATTAAGCCTTACTTGTAAGATGTAGCTTTATCTTTATAGCTGTTAGAAAAGTGAGAGAAAACACTAAAAAACACTGAGCCTGTTAAAAGTACAATTTCAGACTTTTTCAGGTAAGATAAGCTGATGCAACAAACCCAGTTTCTATATCAAAATACTGTCTTGTTGATTAATTCTAAAGCCTGAATGCTCATCGTGGTTCTGAGTTTCAATAATGGTTATCCCGAGCATGGATAAAGCATAATAAAAGGTGACACAATTCCCTGGGGAAGAAATCTCTGTCATCTTGAAATGCCTGATTTGGTATTTAACCAAACTCTCTTGCAGTGTTCTTGTCTCCATAATGACTGTATTTCTGATTTCATTCATTTTAGGGGACCAATCTTTTTCGAGTAGAAGGCAGTTTTGACAGCTGTTTCCCAGATTCTCTTACACTTGAAGATGGAGATCTAGTGCAGTTTGTGCAGGAAGGAGAAAATGGGCAATGGTAAGTACAGCAGGGAGATGTAAGTTAGCAGGTAGAACATGTAAAACCTCCTGGAAAAGACAGAAACACTCAGAAGAATGTCAAAGCATCTTCAAAATCTAATTGAATGCACTCACTCCATAGACTGTAGTGTGGAAGAAGCAGTGGGGAGCAGGAACACAGATGCAGCTTTGTTTTATTCTACCTAGTTAGCTTTCCTCCTAAGTGTTTATGACATGATGTTTGAGAGGGCAAGAGTTTGCATGAAGGAAAACAGAAGGATTTTGACACCTAGCCCAGAAGGACGGCTGTCAAAGACAGCACCCTCCCATAGGATACATCAGTAAAATCTCTATGCCTTTCACCAAGCTACAGCAGTGAACCAGAGAGTGTATTTTAGACACAAAGATTTAGATAGAAGACTATACTCAGAGATGATTGATAAAGTAGAATTAATCTGGCTCCCTTGAGTTTACATGCTTTTTATAAAATTCATATTTAAAAGTTATTGTTCTCTCTGTTTGATAAGTAAGTGTTTGGAGCAGACCTGGCAGGGTGCCCAAATTCTCTTTCCATGAGAAATTTGGAGGAAGAAAATCTGATCTCCTTGAAGTGCCGTTGCAGTCAGACCCCCATCTCAGAAAAGGCCTACAGCTTGGATATAGCTGTCCAACATACCTTTCTAAGAAACACAGCTTAGGAAAGAGAATGTAGGGAAATGCACTGACTGTTCTGTGAATTTCAGGTTAGTGAAGAAATTGGTCTCGGAGAAAAGTGAATGGGTTCCTTCCAGTATATTGCAGCCAGCAGAGGGGGACACTAACAACATAATTAAGAACAGCAATGCAGGTAAGAGATTAAATGTTTAACTAGTGTTTAAAAACTGTGTTGTTTTGGGGTGGGGTTTTTTTGGTGTCTCAAAAATGATGTAATAAACAGTGGACTTTCTGCATAAAGTGCTTGCTCTGAGGGCAGACTCTGGTGACAACACTGAGCTGGCTTGAAATTTGGTGCCTTAACACCGTTAGTGTCTGGATTTAGATCAGCATCAGGGCTGTTGTTCTGGTATGGGTTTGAAAACGTTAGAATCTCACAAACCATTCATGCTTTTGTGGCATTTCACTGCCGCTTCCAAATGCTGGAGGAAAGGCTGCTCTGGTGAGACCTCACCCAAACCAGCACTAAAAATCACTCTTTCTTCAGCTTTGCTTCTAATCTATCATAAACAGGCTGTACTGGAAAAGCTGAATATCAACAATTCTGCAGATCAAAGGTTTAAACTTTTAGATAAATTATTGCCCATTCATAAACGTAATTTACCAAAACTTGCTCCAGTTTTCTGCTGGTAACAGAACAAAGCAAAATCTGTCACATCCGTTCCCTGGGGACCTGTGATAGAAAGCTGCTAGCATTTTACTCCAAAGTGTTGGTGTCCTTTTTGTTCTGGTTGTTCAGTTGGTTGGGGTTTTTTTGTTTGTTTGTTTGTTTGTTTGTTTGTTTTTGTTTTTTTTGGTTGGTTGGTTTTGGTCAGTTTGTTAAAATGGAGAAAACCTTTTTTTTTCTTTCTGTGGTTTAAAGGGAGTTGGTGCTCCTCCACTTCAACAGTGGGTCAGTTCTGTCTGCAGCCTCAGTGCCATAACTGTGGCTCTGATTTCTTTCACACGTCTGATGCTTTACAAGAAAACCAAGCCCACACAGATGACAGTTAATTAATTGCCAAAGGAGCCTCCTTTGCCTTTAGTGAAGGAAACAGAAGAACAGTAGAATAGGTTCTTTTACTTTATTTCATTTTATTTCAGGCTTTTAACAATCAGTCTCAAGATTGTAGATGGGAATTCCTGTAGACATTTTGCAGTGACAATGCCCATGTCCTCCTTTTCAGACATGTACAATGATTCCTGCAGCACGGCTTCAGTTGAGTCGGACACCAAGGAGAGTGAGGTGGCTAAAAGCTTCCCAGCAGAACAGAGGGCTGGCAGCTGAATAACAGGACAAGCCTTCCTCAGGACCTTCTCCATCTCTTTTGTTTGTTTTGGGTTGACACTGGATCAAAGTTGCCTTTCTCACAAGCTCTGAGCTTCATAATTCTCTGAAACTTCATTAACATGGACAGATGAGAGGAAAAACAAACTTGAGAGGAACATTAAACATCCAGACAACATCAAGAACCATCTTCAGCATTAGAGGAGAAAAATGCTTCTTGCATTGTTTATCAAGCTGTTTCAGAAGATGTGGCCTAAATTAGGTCGACAGCAGAGCTAAAGAGTTACTATGCACGCACCTTTTGGCAACTTTCCTTGAACACCAAGTTACTGCAGAGGGACACATACATGGTTTTGAGTTCTTGCTCTACCATGGATCACTTGGAGGTTTTTCCATTTGCTTGCCTCAGTAGCTGTGCCTTCCCCACCCTCCTTAATTATAGCTGATAGATCACAAATGTGCCCTTTTTGCTGATGGTCATCACCAAAACTGTCACACTTTAGATTGGAAGTAGAAAGGAAACTTCTGACTTGGACCATCGAAGAGGCTTCATGCAGCAATGGCACAATGAACAACCTGTTGCATTCAGCATTAGTTTGGAATAATGCAGATGACAACTTGATATAAGGTGGAGATGCAGGTCTTAGCGATGAGGCAAAGACATTGTGACAGCTACTGTGACACAGAACATATAAGTCTTTTTACAATATAAGTCATTCCTCTGCACCCTCTGCAGTCTGTGGTTGCTGGTTCACAATCCTTTGCGTTTGGTGCCGAGAATTCAAATGAATGCCATTTAATGTCACATGTTTGAGTAGACTGCATGCTTTCTTTTTGTGCTGGGCTATGGAGTAGCTACATTTCATTCCCCATACGGAATATATTTAAGCATCACAAATAGACAGTGAGCATTAGGTGCTCCAATGAGTGGGTAAAGTGTTGTTGTTAAATACTTACTTCCAGGACATTTGGTTATAGGACTGTACCAAATCTCTGCCACATAAGGATGTAATGTACTATATTAAGTGATTACAGATTTTATTATTCCTTTACAAGCCATTAGCTCATTTAGAGCAGCTGTTAAGGCATGAAAGCATTTTGATGGTAACTGGGTCTTAGGTCCCACAAAAGCTGCTAGTACTTTAGTTAAGATAAGTGTTGACTAAGGGTTGCAAACAAGTAAAGATCAGACAGGAAAAAGTGACCCTAGGAGCTCAAGAATTGGTGATTGGCTTTTACTGTTAGAGATTTTCTGTTTATCCCTAAGAGTAGTGATGCTCTATGTAAATAATAGAAGGGACAAAAGCACTAAAAATGGAGATGAAGCAAAACCAAAAGTCACTCCTTGGTAAAATAGCAAAATAGTAAAAGTCTGCAACATTTTGTTATCCTCTTTGCAGGGACCTGAACATTTCTCTTTGTGTTTCAGTGAAGGCTGGTATTGCAGATATCTTAGTGTATGAGTCAGGATAGCTGTGAAGCAAGTAAATAGTCCCATTCAAGAAAAAGCCTCGAAGTAAGTAGATAAAGGTTTATTCAGATTATTATTATAATTATTATTTGCCTGTGAAGGATTACTAGTTAATTATTAGTTGCACTGTGGTGGTGAATTCCCATGAGTAATGTTATTCTGACCCTCAATATCTAAACTCTGTGGTTTCTAATGGTTTTTATTCATGACAAAAGGATTTGAGAATTCTGTACCTTTTTTGAAGCTAATTTTGTCCTACAGAGATAAGAGCTTGTACATTTTGTCATGGTCATTTACCTTAAAAATGACCTGTAGGCTCCCAGGAACATGAATCCTGTTAAAGTCTGCTGAAGTTATGAGCATCTTGAGCGAAAATTGGATTCCTTTCACTCCCCCCCAAGGAAATGTGCAGTGATATACATATAAATATATATATATAGGGTTTTTTTTGTTTGTTTGTTTTGTTTTTGTTTTTAGTGCAATCATTTAATCCTCTCCATAAAATGACTTCATTTTTGTTTCTATATTACTTTCAGTACTTTTTGCACGGCCTGATAACAGTGCTCCTGTCTACCCTTGCCCTAAGCACAGGAGAGGGAAGGGAGCTTTGATTGCACATTAAGTAAGTATAGTAAGATTTGTGTGTGAGCGAGAGAGAGAGATGGGGAAGGGTTACCCTGTATATGTGAAACTGCCAAAACTAGTATTTGTGACATTACACACTCATGGAAAGACCCCAACCTGCACTTTGGAGTTTCAAGTGAAGGAATCTCATTCTAATGGTGAAATAGCAGTGGGAATTCTTTGTTTGAACTGGAGATAGAAAATCAGGTATTGTGAATCCTCATCCTACCTCTGCTGTGTGCAGACTGACAGTGAGATATTCCTATAGCCCTGGTGTCTCAGTATCTCTGAGTAAAATGGGAGATACTGAATTTCCCTCGTATCCAATTCTGATGCTGAACTCTAGTATGTATTCAGAAACTGAAGACCCTTTCGGCGAAAGCAAAGCATTCACCCCCATATGTCCCACTGTACCCTACAAGAATGTCAGTGGTGGCATCATATGGGGTAGTCTGGAGCTGAAGCAGGAAAGCAGACTGCTACAAAGGTGTCTCGTGTCTTCTAGCACACTGACTCACTGCAGAGGTATAAGCTGGGTTATTACAGTTCTTATTCCTACTTTGCTTTTGAATTATTATTTTTTTTCCAAAATTTTACATTTTTTCCTGTTTGACCAAAGGTTAAGTCACTCCTGCACTATGAATGTCCTGAGGATGGCTAGTAACTCCCTGCTCTGTGGCTGTATGCAGTACGTGAGATTTTCAGCAACTTCACATCCTTTAAAGAATTCCCTCTGCTCATTTGGGTTTAGTTGGGCAGTGGACTCCTTCATTACTGGAGGCAGTGACAAACTGGTATACAGGCAATCACCATGATATCAATCAAGGCCAGAAAGTAACCAGCTTGATCCCCTCCTTCTTTCACTGCCTAATGCCACTGAATGGAGAATCAGACCAATGGTGGTTGTCTGGGCCATCAATGGCTACAGCCAAACCTTGTCTGGACATTGGCTTTTGTTGCCAGTCACAACAAAGCTGTGTGCGTGGTCTTATATTCTGTTTGTATATGTAATGAAAAGCCATTTTATTATCCATCGTTTTCTTAGTCTCTGAGATTACAAGCAGGATTGGGTATGAAAAAGGCCTTGTTTTTCCTTTCCAAAAATACTCAGAGCCTGATTTCTAATGTATGTATTATTAGAAATATTTAAGAATAAGGAGAAGAAAAAGAGAGCCAAATTCAGTGTTTCTTCTTGCAGCTAGAGCTGAAATAGCTGCCAAGATTTCCTCTCCCCAGCTAAGAATTGGTACAGTTTGTTTCTTACATATTTTCCATTGTGTTGATAATGATGTATTTGTACATTGTGGCTGATGAGAGATAATCAGACAGGGAAAGAGCACAGAATTACCTGTTCTTTTTTCCAGTCAAGATGAATGTATGAAATTATTACAAAGAAAAAAGTGTGCAAATGAGCTTTCTGTAATTCTGACCTGTGTAAAACCACACTTTGTTTGAAATTTATAAAAACTATAACTAGTACAAAACATTGTGGTTGATGTCTCTGTATGAAGCAACAAGTCAAATGAGATTTCTTGCTATTCAGAAGAAATGAGTATTGGTAAAGGCCCATCAACACACCTGACAAAAACAAACAAACAAACAAACAACAACCATGCATTTATCCAATTGAACGTTATGTGTGAATCATAAAAAAAATGTTTTAAATTTTCTTTGCCTCTCTCTCTTATTCATGTTCCTGAATCTTTGGGACTGAGAGTGCAAAGATTTACCAAGACAGGTCAGAGTTGTGTGTGCTGATGCTCGGGGTCATAAGGCAAGGAAGGATGTGGGAGGATTTGATTGCAGATATCCCCACAATATCCTCATACCTTTGGCTGCCAGTGGCTTACTGAGGAGAGCTAATTGGCACAAATGCATGTTGTGGGTCATGTAGGAAGGCAGGGAGGTACAAATGAGAATGTAGAAACACAACGGAAATACAGAGAGCAAAATAAATTGGAGCTAATTTCAGCCAGCATCCAGATTTCTAGGAGCAAACTTCACCTCATCTGAGTTTTCAGGTCATTGGCCTCACTGTGCTACTGCATTTTAATACCGGTATGAGAGAAAGAAGAATCAGGACCACAAGAGTCCCTAGATTCTTTCCTCTTATTCTATGAGTTTATCATCTCTTTTCTACTTCCATTAAGCTTTTAGCTTTAGCAGGCCTCATGGTGAGGACGCGGGGCTGGAAATCCATCCACACAAACATGCAAGTGAAACGTTCTGCTGCAGATCACTGGCGTGTGGCCACGCACGCTGGGACCTGCCTGTGCAACTCTTGTTCTGGCTTGGTGTGGTTCACAGAGGACACTTCATGGAACACAGGTAGGTCGTTGCTGTTTGCTGGGGAGTATGTTTGGAAACAACGCTAATGTTAAGCCACCTTGGCTGCAGCAGCCAGCAAAGGCTGTCAGCAGCCCCAGGTAGAACTAGAGCCCTGTTGAGACTTTGCTCAGTCCTGTCTCACTTTGAGCAGGTCCTGAGGAGAAAGCCAGAGATCACACCTTTCCCTCCTATGCCATAATTTCAAAGGTGGAGTTTAGCCCAAATAAACTTTTTTTTTTTTTTTAAAGAACATGGGAGAAGGTACTGATTTACAGGTCTTAGCCCTCCAGTGGGGTACAGCTGCAGTCTGCTCTGGGTTACCAAAACTGGAGAAAAGAGCAGGAAGATCTACATGGCCTTACAGAGCTCCAGGTCTTGGCTGTAGGGTAAGAGCCTGTCCTCTGCTGCACTAACCCAGCAGTCCTTTCTGTTTTCACTTTCCTTCTTAACCAGCAGCTATTTCTTTTTGCATTAGTTTATAGATGAGCAGCACCGGATTCCCCCCTCCCTCCCCACCTCCTTTCCACCCATGTGACTGAACACTCCCTGAATCAAGTGAAACTTTGCAGTCCCCAGGAAACCTTTATTTCTTTCTGCTGCACCACAGTGAGAGGCAGCATCTCTTGGTCTCGCAGCTGTACTGACCATGGGAAGGAGCAAATCACACTTGGTCTTGCTAGCCTTTGTCTGCGGTGAGTCACATCTTCCATCATTTCTCAATAGAAAAGAGACAGACTATGCTGCTTTTCCTTCTTTGCAGTTATGAGAGGAGCTAATGGACAGAAAACTGGAAACAGTCTTGCAGCTAGCACTAAAGGTGATTTTAATGAAGTCCCACCAGAAAGAATTAACTATAACTGCATTTAATTGTAGCTGATGTAGACCTTATCTAATGTTTTCTCTTGTATTTTGCACTCTATGGTGACATGAACTCAGTGCGATCAAGTCAGCTCGAAAAATAGTATTAGAAGCAGGCTTATTTGTTTGCTTTCCCTTTGTTTGCTTTCAGCAGAACTGACTGAACATCTTGAGTGAGATAAGCAAAACAAAAACACATAAAGAAATGTCGCTTGTTTGTCTGTACTGCAAGATACAGGGTGTGAGGAAAGCAAGAGCAAGGCAGGGGCTCTGGAAAGTCTGGGACAGGCTAGGACTTATCTGACAACAAACTACATCAAAGTCACCATTTAATCTTTAGTGCTTGTCCCTGAAAATCTGTGGAGTGAACCTGATCAAGGATGTGTCCTAGCATGTAAAGTCACATGCACCTGCAGCTATACAAAATCTACTTGGCACAGGTGGACAGAGAGTAATTTAATCTGCATAATGGCTAAAGGTTTTACTTGCTGGTGGGGTGCTGCGTTTCTGTGGTGTGCTTCGCTATCTGCATGCACGGTTCACACCAGCAACAACCCTTGCCCCTCTCCTAGCTCTGCAATGGCAGTGCAATGAGCAGGGGAGCAGTGCAGGGACTTTACCACACAGAGCTCCAGCTGCATCTGCTCTGCTTTCTGACACTTGCCTCATAGCCACAGTCTGCTGAAGTGACCCCAAAATGTATGCAGACTTGGAGAAATAACTCAGTGGTCAGCAAGGATATCTTTGGCCAGGATGAACATTCTTGCTCAGTTGCTATTAATTCATTTTTGATAGTTCCTTTAGTAATTTGTTGTGATCTTTCATTAATGCCATGAACTCTTTCTATGCAGGTAGGGAATTAAAAAGAATCAGAGTTTAGGGGAGGAGAGTGTGAAGGATTAGAGGTATATGAAACTGCTCCTGTCTTTGATGTAAACGATATTAGAGAGAACCAAAGCCTCTCAGAAAATCTTGGTGCTTTTCCAGTTCCTCAAGAGCTCAAATCAAAGCCAGAACTGGCAAGAGTCTTTTCTGTAGGAGCTCAGTCAGGTTTTTGTGTCTGTAACTAGCACAAAATCTGTCACCCAAACAGGCATTTCTTCTGGGCAGCATATAGCAGAACAAACTGTGAGTGTGTGGTTAGGCAAGAAGGGTCAAAAATCCCCAGCAAGAGGTTCTTCCACCCACTGCGTTATGGGCTGGCAGGCTGAGACATTTTGCAGCCATATCAGCCACTTCCACCATAGTTCCTTTGAACAGATTAACTGTGCCTTTGCCAGTGTTGATTCTCACCAGAGAGTCAGCAGAGCTCAGCACTGCTCTTCTGCTCCCTTGTGAGGAGCTGTAGGACCCCATGAGGACTCCCCTTGGCCCCCTCTTCTCTGGGCTGGAAAAACCAAGTGACCTTATATACCTATCCCTCTAGACCCTTCGTCATCCTTGTAGTCCTCCTTTGGATGCTAGTTGATGGAGGGAAAACCTGAAACTTCCTCTGTCACAATGCATGGAAATATGGGCTCCAGGCCCGAATTAGGGATGGCAAATTTCTCAGAGAAAAAAGAAATGGAAGCTAACAGGAGGATGCAGAGCTGTAATTTCTTGTTGCTTTGTGGCCCCTTTTGATGGCCAAGATCATTGGGTTGGCAGAGAGCAATCTTTACTCATCCCTGGGAAGACTTTCTGAGATCAGTGGCCAAATGCGTTTTGAGATGACCCAAACAAGCAGGTTTGGTAGCATGAGCACAGCCCAACGGAGGGCCCAAAATGCTGGGGAGAGCTAAGCTGGCAGATACTGGCAAGACACCTGGAGAGCACGAGCCACAGGCCAACCCAGAGGTGCTTCTGTTTTACTCCTCAGTGACCCCACTGGGCTGAATATTTTTCTGATGAAATGACCTTCTGGGGAAAATGAAGTTCTGTTTAAAAGCTATGGACAACATCCAAGTGTTAGGGAAATGATGTTTCTTTCCATGCCCATAAATTTTTGTGTTACAGAGTCAGTAATCAAAACCAATCCGTTAAGTAAAAACTGAGAGGTACTGACTATTTTAGGCTTATATAAATTCAAGTATGAGTTATTTCACAAACACATATGGTTAAACAAAGAGTGAAAATGGCAGCTTCTTCTTTTCTGTTTCTATTGTTTTACTTGGATTAAATTACGTGTAGCTGGTAACAGCAACTGCTCTGGTTTTCCACTGATCTGATTGAAATGAGCATACAGAGAAGTTACCTGCTTCTCAGCTCTGGCAGCAGGTGTAGTAAAGGCAAGGAGAAAGAGAGAAAATGAACTAAAATATCATATTAATTACAGCACTTTTAGTTCCTTCTGATAAAATGTAATATCAGAGGGATCTGTCCTGTCATTTTTGTGACTTTTCAATTGTACAAACTTGTATTTTTTCTGATGGTAACAGCTACATTTGCAGTCAAGCATATTCAGTTTAGTTGGGAGGTGAAACACTAGGCAAGTTTAGGAATATGGAGCATATCCCTCCATTTCTCCTCTATCATAGCCATTGATAAGGGAAAACCAGACTTTTGGATTCTTTCTGTCTCCAGACTGGAGAATTCATCTCTGTCCTGCAGTAATTTAGTCCGTAAAGATTTAACTACATCTAAGGCCTCATGCACATCAAAGAATACATGTATGTCCATGACTTGTGGCTTTTAGCTTGATCTCGTCTTTATTGTGCCTTATTGCATACTCACAATCGAAGATTCAAGTTGAACAGTTGTGAACTTTCTCTCTTTTTACAACGTGCATTTTCTACCTTGTCTTCCCTTTCTTACTTAGATATAGGAACTACATCTTTTCCAATTTGCAAGGAATATATTTCTGTAAATGTTGTAAAATGCCAGTGTGATTTTCATGCTGTGACTATTTTTAGGTGCGGTTCAAAAAACCCCTGAAAGCTGTACCCTCAGATTTGTTTCTCACTGCCAAAAAAGCATTACTAAGAGGGTTCATCTTTCCCTGGGTATGTCCCACGAGGAAGAACTTCACAGTTCAGGCTGCCATATCTACGTCAGCACCATAAACAAATGCCCAGAATTTCTGTCTTCCAGACTATTCTGAATCATCATAAGACCACTACGTTTCCTCACCTCTTTCACATCCAAAAAAATGCTCTCTTTCCCCATGCTTTGTTTGTCAGTAACCAACTACCTCTTCACACGCTATACCCGGATTTCATTTTAACAGCAGCCCATAATGGAACAATTTGTCCCTGATACCTTGATAATTTACTCCCAGCAAATCTTGCTGTACTGTTGTCTGCAAGGGAACTCATGTATGGTGTAGGGATTGTGCAAGATCTGCTCTCACCTCTATTGCATCTGGTGTCTTCTTCAGCAGTCAAAGCAGCATGTGGGGAGTAAGGAGCCAATGTGCTGCCTCGGCAGTGGATGTATTCAGAGGTGTGAAGACTGGGGAAGCAGTGGGAAATTATGTCTGCTTGCACTCTCCTATCATGACTTTAAGCCAAAGGAAGAATAAAGTCTTAATAACAAAATGAGAGCAGTTATGTTGCAAATATCAGCAAGAATGTTAAATGCAGTGGTTTTAGACTACTGACTTTTCATTTCTTTGCAGCATTTTCTTCCTGCTGTGCTGAAGTGGCCCTGGGTGTCAGGCTGTCTCCACAAACCACGTCCTTCCACCATACCATTACTTCTGCTCTGCCACTTTCTGTTTATCATTCCCCACCCCACCAAAGCAGCACAGTTCCACCTAACACCACAGGCTCCATAAGCCATACAACTACTCTGCAGACAACAGACCAACACTGGGTAACAACAGCACCAGCCTCTCATATGACCACCCAGGCAGGAGCCAACACCAGCAAAGCACATGGCCAGACATCTTCCACAGCAGTAACCACAACTGCAGCAGACACAGCTGCAGCTGGCCAGGCTACAACCCAGGCAATGGAAACAGTTACACAAGCTGTGAAGAACGTGACTGTGCCCCCATACAACCAAATCACAACACATGTGGACACAGTTACAAACACAACCATAGAAAATACAACATCAAAGACGCAAACAACGACCACTGCCACAAATACTACAGCCACTACCAGCAGTACTGTAAAACCCACCACAAGCTCAACTAATCACACAACTTCTGGAAGTTCAACAGCCACAACCATGACCAATGCAACTACCACTCATCAGGGGACTCATACAACCATCCCATCTACTACAATGATGGTGAGACCCACTCTGGCACCACAGCCTTCTCCCATCCCCACTGGCACATACATCATTTCCAGCAGCAACAAGACCTGCATCAAAGCAGTGATGGGTTTGCAGCTGATGGCTCTAAGCACACAGAAGGTGAGGTGAAAGCACTATGAGGCTAAGCCTTATAGAGACTACTTCTTCACTTGCTGGAATATGTTCTATTCCTTTAAAAGCAATTTGCAGAAATGAAGTTGCATGATAAAAATAACTGGTTTGTTGCTAGTCTGAAGCCTTTTTTTTGTGCCAAAGCATTTCAACTGCTCTACTTTGGTTCATATAATGATGTCAGAGGGACATATAGGTACTTTCTTATTTCAGCAATATATCTGTGGTAGCAATATTTAGGAGGGCAGATTGGGCTCCAGTGTTTTTTGTGTTATTTCTCTTTCCCAGAATGGGAGATTAGTTAAAATCTGGAGTGACATCAGTGAAGGGTTTAAAATAGCAAGTTTCAATGAGGTAAATAAATAGTCAGCTCACAGACTTGTTTGGATTCAGAGATGAGTTGGCTCGATGCTGACAAGTGGAGCTTTTGGGACCATCAAGATGGCCAGTTGGATCAGCACAGGGGTTCTGGGAAGCTGCTACCCTCTCTTGGCATTGATCCATGGTGAATGATTTAGCAAAAGATATAAAAAACCCTGAAATTGTGATGATGGCCTTCCCAATAATGGTTTTGTAACCTCCATTTATATAGCCATTGGGCATTGGTCTGTTAATCCAACCACATAATTAAAACCCCAAACATATAAATCTGCTTGTTTCATATTAAGTTTTTCCCCTCCACTTCACAAATAGCTCCACAATGTCCTCATTTCTTCACAGAAGCAGATGAAGTACCTGACTGTCAGCCCCAACGCCACCCAGATATCTGGAAGCTGTGGGATGGTGCAGTCTGTGCTGAACATCACTTTCCCTGGAGGGTTTATAAGCTTTGTCTTTGTAAAGGTAATTGCATTTATTGGGAACAAGGGTTTAGGTCTGGGGAACGGGAACCCAGGCTGCCTCTGATCCACTTCCAGCCAAAACAGTGACGTGCAGCGTGCTGTGGAAAGAGGCATTTCATCCATCTCAGTGCTCGTTGTCCTGTCCTTCCCAAGGGGCTGGATTTATAGAACCTTGATTAATTCTGTCTAGGAGAGACCTGAGGCCACCTGGCCCAGTCCCCAGCTCAGAGCAGGGCTACTTTTAGTGTTTCATCCCATTTTGGCTATTGGAACTCTGAATTTTGAAGGGTTCATATGTGTAATAAAGGATAAGTACAGTGCCCTCAGATTCTTTGGCTAATATTCTGCCAAACTGGCAGCACAAAATATAGATTAGCCCTAAGCAAAATCTGCTACTCATATTTACAGTGGTAAAATCTAACTGGGGGGAAGGCAAGGTCTGCTGCTTGCACTGGAGCGGGACAGGGAATTGGGTGTGGGGTTGGAGCTACTGTGCTGAAGCAAGGTGTGTGTACTGGAAGCTCTGAGTCATGCTGTCAAGTTGTCCTTATGAAATATTGTCTATGAGACAACCTGGATGCATGTGGAATCAGTCATTTGCTTCCCATAAATGCTGCCCAGGCAAAAGTTGGATGTGGTTGTTAAATCCAAAGGGCAGCCTATGAAGGTGTATGTACCCAGAAGCTTTGTCCAGAGCCCAGAGGGCCTAATTTCTTCTGAGTTCTGATTAGACGATTCCAAACAACTGAACTGCAACAACAAAATTGTAGATAAGTGGCCTTAAAATGCACCAGTCCAGGAAAACTTACAAATATACACAGAAACTTGATCAAGAGATAGGCCTATGCTTTCCTAGTATGAAAGTTAGCGTTCGTTTTGATGTGAAGTGCATTGATACCACATTTCCAGCTCAAACCACATCACATGCAGACAGGTCTTCCGCATAACCTACCATGAGTATTGCTGATATATTATAACCACTGGAGAAAACTGCCAGAGGTCAGTCATGCTCCAGGAGGCAACAGCAAATCATATCACAGCTAAATACTTGATCGTTAATGCTTGGGAAAGATTTCAATCAATAATTGTCGTGATTTTTGTTGATGACTAAAAGACATCTAAAAGCTGCAAAGGAAAGTGCTGTTTTAGAACAAAGAATCAGTTCAGACCATGAGTGTTTGGTTTAAATGTATGCTTTCTGCAACAAGGGTAGCATTCTCTGTGTTATGAAGATCCTTAGAAAAAGTCCAGTGATTCGAGTACCCATAGAAGTACACAGCAGAGCTAAGGAGAGTGATGTGAACCTTTTGACCTCTCTTGTCCTGAAAAAGATGGTTATTGGCACAGCATTATGCAATCCACCCAAGATAAGTCTCAAGAGAGCAGCAGGGCACGGCTTAGCTTTCTTTGAAATGCAAGTTATTAAGAAATCATTTTGCTGCCGTTTCTGATGTGTTTGGCCTCTCCAGCTGCTGCAGTGCTGACTTTGAACCAGGAGTGCTATAGACATGGCACTTCTGATTTGCAGGGATGAAGGTGGATCTGGGCCAGGGGCTGTGGTGTGGCCGCAGGGAGGTGAGAAGCTCTGTATTCACTGCTGCCAGGTGCCTTTGGCAAAGAACTTGACAAAGGGAGGTTTCATAACCAACCCACAATACATGAAGTAGGAACAGGCATTTATCCTGAGCAAAGTCAATAACTCTGTCCAAACAGAAGGTAATGCTGCTGCCAAAAAAAAAAAAAAAAAAAAAAAAAAAAGTGTTATTTGACCCATTTATGTCTTTAAGAAGAATAATGCTGAGAACCACTTTATTTCTTAAACTTCTTTCACAATCTATCCTACCAGCATTAAAACTGCAGGATGTTAAAGGTGAACGCCCAAAAGACATTCATGTTTGCTACAACTTACCCACCTGCTGCAGTCACCAATCCCTATGTGCTCCGAGCTGGAATTAAAACCAATAACGGGGAAGCTACATAGAGACTCACAGCATACTCCAGCACTGATAGGAGTGAAAAGCCCCTGGGGTTTTCTGTCATGCTTTGGCAGCCCTGGGAAGGAGAGTGTTTAGGTTGCACCAGGGTTTTGGAGCACGGGTAGGCAACGTCCAGCTGGAAATTTTGTTTTGAGCTGTAGTACCAGGTGCTTTCCATGTCGGCAGTCTATAGGCATATGAAATAAAGCCAGGCAGCACCAACAGTGTAGAATATAACAGTTATTTCTTCCCTATGTAGACAACCGAGGTTGCTGTTTCCTCATTTTGAGTGACTTGCTGTTGATAGACGAAGTAGAAAACGAGCAGTACCTCTGCGAAGGGCTCCTGTCTCTGCTGGTTGCTGCCCTCTTCTGGTTCAAAGCAATAATGAACACAGAAGCATGGCTGCTTTCTGCCATTTGCTCACATAAAGGCCATTGATGCATAAACTGCACTGCAGTGCTGGGAGTGCTGGGTACTTTAAAATCTATCAGCATAGGTTCTGCAAGCAGTCAGCCTGCAGGTCAGCAGGGATCAATTCACTGCAGGATTACCAATGCAAGCATTGCTGAGACTCTCAATGAAAGCAAAGCAGGTGGATAAAAATAAAACTGTCTTACCACACACCTTATGCAGTATATAACGTTTGCTTAACCCCCTCCTATTTTTGGTTACCAGAAATGTCTAGCTTGAGCAATGTGTGCAAAAGCACATCTGCATGTCTGGTTTCACCACACTGAGCAAAAAAGGCAATACATCCAGGCAAGTTGGTTCTTAGGTCTTCAAGGTGATGCTTTGGAAACTTTTGGGAACTTTTTTTTGCAAGCATTTTGCTGTGCTGAACTTTATTTTTTCCTACAAATGTAGGGATGTGGTAGGAATAAAGATTTATCATCTTTTGCAGAAAGATCCAACATACTATGTCAGTACAATTGAGGCTGAATTACAGTTACCATCTGAAGGTCAGTGCTCTTATGTTTAATGTTCACTGTGTTAAATTCCTATCAAACTATTCTGGGTGTGGGATAGACTTTCACATCTTTAAAACTCTGAATGTTGCAAATGATGTATTTGTTAGGCTTTCAATATGTCATTCAGCTAAATGTCATGGCAAGAAAAGGGAAAAGAGGTGACCAAGCTGTAGTTTCAGTATTTTTTTTTTAATTTTCCTTTTACCTTCAGAAGCTCTCCCTTTGCTTTCACCACTCATTCAGAATAAAATTGAAGATCCAAAATGTCAAAATATCAGAGTTTCCCTGGGTGTTGCCAAATGCAAATTGCAGCAAACATGAGCTGATCAGCCTAATCTTCAGTTTTAAAGTTTTCACACGCTCTGTCAGTCCTCCACGGTGGTGCCGGTGAGAGACATTGCGTTTCCAGCCTGTTGTTACTGCCCCTCTGCCACATGTTGCTGTTGTCCACCAGCAGCACTGTTGCACTGAACAACCCTGCATCTTTTTCAGACTCAAGCTTGGCTGAGTCATCCACTGGTAATTAAAGCACTCATTTAAAGCACAGACAAAATTAACTGATACAGTACAGGGAAAACATCTGTGCTTTTGTAACAACTGTGACACTGCTACTGAACCTCCATTTTATCCCAGGAAGATTCTGGTTATGCAGCGTTATTTTGGATGCCCATTTATCACTATCTCTGTCTTTATGACCTCCAGGTATACTTTATTACGTAGCCATTCGCCAGCAGCATTTTACAGCAAAGCTGGGGAATTCCTATAAGTGTGCCAGCAAGCAAACCTTTGGCTTGGAGAGAACCTACCAGCTAGTCATTGTGAACATGCAGCTGCAGGCCTTTGATATTGTTGATAACCAGTTTGGAAGAGGTAAGTAATGTGGGAATATTTTCCACCCTTCTGAGATCTAATTGTCAGCAATCCAGTAGACTGAGGTATCTCCTGCTGCATTTTAACCATACAAGCTTCTTCCCAGATACTGTATCCTGCCTGCTGCTGTAGTTTCACTCTTTTCCCACTCATTTTCAACACTGTGCTAATACCCATGGCAAAGCATCTTTCCCTCCTGAATTTAATAACTTCCATTTCCCATTTTCGTTAAAAATGTTCAGCTGGACAGCCACCATTTTTTTTCTCTCCACTCTTTTTTCCCGGGTGAGGAGTGCTCACCACCACCTCACTGCCTTTTTCCAGCCCCTAATACATAATACAGTTCAGTTCAAAGTCACTGCCCTCAATATCTTTAGCTATTTTGAAAAGCTCTTGACAACCCATGACATGCCATTGCTGCAGCAGTGAAACTGCCAATTAGTAAGGGGTATTTGGCAATGCAGGATGATACTTGCAGAGCAGATGTATCTAGAAATGATGAAATGTGCACCTGAGGAGGAGCACAACTGGCACACTCACTAGTTTCAGAATTAAATACGATGGTTATTTGTCTGGGTTTTGAGTATACACAACCATGTAGCTTAGCACTACGTGCTCCAAAGACAGAGACAGACCAGTACTGACACTCCTGGTCCCTGAATTGCCCATGCTGGGAGAATGTACTGGGGATCCTCACAGCTTCTTCCCTATGCCCATGCCTGAGTTTCCTTCTACAGGGAAATGAGGCATTGCCATCCATGTTTCTTGTCAGGATGCAGCCAGGAACTGTGTGGGGTGTGGGGCCCAGGACTGCTGCGTGACCTTGGAAATCCCCATGTCTCACACTATGGGTACTCTGTTCACTGCCTTACTTTTAGGGGGTTCGTGAAAAATCCTACACAGAAGAGAGATGGTCTCAGCGATACCCTCAGTTCTCCTTCAAACAGTACATGTTTCTGGGACTTCCATTCAGGGTATTTCCATACAGGAACTCATGTGGGCAGATGACTTTTATCAGCAATCCAGCCCGCTACATGCACTAATAAAACGTTCCCTTCTTCTGCCATCTGACTTTCTGAATGCTTACAGAATATTGCTTCTGCATTATTCTTAATTTAGATCTGTCTTTTGACTTAGTTTGGCTCTATCTGACTTGTTCTTCTTTTGTTAGTTAAAAATGTTGGTTTCTTTTTCTAGAAGGAATATAATGGGAAACTACATTTGGAGCTGTTTTAAGACATGGAAGTTTTTTTTATAAACTTTCTTTAGGTTCTTAAAAGCCCCATGAGAATCCAGTCTGTGCTCTCAGGCTTCTGAAGACTTTTGAACAGAACAGAGCTGAGCTGGAACAACTCATAGGACCCCATCTGGTCTCACATTCCCATTTGAATGTGTACAATGAATTAGTTCAGATATGGCTTTTGGTGGCCTCACCTAAGCAGAGACAGCTTAGAAATACTCTCTCTTTTCAGGGACAGGCTAACCTCTGCTAGCCAATGCCACGTACAGAATTAAACTAGTTTTGCTCTTAATCAGAGGGCTGAGAAAGCAGATACCATCCCTGAAATAATTCTCCAGTGGCCATGAAATAGTTATGAAGCTGTTACTTACATCTGCTGTGTATAAAGATTTTGAAAGACTAAATTCCCAGCAAAGGAATAGTTCTATAAAGTAAGCACATCACCAGCCTCCTCCCTGTTGGTTGCTTGGAACTGATGTTTTCACTTCTGTTTATCCAGATTTGCATAAAAGGGGAAGACAAAGAAAGCAATAACGATCATTGATTTCAAGATCCTTATAATTTTGTATAGGTTGCAGCAGTGTTAGATCAACATCTTGGCCTGTTTGATTCTGAAAAGCTGTAAAAATGTCTTCTGAACTTCATTTCCTTTTTACTGGGCAGAAACAATTAGACACCACATAGCAATAGCTTTCATCCATCCAAGATGTGTCATGCTCATTATTTTCAAACTTGCACATTGTAGCATCATGCTCCACATCTGCTATGAGCAAGAAAGCCTCCTACTGTGTATGTACCCATCTTGGCGGTGTAACAATTACTGTGGGCATGAAAAGTTCACTCTCCAGAGAAGCACGTAGTTGTTTTCTTGGGATAAGTCTCATCAGAGATAAAAATGTTAAGTATAGCTCAGAATAAAAAGAAAAGTCTTGAGAACTTGTATTTGTTTTTGCTTGTATTTGCTGACTTTCTAGAATATGGATGCATAGTCTAGAAATACGGTGTTCTACTCTAATGCATTATCTGATCTCTTTTTATTTTCAGAAGAAGAATGTTTTCTTGATAAAAGTACAAAGGCAGTTCCCGTCGCCGTGGGCCTGAGTATCCTGGGACTGCTGGTCATTGTGTTTGTCACATTTCTGATTTCCAGAAGAAAGCCCTACAGAGGGTACGAACGCATCTGAGGTGCTCCTGTACTTCCAAAGAAGAGAAATCATGGGAGTTTTTGCTTTCAGCTGGCAGCCTTGCTGCTCTGGAGCCATATTTTTAAGTGAAATGACACCATGTGTTTAAAGCTAATGCATGTTTCGGGAAGCAATTTCTGTAAGGTGGGAAGGAAATGATTCATACCATCTATTTTAGGCTATTCTTAGCTACTTATTTAGATGGGGGTTCAGAGGATCAAAGTTAGAAGCCTAAATCTTTTACATTATCAAAAAAAGAGGCAATTCGGACCACCCAAGTCAGACTCTTAAAGCAAGCAGCATCATTATCCCCCATAAAATCCATCAGATTTTTCTAAAAAACATTAAGAAAAATCAATTTCTTCAAGATGGCATTCATATTTATTAGGAGAGTTGAGTCCAGTAATATGACCTTCAAGTGAGTAGAGCAGAGGTCCACAGCGACAGGCAGCCCTATTAAATCACAGCAAGTCCTATGGGAGCACTGTTTTTTTGCTGAAGATTTGGGGCAAGCATAAAAATGACTTCAACTGATAAGCAAGTTCCCTTTGGTCCTTTTAAACACCAGGCTTACATTTAGTAACTTCTTATTGTTTCCTACCAAGTCTTTTGGAGGGACACAGTGGTCACTCCTGGTGATGCTACTGTCACTCTGGAGGCAGTATTTTTATTAATTTTCTACCTACCAGTGACTCTGTATGCAGATAAGATGACTCAGCAGGGTCACACAGGGTCTGCCTGAGCAATGTATGCAAAAATTTCCACTCATCACTGCCTGTCTCAGCCTCTCCACAGTGATGTCTGAACTTCCTGCCAATAATTCTTGAGCTGCAGCCTCACAAGACATGGCATATGAGAGCAGTCTGATGTTACTAAGTTTATCCTGCACTATTACTGTTAGCTGCACCATTCAGCAGCTGATGACAGGCAGCTGAAATGTCTGTGCAGAACTGGGCGGGCATTTAGAGTAACTCCACTCATCTACACAAGGCCAAGACATCCTATTTACCAACTGGTAAGATGCTCAAGATGCAGCATCCCTTTGCCATATGTTTGCAGTACGAGGTGGAGAAAGCTGACATGAGGCTCTAAAAGCACTGTGGTAAGTGGGCCGGTGCTAAGGATGCTACTGTGATAGATAGGGACTGGGATGAAATTGCTGGATAAATTCATGGAGCCTATAATTTCATAGTCTTAAAAGAGCTTATGCATCACCTGCTTCCTTTACAGACATGGACCTGTTATAGCATTCACCACTGAACTATGTAACTGTCACCTCACTGGGATGACAGTATGGTGATCTCTCTCTTAATGTGGGAAGATACCACAGTAACTGAAAACGATGGAGATTAAGTAGCCAGCACTGTGGCAAACCTACAAAAGGTCCTTGAGTAAATGGAAATCCACTGAAGCTGTCTGCTTAAGGTGTCTGTGGGAACTGAAAGCCTGCACAGGCCTCGGATAAACTCTGCCCCAAAGTGATTGCTATCCACCACACTTGCAGCTGAGCAGCTGGATTTT
The DNA here is from genome assembly GCF_016699485.2 of Gallus gallus. Classification (NCBI taxonomy): domain Eukaryota; kingdom Metazoa; phylum Chordata; class Aves; order Galliformes; family Phasianidae; genus Gallus; species Gallus gallus. The sequence goes on from NC_052540.1 coordinate 16,085,222, forward strand.
CATATGGAGATACTTTAGAGTTGCTTTAAACCACAGCATTTGCAACACTTTGTAGTGTGCTTCCTGCTAAGCAAATGTGAAGGCGTGTAAGCGGTAATTGCTTTTGAGAGTAATTAAGTTCAGCAAATTTTCTTAGTTGAAACAAGGAAAATCTCCTCGTCACAAAAGGTTTACAAAGATAAACATATGCACAAATGTGAGTACACACACCGCAAACAACTCTGCTCACTGCAGGAAGCTACATGAAATTGATAAGAATTATATGTAAAAACATTTATCGAAGAGAGAACAATATTACATAAGAGCTCATTTTCCCCTTAGGGTTTAGGGCAGCAGCTTCATGTTACCAGTAAATATTTTGCCTGGATAGGGCTTAGGAATGGCAGCAATTAAACAAAAGAAAGCCTGAAGTTATCTGCAAAAATTCCTTGCTGTTAGCTTTATTTGGAAATAAACATAATACAAATGCTGGAAGATGATTTGATTCCCGTTAAGTAATGGCCCAAATGCTGAGCAGTTATGAATGGCAGTGGATTTTCACTGAGTAAAACTGACATCAGTACCTTGTGAGTCCAATTTGCCTGCACTATCTTTTAAAAATAGTTCTGATATTTTACCAGTGTGTAACCATCGAGTTCAGTTACTTAAATCCTTCCATTCTGTGAATTTCTAGAAGATCCTGATCCGTGCCCAGCAGGAAACACCACCATTCCATAATGCCATAACATGTGGCTATGGAAGTAATTCTCATTTTCCAGAAATGTTCCAGTTTAGTTTGAATGAACTCATAACCAAGAAAGGTAAAGACAGTTTTGAAGCACTTTTGCACTTGGAGAAGCCAAAGACAGAACCAGCTGTGAGCAAGGGAGGCAGCTGACTATAGCTATAAGGTAAAGCAGCATGCGGTTACAATCACTTCAATGCTCCATTATTACAATGTTTGTTTTGTAAAAAGCTCCAGCAGTGATAATATTAGCAAACTTTATTAAGCTCATTTTCCCCGTCCCACCTTTTCCTGTTGTTAGTGGCCATGCAGCCCACTGATGTTGTTCAGGCCCTAGCTCTCAGGGTGCTCTTGCTGTTCATGGTTCATCTCACATGAAACTCTGATGGTTAATGAGAGACCTGGGTGGTGGCAGCAAGTCCTTGTGTGTGAGAACTGCGGCTGTGGAAAGGTCTGTGGAGCTGTGAGCCTGCTGCTTGTGTTTCTTTTCAAGAAAACCATTGGTACAAAGTAAAATGTCTGCGCTGCCCGTCTGGGCTGGGAGTGAAGCTGTGGGTTATTGCTGAGTTATTTGTGACGTGTTTGTGTTTAGAAAGCAGGATTTTTTTTTAATACTATATTAAAGCAGAGCCCCTTTTCTTTCTTTCTTTCTTTTTTTTCTTTTTTTTTTAACTGTGTAATGCTTAAGGTGTCCAGAAGGAAACAGTAAATCTGTGGAAGTGCTTCCAATTGAAAATGAGCCCATGCCTGCAATACTGATGCTACTGTCCCAGACTGTTATATGTGGACATTTTAGTAACAACTGTTGCCTAGAAATCTCAGCTCCACACATGATCTGACCCAAAGCCAATCCAAGTGGTGGTCAGCAGGCATCTTTCCCACCCAAAACTAAGTCCTATTTCACGTGGCCTTTGGATTTTTGGGTTGTTTGATCTGTATGGTTTATTACTTTAATTAAATATAAGAACATAGGATTTTCTTGTTATGTTCTATACTGGAAAAGCTCTTTATATTAATATTCAGTCTTTTAACATTTGCTATCAAAACAAGGCTTGAAAATTGTTCTTAATGATGATTGATAATTCTGTGTTTAATCTTGTCACACCCTCCAGCATCTTTACCAATGATGCACAGTTAATGCTTTTCTCTCACCTCATTTTATCATTGGAACGAATCAAACTATTCACACTGAACAGTGTTTAGATTAACATTTAACTGATTAATTCCTATGCTATTTACTGCCATTATTTGTTTGCTGTTTTTTGGAAGCTGCATATAGTCTTCTCTGGGCTTGCGCTAAGTGGCAAAGGCAAAACAGTTGGAAATGATGATGACGTGCTGCCATTTACTTGCAAGAAGAGTGAAGAACACAGTGAAGCAGAAGTTAGGAGGTGAGCACATCCCTGTAGCTCCCTGGTGCTCTGCTGCGCCAGACCAAGTTAGACACCAGGGTATCCCATGAATATACGATGTCATACTTAGCCATATACCCAAGGAGTTTATAAAGAAACATTTAATTTCTTTCAATCCTTTGTTGTTCTCTGACAGTCAAAAAAAAAAAAAGTCCAAATTAAAGAACAGCTGTTAGTTCTGGTTGAACAGAAGCAGGGAGATGTAGATTAGCTTCTTAAGTGTATGCAGTTGGTTTGCTTGATCACTTTTAGCTTGCTCTAATGAATGGTTGCTAAAGATTACTTTGTCATGAAAAAGAATATATGCCCTTTATTTTTCAATTATTGGTGTTTCTATAATAAAGATTGTATTTAGTCATTAAGGTGTGCATTGCTGTGCAATTGTTTTCTCTTGGGTGCTGTTTCACCTAAACAGTTTAAAATACAAACACAGTCTGTAACAATCAGACAGGGTTGTGTCTTGGTTGTGTCTCAGACAGGGCTTGGGACAGAAGCCACAGTCACAGATATACTGATGTCCTCACTGTAACTGACGGTGATGTTTTTCTCCAGCCTGGGCATTTCGTCTGACATTTCCATCTTTGTTTCATCAGCACTTAGGGAGAAAAAAAAAGATTAAAAAAAGAGTATTGAAAATAGTATGAGGTTTTCTGTTCATCTCCCCATGACTTCCTCGAGTTTCTTCTTTATGTCTACTTCTGTTTCCTGTTTGTCCAATAAAACACAGACCATAACTCACAGCAGATGCAATGGATGTTTGTTACTTTGTACTTAAACCGCTTTCACAGATAATAATCTTAGGAATTATGATGAGATTCTTTGGAGGAGAATGCATCTTTCAGTGTGCAGTTATGGAAAATACAGGAAATAATAGCTTGGAAAATCCCAGATGTAAACTCCAGAATTCAACAGTTTCTATGTCACTCAAAGGGATTCCCGAAGGAACTTGACTTTGCTGTGATTCTGCTGTTTCTCACATCAACACACAATAGCCAGCTTAAAATAGCATAACCATAAGGCAACTGTGTGTGGTAAAGTGCTCAATAGAAGGGGACACACAAAAGTTCTTCAGATTTATCTTCAAAGGTTTTCCAGTGAAATGTGAAACCATGCTTGGCCAACTAGTGCAGCCAGGCCCCATCTGGGGTGCAGGCTCCTGCAGCATCTCACTGCTGGGAGGCTGCATGACTGGCTCAGAGGGAAATGGGATCCCACCTTCCCTGTGGGGATAAGGCTCAGAAGGGGCTGTTTGAGTCTCACGTGTCATATTGCTTCATGGCTAAAGAAGCTAAGATAGGAGAACTGCAGGAAGCAGATGTGGTAAAGATAGGAGGAGAAAAACCTATCTGCGACTAGCAGCTGATTCAGGATCCTGCTAGAGAAGTGCCAATGAGGGCACCAGAAAGAAAGTAACTTCCCCCTATTATAAGATACCATAATAAAGACTGCTGGATGTCCCAGATTTTTTGTTCTTTCTTGACAAGGATTTGTGGCACGTAGAGGAATAATCAGTAATTTTTCTTTTTAAGGAATAAATAAACCTGTAAGTCACACCATGGACCGCCCTAGAAGCACACAGCTTTAGAGTTCACTGAAGAAGTGTTTTTGCATCGCAGTGTCTAGGAGAGAAAGGAAATACTTTTAAAAGGCATCAATTCAAAGAAAATAACAAGGGTGAGTAGAGAAAGATTTCTGTGAAGTTGCATCACTGGTAATATGACAGGATGCTTAAAGAGTACATGGGTGGGCAAAGGACAAACTGAGCTCACCTCTCTGTTGCTCATGATAAGAAAGATCTGAATCAAGCTTTTATCTGCAACATCCTCCCCAGGGAGACCAAGGCAGGCAGGGCAGGGAATTGTGGGCACAGCTGAAGCTCTGAGCATCTGGGCTTTCGCAGCTAGCCACAAAACATCAGATAAGCTCCAGTTCTCTTTTCTGCAACTCCTATTCCCTAGAACGCTGCTAGATCATAAGTATCATACTAAGTTATTGTTTCATTGGCTCAGGTTCTTACTTCCTTTTAAAGATTTGCAGAAAGAGTTAAGTTGCATTTTCCACATGCAGAAATATCATAAATAGTTGTAGAGAAATGGAAAGCATCCAAGCTTCTATAGTAAAATTTAAAATGTTACTAGCTTAAACTATCTAATACAGCACTAAGTTCATGACAGTACCTTCATTTAGTATGTATGTGCACATTAAGCATATTACTGGTGTCAGTGAGAAAATGGTTTTCTGGATTTGGGTTTTATTACATTGCCCTTTCAAACATCCATGTGTACAGCCCAGTGATCCCTCCTGACCTTCCACGCCCCGAAAGCCACACTGACAGATACCTTCACCAAGGGCAGATTTGCAATACAAATGAGCTTGCCGCTTCTGTTAGTTTCACTGCTCAAAGCATAAAATCTTCCCCAAGAGCTTTTAATAAGTATGAAAAGTCTGCTTCTCAGGTTAGCAATAGCCAGTTCCTGCTGAAGCCTCTTGACAATGTTGTAGGAAAAGCTTGGAATATGTTTGCTTCCAAAGCCTATGTTCACCAGTACGCTAAGTTTGGAATTGAAGAGGAAGACTTTTTGGACATCTGAGTGAAGTACTGCATAATATCTTTAGTTCTACTCTGCATTTAATGGCAAACTACATAAAATGCTGCCATCTTGTGTTTAAAGACAAAGCAAACATGCCGAACATTTTGATAAATTGGACCTGAGGCGTAGACACCTTATGCTGAAGAATGAAGGGAATGAATAATGGAAAAGACAAAGCTTTGCTTAATAATATGTTTTTAAAAATCCCATCTCCAGAGCACGTGCAGAGCCTGCAAGCTCTTGCAGCCAAATTCAAGCGACTGTGCTATCTTCTGAAGCTGACTGAGAATCAGATTGAACTACTCTGACCATCCTGGCCCCGGTGTGCAGGCCCTGTGGGGCTGCTGTGAGATGTGGTGGTGTCCCATCCCAGGAGACACCCAAGGTCAGGCTGGATGGGGCTCTGAGGGAGCTGCAGGTGTCCCTGTTCAGTGCAGGGAGTTGGGCCAGATGGCCTTTAAGGGGCTTTTCCAACTCCAATGATTCTACTCGCAAAGCATTTGAAAAAAGGCAATGAGCAGAAGTTGCCTGCGCAGCAAGAGTGCTTGTTGTGTAAGAAACTGTCTGCCTCTGAGTACGGAAAACACGTCAGATGTGTTGCACAGTGCCACAATGGCAGCTGATAGTTTGTGTTTCTGGGGAAAAGCCATTTAAATAGAGTATCGTAGACTCGTTCAGTCTGAAGAAACCTACAAAGGCCATCGACACTTCAGGGCTCACTCAGGCACGTTACTGAGGGCGTTACCCAAACGGCACCTGACCGCTGCCAGGCCTGGGGCACGGACCGCCTCGCTAGGAAGCTGTTCCAGCGTTTGACCACCCTCACAACACAGAAATTAACGCTAACGTCCCTCAGAACCCCCGGCTCCGGCTCTGTGCCATCTCCCCACGCCCCGCCATCCGCACCGGGGGAGCACAGAGCGCACCCATCCGTGCTTCCCGCCCTTGGGGCTGCGGGCCGACCTCTCGGCCTCCACAAGGGACAACCCAAGGTGTTCAGTCTCCGCGACACACCTCCAACTCTGTCACCAGTTTCACTGCACCGGCTTTTCTCGGTTTTATTTTTGATCTGTCATTTAATGGCCCGCACTCTCACCCTCTTCCCCCCCCTCCCCCCTTTCGCGGGCCCCACCACGCAGCCGCCCGCCCAGCCCGGCCCTCTCCGCCGCAGCCACTGGCGGCCCGCCTGCCGTGCACGCCCCCGCCCCGCCAACATGGCGCTGGTGCTGGTGGCCGAGCGGGGCCGGTACTGCCTGCGGGCGCTGCAGCGTCAGTGAGTGCGGGCCGGGAGGGAACCGGCGTTGGCAGCGCCCGCGGAGGGAGGGAGCCGGGCTGGGGGGGCGGCTGTGGGGGCCGGAGGAGCCGCGCCGACAGGCGGAGCGCTCTGCGCTGAGGGGGCGACGGGCGCTGGGCCGCTGCTCGGGGCGGGACGGGCGGCACGGAACGTGCCCGCTTCTGTGGAGAACAACGAGCCAGAAACGCTCACAGACCCCAGCCCGGCAGCTTCAAATGCAGGGTTTGCAGCACGGTTGCCCTGCAAGCTGGTTTGGGGTTTGGTGTCCTTTCCTGTCCCGTCCCCCGTCCCCCCCCCCAGCCACCTGTGTGCTCTCTGTAAGGACAGGAGGAATGGGTTTCTGTGGCGGTGTCTGTTAGAGCCTCGGGGTCCCATCTCTCTGCTGAGGCCGTTTGGTCATGCGGTGCCCAGGATGCCTTGCATCTTTGTCTGATACTGCTCCAAAATTACAGAGCTTTATCCAAGATAAAGCATGTGTGTTATTGCCCCTTCAGGAGTTCACTTTGTAGCTTATTAGCCGCTTAGCCTTCCGTACCCGATTTATTCAGTCCTTTCTCTCAGGTGTAACTTCTCACTTCTGAAGTTGTTAATGGCTAGGAGAGCTCAAGTCTCATTTTTCAATCTCTCCTTCCCTGGTGTAATTCACTTTCTCTTGCACCACCTCACTGCACAAACAGCTGTCTGCTGTTGCTGCTTGTGCCTCTCCCTCACACTTGCCCTCTGCAGTAAACCCCAGTGCCTGATTTACCTGCCAGAAGACATGAGGTTGCTCACATTCGCTGTTCCAATCTGAATGCTGCTCAGGAAGCAAGAGGGAAATCTGTTGTTCCCGTTGTGTCTAAAGGAGAGCCCTTTCAAGGAAACAACAAAGTCTGCACAACCTTACCATGTTGTGCTTGGTTATGCTGTGTTTAAATAGCAGTATCAGCAGCTTGGCACTGTGCTTTCACTGAAAATAAAAGTTGTTCAGGTGTAACTTCTTTGCATTCTTCTCTAACAGTTCTGTGTTTGTAATTGCACAGGCCATGGAGTCCCGTGCAGCTGTTGGCGAAGTGTGCCTCCACAGCAGGTATGTTGTGCTTCCTTTAGCTGCCAGCCTCAACTGCTTGTGTTACGTGGATGATTTTACAATGCTTTTAGACTGTTTTAGCTGTACTTTTTGTGCTTGTTTTTTTAATGAACGTTCTATATTTGTATAGTTTTGGGAAACAGTAGTCTGTACCTGACTTAACAGAAATCACCTTTAATGTGTGAACAACATTTTGAGTAGTTTTATCTGTCATAGCTGTACTCAGCTCACATGAAAATTACTTATTTTCGTGATGTTTCCCTGATGTTCCTTTGTGATACAGAGATTGCAAAGCCTGATATGACAGTATTTAAGCAGCACTAGAAATAAGATAGTAAAATTCCACAAGGTGATCTAAGCTGACCTTCTTGTCAGATTTCCTCAAAGGCTACATTTTAGAATTCTGACATGTATTATCATTTTATCGATTAATTTAAACTGCTTTAGTTTAAGTAACTAAAGTAATACATAAACACTGTAAATTGAAAAAGTATATTTCATTTTAAAATTGCTTCCTGTGCTTTGGTCTTTTAAACAGAGGGTCACAGCATTGGGAAGATTCTGATTGCAAACCGAGGAGAAATTGCGTGCAGAGTGATGCGAACAGCAAGGAAGATGGGTGTGAAGTCTGTAGCAGTTTATAGTGAAGCAGACAGAAATTCCATGCATGTAGCAATGGTGAAGTATATTCGTTATGTTTATGATTGGTTCTGGAAACACTGAAGCGTGGGACTAACATTCATTTCCAATGGTAGTTCTCATGAGTAAGCTAAATGTGAAAGTTGGTGTGTGCAGTTGAATTTTCACCTCCGTAGAGTTATTCCCAAGTTTCCCTTGAATCACTGAATGGTTTGCTTAATCTCAGTATCAACACCTGACAATGTTACAGAAAGCGCAGAAAAGTTTGGTGCCCACTGGGAATTAGAGAATGAACTTTGATTTTGAGAAGAGTGTCAGAATTTGTTTTTTCTAGTTGAGCTGCTCTCTGAAGTGAGGGATTTAATCTAAGATTTAAGTGATTTTAACTGTTGCATGCCAGCAGTCTGGTAAACGATAAAATGAGCTCAGAAATCTGAAGCTAATACTGCTTTTCATTGTATGTAATAAATTATCTATGCAATATCTATTTTTGCTGTGTCAGGCAGATGAAGCGTATTGCATTGGTCCAGCACCCTCACAGCAGAGTTATTTGGCCGTGGAGAAAATAATACAGGTGGCCAAGACCTCAGCAGCACAGGTATGTTGGTCACAACCTTAAATCTTTGAATACATGCCTGATGTTTAGCTTTTCATGTTTACACATGATAGTTCCATCTTTTGCTTGCCTAGCAGTATATTGACGTTTCAGGGTTTTCTAAGCTAGACTAATACAAAAATAGGCTAGTAACTTTATTCTATTTTAGGCTATTCATCCAGGTTATGGTTTCCTCTCAGAAAACACAGAGTTTGCAGAGTTGTGCAAGCAAGAGGGAATCATCTTCATAGGTCCGCCTTCATCTGCTATCAGAGATATGGGTATTAAGAGGTATCTGTTTCCAATTTGTTACTTGGTTATGCAATTTATAGTTTGCTAAGGCTAATTTTGTTTATTATTCTATTCCACCAGTTTTAATGTTCTTATTTTTTATTCTGATTTTGAAAGAATAAGCTCAAAGTTCCTGTTGACATAGGATTGTTCAGTCATTAGGATTTTAATAATTAAGTACCTAACTGAATGTGGTCTTGTGGGACTGGGACCTTGCAGTGTTATATTGATTCAGATTTAGCAGTCAGGTTGGATGTCTTGCGTATTGGTACCATATCATCAGAGGTTCTTGTGGCTGGTGTAAAATGGGATGGTGAGTTTTATTCATCAGAGGACCTTATTCTTAGTTACTTGTGCTGGAAACATTTCTTTGGTTTGTGAAGTCTAAGTCAGGGATAAGGAAATAAGGTTATTACTAACACATGAAGTGTGTAATAGTTTCAGAGAGCTAATCTGTTATCACTTGCTAATATGAGGGTGAATTACCTCTGTTATTTATCTAATTTGGCGTGCTTGTTGGAAGTTACTGTTATACTTGAGTGTTTCATGCCATCCTGTATGAAAAGAGCTTTATCTTTGTACAACTTTAAATGTAGGTTTTGCGAGGTCTAATGTGGTGATTTGGAAATGTGTGGTTTTGACCTCCATGAAGTGGGCTAAAGGGTAGAATAGAGCAATAAGCCTGAAAACTGACTGCCACTTTTATCTGGAGGTCTTGGAGGAAAAAAAAATCCCCACTTGAATCATTTGATTAATTAATTACAGTAAAATTTGGTGTAACACATCTATGTAAGTAGTCCCATTGAGATCAGTGGAACTGCTTTTATGAAGAGAATTAAAATGGGTATCATAGACGTGTTTGGAACTTATGAGAAAAATGTCATTGTCATTCTAAATATAAAACTGTTCTGTCAAAGCACTTCCAAAGCTATAATGTCTGCTGCTGGCGTTCCTGTTGTTGAAGGTTATCATGGAGAAGATCAGTCAGACCAGTGTCTAAAAGAGCACGCCATGAGAATAGGATATCCAGTAATGATTAAAGCTGTTCGCGGCGGTGGAGGAAAGGTAAAGAAGCTAACACAGATCTGTTTATCACAGTTATGTGATATGCAGTGTTATCTTGCATCACTTTCTAGTGGCTGATTATTCTAAAAGAATTGTATCAAAACAAACTGGAAGGCTATTTTTGGTTAGAATGTATTAGTAATGTCCAGTACAGCAAGTGAAACCTGACTGCCTTTCATTGTTGAGTCAGACAAGAAAGTAAGTAGAGAATGTAAAGTGAACAAGTTTTATTTTTATTTGTTTCAGTGGCTTTCTGGAAAATCACATAAGCAGGTGGATTGTTGTATTGGTTTATCTGGGTGAAAGTAGGTGACTTGAAGTTGTTACTTAGTGACTTCATTAACTTATTTGATTAACAGTTTTAAATGTTACATAAAAATGATTAGAGATACATTTAAATTTTTTATATCTAGACATTTTTTGATATACAATGAATTCCCAGCCTAAATCTGAATTTTACTTCAAAAACTTTTCTATGAAAATGGAATGATAGAGAATTGGAGTTATTTCCAAAGTAAATAATAAAATCAGTTTTTTTTCTCTGCCAATATTGAAACACTTCTGTGATATTTAAGAATCGAATTGAGTTTGGCACTCATCTCTGTCAATGGAATGATCGTGTCTATATGCTGCATTTTCAACAATGCTTTCAGTAGGACTCCATAGGGTTGACTTATTGCATGTTGGTGTGCATATTTAGGCATTATTGTGAAGTTGCTGTTTAGTCATGAACCTGTTGGTGTGCATCCAGGATTTTTACTATATTCTTAGCTATTTAGATACGGATTTATTTTTGTGTTTACTAAGGGCATGAGAATCGCTCATTCAGAAAAGGAGTTTCTGGACCAACTCGAATCAGCACGGAGAGAAGCAAAGAAGTCTTTCAATGATGATGCAATGCTGATTGAAAAATTTGTAGATAATCCAAGGTGAGAAAGATGTCTTAATATAAAAAGGGTAATATTTATTTTACTGTTAAATAAACATAGGTGTTTTAATAATAGAAGTTGTAGTCCTTAGCTCCTATCTGACCTGGGTAACTGAGCTTATTTTTACTTTTTACAACATTTTGACAGAAGTATTTTAGTAATCTTGTACTTTACATCTTCTTTCTTGTACCATCACTGTAAAGAAAGAGTTCATAAGAAAGAAAGCAGTGCCTTGCTTGTGCTGTCCAATGGGCATGAGAAGATCTCATTAGATTCTTGGGGAATTTGCCTGGCATTGGAGGACTGTCTGGATGGTGACAATTATTTGTTAATTTTGTACATAGAACAAAGTTCCACCTCCTCATAGCTGTCTCTGAAATGGTGTGTTGAAGTAAGTAAGGTTCTTGAATCAGGACTGCTGAAGTCAGTGGCAGGGTTGGTGCTTCAGTATAATGCACTGTGACATTTGTTATTATGAAACAGGCATGTTGAAGTCCAAGTGTTTGGTGACCAGCATGGCAATGCGGTGTATTTGTTTGAAAGAGACTGCAGTGTGCAAAGAAGACATCAGAAGATCATTGAAGAAGCACCAGGGGTGAGCAGAGTGCTCTTACATTTTCCTTTTTTTCCTATTTCTTTTTTTAATAAAACATTTTTAAAGTCATTGCTAATCCCATCTGATCTATTTAATGGGTAGAAATTTATTTCTAATTCTATGTACTTGTTTTAATTTTGCTATAGAAAATGTTCTAACTGAAAAAAAAAAAAGATGTCATTAGGAAAATGATTTCAAGAAAAAACTGCTAATTGTAAGTGAAACCTAAGGATTATGCTGTGGTTTCTAAATCTTCATGCACAGGAGTTTAATATCACTGAAATTTGTGATCTGATGTATTTTATTATTACTTACAGCCAGGAATTAATCCTGAAGTTCGAAAGAGACTTGGAGAAGCTGCTGTGAAAGCAGCCAAGGCAGTGAATTATGTGGGAGCAGGTGAGTCTAAATAAATCAATTGTCTTAGGTGTCCATCCTGAGAATGTCTTGTAAAATGTCCTTTTCTTAAATACTTCAGGAACAGTGGAGTTTATTATGGATTCCCAGCATAATTTTTACTTCATGGAGATGAATACCAGGCTGCAGGTGGAGCACCCTGTTACAGAGATGATCACTGGGACAGACTTGGTGGAATGGCAGCTTAGGGTGAGTGATAATTGATTTTACATGCAGAGCCCCTTTTTTGTCTGGTGAGTAATGCTCTTTGATAGTGCCCATGGGATACCAGCTGTATTTTCAGATGCTCGTGTCATATGTAGCCAATTGGGTGGAATTTTCTTTGCTCCAGAGGAGCATCTCCATCCACTTGTGGAGATAAAAGTTATTTTCCCATATATTTAACAAAATTATAGAGAATGTGGAAAGTAGGAGGAGTAGGGTCCTGATCTTTCTCCTGGCATTCTAACCAACTTCTGAAACTCTAGTTTAAATGCATTTCTGGCCCAAAAATGATTCTTTGATCAGACTGCAGAAGGAAAACTCTTTACAAAAATATCTGATTTTTGCCAGTACGGTCCTCCTAAAATAAATGTGTAGTTGTGTGGACTGGAAACAAGCTATTTCCATGTGCAGGGAGAGATTACTTGCATGTTTGGACAGGAGGTTTTGGACCTTAGGGAACTGGAAATTAGAAGCCAATTCTACTTAGGTAAATCCAAAAGTCAGAACAGCAGCATACATTAAGCCTAAGTAGATAGGGTGGTAAAGTGTTTACATAAGCAGAAATTAAACCAAAATACCAAATGCTGCTGCAAAAAGGTGGAGCTTTTGGCTTGCAGGTCTAGGAGTGGAAGCTGAGCATCAAGGGCTGAGTGGTATCCTGCTGTCCCTGCTGAAAGCTCTGGTTTGGTGACAGAAGGCAGAGTATGGAAAACGCTGAACAGTTACTGCTCAGAATTCTCTAGTCTCAAACTTGTGTGGTTTTTGTGTTTGTTGGCATTCCTGTATGTGTAATAAAAATGTCTTTGAGGAATAAATTGGACTTATTGAAGGTTCTTAAATTACTAGGAATCCTCGTAGAGAAAGAATCACTTACATGTACAGATCCCTCAGTATGAGAGAGAATCAGCAGTGCTGGCTGCCAGTGATCCATTGCAGCATCTGCTGTTAGAACCATTTTTCTCTCTAATAAAATCTTGTCTTAGCTGATCAACCTTTAACTTGAATGTTTAATTTTTTTTTTGGCGTGGCAGTAGGGGAAAATAAAATGATAATGTTTCTATCATATTTTAGCTGTGTGAGGTCAATTTACAGTAATAATTCAAAGCCCATTGATTGGTGGATCTCAGAAAAAAGGAAGGAGTAACTTCAGAGTTTGCTACTTGTAATTTAACACTTGTTTTTTTTACACGCTTTCTAGTTGTTTGTGTTTGGAAGAGGGATATTTAACCTTTCACACATTAACAGAGTGTTGGTCCTGGATTAAAGAAGAAAAACCTTTTCAGGTTGCAGCAGGAGAGAATATTCCACTAATGCAGGAAGAGATTCTGCTCCGAGGCCATGCGTTTGAAGCTAGAATATATGCTGAAGACCCTACCAATAACTTCTTGCCGGGGGCTGGACCCTTGGTGCACTTATCCACCCCACCGCCTGATAGAGACACCCGCATAGAAACTGGGGTCAGACAAGGTACGGCTGAAGGCAGCGGTTTAATGGGAAATACTTGATATTCTATTTACTTCCTTATTCATCTCTATTCGAGCCATTGTCTCTTGGACTATGCTGATTATATTCTTACCATAATTTACCAGTCCTGCAGACTGCAACCAAAAAAATAAAAGTTTTTGTAATGTTACCTCTACAAAAGCTCCGTGCTGAGATTTCCCTTGGGACTGAAAAGTCAGATCAGATCGTTAAAGATAAATATTCTTTAAGAGCATACAGAGACGTGGCCACTACTTGTTTCAGAGTTCAGTGCTGTGTTATGCTTTCAGAAAGAACATGCTTGAGTGTTACAGAACTTTCTTCATATATTTCAGGTGATGAGGTTTCTGTTCATTATGATCCAATGATTGCAAAGTTAGTTGTATGGGCCGAGGATCGTGAGGCAGCACTGAGAAAGTTGCGATACAGCTTGCATCAGTATAATGTAAGTAAGAGGAACCTGGTGTGGTTTCTATTCTTGAACACCTTGAGCTAACAACATGCAGATAAAATCACCTCTCCTTACTATTTCTGGAAAGCTTTCTTTGACTTTGTCATGGACAAAGGTAATGTTTTGGAAGCAGAGTGCTTTTAAGAAATCTACACTTAGGTATTAGGATTTCTTAGGTAATAAAACATACTAGTTGAATTCATTTTATTCATTTTATTCATAAACTTTGTGTTTTGTTGCTGCTGTGTAAAGAAAGTTTCGATGAATAAGTTGAGCAGAAAGCTGTGTATTCATAACTTCATTTCACTTTGGCAATATGCTTTTTTTTTTTTTTTTTGACAGATTGTAGGATTAAGCACTAATATTGATTTCCTACTGAGCCTGTCAGGACACCCACAGTTCGAGGCTGGAAATGTGCACACTAATTTCATTCCTCAATACCATGATGATCTGTTTCCAGCCAAAAAGGCAACCCCACTTGAAGTTGTCTGTCAAGCAGCTCTAGGACTCATACTGAAAGAGAAAATGTTATCAGATGCCTATAGAGATCAGTCAAGTGGTAAGAATCATTCTTCTTTTGCTTTATTTTACTTGTGACTGGATGAGACAGTGCTGTGAACACGTGTGATTATTTTGTGTAGTCTATTTTTGCCTTGTTTAATGCCTGCTCAGAGTTTTGCATTATAGCATTAGTCCGATACTTACGCACACAGCAGACTGTGGCTTTTGTTAAGAGAGAGATATTGAATATATCGCCACTGTAATGTACAGACTGCACTCCTAGGCACTCCAGATAGCACCTATCTGAAAGACCTTGGGGTTCTCAATCTGTGTCACTGTGTCCTTTTTGCTCTTTAAACACACAAGCTCTGAGTATCTCATTGTTAGTTCTACAGTTGGTCCAAGGTCTTCAGAGATGGACTGACTGGCTGGGACTGGGAGGGGCAGTAGAACTTAATGGAATGAACAGGACTCTGGGATCTGAAAGTTCATGAGTTCTGATGCTGTTAATGCCTATAACAATGGGGCATGTGATTACTGTTAACAAAAACTTGATATAAATATAATGTATGCTGCCAGTGTCCTTGTTCATTTACTTTCCTTCCCCACTTGGAATATCTTAGAAGCACGGAAGGTTGGGATTCTTGTTTTAAGAGAGGAGGAACTTATCAGGCAATATTTAATAGTGGTGTATCTGATGAAGTCTCAAAGACACCAAGTAACAGAAAGTTTCTCAAACTTTCCAGGCAATCCTCTACCATGAGTTCAAACTCTTACAGTTAAAACCTTCCGCTAAAGTTTAATCCGAATGTACTGCGTTGCCATAGAATTCTCATGCTTTCTTGTCCTGTTCAGGGGTGTGGTCACGGAGAACAGTCAATATTCTTCCTCTTAGCAAGTGCTGTTGTTGGTGTCTTGTTTTCTGTAGGTTACACAGCCTCAGTTATTCCTTCTTGAAGTTTGAGTTTGGGATTGTCTCCAACCTTTATGTGCAAAATAAATATGTAAGTTTAATGGTAGTGATACTAGGATAGTCTTTTTTTTCTTTTATGGTTTAAGTTCTAAATGTTGTGTGGTTTGCCAAACTATAACTAAAGTAACATGTCTGTATATTTTGTATTTTAGATAAATTCTCACCGTTTGCATTCAGCACTGGTAGAAGAATAAATATATTATATACTAGAAAACTGTCTCTACTGGATGGAGAAAACAGTAAGTGAATAAAAAAGCATGTATGAAGGAAGAGGAGATAGTTGATGGATCAAGTTATTTCAACCGGTACTTGAATATTCAGGTTAAGAAATAGAACTGATACTGCTACTATTTGATAAGCAATTGAAGCTGGGAAGGAAGTTCACAACGTTGCAGGTTTAATTATTAAATCTGTCCTCTTAGATTTGGGAGAGGTGTAAACTAAATTCAAATGACAGTAGTAATGTTTGTCATTTAAATGAATAAGGTTGAGATTTTGGAAGAGCTTTTGGCTTTTGTTTGACCTCACGTTGGTGTGACAGCATTCAGCACTCATTTCCCATAAAAAAAAGTCTGTGCTCTGTCCATGTAACTTGAAATACAGATTCCCAGAGCATGACTTCAGGTGTTCAGGTTTGGAGAGTAAATTGCCTAAAATTTAGTGTGGAATCTTCAGTGTCTGCTAAGCTAATCTGAAAATACTTGTTCTTTTTTTTGGGGGGGGGGGGGGAGAAAGGGTCTTTTTTATGTCTCTTTTTAAATCAAAATGATAGACTAAATATTGTTTATTTGTTATTATTCTTTGGGTCTTCTTATTAAATCTACTTACACACGTGTTTTGTTTTATTGCACAGTTGTGGATGTAGCTGTAACTTACAATCGAGAAGGGTCATACAACATGCAGGTACAAGTAGACTTTGTTCAGATATTTCATTAGATAAACAAAGAATGAAGTTCTCGTAGCCTTCTATTCATACCAACTTTTAAAGTACATATATCCTACAGAATACAACTCCAGACACATAAACTTGTTTCTTAAGTGGTTGTCTCTAAAGTAGTGAGAAAATTATTGTACTATTGTATGTATATCCACATGTCAGGTAACTCATACCTTTTTTTTGTGGATAGGACTATTGAGATAACCCTCATTGCTCAAACAATTCTCAGAGTATTTTGAGTGTATTGATTACCTATGTAATGTGAGAGAGCTTTTAGAGTTTAAGTCTACCCATATAAGTAATGTCAGCAAAATCTAAAAAGAGGCAGGAAGGAATGTTGTGTTGGGGGAGGTGAAGCGCAGCTGGGGAGAATGTAGACTGCCAAGAAGAAAGGGAGAATGGGGATTGAGGTGGAGATGGAGAGAATCTGAAGTTATGGGTTGGAGAAGCAGAGCTGTGTGCCTTGGAAGCTGATGATGAAGAGGACAGTGCCATGGGAGTGCTACAAATTTAACTCAGCATGCTTATGTTCATATTCTTATCTTCACGTTCTGAAGTTGTGGCACAGATCACATCACTAAACAGAACAGTCTTGATAATACTAACTTCTGCTTTATTGTTTTAGTGTTCCCGAGGGGTTAGGCTTTGTCCTTACAGAAGCATTTAACTTTCAGATTCAAGACAGAATGTTCCTGGTTTCTGGAGAGATCTTCAATGAGGGCGATTCAGTTTACTTGAGGTCTTCAGTTAATGGAGCAGTGTGCAAGTCCAAACTGGTCATTTTGGACAACATCATTCATCTCTTCTCTCCGGTAAAGTTCTTTTGGTTATCATCAAAAGTTTAAAGTTTTGTCCATATTGACAGTGCTTGCCAATGAAGATGACAGTGTCTTAGCAGCCTACCTCCCCCTTCTGCAAACAGCCTTTACTAATATTCTAGCACTTTCTATGCTGTTACAGTGTGAATGGGGAAGGTGTGGATTTGGGGCAAAGATCTTCGTGGGGCCTCATTTTCACAGGCATAGTTCCTTCCTCTCTGGTCCTTCAGCAGCAGCAGACACAGCTTCTAAGGACTTCAGCATTGCAAAGCAGTTGGTGCACCCATAGTCCTTTTGCTCTGGCCCCAGTTGTACTACAACCTGAAACATCTGCATTTACCTCTACATAAAGCTGTCCTGTCCTGGCCCATGTCAGCACATGTACTAGTGGTATTATTTTATTAACTCTTGCTGTTGGTTTTATTTTCTGTAGGAAGGCAGTGCTCAGATTGGCCTTCCTGTACCCAAGTACTTATCTGCAGTGAGTTCAGCGGGGACGCAGGGTGGTGCCGTAGCACCCATGACGGGCACTGTTGAAAAGGTGATTATAATAATATGAGTGGGAAAATGAATTCTACAGAATTATATCAAAGTTCAGTCTTACAGACATGGTGTTTGGTTCTGTACTACCAGGAAAGAATTGGGGCCAAAAATGTCATTGCTGCACGGCTCCTCCCAGTTTCCAGTTTTCTAGAAGTCCTGTTTAGATTGACTTTCCAGTAGCTGCCCAAGAGTGTTTTCAGTCTTCTGGGCTTTTTTGAGAGGTCAGGAAGGTATGAATACATAACTAATCTTACTGTTTGAATATTTTTTCCTTCACCTTTATTGCTTTCTAAGCCAGAGTTCCTTGAAGTGCTACAGGCTGTTTGACCCATTTCATCTGAGCAAAGAATGTGATGAGATATTCTTGGGAAAAAAAAAATAGAACGTTCAGCAATGTCTCTTTTGTTAGCTCTGGTTTTTGCTGCTTCTGTTTTTCTGTTGTTTTTTTTCCTTTAGCTCAGCAAATTGTGTGGTTTTTTTGTGCGATGGAGAAGTTTCATCATAACAGAGATCTTCAAGATAGTTAATTTTAGTAGTTAGAGGAATGAACCCTGAAAGGGCATGAGCCGTATCAGAGGATGCAGTACACTGACTGAGGATCTCTTACATTCTTGAATGATACTCTAGAGTCCTAGAATGTCCTGGGTTATGAGGGGACCCACAGGGGTCATGGAGTCCAACGCTTGGCTCCACATAGGACTACCTGAACATTAAACCACATGTCTATGGACATTGTCCACTTGCTTCTTGAACCTCACCAGGTTTGGTGCTGTGAGCGCTACCTGAAGTTCAAGAAGTGTTCTGAATCAGGGCTGTGGAAGAATTGGTAGCTGCCGAAATCCCTCTGGATTTTATTTTTAGAAGAAACTTAGTGGCTTGCTCCAGGAAGAGGTCCTGGACTTCATGTCTTAAAATAGAAGCTTTTAAAACCCAGATGGAGTCGAATATATTTTCTCTTCAAGTGTTTCCTCTTCGACCCATAAATGGCTTCCTGGTCAACCTGTTGGCTGTTACCAAACTTCTTTATAAAACCTTTGACTCCCCTTGAGTATTGTATAAGGTACTCGAATACCCAGTTTGACAATGATAAAGATATTATGAGGCTGTTCTGTAAATCCACTACTAAGTGGATTGTCCTAGCCAAGATCTGACTCATGTATTTTAATGGCACAGAAATGCATGACTTTGCTTTTTTACATTTGAATTGTAGGTGTTTGTGAAAGCAGGGGATAAGGTTGAGATTGGCGACCCTCTAATGGTTATGATAGCTATGAAAATGGAGGTGAGTGACTTTATATAAAGTTCTATTTGCTGAGAAAATAAAAATATGGTCATGCTTGTATCAGTTTGATTGCATTAATGAAAAGTGGTGTAGATTGTCACTAGCAGATGTCATTATTACTTTATATGCTGTAAAACAAGTGTTGTGTCTGTTGAGCTTTTATGGGATTACATTTGTTGTTGTTATTAACAAATGCTGATGATGTAATCCCTGGCACTCTGCAGATGTGTTAACATTCATCTGGTTCCCTTGTCAGTCCTTCTCTCCCCTCCCCAAGAAGCAATGGCCCTTTGATCCTTTCATTTTTCTAGTACAGAACTGTCTGGGAATATTTCTTGCTCTCTGTGATTCTAATACTTGTAGTTACTTTGTGCAGATATTCAGCTCATGGTGACTGCAAATGTGCCCAGGATTTTGTTGGGCATTTTTTTTATTATTTACACAAAGGCTTTATCAGCAGCACACTAAAAATTATTTTAGTTGTCCACATGGCCATCATATGTTGTCACGTTGCTTGGCCACGGCTCAAATTGCTTGAACTATGGTTCTTGTAGCCTGAACTGTTCAGGTTTAGGTTTATTAGTTTATTTTACCTGCATATTAGTATATTAGTTTGTGATAGCAGAATTAATATTGTTGAGAAAACTCCCTTTTTCCTTACAGCACCTTTTAAAAGTTACACTAAAATTACATGGAATACGACATCTCTGCACACTGAGAAAATAACCCCATCTACAGTTGAGTGCCAAATGTTTGTTCTCTCCAGCTGACATCTCAGACCTCTAGCTGGGCTGTTCTCTTTGCAGAGTGTGAAATTGCAAAAACATTATTTAAAATGAATCCTTGCTTAATGTGCTTTTGAATATTAGGCTCATCCTGTGTAGAAAACTACTAAGAATCAGAGCTTGAAAGGAAAACTAACAAGTAGGCCAGTGTGAGGATCAGGATTGAACACACTGTTCCTTCACTGTCACTCATAGCTGTGTTCATATTTCACTGCCTGTAGTAAATCTGCAGATTCCCCTTAGGGGAACAAATCTGTTACACAATTAATATTGTAGACTAAAGCTGTATTATTTCTGCCTGCTATCTAATGTGACAGGAAAAATGTTATGAAGCAAAATAACTTTCAGCTGTTCATACAGCAAAATACATTATTATAGCGTTTCTGTCCCTAGTATATTTATCAAAATAAATGCTGGTGAGGAAATAAAACTTGAAAAAGGGCTAGGGTAGCATTTTAAAATAGGGCTTAAAATGAATATAGAAGTGTTGAGGAAATAAGTGTGTTGTGTTCTATTTGCACCAAAGAGTAATATTAGTGTTTGCTGGAGAGAGAGAGGGAAAAACAACCAACCCTTGTGCTGATTCACTGTTGATCTGTTTCTATGCAGCATACCATAAGGGCTCCAAAGGCAGGAGTGATAAAAAAGGTGAATTTTCAAGAAGGTGCCCAGGCCAACAGACATGCTCCACTAGTGGAATTCATGGATGAAGCGGCTGAATCAAAATAAAACTCAAGAAAGGTGCATTTTATTTTTTCTACTTTGCTGATATTCTCTCTGGAGGTTTCTTCACATTTTTATCAAAGTGTTTTGTATAACGGATCGTGGAATTGGTTTCCTCTGCACACCCTGCGTTGGCTGCCAATTATACTGACTGAATATCACTGTGCTGTAATTGTGTATGTAACTTGTGGACCTACGTGGTGGTTGTTCAGTGACTGTGTTTGCCTGTGGAAAGACATCAGACTGGGAAAAGACAGGGTTCCCTTAAGGGATGGAGAGGTGAGTAAGGGCCACATAGAGAGCTGAAGGGTCTTCTGCCTACTTCTTTCAAAGATGAAAGAACTTACTTCCATTCAAAGATGCCTTTTTTCCGTGGGATGTGAGAGCTCTGACATGAAGGAAAACTGAACGGTTGTAATAATTTCATGAATTAATTTCTCATGCAAAATTCTTGTTTGTGGCCTTATCTTTTTGCCTCAGTAGGGAATTCAGGACTGTTCATAGCCCAGGATCCTTCTGTCTTTTTAGGTGCATCTGTTTTCCCATTTACCTCAAGGAATAGTGGTAGCTGGCATTTCAAATATTATTTTAATATACTTTGAGATACCTGATAAAAAGCATTTGAAGAATACATAGTAGGATTTGCTGCACTAATCAAAGTTGGAATGTGACTGCTTTCCGAAAATAACGTTTGATCTTTAAACATGAAGTAGTAGCACTGAGAGGTGATAAGCTTATTTAATACTTGGAAAGTGTGCCAAAATAAAATACTGACTTCAAAATCCTCATTCCTTTCCTCATATTGTTTATGTTCCAAAGTGTTATTTATTAGCTGAAGTTGAAGCACCAAGGTCTTCATAACAACGTGAAATATGACTAAGAAAAATATTCCTTTTTGCATCTGTCATATTGTAGAAGGGAAAATTTGTAGGGTTTTTTAATATGTAAAGCAAACATTTCTCAGACAGCATGCAAATAGTTTACCAAATATTTATTTTAACTTGTTTAAAGAACAGCTCAAAGATACGGGAACAGGGGAAGAAGAAAGTGTGTTAATTGTGACAGACTTGCAAAATCTTCTCACATTTTGGTTAAGGTGGAATTGTGCTGGTCATGTAGAATTTTGATGCATTGATTTTGGATGATAGTAGAGTTGATGCTGCACATAGGGACAAATACAAATGCTGCAGTGATCCCAAACCTGTAGTTAGATCTGTGCAAGTGGATCCTTGGGCTGGTTTGAAATCCTATTTCATAGTCAATATACAGTGTCTGTACAAGGGAATTTTCTGCTCAGATCTCGTACCTGGCAGCCTTACCTGCAATGCAGGCAGAAACTGTAGAGATGAAATGTGGGTTTAGGTGGTCTGTATATTAAAACATTGAGTACTGCTTTTCAGTATCCCTGCTAATCCAGTGGACAGCTAACAAAAAAGTAAAATTTAGTGATCATCTTGTGGAGTATTTCCACACTGATTTTTATTTACCACTAAATAAAAATTAATCTTAACTTGGATTGTTTTTTTTTCCCCAATTTTGTTCTTTCTTTGATCGTTTATGTAAAAATGTTTATGTATTAAAGGGTTTTAATCAGCTGTATATGTATCATCTGATATCTGAGGCACTACAACCCAGAGATTACATTTAGGAAGCAGTAATCTGAATGTTCATAATGAGTTCCACTGCAGGTAAGTTGAGTGACTTGCTTTTATTTAAAAATTGAATCTGCGTACAGAAATGGGAACTTAGGTCTGAAGGGATGCTACAGATTAGCTTTTTTTTTCCCTACTTGACATTACTCCATTTCTACATCTGTTTTACTATGCTGAATCTAGAGCAAATCATTCACTCTCACAGCATGAGGTTCTGTGTCCACGCAGCCTGTGTTGCTTGCTTTTCCCAGCCAATGGACAGCAGCATGTTCTTAGGAACCTGAAAAGATGTTATTCCTTGGGAATGAAAGGAGAAAATCATTTATCATTTTACCTGTTTCAATTTTCTCTTGCTTCTGAAAATCAGCTATTAAGGCTTCCACCATATGGGTTTTCAGTGAATTTTGGTTTTTCGAATAGTGATGGTTTTGTTTATTTTGGGATTTACACCCTCAGAAAATCTCTTGCAGAAGTCACTCTCAGAATTTGTACACTTGAAATAACTGCTGCAATGTGATCTAATTTATGTGAGAGAATTATTAAAAGTAGGTTGTTCCTGCAATCTAGAATTTTAAGTTAAAGTATTTGTTACAAATGTGAAATCTGAAACGTTTTCTTGTGTTGTAAATGTGAATTGGTAAGAGCCATATGATAGTAACATCACTGTAACTGAACTGATGTCTGTGGAGCACTTGATCGTTGAGAAAGGAAGAAAATTATTCTTATTCTTATTGGTCAGCAAGCTTCTTGGTTTTATCAAGCACATAACGTCCTGCTTTGTAATGTGAATGTTAACCATACCAAAGTTACAGCCCCCCTAAGCTGTAGTTGGCACCAGCACAATATCTCAGTCGGCTTTGCACTCACACTCAGCTGCTGTCAACTACTATTGCTCTGATAGCTTAAAGCCAGTGAAGGTCTGGACTGTGGGGCCTCAGCTCATGCTGAATTAGTGATTAGCAAAGCAGGAGAGCAGGACTGTGTTCTTATTTCAGCCACTGAGTCACTGTGACTGCAGGCAAAGCACTTGGTGTGCACGTTTGCCTTTGTTTCCTCCTATGTAATAAGGATGACGGTAATTGAAACGGTGTAAAATTTGTGGACACAAAGACTTCTAATTTTACACTTGCTTGTAAAGTTGCAATGTAAGATTTAGACTTCAAGATTATAACCTTGCAAGTAGTAATATATTTTATAGAATAATTATTTTTGCCAGTAAATTTTAAAAATAGTTTCCAGCATGCACTAACTTCTTTGTTCTATGGTTTTAACATCTAGTGACCAGGAAACCTTAGGTTCTGTTTTCAAGATGAGTAGAAATTGAATACTCAAGTGTTTGGCAGGACCTCTAACACTCAGTCAGCAGGAAGGAAGAAAGTTGATCTCAGCAGTGTATTCTTGTATTGAAACAACTTATTCCCCTTTTAAAGGGCACATCAACTGATGCTTATCACAGGTATATTCACTTCTGTCAGTTATTGTTTTGTTCGGTCATATCAGGAATTATTGACTGTATTCTATCTGTTCTGTTTGTAAAAAGCTCAGCAATGCTGAATGTACTGCATTTACTGGAATGGTCAGTGGCAATGGAATAAAGCCTGAACACAGAGCTTTTACACAAGGTATGTTTTCAACAGATACTTGCAGAGTTACATTCCAAATTTTTACACATGAAGGATTCACAAGTAAATATGACTTAATGTTTTATGATACCAGGGGAGAGCCTCCTGTAGCAGAATTCTATTTGGAAAGTAATTGACACCGAGTGTTGTATTAGAGAAAATGGAAGAAGTTTAATTAATCACAGGTGTGTATCACTGCCCCTTAAAACAAATAAACCCAACATTGTAGAAATTGGTAAGACTAATGCAAAGCCATAATGCAAAACAAACAAACAAAAACCCCACAATGCAAACATTTATTATGTGGACTGACCATATTTAATGAAGCAAAGCTTGGATTCTAAAAGCAATGCAGTATCTTCTATGGAGTATTTGATGTTAGCTTAAAAACTGTTGATTATGCAATTAATCCACTTTAAAATTAGCACAGATGTTCTGGTTGAATACCCTGTATTTTTTATTACAGAAATAATAGGTAAGTAAAACACATGTCTAGTGTCCTACTGAGCTTTTGAAGTGATAGTGGTAGCTGGATTTTAGTTTTAATCTGTTCTCTATATAAGCAGTTCTGGTGCCAAAATGTTATTCTTGAAATGATAACTGGTCTTTGAATGGCAGCTACTCTCTTTTGAGAAGTTGGGAAAGTGGGAGATGTTAATGTTTATAGTCTGGTGGAAAAAAGGCTGCAGCTGAGATCTGCATCTCTCTTGTGCCCTTGGAAAAGGGAAGAGAGTGTACCTGTAGCTGGAGACCCTGTGCATGTTTGGTGTCTTGCGCGAAGCACCCTGGAAGCCTAAGACACAGCTGAGACAACAGAGATCTAAGATGAGGAATAACACGAACTAGAAGGAGAGCAATTTATAAGTTGAACCTTTATAGACAGATGTGTCAGTGTATGTTTTTCTTGAAGTTTGCACTGCTGTACTGACATTGGTAGCTAGTCACAGGAAAGTAGGTCACATTTTGCTACTTAGACACCAGAAAATTAGTTTTGGCTGGATTGTATAGACGTGTTCCCCAAAACCAGTGTGCCATGATGACAGGCTGAAGAGTGGAAAAGGCTAAATGTGTGTGACAGGAGGTAAGAGCCATCTTCTACGCTTGCTTTGTATGTCTGTGTTACTCTTGCAGACAGCTTACTTCAAGGCAAAAGGCTCAGTCTCCCATGTATAAACTTTAATTACTGTTTCTTATATGAAAAGCACAATGTGTGCCCTGAATTAGGATGATTTTTTTATTAAGGTGAACAATTAAAGGTTGTACTTACAGAAGATCCCTGTGATAGAGAAACCAATAATATATCTTATTCTCCTGGTCTCGAAGTCCCCCATTTGTAGCAGGCTATTGACAGTTGAAAGGTATAGGTTTTAATCATTAAGATCATAGCTATCATGGCGCTGTCTGCTTTAGAACTTAGAAAACGTCAGCTCATTCTGCTTACAGAGATCATATCTTGTTGTTTCAGAACTTCTGAAACAAGAAAATGTCTGTGCCTCTTACTGTTCTCTCATCTCTTAGATTTATGACTTACATATTCTAAAATGAAGGCATTTTATCTCAGTATTACTACAGAGTTGCACAGAATACAGAAGTCTTGCAATCTGTTGCCTGTTAGGTGTGCTGTGAAGTCATAGTTGATGCAGCATGCATGAGAAATGTTCAGACAGTCTGAAGTGCTTGGCTCGCTAACCTGACTTCCTTTGCCACATAAACCAGTCCTGCTTCCTTCCAGAGACAGTCATGTGGAACCCAGCTCCTAACAGTGCCTTGGACTGTGTGTAATAACTTGTTCACCTGTTACATAATGCAGGAAGGATGAAAAACTTAATGGAAGGTGAACACCCTTCCCTGTAACCTATTAACAACAGTCTTCAGATATTGGCTCTATGCCAGTTTCCAGGTTAAATTGCTTAGACACCTATAGGAGGATTCGGGCTTTATTTTCTCTGTGTTGTTTTGTTGTTGTTTTTTCTTATATAGATATAGGCTGGTATATCCATTCCATCTGTGTCTGAACAGTCTGCTGGGTCTGTACCTTTGGATATTCTTGGAATAGCACTGAATCTCCTTGTGCAAGATAGTTGGTGGGACTTTGTTCTCTTAGTTAAACACGTGGTTGGTGTTTGCAGGGAATGGGCCATAGTCATAAGCACTTGAAGGCTATTCCACCAGTGTAAGAATTGGTGGTTTCACTTTCTAGAGCATAAAGTAGCTGAGAAGGAGTGGGGGGTTAGAAGGACATTTCTAGGCCAAGCTGTTCCAGTGCTTTGTTATCCTTCATGAACCTTTGGGCTTATTCTTTAGAGAGTGCTGTAAGTGGAAGTTCTCAGCAAAGGGATTACGCTAAATGGTTCTGCTTTGACTTAACATAGAAGAGAGTTCACATCAGTCAGTGTAAAACAGAACAGTGTTACATTCAGAATTAGACATTAGCCATGCACAGTGAGATTGAAAACAAAAACAGGTGTCTGTGGTGTTCATATGAGATAAAACGTCATTGAACTGCTGCAAAATAGAGTCAGCTTTACCTTGCCATGAATTAGACAAGTCACCACTTAGTGTGGTCACTGTGATTGTGCTGCCTGCAGATTTACACAGTCAATATTATGTATCACTGAATGCTTATGTCATGATTACAGGCAGCAGAGTTGTTTATCCCTGCCCTAACTTCCTGTGCCATGGTGGATGGAGCTGTACAAAAGTAGGGCATGTGATGACCCCAGTTTAGACAGCATATCCTGAACACATACAAATACTCCTTGTGGTGCCTCTTCCTTCTCAAAGCATTGAAGTTAGAGAGGAAAGATAGCTATATCATCTCCCCAAAAGGAAAAAAAAACCAAAACCTCAGCCAGACACCAGGAGATCCTGCAACACTGAAAACCAGCAAGAGTAATAGATGCTGAAGCAAAACAAGGCAGTTAGAAATCCCCTCTCTGTGCTGTGCAGAGGGGCCCACCACTATCACAGCTCATCTCTCAGGTTCCATTACGCACTGCAGTGACTCTCCAGATCTAAATTGTCTTCAGGTTGCAGCAGGGCTGTCACAGCCTGTTACCCTGATGGCCATTAGCTAACTCCTGGAATACCTTGCTCTCTCCAGCTGCAGTTGATGTGCTCTTGGCTGGGTGTGGTGACTTGTTTACATTGGCCACTTTGTAACACTTAAATCCTTCTGAAGAACTTATTTTTTGGCTATCTAGGCTCCTGTTGTCTCTGTGGTTAGCTGAATTCACACAGTTCATCTATCTCATATCATTACAGTCCTTAGTTTTACCGTTTCAGACCATCAGCATGATAGGACGTCCCAGGACAGGCCTGGTTCTCCAAGTACTGCTTTCACTCCCCACACTCCGTCTAAGCTTACATTTCATTTTTTAATGAGTGAATTCTATGATTCTAAATACATGAAAAGTGATTTGCTGGACATGAAGCCTATAGGGGATAGAACAAGATTTCCTAGGGAAAAAAACAATGCCCCTACAAGTAGCCAGGATGCCGATATAAGCTGATCTAAGCCTTGCACCTGCTTTTGCTCCTCCACCTGTGCTACTGCAGCAGAGGCTGCAGCCCTCCCAGCCAGCAGCGTTCAGCAGCCCCCGCGTGGCTCACAGCCCCGCTTCTTGCCGAGGGCTCGTGCAAGTGGAGAGGTGGTGGATTAAGGGCGTTTCTAACACCTGTGACACCGCTGCCCCGAGTCGTCGCCTTCCCCACGTGCAGGGTGATACCGCTGCGCTTCTACCAACGAGAGCTCGTTGAAGGTGCCGCTTGTATCGGGCTGCGCTTTCTATCTCGCCTCTTCTTGCGTTTGAAGTGTTCACGGTGAGGGCTACCGCGGGGCACGGCCTCGAGCAGAACGCAGAGGGAAGAGGCGCTGACGCCGGGGAGACATCGCAGCGTGCTTTAGTTCTTGTGGCTATTGAGCAAACTTGGAGCTCTCCCCTCGGGAGAAGGGCGGGCGGCCGTGGCGGTGCGGAGCGAGGAGCGCTGCGCGGGAAGCCCGGCCCCGCCGCAGCCCCGGGGCTCTCCGCTCCCTTTTCCGCCACCCCCGGCGCGGTTCCCGCCTCTCGGCCGGCCCGGATCTCGGCCCCTTCCCGGCCGCCACCGAAGCGGCCCGGCGGCTCCCGCCCGCCGCAGCGCCGGCCCCGAGCGCGGGTGATGCGCCGCACTGCGCATGAGCGCGAGGCGGCGGAAGGGCCCGTGAGGAGCCGGAGCCGCCGCCGCCGGAGGAAGACGTTGACCGCCGCCGCCGCCCTCAGCGTCCGTCCGAACGGCGAGGGAAGCAGGCCCGCGCAGCCCTCACCATGGTGAGCGTCCTCCTCGGCCGCCTCTCGGCTCGGGGCCGGCGGACCGCGGCCGCGCCTCAGGGGTAGGGGCCGCCGGGGCCTAGTCGTGGCGGGCCGGGTGCCCGGGAGCCGCGCCGGGCCGGGCCGCCCCATGAGGGGCCGCGGGGTGCTCGGGGCCGCGGAGGGGAGGCGGGAGGCCGATACCGGGCGGGGCAGCGCCGGGGCCGGGGGGAGGCCCGCCGGGTCCGTCAGGCCTCGGCTCGGCCCGGGGCGGCTCGCCCGCGCTTTTCGTGCCGGGTCCGGCGCCTTTGTGCGGGCGGAGGGCTGCGGGAGCGCGGGGCGGCGGCTCGGCCTGGGGTGGAAGCGGGGAGCGGAGCGGGCCGGCGGGGACGGGCCGAGCGGGGCTCTGCTGGGAGCGGGGCGGCTCGGGGCGCTGAGCGCCGTCAGCACGGGGGGAGCGCGGGTGTGCTGAGCCCAACCGAAGCCGGGGCGCGTTGGAGAGTTTCGGGGTGACTGCTTTGTGCTCCTGGCAGCGTCCTGCTCGTGTAAGCGCCGTGAGGGAGCACCGACCTATCTCGCGTTTTGTCCGCATTGTTTTTATCTTGATAGCTTAGGGTTTGCTGCAGGCTCACACACGGGCTGACTTTGTCCCTTCCACTCTGGAGGTGTTTGGAACAGAAATTGCTGTTTTTGTTTGCTTACAGTAGAGATGGTGATGTTCCCTATCCTAAGTAAGGAGATCAGGGTGTCCGTATTGTTTATCACATGCAGAGCAATGCACCCGAGAGGAGATGTTATGGCCATGCTTTAAGGCCATCTCTGCATACGGAGGTTGTACAGCTTTAGCTGCATCTGTACAGCTGGAGGACTGCAACTTTTCTGTAGGAGCTGCGTTGTCGTAGGGAAGGAAGGGGAGAAGCTCTGGGCACACACTGGTTGGTACAGGGGAATCTGATGCCGCAGTATTTTCCTGACAAGCGGTATTAAAAGCATATTAGAAAAAAAAATAAATGAAAAGGACACCTCTAGCTATTGGAGTTCTCTTAGCATAAAAACTTGGTTGGCCAGGATTTGCATAGACCTCTCGTAAACTTGTCACTGTGTTATCAGTAGAACTTCTAATTGGAAGCTCTATGTAGATTTTTTTACGAGGACTTGGAACTGAAGTTTGGTTCAAGTTCAGTCTGCAGAGGTGTCCTGTGGGAATTCTGCAGTTCCTGGGCTGTGTCAGGTAACACTTATCTGGTGATGTTACACTGCTTGTAATGAAGACTTTTTTTCCCCTAAAAACCTCCTAGAGCTGACTGCAAACCCAGTGTAGGCATGCAGAATGTATGCACAGGATTCCAGCTGCGTATTCATTTATTTTTGGTTGGCTGTGTGGTTAGAAATGGAACAATGCTGTTGTACGTGGCAACGTTACAGAAACGCGATGGCAATATAATAACAGGGCTGTTCTGCTGAAGAACATATTTTCGTGAGAAATAGTGAGAAATGCTGTCTGCTTAGTCTTGGAAGCACCTGGTTGAAGAAGCAGCAGGTACTCCTCCCATCAGATATACTCTGTCTGTATGGTGTTGTTCCACAGTGTGTAGCTGAACAGCATGTAGTTGTGGCCTCAAGCACAGCTGTAGGGCATTGCAAATGGTTGTTCTCCATGCTGTGACTCCAGCCAGGTGAAAGGGTGACCTGCACACTGCAGTGGGGCTAAATGGCAGGCAGCAGCTTTTGTAAGTTGCAAATGTAGGTACAGATTGATTCTAGCACCCATGTGTAGGGCTCTGTACCTACGCTTGGTAGTTGTGGGAAAAGCAGGGAGACTTCTTTGCAGAGATCTGAAACCTTTCCCAAAAGGGCAAGGTGTAACATCCCAGTTTACCACTGCCATGCGCTGCTGCTCCAGCTGGTCTGTCCAGTGGCTGGGGCTGGTATCTGGGGCCGGGCTGCTCATCCAACACTGCCCCCTCTGCAGCACAGCTCCCTGTGGCTTCTGCTCACCTGGCAGCACTGCCCTCAGGTGCTCCTGGCTCTGAGCCTTTCTGATGTGCTGCAGCCACTGCTTTCAGGGCAGAAGTTTCATGGCATCATGGTGTCTTTGTCCACTAGATGGAAGAGAGCCCTCATGGCAGCCTGGTAGTTAAGTTCAGAAGTTGTGTTCAGCTGTGTGGCAATCAGGTGTGCTGCCCCAGCTGTGTTCTTTGAGCAATCTGCCTCCATTTGGTTTGAACTGGGCACCACCTGTGGCAGCGGTCTGCTTTTATTACTGCTTCAGCTCATGGGTCACAGAGACAAGCAGTGAGCTGCAAATCAGGACAGAGCTGCTAGCAGCAAGTGGATCCGTTGTGCTCTCCTCCATTGTCCTTGAGGAGAGCTGCTACCATTGCTATTCTGAATGTTTGAGTGGGTTTAGAGCTGTGTCTGATACACAAGGTAAGCACATCAGTGTATCTCTATCCAGAGGCAGACACTAACCTTAAGTCTGTTTACAGTATCTTTTATATTGTCCACTTTGTGCTCTCTGAAAAGTAGTTCTGTGCTGATGAATACATAATTTGTTAAGTACTTATTTTTTATTACGACCTTCAGGTGACAGGAAGTCAAAGCTCTCGTAATACCAAACATCTGACGTTGTCTCCTGTAATGTCGTTGTACTTCATCACGTTGTTATGCAGTGTCTGACTCGGTGAGCTGTTCTGCTGGGCTCTTTGTTCTGGTGTGTATTCATGTCAATAGCAGTTTGTTGGTATGAAACGTTGCCTCTTGGTTCTCCTATAGTAAAAGTCAGTGGATTCTTGGCACTGTGTAGGACTGAGCAGTCGGAGCAGCAGACAAGATGGTGCATGATCTCGTTTCCTCTCCCAGCTCACTGGAGAACCCTTTGAACTCAGGTGTAGATTCACTTCTAATGAGAGCCTCAAAAATATTGCAGGGGAACACGGACCGCTCTGAGAGCAAGGTGTGCAATTCATTATGTAGCTCTTGATGTTTTACTCGTGCTTTGCGGTGCCAGTGCAAATAGAAGGTATGAAAGCAACTTCTAGGGGCTGAATAGAGCTTCTAACCTGGTCAGGGGGTAAGAAGGCTGAACAGCTGGCAGCTGTATTTTGTGCCTTTTGTTTCTTCAGAAATGCATTGGAAAAGCCCTGATTTTGGGTGTTTCCTTTACCTTTCAGGTTATCTGAGGGTAACAGAGCACTGGAACAGGCTGCCCAGAGGGCTTGTGTGGTCTTCTCTGGAGGCATTCAAAACCTGCCTGGACGTGTTCCTGTGTGACCTCATCCAGGTGTTCGTGCTTTGGCAGGGCGATTGGATGAGGGGATCTTCTGAGGTCCCTTCACATCATTCTGTGATCATGAATTACCTTAAAGCACTGCTATAAGTGCTGTGTACTTCTGGATAGCTCTGTGTTGCTCTTCCGTTAAATGCTTTGTGCCCACATGCAAGTCCTACAATTATTTTATCCACTGAAAGAACTTTAGAGGGTGTAAAGTGCAGCTTTATTGTGCTGCTTGTGATTTTTCCCCTTGGGTTTGATATGCCGTCAGGCCTTGTATGTGTTGGTTGCTTTTGTTCCACTGCAGGCAAATGGATTCCACATCAGTGTGAAATAGCAGCTTAAGAATCCCTACTGGCCTCCTTTCCATGGCCTTTCTGTGGGAGGATGCTGCTATAGAAAGTGAAATGTAGTGCATGGCCACGTTTGTTCGTGTTAAACAAAGTGTGGTTATTTGCTTTAATCGTTTATGTTGTTAACTTGGATTTAATGTGTTTTTGTAGTATACACATGTCATTGCAGCTGGTGGATTAAAGTGTAATTCAGTGCGTTCATAGACTTCTGGCAGAAATAAGTTGTAATTAACCTTTGTTTCCTTATCAGACAAGCTGAAATACTCACGGTTTTGCCTTGTAATCTTTAGCCATGGATTTGCAGGCAGTAAACAGGTTATTTGCAGGCATCCCAGGCGTCCCTTCAATGGATTTAGTGCAGTGTGGAGTGATTCTATGATTCAGACACAGGAGGGAGGAGTATTCCCTTGGCCATTAGTGTCATTAGTGCACGGAGACAGGACAGAAGTGACAGCCCTGGGCTGCAAGGCCCTTCTGTGCACTAACATGTTCTCTGTGCGGACTGGCGTTGGTCAGTGCTTGAGCCAACATCGCGGGGGTCCTCTGAAAGTGCTTGGGTGCTTTCCACAGCCCAGTGCAGCGCTCTGTACAGGGTTGAAATGCAGTTAGGGCAGAAGCCTGGGCTTGGTGGAGATTGATGCTATTTTAGACAAGGCTTTTACCTGTCACATGCATGAGAACCTAACAGGCTTTTCTTCGAGTCCGGGCTGAAACAAAAGCGCAGATGTCACATCACTCACATTCCTGCAGCTCGGGAGAAGTAGTGAGGGGCACTGAGGGGCATGCACTGCCAGCAGCGGCTGGGGGCGGGGGGCACAAGGCAGGCCTTGTTGCTTGTGGGGACTGAATGCCTTTCTGGGGTGTGGGGCAGGGACACCTCAGCTGGTTGCATGCTGCTTGTCAGGCAGCCACGTAAAGCCTTTGAGCAAAGTCCAAGAATAGCGATTTACGGGAATCCCAGGGCTCTGCAGGCTGAGTGCTGTGGGCTGGTGTTTCCCAGGGGCCCTCATGTGGTGCTGTCATCCAGGAGACGTCGGTGAGCGCTGTGCAGGGCTGCGCTCCGGCTGAGGTGTCTGCAAACAGAGTGGTGGAGATGAGGAAGGAAACCAAGTAGTCAGGGCTAGCATTTGTTTTTGCCTGGAATGGGCAAACAGAGTGCTCTGGGTGGAGGGAGCTTGTGTGATAGTGACATCCTCCTTGTCCAAGGCAGCGTGGTACCACAAAGGTGTTCGCAGGCTGGCTAACCTGAATCCTTCCTCTACCCTTACCCTAAGGGTAAGACTTAATAGGAAATGTATTGCATTTGTTTTCTGTTGGCTTTTGCTTGCCTGTTTTAGTGAGAAACGTATCTGTTAAACGAAAATGTCTTCCCTTTCAACGAGCATTAAAGTTGAGATATCCTGAATGCATTGCATTGCGTTAGAGTATGAACAGCTGCTGTGTGAGGTATTTGTTGCCTGATGACTGCCAGACTGAGGGTTATAGGTGCTTGTGGCTTCTGTCCTGCACACTTAATGCAGTCATACTGTCAGAGCTCGGCTTCTGGAAATAGCCCTGAGAGGTGCAGGCAGCCGGAGACACGTTCCAACCCCAAGTGTGGGGTTTTGGTGATGGAAGAAGAGCTGTAGTGGGATAATAACAACTCAGCAGAAATTCCATCTCCTGCTGTCCTGCAGAAGGCTTCCAAGAGCTGTCCGGTCATTGGGATGTGAGCATCTCTCCCGTGTTGGTGAGCTGCTGGGGGAGCACTCAGCACATGGCAGGGGCTTGGGGGCTTCACCAAAAACCAACACCTGTTTGACCCGTAAAAATAGTTACTCCAGAAAAAGAGCGTGTCTGCAAAGTGTGATTTATTGCATCTTAAAACATGAGGAGATGCTGTGTGCTGTTGTGTTGTTGGCTGCTTGGCTCATGCCGTGTTCTTTTTAGAACAGCTCTGTGGTGTTACTGTCACTTAGGGAACCCTGGGCGCAGGAAGACTTTGTGTATAAATAGGCTTCAGTTTGTATTGCAAAACAGATTCGATCCAATCAGTTGTGCTCTCCCTTCTCTTGTTGGCCTTCGCGACGCGGTGTCCGTGCTGAGCTCTGGCAGAGCCGCTCCGACCTCTCTGCTGTGGTTTATCCCTGCAGGAGCGGGGCAGAACAAAGCCTCTTTCTTCACGTGGTACAGAATAGTCTGTAAATACGTCTGCATATCTAAAGGGAAAAAAGAAAAGGAAGAAAGCCAGTGGTTAAAGGCATTGGCTTTCTCAAAGGAAAAGAAGCCCATAGTGCAGGGCTGCAGCAGTCTGGCTGCGTGGAGCTCATGTGGGGAAGCTGCTAATTGGTACAGCAGTGACCCTGAGATGGTTTTGTCTTCATTTGAGATTGCATTCAGTGGTTCATTTTCGTCTGTCTGAATTTATAGTACATTTTTAAGTACTGCAACTAAGGATCCATTTATCGTGCCCAGAAGTCTTCACAGTCTTCACATGGGGCTTCATCAGCAGTGTTGTGTCACTCATGCAGCTTGAGCTGCAGACTGGGAGGTGCTGTGGGGTCAGTGCTGTGCCTGAGGATCTGAGCTTCAGCCACAGGCTGTGCCCAAAGGTCCGTGTGGGAAAAAGAAGCAGGGCGTTGCAGTGTCACAAGGAGTGCAGTCCGATGGTGAGTTGCTGTGTGCAGAGCATGTGCAGGAGTTGGAGCTTCAGCCAAGCACTGTAGGCACAGGGGTGCTTTGGTTTGGGGATGGATTTCTTGTGGTTTTTCTTCTTTCCTTTTTTTTTAAGGAGAACCTATTAATCTTTTTAGCATATTGTGTGGGCATTTATTTATTAGAAGAGGTGTATTTGGAAATGGTTTTACTCTAAAGCTGATGCCTTAACTACTCTAATGAATGGCAGTGCTCCTGTTCACTGTCATCAGGCAGAAACCATTTGATTCTGAGTTTCTCATCTATGCTCTCAAGCTGGAGTTCCTTTCTTCTAATGGTGATGTGATTGGGCACTGATTGCTCTTTGAGCTCCAGCTCTCTCTTCTCTTGAAGCATTCCTGCTGTGGCTGAGGAGATTTCATAGCTTTTGGGGTGTTATTTTTCCCTCTTTTTTTTACCTTTGCCCATGAGAGGGAGTCTTGCACTGGGAAATTACAATAATGAAAGGAAGATACAAATCTGCATAGGACATAAGGTGACCTGTGTGTGTGTGCAGTGTAGGACGTGCAGTCCTGAGAAGTCAAACTTTGTTCATTAGGGGTCTTTCTGCTTTGAATGCATTGCCTGAACTTCAGGGCTGAAATTGGGTTTAGTGCAAGAGCTTGCAAGGTTGCTTTCTTGCCATCAGCCCTTGGCTTTGTGTAACTCCCCTCTCGGAAATCCTCTGTGTATTTATATAAACTGGTTTAAACAGAAATGTATCCCTGCTTACAGCTGGGTGGGAGTTTGCTGTGCCCTGGTGTGCAGAAGAACACCCATGTTTAACTTCTTTCATTTCTTTGCCAGTGTGGTTTCTGTAATGCTTTAACTCAGTTGTGTTCCAGTGTAAATGACCTAGAAGGTAAGTTTGAATATATGCTGTTAGAAATATGCTTTGGAGCACTGTGCTATTGTACACACAGCAGTGGGAACGCAGCCCTTCTACAGCACATCCTTCAGTGTGACTGTACTGGGATGCTTAGCAAACTGGTCACATATGAAATGGAATCTCTGTCTAAGTCAGTCAGCCTCACTGCTGGACAAAATTCTGATGGGTAGTGAATTGATGGTGGTGGTGTTTTCTTCTTCTGTTAAAACATTTCTAGTTTCTGTATTGTCTCTTTTTGCTAGAACAAGTTGAAATCATCGCAGAAGGACAAAGTGCGTCAGTTCATGGTCTTCACACAGTCCAGTGAAAAGACAGCAGTGAGTTGTCTGTCCCAGAATGACTGGAAGCTGGATGTTGCAACAGACAACTTCTTCCAAAATCCTGAACTTTATATACGAGAGAGTGTTAAAGGATCACTGGACAGAAAGAAGTTAGAACAACTATATAACAGATACAAAGGTGAGTACCTCATTTCCTCACTGTGTATTATTAATCATGGTAAGCTGGAAGGGAAGTAAGTGTAGGTTCCTGCTCTGCAAAGATGATGTGAAGTTGCTTTATGTACCCTAAATGTATATCCATGTGTACAAGGATAGCATCTGGAACTGGAACTGTGTGTTCAGTGAGTACCTGCAGTGGTTAATGTGGATTTATTTCTTCTGGAGGACACATGCTGCTCGGAACTCACTCCTGGCAATGAGGAAGGCTGCATACCAGTGACCACTGACAGATTCTACCTTAACTTTTACTCAGCTTTTGACTTTTATCAATGTAACAAACAGAGCAGAAAATAGTTTTTTTTTATGTTATACAGGCAGTGTTCAGCTGATAGTATCTCACCAAAAATAGTAAGGTGAATTCAAAACAGTGGAACACTTAGGAGGTGTATAACAGACTGCTGCTACGTTTTTGTCAGTTTTTGTGTGTGTGCATAATCCAAATAACATTTACCTCAAGTCTTTGTCAGCTTGCATGAGTAGATTTTTTGTTAGTGCACTTGAAACGTGAGCATCTCACTTCCAGACCGGATGTTGAGTCCTTCATGGACAGAGGAGTGTGCGTGGCTGACCTGCAGTTGGTAACAGGGCAGTGTGACTCCCCTCTTGGAGCTTACCATGGCCAATCTCACGCATGCTGGTGATGCCAGAGGATGCATAACGCTGATGTCAGTTTGGTACCCTATGGGGAGGTTTGGTAATTGTTTCAGAACAGCTTATGAAGGGACACTGCAGAATTGGTTGTGGTAGTTCCCAAAGACACCAATGATTGAGGCACTGGTGGGGAAGGACTGCTGTTCTCTCTCTGGGATGAGTCAGTGTCATATGCATTAGACAGAAACCAAATGTATGTGGTGCTTTTGTCTCTCAATGAAATCAAACAAGCTTTGTTGTATGGGAAGCTTTATTGTTGAAACTTCCTCAAATGTCAAGGCTTAAGCAGTGAAAATAAGAAACTAACTTTTTTTTTTTAAAAGTTCACTTGTAAGAGCATATCTTGGCAACCTTGAAAACGTTTGCTTTTCTTAGACCCTTGGTGAGTAAATCAACTATTTCAAATGTCTCTGGTTTTCCTGACACTTATTTCTGTATCCTGAAGATCCTCAAGATGAAAATAAAATTGGTATAGATGGTATACAGCAGTTTTGTGATGATCTAGCTCTCGACCCAGCCAGCATTACTGTACTCATCATTGCATGGAAGTTCCGAGCTGCAACGCAGTGTGAATTTTCAAAGCTGGAATTCATGGATGGAATGACTGAGCTCGGGTGAGTGTGCAGTGTTGGGTACTGAGCGTAACCCAGGGCCAACATTGGAACAGTCCTCTTGTGAAGCATTCAGAATCATGTTGTCCTTTTCAACTCCAGGGGTTTTCAGAGTCTGCAATCACTTGTCTGCCTCTGTAAAAATGCATCTGCTGTCTGTTGCACTGGAGGCTTAGTGGCTAATGAAAGGAAGGGGTTGTTGAGTGCTCCTTGCCTTGACTGCATGAGGTGGCTGCCAGGGTTTTTTACGTAGGTAAAGCAAGGATGTTGGCCCGCAGTGCAGCATACCTGAGTTTTCTGTGCATAATGTGAATGTAATAATGTTTATCACATCTTGTGGATTAGTATGTGCAGTGGGCAGCGTGACAAAGTAACAACAAAGGAGTGAAATAGTTATCTAATCACAGACCAGTTAGAGGCTTGCTGATTTTTGTTTTGATAATTGTATTCCACAGTGATGTTATAAAAGACTCCTAACGTTGTATCTCTTATGTTATAGCAAAATGAATAATACACAAATAAATGTGCTTTTTAAAATGCAGATGTGACAGCATAGAAAAACTAAAGGCTCAGATTCCTAAAATGGAACAAGAGTTAAAAGAGCCGGGAAGATTTAAGGATTTTTATCAGTTTACTTTCAACTTTGCAAAGAATCCAGGACAGAAAGGTTTAGGTACGTATTCCTAATCATACATGTTTGTGCATGGGGGACGGCTGATGAAAGCAGTGCTGTGATTCAGTAAGGCTGAGTGCTAACCACCTTTGGGATGAAATGCAGCTCATTATGTGAAAGATGGATGTCAGCGTCAGATCTTTGAGCTTATAGAGATATCTGCATGATTAATATAGGCTACAGAATTATACGAGAGGGTTTATTCTCTCACGGAGTATGTGAAATACTCAGTAAGCACAAAGGAGTGTGGTCTCACATTAAAGTCATAATTACATTGTTTAGAATTTGCAGTACTAAACAAAGTAATTCAATTTTCACATATAGGGTAAACTTAACCTGTAAAACTGATTTCCATATAAATGCACTTGTACGGAGTCTCTTGCGATGCCAAAATACATGCAAATGTCTTTGCAAAGAAAATTTGCATAGTGCAAGTAGATCTCTGCATCCTGGGCTTGGTGTCTGTGGTGCTGCTGTGCCCTTGGTACGTGGTGCTTCCCTACTGCCTTTGCTCCATTCAGTGAATGAACTGACCAGGCAGCAGAGCTCTTCTGCTGATTGTGCTTTTCATTACATAAGAGATGAAGTAGAAGGATCATCAGAAAGATGATCAGAGGGCTGGAGCACCTCTCCTATGAGGAAAGGTTGAGGGAACTGGGCTTGTTTAGCTCGGAGAAGAGAAGGCTCCAGAGAGACCTCATCGTGGCCTTCCAGTACTTGAAGGGAGTGTATAAACAGGAGGGGGAACGGCTGTTTACGAGGGTGGATAGTAATCGGACAAGGGGGAATGGTCTTAAACTGAGACAGGGGAGGTTTAGGTTGTTTTTCCACACAGAGAGTGGTGCTGCACTGGAACAGGTTGCCCAAGGAGGTTGTGGATGCCCCATCCCTGGAGGCATTCAAGGCCAGGCTGGATGTGGCTCTGGGCAGCCTCGTCTGGTGGTTGGTGACCCTGCATGTAGTAGGGGGGTTGAAATGAGATCATCATTGCAGTCCTTTCCATCCACCCAGGCCATTCTGTGATTCTGTGAATCTGTGATAACTTACGAAAAATAATTTTGGGGGGAAAAAGCCCAACATAGTCCTGAGTAAATGAACAAGCTGTCAATCTGCCTCTTTCAAACTGCAAAAAGAAAGGGACAAAATTATCTTTCCAGCAGTATTGTTAACCAGCCAGAATGCACACTTGTATGTGTACAGTGTACCTGAGGTGTTGGCTATAACCAGTATTAAGTGTTGTACTGTTGAGAAGAGAGAGCCTAGCAGGTTCTTCCTTAGTAGTTAATGTGTTTTTGTCTGTAATGAAAGATGTCCCTGAGCAGCTTGTTTTAGCTGAAAGCTAAATTGTTGGGTTTTGTACTTGAATCTTTTGCTGAAGGGAGACATACCTCGCCTTTATGGGGTGTCATTCTTAGATATAATGTATTCAGTGACTGTTTGGACTTCTGCTTAATTTGTATCTGCTCCTTGAGCCCTATGTCTGAACCCTTTAAGCGTGGGATCACACTCCGTGCAGCTGATGGAAAACACTGCAGATTTTATTCATTACTTTGGTCAGGAAGCATTATAATGTGGTTATGCGTTAACTTTTAATGCATAAACTTTTAATATCAAAGATGCTAACAGTTCAGGAGCTCTCCCAGACACCTGTTTACCCTCCAGCCATGCAGAGTTCAGTCTCTGTTTTGCTTGCTATTGCTTTTAGCTCTGAGGTCCGCCTCCCTGTTTGTGTGTTTGTTTGTGAAGTAGTTGAGGAGTTGGGAAAGAAGGGGTTGGTTTTTGTTTTGCTTTTGGATTGTGCTGTGGCTTATTTCTTTGTCCTGAGGTGCAGCTGCTCATGTGCCTCTTCTTTCCTCTTCCACAAGAGGAGTGTTTATGTCAGAAGAGATAAGATGTGCTGCAAAAAGGTATAAGAGCTTCTGTGACAGGCGGGGACTCTTAGGCAGCATTTTGTAGTTATTTTAATAGCTTGATGATGGATACTGAATTCGGTTAAGATCAGTGCGTTGTTACACACTGCAGAGATCCTCATTAATTCCTGGTAGTGGAAATCATGCTAGGTAGCATTCCAGAGCTCTCGTGCTTCTTATTTATGCAACTAATGCGTTACTGTATGTGTGTAACAAACAGTAAAGTGTCAGTTTGGCCCTCTGCAAATCCCAGCGAGGCTCCCCCGGCCACACCATGTGCAGCAGTGTGTTATCTCAGTGCTGTGCTCTCACGGTGCTCTGACAGCACCCACTGCTGACAGCAGCGTGCAGTTGCCCGACAGGCAGCACGTTGGTGCTGTTTCTGAATGCTTATTGGCTTTCTCAGTCACTCTGAGAAACAGATTCAGAACCAGTGAGAACTTCAGAGGACACTGAAACACACAAAGTGAGACTCTGATACTCAAATAAACAATTTTTCAAAGAGAAACCCAACTGCAGAAATGAGCACTCAGTAAGGCCGTGTTACAGAGCCAGCACCACTAACAGCGATGCTCTGAAAATGAAATCATGAAGAGGCAATGGAATATAGATTGTATTTGTATATAAGTAAAACAAAGCCATTCATACTACAAAATACTGCATTTATTTGATGTCTAAGACAGATATTTCACTGAATTATCCCTCAGGTACAGCCGGACAGCAAAAAGCATTTGAAATAGCCTTGTGTTCTGGACGTGTTAAATATGAGTATGGGCAGTTTTCAATCCTGTGTTGGAGTGGCAGTATTGAAATCTGCAACTTATTTCTATAACAGTTTAATTTATGGCTCTCTTGTATAGAAGATCCATGGGTATGTTTGCATTAGATTCATCTCTGTACCTTAATGACTGTGCAGTTCATCTTAGTGTGAGATGCCTGTTGAGGTGCCGTATTGAAATGCATATCTCTAAGAGTAATATATTTTAATATTACAGATTTAGAAATGGCCATTGCCTACTGGAATTTAGTACTTAATGGAAGATTTAAATTTCTAGACTTGTGGAACAAATTTTTGTTGGTAAGTTTAAACCTTTACAAAAACTGGACTGCAGTAACTTCCAAACCTGGAAGATAAATGTGTTTCTGTTGTTGAGTTGATGCAATGGGCTGTTCTGACACAGATCCCAGGTACTGCGCTTCATAGTGCATGCAAGGGAGTTATGTTCTGGGAGAGTAAAAAAGGTTCTG
Source organism: Gallus gallus (assembly GCF_016699485.2). Taxonomy (NCBI): domain Eukaryota; kingdom Metazoa; phylum Chordata; class Aves; order Galliformes; family Phasianidae; genus Gallus; species Gallus gallus. The sequence goes on from NC_052540.1 coordinate 16,125,884, forward strand.
TGTATGGATTTTTAATGTTTGTTTTTTTATGTATAAATTTTCCACCCCTACAAACAGGAGCATCATAAAAGATCAATACCTAAGGATACCTGGAACCTCCTTCTAGACTTTAGTACAATGATAGCAGATGATATGTCAAACTATGACGAGGAAGGTAAAAATTTCCATTTTCTTTCATTAACTTCTAACTGTGTTATGTTACACTTATTACTGTGTGTCTGCTTTGGCACAGCAGCAGAATTAGAAGATCAGTGGTGATCTGAAGTCCAGTTAGAGCTACCCTAATGCATGCTGTTATCATCTGCTTACTGCAGCTTTAAAAAAGAAATGCTGATGTTTTCTTAAACTTGGTTTATTTTTTCCTTCCTAGCTTAGATGTTAATTTGTTCTTCTTGAGGAAAGCCCTTCATGTGTCTGTTTTAAAACATGGGTTCTCTGCCAGTGCAGTTTTTGGCATCTTCAACCAAGTAATTGATTGGTGGCCTGTGCGTTTCCTTGTAGATAATGCATTTCTTAGCCTAGAATGCACTCCAAGTTTGATTATTTTGGTTTGCATGAAGATCAGATGTAATAATGTGAAGCTGGCTGCGGTACAGCGGTTACTGAACAGAAGTTATTTCCTGCACCATGTGTTTCTTGTAAACTTTTGTATTGATCTTTCCTCTTTCAATCCATCTGCAGCCAAGAACTGCTAATTACCATCAGTCCTTGGTGGCAGATCAGTCACTGAGTGGAGGAAGCTGAACTTCTTGTACTTCCAGAGCAGAGGGGAGCAAACTTCTACAACTTGAATGATTTTGAACAGTTCTCATTCCCTTTTCATTAAGCAAACTGACTGCTGCCAACCATAAGTCAGTGTGGTTTTGGAAGGCTAAAGGCAGAAAAACATGTTCTAGTTCTTTGGAATCAAAATATGTTCAGGGAAGGGGCTCAAATGGCCACCATTACTTTAACCTTTATGGGACTGTGGTGCACAGGACTGGCGGCAGCTCTTTAGGTATCACTGCCTGTAATATGCTAGATGTTGATATGCATTTTAACTACCTCATGGTAAGGAGTATGGAAACGTAGTGCCATGTAGTGTAATGCCAGTTTTTTAGGGCACTGGCCATCAGAGTGCATTTTGTTGGCTTTGGCTATGGCCACATGTGCTGATTGTAACAGGTGTGCATTTCATTCCTGCAGAACCACACGGTGAGCTGTATGTGCTGACTGCAGCTTACAGCATGGGCTGCCCCACGCAATGCCCAGGGGTTTGTAAGCAGCTACTGCTAACCTGGATTGTCGCGTTGGAGTTACGGTTCCAACAACTGAACAGTTTTAAGCTAGAATTTGTATTTTGGTCAGGAAGATGAAGGCAGTGATCACTCTTGAAGGGCATTTCTATCAGCAGGGTCTGAGGAAGGCAGAAATCTTTAACCAGTATTTACATTTCAAGCAGGGAAGCCAAAGAGTATTTTTTTGCTTGAAACTATTTCAGACCGGAAAGTAAATAAATCCTTCAGATCCAAAGCTTTAGAAGAACGAAAACCTGTGTTAAACTGATTTCTTATGCTTTGGTCCTTCTTTTTTTCTTTTCTTTTAGGGGCATGGCCAGTTCTTATTGATGACTTTGTGGAATTTGCACGCCCTCAAATTGCTGGGACAAAAAGTACGACAGTGTAGCACTAAAGGACCCTTATAGAGTGTACATAGTCTGTACAAATACCTGAAATGGAAAATTGCACAGTCAATTTCTGCTGGCTGGACTGAACTGAAGATCAATCCTCACAATGTGGCTGAGGGTTGAGACAAACCTTTAAAGATACATCATGGACCATATCATAATTCATCCTTCTACTGGTGGTTTGGGCTTTTCTTCTAGTCTGGACCACTCCTGCCCGTTAAAATTCCAACATTGTGGATTTCATCGTGGATGGTTATTATTTTCTGGACTGCCCTAGTTTCAGCTCCCATAAGTCCGAGCAGCTTTATGATTTTGAGGTTTCTGGTTTCACATAAAGCACAATGCTGGTCATCATCAGACAACTGTTGTATGGCATCTGAATTATACAGCTCAACATCAGAGCAGTTTTTAAAAGAATCCTTAAATATACACTTGGGGCTAGTTGCAAAGACAGTCTTGATAGCACTTCCTTTACCAGTGATATATTTAAGTGTACTGGGTCTAATTTTGCTTTTTTTAATTGATTTTTTTTTTTTTTTTTCCCTCTTCTGGAAAACTGCAGGTATCATCTAAGTGAGTGTGAGTGTCCGGTAGTAGCAGTTACAGAAAGAACCAGGAAAGCTTCAGGTTGTTGATACTGGGGTATCTGGGTGCCTGTCTGCACGGCTTGGTTGTACGTCAGCTGCCCCTCAGCACAGTTGAAGTACGACACAACTCCTGTGCACTTACAGCAGCTGTGCTGGGTGTTACAGTCGGCCTTTGGTGAGAGGAGCCGTGTGTGAGGGCAGGTTCTGATATTCTCTATAGGTTGTTATCTAAGGAAATAGATTTTGTTGCAGTTTTGAAATGCTTCTGTCACAGAAAAGCTTTCTCATTGCTCTGGAAATCTAAAACTTGAATATGCTGAATTTGTGTCTTAACGTTTGCTACACAACACAGTATTTCAAATTCAGGCATGGAACTTTTTATGCTTGAGGTGTGAAGAAGCAAATGGCCCTGCTATAATGAGAAGATGGTGCGTTTGATATGAAACCTGGTTTTGAAAGCATTCTGAGAAGTAAGTTAAGTCTTCATAACGCAGAGGTACTGCTATGGATGACACCGACTTTTAATTATTGTGTTGAGCTTTCCATAAAAGGACATTTCACTGTGGTTGCCAAATATAGAAATGAAGTGTAAAGCATTTCCAGACAGACACGGATCAGATATAAACTACACTGGCTTTGTTTCCTTAAGTTATTTTGTTGGTTCATCACTACTCCTCATTGTCGTATTGCATTTAATTAAACCAAGTTCTTTTGTTCAGAACAGGTGTTATCAGGATGCAATCCTTTATTTTTAACGTTACAAGAGCTCATGAGCTGCTGTTGTGCTAAACATGGTCTTCTACTGCTGAGTTGTTACTGGGGAAGAGATGTTCTCTTGAGATCAATTCTGCTCTGTAAAAGCAAGCTGGAAAATAGGAAGCTCCAGGAAAGCAGAGAGCCTGTAGTTACCATTAAGGTTAGAGGTGAGAGTCCATGTGCTAAACAGTCCCACGGTAAGGCCTGAATGACTTCTGAAATAGTAACTGGTACTTGCAGTAAGCAGCTGAACACTTCTCTGTGGATGCTAAAAGTATTTTAGGGAAAAAAAAAAAAAACAAACCCAAAAAACCCTATTAAATGGCTATAAATGTTTGTTTCTATTCTGTGAGGTTTGACCACAAGGCCAGCTCCCCTCATAGCAGTGCCCTTTGAAAACCCATCTGTGCATTTGTTTCAGTAATATGGTTCCACAGAAACATTGCAACTTTCTCCAGCTACTGGAATTGGCTATGCCAAGAAATGTGTGTTTTGCTGCTTTCAGTATTTCCTTTTTAAGTTTTGTGTAAATATAAATGGGGACTTGAGATCAGGGGTGGGGGTGTGTGTGCAAAAAGCTCTACAAGGTATCTATGCGTGCTGTTTTCTGTCTTGAGGGTTCTGGTACAGTTTCAGGTTGGTTTGTTTGTATGCTGTGTCTGGGATGAGAACAGACTGTTTTTTTGTCCCAGGACAGACTTGGCCCTCGAAAGAAGTGTGAGGTGGGGCAGTGGCATAATGCTGTGGTGTTTTAAAGAATATTCCTTTTGAATGCAAGATCTTTTCAACAAAATAGTGTTGTCATCAGTTTGGTACTACGTGCTTATAATTACTGTGTAATTATAAAGAAATACTTAAAACGCTGACTAATTATGTTGCAGAAAAAGGTTATTTGTGCTATGATGGCATCTTAAGAGTTCTTCAAAAAGCACTGATTTAACAGGGTGTGGTTCTAAGGACAAAATGCCTGGTGAGAGAATATTTTGTACTGAAAAGTGCTCAGATACGGCCATGTGGGGTTTTTTTTTCCTTTGTTTTGTTTTTTTAAGAGTGCAGACAGTTGCTTCCTTGGATTGCTTTAATTCGTAAGTGCTCATGTCCTCAATCTGATAATCTCCCCTTAATGGATCAGTTTAATTTTGCCAAATGTGAAGAAGAAAAGGTAAACGTCACCTTTATAATCTGTTTTTATACATTCAATATGTACAAAATTAGAAGTGCCCTGATATAAAACACTTAATGTCAAGATTATATTTAGTAAAAAACCATCATTTACATATCTCTGTAAGTTCAAATGTAACTCCTTACAATCCCTCGCATTACCAACAGAGGCAATAAAGCTCCAATGAAATTGCCATGACCACGTCTTCTCATGCATTGTTTCAGTGTATTTTTTTGTAAGACATTTCTAGACTGTTTTTTAACTACAAACAAACAGGTGTGGAACATTTGTCCCTTGCATAAAACACACACTCGATGGCGGGTGAGTCTTTTTTTGGGGAAAATATCTATGAAGTGATGCAATGTCTTGCCTACTGCTTATGCTGAATGTTTACAGGTACAGAACGGAGCTGATCTTACCCAGCTATGCTGCATTAACATTACTTAGCACGCGGTGGAAGACACCACACACAGTGCATTTGTTTAAGTAAGTTGGGTTAAAGACTACAGTACCATAAAGTGACTTTTTTTTATTGAACAGCCTGTTAATGCGTAACTTATGAATTGCTTCAGAACTGTTTTACAATGAACTCCTTGCAGAGAACTCCTTATTTAAGATAAATATAATTTTTTAAGAATGCCTTTAATAAACTTTTGTCATTCACACTTGGTTTTAAATAACAGTGCCAGATGTCTCTGTAGATTTTATTTGTGTGTGGTAATGCTGCCTGTGTTTGGTTTTGAAGTCCTCGGAGCTCTCAAAGAGCACACAGTCCAGTAAGTAGTTGATGAAACTGTAATCTTAGTGCTGAAAGAGGCTTTTGCTTTATAGTACTGAGTGACTGAGAACCATCAGGTGAGAGCAGCTAAGGAGTTGGGCTCTGCAGTTAGAATGGCTCCCTGCCACTCGCTCCTTCAGTCTGAAGGGTGGACGTTTAAACAGGTACTTGTAAATAAGTGTTTCTGATGTTCTGCCAACTATTTTTTCCTTCCTCTACTAACCTATATAATAGTTATTTCAGTTCTCACGTTAGTTAGCAAAATAAACTGGTACTTACTTCATGTTTCCCTTTTAAGCTTAATTCTGTGTCTGCAATATGACGTGTCAAGCCTTTCTCCCAAAGCATTCAAAGGAGAGGGGGGAAGAAGGCAAAATAGTGAACAGGGGGAGACAAAGAAACCGAGGCTGAGGAATGGGATGTGAAAGGTGGTTGGCAAGGTAAAGTCTGTCTGTCTGCCTGTCCATCTGTTTGTCTAGTTGTCCATTTGTGTTTCCATCCATCTGTCCACGCAGCTGTCTGTCCGTCCGTCCCTCAGGTTCCATGTCTTTGTAGAGCTGTGTCTCCATGCCTGTCCATCTGTGTGGCCCTGTTGGACTGTACCTATTCTCCTCCTCTGTGACTGAAGCTGGGGAATAGAGCGGCAGCAGCCTCATGGCTCTCACATCTTTTCCTCTGACCCGTAATTAAAACAATGACTCAGCTGTAAGCCAAAGTTTTATTTAATAAATATAATTATTTTATTTCCATAAACCATAAAGCAACTTCTACTGCCCGAGCTGCACGGTGCACAAGCACACAGACTTGCTGTCAGCATCAGGAGGAACACGAGGCAGCCACAGTGTCACAGGTCCAGAATTCTTAATACTAATTATTGCTACAGTTTCCAGTTGCCACTGATCCTTAACTGCCTAAAATTAAGGATCGACTTTGTTAAAATGGCACCCTCACATGCTTTTCCCATTCATGTTGGTTTTTTTAATCAAAAAAGAAAGAAAAGGAGCAAGGAGAACTGGATGCCACTCCAGGAGGAAGGGGTGACGGTAGGTGTGCGTAAGAACTGAGAGCTACAATAGGAACATAACTGGAAATTTAAAAAATCACTTCCTTGCTGGAGTTACGACATCCTCTTTGTGTCTGAAAGCAAATCCCATTATAACCCATACCAGCAAGAGAGGAAAACAGTCATATATGTATGTATATTCTTTTTAAAATCATTGCCACAATGCAGAAAAGATGAGAATGACTGAACTCTGCTGCTACTCCAAGTAGAAGTGCTGAGAAAAGTGCACACTGTATCCCATTCAGGTGAAGCACAGGGCTCTGTTTAAGCAAGAAACACTGCTGTAATCTGCAGTGTTTTTCATCTCTTTCCCCCTTCATGTTACATATAGAGATCTTTCACCCCCAGCCCATCAGGTTGTTCATGTCCATGCATTTATACAAACCAGAAACAACAACAAAGAAGTCGTATCTACAGTGACAATTTTATATACTTATTGTAAAACAACGAGGTAACGTGGCAACACCTAGAGCAAGGCGAATACGTCAAAGTGATGAGAACATTCCTTTTAACAGAAGCGTGGGCAGCAGAGCTAGTGCTGACATCACTATGAGCAGCTGAACAATCTAGGGGAAGCAGAAGCCTCGCAAATACCGATGCCAATGCATGTCTAAGCTGATCGAGGGCAAGAGTTAGGTGGTACAGCCATGAGCATCCCATCTTTCCTCCTGTTTTTAAATTGAGTCATTCAAATAGAAAATAGAAACCAGAGAAGTCATAACACTGGAAGCAAAGAGAAGCAAAGAACATACAAACCAGCCAACAATAAAGAGTCACAGAAAAAAAGAAACGGCCCGCAACAAAAGTCTAAGTAGGAAGAATTTAGAAACAAGAAGGAAAGGCTGAAATTAGTCCGTATTTCATGGTGACTGGTTCACCCAGCTCTAGGAATGCATCTCCATTTAAAAAAAGAAATGTATAACAAAGCAGCAGCAGGTGCAGTGCTGGTGGTTATAGCTATAAAGTAAGTTATTTTCCAGAGCAAAAGAACAAGGGCGGTTTAAATGGTTCAGAAACACATTATGATTATGCACTTTTGGACAGTACATTTCACCAGTATCAGTAATAAGTATGGAAGTGTAAAACAAAACAATTAAAACTATTAAAAATAACATAGACTGCTGATTCAACAGCTTTGAGACACTCCTAACAAACACTAGAAAATGAGCCTTTTTGCCCCCCAGTAGAGAAGTTACAGTTATAAAAAAGAATGTTTGAAAGTATTAGTAGTAAATAAAGGCTCCCAGTAAGAAATTATAGTTGCCTAATTAATAATAAATACATGCTCTGAGTTGCATAATCTTTTGTACTAGAAAAGAAGGAATCATTCTGAGTTCTCAGCATCCCTTCCTTTGCCTTTTTTTTTTTTTTATTTCCTCCCCCAATAGCTTTAAAAAATACACAGACCATTTTAAGCAGCATCTAAACATTCTGGCTTGTTGAACAGATTGGAACATATTTCCACTCCATCTTCTCTACTGCACGTTTAAAAAGCCTAAGTCTGGTAACTTGCTTTAATAGACTGTCTGCTTTCCTGCCACATGATACGTGACTCAAGGCTAAGACACAGCTCTGTCATATTTCCTTCCTATGGCAAAGCCTTCCTCACCATTAAATCAGAGAGCTGAATTCTGTCATTAAATAGAATAAGCTGTATTCTGTGCGGTCTTCTTTGTGAAGACTGACTGCCTTCTACACTATACTCTGTGCACAATGAATGTTTCATATACTTCAGCTGTCAAAGAAATACACAAAAGCTTTCTTCTTTGAGCAAAAGCAACTCTAAATGATCTGTGACATGTTTACAAAAACATATGGCCCCAAGTATTTGCCTGACCAAAAATCTGGTCATGTGCACAAACCAACTCTACGCTCATTAAATGATAAATTACGGGTTTAGATTGTACTGCAAATAGAAAAATATACCTTGGCAGACAGATGGATTCTTAAGCTCTTCCTGAACTGTTTAAATGCGTGTTTCTTCGGTAACCTTACAAACACTGGGAAAAGGGAGAGCAGGGAAAGAGGGACAAGAGGAGATGGAAGGTTTTAAAGAAACATACATAATGAATGTAAATTATTCTTCAAGTACAGGACTGTGTGTCTTCTGTGCATATAATCAACGTATTTGCATGGTAAAAGCCAACAAACATTTCTGTACAGCCTGACCCAATCTAAATGCTTGGAGTGGGGTCCTTTATCAAACCCTCTACATTCCTATAGAGTTAAGCACAGTATCTATTTCCACACATGGTGCAGCAGCCAGACATACAGATGAGCTAATGAGGCCTAGCAGTCATACACTCTGCCTGGGTGCTGTGGGTGACACAGACGAAGACGTACTTCTGAACAGTGAAACACAGTGGCTTACACACAAAAGATACAGCAAAACAGCAGATATCTGTTAGAATATTTAAAATCATGTCTTAGATATTGATTGCACTTAGAAGACTGTCTCAGAATGAGAAACTTGTAGAAAAAATAACTTGGGCCAATAGTGGAAAGCCCTGCAGGTGTGCTGAAAGCAGCTAATGCTGAGTTTGTACAAACCTCAGGCTTCACTGCATCTTCAGTTAAGAAGTTCTTACAGGTGCTATTTACAGGAGCTATTTACAGTCTCTTTGATTTCTTTCACTGAGAATTTTAATACATCGCTTTTTACCTTCTGTTGGCCTGTAGGAAGATTCTTTCAGTGGCGATGGAACTTCAGAGACTGACTTCAAACTGGATTCCCAAACACGTGTCCAAACGCAGCAGCATTTTTCCTGGCCTGCACCTGAGGACTACCTAAGACAAAGCTGTAAGGTGTCCCTGGGGGCAGCACCTCCATTTACCTCTCACATCTAAAGAAAGACCCCTAATAGCTCTGGCCAATGTGGCAGAACGAAGAGGCAGATGTTGCTACCCTTCCCCAAACATGAAAACACATTTATAAACTGATGGGAGGGGGAAAAAAAAAAAAAAGAAGTACCTGCAAGATGCATTATGTACCATTCCAAGTTGCATCGATGCAATCTGCTTTTATTGGCATACTTTGGTATCAAAACCCTGCCACCAATATCTCAGATCCTTCAGCTATATGAAGATAATTAAGCATTAACCACATCTTCAACATACAACATGGCCAAATATAAATACATGAAAAAGAACAAAACATGCAAGGATTCACCAACATGAAAAGGATTCCTCATTCAAAAACGTATGTCAGTGAGGTACCTGCACGAGCCACAGTTTCTTTCCCATTTTCCCACATCAGGTTTGTGAACAGTTAACAAACCGGTGTGAGAGATGAGTGGCTTTGAATCACACTTCAAGAAAACAGCAACCTGTTAAATCCTCGTGACTCCAAATGACCGATACGTACACTGTTTCTCAAAGTGATGGCTACTAAATGGCCATTCATACAACAGCATAAATATTTGAATTATATTTATCTCTAAAAAGTTACTGAGTACTTAAACAATACAGAAACCATCTGTGGAAACAATAAGACTGATCTGCAAACTGCCAAAGTAGCAGCTGTAAAAGACAGTCCAAACTGAGTGTGTGTGGAGTAAAGGACAATCTAATTTCATTACTCTCCACTTACGTTTCGTTGTGCAAATTCTATTTGATTGTTTGGATTTGGGGGGAGAAAGATTTTGCACTGTGCTATACCAGCATCTCAAATATCAAACACAAGGTTCCAATCTGCTCATACGGTAACAAAAAAGATTTAATGGTGAGAGGTAAAAGCATTTCTTACCAAAAAAAAAAAAAAAAAAATTACTTAGCAGCTCGTGGATATCATTAGAAAAAGTATTGGAAGCAAATACAGTCCTGATGTCTGTTATGCTTGGCTACAGGACAACCAGTTTGCCTTTAAGTCCCACCAGTCCTGTCTAGGGCAGGGATGTAGCACTGAACTCACTTCAGAACCTACTATAGGTACATGAGCAGCACTTGGCTTCCACAAGGTATTTACAAATGTCCCTGTTAACAAGTGGATGAGTCCATTGTGGAGAGAGTCAAGATGCTTCTGTCGTTGGCATAGAAGGGATCCGTTGAACTCCATGATCTAAAGTAACAATAAAAGAAAAGTTTGGCTGACTGGGAACTTATAGCTAGAGGCGAGGAGAAAAGTCTATGAAAGCAAAAATAAAAGTGTTAGGAGATTAGGCTCACGTAACCCTTTAAAAGACTTATCTATTAGTTTCACGTAAACACCTGCAATTCATTTTAACCTTTGAAAGTATAGTGCTATCAGTAAACCCAACTATGTAATTAACAATGCCACATTTGCTAGAAATGTAAAGTTAATCAGATATTTTCACTGCTTTGAGCTGAAATGACCAGAGGCCTCTAGGCCAGCTTTACGGTTAGATTTTTAGTACTGGGCCTCAAGCAAAGAAAACAAATGCTGCACGCCTACACTGAGGCACTGAGAACACTGCAGTTCAACTGCCTGAGGACGTTCAGGCACAGCCTTGCGGTACGCACGGCTAGCCACAGTATGCCAGCTGATGGGTGTTCTGATCTGAAATGCTGCCTAAAGTTACAGGTGGGCAAAACCTTATCTACAGCCATAAGGTTATTTCAACTCTTAATGTTAAATTTAAGTTAAACTTTAAGGCATCAAAAAGCTAACGCGACTTCTGATTCAGATATGATTTCCCAGCATCTTAAGGACAGATTACTACTTCTACTACTGCAGAGCAACCACGGTTCTCCGCTGAACAGCATTATAGGACTGTATGTGAAAAGCTGAAAATTAAAAGATTGAAAGACAGGGAATCCAAATATAACAAATTTATCCTCCAAATGTCTCTGTCAGAAATCTGCTGTTTCTTCAGAACTTTTACATGCAGTGCTTTGCCACAAGTACCACTCATGGGAGAGCCAACAACTCATAATGAATCCCACTGTACAGGAATGTGATGTGATCCAGAATTCCTAATGTTTTAGTGACTGACAAACTGACAGACAATTTAATGGTACAGACAGACAAAAATGCATTCTATCAATCATACCATGGCACACATTTTATATTCTAACCGGTGAATGAAACTCTATAGAAAATAGTTCTTGAATTCATTTCACAAGCAGTAAGTACTATATTCCTGTAGCCCTCTACTCCAAGCATTTGTACAACTTTGATTCAAAGTTTCTACGAAAATCTGATACCATATTTGATTTTATGTTATCATACTTGACAGAATATAATACCTGACAAATTATAATGAGCATAAAATACAACACAACCTATTAAATCAACACAATTTTAAACACTGCTCTTCATTCCACAGCACACTTACAGCCAATCTGCAGCCACCTCCTGGCTGAATATGGAGCTGTTTTTTGAAGCACATGTATGTAGAAGACTGCCCTGTTTGGGATCACACCATCCTCTGAAAACATCAGCTCCTATGTGCAATGAAAGTGGCCCAGCACTAAGTTTTACAAACACTTCTGAATCACCAAACTGCTTTGCTAAGCACACCTTCAGCACTTTTCAATATGTAACTGTTGAATGTGATTATAGCAGAATTAAACACTTACTTACTGTAAGGCAAGTGTAAGGGAAGAACGCAAACAGCCTTGACTTTTATTAGTTCAGACTACTGAGCTGACTGTTAGACTAGCTTTTAAGTAATAATGTAGTATGGATGGAACTGAAGTCACCGAAGAAAGCGAGAATAAAATTTTAAGGAGCATTCTTTCTAGTTCTGTTCAGAAAATTAAGGGCAACTAGAAAGTAGTTCTGAGCAATTTCAACCATAGGCAGAAGAAGCAAAAGCTACAGAGCTTCAGGCCCTCAGTGCAGCACCAGGACAGTCCTGCATGAACACTAAACATTCTAAAATTACTGAGCTAACTGGAACTTCATTTGCAAATGATGAGGTAAGCAGACAAGAAACCTGAGAAAAAGCTGACTTCAAAAACTGATCAATATTCTGTCAAATATGATTTATATTCAATAGATAGTTTTAAGCAAGTTCTTAAAGAAAATCAGTATATACTGAGTGGAAAAAGAGAAAAACTGTAAAGGTGTAAATGCATTGCAGAAATAAAACAGAATACCTACCTTGTGGAACTACACAAGTTCTTTAAAAGGAAACGTTAACCAAAAAAACTGCTTCTGATTAGATAACAATGGATTTCAAATAGCAGCACGAGAAGTTCCTCATTTGGAAAGCACAGTTTTACAAAGAAATGGAAAAAAGAAAAACAAACCCAAACAAACCAAGAGCTTAGAGCAATTACCATTAAAATGTTGATTTTTAGATCAATTAAATGCTCATCTTGTAGATTAAAAATTCTATTAAATTGTTTATTTTATACATCATGCTCGCCTTCTATACAGCACATTTTAATTAAAAGTGTACTTATTCGTAACAGTTCATTTTTCATATGGAATGAAACGTTGCATAATCATTCCCTGGATGTGGATGTTGAATAAATTTCATGAGCAAGTCAGGTGAGAAACCAACTGAAATCACAGACACAGCACTCAACACAGGAGTTCAAAACAGGGTCGTACTGTGTAACAGTACCAAAATCAGAACTGACAGAGCTTGTCGGTGAAAACTGCCCACACGAGATTTCATACTAATGAATGATATCACGACCTTTAACTAAAAGTGACAGTCGAGCACAAAAGAAGTTTCCTTGAAAACACATGAAGCGCAGCTTTCAGGTTTACCTTTTCATCAATGAAGGACCATGATATCATTCAGGCATTGAGAGACTACGATGTACAAGAGGCTATAATTATTTCTACCCCCAAATATTTCCGTATTTATTAGACAGCCCTCTCTATTTTGAAGTGGGGAGATGGCACATAAGCAGGTTTAGTAAGAGCTTTTTTCCCCAGAGTTTTGCTCACTGCAAGAGCAGTATCGTTCCTCAAAAGTATCTGATTACTCTAAAATGCTTCTATCCCACTGAGGTGTTTGTTTCACACGTGGCTCGTGAAGGAAAAGAGTTGTTTAGCACACACTTTGGAATGGCACATATGACAATATACCTTCTGGAACTGAAAAGAAAACATTTAAAATTCTTAGAACCTGACGGCTCTGTTCCGTCAATTACCAATTTTAGAAATAGAATATAAAAGTTATACTACAAAAATATTTAATCTCCGTATCAATCAATGGCTGAAAGATTTAAAGACTTTCCTTATAACAATAAAGTCATACTTAAGGAAGGGGGTGCGAGCCTTTAGTATATCTTCAGGAGTAATGCAAGCTCCAAGGTAAATATTTGGAGGTTGTACATCAAGAACCACGGGGGAAAGTCTTTTGACTTTACAAACAACTCCTGATTCGTGAAGGCAAAAAAAAAAAAATCATAAAACAGGAGAATAAAAGCAGCAGCAAGGCTTGATTATCTAAGGAGAAGAACGTACAAAAATCAAGAGAAATTAAGACAGATACAACTCAAGAACTTGTACTAAAGTCAAACTAAACAGTTAAACAGAAATCTTTGAGAACCATCTTTCCCCCTCCCGATCCCAAAAGAAAACACTCAAAGAGAAGCAAGAAACTTATCTTTTAGGATGAATAAAGTACAATAAAATGTTGCACTTCCTACTTAAAGAAAACCTGCAGCCAGTTTGCTACGCATCTATAGCTGCAGGCTCATCAGGTTCCAGTTTATAGGAGAATCGTCTGCAGCAAAGGCTATTGAGAGAAATTCCACACCTGTTGACCCGGGTTGGACTACATCTTCCCATTAGTCGTTCCAGCATTCTTCTAACAGATGTGCATGCTGTTTCCCCATCTGAGAAGCAGCACATGGAGTCCATGCAGTTGATACCTGAACCTGTCTCAGTAAGCTGGAAAGAGAAAAAGAATAAATAAATCAATCAATCAGTATTTGCAGATTCTATCAAGAAAGATGTTATCAGATATCACTTAGGAAAGGCAGGCTTTCATTAAGTTAGTGCTGAATATTTTTCAGTCTTACAGAAGTACTACAACCATGTTCACCATTTCCCCTCCTAATGCCTATATTAACATTTGATCTTCCCAAGGCTCAAATATAGTCCTGCTGAGCGCACAGAAATTCTTTAGCACCATTTCTGCTTAAAGATGAAGAGAAACCGGTTAGCAATTCTCTGTGTTACAGCTGTAATGAATCTCTGGAGTTTGAACTGTCCAGCCTTGATTAACCTCAGTAGAGGTACAACTTCTACAAGCTTCAGGTCTACTCCTTTTTAAACAACATCTATCATGAGAAAGCTTCAGATCAAAGCTGCAAGAAGGACAGCAATGTGGTGCTAAGTGTTAACTATTCCTCAAGAAGCGCAGAATGCAACTTTCTGTAGTAATTTATATCCTAGCAGTACCACAGCTACACTCTTGGCTTGGTAAGAAAAGCAAATTCCTGATTTTGTGAGTATCCTGCATAAATACAAGTAAGACCGATGTTAAAAAGGCTTAGCCATGCTCACGCTACTATGAGGAACAAGTCAACATTAGCATAAGGCTATGTTTTATTCGTAGTGTATGAGAAAAAGACTCAAACAAAATGAAAGAAATTATACAGACACAGAGGAGTTTACACTGAATACCCTCTATGAGCGCACTCTATGGTTCTTGAGCACCGGTCAACTGCAGCAGAACTAAAACTCAACCAAAATTTAGCACTGTTGGGTAGGGACTATCCAAAACTGACTTCATCGTTCTTTCCAAAAAGAAAGAAACAAGCAGTATGTGGAGATTCTTCCTAGTTTAATTTAAAGCTCTCCGTGAGAGCATCCTGTCAAGCAAATGCCAAACATGCGGGCTAAACTTAAGTATCCATTATCCTCACCTCACTCTCCCAGACCTATGAATGAGGAGACCTGGGGAGAAGGCATCTTAGTGTATGGCAGAGCACAGCTCACTGTTAAGAACATTCCCCATCTTTTCACTGTGTGACAAAACATCACTGACTGTAATGTCTGACTTTGGAAACCAAAGCCTCAATCTCTCACACCACCCGCACCTGCTTAATACTGGAGGAAAGCAAAGCACCTCAGTTTGGTCTCAGAGAATATGTTTTTGCTTGGAGCACACACCTTCCTTCCTAACCCCCTACAAAACAGGGGACTGACAGATTAGCATTTCATAACAGAACAGCTCCTGTTCTAGAAAGTAGCAGCAGCCAAAAGAAAGAGAAGGCTTTTGGAAATCCAAGAGAAAAAAACAACTGTTAGAACTGGGGGGGCACACAATCAGAAATGAGGCCACCGTACATCGCTTCCTATACTTGCCCCTTCCTCAGCTCTGTTCTATGTTCCCCCATGATCCTTCCAGGTCCCTTCCTGCCATACTGCTCAACATCACGCCTGAAGGAAGGTCAGCAGTTAGCAGTTACATCAACTTACAGAAAGCAACAAGTATTACAGAATGAAACCTCGGATGCAGTTGCTGTTTATCAGATGCCATAGACAAGAAGTGCAGCCACAACTCCCACTCATTCTGGAGGTCTTCTGGACACAACGTCAACATTTACTAAGACAATGAACTTCTGTGAATACCTGAGAGATAGGAGCATTGCAACTGACAGTTCTGAAGGGTGTTCTGGTTAAAACAAAAATAAAACAAAGGGCTCGCATCCCTCAATTCCCTTATTTGACAACCATCACACCTATTCACATCTATACTGTCAGAGAAGATACAGTGATAAGGAACAGCATTATTTACAGCATTGCAGTGAAAGCAGAAACAATCTGCACAGCAATTTCATGCTGTGCTCACGGAGCATCAGACAGTACGTTACATGGAGCAGAAGGAATTCCTACCAGGAGCTAAGAAAGCAAGCTTCCTGCTGCATATACAGCCGTCTTCACTTTGTGTACGCTGCAACGCAGAACAAATTCTCAACATTCCCTCCCTTAAGATTTCAGAAGTCCTGACAGAGAGCAGTCCTAGTCCTAGATGCCATTAAAAGATGTGCACAAACTGGAACCAAGAGTCATGCAAACTAGTTCTCAAGGAATGAGCCTTCAGTTCTGGATTTTAGAGAAACGCTCGCAACTTTTCAGCAGAAATCTCCTTTGCTCTTCTCAAGTTTTGAGCACCGGGCTTTGAACAACATAGTCTAGTGGGAGGTGTCCCTGCCTACAGCAGAGGGGTAGGAAAGAGGATCCTAAAGGTCCCTTCCAACCCAAACGGTTCTATAATTCTGAGTTACCAACTAAAAGCTAGGACCATGTTTGAACCATGATTTATGGAAAAGTTGATATTATCCTTTCAAAAAAATAATGAATGTGACCTTACATAGTCTTTACACATTTATCTTCTACCAAATTCACAGTTAAGTGTAAAATAATACATGAAAATGCATTCTATTTTATGTGTAGATATGTTGTGTATCATTGTCTAGAGAACATGGATTTTTATATTATGCCCCCTCCACAGAAGGAAGTTAAATTATGGTAAAGACTCTCTTTTCTCACTTTCCTCTCTATGGCAGACGGTTACAATCATAGGTCTATATCCAAGCAAAATCTGGCATGGTAAGGCAGTAGAGCACAATAAATCTCCAAAGACCTGAAATGCACCCAGAGGAAATGAAAGGCAGGAGAGCCAATGCTTACCAAATTAACACGTGGAAAAATACCTGATATTTTTCACATTTGGGCTGGAAATAAAGTGTTTTCATATTAAGATTTGGGATCACAATAACATAATACTTTATATGATAATGGACTGTTTCATGTAATAAATCAAAAAGTTGAAATGCTGAAGTAAAAAAGAAAGATTTCGTTTGAAAAAGAAAATCAAATGCACATATTCTGATGTAAATTTTCTTGTAAATATCAAAAATATGGGTATTTTGGAGATGGCTCTGTGACTGTCCACAGAATGATATATAAAAATAAATATACACACACAGTAGGGTAGAGTGGGAGTACTACCTAGTGAACGTAAGAACTGTCCTGTAGGCTAGATGGATCTAGCAGTTGCCTATTGTCCTCCCCTCTCTGCTTGCTTTCAGCAAAGTCACATGCTGAGCTGACTGAACCCTTATCTTCTTCCATCTAGAAGGACAGAAAAGCAACAAATCTTACAAAGAACCATGCTTGCATCGCTTCACAACAGTTACCATATTTATATAGGAACTTTCATTTTACAGATCTGTTCCTGAGAGAGAACGGAGCATACTTACACAGGAAAGGTAATTGCTTTTGAGTTAACTGCTAACTCAAACACACTTTATCAGTGCACAAGTTTGGTATATAACAATAAAAGTTTGGTATTTTTGTGCACCACAGGCAACAGAAGGGGAAACACAACAAATCTGAAATCCATTTCAAGTTTTCAAATTCTGGTTTCAGATTCAGGTTTAGATGTTCTCCCTTTCCCAACAAAAAGGATCACTGCAGTTTGTTCATCTTTTTACAGGGTGTTCTATATGCCACACAACAGACATTTCAACTGAACATCTCATCACTCTGAAATACACAGTTGGGACTTAACAGGAAGTACCTTTAGCCCCGTACATCACGGTAAGAACACTGCAGTTATCTTCCTGCTATGTGCTACCAACATGTTTGATACCATACAGACATTACAGAAGATACATGGTATGGCTACTGCCACTCCACAATTAAGCTGAAACTTAATTCTCTATTGTAAAGCTCACTCTTATTTTTGTTTGTTTTTAACCTGTAGCACATTATATACCGGAATAGCAAAGAATTAGAAAGCTTTAGAATTTTAAGAGACAATATGAGTAATGACATCTAACAACTTCACTGGCACTTACAGTTTCAACATTTTTCTAGCTTTTCCTACACTTCACCTTTTGGAAATAAGTCAATAAACTGATATTTGTAAGTTTGCTTGATTCAAAGAATGAGAAGAACGTATCTTCACGTGAAGTACACATGTGACTGAAGGTAAGCAAGAAATAATCTACTCTTTTTTATTCCCTCTCCCTGTGAAAACTTCTGTGCTTTAGCTCAGACCAGCACCGCTCCATGCTAACAATTAACAACCCTGTAAAGGAAGAGCTCACAGACTGTTCAAGTATAGCAAATGAAGGTGTTCTGAGATGTTTCCCTAGTGTGTACTTGCATAGGCTTCTTGAAAATTAAAATAAGCGTTTTCTGTAAGGAACAGGTAAAGAAACAGAAAACTTCCTGCTCTGATATCTACACAGCTGGTCCGGATCAGATATGACAGCTATTTGGAGAGAAATAATACATAATAGCAACTAGAGAAAAAAAAACGAACAGACAAGAACTGAAGGCCCTACAGCTAGGGCCAGGAGTTACATCACAGACAACTAAAGCAAGCAGATCTATACAGAAATGAATGAAAAACACGGCAACAACAGAGTCACAGCAGGGCAATGGAGAAAAACAGTCTTGGCTGTGCTACAGTAAATGCTACAGTTTGAGAGCCCTAGACAAATGTTATGCACCAGTGGTCTTCCCTGAAAATAAAAATCTTGCACTGTTGAAATGTTAAATGTAAAAACTCCATAAAGACAGTTAATTCCATCAGTGATTAGAATTAGAACATGCATCTGAGCAACACGTCTCACATGTAGCGTAAGACTTCTGGCAGTTCTTGTGAAGCACAGAGACGTGGCACATATACATACACAATCCTCACATATCAACTTTGTTTACAAAGAAAAAAAGATGAGATGAGATATAACGGGGCCTACTTAATAGCCCGAGACATTACACATGTTCCAAGAACTTCAACAGAGATGGCTATAGAGGGAAGAGAAAGGAGTGTGTTGAAGTACCCGGCCATCAGCCCCTGCTTAAGCACAACGCCTGCACCTGAGTGTGCTGCCTCATCTCCTTTTCCTCCCACGCTACAGCAGTAACAGTACAGCTCAGAGCAAAGTGTTCCACAGGCATGCACAAGACTGCATTTCTGACGTACAGAAATCACACAGACACTCAAACGTCCTGCTTAAAGCTCTTAACTTTGTGTACACTACGACTGTTCTTATAAACTCGCAACTCTTTGTCCAAATTTTCTATCCACATAAAAATTGATGATAGCATCACATCTTAATTTTCACTGGTAAACCTTTAGTGAACTGTAGGTAAATCACCAGAACAGTAAAGCACATACGTAAAATGAGGTATAAGTCAGTTAAACCTGGCACTATATTGAGGTTTTAAACAAGCAACACAACTACCAGAATCTGTTTATCAATCCACATGCAATCTGCATTTAGAAAGGCTGCAATTACTGAGTGGGCACACACAGCTGAGCTGTGACAATCACCCATTTCCTACAACGCTCACCAAGCAGCTGTCTGCTCATCAGCTATCAGACATCAGCTGCCTGGGACACCACACAAACTAAACCATGGTCTCCATCCCAAATTAGTTTTTAACTCAGTATAGTGAAGTGAGTGGTTTTTATCTATTAACTGGTTTTCCCATTAGGCAAGAAATTTTATCTGGAGACTTTTAATAAGAACTAGAGAAACCCAAGTCCTTGTTTTCTCTCTTTTTGCACATTCTAACTTCACCTGGTAGTGTAAGACTGTGCTTGTATATTAGGTACCTAGTACTAGATACTCAGTCTGAAAGATCTTCTGTACAAGAGAACTGGATTTATGGACTCGTGGATGAAACAATTTTGTATTTTTTTCAACTCTCCCCTAAGGCAATACAAAGAGAACGCCCTCGAATACTTCATGTATTAAATGATAACTGCGGTGCTGCATCCCTAGACAGCTTGATTTTTCCTTCACCATTTAGTTGCTTAACTCTTAAAACATATTTTGTTTTGAAAAGTTTAGCAGAATCTTTTGTTGCAAAACCTTTCATGCAGACATAATTTACTTCAATAAGCCAGAAATAAAACAAGATTACTGGAAATATATTTGATCCAAAGTTTTAAAACATACACTATTTATATTACACTGATAAACCAGGAATTTAAGCCGACCTGTAAAAAACCTTTTGCAGAGGAACCTCCAGAATATACTACTAAGTTTACTAATGTTGGAGAGGTGCTTATACTGCAGTTTTTGCTTCTCCTTTAAAGCCAGTAAGTGCTAGATTTAAAACCACTGCCTCCCTGGGGCGTTCAGCCATCTAAAATGGCAGAATTCCTGTTGTGTTTCACAGTGTGACATAACAGCAAAAACCTGTTAATAAACCATTACAACAGAATGACCACTTCACATTTCTCCCAGCAAAGGCATAGTACACTGAGGAAATAGAAAGCTTTTCCTTTTTTATCCCTCTCCTTTTAAAGGACTTTCATTGTTTCAGTTAACTGTTAAAAATACTCTTACAACACAACCATCATTTCTTCTCCTTTCCCTTATTTAAGCAAACGGGAATGAGTACCCCGAAACACCCACTGCCCGATTCTCCTAGCATCCATTTTCATGTTTTTAGACAACAGTCAGCTAAAAGCTACGTAAAAGAAATCAGTTCTCTGCATTATTTCATAGCATAGAATAGAGACGTAGGTAACTGTTGGTAGTACAAACAGGTTCAGACATTACTGGTGTGTCAGAATGTTTCAGACTTAGAATCGTTTTTTGATAGCATTTCAGTGTTTCATGTACTGAATTCTGCTACACACATATGCTTTAATCTTTGCTCGAATAATCTTCTAGCATTTTGTATACAAATGTCTGAGAATATGTACCCGTAACACATAGAAAACAACCAACACTCACTTTATAGAGGCACAGAACACAAAAAGCCTTAGCTGCACAAGTGTATATAGGCACCCAAACCAAAAACATTTTCTGCGCTTTCAATACAAGTGAAAGCAAATTAAAATGGGCAAACAACTGGCACTAAACTGCTGCTTGCAATATATGGGCCTTTCTGTCGCAGGCTTATGAAGCTGAAATTATCCCGACATGCAAAAAGCACTGTTAATTTTGATCATGAAGAAATTAAAAGCACAGTAAACATGCTAGAAACTATAATTATTTAAAAATGGATGCAAGAAGAGCTAGGTCTGTATTCGGAAAGTTGAGCATCATGCTAGGGATGTTTTTTCCTAAGAACAAAGCACGTCCAACATGCTACTTAGGAGAAGCATTTGGCTCAAAAAACACAGAGCAAAGCCAAAAGATATACCAAACTCAATGTATCTGCGCTATATAGATACTGCCCTCTCAACCCGCTAACATTCATGCCTCTTTCCATCTCTCTCAGCACTGTTAGTTCACCTTCAGCATGCATAAGACTTGACGAGGAACTGTCCCTCCTACTCTACCTAATTTTGCTCAGCTGATTCCTTGCCCTGGACAATGGCTGCAGTGCGATGAACTCGTCACTTAAAGCAACTCTGTTGGAGTACATCTACAATTGGACAGAGAAGGGATGGAACATACATGTCAGTAGCAGTAGTAATTTTCTAAGAAAAAGACACAGGACAAGACATTGTTATTTAAGTGGAATACACGTTATATACAGAAACACACACTTGGTACCTTTAGGACAATTCCTGGGATCACCACAGCCAGCTATTTTTGGAAGGACCATACTTAAGCGCACCTTAGCTTTCATTCTAAGCCTATAAACTTACATGACTATACTTTACCTGGTATCCTTATTCAGTATTACCTTCTCTCCTTAATAGTGCTGTGATTTATATTTACCCCAAGATTTACATTTTGATTCAGACTGTCCTTACTGTCCACTTCCTCCTACTTGTTATAGTCAGAAAAGAACAGAACTGTAGTCAGAAGTTACTCACAACGGGGTAACAGACCCAAGGGCAACAGATCAAAGTCAAACATAATATGATGGATTATCTTTAAGGCTATTAAATAAAAAAAAAGAACACATTTAAAACAAACCAACAATAAAAAAACCCACCCACACATTATCAATAAAAACCAAAAACAAAGAACAAAACCCCACAAGCCACACATGCACACTCAGCCCCTGGGACAGGCAGAACTCACGAATCCCATCCTACAGAAGTCAACTCACGCTAAGCCTACAGAAGACACTGATTTTTTCTTAAAATTTCTGTGACACAGAACAATAACTGCATTTAACTAAATGTATCAAATATTTCTCCCTTAATCTACTTAAATTTCTTTATGTCATGGTCAAAATTACTGCAGTATGAAACAAACTGAACCTACAGTTTTTTTAGAATAGACCCAGAAGGTGAGAGAATGCAGTAATAAGTACATGGATAAGGTCAGGGGGAAAAAAATTGAGGAAGTTTTGTTTGTTCTTTTTTTAAAGGAAGTATTTTAGGGACATGAAAAACTTCAACAACCATAACGATATATTGCCAAATGGAAACAGCTGATGCACAGGAAGGAAATAGCAAGTGTTCAATAAGTTGCTCTAAGTTTTGTTTGTTTGTCTAGGGGAGAAGGGTGGGAGATGACACAAGGGGTATGATACGTCATTACCCATGTTCTCTTATATCAAATGTGCAACAAAGAGTCTTACCTGGTCTACCTGAGCAGCTCACAAAAAACTAGAGGTTATTTATCTCAGATGTGAGCTATTAAATTCCCTGAGTGGAAAAAGCAGCTAGTATCCCAGTTCTGAAAAAGGACTAATGGGATATTTGGCTAGCTACAGGGTCAGCATGAGAATGTCTCAGGTGGATGTAAACACAAATTAGCAGGGCAATGTAATTTAAGTAAATCAACATACACTTAGCATCTAACTTTTAAATTACTTTGATGTAAAGTTAACAGTAGCGATGTAACGCAGTGAAAAGTTCTCCATGGCACACAGCTCAACGTAACTTATATTAAAGCAAATAGGACACCACAAAGATCAATATGGCACACATTAAACAGCCTAAAACCTAAAAACAGATTCCAGAACTGAACAGGATGTGGTTTATTTGTAAGATCCCTACGCTATCTGACCTCTCAGCAATGACGTGGAAGAAAAGAACAAATACTTGCAGGTAAAAAAGATGCCAAAGATAACAGATTATCATATATCATTTAGTAAGCTGAATACAGCTGAGGGACTCATCATTTCCATACTTGGCACTGACAACATGCAGTGATGGAAAGTAAATTGTTTTTTTTTTTCCCCTGCAAAAGATTCAAGTTCAATCTATACCAGAGAGCAAGTTAAGTTGATCACAAACATAAGTGTGAATAAAAGAAATTAAAAAACAAAACAAAACAAAAAAAACCCCAAAAACCCAAACACATTTACTGAAGAATTTTCAGGTTATCAGAAAATGAATACAAAAAGAATGTGATGAAAAATAAAAACAGGGAGATTAACTATGAGGACAACTATGGGTTAAGAAGGGTTAACTATACTGCCACTAGAAATAAGAAACACTGAAATATGGATGAGATTTCTATCTAAAAGAGAGACAAACCTTAATAGGAATGGTTTGGGGGAGTTTTTGTGGCCTGTGTCGGCAGGAGGAAGATTCTGTGATTACAGTGTCTCCTTGTGCCTCACTGACAAGTTTTTGAAAATGCCACATTGGTAATTATCTCTAATTACATAATCAGCAATCAAATACATGGTACGTATGGTATGATAAGAAATACTAATTAAAACAAGTTCTGCTAAAGTAATATTTAAAATTGTTTTCATCAACATCTTACAAACTATTCAATATCAATTACGTTTTCAGAGCTTCCAATACCTATACAAAAATAAGTTCAGTTATCTTTATAGCTGTACAAGAAAGTTCCTAATCCTCCTACACAGTTGCAAATCAATATGTAAAAGGATGAATGACCCCTCTGTAAGTGTTTACTATTGTTAATGTATTGATTACTTAAGCTGTAACTTATTCCCGTAAAACTGTGTCCCCATTTCAGTAATTCTAAATTAAAATTTGTCTTCTGAAATGGGAACACTCAGCTATACATTAAAGATGATAGCAATATAAGAGGATACTAAAATATCACAGGAAGGTAACGAGTGTACAAGACAGATTTTAACATGTGCTCTTTAACATACTGATCAAGTTGGATATAAAAGCATAACATTACCTGAGCTTTTTCAGTACTTGTTGGTTGTAGATGCCTGTACAGCACTTTCTTCACAACATCAAGAAACAGACAAGCAACTACTATGAGTATTATGGCAAACCAAGCAGAACCACTTGACAACAGTTGAACAAATACAAAGTACATATCCTGGGTATGTAAAAATGGCCTGAGAAGTTAAAAGAAGTGGATATTACTAAAAGGAACCACTAGAAACCAAAGTACAGTACAGACAGACAAGCAGTAAGTCTCTTTGGATACAAGTTACAACTGTATACTGTCCAAAAAGAACTGCTATCTCTTGGACCTGTCCTGCAAAAGAACACTGGTAAAGGAGGGAATAGAACTTTGGAGAAAAGTGACCTCCAAGATCCCAAAATCCAAGTAAAAATATATTACTTCACTGATTCAAACATCAGTGCCCTCATTTCCGTTGCAAGCATTCACCTGTTACACAGAACATTTAGGAATTCTATGTGCTTTTTACAAATAAAAATGCCTTAATAACCACAGGCTGTCAGAGACAATTACTGTCCCTAAGCACAACAGCTTAAGCAGCGTGGCTGCCATTTCTAAAAGCATCACCAAAAGTAACTGGCCTGCGTAGGTTTAGAAATTTGTTTTTCAACACCTATCACAAAATTCAGAGCAACACAATAGAACATAATACTGAAGTATCAGTGTTCTTTCATAATTTCACTTATCACATGTGCTATACTTTGGAGGGGAAAAAGAAAGTCACTCACCAGATAATTCCCCCATAAAATAAGGAGAATATGAAATAAAACACAATGGAACCCCAAGTAACAAAATGGTTTATCCATGTCCAGAAGTGAGTTTCTAGCGCCATCTGAAAGAAAGAACTTCAGTAAATTTCCTTATTCCCCCCACTTTAGAGTAAATAACAAATGCTGGTCTGAACTCACTTGAATGTGCTATGAACTGTACTTGTGTTACAACTAAGTATTTTTCTAACACATACAAGAGAAGGGAGTACAGCAACATACCTTCATCGTAACGGTTATAACCATAACGGTGAAGACCAAAGTACCAAATGTCCAGTTTCCAAACATCTAAGAAAACAGCAAGGCAAAAAATCAAGGAAAAGGATGAGCTAACAGCATCAATGGTAAGATACATGTTTCTCAGATCAGCTACACTAATGAAACAAAACCATGGACAAAAGCTTGTGACTTTACTAATTACGAAGAACTAAGAAGGATGCAACACAGAATGCTACAAAAAAATCTAGCTTATGATAGGAGCAAAATTAACAATCCACGTCATCTTCCTTCCTGGTTCAAAACAGATCACCACAAAGCCTACATGAATGATGAAGAAAAACCAAAACAGTTACATGAAATGGTAGGATAAAGATACCAAATTGATTGCGTTAATGTAAGCATCCGAACAGAAACAAATACTGGGTAGAAGGTATTCACTTTGACGTAAGTGCAGAACACTTAGGATTTAAACATTTTCAGACAGTCTCCAACATGCAGCATCACCTGAAAGTCCACATTTTTTCCCAAGCACATTTGTACCATTCAAAAATAATGGCGCCATTCTATTTTTTCAAAGAAAATGATAAAGACACTTTGTTTCAAGGCTAATGAACACAAAATTCAGCTTCAATTCTAAGACACAGTCACTTTTGTGTATTCTGCTGCCCACATACATTAAGCCATCAAAACTCTGAACAAGCTCTACAACAACAAAATCTCAGGTCCGACACCAAGCAGGGGACGTGGAGTTTGTCATCCGTCTACCCACATGCTGCTCAGCTACTCTGCTTTTGGAAGCAGTCTTGGTGCTGAATCCACAGTCTGCTTTCTCATAGTTATTTTTATCATTGATATATTGGAAATGGACAAACTCTCAACCTCGGTATTGGTAAATACCAGCAGCAACCTAAGCAAGCAAGGACAAAGGGACCACATGCAGACAGGCAATCAAAATCATCCCAGATTTGATTGGTCAGCACAGCACAAGGTCATGAAACAGGGATTGGCATAGTTGTAGTCCTTGTTACAGAGCTCTGACAAAAACAAATATATATATATCCCAACAATCTAATCAGATCTTACAACTGCTTTTGCCAACTTTACACATGGGAAAAAGTTAAGTCAGACCTTGGTGTGAAAAGTAAATATGAAGCATTTAACAGCATGCTTGCTACTAATTGTTGCAACAATAATCTCGAAATAAAATTAGACTGCTGCTTCTGAATGACCTGTGAAAGAAAGTGTCTTTGCTGACACTGCTCTAAAAAGGTCACAGAGTTTGAATGTAAACTGTGAACAGATTCTTGCCACCATTTTATTTTTGAACACTTTTACACTGTGGATGCTGCATCCTTAAATCCTACAGATACAATATTTTGTATCTCCTCCTCCTCTGAACTCTTACCATTTGCCTGTTAGGTTTCAATATCTGACGACATGCACAGCATGGAAAAGGGGGGAGAAAAAAAAGAACTAAAAGATCAAATTGTTGCAAAATGTGTTGATGTAAGTCTAACAAATGACCACCATTAGCAAATCACGTACAATCTCTTCCACTGTGCTTGGCTCCAAACTGAGAATTCAGAATGAAAAAATGAGGCTACTATTGGCTTACTGCCTTGCACTCACTTTGTAGATTATCACACATGTGAAGTGATGATTTCTTGAAGAAAGCACTTCAGCAGCAATGCAGGATTCTCTCCTACCTGCCTCTGATTTTAGTCACTCAATTCAGTTTCTGACCACTGTCTGTTCATCATCAGATGGAAATTATTTTTCCTGCTAAACTTTCTAGGCTCAGCCCTATGACCAAAGTGAAGACAGCAAAATTCTCTTCAAACCAAGTGCTGTAACTTGCCATTCTATCAGCGACTACCTAAGAATGAATGCACAGCTCATTTCAGTAATAAGAACAGCATAAGGAGAGAAACAAATGTCTTTGGATTGCTACTCCTAACAGCATTTTGAGAAAGTCAGAATCTTATTGTTCTAGCCTGGACTAATGAACTGGAGAAACGAAGCCACAGATTTGTAATGGTTTCACTGAAAGGTTTAGTGGATTTTGTTTTGTTTGCTTTTGGTTAGTTGTTTGGTTTTTTAACACGACCTTTCTTCTCAACTTTCATATCATTAAAACACAAGGGATCAATTTAGTATTTGATTTCATTAAGTTAGTTCCTGTCTTTAACTATTTATTCAACTAAAAAACATAATTTAATTGCAACTTACACCATATACATATATTTTACATCCAGTTAAACAATACATTTTCCAGAGACTTAACACAGGCTGAAATCTGCATGTGGCCAAGTTTTATAACAGAAAACCAAGTATCACCAAGAAGATACAAGAATGGAAAAATCTTATGACAATTTACCTGGCCATTTCCCAGCAATGAAGTGTCTTCTCCCATTAGAAGATACGAACCATAAAAGAAAACAAATGCATGCAAGAAGCCCAAGATGGTCCAATAAAGAAATGGTTTATACCCAAGATGAGCATTTTTACTGATGTCTCTGCAAAAATGAATAGATTTCGGATGTTAGGTTGTCGGTATATGATCCATCAGCTATTTATACTACATGACTGTTATTGCTTTGAATAAATGTAATGTTCAACTCCAACGAGATATGTTTAATGAATGCAGACTTACAAAAAAAAAAGTAAATCATGGGCAAAAAAGAACTTAGAGCTGCCTTTGCTTATGCAGGGATCACCAATGCCAATGTTTTATGAGTCAAATCAAAATTAACACACACTAGAATCCTCCTCCATAGAGACAGAACTACCAGAAGAAATACTCAGATCTCCTGATACTGCCCACTGTTCTGTTTAGAAGAGCTTTAGGAAAAGAGGTAAGTTGAAAGACATCTCTTTTTCACAAAAATAATGTATTTCTTCTCCAACAAGCAGTATGCAGTACAACATGCTACCACTGGGAGGATACCTAATTCTACAGGAAATAGCTTCCCTTCTTAGAAAAGCATTTTGCAGTGATTCCTTAACCACTGTGGAGAAGAAGGCTACCAATCATGTAAGCTGATCAAGTACCCAAGTCCCTCCCAGTCTTAACATGACTAATACAAAAATATGCTTCTCTTAAAACATTAGTTTTAATTAACATTTGGTATGAAAACTAAGAGCTATGTAACTACCCTTCCTTGAGGATAGTTACAAAAATTGCATAAACTACAGATAAAAATACTGTAGGAACGCACAGAAGCAAGTTCAGACTTCTGCAGATGCCACTGTTCTGAATGATGTGCTGCTGCTGCAATGTATGCAGGATATACGTACCGATAGAGCACAGGTTTACTCTGCAGAACATGCGGATGCACATGCTGTTCAAAAAGACTGTAGATGAGGACAGGCAAGGAAGTGAAACAAATATTATACAAAGTCAGGTATACACTGTCGTAGAGTGTCTGAAAAAATGGAAATAAAGATTATTTTTGAGACTTGAAGAAAAAAAGTTGCTCACATTTGCTAAAATCCACACCCACAACAAATCATTAAATCGTGAATTTACTAAGTAGTAAATATAGCTTTTTTCTATAACAATCTAGTAACATCAAGTTGTCAAATAGAAAAAAATAAGCTGGACATTTGTTGAGTGTTAGACCTGTGAATTTGTGAAGCTCCTTCTAATCAATCTTTTCCATGCAGAAATTAAATGTCAGTAGCATGAGAAAACCATGCAGAAGGGCTTAAAACTTTAAAACCTTAAAGTACTCTCAAAGTAAGTAAAACAGCTACAAGGAAGTTGCATTAAAGTATATGGGAGATTTTTAGAATTAACAGCACCAAAAATTTATGTTTACAGAGAAGCAAAGAACTCTTTCCTACTCCTTCAGGAAACACGTGAATAGAAGAGTTACATGCATCAGCAATAGTTAGACATAATCATCCACATAATTATGTTTCAGTACAGGCAACAGAAGCCCAGCAGTTGGTCAATCAAACTTGAAAGATACAGGCAAAAGTAACACAAACTTCACTACTGATATCTGTTTTTTCTGGAGGAAAAGAAACAACAGCCATTTACTGTATTTTGACAGCCATATTAGCACCCAAACTGGACAAAAAGCTCCTACAGAGAGTCACATTAAAAAAAATAATCATAAAAGTGAAATTTCCCTCATGTAAATTCCCAAGCATTGGCTGTAAGAAAACAGATATTAAAAACAATCAAATAGTAAATATACTTCTTCCCGAAGAGGGAAAGACACTTTCATTGTTTTCCTTCCCATTTATTTATTTATTGTCTTGTATACCTTTTACTAGCTATACAGCATCCAAAACTTACCTGTTGTGAAAACAAACAGAAGAACTGATATAAAAATTGTGGTGTAATAAAGCACACATTCTGAAAAAAAAAAGAAGCAAGGGAAAAAATTAATCCTCCACTATATACCTTATAATCTCAAAAAGAAATTGCTAATTCCTGCAAGCTAGTAAAAATATAGCTGGAAAATAATCACATGCCTTAGTGGCCAATGCAAAAATCCTAGATAAACAGTATCAGTTCCTGGGACCAGATGAATTCATCAAGGTACTTAAAGCCTATTTCTAGTGGAAGTACTAAGCAATTACTAAGTTAAAAACTCATATTTGGTTGAAGAAACATAAATGACTGAAAACATGCATGAACAGAGGTATTACAGCTGTTCCCCAAAATGTTAAATCTGAAACAAACTTATTTGTTGGGAAACAGATACACATTTTAATATGAACTTCTTAGGCACACACTAAGAAGACTTACCTTATAAAAAAAGTACTGTACAAGGGTTGCTATTCTAATATAGTAAAAGTGCCCGTGAACAAAAAGCAACTTGGAGAGGAATTTAAATCGTGCTATTGCATAGTCACTATTTCTTACAGCTTGTCTTCCTTCCTTGCCCATGATTCCTGTAACATTTGTGAAACAAAGAAGAGGTTAAACATCATCAAAATGATATATATTTAAAACATCAACAACGTAAATCTACATGCACCTAATCAACATCCAACATATATCTAAAGCTATCGTTATGTTTTTTCACATTTCAACACTAAGACTTCAGCAAGCATAAAAACAAAAGCATTATTCATGACATCTGAGGGAAAATGCTTGCTTAATGCTGAACCAATACAAGGAGAAGGTAGGAAAAAAGAGACTATTTACATAAGCTACACTTAAGAAAAGATGAGAAGACACAGCAATAAGAACAAACAAACAAAACCAAGACAGAATTTGCGATAGGTATTAATTCAGTTATTCATCTTTCTTCATATTGAGTTACACAACACAGCAAGAAAGTTTAAAGAAGAACCAAAGCAGATTATAGAAAACCATGTTAATGGAGAATTCGGCTGAAAAATCAGTAACAACCTCCCCAGAGAGCCTTTACCTCAAAGACAACCCAGACACAAATAGTATTAATGCAGCGATACAGACCTGGTAAAAACAGTGGAAGCATCAAGCAAAGAAAGGTTTGAATGTAAAGTTTACACAGGAACTTAGGAATTGGCAATGACCGTAATAAGAGACATCCAATTCCAATACCTTTCTGAGAACTTCTGAGATTCTGGTTAAAGAGAATCTCTGTTCTTAAGACAGTACTTAGTATGACCTCTGAATATCTGCAGACCTCACAATAAACCTAAGACTTCAAAAAGCAAACAACCTGGCATTTCAGATTTCAAACTTCTGCTACAACAGGTGACTTGAGTTCATGTCCGATTCCTCACAGATGCAAAAGTGTTAGAAGTTTATCTATGCATAAACATTATTCACCATCAAATCTTCTACTAAAATTTTCACCTTGCTTGCCTTTATCTCTTTAAACAGAAGTAATTTACCTATGCCAACATGTGCTTCTTGTATCATGCTCACATCATTAGCACCATCACCAATTGCTAATGTTATAGGTTTTTCTGGAGATGTTTTTAACAGTCTCACTACCTGAAAAAGAAAAAAGAAGGCAGTAACTTTTAAATTCATACAGCCCTTCTACAAACTGTGCTGCCAACTGCTGTGCATCTTTGATAGTTACCTACCTGTATTTATAATTACTTCATGTGGCTAAGAAACATCTTTGGCTAATTCATTTCTCTTTTAGAAAAGCTGCTTGCTTTTGGCTACAAGTCTTACTTAAGTATTATGCCTGCCTTTAGCTTATTTTGTGTAACACACTCCCCCACATTTAGCTGTTCTTTCAAAGCTTCCTTATAGAATTGAGCTCGAAGGGACCTCTAAAGGTCACCTAACCCAACTCTCGTGGAGTCAACAAGGACACCTACAGCTAGATCAGGGTGCTCAGAGCACGGTCCAGCCTGAACTTGAATGTCTGCAAGGTGGCTTCCACCACCGTTACTGTAAAAAACCTCTTCCTTATACCCAATCTAAATCTCTCCTCTTTTCATTTGAAACCATTTCCCATGTCTTGTCACAACAGACCCTTGCTAAGGAGTCTGACCCCTTCCTTCTTACAGTCTCCCTTTAGATTCTGAAAGGCCACCATCAGGTCTCTCTGGTGCCTGCTGCTTTATCATTCAAATCAAGCTAGGAGTTGGAATGGAAAACTCAGGGAGTAATCCCCGTCTAAGGTAGAAGACCAAACAGAAGGCTAGAACAAACTGTCACAAACTTCCTTCCTCCTTGGCCCTCCTATTTTGAATGGTATAAAGAAATTGGCAACACAAAACTATATATGCTATGAAGATAACTACCGCCTTATAAAACACAAGAGAGGCTGACTGAAGTTAACTTCTTTATTCCATCCCACTGTGACAGTACTTTGCTTCCCCATCTAATTCCAAATTTTCACAAATACATGTACAAACTATCTCCAGAAATGTCTGCCTCCACACAGCAGGATAGAAGTACTTACAAGTCAATGCTGACTACATCCATACTTACCTTTGCTTTCTGAAGTGGTGCCATACGACAACACAACACTGCAGAACAGTTTTTACAAACTTCCATGAACAGTTTTTCATGTTCCCTGAGTGCAAGAGAGAGGCTGGTCCCATCCACTACCAGTCCATGCTGGATAACATGGTCTTCTTTTATTCTATACAGGGACAAAAACATTGATTTTGTATTGATGTGAAGGAAAACCTCGTATTTTGTTGCAAACTATGCAGTTGCCCATACAATAAGCAAAGAAGTTAACATGTTGTTAGACTGCTTCTTCAAGTTAAAGGGGAGGGAGAGAGGGGAATGGAATCAATACAAAAAAACCCCAACATTTATTAGGGACACAAAATGATTACCATAAAATTTTAAAACGAGAGAAAATCAAGGTCACCACTGAGTTAATGACATCTTGGATATATTACCTCTTGGCTAGCTGCCTCAGTTGCTCTGCGCATGTACTGTCTGATTTGTGCTGAACGAGTTCAAGGATGTTCATGGTTCTATGAAAGTGCCCACATGACAAACTGACACTAACAGCCGTTTCATGCTTATCTCCAGTCAGAACCCACACTTTGATACCAGCCAATCTGAGTGCTTCTATAGTTTCTTGAACTTTCTCCTGCAGCCTAGAAACAAGAAAATCTTAGCTAAGCAATCAAACACTTTAGAGAAAAAAAGAACACACACTGTAACACCATGATGATTTAACACCGCATTTCCAATTTCAAGTACGTATTTCCAGGAACTACAGTCTAGTAATGCCATTCTGTTATGAACAAAAGATGCCATGAAGTGAAAGCTGAACTTCAATAATACTAAGTATGGCAATTAAAAATTTCTAATACGCACATCTCAATTTAAATTAAGCACTATCACTGCATTTGAGAAGCTTTAGAACAGTTTGTCACAAATACTAATGCGGTGCAAGACAAGATTTTAAGTGCTCCATCTTTACATTCCAACAGATAACATACCCTCTAACTTACAAACATCCTGCTTGCATACTGCATGCTCTGTATATTAGCTACATATTTAAGTTTCCACATGGAATTAGCTATCAAGTTTAACATTTACTAAAATTATTCCAATTTTGTTTCATGTGCATTAAATGTCTCCTAATAAAGCTTACTATATCATTACTGTATTGCCAAAATCAGTTTGTACAACATATGTTTTCCATCTTCCTTAACCCAAAGAAGTGGTAAACAAAACAAAAATAGCACAGAACTTCTGGCAATGGCAGGACAGCTTCTCATGGCACATATCATAATACAGCTATAGATCCTAAACTTGTTGTGTTTCTGAACATAGCTTGCAGAAAGCCCATTACATACTTGTCTTCTACTCCAGTAGCCCCAAGCAATTCCAGATCTCTTTCTATGAAGTTGAATACATCTGCTAATTTTTCTTCCCGTTGTTGTAAGGCAGTCCTGGCCTCATGAAGGCGTTTGCCAATTTCTTGGTATTCCTCCGGTGTGAACCTTCTGTATGCCACGCACAAAGTTCTCAGTCCTTTCTATGAGAAAATAAAAGACTACATTCAGACTAGACTAGATTCTGGTCTAACAAGGTGTCCCTTGCAATTAGTTCAAGTCACAGTGTCTGTACCAGAAGAACCAGAAAAATCAGCTGGACAGAATGACTACACTTACCAAAGCAAATTCATCAACGTGTATCCTTGTTTTGTCTATTTCTCCACTCTTACTACGAGGAAGAATGGAAGATTCCGCTCCCTTTGTGAATAAAAGCTTTTCCCCTAAAAAGGCAAACAGTAGAAATTAAGAATATATATTACCTAAGAAGTTCTCAATTGTAACTTCTGATCACTTACCTGAGGGACTCTCTACAATGACGCTCATTCGTCTGCGATTTGGATCAAACTCCAAAACATGAAGCAACTTGTACCTTTATTTTGTGTTTTAACAGAAGAGAACACAGTTTCAGAAATACATTTCCAAATGCAATTACTTACAACTGCAAATGCACACTTATCCACAGAGCTTTTCCAAAGCATCATTTTTATACCGAAACTTCACAATGCTTAGTTGAGCAACAATTGCTGTTATCTGCATTTCCACGGTTAGAAAAAGTTGTTTTTCTATCACTTCATATATATCTATGTATATGAAAGATGTCATGACATGCTGCAAATACACAATAATTTTGGGAAAGTTTAAAGATGTAACTGGATTATATGTATGTATGAGCATGTATGAGACTTGCCAGCACAGCTGATTCTGGGAATTTCTAAGGCTGAAAGCACAAATCATAGGAACTGAATAAGCAACCCAATTCCTTTATCTATTTGTAACTCTACTAGAGCCTCAATTTTGAAGAATGGTCAAAGATGCGAACTGTTACAATATACAATTACACACAGTAACTCTCACACAAAGTTCTTGCATCTCGATTTGAACTCTTAAGGACTATGATGCAAGTTTTCTTGAGTACATTAAAACATTCTTACAAGAATACAGGGTTTTTATTTTTATTTTAAATGAAAATACCTTTCTGGTTTTCCAAGACTCTTTACTTCCATACTGTCCCCACTCGTTCCCATAAATACTACTCCAACCCTAAAAGTAGAAGAAAATAGGTACTTATTTCATGCTGTGGAACTGTACATATAATGCCTGCTGGATGCTAAATTGAAAAAAATAAAACTAAAAGATATATACCCTTGTGTCCACTCCATACAGTTCTTCAAAAACAACATACTGCATCCACTGTAATTTCACAAGGGTTTCCCTAAACATTTCTAATTCTACATCACAACGTCTCTAGGCTTCTATGCATTATGCTTTTCAATATTTTCATAAAAAACTGATAACAACAGGCCTCAGGCTTTAAAATTTCTCAGAGAAATTTTTTAAGACAAATTTTTTAATACAAGTTGCTTGCCCTAACAGGCAATTTCTGCAGTAGGTAAATTTGGCTTAAACCTCACCGGCTTGCAGCTTCGACTAAAGCCTTCTCATCTGGTGAAGAAGCATAATACTCCAATGGGGATGCTATTCCATTGGCATGCCAGGGCCCATCAGCGCCATCTGTTTGATCTGCACTGATCTGTACTGTGTGACAAAGACAAACTGCTTTCAAGAAGAGTTCTTCCTCTTTCATCTGTAAGAAACAAGAAGCATGTTTTGTAACATTTAGATATCAACCCACTTTTGTGCATACTTTATTTTTAAAAAGCCAAATATTAATCTAAAATGATCTCAACTATGATCTCAATGCTATCGAAGACACATAATGACAAGGGGAAAAAAATAAGAGTCTTACCAAAGTATGCCTATTTCCATCTGGAGAATCTTCAGAAAACCCCTCTGGAGTCAGTTTACCATTGACCTCCTGGTACTTTATGCCATTAATGGAGCACTCCCGAAACTGCATCTCATTTTCAGTTAATGTACCGGTTTTGTCTGTAAACACATACTCTACCTTTTGTAAAATAAAAAACAAACAAACAAAAACAGATGTGGAATTTTATATATATATATATATATATATATTTTTTTTTTACCAGAGAAAAAAACTACAATGAATATAAACCCTCAACTCAATTCTCCCTCTTCATTACCCGTCTTTTTTGATCATGAAATAATTCCAATTTTGGCCATAAGATCACATTTGAATCTTATTTTCAACTAATCAGATATCAAAGCACTACGAATTAAAAAAAAGTCTGTAATAGTGAACTTTACTATTAAAGAAGGAGTAGCAAATGAAGTTAAATAGAAGTTCTACCTGTCCCAGTTCCTCATTGAGGTCTGAAGTATTTACTTGCGCTCTCTGATTTGTCTCTTCATGATAGAGGTCAAGATCCCAGCCAATAAAAAAAGATCCAAGAAATTTCTGCATCTCAACAGTTACATAAAGTGAAATGGGTATAATAAAATTGTAAAGTACCAGAAAAGCAAGGAAATCTGAAATAAATCTCAGAATCTATGAAAGAAAAGAAAAAATATACAGATTACTGCAGTGATCAAGTCAAACATGGTCGACTACTTTTGTTGTTATTTGTTTCCAGATATATATGAAAAAAAAAACATATGTTACAAGAGTAAGAGGAGACCAAATTCCCTGCTTAAATGAGATAGAATAAATACACAGCCCATTTTCTTCTGATCTAAAAACGTTCCAGAAGTTACTATAATTTATACAGCAGTTACTTTACATTACTTTACATTACCATAGGAAGAGGTCAAAAAAGATTTACTTGACTGACCACTTCAACAATTGACGTGCTTTAAGCGGTTGCAGGTACTAAAAAGAAAAGTCACTAGACAATTTGAAAATTTGTGATTTTTTTTAGTATTCCTCAACAGTGACACCTGTAGTTAAGGTTATTTTAGAATACTGAAAAGTTTGTGATAGCTGTATTGACAACGAGAACTCATCACTTTAAAGAGAACTTGGTATTGAGACATTTTTCCATTTGAATTACAATGATAGTTCACATTACACATGTTTGAGGAAACTGCCTGTTCTAATGGATGCTGGTACATGCTTAACTATCCTGGAATCAAAGAAATTCTCCAATTACTTCTATTCTCCTCTCCAAACAATTACGTACCAACTGTAAGTTTTGTTCTGCTTATGAAACAGAACGGAGCTCTTCTAATTTGGGATTTGAACCTTTAAACACAAAAGGCAACTAAGTGAGCAGATTCAATTATCAACTCCATGGGAGACAAAAGGAGTGTTAAACGTATAACACCATGTCATATGTGAAAACTGGATTTCTAACACCTCTGTGCTCTCTATTTCTTAGAGCCCTCTATTTCTTAGAATCAGCTCCAGCCAGCTTCTAAACTGCTTTGGAATATGTCGGACGCACAGAAATCAAACAGAAAAATACAGAATGATTACAAAACAAAACTCAAAAACAAATAGAAAATAAGCTTTACATCTCTGAATTGTTGATTTAAGGAACATTTCAAAGTATCCCTTCAATCTCAGAGATTAAATTTTTCTATGTAAGGGCCAGGCTACATAGGACTAAAGCTCTTTCAAAAATACCAAGACAAGAGTACACATACTTGCACGTGGATCATGTGGTAGCTACATCTACTTCCAAGAAGAGAGAGACAATGAATACTGCACTCAACATCTTGTAGTTAGTTGAAGGTTCCTCAGATAAACTACTGGGTAGAACTACATTACCTTACTGCTGTTCCTTTCGTGTTCTGTTTTTCCATTATACCAAGGTTCATCCCATTTTTCTTCAGCTTGCCAGGCATATTTTAAAATAGTACTCAAAATGGCTTCAAAGAGGAGGATAATTAGGTAAATAATCAAAAAGGAATTCATAGACCTAGAACAAGGCCAAAAAAGATTCAATTTCAGATTGTTTCACTGAACCTGTTGACACACTATGTACGTATGACCTGATCAGAAAAGTTAGTGGATTTTTTTTTAACCTGTGTTTCACATGGACCCAAAGTTACTATGTGACAAACAAACAATAGGAAAGAAAAGAAATCCAACATCTGACTAATACGCACTCTACATACAGCCAGTAGGAAGACTAGATTAAGGTGTAAGAATACGTTCTCAGTTGACTTGCGTTATACCTGTTGTCCAGAACTCTCTCCCAAATATCTAGTGAGGCTGTGATGGCAGGAGAAACAAACACCCTGGAAATTCAAAGCTGAATCTTCCTCCTCTGATAGAAGAGCACTTCCATGCCCATCTGGTTATTTAACTCAAGGTATGCTATACCAAGGGGACTTCTCAAACATTCTGTAATGTCTTTCTACCCCTTTGTTGACAGAATTTTTTCTTGTGCACCCTACAGATTTGTTTTTATCTGACTACTGAAGAATAATCAATTTCACATTTGCAAAATAATATGATGAGGCACTCTCTGATATTTTTTTTACATAACAAGAAAGGCAACATATCAGAATGTTTTAAAAGGAAACTCCTTTTCCTTTTAAAATAATTCAATGGGTTCAACGTATTAAATCTCTATTACAGTAACATTTATCGCCTATTTACAACAAGAAATTTTTTTTAAAACTGAGCCTACAACTTGTGTTAGAAACAAGATTCACCGCAGAAGATATCTTAAAGGACATAGCCTACCCAGATACCCAAAACAAAACTATCTTCCTGTTGTATCAGATACCAGCATTCAGGACAAAGATCTCCAAGCAATTAAGATTTTAGTCCATCCTATTTAAAGACACGATGCAGCCTTACAGTAATGCTGCAGAAACAACAGAGGCCACAACTGCTATGAAGAATACTTCTATAAGCACCTGGTTCAAGACTGCATTTCACCTACCATTAAGTGTTCTCTGCTCTTACACTAACTTTTCCTGCCTTCGTCCTTTTTAACCTCAAGTATTACAAATCTGTGTGTTACTTAAAGAAACAATAAAGGACAGAATAACACAAAAGGAAGGTAAACCAATCATCCTCTCTTCCCTTGCCTACAACCCAACAGTGTGATCACAAGGGTACTTAAGTTAACGAGAAAAGACTAAACAATTCTAAAAGCAACAAAGATATTAGAAAATAAACATACTTTTCTACTGCTGACCGTTTCTGAGATTTACTCTTGTAATTTAATGCCATCTTTGTCTCCATACCTGTATACACTGCAACACCTAGGAATGAAGAGGAGAAAGGATATTACTTTCTGCATGTATGCAATTTGTGGCATTTTTCATTTTGTTTAGGAGACACAGAATAAAAGTCAAGAGGCGATTACTATTTTTGTATTTACCTCAGTACAGCAGTGAGACAGTATTTTGTAGTTATCTGCAATATTTTACTACAGTAAAACAGTAATATTGAAGTAATTTTAGCATCTACTAAAATACTGTTCGTTATTGCAAGTTGCTGCTCTTCAATACATATTTTATGGAAATCAGAATCTCATGAGAAAGTCTTGAACAGTGTAACAGAAACATCAGTCATTAAACCATTAAAGTTACTCCTTTATCAAACCATTTGAAATATTTTCATAAAGTGATGTTGAAACTCTATATCCTTAGAGATTCTTTAGTGTAATATCATTACTTCTATCAATAATCATATCCCCTCAGGTAACCACCAGGAAGATTATCACAATCTCTTCACTTCAAGTAGAATTAAACCACAGTTCATCAACATGTTTTAAGAAGAGTCTACAAACCAAATATTTCTTTAGTGTTTTTTAATCTTGCTCCACGAAGTAAGAGACTTTCAGGCCCCAGAGGTCTAAAAAGAAATAGACATATCAGCATTTAAAAATGAGTTGTTCCATACTCTGTGGGACTAATGACATCCAGTTTCCTATGCAAAGAAGTCAAATGTGTCCTGTAAATCCGCGCTCATCTCCAGAGCTCTCAGTTTCATCCTTTGGTCATTCCAATATCCTCCCACCATGGTGTTCAGAGTCCTATAACTAGTGGCTGAGCTAAATGTTCCAAATGTCTGGTTCAGAGAGAGCTGCAAGTTATGTGCAGAGCCAACCTGCCAAAATACCATCAAGTGCACAGTGCAACTGGAGTGTTATTTTAGCTTTATCTGTTTACCTTACTTCTACCCCTCTGTTAAACTGAAATTCTCTACCAGGTTCAAAAGAGATTATTAATATCAGTAAAATAAAGATGAACGGGCAATGTAACCATGCAAATTCTGAATCCTAAGGCAAAAAGATAAAATTTTACATGTGCTTTTTCCCCTCACATCTATTACATCAACACAATACGTTCATTTGATCAGCTAACTGCAAAAACTGCTTTGAAAATAAAGGCACAGTTATAGGCAAAGTTCATACAAATTTAGAGCTGTATGCTTTAATCCAATGGTCACATCAGCTTAAATGGAAATCAAGATTGCTTTCATATTAGATTCATGTAGAAGTTTTACTAGAAAAGAATGTGCAAAGTATAATATTTATAAACATTAAAGAGAGAAAGAATCATAGCACTAGCTTATCTCTGTGACACACTTAGCATCATGACAGAGAATCACACTTTGAAGAGAAGTGTCTGACTTGTGTCTTTGTTGTTTGGCTGATAGCTCCTTTTTGTTAGCTTGTTTTTTAAACTCAGCCACGCTACTCTCAACAGAAAATAAACTGTGCACTAAACATTCAATTTAAAATGCCCCTCCCTGTTGTTTATTCAACAGTAACTTTTTTTTTTTTGTGATGGTCAGTTTAACTACCACCATGTTCTTAATATTAATCTGACAAAATTTTACTTACCGTACTATTTCCTCCATTTGTTGGCTTATAGTTATTCTTCCAACAAATCTACAAAACAGGGTCACGTGTCAGATATAGCTACATAAAATTGCAAAGTGCAAAATGAAATAAAATAAACACTGAGCCATTCTACATCTACAAAAAGATCATTAACACTTCTCAAATTCAAAAAAAATCAGCCTTAATTAACAATGCAAACAAACGAGAATAAGGCAAAGGCAACACTGGCAATAATTTTTACAAGGAGTCCTATATTGAACTGAAATCTCCTGGAAGAATCATATCCAAGTTTCTTTCTTCAACTTGTCTGGACTCACTGTCCATTTAATTTTTAATAATCTGGGAAGAAGTTTACTGTTTAGAACAGAAGGGTACATAAGTGTTATGATTAAAACTCAAAATGTAAATATGCTATTGTTTCTCATTTAGTATTGAAATACTCAAATTCAACTCATCACATATATAAATGCTTACATTCATTATTAAATCCTGAGATACAAGCAGATGTCTGAAACTACTTTAAACCCAGCAAAATCCATCTCCCTCCTAATAGTGAACACGTCATTAGTAAGTATTTTGAAACAAAGTCAAAATAAATTATACCTGTATAGATCTGCCTCTGGCTGCTGACATTCTATGACAGCTACAAGTTTGTCCAGGTTGGCAACAGACTGTAACACTGCTGTTTCTGGGACCGCAACATGAGTCTGGAAAACACCATCCATTAACTTTCAGTTAAAGAAATCAGATGGGGTATTCCTGGGCTAAAATAAGAAATGGGATCACATACTAGCTACATTGTACTTCATAACAGTAATCCACACCTTAAGATTAGTTTCACCATCCAAACTTGCGGTAGTAACATGGCATGAACCGTCCACTCGATCAGAAGATAAAAGCACCAGATCAACAGGAAAAGTCTCATCTTTGGCTACTCTGACAATGTCTCCCACCTAAGGAAATGAAGATAAATGAGAAGTATACAAAAAAAAGTTTTAAAAGAGAAGATTTAATTTAGAACTGTTCTTGAATCATCACGAAACATCATGAATCATCATGAAACAATGATTAATAATGAAACAAGATCTTCAGTTGTTGGTTTTTTATTTGTTTTCTTTTTGAAGCGTTTTCAGTCTGTCTTTAGGCACGTACCCGAATGTTTTTAGATCTAGTTTTCACAAGGCCACCACTTCGAACAACATAAACTGGAGCACCGTTTACTTCATTGTCTGCTTTGTGTCGTAGCCAGTCTTCATAACCCTGCGAAAACACACATTTATTTTTCAAGTAATAAATTTACAAAGCATCACCTCTCTTAACTAAATATGCTTCAAATTGCTTGTTGCACAGCCTTACGTGGACTTACTTATTCCTCTCCAGCATCAATCACGGCTGTTACTCAAGAACCTGAGAAACCATTTACTTTACTCAAGTAGCAGAAATGCTGAGGAAACGTAACTGTCCTGTGTTTTGACAAAACAAACTGACATTTTGTAGGGATAGGATCAACAAGCACTCATTCAGTCTGAGATCTGTATGGATTAATACACCACAAAACAGGGAGCAGTCACTCCTAGTTTCTCTGATTTTTTTTGTCGTTGTTCTATTTTGTATTATACCCTGATGAATTTTTAAGACATCAATTAAGCAGTATTCTTTACAAGATACGTGGCATCTCTTTAAGCATCCTTTATCCTATGCACGTGTGCTAACATTCAAGAGAGTGAATCCAGGTGCACTTTTCCTCTCCTGCTTTCTTAAGAAATTAATACATCGCTTACTCAACCTAAAAGCGTGATGACCAATAGCATGATCATGTCCCGCAAGTCTTAGTACTGCCTGGTAAGCGATAAGAGTGAGCACAAGAAATCAGTGTGTCTATGCAGGCAATTCAGCTGTAATGTATCTTTCTGAAAAGGAAAAAAAAGATACCTGAAAACAGTGTTCATATATAAGAAGTTAAGCAAATATTACTGAACAGCTTTAAGTTCTGCCTCTTGCTCACTAAACCTAGTCAAGATAAATAAGCAAGAGACGAATGCATATGTGTGCATTCAACTCCAATAAGAAAAGCAGGCTCACAGGAAGAGTAAGATGTCAGTCAGGAATTAGAAAAAAGCTTACTCAGTATGGAAAAGACATTTCCTGGCAGCTGATTCATAAACTTACATTAATAAACAGAATGAAGTGACTCAGTGCTACCATAAAATATTATGCATTAAGAACCAAACGAAGATTCTTAAGAATCCTCAGAATTCATGAGCTTCTGGTAAAACCAGAGGGTCAAAAATTCTCCACCACCTCGTACGTCCTGGTAAGACTTCCACGACTGATTTGCCACAGTACAGACACTTCCTAGAATGCTTCTGTATTTAAAATAACGTGACAAAGAGTGAAAACCACTTCCATGGAAGCTTGCAAACAGGAAAAGAAGGCCCCCTGACACAGCATTCATAATCCCAACTCCTCCTATTAAGCTACAGACGTTGTATGAATGTTATAACACAAAGGCTACTAACACAGACACAGCTGAGAACTCTGAGCCTTGACTTGCATTTGAAAGGAAGTTATTTGATGAACTCCACATGCTCAAGCATAGTTTTGCAGTTTTACCATCAAGCAAACACACTGTCACTAGCATAAATGAAAGCAGTAAGTACAAAACTACCTAGATTACCACAAAAAA
Source organism: Gallus gallus (assembly GCF_016699485.2). NCBI lineage: Eukaryota > Metazoa > Chordata > Aves > Galliformes > Phasianidae > Gallus > Gallus gallus. Next base: position 16,168,615 of record NC_052540.1, read on the forward strand.
AAAAAAAAAAAGGAAATTTTTACTTATTTTCCATGCTAAATGCTTAAAAATTATTGAAGAGTCATAATAGAAGCCACACAGTCATACTGGGAAACTAGAACCCTGTATCTCTCTAAAACTCTTTTCTAGTTAGTGTGAAAAACATCAAGAGTCAGTACCTACAGATCCTTGTTAAAGGTGACTGACAGAAGAAAACAAGAACTCAAGGAAAAATCAAGTAACCTTGGGGTGTTTGTCTCATAAATCTGAACAGCTGAGCAATATGGGCATTTGGCAGAGAATGGAAATTTACCGCCTTTAGAAAATACAGATTTCAGCGCTTTCTCCATCTGACACCTACTGCCTGCAACACAATGGTGACACCTCACACCAGGGAATTCTTAAAAGCCAACTTCCTACGGCCAGTATAAATTCCCCCAAAGTTTCACTGCAGCATTTTTGAGAAGGAGTACTTTATCCTCACTTGAAAATGTTGCAAAAATACTACCAAAAGAAAGATGTAGGAGCACAGTTAAAGTTGCTTAATTGCACGAACAGAAAACAGACAAAAATCACTCTGATTATATTTTTAGTTCCTGCTAATATAAGAGCATCTGTGTACTTTAGGCAAGGCAAATTTAAAGCAGGCCTGCAAATCGCATTGCCAGTTTTCATTCTCAGTTTACTTGTATATTTAACCAAATTCTACACAGCAGTTGCCTCTCATTCACATGGCAATCATGTAAACATCCATGCGTCCAATAAACTTCTTTGCTAAATACTTAAGAACTTACTGAAATGCATCAAGTTCCCTGAAGTTCCTTAGAAAATATGTTATCTTTACAAAATAAAAACAAAAAAAAAATTAAAAATCTGTTGTTCTGTTTTTCTTTGTTATTTTTGATTCCTCTGTGGACTGCGCAAGCATCTTCAGAGGCAGGAGGAGGAAAGTGTTCCAGCTAACAAGTTCAATAAAATGAAACAGCATGAGCTGCATCATTTTGCAGTCTTTATGTCCTTCTTCTGACCTAGGTGCAATTGCACTTCTGATAAGGAAAGTTTCCGTCTCCTTGGCTGAGATTAAAATACAGTGAAGTTCTGAGGTTTGATAGGGATACCAAGTTAACTGGCCTTATGAAAACATGGTAGAGTTTTTCCATCCGCTGCTAAACTTCTCAAACACAGATACAGATAACGCCTCTAGTTTCCCTTTTGTTTTTGGAAAGGCCACTGAACTACAGTTAAACATTTATCCCACGTAATTTGTATTGAACCAGTGCCCTAAAGTTCTCCTAAACACTTCTTCCTATTCCACTTCTGGTTTCAGAGAAAATGGGAACTGGTTTGGAGACCACACAGGGTGTTTTCCTCTGCATTCCAACAGAAGATTTATATTTTTCTGGTTCAAGGGCAGTCTGTTGGAAAGAGTACACTGAACTGTCTTTCCAAGATAGGAGCTCATGAATATTGCTTGCCCACTTTGTAGCAGGTAGAATAAACACTAAGAGTCCATCAGATCAGTTTAGGTGGTTCTAATAGCCCTTGCAGATTAAATCTGAAATAGTCAGAAAAAACTCATAGTGCTCAACAACTCATATATGACTACAATTTTCTAGAATGAATGCCAGAATCTCTGTTCTTTTCAGATGATGGTAAAATACTTACATTTCCCAATATAAGACTGGACACTGGGAAACAAGAGGACAACATAATTTTGGACTTTAAAAAGTTGTTCCAAAAAAACAAACCACCCTAATATTTGTAACCAACTTCAACATCTGCTTCATCTTATACAGCTTTAAGTGATATTTTCTACAATGACAGCTCTTGAATACATTTTTTGGGTGTTAATACAGCAACTGAATTGGGTTAGGGCACTGCATATATTAACTGCACAGCCACAAACCGAATGGCAATTCAAAGATTTCTACAGCATTAAGTTCCCCTCTGCCCTGAACACCAATCTGACTGAAAGACAGAGCTATTTTTATTTTAGCCCTACTTCAGGGTGGTTTTGGGTCTTGCTGTCAAAACAGGCAAATTGGAATTCCAGCTTTAACTCAAAAAAAATTCTCCTGCTTAATTTTCAGTTGCTATGACTGCATGTCTTCCCAAGCCAGCACTGTCAAACCCTCTGAAGGGGCTAGCTCCTGAAAGCTATCTGTCTGCAGAAACAATTACAGTTTCTAGACACATCACCACTTTATTTACATGCTTGTTTCTTTCTCCTCTCACCTTAAGGGTTTGCAGAAAGCAGAAGATTCTTTTTCTACATTAGCCTTAAAGGGTTTGTGGGTCTTACCAGGATCTAGTACAGTGCTTAAAGAAGATTCCTACCCAACTCAGAAGATCTTTCTTATTTCAAGTGCTATAAAATATTGCAAAATGTTTTACGCAACTGAAAGAAAAACAAAAGCGGAAGCTTCCCAAATGGGATCTTTTACCTGGTACAGGATTATAGTTAATGTGTATCTCATGCTGTGAAACATATCCCTTGGGGCAAAATTTGCCTTTTAACTACTGACAGACATGGGTTGTACCACTGCATCACCTACCAAAGCTCCTTTCTCACAGTTATGTAGAAGGATTAATTTTAATATGTAGCGAGGTGTGCCAAAGAAATAAGCAAGGGGCTTTCAGAAAAGGTCTTATAACAAGCGACATGTAATGCTGAGACAAAAATGCTGTCTGACAGTCATTCACTGTCCATTTAAGGGTACTACGGTGAGTCAGTGAGAGCTTGACAACTAAGCAAAATGATGAAGTGTCTAACAAGAACGATAAAATACACAAAATATTTCTGAAGATGTCACTTTTTACTTTTTGTTGTTGTTTCTAAACGTTATCTTGATCAGACTTTGTTCATTAAGATCACCTTAAAACTACAAGATTCATGCTACAGGATTTTTTCTCCTTTACCTGCTTTATGGCTGTCACAGTTATGACAAAGAACAATGGCAATCCACTGGTAATAGGACTGGTAGGGGTATCTATCATGAGCTAAAAGAGAAGAAAATGTACAAATTAGCCTCAATTTGATTTTACAATTGTACTAAAACAAAAACAAACAAACAAAAAACCAACAAATCCATGACAAGTGTCTTTCCAAGTTTCATAGGAATTTTACTGCACATCCTTTAGTCTTGAACAGAAGTCAGTTCCTGACATCTAAACAGATGTCAATAATGGTACAAAGGTGTTAGGCCACAGAACAGACTTAATCACATCTGTAATGCACGTGCCACTCCTATGACTCATTACTAGAAGATATATTTTCACCCCATGAAGTCAAATCTACATTTTGCTATGCAGTTTCACAATTCCATACAATCAACTGTTTTACAGCAGTACGGAATATAACAACAATCACTTTAGAAGTGAAAATGAAGTTAAAAACAGCAGTTTCCAGCCGTTCAGATATTATAAGCCCTTTTCTTAGACTGCTCCTTTTTGGTTCCTCCAACATGCACATTTCACAATTTGTGCTACCATTGCTTTCATGCCAAAGTGCAGTGTATACACTAAAATGACATGTGGGGGGGGGAGGGGGGAGGAAGTGGTATGCTGGTGGCTCTCCTCTGCTGCAGGAAAAAACATCATGGTCAAGTGCTGCAAAGAAAATATACACAAGAGAGCTATTCAAAACCACAGACACTGATTTGATTCACTTTACCTGAGACTTATGGCATTGCTTTGGGAACCATTAAAGAAGAAAAAGAAAATCACACATGAAGTTTACTCTACGAGCCAAGAGCCACAGAGAAAACAGATTATGACATTACAACACATGCACTATTTATTTATTACACTGAGATGCAGACAACTTAGAAAACACAACAAAATCAGACCTCGCTCGCAATATTGCGTGCTCTTCAACCGCAGCATTACAATTTCAGCCTGGCAGCACCTTGTCCAAGACAACACCTGCCAGGAGCCTCTACTTATGGCAGGATAAGCCTAACTATGACATTTCTGCCACTTGCAATCTCTCCTTCTTTCTCAAGATGGGCTCACGTGTTAAAGGGGGGCAAGTTTTCTACTGGTGGAATCACCATGGTATATTGCTGCTTTTCTTATTTCACCAGAATGCGCCACAGACCAGTGCCTGCTACAGAGGTGGAGACATATCCATCATACAATTGGTCAGAGCATCATGCAACCAAAATGCAGTCTGTCACCATATTTTTTGCATGCATATGTGAGGTGGACAGTGTGGACTGGATTGTACTACACATTTAAACACAAAATAAGAACTTGCCCCAGCCCTGTCATCCCCAGTGGAATAAAGTGGCATTGACAGGCACTGCATTGTGGTCACATGAGATTCATATGGCAGAGGAGATAACAAGGTGATCAAATGTTAAAGGCACCTTTATCTTTTAAAAAGAAAAGTATTATGCATTAATGAAATTCTAGATGAGATTTGAATAAAAACAAAATTCCGTTCAATAGAAAAACAGCAATGAAGAACAAAACTGACTGCAGCTTTATTCCTATTATGTTTCCAAGAACAAAGACATATACACAAGACATACAAATTAGGGTATTCACTTGAGTCATGAATTGAGAGAAGAATAGGATTACACTGAATAGAAGTTCTGCCTTTAGGTTCACATTGGTTCGTGGACATTGTATTTAGATATTACTTAAGTCTAAACTAATAGTCTGAAAGAAACATGATTGAAATTGAATTATGTAAGTAAATTTGCACTAGGAAGAAACAAAAGCTTGAAAAAAGCAACACTGTGATAACCATAAGTAGCATTTACGTTCTATCTCTGGCATGCTCCCATCTTCCTCGTACTATGATCCACTAAACAGTATGGAACAACACAACAGGAAGGACAAAGTCAATATTCCTAACTATGGCAACAGAACAGGAAACATGTCCTGTTAAACGAAGCTAAGACAATATGACCTTAGCAATTTCTAACACAAGAATTTTCAGCCTATTAGAAAGTTCATTCTTTTTAAATGTGAAAGAAAAAGATCAAGGGACACAGGAGGCAATGGATTAACAAATGCACAACTGGCCCTGCTACTTACACGTGCCACAGCCACAGACAAATCTTATGAACACTTCACTGTTCCTGTTTTTGTCATAAGGCACCACCTTTTTCAGGTACATAAGGTACGTATTGGTCAATCACCATAGAAGGCTGTACACATGCCAAGTATTTTACTTCACAATGAAGGAAAAGTTTATGTAACCCAAAATCCTGTCTCTGTCTTAGATATGAACTGAGTCTTTCAAATGGTATGATCCCTCCCTACCACCTCTCTCTCACTTATCCTTCATCTAATTCCTTCATCAATTGCTCTGGAGAATTTAAGTACAGTTACAGAGCTGGAGGTACAAATATCACAGTAAATTCACAGATTTATCCCTTCAATATACTTGTAGATGTTCTTAATTAAAAGAAATATATCTGGCTACAAAAGCCACAGTGATATTTTTGAACTACACTTTACTGGCAGCCCTGATACCTTCAAATCTGACAAACTGTCAACTCTAGCTGTAAATTCTGTGTACTCCTTTTATGTGAATTTGAGGAATTTAGAACTGCATGACAACCTTGTATTGATTTACACAAGTAAGATTCCATACAGAACAAGAATGTGCAACACAGTCCAATCTGATCAAAGCAAACTTCAGATTTTACCAGCAAAGCTGGAAATGTATTGTTTTTACAGTAAATTGAGAAGTTAAATTCACAGAATGGAAAGTCAGTGGCAGAACCCACAACACAAATGGCAATTACCACCTTAATTTCTATGGCTAAACTGACTATTATTCACTTACCTGAACCAAAAATATTATCAGAAAATAAAAGTTGGCTATTCTTCTGAACTGTTCAAATAAGTTTTTTGGAACAAAATTCCACACCGTATACTGAAGGGAAAAAAAAAAAAAAACAAAAAAACAGTTATGACATGCTGAACAGTGGAATTCATTTTCTCTCCCAAACTCCCTTAACTTCTCATTTTCCATCTGCCCTCCCCAAACTGAGTCTTGGCAGTGCCCTACTCCCAAAAAGAACAGCTGTATCCAATCTCATGGGCCCATCTAGAAGGAAAGCAGGAGCAGCAACTGCACTGCCTTTACAGACAACATCTTAACTGTTCTCATACCTATTTGGATAGAAGCAACCAGACTAATCTGCTTTCTTGTAGCCAGGCCACCAGAGAACAGATTCATTCTTGCAGCTATACCCTTTGTCTCCTGCACTTCAGTGACAAAACACCCCCCCCCATCCCATCAGCTCTGTTGATTCCTATCCAAGGCCACACTAGGAGGGAAGCTGCAATTGCAGTTCCTTGCTTATGATAAGGCAATTTAATAAATCCTCACCAAAAAAAACCCTCACCCTTCCTATTAAATCACATACAGACGTGGGATAAACTAGTTTAGAAGCCACTTTAGAAGGTCCGACCAACATGCCTCATCATTCTAGACACAGACTCTGGGGAGAGACTGATGGGATGTACCAAGTATCTTCCCTTACCTTGGATGATATGATTCTGTTGTCTGCAAACTTCTGAGGAATATAATGGCCATGCTGGGGAAAACGATTTGCTATATAAATAGTTCGTGTATCGCTTTGATGCGGTGGGTCAAAACCCTAGAACACAAAATAAAAAAAAAGATCAGGAAAGACTACTTTATTACCTGTTGTTTAAAAAGAAAAATAAAAATCTGCTAACTTTGTGCTCAAAAATGATACTCAGCTATGAAGGAAGACAGAGAACGCTGGCTTCTGAATCAGAAAGAAAATTAACCCAGAAATTAAAGTCTGCCATGTCAAGAGAATTTACAGAAGTTGAATTAAAAAAAAAAATCCAATTTTTGCAGTTGTGTACTCATTCTGGAAAACGGAAGAAAAATAAATCATAAGGCTCAAAAACAGTCTCATGAAAATTGAAGGAGAAAAGCAGCAGAAATGGAGATGAAAATATGCGAACTATGGAAAAAAATTCATGGCTGTCTCACGATACCCCAATAGATCAAAAGCAAAAGTCAGAACAAACAGGTCATACTACTATGCTGTGATAACTGGCTTTTGTACAAGTTCTCATCAGCTTAAAAATAAAATCATACACGCCTGACTAGACTACACAGGTTTTCACCAGCAAATTCAATCTCCAAGAACAGGTAGGCTAATCCCAAAATTGACTCTACCATCGATTCACACATTAATGATAGCAACAGTGAAAGCAAACACAAATTTGACTCAGAAACACTCTGCAATAGTTTTCAGTCAAGACAGCAAATCTGATTGAGGTCCCTTGGAAGCAAAGCCCCGCTTCAGGTCTAACGCTCAGGATTTTCATCAACTGCCTCTGCAAGCAGAGGGGAATGCAGGTATTAAACTGAAACGTGATGTTTAAAGTAACATGATGTATAACGGAAAACACGAGTTATAGTACTAGGCTGAACAATAACAAGCCAAGAGCGAACAAATTGAGGTGACAGCCTAAGGCAGAGGAAACTCAGGAAATGCTAGCACATCTTCCAGCATAAAGAATGCTTCCACTGAGAAGTAATCTGAAGGGTAAGGGAGAATAGAAGCAGGCTTCAGCTGCAGCAATGGAAACATAGTTTTGGTGCTGGAAAATCAAATTTCTGATGGTGAGGAATAATCAGAAACCAAACCAAGTCATGTGGGAAGGCGGTGATGTCTCCCTAACACAAGGGCTTATATCTAGGTCACTCTTGCCTATCTTTACTCGAGCCTTTCCTGGGGCTACGTGACTCACAGAGCCTTTGCCAGCTCCTGTATTCTGACCTGGAGAAGCAGGTGATAGCAAAAGACAACAAGAGAGACAGTGACACATAGTTCAGATAACAGTCCAAGAAAATGACTAAAATACAAACTAAAAAGCTCTAACAGTGTGGTGCAAACCAGCAATCAAACTTGGAACCGTCAAGTTGGTCCCACCAGTGACTGTGTGGGAAGTCATGAATCTCAGCAAGAGCGTCAGACGTTTATCTTTGAACTGACAAACATGATTTGTGTCGTATAGAGTCTCCTTGTTCTCTGACAGCAAGAGAAAGGACAACTGATAAAACAGGCAGAAAGGGCATTACCAGTTCCAGTACTGGCAGTGAGGAATTCACCTTTGCAGTTGCATTGTTCTACTTGTGAAACCAGGCTCAGACCTTGGCTGATCTCTAACAAGAACTGGTACTTCAGAGTGCTCCAACAGAAGAGACTTCCATACCAATAAACCATGGGGGTGATGAACAGTGAGCAGTGAGTACAATGAACTACACGAAGAAATGATTGATACAAGCAAGAATTTTCACTCACCCATAAAGTTCTCTAATGTAAGACATGAGGTATGTTCACATTTAGGACAGTGTCGTTTAAAGTAAAGACATAATTAAAAAATCCTTTCAGACCTGCAAGTTACTGCATTAGTCATCATTAATAGAGATACATTTCACTTCAGAAAGAGGTGCAGAAGAAAGAAGGGGGGAAGAACAGGAGAGTACTGAGAGAGACCTGGAGGAGAACAAAGCTCCTCTGGCAAGCAGGGAAAGCCACAGCAGTCACACAGTGGTGTGGAAGGCCGTGAGATGGTAAGAGATAAGATGAAAGAGTAGGAATTGGAAAGGACTGGAGAAGTGTACACACAGGATGCCAAAAACACAAGGAAAGAGCTGTTCACAGCTCTGAGAAAAGGAATATCAACATGAAGGCAAGATATCTGTTGAATGCTGACATAATATTAAAAAGAAAAGAATGTTGTAGTAGCAGCAGTTTGGAGATGGCATTTGTGACATATTATTTGTAAATCAATACAGATGATGCCACAATATAGTTGTTCTACAAGCAAGAGAAACACTGTGCTTAATTAGTAAGAGCAGGCACGTAGATCTATCTCAGAACATGTCTGGCGCTCACGAAATGCCAGACTCTCTCACTTTGGAAAGTCACATTCTCCATTTCAAAACCACCGAATGTAAAGCAGAAGGAAAAGTGAAAAAGCAAAGAAAGCAATGGGCATTCTTCCAGTGGTGGTAAATGGCAATCTCTGTGCTTCTTACTCAAAGCTATTGAAACAAATGGAAAATGTCAGAGTCACTCCAAAATCACTGATTGTTTCCTGCAGTACTTTTATTTCCCTTTTAGGTCACTATCTGAGCCCTGGCTGAAGGAGCACTTTGAGCAGGGAACAGCTCTGCCCAACTAGACTGAACAGGTTACAAGCTAGGGATGTATTTTCCAAATCAGAATCTCACGAGAGTTTACAGCTGCAGCTGTGTGACCAAAACAGCTTAAAACTGCCGTTCGTACAGGTCTAACTCTGTTTTGTTCAGCTCTACCACAGCAAAGTGCCAAAGCTGCACACACAGCAGACCCACGGTGACAGCGCAGGAGGCAGGCAGGCTGAGGACACGATCCTCAGGAGCTGCACAGCTCTGGCTGGCAGAGGATGCAACCCTGACAGCCCCAGCGAGCCAACCACAGCCACAGCAGGGAGTGAGCAGCAGTGCTGGGAAAGGAACCCACATCTCCTAATCTTTATTTCTGTAACCATGAGAGATGTTTCAAAATTGCCCAGCAACTCTGTCATTATATAATTATCTAATGAGAATTCTCCTCCAGAGAAATTTTAATTATGTATCCCTTCCAAGAAAGTTCAACTTCTGTGCAGAATTTAATTGTTCAGGAAGAGAAATTCCTGTAACTCTCCTATTACTGTGACTATTTTCACAGATGCCTCTCCTGCTGCAGCAGCAGCATCCTGTAGTGCAAACCTCTGCCCATGGGGAATGAGGCGGTAGCTGCACACAACCCAGCAGAGAGCTGCAGGAAGCACACTGCTTCCTAATTTCGCTTGGAAACAGCTTCTTTCTCTATTTCCATTGTCATTACGGAACTGAGCTGCAGAATTAGGATAACGTGTCCCTCTCAAAGGGTTTCTGCAGCTAAGCAGTGTGAGTAGGGAATCCTTACATCAAGTTTTGGGTCTTGAGAAAATAAATTCATAGCTGTCACCAATACTTTTCAATAGAAGTTTCTTTTCCTACAGCTGCCTAGTGAGGTGATTCCTACCTGAGGTCACAGCCCATTGACTTCATAACAAATAAAGCAGAGTTTATTGCAAAACCTGATGTTTAAGACTTCTTAATCAGGTGTATTACATGAATCCATTGTAAATAAACATCAATTTTGACCATAAGATTGACTTGTTTTCGTCCTTTCATGCTGCAAATTAAATATAGATTTATTGGCTAGGGCTGAGCCACACAGCTTTTATTTTAAAGCACAAACCAGGCCTCATCTACCACTGGAATACAGCTCTCCTATTTCATCTTCACTACACGACAGCCTAATAGAAAATCCGCACCCAGATAAACCTGACATATTTGTGTTTTGAAAATAGCTGAAACAAACACGACTTCAATAGCACACAGCAATGCCTGAGTCAAGCTGATTTATAAAGTAGGAAGCCAGACTAATTTTTTAGAAAAGAGAAAAAAATATATAAGGTGATTCATGTTTGTTTTTTTTAGAGTATAAATCGGTACTGACTCCAACCCAACTCAAAGGCATTTTTACTGAACACTTCAGTAGTGATTTCCTCAGTGTTCTGAGTTAGACAAAGACATCCTCCGTGTAATAAATTCAGCTCCTCTTAACCGGCATTGAAAACATCCTTGGGAACTGAGGGGAAATTTCTGACTGTGATTTTGTGCTATTTCTTTGCTGAAAGAAAGTGGCTCCAGCAGCCACCTCTCCTCTGCTTCCCAGATCACATCTCCAGCTCACCGCCGTGCTGGGAACCACCTGCACAGCCACATTACAAAGCAAAGTGGGAAAGTGACCCGTCTGAAAAGTCTCCATGCTCACAGTTGTGTGTTGCTTTTTTTTTTAATGGATCAGATCCCTAAAACAATCAACTACACGGCCAACACAACTGCTTGGCCAGCACAACGTAAACATGCAGCGTGGGAGAAGTTCTGCATTGCTGATGCTCAAGCAGCGGGAGCACGAACAAGGAATTGGGTAACTGAGGAAACAAGCAGAGTAAGCAATCAAGAAGAAGCACCACGAAAAGGAACTGAAAAGATGGCTATCCCATCACCTACAAACAGAAAGAAACAAAGAAAAGAAAACCCTCCTCCATCTACTGCAAACAGGTATCTCACTAATATCACTACTACAGAAGTGTATCTAGGACAGCATGCCTTCACACCCTCCCCAAGCACTCTGAAGCAATGTTAAGTGAGACAGCAGAAATCTGCAGATCTCTCAGCTAGGATTAGGATTAGTGACACGAGACCAGCACATAACAAATCAGTTGCTGTTTCAAGCTTTGTAACACATGCATCAATAGTTACAAGTTATCTGACAAGCAGTCAGTATTTCTTATTTTCATTTTTTACAGGGAAAAAAAAAGAAAAAGAAAGGAAATCCCTATTTGTGAGGAGAACTCCTGCTACAGAACCAGCATTCAGTGACAGGAGCTGAAAAAAGGAAGGCCCAAGCAGAGGCTCCTCCTCAATTCATACACCGCTCTGAACACGGAAGCAGCAGCTCTCCACTGCACCCTCCGGACATCACGTACTGCTTTACAATACTAATAAACGTAACTCAACTCTGTCCCAGGAACTTATTTATCTGGGAAGGTGACTGACCAACCACACTCAGAAACACCACGGCATTTCCCAGCAGATATCCCCAAAGCCTGCTATTACCTGCTGCCAGTACATGGTTTGATTAAAGCTGTTCTGAGGAAATTAACTTTCCTGCTTTGGATTTTTTTTTAATATACATGGAATAATTTTCCTTTTGTCAGATAAGATGATCTCTTCACATTCCATGCACATTTTCAGAAGCTTGTGTAAATCTATACTCAAAACAGTAGGCCATAATTCTTTCAGTCATGTAGCTGGGCAGTAATCAAACTGAATTTGTCATATCAAAGGTTAGCATGAAGGAAGAAACAGCCTCTCACAGCAATTCTAAACAAGTAGCGAATCAGCTGCAGTACCCCGAGGTTCACATAGCACCGTGCAATTTGTTCCTGCCCTTTAAATATTACTGCAGTAAAGACATAAAAGAGCACGGCAAGTTGTGTACCATTCAGGCAGTGTCCTCCTCCTGCTCACAGGGCTGTGGTTGTTTAGCACAGCTGATAACAACCCATTTTCTAACTTCCCAAAACACCTATTGTCAGAATACACTATTTGGGCAAACACCGTAGGAAATCAGATCATGAAAGCAAGAAACGTCCCTTTCACAAAGTCAATATACAAATACCTAGTGCTGTGTTTAGAGAGGTCATACCCATGCTTGGAACAAAAGCCTGGTCACATGCAGCTCAAGCCATTCTTATCTTCATTTATTTTGTCAGAACGCCCATCAGAAGCTCACAAAAAGAATTTGGAAAAATCCCTGCTTAAAAACAAAACAGCCATCCATTCCTTGTTTACCTGCACAAGGAGTGAGCCCAAGCAGTGTCCTCCACCCGTGCCAGCTCTCCGCTCAGCTGACTGACGCCAAACACACTGACCATGTAACACCAATACAACCCAATGGAAAAAGCCAGCCGAGAATGCAAGTTGGCCTTTCTACGTGAGCTCTTTCAAAGACCTATGAGATGTTCAGTTCTGGCAGCAGGGAAAAATTCTAACAGAGATTAAGGGATGCTGCTTAATTTTAAAATAATCCAACTTTACATCAGCTAAGGAACAGCCTTCGTCCTACACCTCTACAATCCAAATCACTGCATTTATGCAGCATAATCCACTGCAAACATATGATAAAACAAATGTCTGCCTTCAACAGAATTCCAAGTTTGCATTTTTTCCACAATATTACTAGGATTCTTATGCTCCTGCATTCTAATTATTTGATTACCCCAACGCCTGTAAGATATTCCTCCTACCTGGATGGAATGGCAAGCTTAAAAAAAAAGACTGTATTGCTGCAGAGGGGCAAATATGTTAGTAATAAGAAATGAATGAGGAAATCACTAAACAAGAGCAAAATGGCAGCAGAGTCTTCTGGCAAGAATCAAACGCACGCATGGCAAAGCAATCTGCTTCGGAGATGACAGAAAAATGAGACTTCAATAAAAGTGCATTTAACTCCAGAAGGCATTTAGTGACCATTCAGATTTTAAGCAGAAAGTCAGAAGCTCACAGAAATGGCTGGAGGTCTCCTACCTGCTTCGCAAGGCCATTCAGAGCTTTTTTTTTTTTTTTTTTTTTAACCTTAAATAAAAATTGAATTATGATGATCAAAGAGGTCTATCAGAAGTTGAAGCTTAACAGTATCTGTGGTCCCAAATCGTTGTTCTTTTGCTTAAGTTTATTTTTGCTGAAAATACATGAAGCACTTTGAACATGTTAAGTGCTACAGTTCTTCAATGCTCCATCCCACAGAAACAGCAGCAGCCAAGGCAACCAAATCACTCCAACAGGTACAGACTCAGTACAGTACATGAAACATTCAACACAGAATTCCTTCACATTACTTTGAATAATCATCATAGCACCAAAATAAGTAAATAAATAAATATCTCATTATACTCTATTCATTGTCACTGGATTCATTCAAGTCGTTTAATGCTAAAGGCAAAGAAAAAAAACTCTGCTATGAAATAAGGCATTCACATCTGTGTCACATCATAAACTTCGTTTTTCACTAAGAATTACAAAGCAGTGTCAAACTTGCAGCTAGCCATTTCACCATACACAGAGACTACAGCTGTCAGTTCCATGATTGGACACATACAAAATAATCACGCATCTCTTCACTCACTTGGAAGCTGCATGTACCATGAATGCAGAATGAAATGCTGTTTGCCCACTGTTTTGAAGAGCCATTAATGAACCTGTCTCATACAATCAGGTTCCTGCCCTGTGCTACCCATTCAGCCACTGTCCCATGTGAATACTGACTGGCTTCATGTTCAATACACAGATGACTTCCAACAGGCAATAGTTACTTGCCTCTTGCAGCTCCTGCACTGCAAGTTCAATTCATATTTCCCTTCAATATGAAAAAAAAAAAAAAAAAACCTTGAAAATTCTTCCAAAAACACCACAGGCCCTGGATAATAAACCTCAGGCCTTTTTCACAATGTGTGTCACAGTTGCACTGGCCATCGCTCTAACAGTCGCTGCTTAGCAAATTTCAGGGGAAGAGAACTCAGTTCTCAGCTAGAACTGCCTGGCTCTTCCTTCTAACAGGTTTGAAGTCTGCTCCATAAACACCACAGATTTGAGCCTACTCTTTTATCAAATACCACTCTGGGTTTTAATTCCTTTTCAAACATGATTTAGGACCAAAGCATTAGTTTAATGTACTGCTTTCAGACTTGTCTACATACATCTTCATCCCTAAAGCTCGCTAAATCATAAGCTCCCTTTCTGTTTTGTCATAATTCTTTTTCCAGATATTTAAATATCTGCAGAAGTCAGCACAGCCACACACACAACTAGCACAGACAGATGCATGGGAATAAAGGAGTAACTAAATGCAACAACACACAGCAAAATACACTTTTTGGTCTATGACATATAAAACTTTTCCTTGTACTACATTTTGGGATGGAAACAAACAGCTTCCTCATGCCTGTATCATCACCTCCCCTCTCCCACAGCTACTTTTACCTTCCGAGCAAACGTGAAGAACAAAAAGTCTTCTTAAGGCACAGAAGGTGGGAAGCCAAGCAATGGCAAGGTCTCCTAAATGATGGCGTGGCTGCTGGTCCTACTGTCTGTCTTTTCCACCACGCTCTGTGCTATGGCTAAGTGGTTTCATTTTAGTTCTGTTGTTATTTCTCTTTTCCTTCAAACAGTACACAGTTGAAAAGGGGTTTGTATACTAAAAAAAAAAAAAGTCTAGCAGCAAATGTCACCTGTGCTTTGCTGAAGAGATCACTCCGCTTTGACAGAGCTGTTTTGTCAGATCTATCCTTCTGCAGCTTTAATCTGCTGGCTTAAAAGAGACACAGTGCTAGAAGTTAAAGGAGTTTTTTAGGAGGTATGTTGTAGATGCCTTGTCCTCAGAGAGACAGTTGCAAATGCAGTCATGACAACAGAGGACATCACAGTAAGAAAAAACAACAGCTGCCAATCCTTCCAAAACTAGGAAAATCGAATACCAATCGAATAACACAGATGGTAAATGATTTCCCTCAGCACAGATTGGCCTGTCTCAGATTGAACGTTTTATCTTCTGAGGAGAGTTTAGAGGTAACCCCTCCAAAAGTGTAATTAGACATTAAGGCAGCTACTAATGGAGCAGCACCTCCACAGTGAAGAGATAACAGAGTCCATGAAACCATCACACTGTTGTGTGACAACTGGAAGTCCAGCATAATAAAAACCTGCTGCTAAAAAGGCTCGTGGCTAAGAAAAAAAGCAACCAAAAATGCAACGAAAAAAGCAACAGGATCAGATACAGGTTAAACCTCCAGTCTCACAGCAACACAGCACATCCGATGACTCACATTTTCCCATTTTTTAAAAACAATTTAAAAAGAAAAAAAAAAAGAGCGTTAAGATTGGTTTAATCAGGGAGCATTTTGGTTTTTTTTTTATGAGACAAGATGTGAAACTTCTACACAGGACGCAGCGGATGCCTCCCCCAGCACAGCCAGCTGGCGGCAGGCAGGGCCAGGCTCCACATGCTTTGGAACACACTGTGCTGCAAATGCATTAGCACTCAGCAGTTGCAGAATATTGAAAGAAAATAAAGTTAAAAGACCCAAACACAATGGTAGGACTAGTCTAGCAGGTCACAGCCTAAAACCCATGGCCACGCATTCCCCTGCGTTAAGGCCAAGCAGATCACAACCTCACAGTCCTCCCCCTAGTTTGGTCTTTTCCAACGTCAATGATTCTGATGCTCAAACTGAAGCAGCCCCTGGGCTGTTCCAACACTCTTCTCACTGTTACCCATCGGTGACAGCACAGAAGGCTTCAGCTGGGCAGTCTGAACTGGGGGAACTCTCGTTGAGCAAATATACATTTCCTTTCCAAGTATACAATGACTAACAGCCATTCATTTTATCAGAAGAGTGCACAGCCATCAGCAGCTAAGAAAAGAGGGGAAAAAAAATCAAATCCAGAAATCAAAGTGATTCCAGAGGCTGGGACTCTCAGTCATTGGAATAGTTCAAAAGTACTTTCAGTACCCAAAAACCCGGCAACTCCTAAACCAAAACAGACCCCCAGACCCAAGGACCTGCACTAGATTAATTATTTGAAATGATTAAGTTAGCAAAGCACACACATCGGTGTAAACAAGGAGACTGAGTGCTGTTCTTCTTATTCAGAATGAAGGGAGCTATTACAGAATGCCATCAGCTCCTCTAAGGACATCTCAACATCCTAATACCTGGAAGGGAAAAAATCGTGACATACAGGCCTGTAGTGCTGCTCTACACAAGGATGTTTCCCTGAAGAGCAGAAGTTTTCATTTGAACTCACACAAAAGACGTCCAAATCTCCTACTGATACCGTCCTTGGGAGGAAAACAAAAACCACAACCAAACACAAAACAAACAAAAGCATTCCCTGTGATCCTGCTGTAGGAAGAAAATAAGTCTGCCGAGTACAGCCCAACTCTGCTTCTCTTCGGCTGTCCTCCACAGAAGAGGGCTGTGCAGGTACCTCGTGTCTCTCTCTTGTTGCTCACACACCACCACACTGCTGCATAACAGATCGGTGGGCTCAGACCCCACAGAACAGCAGCTGGGAGGCAAATCCGTGGCCCTGTGCTTGCTCAGCAGGACTAATTACAAAACTGCAGCTGGGTTCCTGCACACAGCTGTTCTACCACAGCTTAGAAGACCTCCCTGCCAGAGAACTAAATCACCGGTACTTTGTTGATACCACTGCAGTAGCTCTTATGCTGCATATACACCATCAGGACATTAAGGCAGCCCAGATCCTGTCACAAATGCATCAAACCAAGTGGTACTGGAAGTTACCAAGCATTACAAACACCGCTTTGTGCTTATGCTTTTCACTAGTACTGCACAAACCTCACCAGAGAGCTACCATAAGCTGTATACAGAACAGCAACATAGTTTAACGTATCACATTTGGAAATGTAAATCAAGCGTACCATTCCTCAATATTAACAATGCTTCCTATCAATTTTTGTTTACTCGGCTGCTTTTTTCAAGCAGAGCTGGCCATGCCTGTGCTGTTATGCAACCCGCAGCAAATCCACACACCCACTGTCCGCCTGCAACCTCAAGGTAACACAGCCTCAACTCGGGCATCCTTCTGCTCAGCACTCCCCTTTCACATGAATCAGGGCATTTTAGTCATTTTTTAACACAAGTAATTTTACTCCATTTATCTGTATGCTTTTTAATAACTAAAACCTGTTGCAGCATGATATTATAATACTGACTAGAATGCTGCACGTTGCTGTTGACTTACTGAGCAGTACATTCACTATTAGACAGCATCAGACTGGGAGTGATGGGGGGCTATTAGCTGCTACTAATGAAACAAAGCAAACTGACAGCCAAGTTACCAAAAACTCCCAACAATTTCTAACAGAGTCCCACATAGGCAATGAAGACCGAGCAGTAGTTTTACTGTCATCCATTTTGTTTTTTTCATACTGGAAGACATTCCTACATGTTCACAGACTAAAGCACAGCAAAGTTACCACTTCAAGAACACAGCTGAACCATCTGAATTGCATACTAGGTCCCCTCCTGACTTGCTTCTAAGAACACCTGTTTCATTTTCCCTGCCCCCTTTCACCACTCACATGAGAACGCAGGCTTTCGAGCACAGCTGCATTCAGGACCATCTCATTAATCAGTATACGAAATACAGACCTCTTAAACAAGAAGTTGCAAAATATTCACCGGTTTCATACAGAGTACTTAACAACTGTCTTCAGCAAAGTACCAGTGCCTCCTCTTTCAGTCCAACACTTCCTCACACCAACGTTTTTCTTTCGCGTTACTCCAACAACCAACTCTGATGACTCCGACATAAGTGCTTGGTTCCAATCCTCCCATACGGACAAGAAGAGCTTTCTCAGAACCTGTTGCCACATCGAACACAGGTAGAAATGCATGCTCTGAAGGAGTCCAATCCCACACATTCTTCTCCCTTCATCAGAAATATCTCAGACAGACTTCACCATTTTTTTTGATTCAAATAGTCTGAGTATTCCTTAGATGGCAGAGCCATCTACAAACAACCCTGGTTCTGTCATCCTGCTCTTCCCACTTGCACCAATTATCTTTTCAACATCTTTCCCCAGGTTCTCAGCTTTCTGACATTCTTTCTTAACACAAACTAAACATCACAGCCGTATGAAGAAGTAAATGTGTGGGATGTATGTTAAATGAACGATCATATACTGGGATGAGCTGTCTGAGTGTCCCTCTGAAGAAATATGCAGTGTGATACCTATCTTAGGCCATGCTTCAACTTAATGAGCTGTGAAACAACAATTAATGTCAAGCAATGAGGTTTATAGTAAGGAAAACACCAAACCATTCTTCTACAGTCCTAATACTTTCCTGTGAAAGCTAGTGCAAGTTTCATGCAGTTATTTTCCCACCAACGTTTTCCTTTAGAAGAAAACCCTCTTACTGCCAAATGTATTGCTCATCCTCTTACACTAATTTTTTTACTTTCTCTTAAGGCCAGACATGTTTCTGGAAAGCTGGCCAGCGTACAGACAGAAAGAAAAGCAGGCATGGTTGATATATGGATTCCGAGCACTGATGCAGTGTCTCCTAATCACAGATCTACAGCAGCCAAGTTTAAAAACCACATTCAACAACCTCAAGCCACCTTCACAGGGGAAAAAAAAAAAAAAAGATAGCTGCTATGCCAAGCAAGCTTTATTCTGAAAAAAATATGTGCATGCCTGTTACAGAACAGAGAGGTGCAATCAGAGCTCTAAAAGAGTAATTAATTTCCAGGTCAATAAATCTTGGTGTTAAACCAAACCAGTCAGCGCTGTCAAGCTGCCACGGAAACCATCACAAAAAACACAGCGCTGTTAGAGGACTGTGAAGTGATTTTTAACCTCTCACTAAATGTACTTAATTAAAGCTTGTGGCTTTGCTTTGGTCCACAGGAGAGAGGCAGGAGAATAAGAAAATAAATGAAGAACTCTCTTTTTGCAAAAAGTGATATAACAACTCAAATAAATCACTCATGAGACAAGTCTTTTAGCCATAAATACAAAAAAGCCAAACTGATGTATTTCTTCTGTACAAGCCTGGGCAACATCTGTGAAGTAAGGTAACTGCAAGCAATGGAAAAAGTTTTAAGTATACTGATTTCACTCCTTCATAAAACAAAAGAGAATGGAGGAAAGAGGCAGAAACCAACACTTCAAGTGAAGCAGACGGACTGGATGCATTTCCCTGCTACTGCACACAGCCCCTCACATGCAGCCCCCACAGCAGCGGCTGCACCACTGCCCTCACACAGAGTGAAGCAGCACGGGCTGGAAAGCAGACACCTTACCGCAGCCTTCCCCAAGTAGTCTCCCCCAAAAGCATTTACATTCACCTAAGGTTTCACTTTATTTCTCATTGCTTTCAAAGTCTTAAGCACAGCAGCCGAGCTCTCGGGTACAGGGCAGTGGCACACACGCACAGCAGGTGCAAAACCTCCACAGGTTTCGCCACGTAAAAGAGGAGGCGAGGCCTGCGAACCCCAGCTGTGTCAGCCCACAGCGAAAGGCCTGCTGTCCTCCCTGAAGTTTGGGGAGCCAAAGGAGGCCACGACCAAGGAAACGCACTTTCCCCACTGTCAACGGGGCTTAAAGAAAAGAATAAATCACAAAATACCAGAGCAAAACTGCTCCGAACCCTGAATACGTGTTAAATTAAATAAATAAGTAAATAAATAAACCAGCAATGCCAGCGGTCAGCCCCGCACCCCCCGCTCCCGACGGGAGAAGCGCTCCCCCTCCCCCCCCAAGCCCTACCACCCCCCAGCCCGGCCCGTCTCCGCGCCTCACGGGACGGCCCCGCGTGGAGGGCCCGTGCCACGCACGGGGCCGGCCGTTGGCTGCACGCGAGGAGGCACCTACCAGCTGCTGCCGGACCCACCGCAACATCCCCGGCGCCGCGGGTCGCGGCCCCCCGCGGCGGGGCTCCCCGGGCAGTGCCGCGCCCTCCGCCGTCACTGCCGCCGCTTCAGGCCGACCGCCCGCCGCGGCTGCCCCCCACGGCACGGGGGCCCGAGGCCGAGACAGGAGCGGCGCAGCCCCCCCGGCACCCCGCGGCCGCCATCACAGCGCCGCCCCGACACCCGCGGCTCGCGGCGCTGCGGCCGCCCCCGGGAAGTGACGTGTGTGGCGCGAGCGCGGGGAGGCGCTGAGGTGCGGGAGGAAGGGGCGGTTGGCCGGGCTCGGGAGCCGATAGTTGTTTCTGTAGTAAAACACGAAGCTTGCTTTTATCTTTTTTTCTGTTTTCTTGTAAAAAATATGGCACGTGCTGCAGCAGTAAAATAAAGAATTTGAAAAGTGCTGGTGTGTTTATGTAATCTCTGCCAGATGATGGCTGATTTAAACATAAAAAGAGAGCATGCCGTGTGCTGGTGCACACCTGTGCCGGGAGAGTCTGGCACTTGTCTCTCTTTCTGCTCCTGACAGCGTTATTCCGAACTGCTCTTTGGTTAAAATTGGCTGTGGAAATATGTGACCTCTTCCATGGTTTCCATTTTGCGCTGGGAACAGCCACCGCTTGCAAGAACAGAGCTGTGCTCACCATCACAGAATCACAGAATGGCCCGGCTTGGAAGGGACACCAAGGATCACAAATCCACAAATCTCCAAACTACCCAACCCCCCCCCCCCCCCCCCGCCACAGGCAGGGCCACTAACCTCCACATTTAATACTAGACCAGGCTGCCCAGGGCCCCATCCAGCCTCCCTTGAACACCTTCAGGGACAGGGCATCCGCAGCCTCTCTGGGCAGCCTGTTCCAGCACCTCACCGCTCTCATAGTAAAGAACTCGGCTTTGAACTCCACTGTACGCCAGTGCAGGCCTGCAGCCTCTGGGCCAGTGTGTTAGGAATTAATGGAGATCGCTGTATGCAGAAGATACGCAGGTATTTGTGACCAAATTGCTGCCACTAAGTTGGAGACAAATGTGACACTGACTCAAAGAGACATCTCGCTGAGTGCAAGGAGCAGAGTGTCACTCCTGCTATCCACCTCTGCTTCCTGGCACTTGTGGCAGACAGCAAGAAATCACAGCCGTATCTGCTTATGTAGTACGTAGCAATCAGTTAAAAATTTAGGACATAATTCAGCCTTTAAGATGGATGATAGAACGTCTGAACAATGAAGCCTTGTGGTGAAGGCGGATGGTTTAAGCATCTGCGTTTAATTAGACAAATACCTTTAAAACAGTAGGGAATAAGGCTGTTTTCATCGGGCAGCTCTGAAAGCTAATGTTAGCAAAACTCCATATTAAATGCTAGCCATTATTTCAAAACATTTAAATACATCAAAGCTGAGTTTCAAACAGCTTGCATTACCCTATTCATCTAATGCGAGTCTAAAATAACAGAGTGATTTCATAGCTGTGGCACGCTGCCTGGAGAGCGGCCTCGAGCCAAAGCCTGGCTGATACTGTCGTTGTTCTGCTCCTCCTTCCTGATAAGATGTAAGCAGCATCCTGGCCACCAAACACCAAAAATCACACGCCATTTCTCTGAAGTGTAAGTATATTTGCTGCCAAATTCAAATGTGAGGTGCACTTTCTGCAAGGCTGTATTTCCACTGCTTGCATTTGTTACATAAAGCTACTTGGCACTGCCTGCCCCACATTGCTGCCATGGTACTATTGCACTAGACAAAGCCCAAGAGCAACTTACAAATGACTTGAACTTTGTGGTTTATGTATTCCCTTCAAAAATACATATTTTAGAGGGTGAAACTGGATGGATGGAATGTGGCTATTTTTCTGTGTGCCACAGAAGGCACTGACCCCATTACTTTTCCAATATACGTCAAAATTCTGTTAGAATAGCATCCTTGCATGGACTTCTTGCTAGTAAAACTCTACACCTTTTGAATTGCTCCAAAGCTCATGCTATATGTTTATGAATTTTTATATCACCCTTGAGAACAAAATCATTTTCAGGAGAAAAAACCTGACACAGAACAGCCAACTTAGATATTGACTCACCAGTAAGGCTCCAGTGCTTTTCAAACTGTCCTGAGAATATCGGTTCCCACATCCGAGATCCCACTTTAGCATACTGTCCTGACATCTCACTTGAATTAACACAGCTGCATTACACAGAGGAAAAGCAACTACAGAAGAAAAACTTCACCTTCTGATTTGAAAATTAGGTTCAGCCCATTCCTAAGCTTTCTTGATCAGACTCCAAGCTTTCCTGTTAAGTATCTATAAGAGCAATGATTTCAGATGTTTGTTTAGCAGGATGAGGACACAAGTGTTGCCTGATACAAAATGTGTATGCAAATATAAAACCACACACAAATATTAGGTCCTGCAAGCTTTTAATTATATGTGCATGAGTAATTCTTATGTCATCGGTGGTACTACTTGTAGGTTTCTTAAATTAAATATTGGTAACCACAGAATGCTTTTGCACAAGGCTCACATGCATTTCTACTATTTTTGAGAGGTGTTTTGGGGCTGTTCCTCAGTGGGTGAGGTGCCGGCATGTTGAATGGCCCCGAGTCATGCAGCGATGCACGGTGCTGATGCCAGGGGGTGAATAAAAAGTAAAGATTAGGAGCAGGGCTGTCGGTTAGCATAGCAAAGAGCAAGTATCAGCTCCTTACAGTTCACTGTTTCCCTGGTGGAAAATTCCTATCAGTCGTTACTTGTTTCTAATTATTTTGTCATTTCTTTAAATAAGTAATTTAATCTACGCGTCATTTACTTTGGTAACTATGCTGCTAATTAACAATATACGCTAACTATAAAAATGCCCATTTTGTTTCTAATCCATAGTGAAAAAGAGCTGCCTGAGAGACACGGAGTTTCTTCAAGGCATCTCTATTCCACAGGCATTCAATTACTGGCTGAAGCACCAATTATATAGAGATAAGCAGGGGCTTATTTTCAGTCACAAGGCCCTTCATCTAAACACACATGTGGATTCTAGCCCAGAGCAACCAGTCTTCAGGGAAAACGTGAAAGAGTCTTAGAAAATGAACGGAGCTTTTTAAAGGAAAACCTTGCGTGTACTGTGTTATTCCTTTTTTGTTCCCTGCAAGAGCTAAGATCAGATTGAATTACAGGATGCACGTCCTAAAAGGGGATGCTTCCAGGGCTGTTACTAGATCTAAACAGCAGTGCATTACTTTATTTATTTTGCTTACCTGTACACTCAGTTACTATCTGGATCCTAACATATAACCTCGGCTTTCTATTTTTGAAGAATAGAACTCTGGTGAGTTGTTCATACAACATACAGAGAACTAGATTTGGAAGCCAAGGCTTAAAGTTTGGAGCATTTCCAATGGCCCTGTCTCGGTGAGAACTGGGGGACTTGGAATCTCACATAAGAGGATTCTGTGAGGACGTGTGTTAAGATTTGACACTTAATGTCCTGGACAGTGGCATCATTTTATTATTCTGTATGATAATCTTGTAAAATGTGAATTTGTATCTTTAACAAGTACATTTTATAAAAATACAATTTTCCAACTATTTGATTTGTGTATTTATCCTCTTATAACAATTTACTTTTGTAATTTATGTGATCAAGAGATTATTGGACACATCCAGATATTATCTCATGGTTAGCCCTTGTGGAAAGGCAGAAAAAGATGCATCTCAACGTTGGGATTTCTTAATAAACACTCATAATATATTCTACCAGGAAATGATTTTTTTCTGCTTTACAGGATCTAAATTGATACCACTGGGTGTGTAATAAAAGATTGAATTCCTAGAATAAAAACACATAAACGCAGCTACAAGTATGCAGGTCTCTTGACACTGCTCTCCTAAGGCACTGCCTTGACTACTGCAACACAAACACTGGCACACCCAGGTTGGTTAACTGGGAAAGCAGCTTGTGATCTTTATGGGAAAGGAACAAAGAAATTCTGTTTATAGCTGTACACGTTCTCTCTTGGTTTAACAGCAAAATAGCGTAACATCTACTAATTAGGATAGTCCCTGGGTAGTGGGATATGGGATTTCAAATGCCCTCAAGTAGAGGTTGAACATCTATGCTTCTTATATCCTGGAGGACTGTGCAGACTACTGAATTTGACAGAGTTTTTTTAAGAGCATCTTCTGGTTCAAAGCATAAAAGTCATGGAAGCAGGAAAAAAACTTGGTTTCTAAATCTCAGTGGGATTTAGATACGAAGAATATTTGTCATAACTAAAGGTATATCTATGCTATGATTTTTTTGTTTCCAGAATTCCACTTTTCTACTATTTGAGCTCATACAAAGCTAGCTCAGATGTTTCTATATTACATTCACTCAAATTACTCAGTAGCTATTACTCAAGGTGTTCCTTGCCATGCTGCTAGCTGGGTCCTCGCCAACCTGAGTGCACAAGCTCCTCTTCAGGCTCTTCTCTCACCTCATCCAGGATAAAAGCAAAACAATTTGGGACAGCCTTAATTCAGCTTTCTCCCTCAAATCCTCACCGTTTCAGCAAATGAGGAGATAACACCCAAAGTAGGTGAGTTTAGCCCTTTCTCGAGTGTGAGAGATGAAACTGGTGGACGATGACTCTAACTCTTTACCTGCTTTGTGTAACCTTAAAAAAGTATAAATACATATAGTTCCTCCCTCAGGCACATCCATGACAGGGCTCCAGTGGGTCTGCAGTTAAGCAAATGCCTCAGCAAACAAGGCACAGACAGCTTGGTGAGGTAAGGAAAATTTCAGTGCCTCATCTAAAACTGATACAGTCACCCTGGGTTTTAAAGGACAAAATAAAAGATCTTTGCCAATGTTGGCAGTGAGCACAAGTTTCAGATGTATTGGTGGATGTGAGAAGGTCTCACAGATCAGACAAAATCACCAGCTTGCACTTATTCAACACTAGAGGCTGTTTGGTATTATAATGGTAAAAACAGATTTTTCTAAAAGAGATACAGCAAAAGGATTTATCAGCAGCATTTGCCAGACAAAATAACTGGCAAAAATACTTGTTCCTTCCATTACAATGTTTACAGTAAAGTTTCTGGCACCTCAGAAACTGTAAATGAATCACACCAGTCGCTGGTATTTGCTGTGGGACCTACTTGCATCTCAGAATGAATATCTTCAGTTCCTTAAGCACACTGTGCTTAAAGTAAGTGCTAACGTGTGCTTATAACACCATGTATCTCCAGGCAGATCTCCCAAGATGTGTAGGTGCCTCCACCACATCCCTCACCCTGTCTGGTCCCTGAGAATGCTAACAGACTTTCATGGACCTCAGCAGCACTTCAGGGCCTCTCCCCATCCTGCCCATGGGCCTGGAGGCTCCATTTCAGCTCATCCTGGGGCTGTACATCCTTCCCTAACTACACCACAGATGTCAGTCTCCAGCCTTGTTCAGCCACGGACCTGTGGGGCTGGACCCTGACCTTATCCCATCCTTGACACCGTAAATGGATTATCAGGTTAAATGTGGCCACCATTTCCAGGCTGGCCCTCCTCCCTTGCTAGGGCAGTGGGGTGGACTTAGCCAATACAGCCCTGCCCTGCAGGTCTGAGGATTCCCCACTGATCCTGGGGGTCCCCAGCCCACGCTGCACTCTATGCTGGTTTGTGCACATCAGTCACACTTTCTTCACTTCCAGGCCACTGTAGTTTTCTTTAGGTTAGCACCAATGTAAACTGAATAGCAACTGTGGAAAGTTTTTTTTGTCTGTTTGTTTTGTGCCACAATTAAAAGACATTTTTTAACACAAGTTATGTTTCATTTAACAAGCTGGTTCTAGAATATATACATATATATATATCCTAAAGACATATCATGATACTACAGAGACCATAGGACTACCGCATTTCACTTCTGGCTGAGCAACAAGAAAGCTACATAGGCAGACTTTCAAAAACCGGTCTATAATTTCAGCGTCAAACATCAGAACTAACCACAGCAGCGAATAAAATCACAGGAAGCAGTTTCTCCTTCTTAAACTCAAGCTTTGTAAATTTGAAACCAGATACTCAAAGTTTGAATTTACTTTCAAAAATTCATTTCTGGTGTTCTACTTTCAAAGTACGGCGCAGTAATGAACCAACCATGCAGGGATATTTGCAATCTCTGCAAACAAAGAAAGAAATAGCTGTGAACGTGACAGATGACGTTCCTGGAGCCATATGAGACAAAGAAACATATGGCTGCCACATCTGAAGTTCTTACAATGCTTAATGTCTTCAAAGTAGAGCAAAACGTTGGCTGATTAATATAATTAGAACATTTTAGAGACTATTCCTAATTATTTTTGCAAATGTAAATGATGATCCTTATGTGAAGTTTTTTGCTGCACATGATGAATACTGAGTTCTCATTTTCCTGAGTACTGTAATCAAATTTAGAACAAACGTTATATAAGTGCATAAGCAATCCTAATCCTAATCCTTTTTTCGGCTATCTCACTTTCCCCATCTAGGTCTGCTGCAGCTGTAATTCTTTAAGTCTCCCATATTTGGTAATTTCCCTGCATATTTTTATTTTCCTTTCCTAATCTCCTGTCTTTTTCTGAGAGCATAAGTTTTTAGTTGATAATGGTTGTCATGGAATGAGAGGTCTGGTTTTGGATCATCTGTAGCCTTCTGTCAGCTTCCTTATGTTACTGTGTTTGCTCACAGCAAAGGAACTTCACTGATTCTATTGCTATGCTGGTGCCCGATCCCATGAGTTTGTTAAGCATCACCCCTTAAGCTGAAGTACCTACTGGAACAAATCTGGAGGTCCTTAAACATTTTTTAGCCTGTCCTTAGTTGAGTACCAATTGTTTAAACAATGGGCTGAGAAGAGAGAGAGCCCCAGTGACTGTGCGTTTTGTGATGAGATGCTTTGGAATTTACCGGCTTCATAAAAAGCTTTATAAAGTATTTCACATATCAATTAAATAATCTAATGACAATTATTTTTCTTAATTTTCATGAAAAAAAGTTCCTTTTATTGAACTGTATCTTTTATTTGGAATATTTCTAAGGGTACACAGTAGCAAAAGCTAAGTATTTCAGATAAGCAACTCACAGCATATAATTTATCCAGTTAATTTGATTTCTTTGTATTTGTCTAGAAATCACTTATAATTTTATGCAATTCATTCATTATGTGAACCTAATTGCTAAAATAGCTGTGAGATTGTCTGGCTGAAATGGGTTTGCAGGGTTTGCATTTACTTGTGAGGGAATGGTGGTTGGCCATTGGAGGTTTATCTCTACTCTGTAGATCTTGCCCAAGTTATTCTTCGGAAGTACTGAATGAAAACACTGTTCCACCTTTGACATATTATTCCTTCTACTTGCATGCTAAAACATAAATCATTCATATACACACTTATAAAAATGGTAGAGTCCTGCAAATATTTTCTGGTTGTCTTTTGGCTATCATGCCTACCCATGAATCATTGTAAATGTATTACAGCTTGAATTGTATATTTATAGTAATTCTTTCTGTAGAATCCACACCGATTAACTAAGTGTTCTTTTGCCAGGAATAACTAGCCCTTAGTCACGTGGTGTCTAAGATCTGGTCAGAGGCTAAGAGAACACAGTCAAAGACGTGGTGCCTGACAACGTTAGTGAGAGCTCAGGTGTCTGTCTTCTTTTCCAGTTAGACTCACTCATTTAATTCCTGCTATTGCACAAAACACGCTTCTTCATTTCACAGCAAGAACTGCAGCATCGCAATGCTAATGATGGATCAGGTGGCAAGATTACTTGTATTAATTATATTGAGACTTCAAATCTGAGATTACAGCCAACAGTCCAGATTTCTGAATAATGAATTTACTAGCCACTTGATACTGTAGACTTCATGGCCGGTACTACAGTCCCATGCTGAAATGTAAGGTAACAGCCCAGCAAACAATACTCAAGCATAAAGTATTAGGTGAGGAGCAACAGCAAGTTTCACTTTGTTCATTTTGTGATCATTCAACAACAACAACAAAAAACAACAGCCAGATACTTCAATGTCACTAAAATCAGATTTGAGTTAAATAAATCTATTCTACAAAATAAAATGCTATGACATTTTTTTACTATTTTCTTTCCTGCAGGCCAAAACACTCACTTTATATCTAATATTCGTGCATTTTGTTATTCTTAATTAATTCCTATCTTTTCCACTGATCACATTTTTAGCACCATCTAGACTATCTTGTTTACTGAGACGCCTATTGATGTTTTGAGTTCTGACTTCAAAATACCTTCCACCTTGGTAGCATCTGCAAACAGTAGCACAGTATTCCCTAATCAAAATGCTTAAAGAAAATCCTGATTAGTATTGGATCCAGAAGACATTCCCACAAGATCCACTCTTCCATTTGCACAATGAGAATTGATTTGAACAGCACTAATTCTAATTATTAACTTGGATTTGAGTTATACTTAGGAAATAGTTTTTAATACACCCAACTTGCCCTGGAGCTTTTCTTGACATTCTGGATTAGTCAGAAATTTATTACAGAGCACACAGATGGCCAAAGCAGTTGTTATTGAACGGTGCCGTCCCTTTGGAGAAATGCCACCTGAAAGTACCTGAAACTGATACAGACAAAGTGCAACTTGTGCTTTTTCAATGATATTCTGCAAGGTAAAAGTATGTGGTGCCAGCTGAGTTAGCCCTTCTGCTTATTGGCAGAAAAAAAATAGTGCTGGTGACCCAGAAAGTACAGCAGTTACAGCTGAGGTTAGATCATCCACACAGTTGCTAAGATTCCTTATGTTCCTTTTTCACTTTTTCTCATTTCATTGTATTTTCAGCTCGGGTGTTGGATTGATGAGATCCACAGGAATACAAATCTGGGCTGTAAAACCACCATGAAAGTCATTTCATAGAGATGTTCCTGCCTGTGAGTCATATGTTTTCAGAGAGCATGCATTTCTCATGACATTTCGGGAGAAGATTGGAGAAATGGAGGGACCCAGGGGCATGTTCAAATTTTTAACAAAACCAAATATGGTTTATTTATTCTTAGATTAAATGGATTTTTCTTTCTTGAACTTGTCTATCTTTCTATTAGAACCCATCTATCTTAGCTGAAAAAGGAAGCTGGGATTTGCCTATATGAAGGCACACATAAATTGAAGGAAAACTTCCTTATTTTGCTAGAAAAATTTACTACTCAGGAAAGAATACATAAGGTAAGATTAGTAACTCTTTTACTTCAGATCTGAGAATCTGTTTTTCACTCTGAGATTGAAGAACGCTATTAAGAGCATAATTTAGATATCAGATTTACCTGTTTCTGCTGCCAGCCCGTATTTGGTTTCAGGGCTTTAATGTTGACTGTTAACCTATTTAAATATTCAGCAACAGCCTTCTGCCAAGGTGGATTAATTCACCATCTCATGTCCCTGTCAAGTTGTCAATTTGTCAGATACTTTTCAGTTGCCGGTGCCCTTTATAGTGACAATGATGGCATACAGCTGAGCAACAGTTTCTCTGTTGGTATCTCCCGTTACAGAAAAGCTCTCCACTATTTGAGTAGCTAAAGCTCTCTGTCCTGGCAGTTCCGAAGAATAAAGTCTTCTAACTGAAAGTCAAGAAGTATATACAGAAAGGAACTGATGCATATCTTGTTTGATGTATGACATTGAGAGATGTAACGCCAATATGAAAGTTACCTCTACAGCTGAAGAAACTGACAGTTTTTATATTCATTTTATTTTTCATCTGAAACTGTGAAGAAAAGACATTAATATTAGTTACGGCATAGGATGATTCCAGTGATGGACAGAATTGATCCCATGTCTGTCACTGATGGAATACTGAATCATTAATTTATTTGGCCATATTAGAATTCATATCAGTGCCTTAAAATATACCAGATTTCTCTCTGTTACCTCAACTTTTAGAACATGTTTCTGGAGTCTCTTAAATCAGAAACATTCAAGAAATAATTCTGCAATGGATTAAAATACATTTCATGATGGAAAAACAGCTGCATCAAATGCAAAAAGCTCCTTTAATAACCAAAGTACCCTCAGATTCCAAATGAGTATTAAAAACACAACATAAATAAAAATGGTTTTCCAAAGCAAGGAAATTCTGTTAAGGTTCATGGAGACAAATGCATACCCATGTATGTGGGATATATTTAAGAACGGTGTCATCCAAAAAGTTCTGGTAAGTCAGTAGAGTTATAGGGGCGTAAAATCAGGCCTTTGGGTTTCCAGACACACTTCCTTCCCCAGGAGCTGTTTTAACTGAACAGCCAGTGGAGGCAAAGGATTTTCCTGTCTTAGAAATGTGACCCAAGGCATATCAGATGTGGAGGATGGGCAGAACACACTCCAGTGACAGCAGGACAGAGCCTGCAATACTTCATTGCAGCCACAAGTATCCCAGAAAGCCAGTAACTCCAGCACGGCCTTTTTAAGCTGAAACTTCTCCATGGACATGTATGCAAAGGCTCAGAAGAAATTCAACTTTATCTGGAAAGTGAATTTTGTACCTAATTACGTAGAGGCCTAAACTTCTGAAAACCCACCAACTTTCCAGCAGTTTTGTTCTAAGTCTAAAGAAGACACCAGTCTTCATTTAGCAGTACACATTGGAGGCAGAAAAACATTTAATCTGTGTCCAGAAGGTCTCATAATTGAGATTATCAGGTACATTTAAAAAGATGTTCAAACACACACAGATGTGCATAGTTAAAACTACTCCCAGCTGTCTGTGCAGAAATAATCTGGGCAGATATCTGATCACATTTGCTAGAAGTTTGTGTATGGTGATTGACTGCAATGTATTCTGCAATTCTACTTGGAAAGTGCTGCATTAACAGATCTATCATTAAATAAATATGACACAACTGTAATTCTACACGTGGGGATGCTTCCACAAGACTGAGGACACGTTACAAATTGGTACACGGATACACCGTGCTATATAAGATCAGGTAGCTGAGGCTGCAGCTGTAGTGTATACATTTCCATCCTGGTAGTGATTAAATGATGCTACTAGATTAAGAGCAACATAAAAGTACAAAAAAAGGAAAAGAAGATCCTTCAAGCAACCCATATTTACTCAGGAATATCTCGGGGTTTTTTTTCAGTTTTAATAAAGGCTTTAATAATAAACAAGCACTTAATAATGCTTGAATTAAAGAGATAAAGGAACAGAAATGATGTGTTTAGAGAGGCAGTCTCATGGGAGACTGAATCTAACAGATCCATGAAAATCAATCTCTTTCTGTTATTCTCAAGCCCCACTGATGCTACTGCAGACACTCAGCTATACAAGCAGGGACTGAGCAAACCAGGAGCATTCAGGCCCTAAGTGAATGGGGTGCAATTATTTTAGTGCCTAAACTGAGCTCCAGAAGAAAGCTAGTCAAATAGCTGTTTGTATTTTTGTTCATATTCAGTTCTTAGGGCTGTTAGCTGGCTGCATGAACAACTGGTCCCCATCCTTCTAATACTGCAATTAAAGGAAAGGCAAGATGTTCCTACAAATGCCACAGCCTGGCTGCAAAGTACTGCTTGTCATTAGGATCCTCCATAGCCTGCTGAGTTTGGAGATTAGTGCTTTATGTCTTGCCATAATGTTGTTTTCATTATGTTTCTACAGTTCACTTCTTTATGTTCTCTGCAAGAGCTGCTGGGGAATTGCTATGTTCATTTAAAGCCTTTTCCAGTAGCAGACAGTCCTGCACGCTCACATGCCCATTGGACTGGCTGAACCCTCCTGCTGCAGGCCAGGCAGTGTCACTCTGCACTCTGCACTTGCAGGCCCTACTTTATGGTGAAACTAGATATCTTATTAACAGCAAAAAAAAATATCTCTAATTACTATTTAATGACTTAAAATGAGGAGTCCATCCTTGATTTCCAAAGCTGTTCCAGTGGCTTATCAACTCTGTTGAATATTGAGGTCAAACCTTAACCTGAATTTGACATAAGGTAACCTTAGGGTTTAGGATTCCCTTCTACTGAAGGGTCCTGTACTATCAGATGTCTTATTTATGTAAATATTTACAACTGACTGGCTAGTCACCGCTTTACCTTCACACTAATCCACTAAACGGATTAACTTTTCCACGATTCTCACTGTGAGCTTTGTTTTCCTTCCAGATCTGTTCCAGCTTGCTTTGCAGGCAGGCCATGCTTGGTGGAGTATCACATAGCCAGGACTGTAACAAATAGAGTGCCACAGATCCAAATCGGCGCACCAGTAGTGGGGCTGTTCAGGAGAGGCCCAGGACATCACCCTTCCCAAGGCCTCAGGCTGCTGCTCAGCTGTAGTGTGAGCACTCTGATGTGGGGCCTCACCCCTGCGACTCCTGCACGCCTCTATGCAGGAAGCTGAAAAAGGATGTCAGGCCCTATAAACAACACCTCACAGCCTCCTGTATGTACACTGCTCTGCCAGGAGGAGGACAGGTTGCTCCCACACCTCGGCAGCCCTGCATGCACAGCAGTGAAGCCAGCTTCTCCTCCCACTCCCTGTGAGCTCATTAGAGAAATGTTGCTGCGGGAAGTAATGATTGACGGGGGAGAGGTTTGTAAGCACGGCCTGCCTTGTTGTGCTCACGCTACAGGGAGCTGGAGCAAGCACCTTGTGCTCATCTCTCTCTCAGCTCACCTGGTGCAGCCCCAAGGTTGGAAAGGGGATGGGGAAACAGCATCATTATTGAAGGACAGAGAATAATCAGGTAATTGCCTTCACAGTTCCATGCTCAGCTTTCCACTGTTCGCACAGGTGAATCACAGACAGGAAGGCTGCTACCCCTGGAAACCTTGGGCTACCTCGCAAGGCAAAGATATCATTCATCCCATGCTCAGGCAGTCAATAAACAAACAATAGCTTTTTCCACTTCATTTGTCAGCCTGCAAGGCGCAGGTTGTACTTGTGTTTTATCTCCGCATCCATCTTACACAGTACTGTCATGCAATTTATACAGGATTTATTTTTTAATAAGCAATAATTATAAGTAGAAATACACTACTGAGTAAATTACACAGTCACTTGCCATTTCCGCAAGAAGTACATTACTGCTCACTGTTTTGGTTCTTCTGCTGATCTGCACCTGCTACAGGGAAGAATTCAATGTGGCAGGAAAATAAAAGCAAAGGCAAGCTGAACCATTCCAGTGAAGAGCAGGCACTACTTGTAAAGCATAAGTTTGTGCAAAAAGCTGGACTAATCAGCATTATCAGCATTTCTCAAGCTATGCTTTCTGATACTTGCTATAAAGAGAGGATCTTTTTTTTTCAGTTTACAGCACAGTGAAGAATGAGGCAAAAAAAATAATGCCAGTCATAGGTATTTTTGACAAAGCGCTGATGTCTAATTGCTTGCCTCAGCAAGGTCCAAGAGGCTTTCTGATCATTTCTGAGAACTAAGAAAATGCTGTGGGCAGCCAGACCAGTGAGCACTGTATGACAGCATCTGAATAGAAAACAGTGACATATATTCAGCTCCTGGGGAAAGCAAAACCCAAAGAGATGTTGAAGCACACAGAAAACCTAATAGGAATCTTAATGGCATCAACAGGCTCAAAGACACCTTGGGACTGAGGCAACTAATTTCTGTCCTTATGTCATTAGTTGTACAGATGGAGCGTGATCATTGACAACTGCGATGCCTATTACCCTCTTTGCACACAAGTGGTGTTTTTTATCATACCACATAGCCTCAGGTTGGAGGGCCCTTTCCCATGCTACAAGGAGCACATCTGAGTCAGCTAACTACTGTAAGTGGTTCTTTCACATAAAATCCAGCCCAGTTTTATAGTCCAGGTTGAAAGGCACCACCTATGAGCCGGATTTCCCTTCTGTTCTAGTGAGATTCAACAGAACCAGCTTCCAATAAGACTGACAATGTTCTGTTATCAGCAACATGAAGATACAAGCCAACTGAAATCCTTGTTCATGTATGTTTATAAAATAATCACTCTGATGAAAGGCCTCGGTAAACTTAGCCTCTCTTTGCTTTGGGCCCTATTACATCCCGTTTCTTATTTATACAACTCAAACTACTTGGCTCATTTGTCTGTCATTGTCATAGAAGTCTGGCTGAGTTAATTTTATTTACTGTCTAATAATTGCATTCGTTTTAAAGAATTGACGTACATTTGTCCAAATTTGCACAAATTTGGAATGCAATGGGAATGAGAGGAAGAGTAAAAAATCCCATCAGAGCTTTTGAAGACTTTAATTATTCACATAAGCAGCCAGATAATGACTGCAGTCATTCGGAATAAAAATAAAATCAAAATCCAGACCTCCCTGGGCAAGTGGACAGCTCTTAAATGACTAATCAGATACAATGACAAGTTAGTTAAAAGAATATTGACTGAATCATACTTCTATTTAGGAACTCTGATAATGAGAGAGGAAGAAGATGAGATAGAAAGATTTTCCAAGTATTCTGACTGCACTGACACAAACCAAAGCAGATTGCTTCCTCTAAGGAGGTTTCAGCTGTTACTGCTCTTCTTAAAGGGGTTGTGTCACCCGGATTTATTATTAATGTGGACATAAGCTTGTCAAGACTCTTGGCTTTATGTTAAGACGCCTCACTGGAGACTTAAGGTGCCGGTTTGGTATAATAGATAACTTCAAGGAGATGCTTGACTTCTACAGCCGATCAAACAGAAATAATGAATCGAGATTGCCAGTGTTGGTACCACAGTATGAACTGGAGCCTCTGAGTTCGGGACTCATGCCCTCTTTGATGCACGTTATTTCCTGTGAGAAAAACCACGTCAACACAGGCACACTATTTTCTTAAATCCTTGCAAACAGACTCAAAGGACAACTGTTAGTGACTTACTGATGTTTAGGCAGTCTGATCTAAAAATTGTTAGCAAATTGTTAGAAGGAGTAATGCCAAAATTTCAACCTTGAAATTTGGGTTGTGACCTTCTGTACTGGGATCGGCAACAGGCCAAGTCCTATGGGAAAAAAAAAAAAAAAAAAAAAAGAATGCTGCCTCTAAAGAACTGCAGCCAGTTTCAGTAACGAAGCCGGGAAAAAAAAGAAAAAGCTGTTTTCCACATGGGAAGAACTTCAGGCAACCACTGCTTCACAAACCTCCTGGTGCAGTGCTTGGAAATGGCAGGGGGTTTGCAGAGATGGAGATGTGTCCTTATACCAGAGGCAGCTAAAAGCAGGAATTAAGATTTATCATCCCCAGTGAGTTCTTAGTTTCTCATTGATGGATTATTTCAACTCATGGAGCATTTTGTTTCATGTCACCCAGAATATCATCCAGTGAGCTGATGAAAACAACAGCTCCTAAGTGGTAACTCTCATTACATCTCTCATGTTGCTTTTTCTGCTGTGTAGTGGTACATCTGATTGAATTACTTTATCAAAGAGCTCTTAACAAAATGACAATTCAGCTAGGTCAGGATAAACTACTAAAAATAACTTCTAGAACAAGCTATTGGAAAATTAATTAGTTCTGGATCTAACCCAGTATTCACTGCGCTCCATAGAAAACCACTGCTGGTAAGCACAATGAATGGCAGATCGAGTCTTCGTATGATCCTTGAGCCCTGGTAATATTCATGACATAAGTGCAAATGTAGACTAGCACTGCTAAGTGAAAAAATGAGGTGCAAAAACTGGACCTAACAGCCCATTTCAGCTGTTTCTTCACTGCTTCAGCTTCTCAACCCTAACCAAGTTATTTAAGTTATTGTACGTGTACGCTTGTGCTCAATACTGCTGGAGGCGAAACTTGAGTTTAGTTTGCTGTTGTGTCCTTAGAATACTCTGCTGTGTCATGAAGGCACCTGTCCAGCTCAGGGCAAGCTAAGGACAATGTCACCATTAACTGTGAACTTTCTTGCTTTTGATACTTTGGTTCATGACCTCAGTGTTATTTAAACTAGAGAGAAGAGAGTATTAAAATACATGCCCAAGTAATCCAAGGAGACGGTGTGAATTACTTTTCAAGCTTTAACAAACCGGCAATCCTTTCATATTCTTCCTGCATTATTCTCCTTCCCCTTTTGTGCTATGTAGCTATGGGATATTTTCCTCCATTTTTAAGCTTTACCATGTCAATAAAATTGCTGAATTCAAGAACTTTATCACAATGCTTTACTTTAGCGTAACTCTACCAGGGCAGAGCCATGGTTACAATGAGCTTAACAAGGTTACAATGTCACTGTTAAAAATCAGTAGTGCTATGCTGATCTACATCCACTCCGGATCTGCTCTCTCAGAATCACTCCCTGTTTATGCCAGCACAAGTCAAAGAAGAGCCAGGAAATAAATATCGATGGCTAATGTTGGCCAATAACTCACAAAAGTTTATAAACTTCTAAGGCAAAAGTTTTCATAATATGAAGAAACCAGAAGGACAGTGCAGCTGCATTCCCCAGGAACCAACACAGGCAATCATTAATAGCCCAGCAACTCACAGAAGGATGCATAATTACTCTGGAGTTGCTTCACATACTCTAATTTCTTTCTTACTCATTTGCACATCTCAATCTCAGGTCTCTCTTCCAAGTGTGTTAAGCACTTAGAAGGAGTTATCCTTAGAAACTGACTGAAGAAAGGAATCTGAGCCAGGAGTGAAATCCAGACGTGAATTTGCATCGCTTCAGTTCTAGAAGAAAGCTATGACTGTTGAGCAGCAGTGTCTTGTGGGATGCAGCCTGCCTGCCGTGCAGTTTTGCAGTAAATTAATGCAATAATCATTGGGACAGAAAGATAGATTGGCTGACATCATACAGTAGTTAGAACGCTCTTGAGATAAGGGTGCAGGTCCTTGTGCCATAAAGTTTTGGACCATCTTGGCACTGCATAAACAAATGAGAGGCTGAGAAAGATTCCCTCTTAGTAGCCCACAGCCCAGTGACCACCTCCTTCCAAGTACTTCTGCGGTGTAAATGAATAATTGTGGTTAAAATAACAATTTCACAATAGTTAAGACCTTTGTAGGGAAGCTCTAATGCTTTTTATGGATTATACAATTCAGATGATTGATCATGGAATCCATTTAGTTTTCTGTCCTTTTATCTGCTTGAGTATTTGTGCAAATGGGACTGGTGACTGATTTCCTAATAAGCAAAATGTGATTATTTCAGATGGGAGAATTCTAATTTTTTATTTCATCAATATTAATGTCTAAGTGGTAACATCAACGGGGAGCAGCTACGTATCAGTTGAGCCATAGGTGACCTACATCAGTGGTTGATCTTGCATCTTGATTAGTGTAAGCTTTAAAGCTCATAAGCTGTGTTCTGCACTAAGACAGACTTTTAATAAGAGTGATGATTAGCTAATAGCATGCAGTTTTCTAGTACTAAAGTCTACTTCAGAACACCACATATCTTTACTTATCTACATACGCAATATTAACTGCAGAAATTTTGAGTTACTTTGAAATTACGTATCAATATCTCGTGTACAATTGCCTCATCCATATCTACTGTTAATATACTAATTATATTATCTAAACAAAATTGCTAATTTGAAGTCTTTGATAAACCTTGTCTGAGATTGATGACTGTTGGGAAGCACCTAGCAAGGGAGCCCTCCTTGCAATCTGGTGGCATTTTTAGGCAGTATATTTGGATACTGTGATTGCAAAAGAAAGAGTGAGGCTGCTGCAGCTGCAGGGGAAACTCCATTTAAAAAAAAAAATCTGAATGCCCTATGCTGTGTTACCCGTTTGATTTCACACCCGGAGTGCCTTGCTGGGTGCCTAAGTGGATGCAAGTTGCTTTGTGAAACAGGCTGAAGTGCTGAGGGGATAGATTTTTGAACTGTTTAAATGACTAATGGTGCAGACAGGCAATTAGTGGGATTTTCAAGTTTCCTTTCCTAATTGCATAGTTAAATACTTGAACATACTTCATAAAATTTAGTCTTTATTCCTTCTAAGATCAAAGCAAGGGGAGAAGAGGACAAATTGCAAGGCAGCATGTAATCAGCTAGCCTAATTTCGTGTGCCAAAATGAGATGTCCATGGGTGCAGCACAGTTTCTCACATCTTCCCCAGTATTACAAAGTCTGCCTTTATTTTGCAGTGCTGAGCCGGGCCAGAGCTCACCCATAAGCTGTTCCAACATCCAAACAGCATGGGGTGTATGGAGAGTCTGCAGCGTTTAATCCCACCACATCCCTAACCCCATCCCTGTGTGTGAATTGGAGCCACTATGCAGGGCTGTGGGCAGTGAGCAGGTGGAGCTTGTCTTGAGCCAGCTATATGATTTCTTCTCCATCTCCCACAGATTCCCTTAGTACTCCAGGCTGGACATGGCGGCAGTGCAAAGGCACAAAGGCTGCCTCCAAACTGGGGGTAGGAGTGGGACCTTGAAGGTGAGATCAGATGGAGAGGTAACGCTCAGACCTACACCACATTCAAAAATCAAAGGCTTTCTGTGATTCAGAGCAGTTTTTCTGGCTAGTTTAAATATCTGTGCCAGACACTGGAAGTTACATGATGTGAATACCTGTCAGAGACAATTATTTTGCCGATTTGTTCTCGTGACAGCTCAGCTACACACCAGCACTTACAGAGAATAACAGGACAAAGAAAAAACAACAACAAAAAACTTACGGCATAGCCTGCAGTGAAGTGACAAGAGAGATTTGTCTCTGGGGAAAATAAAAAGGAAATACATTTGAAAACAGGAGCATTAGAGGTACAGAAAGTCAATGCACAGCGTGGGAGGGCAGTGTGCGAAGGCGGCTGACAAAGTGATGCGCCGACTGTGAGATGCAGGGCTCCTCTCAGAGGAGCTGGAGTCACTGCAGAAACACCCCAGCTCACAAGAAACTGCTAAATTGCTTTGGCTACAAGTTTTACTCAGGCACTCTCTGACTGCCATGTTCATCTTTAGCACTGCTTTTGCCTGGAGCTGCATCCTTACCCCAAGGCGGAATTACTCCCCACCTTCTCACTCTTCAAATCCATGTCTTCAATCTGCACTCCCCAGGGCATAGCAGTTATATTTTTGGCATTCACTGAAACCATGTACCCCTCCAGCTTGGAAGTGCTTGGAAGACTTCCCCAGCTCCAGCACAGAGGTGCACACCCCTGGGGATACGGTCACTGGTGCAAACAGGCAGGCATAGAGATGGAAGAAGATAATGGATTGGGACCACGAAGCGTGCTCTTCTGCTCTTGCTCCAGCCTCACTGGAAAACAGAACTACTCTTCTCTGCCCCACTCCATGCATACAAATAGGAAAAAACAGGAGCGTGAGAATGCTTGAAATAGTCAGATTAGAGATGTCAGTCTGGCAGCTCCTGTGCTCTGCAGGGATGTGTTCTGGCTACGTGATAGACTTCTCATGTCCCTTTGGACAGATTTCAGATTTTTTTTTTTTTGACTGCATTCCTAAAAGTGCTTGCTTCCCTGCCTTTCTGGCACGACTTTTGGATGCGTAGCTCATACATAGCCAGCCTCAGGCTTGTTGATCTGACATCTAACCCATTGAGATGCCTTTGAAAACTCTGAAGTCGAACAATACCATCCAAGTACTCTTCCTTTCAGAACTGAGTCGTGGAAATGTGAAGCAGCACTGGGAGGATGACCCTGAAATGGTGATATGTTTGTTTCTGAGTCACAAGATAACTTTCCCCTCACTTTTCTGGTGCAATAGCTGACTCTTCAGGTGCCTTTGACAAACCAGCTGTAACAGTGTAATCAGAACATCAGGTGGGCCGTTACATGACCAGTCTACCTCCCTTCACACAGCAGACACAGATGATTTTAAAAGCAGCCCCCACCCAACGCTGGGTGCCATTTCTCACAGCTATTCTCTGCTCCAGTCTAGTTGCAAAGTTGTATTTTTTTCCAGAATAGTTAAAGGGAATTAGTTTAAATCCCGTGGATTTAAACCAACAATGGCCAACCAGCTGCCTGACCAGCAAACAACAAAACCATCAGCTTTTGAAACCAAACACATTGTCAAAATAGCGAGAGAACAAAAAGAGAAGAAAGGCAGTGCTTTTTGTGACCGAGGTCTGTGACAGAGGCAGGCTCTCAAAAGCTCGCCCATTGCTTTGTGTAGTTCCCAGCATATATTATTTATCACCGCAATCAGTACAGTTGGGGAGACAACGTAATAGGAGCCATTCCTGAGCATGCCCTTTGCTGTTAGGACGGCGTGCAATGGGCTGATTATTTGGGGCTCAGTCACAATTAAGTGTGTTGCAAGCGGAGTCAGAAAGCTGACACCCGCGTTGAGCAATGCTGGTGTCTGCAGGAGGCACGGAGGTGAGCAGCTCATCAAAGCAGCAGACGTGTCTGGACTCCAATGCAGTTTTGGCAGGAATCTTCCCTTGGCTGCTCTCCTGCTCTGGAGAAGGGGAAAGCACTCTTCCACTGAGTTTAATGATGATCAGTGGAATTCAGCTGAAGGAGCACTGAATTTTAAGGCTAATAAATTGCCTAGCAGCTAAAGCTTCAATTATTCAAAAGTCAGAATTGTACAGAATTGCAGAGGCATCACTTTTGCTTAGTAATAAATCACATATTCAATATAATTATAAATAAATAGCAGTTTTTCCCAATTGTGCAAGAGCAGTAATTCTTAGGAGATGACCATTTCATTTAAATAAATGCGTTCTCAGGCTTCACCTCTATGGGAAGGAAGCTGACACATTTTTCACTTGTGTTAGCTTGCTTGAGAAGATTGATTTATTATTCCCTCAGAGGCGCAGAGAGGCCCAGGTATGGGAAATCCAGCAGCTTTGCTTTGAGCTTCACTTCCCTGAGCACCGAATTCTTTCAGCAGCTGCTGGCTCCCTCCTCCCTTGTGAACAGAAACTCTCTTCCCTTTTCAGATAGCTTTAAGATTTCACTCACAGAAATACAAGTGCAGCATAAAAGCAGCTGAAATTAACATATGCTAAGGCTGCAAAAAGTCCATACGCAGTCTTGAAAGCTCAGAAAAATGCCCAGGAGGCTTCCTGCTGGTTTTTTTTTTCCTTTTCACCTTTGTGGACAGTAAAAATCATTCTTTTTTTTTTCTTCCCCCTCCAGGAAACACAGTTAACTTCTTGTTCCTGTCAGACTTCAGCAAAAGAATGACACCTATGCTTGGTCTTCAGGGAGCACCTCAGAGAGCAGGTTTCTGTAGTACCATTTGCAGTGAGTTTTAGCAATGACACGGACCATACCATACCCAAGCTTTGGTGCTGGTGCTTTCAGCAGAGGAAAATAAATGTATTACTAGTGATATGGTATAGCGAGCAGAGCAACAGACAGACCTGCGCTGGGTGCTTCTGTTGCCAGAGCCCTGAGCTGAGCCCTTCTGACAACAAATCATCACTGCTCCCACAGAGCCACAGCAGCAGGGCTGTGCAGCCAGGAGATATTCAAGCACCATCTAGTGGAAAAAAATCTGTGTAAGGTCAGGCAATACAGACTGGCAGTGAAATAGGCTTTCTCGAAAGAGAAACAAAAGCAGGTAGGAAAACAGTTCCCTGGGATTAAGAAGTTCTTTGTTCTCTTTGGGGGAGAGTCATGGTGTAATCAAAACAGAGAACAACAGTGGTTAGGAAAAAAAAAGGAAGAGGGTGACTCCCTAATGGCATTTGATGATCTAAGTTCCTTGCACTTCTATTTTACTCTTATTTGCTCACCATGTCCACCTTGAGCATCTCAAGTGTTCTCATTGCTGCTTACAGTTCCCCTGCACCCAAAGGCATGTGCAGCCTGGCATGGGCAGACCATATCAGTAGGACCAAGGGGTGTTATAGAAAACCTTTTGGCTCCATACCAGCATACCAGCAGTTTTAACCCACCCTTTCACTTGAACTG
Organism: Gallus gallus; assembly: GCF_016699485.2. Taxonomy (NCBI): domain Eukaryota; kingdom Metazoa; phylum Chordata; class Aves; order Galliformes; family Phasianidae; genus Gallus; species Gallus gallus. Next base: position 16,210,489 of record NC_052540.1, read on the forward strand.
GAGCCGTCTCTGTGGGCCACGCTGTTCAGGCACACACAGCATGTGAGGACAGTGTCCAACTGCACAGGGTCCCACTGATTTTTGGAACATACCATATTATTGCCTGGGTTCTCCCAGCAGGAACGATGTGAATCCAGTGGTCATTCTCTGCTGAGGGTGGTACAAAGGTTGATATGCATTGGTTGGGTCTACTCGGACATTGTAAGGAACCAAAACAGAACAGTGAGTCCTAAAGGGGCCACGGCCCAGCCACACCCTAGACATGTATGGTGAGATGAAGTACCAAGTTTGGACCTTGTTTGTCTCAAGACGCCCAGAGTTTCTGCTTGGCTTCCAGATTTCATTAATAGATGATGTGTATGTGTGTGTAAATCCTCTCTACGGCTCCAAAAAACCTTGATGCAGAGCTTTAGAAAAATGGTGATAAAAATTTAATACCTTCGGTTATTAAAATCTCAGCACTTCTTTTACTGCAGCAGCTTTTAGCAATATCTACTAATCCTTTTTCTCCATAAAATTCTATATCCTATCTCACAATATACTTTGCTGTGTTATTCCTAATCTTTAAATTTGTGCATGTTCTTCAGTTGGTGGATGTTAACACATGCACTGAAGGAGCATTAAACTTAAAGTATGCTGGATGTGTTGGCTTCAGCAGCCATGCTTAGGAAAGGTCTCCCAGACCCATGTCTACTCTGCCAGCACAAGGGGCTGGGGTACAAAGTGGAGCACAGGGGAAAGAAGCAGCAGAAGGTTGTACATGGGAGGAGAATTTTTAGTGGGACTTTGCTGCCAAAGATAAGTCATTATGGAAGCTGATCCTCTTAGAGATCATCTCATTCTGCAAATGATGGGATAGTCTTCATATACTGAAACTGCTCCTTTATCTTTGCAAGGATAAAACAAGCAAAGAGAGCTCAGTGGCATCAGCATGAGGGGTTTTGTTCATGCCTATACCAACAAAGATGTCATAACCTGAAAAAGTAAATATAATAGTTTGAACTGCAAGCATTTCATCTGCAGAAGCATAACTCAATTGGATTTTCATTGTCAGTGTTTGCCCTTACAGTCGCTCTGTTTGGTCACTTATCTATTAAACAGCTCTTTAACTCCAGGATAGTACCAAGCATTTTAAATTGCATGTCAAGACTTTGCAGCCACAGGCAACTCCTTGAGTACTGTCAAGTGTCAAGGTAAATTAGAAAGGATCAAGCTTGTAACACTATTTCACCAGTGTTCGAATGTATAAACAGTAAAGACTATGTCATCAACTCAAGAACTTTCTCACGTACACAGGTTGCTGGGAATAGGCTGAAGTACAAAGTTGCTGCCTGCCTCCGCTCACCATGCAGACATCCATGGCATGCAGGAGAGGCTCAAGTTAGCATGCGCTCCCAAAGCATAACTTACATAAGCAGAGGTCACATGCCAGAGGTGGCCAATCTATTTCCAAGGGGTTGTAATTGACACTACTGTCCTACATCCTGTCCTACTTTCCCAGAGAAGTCAGCTTTTAGGGAGTGAGGGACCATAGGACACAATGCTCCAGATGCCCAAGATGCAGCAAGTGGGGAGAGGGAAGGTGAAGCAAGCCAAGCCACATGCTCAGCACTTGAGATGTAAGAGGCCTACAGCACGTCCTTGTGGTGACATGGCAATTCACACCCAGTGGAGAGCAGAGACAATTCCTTCCCTTCTATCTGTCACCTCCTCAGGCGGCCTCTTTTACTCCTCGCAGATAAATACTTGCGTCTTGAAGTCTTCCATTATCCTGGGCTAGAGGCACACAGCAACAGAGCACATTTGTTTTTGTAACCCACTTGACCAAGGCAGGAAAGAGCTGTTTCAAGTAACTGCGATCCCAGCTCTACGAACTTAGCATGAAAAAGGCACTTGCTTTCCAAACAAGGCAGAAGAACCAGCTCAGCTGGGGGGCTCAAGTCTGGACAATCCAGCTTTTTGCCGAACCAACTATTGCAAATGAAGGAAAGTTTGGTCTTTTGGTTACCATATAGAGGTTGGGAGAACTGGCATCTGCTCCCGTCTGTAACAGAGAGCTCATTTAAGATCCTTGTCAACGCTGCTGAGAAAGAGGATTTATACCAACAGCTCTATACTGATAGGGAAATGACTCAGATAACTGCATTTCATGCTGCGCGTCTGGGCTGCTGCGATTTGAAGGCGGTAGGAGCCAGGCCACGCGATGCGGTGCATTACACACCTCGGTCCGCTAAAGGGAGCTCCAGGCTCAGAGCTCGACACCGGCTCCTGTTTGTGCCAACGCTACCAAAAGCGTTTTCTTTCCTCTCGCTGTAACTGGGTACATAGAATTAATGGTGCATTTACAGGGCAATTTGTCACATGCAAATCTGCTCCTTAACAGCGGGTTTGCAATCCAGCAGCTACGAATTCTTCGGGGAAGTTAGCAGACCTTGAGGAGGCTCGAGGCTCATGCAGCCTTTCCCTTGGTATTCCCTGGGAACTTCAAGACACGTTTCACTTTAGAGATGAACGCAGCTGTAAACGTTAGAAACAGAAACTCAAAGAACTCCTAAACTCACTCATATCATTTTAAAAACACTGCTATGCACCAGATACAGCGATGCTTACAATATGAATGGGCAAATCTGAAATAGAGCACAACTCTACTGATCTAATTTCAGCAGCTTATTATGTGGTGCATTACAGATGAATATTCTAGAGTTACTATTCTACAGTTATTCTAGAGCCAGTGTTTGCCAAGTTGCACATTAACCTTTCTAAAAGCAATTTTGGATGCCTGGAATATCGTCCATAAGATCAGCGCCTCACAGATAGCATGAATACATTGCAAGAGGTAAGTGGAGCAGTTTAAGTAGAAACATCCACTGGACTATTGTGATCAGGGAAACAATGAAGAGGGAAAAAGAAAATACTAACAGAATAAAACAAAAGAAAACAAAAGGAAAAGAAAGAGCTAACTGGTTTGCAATTGCAGAGTGATTTAAAAGCCAAGCAGCTAAAAACCCCAGGGAACAACAGCCACTAGAGATAGCAAGCACAGCCTCATAATTTAAATTATGGGATAAAAAATAGAATAAAATAAAAAAATCAAAACATGCATAGCAGCCAGCAAGGACCTTCACAGGCAGAGTGATGGCTGGGAAGGGTTGCTCCTGAGGCTGGGGAACAGGCAGGAGAGTATTTCTCATTTTGTTTAAGTGTTTCTGGGGGGTGATGGAGCTACAGAAGGAGTTTCTCTCCTGGTATGAGCTATGGTGTCCTTCCCAATTCTGCTGGCCCTCCTGAGGGAGCTGTGATTAGCCAGTTTTGTTCAGTCACAGCTGGAGTCAACTGTTTATTCGTGTGAAACACCTCTTCCCCTCAATTTTCTACATTCTCTTCCTAAAATATATTTTATATATATATTATAATAATCCTTCCCCCCTTCCCCCCCCCCCCCCCTTTTTTTAAGAGCTGGTTAAAAACAGGCTATTTTTTTTTTTAACACATTCTTTGTCTTAACGAGATTCATAAATCAATAGTGTTTTCATTATTATTACCACTCTTTCAATTCAAAGAAGTACGCATGGTGCAAAGAAGCAGTAGGGACAAAGGCAGTCTGAGAAACCCCTGAGGGGACAGATCTCCCCAGCCACCAGCCTGTCCGTCACACTGAGCCTGTGCCTGCACAGACCCAGGCTGGTGGGTGCACCAGCCAGCTCACAGTTGTTTTTAATCAGTGCAGACATTTACAAGAAAACATGGGCTCTGTTTTCCTTAATAGCTCAGTCCTGTGCTGGCTCCTCACCTGAGGCCATACCCTCCGGTCCTTGGAAGGATGGCAGTCAGTTTGCATGGACAGTGTCATGGGGTGATTGCAGGGAGGACCCCAACAACAAGCAGGGATCTTGCAGATCATCCCTACTGCTCCTCTACAGGGGTCATTTGGCCATTTAATTTATAGAGATCCTGATGTTCAGAGGTTGGGCCATTGTCCTAGCTCTGAAATGAAGTGTGCCTGTCCAAAGCTCACACACATTTTTTCTGTCTCCAACTGCATTTAACAGACATTTCAATGATGCTCACCAGGGCTGACTACTGATGGTATGACTCAAGTCAGTGAGATGTTTCCTCACTCCTCACAGCAGAGCAGAACTCAGTCCGTAATTTGGCACTGAAATCTTGTTCTGCTCAGCCTCTGCCAACATGAACCTCTTGCATTTAACTTTGCAAGATTCTTATCATAACCAGCCCTGGTGCAGCCCAAAACGAACCCCTGGCATTCTGAGGCTACAGCAGAGGTAAGGGATGTTGCTGTCTCAGCTTGCAAAACACCCAGACAACTCCAACCATGTTGATGGCCTCCAGATTTCTCGGCCATGCTTTAGGGAGAATAAAAACCACCAATCAAATCAAATTACAAAAATAAGGAGAAAAATAAGAAAACAGACCTTGCACTTAAAAAGACAGGGTTATCTGCTGCTAACCCTGACTGACTGCTCTCCACGGGGCACAGGTAGATGCAGCATCAGGAGGGAGGTGGGGAAAGAAAAGCCTCTCTCAGTTCACACTAGTGAAGCAGAGCTCATTATGTGCCCTGCTGCCTATTGCTGCGAGAGGTTAGAAATGCTGCTTTATTTCCCCTGCCCTAATGCACTTGCTGCCTTCCCCATTCTGTTTACTTTGTGCCACCAAAGCAGTGACAATCAGCTGTGTGAAGCATTATTCCCCAGCCTCCTTTCTGAGGTGAGCTCAGTCCTGAAAACAGAAGCAACATCCAAAAAAAAAAAAAAAAAAAGAAAGAAAGAAAAAGAAAAAATTACTGCCACATCAATTTCTATTCAAATCGCTTGGCAGATTTCACTAGTTCCTTTGCTAGAGACCAAGGTTCACTTCCAGCTCCCCAGCCTTCAATACCTCAGGACAGTAAGTGCTGGCACAAACTGAAACCTGGTGACCTTCCTTTGAGAATATTAAGTCTTGCCGGAGTTTCTGTGAGGTTAATCGATTCTGCTCAGCCCTCTCTCATGAAATCCTCGGGCAGGAAAGAATGAGAGAAAAACCAGAGGAGATTTTCATGCAATCTTTATAGCCTCAAGATTGCCTCAGTTTTTAGTGGTATTTGTCTCAGCCTCTGCCCTTCTTGGAAAGCATTCTTCTGGATACCCATATGATTCCTTAGATTAACAAAAGGCACATTTAATTTGCCAGCAGTACCCAGTTTATGCCACATTTGAAACAGCCTTACTGTGCAACTTCAGGTCATTTATCAGAACAGCTCAAGATAGTATCTAGAGCTTGCCAAACCTCAGCAAGAGATTCACCTTGGATAGCCTGGCACCCCAAATGCAGCTGTGGTCAAATGGTGCCTCTGTATCCCTATTCTTGATGGGAGCCGTGTACTGAACTCCTGGTTATCCCCACATTTCCTCTCGGCATGATGTGTACCACACCTGGGATACATGGGTGTTTGAGTTGTGTGCGATACCAAGCTGAAATGGGACCCCTGGGCCACAGGCAGGAGTTGGAGGGGGCACTCGGGGCTGCTCAGTACCACCAAGGCTACAAATACCCTCTGGGCTGCAACAAACAGAACTGCAGAGCACACAAGGCATCATTAAAACAACAGGTTTGACCAAAAAGATTTTTCTACTGCCAGAACATCACTGTCCCAATGTCTGCCTTGCCTTCTGTAATCAGCACTGCCATCCTTCTGACCAGGACCTGGTCTCGCAGGTCTCTAACTAAACTGGCCAGCAGAGTCAGCAGGAGAGTCCATGTGAGATAACCAGGCAACTACTGCTGGCACAGACCAGCTTTGCACAGCATTCATGTCCCTAAATAGCAGTATGAATAAAAATAGTTTGGACACCTAGAAACCAAAATGAAGTAGGAATATATTTAAATTAAGACATAATTTCTAAGATTTCTAAAATGCAGAGCGGACCCTTAACTATTTCCCACTATATTGACAGATGCTGCCCTCCTGAAACACTACACAAATGTCACAGGAGCAGCTGAAACTTTGAGCACTACTCTTTTCATTCATTTGACTTAAAAATCTTAACTTTTCTTCTGTGTTCCAGACGCTGATGAAGAGTGCTACATAATCTTTGGATTCATCTGCCAACAATCATCTAATTAATCATTGATCATTAAAACGACCTTCTTCTGACTGATACCTGAGCTCAGAAAGGTTCAAAAGAAATTTGACACATGTTGTGTCATGTTCCAGCATTACCCACTACAGGTATGTCATCATGTTATGCCACATCTGGTTTTCACAGAACAAAATTAACTCAGGAGCAAATTATAGGAGGAACCAGTTGTACAAGTATCAGACTTGACCAGTTCAAATATCTGGCGGAGCAGATATCTGACAGGAATATCTTACAGGAGCAGATGAGCTTCCAGAGCTCTTGCAGGAGCATCACTGCATCATTAAGCCACGATTGGTATTATTTTTGGATATGCCTAGGCAGAGCCATATGATAATACTGTATTCTCTCTGCAGCTCTTGTTTTACTTAGGTGCTAGAAGAACACTTCTAAAAGAAAATCTCATCTGAATTGATGAGGGAAAAGTATGCTTGCACAAACACTGGAAAGCCATAGGCACTACATCTAAGATGTGCAGACCATACAGAAAAAGAATGGCAGGACTGGCCATCCTTTGCATCGCGTGATTTTCTTAAGCAACACTTGATCTTCCAGAGGAACTGGAGTCCCATCCAACACCTCCTCTGCTGCCAATCCCATTCACCACGGAATGACAGAAAGTATTTCAGGCTCCCAGGTGCCTCAGATAGAATGTCACCAAAAGAATCTCAGTTCTCCAGCTACACTGGATTCTCCTTTTCCACGATATCCTCTCTCCCAAGGGGGTCTAAAACTCATAAAGTGAAAAAAAAAAAAAAAAACAACCCCACCATGCCTCAAAGGTACACAGTACTCAGCCTTCATTCATCTTTTCTTGGTGTTTCCTTCTCAGTAGCACCTACCTGGAAAGACAAAGCGCAGCAGATTTTGACCCTTGAATTCATTAAAAGGCAGTAATAGCTTTTGCATTTCTCCATGGATACTTTGTCAGTTTGGAGAGGAAAAACATTTTGTGGGAACAACAGTACCAGCTACAGCGTTGGAGTCCTACCCTTGTTACAGCAGTGTGATGGAGGAATATTTGCACTGGGTTCAGCAAATGCAACTGGAGAAAGCAGAATAAACATTCACGTTTATTTTATGCTGATTCTAAGTAGAAGTCTTTAAAAAAAACATGAAATGCCAGTGAACCAAGGGGCTCAGGGGAAGAAAAGCTATGCAACTATAACATGTTGTGGGTCTTCTCTCAATGGGATATTGGTTTTCAGTATATAATTAATAACAAAAAAACTGTATGCTGACTTTAGGGTCTACATGAGCATCCTGGAACAAAAAGGGCCATAAATTAGCATCAATTATGTATTAAAGTTCCAATTAACCTGGCTGACACTGATATACTTTAACAAGGTACACTTAGATAAAAGAAGCAACTCTCTAATTACTTGGAACAGGACCTCCTGACCCATTCTGCTCTTTTATCCCAATGCCAACTTAATGAGGAAGGAAGTGAGAGGTAGGAAACTGTGCATAAGGCAAGGCTGTAGCACCACAAGATGCCCCTTGGGATTTGCTTTTACCTTCTTAAAACTGTCAATGATTAATATTTTATTGCACTCAGTTCCTTTTAACTGCTTTCCGAAGAGGAGCTGTTGAGGCTGAAATTGCTAACATTTATTTTAGTGTGGAAATCTGCCACTTAATGAAGGTCCTGGTCACCCGTTCCTGTTCTGTGGTACAGCACATCAGCACATCATGCACAGTATTTGTGGTGATGGTACCCGGGGTTTCTGCACAAAGATTTAAAGGGTGCTTCTTGAAGTAAAGCAGCTTAGTCCAAATAAAAGGAAGAAAACCTCAACTAATTTTAGACCTTACACACAAGAACTGGCTTAAGTGCATTTTTCAGTGCTGAAATTTTATGGAAAGTACAAAGACAAAAAGATAGGCCTGTATAAAACCTGTGGTGTTAGCAAGGGAGAGCTACAAGGTGAGTAGTGAGACCCAGTCAGGGAGGTATCTATAGAGCATCTAATAAGACCATATCACGGTTAAAATCAGATAACCCTGGATACTCTGTATGCCTGGTTAAAAGGGGAATAAATCCACAGGCATCTCCTGTCTGTTCAAGAAAGAAAAAAAAAAAAAAAGAAAAGAAAAGAAAAGAGAGAGAATAGTTGCAGAGTGCATAGCCAGGCAGACCGGTCTTGTTCAGTTTTGCTCAATGCTCAAATTTTCTGCCTCTGATCTCCCAGTCAGATTTGAATGTATGCAATTATAAGAAGGGTAAATAGGGCTGTTTTTTCTCTTTTTTTTTTTTTTTTCTCCTAATCACTTGAAAATGTTGTACTTTACTGTTGAATAAAAGTTCTCCAGAGCACGGCAATTCTTGTAATGAGAGCTGTGGAAGGACTACATCGTCTTTGCTGAGCAATCCCCTCTCAGTGCCATACTGTCATCACTGTAAGTAGTTTTAAATTCATAATGACACTGTCCCCGTCTTTATGGTTTTGCACGGCAATACAGTTGGAGTCATGGCTTTCACAGTTGCTCTCCCATTGGCCACAAGCCTGACTTCTGTCCTCTGAGAGAGGAGGTGTTGGTGAATTCCATCAAAGGCACCTCCTAATTGTAGTCAGAGTCTTCAAAACTCAGAGGGAAGCAAAACTTGGCGCTGGGTGTCTCCTGTGGTGAGCTCTTTCCTGGGTCCTTGCAGTCAAAGGTTATCTTTCACCTAAGCCATGTCAAAGTTTAAGTTTAAACACTTTGGGTCATGCTCTTTCCTAGTGAAATTTCACTGCAGAAGGAGGCAGAATTTCCCTTTTGCTGTGGAAATGCACAGTGCAAAAGAGAAGCTTAGCAGCTTCCGGGCCCCAAATCATGACTCCTTTCCAAAACTAGGGCTGCTGGAAATCATGTGCTCCATTATCAAAAGCAGTCAGCAGGCAATTGCCCAAATTACAGCTTCTCCAGCAAGATTTTCAGTATTTCTTTGCTTTAGCTGGAGATTGTGTCTTTAACTTCCCCGTAACTTTGAGCTGCCTTGCAAAGGCAAGCTGAGAACGAAGACAGAAATGTAAGAGAAACATTCATACCTCTTTAGTCACTGAAAGGGTCAGAGTTAGGTCAACTGCAAGACTTGAACAGTTCATCATTGTCCCAAGCTAACATTGCCATGTGCGTTCTTCCCCTCCCCTGCCTAACCTGCATTTTCTGGAAGAATATGCCTGGATCATTCAAATGGCTCATGGAGACTGAAAGTGAACTAATACAATCAATTTTGGCCTCCTGTGACATCCCCAGTTACTTCAGTAAGCCCTTGTGGAAAAAGACATTCATATTTCATATATGATGCATAGCCCTTGATCCATCTCCATTTAAACCAAGGTCTAGTTTAAACATCTGTGGGAACTGGATCAGACTGACAAGACTATTATACATACCAGAGGGGACTCACTCTTAAGTCTCTTGTGGCAAACACGCTTCTTATACAGTATCCCACTCCGATAAGTGACCTACTTATTGGTTGCACATTGTAAGCTATTATGATGAGTGCAACATGATCCTTGCTGTTTTGCTTTGAGTAAACTTTAGCCTTTGGATATAAGAAGTGGAAAATTTGACATCCGTGTAATAGAGGACAGCCATATACATTCAGAGTGGGATTTTCAAAAGCATTCATCCCTGGCCTGAAATCAAACACTGCTAGGACAACAGTGAGCTCTTTAAAAAAAAAAAAAAAAGCACAAAAATCCTGCCCAAGTTATACTAATACATAAGGTACTTTGTTGTGAAACACTTGTGGGATTTGTGAAGCAACAGAGCTGACAGAAAATGAGAAGTAAAGCATAGAGCACACATCCTCACTGCCACCTCATCACTCATCTTACCATTACCAGAACCATATTCTGATTGCACAGCATTCCAGTACACACTTTTATCCTTCTACATACATTCCAGTACCACATTCACTTGTCAACCCCACCAACAATAGTTAGATTTTTCTGTTATCAATTGGTCCTGTTATCTAGAAGGAGACTGTGTACTAAAAAGTTGCAAAGAATGATAACAAGTCTACAGGTAGAATTCAGGTGGCAACTCAGAGTACAGAGCAGCTCAGTGCCTGAACACACAGTATCAATGTTATGCAGAGAGTGAACTGGGAGAAATAACTGCAGAAAGGAGGGAGAAAAAATTCACAAAGCGCTTGTGGGTACAGGAAAATAACTACTTGATATGTATGTAGGTGGCTTTATTTTGTATCATATTGAAATGGGCCAGTTCAAAATGGGCCAATGGCATGGGGAAATACAGCAAGTATTTGGTATTGCTCAGCAGTAGGTGTACAGGAACATTAAGGAATGCTGCCATCTTGATTTGTTAAGGTTTGAAAGGACAGACTCCAATTCCTACTGGAATATCAATAATGTGAAAAGATGACAAAGGACAGGGCTTTAACCATTTGCCATTCTCTGCTGTTGATGAAATAAATCCACCACCTTCTCTGTAAGACTTTGCTTAGCAGTGAAGAGATGTTAAATCTACCACAGCATATTCAACTAGAAACATCCTTTTTAAATGACCTGGAGGGAAAAATAGAGCGTCCTCCTCGTGATCTTATTGCTTTCCCTTCCAGCTTTACCTCTCCATCACTTTATTCAAAGCAAAATATCATCAACCCCAAGAAAGACCGTCCCTTATCAGCTCAGGCAGTCGTGGTATGCATCCCTCTGTACAGTACAAACACACACACACACACGGGTCCCCAGTTCAGATGACTCTGTGCAGTGGTGAGCAGTATGTGAAAGCCCTTCAGTGAGCCAAGTGCGACAGTTTACTCAATCTCCTGTAACTCCGCTGATCTGTCTTGTTCAAAGGAAGCTTTTTTTTTTTTTTTCCCTGATTCCCCCCACTCTTTTAGAGGAGTGAGAGAAAATTTAAGTGCCCTGCTTTGACACTCAGCTTGCTGCTTGTGTGCAGTCAGACCAGCTGCCTTCCCAGATCTCCACTGCATTGTCAGTGTAGTTCTTCTGGTGCCAAGACAAAATTTATAAATAGATTTGCCCAGTCAGTAAGCCCTTTCTCTTTAGAAAGACAGGGATTCGAGCAGAAAGAGGATTATTGATAACATGCAATATCTTTATTACGGCAGAGACTGCGACTGCTACTATAGTTAAGGACCTGTCAGCAGTTCCATTGTAAGATTTTTTTTTTTGTGCAAGGGTTTAACCTGGCAGTAAAAATTTAAATATACTTGAGGCTGAACATTTTTCTTGCAAGAATTCAGCAAGAGAGTTAGAGGAAGGCCTCTCTCCTCCAGCCTTTCCTAATTAATGAATTCAATGAGCTTCAGAGCTTTTCACATGAATATACCTTGCCTGTTAGGGAATGGGGAGCATCCCCCAATTCAGAATCGAGAAGTGCAGAGCACAGAACCAGGGCTTTAAAAGACCACAGAACAAACGTGTGTGGCTAAGTCCTGTTCTTATTAGTCACGATGCTTGAATAACATTTGGCCTTCACAGGAATATATAGAGTTTTGGCTAATACCCCATGCTTTCCTCTACCAAATAAACAGAAGAGAATGTTGCTTAAAAAAGTCCCTCTAAAAACATCTCATTTAGGTAGCTAATTTTCCTTGTAGTGCACACTGGTAGGCCAGAGCAGCGTGCCAACTGATGAATACAGTTGAGAGTCACCACTCCCCATGTTTTTCTCCATGTAGTCTGAGCCTTTCTGTTCAGTCTCTGGCACACTGCTTATTTCTTCTGTGGTTCGATTTCAGCATTTAGGATGGAAAACAGTAAAACTCACGCAAACAGCCCTGCATGCAGAATTCATTCTGCTTCGGTTCAAGCACTTTCTGGTAGGAAATAATCCAGATCAGTTAGACTTTGGCAGTAACTAACCTGCATGCATAGCCATGGCTTGCTACTGCAGAACTGCCGGCACCCATAGACCTGTGTAGCTTTAAGGACTCAGAAGTCTTGAGGACAGGACTACTGAACTGCTACAGTGGAGCATGCATGTGAGCCTCACCAGAAAAACAGCGTGTCCTCTTCAGAAGGCTGACAGCAGAATATTTGGCTTTCAGATTCTGATTGGCTTTGCTCTCTCAGGCTGAAGTAAAAACCTTAATATTAATAGAACATAGGCCTTGTTTTGGAGCTGCTTTTTACGCCTAGTTTAACTTATATAACGTCCTTTATACACAAAGTAAAAAACGTTCTTTGACTTGACTCTCTCAACATTCGTATTAGTGGTCAGCTGACCAGCAGCCCTTTTGCACCGAATCCTACAAAAGAATAATACTTGTCTGTTTTGTCTGTTGACAAGATCTTCAAACCCTACTGCCCCTCTGACACATAATCAAAATTTAAAAGAGTATGTTTCTGTCTACGCTTATTTTTTTTATGATATAAGGATTTAGCTACGACTTTGACACCATGGAAACTAGACAGAGCATATGATCCTGTTCCATCTAAATATATCCCCTGACTTTCAATCACACCTGCCTCTTTTATATTTCATGAAAACTGCTCTTCAGCTTCCTCCATCTATGCAACTTTTTTGGCCAGCAGGATCACCTTGCGCCCATCCCTCAGCTTTCATCACCAGCCATTACCACTTCAAGAGAGAATCACATGCATGAGTGCAGAGGAAGCAATTCAAGAAACCAGGCCCTTATGAAACTTTGATGTAGCATATCATTAGGGTAATGCTCAAAAAAATTAAATGTTAAATGGAAGGCAATTCTTAACCCTCCAAACTCAGTGCGAAGTGCAACTTTCGTTATAAAAGGAGATTGGCGTTTTCTTTGCTTTGTAACAAGAATGGGCCGTCCACTTTTGAAGCCATCACCTTTACTGTAAATCTTTGCTACTTGCTTATTATCACCTTTGTTACAGCTCACAATCACAACACTTGTTTATACTCCTTTTCTACAGTACTATGACACTTCCCCTTTTCTGTTGTTTGTTTTGAATAAACAACACCAAACTATCCCTTGGCCGTAGTTCATGCAAATCCTGCTCAAGGATGGGAGGGAAAAGGCTGGAAAGTAACTTGAGGAAAACAAATCTCCCATTGCAGCATGGATTTAGATAGCTGCTCCTCTGGAGACAGAAAGAGCTGTATCTGCTTCTTAAAACCAGCTTGCTGGGTGATCTGGTTTTTCATGAGTGTGCGAAAACACTCTGTGTGTTTTCACAGCCTGAAAAAACTGATGCCAGAGTTAAGAAAATTAATTTGGCTATTGAGTAGCACTGATGCAAACACAGACACAGGCAGTACTCTGCATGGAAGATGGAGCAGAAAATATAGCCCTAGCAAGGACACAAATATTCCCCTCCAAACAAACAAATTCAGTATTTCTGCCCACCATGGGCTGACTGGCTATTTTTAAGCAGCTTGTTCTAAGTGCCAACATGTTATTTTTCCTGCACAGGACAACAGAGCCAATAACTGAAAGAAGTAAGCAAGACATCTGGGAGGAGCTGGAACAAATGTCTTGAATTTTTAACCTGTCTGTTTTGGCAGTGACCCATGCCATGAGTGGCTGTGTCAGCTAATCACTTAGCTGCCCACTGCTGACAGACAAATACCTCATAGTGACATCTGATGGAGTTGTCACAAAGCACCAACCTTCCAGGGCCTTGCATACAACCGCAGGTTGTGCCCATGCACACCACACACCAGAGCATGGCTGTTGTGTATGAACCTGCAGCACACTCAGAACAAGTGCTCAGCGGCACCCATGCACACTCAGAAACATTCAGATGAATTCTGTAAAGGGAAGGCATTTGTGTTTACTTGAATATTTTCATTTTAATCCAGTGATGATAATTAACTGATTAATAATATCACAGTCATCAAAAGCGATAGCATGCTTTCAAGGAGCGTGCAACAATAGCTAGCCACTTTTATGGCATTAATTGTAAAAGCAAATAATTACATCCTTTTCAAGGCTCGAAGAGAATTGCTTTCAACTGTAAACAGAAACTACTGAAAATTCTCCAACACAATGCCCATTTTTAAATGGTCATTTTTCCTAAAAAAGCTTGCAACAGCTGTGTTTCAGGTGCATATTTAGGGACTAATTACAGATATGGATGATACCCAGGCAATCAGACGAGGCTCTGCTCCTCATCAGCGTTATCTTTAGTCATGGATGGATTTGGACCATACCATCATCGTTATTATTTTAAAATCCCTACAGAGCTCCATGTGCAGTGCTGACCACACTGAGAAGAATGCAGATAGCCTCTGGACTGAGGCATTACTCAACAAATCTCCATAATGGCTGATTCATTTTCCTTCTCTCTAGTTGTGCTCTCAGCATCTGAGAAATCTCACATCCTTCATGCCTACAGAAATAAGGACTCATATATTCTGGATGCAAACAATAGAGGAAGGCAAAGCACTGTTGTTTGCTATACAGACCTTATATATCCCAATGGAATTTGGTGCCTGCGACCACACTATCCATAAGCTGCACAAGCATAACACAGATAGGTCACCAGGGACCATCCAACAAACCAAACTAATTGCCTTTACCTTCCACTTGACCTACTCAGAAGTGTTTCTGTGTCAGCTTTCTTCTACTCTGACTTCTCTGGGGTCTGACCAAATCCCCCCAAAGTGACAGCGGAGCTACTGGACTCAATTGGATTAGATGAATGGATACCCCATTCAGTAAACAAAGTTGGGTCTCAAAACAGAAATGCTCTAAAAGCCCACATCTAGATGCTCACGGAGGAAGGGGCTTGCCAACCTGTATGTATGGCATACAGGTAGGGAATGGAACTATACCAAAAGTCCCTTTCACATCAACAGTCTTAAGGCACTCAGCTATGAGCATTGTTGCTGTGAATGTTTCCAGCTCCCGAAGCAATTCCAGGCAGACACACTGACAAAAGAATAATTTTATCAGCATATGGCTGATCACAGCATCCAGTTCCACCAGTACGAAATGGCCCCATAGCGCACACTAGCATTTCTGCATACAAGTAGAACAGATGCTGGAGAGATCAATGTAATAGCACTTTAATTAATTTTAGTGTCAAAGTCAAATGCTTCCTAATTTCCAGTTGACAAATCCCTAATTCCAGGGTTGGCTCACTGAATTCTGAAAACAGGAGAAGAAATTTGATTCCAGGGTAAAATACTGCAGAAAGGCCTGAAGAAATGCAAAAGAAACACTTTCTAATTCTTTGTGATCTTGACTATCTTGAAGATGTAATACTGCCCAGCACCCAGACTGCTATACCTGTTCACAGATACAACTTCCCTTTCACAAAAGTTCTGCTTACTGTGAGCGTTCCTCATTCACAAATATCCTGTAGCACCATGGAGGTCCAACCCCAGAAGATCCCACTGCTGATGATGTGCTGGGCCAGGAGTCAAGAACCGGGATCCTTTCCAAGAAATTGATCTACGGTTAACAGATCTCTCCCAGGATGGAGGCCCGTAGCACAGAGCACTGTATAAACAATTAGGCTGCACGATTCAAAACTTCTGATAGTGTTCAGTGGATGAGCTGGAGAGGTGGAGAAGGGAAGGAAACATGTGGCCTTGGACAAAGTGATTTTATATCGCAGGTTACCAGTATCAGCAAGCATCAGCTGCATAATTTGTTAGTGGAAAGGCTGCAGTCCCTACATCTCCCATTAGTGCCCTGCACTCCAACTCCAGGGAACAGATAAGGGAAAAACAACACGGTAGGCTCAAATACAAGCAAGTACTGCACCCTGACTTCTGGTCAAGGGAAGAGAAGTTAAGCAATTTATTAGTGAAGCACTCCCAGGAGAGAGTGACATATTTGTGGTCCTGGTAGCATTTGGATTGTCACAATAGCGATAAGAGGCAGAGGGTGGTGAGCGACTGCTTGCTGCACTAAGTGTTATTAAACTGAAGAGTGTTCAGTAAATGTTTATTCCACAGGCAGGAACTACTAGTGCCTGTAGCGGTCACTTAGGCCTGAAACCCAAGATTTCAGCTGTTTCATGTGAATGCATTTGCTGAGCACTGGATGACATGCACCAGCACAGGCAGCTCCTCAGATTTCAGCAGGAACTAATCTGCCATCCTCCTGCATCTATCACTTCAAATGACCCAAACTAAAGTGCATCACGCACACCCTGCCTGCTCTGACACTCGGTGGGGTATCATCTCACAGTCAGGACTCTCCATCCCGATGTGTTTCATTAGGAGGTGACTGGGACCCTGCACATGTTGTTGAACAAAGAGCCCTAGAGCACGTCACAGAGAGCCCCCACCTCTCTGACAACCCCCTCTCTTCTTGAAACAAAGACACAAGGGCAGAAATGATAGGGACAGGAAAGAGCCACCCTTAGCAATGCTTAAACAAACACATTTGGAACAAGGCTTAGATTACTGCACACATCAAGGTTTTTTTTTTTTCCCCTCCTCCCCCTCCTCATCGTGTTGGCAAACTCTTGATGACCACAGGCATGGAGACCTCCTGGCAGGGGACCTGCAGAGACCAGAGGGAAAAGGACAGAGGGCTCGTTGTGCAAAGGAGAGCACCTGGAAGGCACATCCTCTGGGTGCTTTTGTCTGAGGGCTATGCTTGACTAGTAAATCCTGTTGCACTAAGATTGCAAGCTGCAGATATCCTAAAAAAACAAAATCAGAGTCCTGCCTGCCCATCCAAATGATTTCAGGGAAGAGCTGTTAACAACAGGACGACAAACACCACGGCCCTTGAGCTGATGTGTGCAAATCGGAAGCAGCTCCTTGCATTAGGATATCACACGTGAAAATCCCAGAAATCAAACACAGTAATACCAAGTGCTTGTAGAGCGTGTTTTACCTGCAGCTCTTGGAACGATTACAAAGAGGAATGAAGAAGAAAGGCTCATTACCACCATTTCACAGATAAGGAAACTGTGGCACAGAAAGGAAGTGATTTGTCCTGCAGCCCAGTGGAAGAACGGGGCACTCAAGTCAAGCCTCTTAAGTCGCAGTCCGATGCCCTTTCCCCTGAACTATTGCAGCTGACTCTGACCCTGCAGGAACTTCACATTTGTCATTATGCTTTACACCTTGATCATGAGGCTGGGTGTCTTCAAAGCACTGCCCTTGGATCCTTGGCCAGGAGAGGAAAAAGCTCCCATGTACCTAATCAAATATAATTGCCATTCCTGGAGAAAAGAGATTCCTTCTCAACTCCTCTGGATGATAATTCACCCTGTGTTCAGGTGTAAATGTAATGCTATATGTAAGCCAAGATAAAAGTAACTCTTCTGACCACTTTTAACTCAACATCCCTTATGCGGTAAATTTCATACATAGCTATTGAAATAGTGCCAGAAATTGGCTGTAATTTTGTTGTCTATTAATACAACTTCATGTAGCAGTTTTAAAGTATTCACACTAAAATGTAGGCTCCTGGGAAAATGCAGTTTAACAATAAAAGCCCTTCACATTTAAATACACGGATAACAGATGATTATTTTAACTATTGAACTGCAACTGCGGGACCAGTTTCCAAGTAAGCACCAGCCCAGGACAGCTCCTGCCCCCCTGGGGCTCAGGCACAGCACCCATAGCCATAACAGCTGCAGTTATAACACACAGCAATGGGGAAATAGCCAGGTGAAGAATACGGATCAAAGTCAAGACTTAAAAAGTTAACCCGGGAAACAGTAAATCTCCAGTGTGGGAGCACAGAAAACCTGAAAACAGGAACACAGCTTAATGAGTCATTTGCAGAGTACCACTCCTGCTGTAAGTGGTGCAGGTTTTGGGTGTACGCAGGAATATAGACATGAGACAGACGAGAGCACCACAGTGGGGAGGTGCAGATCTCTCCCCTGTGCTGTTAACCGAAGATTGTTACTGGGACCAAGTCGGAGAGGCACAGTCTCAGACACCAACAGTCAACAAATGAGGCCAGGAAGGAATGCATGTTTTCCCTTAGCAGTCCTGTGTAAACTTGCAGCCAGCTGTGTCCTAAAGGTGGCCATAGGTGACTTGTAATCCAGGTCAAAGGCAGAAAATCACAGGATTAAAAGTGGGTGGTCAGATAATTCATTTGACTTGTAGAAGAAAAAAATATATATATCCCCCCATAGACGACAAGCAGTTTTGCAGGGAACAAAGAAATCTCTCTCACAGACAAAATTGGTCTGCCAGGAACTGAGCCCATCTAGCTCCCCACCTCCCCACCACCCTCCCCATATCTTCCCCTCTAAAAGGATCTTTTCTGGGATTCGGGGAACGCATGTTTATAAAATAGTTCCATTCAATTAGGGCACAGAGTACAGCAGCTTTATATCAGAGGCAACCCAGAGCGAGAGCTCTGTGGAAGTGCAGGTACACGGTAATGATGACAACCCTGCACTGGTTGTAGTGTCATCACCTCTTATTCTTAATCAAAAGGCTTCCAATCCCTTCTCGACGTGTGCACTCGGAAATGAAGGGACTGCTGGAGAATCATTTGAATGTGGCAGCCCTAGATAATGATGAAACGAATAAAAGGTTCACTTTTTTGTTTAGGTTTGAGGAAGAATTCAGGATTCCTCTCGTGAAAAGGCAGCGGTTTAATAGCAGCGAGGCAGAAGGGCTTCTCGTTATCTGCAGAGGCTGCTGTCGGCGCGGTACTAATGGCCACGGCACGGGCTTCCCCAGCACGCTCCCTGTGCCATGGGGCCTGAGGAAGCACCAGCAGGGTGAAGGGCGGCAGCTGTGGGAGGCTCAGTGCAGGGCTGGGGAACAACACTGCGCTCCCACTTGAGGGCTGGCCTTGGTATGAAGGGCAGCTGTTCTTGATGGCACTGGGCAATGCAAGGCACACTTCTATGGAACAAGGGCCTTGGGTGGGTATCTAGCATGCCCAAATCCGGGCAACAGCTGCTGCTGTGCCTTGTCTTCCACCCACTGCCCTGCCAGGATGATTTTTTTTTTTTTTAAATCAGTCTCAGGGGAAAATGAATGGGAAGCAGCTGAGCACTCTGCCTCTCCCTAGAGTTCATCTGCACCTCATGACACATTGATTTCTTGTATATGTTTTTGCAGCATCTTTTGTATATTTCAGGAAGCAGCCACTAAAACACACAGGATCTTTTGGCTCAAGGAGGTCAAGAGCCGCCACGTGTTAAACGTGTGCAGGATGTGCACCTATTCCATACCTACTTGTTCCATCCACTGGACAGTGATGCCATGCCAGGCATGAGAGACAGTAAAGGCTTTTTGTTTGGCTGGTTTAAAAGGGCATCGTTTCAGAAAACGAAATTAAGTAACAGAGGCTTTTCAGTGATCCATAAACCAATGGAAATCATTCTGGCTTCTATTTCAGTACTAGCCTCTTTATCCAAAAGCAAAGTTTTCACCAGAAAATAATTCCTGACATTTTCAAAACTGTAACTATCTTTAGAATTGTGCCCAGCCCTTCTTAGGCATTCATACTGACCTATCAGAGCAAAACATGTGAAAAAAATTAAAAAACAACTTCACTGTAAGGCTAGTTAAAGTTACTCTGTTCACCACAGTAACATTTGCCCCAAATGCAGAGCTGGCAAGGTCAATAGTTTCACTTTTTGTGCTTCAGCTACATTAATATAACAGTTTGCTATTCCTCTCTATTACTATATACGTTCAAAGCTTCATAAGCTGTCATGAACAGCCTGATCTCTGACACGCAAGACATGTTAACAACAGCTTTTTCCATTCAGAAAGCCAGCAAGAAAGAGAAGTCAGACCTTTCAATGTATGTTAAGTAACAAATATAAGATCTCCATGACGTCCCGCATGATGAAACACCTTACAGCAGGTTAGAAAAGGAAGTATGTGAATCAATACATTTCTTCTCACAGTTACATAGCTGCATACATCACTACTTTTAAGTTCACTGTCTTCAATCCAGCCCACTGTGTCCACAAGTAATATCACAGGGACAAGGCTATAGAAAAGCCAAGGACATTATAAATGAACAATGTGGTTATTCAGTGCATACATCTAGGGTTAGGGCAGAGTGACCAGCAATGTGAAAAAACTAGAACATTATGATGAGATCTCAGCTCACTGCAATCCCTGCTAGTAAGAACATCTAATAGGAAAGAGCAGTTAATAAAATGAGTTTACAGAGAGCAGGCAATAAACACGGTTGATCAGAAATTCAGATCAGAAATCTACAAGGTTTCATGACATCTCCCCACCATTCACAAAACAGAAGTGTATCAGTTGCATTGGGTTTATGCGGTGAGGGGCTGCAAGGGAGGTCTCTATGTGAAAAGACCACGGGCTGCCCCCATATCATTTTTGATGGAGCAATTAAAAGGCTCAGCTGAAGGTGTTCTCCACCCAATTTGCAGGTAGCACACAGCATCCAGGAGCCAACAGCTGCACCAACACTTTAACTTCAATCAGCACAATTTCCTGAGAAAATATTTTGGCTTGGTTTATACTACTTTTGGACTGAGTTGTGACTGTATGTAAACAACATGTGATGTCGTGATAAGTATCTTACAAACTAGTTGAGGATCAGCACTGATCATAGGCATATAGAAGATTCAGCAAATACAAAACAAAAAAAAATAGAGAATGTTTTTACTGCACTTTGATTATTAGACAGTCAGCTGAAGAAAAATTTAGTTGAGAAAGACCATTTTAATCTTACCTGGACAAAGGAATGAGTCCTTCCATACTGCAAACATATTTACACCAGTGAGGTCACGTAGCACGAGAGCACTAGAGAAGACCCAGCATCTGCCTTCTTGAAAGCATGATAAAATCCTCTCACAACGTAGATGCATTCTCTTAGCAGGCTAAATGAGCACCCTTGTTAACAGTAAATTAACTCTAAGCACTATGCTTAGCTGTGACCCTCTATTTGTCTTAATAAATTGCTCCAATTAATTATGCCATTTTGGGTGCCAGTGACTAATCTGCAGTGTATTTTCCTTAGACTGAATAAGCACCTTGTAATTAGTACTAACCCACCTGATGGCAATACTGCAGTCTCCTACTGATGCCCATAGCTGGTTGATAATGGTAGTAGCACGACTTGACCATAAAACAGCAGCTTTACAGCAGTTACTGACTGTTATGGATCTCCTTTAATTCTCCTTCTGTTAAATTCAGACTTTCTTGCTGTCTGGGCTTTTGGACTCCCAGAATCCTGCAGAAAAAAACAAACAACTGTTACCAATCAGAGATAAGTGCCCCTTAACTTCGACCCAAAAGCCACTTGAATGTCTGTTTTATTGAGACATATGTATATTTGTATACTAATTCAGTATGCTCTTACCTCAAGGATGCCTGAGACATTTATGGCAAACGATGCCAAACTCTTCCCCCTCAGAACTGTAGAAGACTGGTACATGTGGTGGTCCAATGCCAGATCAAATGTAGCTGGGTTTTCTCGTTATGCTCTGTAGCTCTCATTTACAGACCCCTGGGTGGCTGTGGTAATCAAGATGTACGAGTACTCTTACAGATGTACAGTTAATTTTACCAACCACCTTGTAACAAAAGATGCTGCTCCTCCTTGGGTCTGTGGGGGGCATAGGAGATCCCAGTGGTATTGAGAGATGCAAAGGTCAATGTATGGCAGAAGGAAATGGTGGAGATCTCCCTGTTTGGGCTTCTATCAAAGGTTTTTCTTGCTCTTCAGTGCAGGGAGAAGGATCGCCTTGACCCATTTCTTCAGCTTTGTGATGGATAAAGCTTGCTGTCATCACTGGCTGCCTTCCATGCAAAGGATGTTCTGTGGAGCCCATTCTGATGCCTGGGGAAAGAAGCAAAGGAAAAATAAGTCTTTCTGAGAAAGGGTAAAACTGACCAAGAAATGGTAATTCTAAGGTACTGTAATTACTAACTTGGGTGGAATTCAGTGAATTAGGTGAACTGGAAAATATCATTGTATCAAAACATCACATTACATAGTGCTTCAGAAAATTCCAGTGTGCCTTCTCCAGAGACAAATATTCCAAGGCAAAATACTTAGAGATTTAGAAGCCAGAAACCAAGGCAATCTGCAGGAACACAGATGGCAGCGCCCGCTCCATGGACCCCATGGGGGCTGCACTCCCAGGATGGCTGTGGAGCTGAGCAGTGCTGGCTCCTCGCAGGTGCTTCCCATAAGGTGTTAATCCTAAAGCTCAGTGGCAGCATTTAAATATCACTGCTCCCCACTGCAGCAAAGCAGCAGCTAGTCTGGATCTGGTTATTAAATAGAAGTATTTTGAGAGCACTGTTCTACTTTGTTCTGTCTAGGGAAGAGATTAGGAGCAGACCTGTAGCCAGGCATTGCTCATGCTTTGTGACATCCTTTCTTTAAGAACAGTTATTGGTTTTCCATTATTTCTTTATAAATGCAGTAAAAACACTCTGGAGAGGGCCTCGTGTTTTGCACACTGAATAGTCAAGGCTGGCACAAAAAGGTGAACTGTGGGGTATTTACAGCAGTAACAGAAAACATTGCACCTCTGTCTGGCACAGTTTGGATGATGTCTACTTTGTTCAAGAATACAGGAAAAAAAAACAAACAAGGGGAACAAGAGAGGAGGGAAAAAAAATCTATTTCAAGTATTTTGAACCTGGAACCAGGTAACTTACAGAAGCCCTAAATTTGGTCCAAAGAATCAAACTGCAAGAAACATGTCAATATTAGTCAAACAGGCCCTCTGAAGTGGCAGAGCATAACAAGATGAAATTGCTGATGATGGACTGAAAAAAAGGTGATTTTGTTGCCTTAGCTTTTCTTTCTGCTCAGGTGAGAAACAGGAATGCTGCATGGCCACTGGATCGCACCTGCAGGCTGCGGTGGAATGGCTGAGCCTGAGGAAATCCCGGCTGCCCCACAGCACTCAGGAAATCCAGAGCTTGAAGTGCTTTCCAAAGAGGCAAAGGGAATGAAAACAAAACCTGCCTCATCTTTCTCATCAGCAGAAGACGCTTAATTGTGCTCTGAGGTCCAAAATGGAGTAGGCAAGCAAAAGCGTGCAATCCTGTTTAACTTCTAAATATATATTAGTAGCATAGTTAAACATAGACAAGGATGCCACTGATTTTTTTTCCTTTGTAGTGAATGCTCTGACCCTCAGTTTCAGTCAGTTATTCAGTGACAAGCCTAGGAATGCATATTTTCTGGAAATTCCCCAGGAAATGCTGCTGGCAGCTGTCAACAATTTCTAAGTAGCTCACTCAGCCAGACCCACTGCATGAGAGAAGCCACAGCACAGTGCTATGGGAGTGGGAAACCTGTGTGTACAAGGAGTCAGAAATGAGCACCCAAGCTTCTCAGCTAACCCACATCCCACTGCTGCCTGCTGTCTCATGCTAGATCTAGAGAAACTTCAGCCAGTGAAGTGTTCCGAGTCCCACTAGCAAAGACACGGGTCTTTGGACATGGTCCTGGGCAGCTGGTTCTAGGTGGCAATTGGACAAGATTATTTCCAACCTCAGCCATACTTGGATGACTTCAGAAACAGCTTTGTGCTCCTGGAGATGTTCCACCAAGGATCTTCCTAAGAGCAGGGAAGTGGTGGTGGGAGGCAGGAGACTCCTCTGGTCAGGATGGGGGCACTGAGAAGTAGGTTTAGCATGTAGCTTCACTAGAGAGGTCTGAAGCAACCATGAGACCAGCACTTATTCCCACAGCGTCCTGTAAGAATTGCAGATCGAATTGTTGTTTTCTTCCAACCTTCTGCCTCATCTGTTTAGACTGTAAGCTCTTTTAGGGGTGCAAACACATGGCGGTCATAGCCTCAGCAAGGGGACCTCACTGCTACTGGAATACAAATAACCTCGGAAAGATGATTCTGAGACTGACTTAATTCCTTTTCCTGCTGCTTTGGTTGCAAAGTGCTAGTGGTGAGCATTAGAAGATTTTTCAGGCTATTGTGCTTTTATTTTGGACTCAGACCTAGATCTTATCATGCGAAAATGCCACAGCTAATGCATAGTAGGATGTGATATCCCCCATTTTACACCTCTGTATCATCTGCTGGAGGAAAAAGGGAAAAGGGGAATGAAAAAAAATCCACCTTTGTGTAACTAAAAACCTCTCAGTGGGATTTGTTTAGCGTGAAAGAATGATTAGTAATTTTTAGTGATTAGCAATTTTCTCCCTCAGGTGGCTTTTCTGCATTCCCGTAGAGCTCACGTACACAACAGACCTGCCAAAAGGGAAGAGAAAGCTGAAACTGAAAACACCACGCAGCAGTGAGAACTCTAGCAGGCATCCATAACAGATATATTTCACTATTTTTAAACAACAGGTCTCATCAACAGAAGAAATATAATCCTCATTTCTAAGTCACTCTGTATTTGTGCAAAAGTGCTCCAGATCTCACACAATCAGTCTAGGAAGCACAAATATCTGTCCATATAGATACATGTATTTATGTTTTCCCCTCTCCTCTGTACTGTTTAGAACCGAGCAGAGATGAAAGAGACCCCTCGGTTATGCCAATTTTTTCCACTATGACATGCTGAGGAAATTGTACTCTGGTTGTCTGGCAGGACTGGCGTTCCCTGCCCCATTGTGCAAGAGAAAGTGATTATTTTTAATGTAGGTTAGAAGAAAACACTTCTTTTTTTCTTCTCCCTTTTTCCAATTGATTCTGCTGCAGAAGGAATCTTGTTTTATTTTATAAGTGAGGAACATGAAGCCAGATTCACCCAGGGGTAACTCTTACTGAAGATGGTGGAGTTGCACTGGGGATGGATCTGACCCGTGATCTGTTATTTTTTCCCTTAACTGCAGCTCACCTTCAAAACCTCAGTCGTTACACCTGGTTAGACTAGAGCCATGACAACCCGTGTGGCCTCAGCATTTCCTTTTAAGAATCAGCCTGTCTCCTATAAAGAAATCCAAGGCAAGGTGAACACAGATGCTTAGTTTGATGGCAATCAAACACTGTGCCCAGATCAGGGCTGTGTGCCTTTTCTAGGAGCTGGGGAAATATTCTCAGCTTAAAATATTCTGTTTAAAGTTGCCTTTAGAACATGAAAAATAGTCTTCGTTGCATTTCCTATGGGAAAAGGTGCCGGAAAGAAACCACTGGAGACAGAAGTCCTGCCTGTACAGAAGAGATGTCACCTCCTCCTGGTTGCCTCCTTAGTGTGGGAAGAAGAGGGCAAATTAGTCTACACCAGCCAGCATTAAACCAGTACTGCCAGAGCTCTCCAAACATTTTGGAGATGCCACTGAATAACCTTCTAGCCTTCCCACTCCCCTGAGTGAGAATACTAAAAGAACACAAATGATACAAGCATGTGTCCACAGTCATCTTTGCAGCCCATATGAAAGGAGCACTGCAAGTGTGGAGGCACAGGCACTCGAGCTGGGAGCTGCACCATGGAGAAGAGAAAGCAGAAGCAATTCAGGCAACTGGGTTCATTGAATCAGCTCAGACAAGAGAGAAGCATGGCCAGACGTGGTCCTGGTGGGGACCTTCAGCTCCCTCCTAAGATGGTAAACAGAGCTGCTTCTCCAGAAAGGGCAGATCTGAATGGAAAGCTTTCCTTCTGCTCCTGCCTAGATATTTTCCCATGGAAAGGTATGAACTGCTCTGAGGCTAAATGTGAAATGGTTTGCTGTAGAGATAAAATTTTGTAGCACTTCTGGAAAATCTGAATGGGCAGTATGGAGAATTTCCCTCTACCCCTTCTTACAGCTGACAAATCATGTTGCTGCTTTGCACTCCTCACATATAATGGACCGTATTACTGGAGCTGGGGTCAATGGATGTCCTCCACAAACCATGTTCATAAGGCTAGATAGAAGATGCCTATTCTCCCTCGTAATATCACATCTGAACTACTAGAGCCAGCCATTGGACTCCAGAAGCAGCAGATGAATGAAGTGGGGGAACCGAACCTTTTAGAGGAAGGAAGGGCTTAAAAGTATGCACTGACAGTGAAGATGTTCTAACTTTTTGTTGCAACTCAGAAATAGAGTATGTTGTCCAGAAAGATCACTTTACAATTAACAAAAATACAGACGGTAATGGTCTTTTTTCAAACTGAAACCTGATTTTACATGAAAAGAGAAAAAGAACTGAAAATTTCCAAACAGGGCTGTGTTTGTGGGTGCACACGGGCACACACACAGTATTTCATGACTAGCCCCTTTCTTCAGTTGCCGCTTGCCCTGAATCATCATTCAGCCAGAGGGATGGATGTTAATGTGATTATGGTTTTATATCCTTTCCTGGCTGCTAGAGGTACCTTTACCTAAGCAATGCAATTTTCCTCTTTGACAATGGTGTTTGCCCACACAGTTGTCTTGTCCCTCCAGTTGGACCTGTTCATATACATGTATGCCAAAGGGCCCTAGGGGCACTCATGTGTCACTGTCACAGAGGGAAGGACACTTTGTAGGTGGCAATGCCACTCACAGCTTTATGCGAGCTGCCCACAAAACCCCTCTTTATGTACCTGCATCCCCAGGACCTGGCAGGCCCTCCTGGGCTCAGCGCCATCAGAACACACAGATCCAGGAGTGAGAGCAGCCAGAGGCCAAGCACGAGCATCCAGCAGACTGCTGGTGGCAGCAATCCGGGCTGGGAATGTTGAGATGTTTGGGTTGTCATTACACACCATTACAGAGATTTGCCAGCCCATTTCAGACTTCAAACTAGATGTTCTTGGGTGAAGAAATTAGTTTCCTGGTGGAACAGGAGTTGATTTTTAACATTTATTAAAAGAAGAAAAAAAAAATTCTAGACTTTACTATGAGTATTTTTGCCAAGAAGCAAAAGAGGATTACACAGAATCAATGAATTTTTGTTTGATTAATATTAACTAGCGGGTCTTTCTAGAGGAGGATAAGAGCAACATTTTCCAGGTGCTACTTTTCTTCCTTCCTTTTCTTGTCCCCAGGAGTGGGAACCTTGATCCATTCAGGCTTTTTTGTTCACTTCTGCTTGCACTAGTATAGTAACTCAACTGGGAAGACTCTAACCTCACTTGCTGTGTTTATGTTTCATAGTATAACTGAACTCAGCAGGCTTCCTTGCCATTAACACCTTAATGAGCAAAAGAACTAGTATTGTTTTCTCTTTGAGAAAAATGGAAAAATCTGATGTGTGAATGATTTGACTATCAGAGGGAGGATAGCTAAGAAGAGAGCTCTGAGATGCCCAGGATAAAAGCACTATGGAAACTCAGTGTAGAGCTCATGTTAATGGGGAAGGAAACTGAGGCACTGAATAATCAAAGTGATGTGCCCACACCATGTGATGTCCACAGTGAGGACCATCAGAAGATGGTGCCTTCCACTGATTTATTCAGTGGGAACTGGTCCAAGAGGTCTACTAAAAAAGAAAAATGAAATTGTTTGAAGGAAGATCATCTGATAGAGTAAATACAGTCATGACAGTGTTTGTTTTGGAAGCAGCGTATACTTAGGTGAGAAAGTGTCCCAACTTGCAGCATATTTTAGCTTTGCTCATATGCAGAGCTCTCTGGGCTTTTTATGATAATTACTTTCACCCTTTGGAGAAGAATGACAGAATATCCATTTGATACGTGACAAAAATGATGAGAATAGAAGCCAAACACAAACTTAGTGGAATAACCTGCCATAAAAATCAATCATTACTTTTTCTTCTATTTGAAAGGTAATTAAGAACTAGAGTTCAGGTTTCCTGAACTATGAAAGTTAGATAGTCATCATTTTGGCTACAGCTCTAACATACCTTCATACATTCTTCAAAATGCTCTGGCTTATTGCTTTAACCAAACCCATGTCAATGTAAGATCAAGGTCTAAATGTTCAGTGTGGGACTGCTCCCACAGCCAGAATCCTGAAGGCCGTAGATACAAGTCAGGCAGGTCATACCTGTTTGCATCTTTATCCTCCTTACCTCACACAATCTGCCTGTTTTTCATGACTGGTTTATGCATCAGGACCGATAATAACCTCTAGATCAATTGCTGAACTGCAACTAGACCAAGGCTTGGCTTTGTAGGGCACATCATGACTGAAGCCTCCAACCCACCACCGCACAAAAGCATTTTTCAACTAGATTCAGCACACTGGGTAGAATTTTCCAAGGGAAAATGCAGCCCCTCATATTCTGCTCTCTCTTAACACAAGTCAAGAGTGAAATCATGGCCTTGCCTTTATCAGAGCCATACAAACACTGACTGACCCCTTGGCAGGGCTTGCTTTAGCCATAGGCAGGAAGAGATGACAGACAGCAAAACCCCAGGCAACCTGCATTCACCATGAGTCCAAATGAGAGATCCTGACAGCACTCTAGTTAGAATGCATAAACCTAAGAACTGTAAGTGGACTTCGTGTTATCCAGCCTCCTTTAGTTTTTAGGAGCATATCCTTCTTTCTGGGGCATTTTACACTTGATTGAAGCTATTATGCCCTGAACTTCCAAACTGTTACTTCCCACTCAGGAGGCTCTTTGAGCCTTGTCATACCTCCCGCTCTCTCTAGGTAGCATTTCTCATAGATATCCTCCACCACATCCCTGTAGTCATCATCCCATCCTCTCAGGATAAGATTTTTCCATGGAACTTATGCTTCTTCCCTAGTGTTCAGATGCTTGCTGCCAAAACTCTCACCACAAGTACTTTGCAAATTTTAATTTTCACTGCTCCGTTGCCTGAGCTGATCGCATACCAAAGTCACCTACTGAAATTCTCTCTGTGCTTGGAGAGAGGAGCAGCCAAGGGTGCAGGACATTACTGAGGAACTTGGTACACCTTCACACATCCAGGAAACAAGTAGTTCATGTTGTGCTGCTTTAACCTTTCCCTGTTCAGGCACTGAGCTGGAGAATCTGTTCTCCCTTTTGTATATGCTGATGTGAATGGATCCATGCCCATGCACATTACTTACATATTCCAGCCCAATGCTGGCCACCACATTCTGCATGTTTAGTTTTGTAGTGATTTGGAAAAAATCCCAATTCTCAAAACAGGGCCCTATGCCAAATTTAATTTCTTTTTTTTTTTTTTTTTTCCCTGGGAAGGAAAAAAAAATGGAAAAAACCACATAGACAAACTTCTTTGACAGTTTGGAAAAGTTGAAGCCATTTATCCACTAGGTGACACTGTTTACCTACAGATCTTGCTCATTTTGTGTGAAACCCCACAAGTCTTTCAAAAGTAGCATACAATATGTTTTGCTATTAAAGAAAAAGGAGAGTGCTTGCAAAGGAGAAGGAAAATGGGCTGTCAGTGAGGTACAATTAAGGGCAAACCTACAGTTATAAGGCTTTATGGTCTGGCTTCAAACTATTTACTAAAATGAATTTTAAAAGCTGCTTTTTCATCAGGCCCATTTCAATGCCTTAGGAAATTGTTTTATTTAAAGGGGAAAAAAAAAAAAAGGCAGGCACTCACCGTTAGCACAAATCTCAGGCTGGCTCAGATTTGGTCTTGGTGAACAGCATGAAGAGAATTGCATGATAAGAGAGCCAGGGAGGAAGGAGAAAGAAGAATTTCTGCAATCTCATTTGAGGGGATCTTGGTGGAAAGCTGTTTTTCAGTCATGAAAAGATTTCAGAATTCCACATTTCTTCCTCGATCTTAAATAGGACCAGAAATGGTCACCTCGATTTCTGAAACCAGTAATCTGAAAGGAACAAAAATTGATTACAGCCCATTTGGATCTTAATGAAGCCCTTTTGCATTATTTCATGATTTAATATTAATTTTTCTTTCCCATAATTTTTCCTAGATAATCATGTTTTTATTTGAAAAATAATACCTTTTATTATAATATGCTGACCAAGTCAAAGCATTTTAAACTGAATGTGAAACATGCCAAAACCAAGAATTCCCACAAGACTTAGCAGTTTTCAATTAATATTCTCAATACAGAAAAATATTTAACTGCAAAATTCCTATACAACCCTGCTTTCCACACACTGCCCAGGGAGGGCTGTGTGCAGAGATGGGTTTGGCAGTGGTATCAGGGAGATCTGTGCTGGTCTCTGTTGCCATCAGTAACTGACACTTCTGAGGAATCTGGGTGCGCCTGTTTGGATCGGGCACGCGTTTCAGAGAAGCCCATTTTCTGTCTTCACTTGTGTGCCACAGCCAGGCCAAAAGAAACACCTCTCATCTGAAGCCATTAAGCCCTTTAAGAAATATTTACACGCACGCTACCAGGGGAATTACACAGGAGCAGTAGGTGCTTGGGATCTCAAGCAACATTCCGGATGCCTCAGCAACCAGGGAGGGTTGCACAGGGATGTGCCAACCCAATCCTCTCCCGGTATGAGTCAGCTTTTCTGCTCGGTAACCACAGACCATAAGAAGCTTACAGCCCAGTTCGTGTTTAAACATGGCCACGGTTTTCAGAGATGGCCTTTAATTCCAAGTAGGAACCAACTGTCAAGCCATATTCAGATGCAGGATTTGGCCGTGGCTCCAAACACTTATGAAATAGTCTTGAAGAATACTTCTATATGATACTGCTCACATTTGCAAACAAAGACCTTTTCTATCATTTGGGCTAGAAGTAGCTTCCGTCCAAGGTTCCAAAATAAGCAGTGAGTTGAATTAAAGCTGAGAGATTTTGTTTTTTGAAGACCACTTCTTCATCTGCTCTCAATTGATCCTCCATGCCCAAACCCAAGGTGCCCAGCCTTAGCTCACACTACCAAAGCAGAATGTCAGGAAAGCAAGCCTGCTTCTCACACCACCTCTCGTATACTCCAGCCCCTATGTTGTCTTGCAGTGGGGTAAAAACCAAGTTGTGTTCAGGCTGTAGCCTAAATTCACGGCAAGTGACCATCAATCTTCCAGAACTGTTTGTACAGTGTGGGGAAATGAACAGAGAGGCACTGAAGTTAAAGATCCCGGTCTAAGGGAATGTAAAGCAAACCAGCACAGCAGAAGCTTATCCCACCAACGTTTCTCAGTCTCAACTCAGAGTACACCATGCATTTCAGTCTGGGCTGGGGCTTTTCTCAGGCGTGAATACTACAGCAAATACTACTGACGGTTTTGTGAGACGATCTGGAAAAAGAGAGAAAAGGGATCTAATTCTCCAGAGAGCTGAACCTAACAGACTCATTGCATTGGTGATACAATCCAGACCTGAGACTGCACCTCCAAAGGCAAAGGGCAAGAGCTAGTTTGTTTAATTTTGAATATTTGCATATCTCTTTCTCTCGCCACATTGATATCAGATCTGCAACAATCTATTAAAGCTTTCATTTGAATAGCCATTATATGCCTGAGAATGGAGACGGGGCTCCTTGGGGGCGCTTAGGAATAAACAAATCATTTGTGGCACATGTGTTGTTCAAGCTTCAAGCAAGGTAAATGGAAAATACAGATCATGGTGCCTCAAGTCCTCTCCATTTTCCCCTCTTGTCAAACATTCCCAGATTCTTCAAAAGGAGAATCTAGCCATGTTATTAGCAATAAAATGGCTTATAGCTGAAATTTTGAAAAGGTTTAACAATGTTCTTTGCAGGAATTGTGTTTCTCATTACATAAATCTCCAGGCTCTCAGGCAAACCACCACCACAGCAAGCCATTATGTCCTGCTGTGGCGGTGTCTCCACTTAAAAAAGATAAAGATTCAGGGCCTTTTGACTTTCTTGTTTTCCATTCTCATTCCTTTTAAAGAAAAAAAAAAGCCCACAACAAACCAAACAGTATATTCACCACTGACAAGCCCCTTCGTGTTCATCTGTGCTGGGCAGATCCATTCCTCTTTTACACCAGTGACCCACGAACAGCCAAGGGTGGGGTGGAGAGAAGACACATGGATGGACAGGGGGAAACTGAGATCCTGGACTATCACTGGGAAGGCTACTGTCTCCCCAATTGATGGGGGGGAAGATAGAAATGGATTCCAATAAAACAACACACTGTCAAATGGCAAAGTCAGGAAAAACCTCCTTCCCCTCCACTGTGCCTTTTGTGCTTACACCTCAGAGCAACGCAAAACTGCCTCTTATTTTAATCCAGTGCATTTCCATCGGCGCTCGTGGCCTTTCCCAGCCTGCCACCTGGGAAGGATACAACCCACAGGCTTTAACCCTGCTACTGATGTCTGGCATGTTTAGACCTGGCTTCTAGCTTCTACAGATTTCCAAATGTAAGCTACACTTTGCTGAAGGAAGGGTGAGGATCCCTGGCCATCTGTTAACATTTCTTGAAAACCAATTACTATCAATAAAACAAAATAAGATAAAGTGAAATCCCAGCAATCAGACGTTGGAGCTGATGCATCTACATTTTCAAATCTTCTAGTGAAAAATATACTGCCAATTGCCAGGCAAATTTCTCACGTTGATATGGCAACTGAAAACACTGGGAATCAAAAAGCTGAGCAAATGTTTTAAAGAAGAAAAATAGTCCCATTCCTGATCAGCAGGGATTTCCATGCTCTGTTCCTCAACCTGCCTTCTTTTAAATTCATAACCTCCAGAAACAGTAGCATCATGAGCTGATGTTGATTTTCTTTCCATCATCAGAGGCTGTTTCTTGGAGGCAACAGCAACATCTTAGGGCTTTTGGATCTATAGTCACAGCTGAGCTCTTAGCTCCTATTCAGCAGTAACATCCACCTGCTGGCACGGCCCCATGCTTCACTTCTCCCAGAATAAAGAGCCCTTTGGGCAGCAAGTCCCCATGGCTAACCTCCAGCAAAGTACTTTCACTCATGCTTCACCTCAGGTATGCAAGAAGTACCACTGAAGTAACAATATTACTCTTTCATTTAACATTACCAATATACGGAAAGGCAGGTAGGAGGAGGAATGGGACTCCTGGTTGTCTGTCTAGTTATTTCTCCTGTGACTATATCACTTCTACCATTCAGCCTCAGCAGAAAGGAAGAAACATTCCAAGGTCTCTCCTGAGCACATCCTGAGGTGGGGCCCAGTAGGAACAGGTCAACAGCCCTCATGTGTCCAAATAGTAGCTATAGGAAGAACATAAATATTATTTGACTGGTTTATGCACTGTCTCTCCCCTATGCCCAGCCAATTTAGTGCAAAGCAGGACAGGAAAATAGTCACTAAGTACCCGAGACTGCCAGGGAAGGAGAACTGAACAGGGCACGCACCGTCGTATGCCAGCTTCTTACTGCAGAAATATTTAAAGGGTGGAGTTAGGATGATAGAAAAAAAAGGAGAAGGGTTCAAGGCAGCACTGCCACACAACCTCAGCCGTGCAGCTTTAACAGCTAGAAATAAAATACAAGACCTGAAGATGAAAACAGATGTGATGATAGGAAGTTATCCTTTAAGCTAGAACAGGACTATACATTCATACTTGGGCAGCAAATTTATAACCTGTTGTTTTCAACCTCAATTGCTAAAGAAATAATCTTTAAATTATCAGTAAAGGTGCAGGTGACTTTTCTGAATATGCTAAGAAAAGTGGGTGCAGCTGTCAGGGATGCAGAGCAAATGAAGAAGATACCTGCCTTGAACTGCTATGGGCTGTGATAAGGACTGTTACTGCCTTGTGCTAAACCTTGGGACAGACACCTGCCTTGCAAGATATAAATGGCTGTGTTCTCTATAGTAGCTCTAGAAAAAGCCTGAAGTCTCACACATACACAGTTGTTTATCTCCCTGTGACAGGGCACTGCCCACTGTGACCACACCAGACAGGACAGCAGTGGTGCCGAGCACCTGGCACTAGTCTGCTATCTGCAAGGTCACCTCCAAGAGGACAAACTCCCCTTCCCCCTTTGCTCCCACCCTTTAACAAATGCTTATTAATCTTGACACTGCCTCTAAGGCCCAGCTGACCACATTTTCTTAAGCCACAGTCCCACAAATCAAAGCCAATTACTATTTCTGCTCTTAAGGGGACAAAAAAAAAAGCCCACCTCAGAAAGTTAGAAGGAGCAATCAGCCCTTACGTTATATTTATTTTTCCTTAAACAAAGGGTTGCTATTCTTTTCTCTCCCCACAACGGAGTTATTAGATTTATTCATCAAGTTTTCCAAATTTAGACATCAAACTGATGTTTTTCTCCCACTGCTAATTTTATTCTTAGCAGCACTTACATAAAGGCAAGTATTGCAATATGACAAAAATACAAGCCTCCTCTGACCTGGAACGTACCAGCAGGTAAAGTACAGGGGAAAGTACAAGCAACTTCTCAACCACGCTCTCCAACACAGCATGTTCTAAAATACAACTTAGGGGTTCTTATGCTGTTTTCCCTGAAGATCTACATCTGCCATTGTAGCTACCGGGTGGTGGCTGGAGGATGAGTGAGCTCCACTCTGTCCCACTGCTCCCACTCCCAAACTGCACTGTTTAACGCCACAGAGAAAAGGATGCTGCCTGACTTTGCCATCTGTGGGCTAGCTGTTAAAGAGCTAAATGTGCTCCAGAGGAGGAACCACAGGGATAACTTCAAGATCCATTGTAGAAAGATATCAAACGCAGCCAACACCAGACCGACATACTTTAAACACTGCTGAGCACACAAGACATTTATGTGTGAATACCAGTGAAAAAAAACGCACTGTGGGGTGCTGCTGCCAGCAAACCCTTTCCACACGGTTTGTTTGTACAAAAGCACCTGTTACCATGCACCCGTCCAGGGGCATCCTGAGGCTCTGCCTGGCAAAACAAAACCCAGCCCCCAGGGAATGCTGCAGGTTTCCACCAGATTTTACGAGGCCCGAGTCCCACACATTCCCATTGGCCCCGGTCGTGCCTCATTAGTTTGGCTTAATCAAGTGACGAGCATCGCTCAAGGCTGGGGAACTGCTGTAGTCAATGGGGTCTATTCTCCGCTGGATAGACACATGTCACCCCCATTAGCATCAATGGGAGTTACAAATGCATGGCGGAGAAAGGCCCCAATGTGTCCAATGCACATTAGGAAGGAACAGAGGGGCCAGTTCAGCCCCGCGGTAAGAGCCTGCAGCTCAGTCATGCCTTGCAGCAGTGCTGAAATTCAGCTCAGCTTCAAACAAGAGGACTGTCACCAAAACAACACAACAAAAAAAAGGCAAACAAATAACAGTGTCACCTGGAAGAGTGCTGAGTCCTGTGTAAAAAAAACAAGGAAGCAGGCTGAGAGCAGTTGTGCTTGCAGCAGACAGGTGTGCAAACACCCACCTGACTCCATGCATTGGGATGGCAGGATTCAGGCAGAGCAGTGTCAGGGAGGTGTCCTGTCCCTGGGGTAGATCTGCAGGGCACAAAAAGCCCCGGACTTCAGGGCTGTCAGTGTGATATTCTTCAACAGATCTTTAAAATGAGAAGGGGACAGCACTGAGGCCCTGAAGCTGAGGAAAGGGCCACAAGGAACAGGTGCACGCCTGCAGCAAGCGCAAGAGAGGGACACCGATGCCTGTCCTTATCTGACAAAAGCGCAGTTCTTCACCCAAATCAACCCACTCCTACCGACTGTCTGGCCTTGGGTGAGTTCCACCTGAGGCAAAATAATGGAATGGATCTTTGACTTTCCTGTTTTGTTCCCCCCCCCCCTCCCCCCCAAGCTGCTACTCCTTCCCCTTGAGATTAAAAATCAATTTTAAATAGATGCTTTGAAAAGCTATTTCCTTAAATATTACTCCATGAATATTATATTCTTTACATACATATAATCTGTGTTAACACCATGTGAAAAGTGCCCTATGAGCCCGGAGCTTGTCATGTCACATCTTTCAGTGGCATGCACATCAGATATGTCAGCTAGTTACAGCAAAGAGCTTTTAAACATTTGCTTTTCTATTTGTGCTTAAATGAGGGTCTGTCGTGATTGAATGCAAGCCCACAAATATTACTATTGGACCATTTGGGTCGTATTTATCCCTTGTGACAGTGCTTCACATGTCAGTGCATTACCTAGACACAGTCCTTGCACCTGCACCTTTCCCATGAAAGTTTTCCCTAGAACTTCACTGATATTGAGCTTCACTTCTGTTTGTGAAACAAGACTCCCATCCCAAGTATGTAGCTCTTCAGACGGCAGGTATTGCACTGGTACTCCTAGAGTTAATAGCCATAACGTATATCCCAACAAATTGTCTTTAGCTTTCTCCATATGCTAATTCCCTCTAATCCTGTTATCAGTATAGGCAGTTAGACAAACAGTATGATAATAAAGCAGTATTTATAATGCATGTCCTTCAGTCCTAGATTAACCGTGCGATTTCCCCAGCACCTAGGGATTTGATTTACCTACTGCATGCAAATCACCAGCAAAAAGGAAGTATCCAGGAGAAGATATTTGCTCCCATGCCATATTGTTCACCACCCACTTTTGTTTAAAACAGGCTCTAGAGATGTGGGACATCATCGGCACACTGAAGGAGTGTGTGTGAGGACCAGACGCGCTACTTCACAGCTCCCGCTCCATCACAACCAGGAATTTAAGAAGCCACAAGAAGGAAAACTGAAGAAGCTCCTTCCTGTATGACTGCTACAGGTGCTTACTTCACTCTGGATAAACACAGCCCTCTTTTCCCCCCAACATTTTTTTTTTTTTTTTTTTTTTTTTTAATTCCTCTCAATGTGTCGTAGCTTTATATGAGGCTAATGGAGCAAGGCAATGCTCAAACGTCAAATTAAACTGCACAGCTCTGTAATCACTCAGACTGACATGGCATAAAAGGATAATTAGTAGTTCATTACATGGAACATTGTTTGTTCAGCTAAATTGATTTCTCTCAGCTGCCCATGTTTTCTGTTTACTTAGTGAGTGCTCCACTGCACATTCCTATTTGTGAACGAGGAAATCCCTTCCCCTGAACTCCCCTCCCCCCCTCTAATCAGCATTGAGTTTTTAAATATAGTTTGTCTGAGGTAGATGAACCCCCAAAATTATAGACAGGTGCATGGCAACAATGGGCTGTGAAGTGATACGTGGTATGCATGAGCTGCAGGTAAGGAGATCTACCCAAGTATCCCAGAAAGAGCCACGTGTGCCCATCTGCTTCGCACACAAATTCCTATAGCCTGACCGTTTTCTTG
Organism: Gallus gallus; assembly: GCF_016699485.2. Lineage (NCBI taxonomy): Eukaryota > Metazoa > Chordata > Aves > Galliformes > Phasianidae > Gallus > Gallus gallus. Next base: position 16,247,475 of record NC_052540.1, read on the forward strand.
AACTTCTCTTTCTGTGAGTGGAGGAGAAAAAGAAAAAAAGATGCAGGGCAATAATCCTTCAGTGCTAGCAGTGAAGTTCTGCAATTAAGTCTTCTGTAAAGCCTCCCCTTCCTTGCTCACTGGGACCCCAAGAAAGAGGGAGGCCATTGTTTTAAACATGCTTTTCTTTCTGCTTGCAAAGAGTGCTGAAGCACAACTACCCAAATTCAGATGATTCTGAACTTTCTGCCTCATGAACACCTCTCAACTCAGCCAAATTGCAGAACTATGTTCATAGTTACAAGTAAATGAGTTGGAGTTAAAACCTGAACGCCTGGAGTTATTTTGATTCCAGAAGTTAGGTAGAACACACGATCCCTAGTGAGCCTAAACGCAGGAGACAACAAGCCAGCCAGCTTCTTTCCTGAACCCCTTTGAAAAGTTTTGTGTTGTTCACTGCTGCCTGCAGCACCCCAGGCTGCCACCAAGGGCCCGAGTGCACTGCTGTCCTGTGGGTCTTGCAGACACCACATTTTCAGTACTGGCACATTTGTGTTGGAAGTCACTGTATCAACTTTAAAAAAGGGTGCAAACTTCTCATTGAAAATAAGTCACCCTGCAAGAGAAATGGTGCTCACTCCCTCTAAATTTCAGTAACATTTCAGGGCAGGCTCCCACTCCCGGTGGCAATATCAAACACAAGTATTCCCACGCCCTGCTGCTTGTTCTGGCCCCCAACCCCCTCGGAAGTGTTGCCACAACATTGTGAAGTGGATCACTGAGCTGATGCAGCTGAAAAAAAGTTATGTTTGTGCCAGGTTCTTTTCCAGAAAGATCGGATGCTCTGGCCAACTCACAACACAGGCCTGCAGATAGCAGTTCCCCCAGTATGGGAAGGGGACAGGAAGGTACAGCTGGGATGAGCTGGTGGGTGGGAACTGTTGGGGCTCATGGCATCATGAGAGCTAACAGCTTGAAGCTGTGGGAAGATCAACCTCTGACAATGCTTCTGCCCAGCTTTACTCCACGGAGCCAAAGGCAGTGCCATGGAATCATGTGAGTTGGAAGGGACCCTTAAAGGCCACCCAGTCCAACTCCCCTGCAATGAACAGGGACATCTACAGCTCAACCAGGTGCTCAGAGCCCAGCCCAGCCATGATCTGCAGCGCATCCTAGCCAGTCACATGAAAAAGCAAAGCAATTTTAGTGCCACATAAAACTCTAGATATTTTTGCTTTTCCTTATCTCCTCTCAGCCATCACACAGCAGGGACCCCTTTCACTATGTATACAACTTCTCTTTTTCCCTTTATCACCATCTCTTTCTACCCAGCAATAGCTGCCCCCAGCATCCTTTGATTCATCACTATCACCTAAACACAGATCACCTTTAAACTTCAATTTCTCCCACTGTGACCAAACCACTTCCAGCTACACAATTTGAAAACATAAAGGTGTCCCCCCTACGGAATCTCCTGGGGACTGCAGGGCCATTTTGGTGACAGCATACCAACTCAGTCAACAGCAAAACTAGGCATGCTATCTCAGATATTCAGAACTCTTTAGTCCAGGGATCCATATTTCCAACTGTTCGGACAGTTGCACCTTCCTTTGTAACTGTCTCCATTTGAGGGCAATGAAGTCAGTTGGTTTTGGACATCTCGTCGCATAGATTTCTTAATGTGTCTGGTCTAACAACAGCTCTGCTTCAGCCAGCATCCACTGCCCCCATGCATTCCCCAGATCTTACTGACCTTTCAGTAACTAAACTTCTCCTGTGGCTGTTTAACCAGCTCAGAATGAACAACGTGTTTGGATTAGTTCTGTAATCTAATCATGCCTGGTTTCCTACACATTTACCTCTCATCATTGCCTTTGGTTTCTGCGGATGAAGTTCCAGTAGAAATATTTGAGATAATTGGGCATTTATGTGTGGTTTTTCTTTCCTATATTGATTATCTAGAGTTTGGGTCATTGCCTCAGAACTAATTGGACACCTCTTGAAACCTGTGGGAACTCACTGATTCTCGAGATCTTTATGTTCTTGTCAAGTTCAGATGAAACGAGCAAATGAATTCAAAAGCCATTAGCAGAGGACACATGGGTGCAGACTGCATACCTGTATAAGGCATTGGTCTCACATGAAAACAGACAAGCAGAGACACTGGTGCTGAGCACAGCAACTCCTGCTACGCTACATGAGCCCAGCAGAAACTCTCCACCAGACTGGGACATTGGTAGATACCCATGATAGTTCTTCTTCACCCACCTGTAACAGTTCTTTGTATGGCATCTTTTACAGCACTAGTGTGCAAGCAAACTGCTTCCACTGAGTATTTGTATTACTACCTTCATTTTACTATATTAAACTTGTATGTGTCTCTTTTTTTCCCTCCCAAAAAACAACAACAAAAACCCAACAAACACCAAACCAACATCTTAATCAGGCTAGAATCTCCCTTCCCTTCTTGCATAGCTGACAAATATTCACTTGCTGTGATCTTTGTAGCTATTTCCCACAGTGGATGCTTCCTCTAATACTGGAGATTGAATGACGTTGAGTAGGAAGATCATTGTTGGTGCTGCCTTTCTTTTAAGCTACTGAATAATTTTTGCACTCTAATGATAAATACTACCCTTCCCAAACAATTCCAGATCATTAAACAGACATTTTAAAAATACACTTAAAATACATTAGTATTTACCAACTAGACTGGAGCTTTTAAGAATATTTTAGTGCTATCAAATGAAAATGGACTGATCCACAACGTATTGCTTTCAGATGGGTGATGAGAAGAAAGCAAAAGTTCAAACACTGGTGAGAAACTGCCTTGACATCAGCAGAATCAAGGGCCAGGAGACTTATTACAAGATGGAATGAGCCCACTCTAAGTTGTTCTAACAATGAACAATTAACTTCGGACTGGTGCCTCTGAAGAACAGTAGCCTCAGCTGAAGAGGCCTATAAACCATGTGTAAAGCTCACTAATGAGTAGGTATTAAACAACACCAACCACAAAAAGCCCTCTCTCTACATGGTATCCAGCTCTCTTCTCTTGGAGTATCCTGCATAGAACAGCAATAATGCAATGAATAATTTTTCTCATGGTGATGAATACATAATTAGAGAATAAATGCATCTCCATCTTTCAGAGCAGAGTTGTCATCCACTCTATATAATGAAGGCTGGAAAGGAGCTAATTCACCTATTCTTTTGCAGTCACTGGCCATATTCTTGCTTAAGTTCATTTAAAAATAATAATAATCAGCCAGAAATCCAGCAATTTCTCAGACAACAACCACATCACTGGCTGCTGTGAAAGAACTGCCCATCCTGGGACCTGCAAGCAAGCTACTCTTTCCTACCCCTTGTCTAATTTACTACTTACTGATGTGAGAGAACATGTTTCTGCCATCACATTGTAACTAATGAAGCATTTAAAGGACCGCTAGCACTCTTGCGTCTGCTGTGGAGGCTGCACATGGAAAGAAAACAAGTCCTGTGGCAAAAGCCAAACCCTCTGTTGCCAAAAGCCTACTAGGACCATGTAGTGGAAACTCAAGTCAGACACTGACACTTGTTGGTTTTCTTAGTTTTAGATCCCAATCATTCAAAACAAACAAGCTCTCATACATGTAATGTTATGTGAATAATTTTAAAAGAACATGCAAGGACTTGCAGGATTAGTGCCTTAAATTCTTGGTTTTATCTCTTTCAGTGGAGTTGTACAGTCCCAGTTATGTTCAAGCAGTGCTATTGCTTCAATAGATCCAATACTGTCAAATGCCAAGAAGTTCCCTGGAGATGAGACCTGGGGTCTTCTTTCTCAGCCAACTTGACAAAACAGCATCATGCATCAAATAAGACAGACTGCAAATTCAGGCTACCAAGGTAAATGCTCCTTATTTTCCTTCTGGTAAAAAAAGGTGTTTGCTCCTCTGACTTAAGCATCTGACCATGGTAAGTTATAGCCGCTGTGTATATTTTGGTTCAGAACCAAAATGTAAGAAATGTTTACTCCTCTATTCAGTTTATAGCATAAGACTTTCACCCCTGATTTTGGAAATAGCTTTCTAGAACAGCAGTGGCTAACTGCTTTTGAGTGTTTAACCATACACTAATCCAAGATTACATCTCTGGAAACTTGGATAATAAGATACCAAAAATACCACAGTAGCAGACACAAAACAAAACAAAAAAACCCACCACCACCACCCAACAATGAATACTTAAAAAAAAAAAAAAAAATTCCCATCCAACAAGACTACCCTGGAAATGGCCCAGAGACTAACTCTGAGTTCGCACCTAATTTCACAGTGTTTCATCTCTAGATCTCTTCCTCAGTCACCACACACTCCTGGGTACCACACCAGTCCAGTGGGATTCTCTGCTGCTCTGCAGGCAAGAGTTCACATCCAGTCCAGGTACGTGATACAGAAGAAACTGCAATGGAGCTGCCCCTAAAGCTTTCTTTTTTCTCGCCACATGAAAAATCTAGCAGTAACCATTTAAACAATGACAAACCTGATCACTGACATTTGTATTAATAAAAGCCAGCAAAATGTAAACAGAAACAGTCAGTATAAATCATCACACTTTTGTAGAATTGCTTAGCTTGGTCAGGGATAAAGAGATTAATGTTCCCTCCTTTCCTCGCACTGTAACAGAAGTGGTTCTTTGGGCCTCCAATTTCTGGCATGAAGATAGGAGGCAGGGGGGAAAGAGGGGCATGAGAGTGGAGAAGGCACACAGGGTGCAGACTCCAGGAGTTAGGAAATGGGAGTTACGGAGCAAGTTGGCCTATTTTTTTATACTCTTTAATGTGAGGCCTGTTTTTTAAAACCTCTCAGCAGGAATAGCAAAGTTTTCCAAGTCATCACCTAGCAACAAAACCCAGAAAAACATTTGCAAAGCAGTTTTGCATCACTGCCATCCCTGGAAGAACTAACTTGTTGAAGGCTGAATTTGCTATGGAGAAAGGCTGAATGCTCTGTTCTTATTCAGAGTGCTGAGACATGCAGTCTTCTTTCACAGAGAACAGAAATTCATTAACGCACACACACACAGATTGTTGTTTCTGAGGTGCTCTCTGAGATTTTTTGGACAACAAAGGTGTGGTTTCAACTAAAAACCATTTGAATAATTAAGAAATTTCTTCTTTTACAGTATATCATTCAGTGTTGCAGATTGCCTTTAAGCACACTTTCTGCTCAGAGCATTTAACAGGATCAGTATTTAATGTTGGTAAGAGCATTCAATTTCAAAATAAACTTGATGAAAAAATTCCTCCTCTGCTAGTCCTGTTTCAAGTCACATTGAACAGCCTGGTTTAACTCACCATGCACTTCTATGGAACTAAGTTTTTTTCAGCAGTACCACAAAACCAGAAGTTTTCTTAAAAACAATCACTGTCTTGTAATATTCCTCCTCTTCCCTTTCCAATAAACACAAGGAGTTCTCATGACCACTGAAGACTTTATGCGTCATGACTGATGGGGAGCGAGATCCCACAGAATCCACCACAAAGGGTCTGCCCACACAGTGCAAATCCACACTTTCCTAGTTTGCTCAGAGTATCATCCACAGCCATCTGCTCTCAGCAGGCAGGTACTTGTTCAGAGCACAGAAACAACATGATTGTGTTAATGCAGCATCATGTCTCATGGATAACCATCTCCTGGTAAGGCTGATCAGCCCAGTTGCATCACTGCACTGACTTCTGCTTTTGATTAGCATCACATCAAAAGTTTTGGCACCATGTTGCACTAAACAGTGTAACCAAATAACAATTTTAATTTTCCATATTTAGTCAGCAGAAAAGCTATAGATGTTATTGGGCTAGGGGAACAAAATACCTAACAGAGAAGTTTCTTTGTGATACTGTTACTTCTGCGTACATACTCATCTTCCCTTGCTGCTGTACTGGCTGAAATACTGCTAGTAGAACAGCTCCTTAGCTAGTATGTCATGATTAACTGCTGCACTCCATGTACAAATAACCTGCAAATCTCTCCAGTCCAAGCTGTGGATTCACTTTTAAGAGGCATCAGTTGTTACCTGCAGTCACTTTAGCGCAGGGTCTATAGAGGCAAGAAGAATTTACTGGAGAGCACTGGTTTAATCTCACATTGGTTATATGCAGTTTGCATACAGTCAGCAACTTCTGGCAGGATTGGCTACATCCCTTATCCCCATGGGAGTTCCGCACAGCTTCCAGATATTCTCTGGGATGTTTTCTGCTATTACAGCTTTGCTGCTTTCCCCAACTTTCATCAGACCATGGAAAACGTTTGGAAATCCACAGGATTGCAGAAAACAAACTCGCTCATGAACATTCCCAATTTTATTGGGAAACATTTGCAAAGATATAACCTTTCAATTCTTTTCATTGTAGCTAAGTAAATGGTTAAATGGTGAGCTCTTAATATCTTCCCGAAGTATTCCTAGGCCTTGGGGAGCAGTAACGTAATCACAGGTTTGTGACCCACCCGGTAGGGTTTAAGTACTCCTCTATAGTTTGTTCAGAGGACTCACTGCTCCTTTGCTCCCAGCTTTATGCACTGAAGTCACCAGGGTAACACACATGCAAAGCTGGTGCAAGAGAATGAAGGATCAGGCCCTTCATCCCTATGCTGTACAGCAGATCCTGCTTTGTCAACTGTGGTTCCTTGCACAGCCAATGCCCGAACTTGCAAGCATAAGAGGGAGGACTGACCCTTAGAGTCCTCATTTCTCTTATTTGATCTCAGCAAACCTTTCATCCTGCCACTGCTTCCTCTTGCGTTGCGTCTCATCTTTTTAACATCTCCGTGTAACCTTGACTTAGTCACCATTCACAAGGCTAGTGAGGGCAAATGCAAGCTATGGAGGGGTTGCTTTCCCCTCCTGAATAATCTTCAACATTACCCCTCTCTGTTCCTCTCGCTCTGATTTCTTATGCTCATTTTTCTTCTAAACTGTCACCAGGTGGACAATGGTTTTTAGACTGAGATGGGAAGATATGTCTCTCTCAAAAACTGACACTTTTGGGGAACATATACTCATGTTATTCACAGACCACAAATTTGTGGCTGAATGAGTTACGCTATTGATAGTCTCCCACCACTACCATCTTGTAGAGAAAACAGCAAACATACAACAAATATCATACATAGACCTGCATTTTCTGTGCTTTCCACAAGATACCACCTTCAGATCATTTTAATAATGCAATACACATAATGAGCAGCAATCACATACCCTTTAGGAAGAGAAACATCACCTGTAATAGGATGATCCATTCAAAAGACCACAGTATGGGGAGTTCAAAGTTGCCTAGTAATTAAAATAAGAGCCTGGAAGTCCAGATACTTAGCTACAACTGCTTAAATTCTTTAATCTCTTCTTGCAAAATGGGTGTAATACTTCACTGTAATACCCATTAGAGCACACTGTAGTTTTAGTGACTTTTACAAAAGACGCTGAGATCTTCAGGAAGTTCATAATAGAACTAAGTTTGGTAGATAGGGTGCTACAGCAGACTACTGCACACTGAAAAAACTCTTGTCTATCCACGCATATAAAAACTGTATCCTCAAACTCCACCCAAATCAGTGTGGAGAAGTCACATTTCTAACTTTTTTCCCCTATATTAACATATTCAGAATGATAACTGACAAAGCTTCAGCAGCATCACAGGAAGGAAAATATCAGCAAACAGCATTTTGGGAAAGCATTAACAACTTTTATTATAATAAGACTTTATCTCAGAGCCCTCATTAATGTCAATATGCAACTGCATGTACTGCAAGACAATGCATAATTGGTGATAAAAACCTCATATACACAGGATGAGAACAGGATAAGGTAAAAGAAAAGCTGTAAGCTAAAATATGTAGTCAACTACTTCGAGAAGCCAACCAAATTCCTGAAATATCTGTGGTCTAAAGAGCTGAACATAAGCCTTTTAAGGAAAAGCTTATTAGGTAAACAGAAACTTTAGGCCACAGGTAGGACCATTACTAACCACAATCAGAATAAGAACAATAAAGTAGATTTGTAGAAAAAGGCAGAAAGAGTTGGCAGCTGTGTCTTTTCTGTGTGTGTAGCATAGGAGGAAGATGCCTTCTTACCAGTACGCTAGCATTGGACTGAAGTAAGGACATGACATTGAATCTACCAAAATTAGATATCTTTATAAGAAGTGATAAGCAATACTAAAGAGTACTGAAGGCACTGGCTCAAGCTGTGGTATAAACCCAAATGGTAACCTCAGTTTCACACTGGTAAATGGGAGTACACTAAGAGACATGCAACCTGTAGGGATATTTTTTCCATCAGTACCATTACAATGAACTTATGAAGCCAGCCTTCCCAAGGTCGTCTTTCAGATGAAGTCTCTAGGATCTGGTAGACTCAGCTGCCTATGCAAGGAGCATTACCATGAGCCTCCTTTTTCTATTCTGTTTGAACTTGCTTAGAAAACTCACTTGTGATTAGCATCTCTGAAACATTAGCCTCAACAGGAAGGTTAGTTCAAATTGGCTTATCACTTCAAATGTCCTCTGAAAGGAGCGTGTCCCAATCCACCTACCTAAAATTTCTTTAGGAAATCAAGTTTAAATACTTGAGACATTCTACAAAAGCTAACTCAAGAGCAATACCTGAAAGATAATGGAACCGACTGTTCAGTATTTTAATACTAAATACTAGTGCAAAGGACATAATTCATACCAGCATGTGTGTTTGTGTATTTTTGACATGCGTTAGGAATTAGCAAATTTGTCTGGGAGATATTTTTGGGGAAAGAGGAAGGAAGAGTAGATGGACTGTGGGGCAGGTTGATAAAGAGTTTGTTAACACAGAATTCTTGAGCTTCTTTACTACAAGTGAAACGTTGAGTTCACAACCTTCTGTTAAAAAGAATTACATAATATATATCCTATGTATCTTGAAACCAGATGACATGTGCAATCCTTAGGGGGGAAATGCCAATTAGCAGGAACCCTATAGAGATGCATGGAAAAACACCAAAGTATTCCCCTGTGGTTTGGCAGTATTTAAAGATTTCTACCAGCAGCCTGGGTGACAATGTACAATTCTTGCTGATAAAGTTTCAGCAGACATCACGAAGCTTGGTTACTATTACAGAGCGAGCTGAATCTCCTGGTCAAATGATTGTGATTCAGTTTGGCTGCATTTAATACTGCCAAACGCAAGGTGATACATCTGGGAACCCAGAAGGCAGATTACAGCTATAAGGTAAAGATTCTGTCTTGGAAAAAAAGCACCCCTGAGTGAAACTGAAAAACTCAGTGGAGATAACAGCTTCAACATGAGCTCTCAATGCAAAGTTGCAGCTGAAAGGGCAAGCATGTCTTCTGACTGTACGAAAAGGGAGGTATCAAGTTAGAGGTGGGGAAGCAATCCCACTCTGTTTGGAGCCACGCTGAGATCACAACAGCAAAACTACATCTGGTTTGGAAGTTCATTTATGTATCTGAAAATAACACAAAGAGTTCAGAAGGGAACCACACAAATTACTCAGGAGATTGAACAATAGACTTACAGGGGGAAGATATAAGAAAGTCTTTAAGGAGGAGTTTGGGAGGAGACTCAGTTATTACCAACACTGAATGAAGCAAGTCTTAGAAGGACTGCTCCTAGAATTTGTTTTAGCAGTATCTACTGCAACGTGAGCACAGCAGCACCTCCTGGGAAGGCATCACCCCAATAAAAATAGGCACTGGCACATAATACCAGTTTTAGTTGGGCTCCATGGAAGAGCAGAAAAAAAAAAAAAATCTTAGAAGAGACTAGCATACAGCCTAACTTTTATCATCTATCACAGGCTGCTATGGAGGCCAGGCCTGCAAATGTGACTGCTCTCAGCTGTAGCTGTACATGAATGAAGGCTTTCTTTTTATTTTTAGAAGTCTCTCAATATCATCAGGAGAGGCTCATACACATCATGCAATTTATCCCAGCTGACCACACCAGTGGGTTGAAGTCTGTCCTTAGATATATATAAAATTATATATACATTCAAATAATAAGCAAACATATATCAGATGAAGAGAATTCTACCTGGGAATTTATTTTTAGCTGAACAAATCCTTATGTAATTGTCCTAGATCTGCATACATGGGGAAAAATTCCACTGATACATCAACATGAAAATAGGCTCTGAAGACCAAGCCGCTATCAGTTTCCTCCCCTCCCAACTACCTAAATGAAGAAAAATCATAAATTTTAGACTTAGATATCATGTTTAAACTTAGATATCATAGAGCTAGTCTCTATGCGAGGGCCTGCTTTCATTTCTAGGGAAGTCAGGGCAATCTGGGGGAAGTTTGGGGTGGCTGGCAAGACTACCTTTAAAAAGCCACAGAAGCAGACACTACACTGTGAGTAACTATTTTGAGTTTCTGCTAAATGATGCTCCCATTCTGCTACATGATTTGCAGCTAATCCCCGAATCCTTGCACTACTGTAAGTAAACCCACCCCCTAACTACCTGGAAAAGAATCCCAGGTCAGGTGTTCCTCCTGCAGTAATACCTGGCAGCAAACACAAACCAGACATTGCAATGCAACATGATGCATCACGTATGGCTTATCAGGAAGTAGTGTGAGGGAAGATACTTTTTCTGTGTTTACCACCCACTGTTAAACTTGTGCAAAGAAATATTGTCTCTAAATGTGCTCAGCCAAGAGAAGCCCTTCAGAGCCTTCAGTCCTTTGTCTGTCCAAATATTTCAGGCAAGCTGGTGAGTGCTCCCTTAGAAAAACAGGTCACAGGCCTTTAAAATATACCTCCCACCTAAAAATGGTTTTCATCAAGTTCTAGGAGTCACAGGGATCCCTTCCTGCCCACCCACTATGGATTATTTTCATTGCCTGCACGAAGGGCAGCACTAATACCTTGCAGTAAATCCCCAAATAGCACGTTCTCCCAGGCTACATAGCACACAGATTGTCTAGTCTGGACTTGAGGCCTGTAATGCTATAACGCAAAAGAAAGCACAGCAGTAATAGCAAGGTGGCAAAATCCTAGGCTGCAGCAAGAGAAGATGAGCCCAAATGCAGCAACTGTGGACACAGAAACAAAGGAAAAAAAGCTGTTTACCCTTAAAAAGCCTCAGATACACAGGAATCTCCAGTGAGATACCCTTATCTCCACTGCCAACCCTTAAATGAGATCTGGGAAGGGGTGCATCCTGGCTGCACCTCTTCCAGTCACTCAAGTACACTGCATGCACCTGAGCTCCCCTGGGTTGGCCCTCCCTTCCCACCAGGTGCTCAATCACTGCTTCAGGCTGTGACTCAGCATTTCTGCTACAAGGCCCACTCTCACAACTGCCAGGCAGTATTCAGTAGATGACTCTCTGCACTTCTATTTCCAATATTGTAGCATTTTGGATTCCTGAAAATTATGTCAATTGTTGCTAAGAACACACTGAGTTGCGCTCCGCCTGGTAACTGCACACCATGCCTGTGCTTGGGAAATTGATGCAATTTTACAGGCAGGCTCATTCAGCAAGGGTTGCTCAGATTTTCATGAAAACACTGCAAGGATGTCGCAGAATATGCTCATAAATCGCTTACCTCTTCAGATTAAGGAAAGTGAGCATTTCACATGTCTGGCCTTGGAAACTAAAATTCTCTTCTGTTTTAACTCTCAGTGGTAAAGGCAGAAGGAAGACAAATGCCAAAGTTTTGCTAGGAGTAGCCTTGATTTTTGTTTAGCTGACATCCAGAGCAAAGGTAGAATAGTGCTTAACTACTCAGGAGAACCAGTGATTGCGTGTTTCATGTGCATCTTTCAGCAGTCCCATTCTGTTATTATAGCAGTAACAGAAAGCAATGAGGAATCTCTACAGTTACATCTATCTGTTCTCTACGGAGGGCAGGAAGGGGGCAAGAGAAGGCTCAATAAAATAATATATTAGGGAAAGAGAATATTTTGAAAGAAGTGCCCTCATAGAAGATCCATTGCCAGGGAACCTTAGACCTTCATTGGCTCCAGTTCTTGCAATAATCCTAATTGCAGCTCAGTTGGTGTGTGCAAAAAAAGTCCTTCTCCCCATTTAGCAAAATGAAAGGTTCCATCAGAGCAAGCACATCTGCATCTGCTAAAATTGGAAATGCAAGAGCAATGCAAAAATCTATTAAATAAATATTTCTTTCTTGGGGAGGGGCCGGTGTCTGAAGGTGCCAGGCTGAACTATATAAAAATGGAGCAGATGAAAGCCTGCATCAGGACTTTTCCTTCCAAAGAGGTGTGAACAGCAGCTGGAAGTACATATTGCGCTGTACTGTTGTACTATATATCTAGCACTATCAGAAACCTCATCTGAGACCATCCAGCTCCCAGGCAGTACGTCACTTCAGCAAGAGAAAAGCCCAAGTATGAGTGAAGTGGCTGCACATCAGCACCACAATCCACCATGTGTTCAGATATGGCCAGCTAGAAGAGAAGTCCTCTTGCTCCCACTTTCAGTACTGTTAATAGTGATATTCTCCTCTAAGTAAATAACTAAATAGAAAAGAACCATGATATCTGCAAGTTGAAAACTGATCTGCACTGGAGAAATCAACCATCTTTAAGCCACACAAAAAGTCCTGTTTCTGTGGAGAGAAAACTCCTACAGAATAGAGCAAAAGATTGAAAAGTTCCTAATTCCAGTACCTTGACCACTGACGAGCTGAAATGTTTAGAAGACAGAAATAAACACCCTGCTCCCTTTAATCACACTTTCCTGAGATTTTTAATCAGAATTCCTGTTTGCTATTACTTCTCTTCACCTGCAAATTCCACTTGCTTAAATCTTTCGGGACTGAGCTGTTATCTTGAGGCATGGCTTTGCTTTTCACAGCCTTCAGCCATCCTTTCATGCCAAGCACTATGTCCCAAATCAGCAAGAATCAGACTTGCAGCTGATGTAAATCAGTTTCTGTAAGAGCTCAAGATACCTCTTAGCCTGAGATATTTAAACTGTTACACGCTTGCGTATAGGAAAGGCACATCATGTAGGTTCAACTGTCACATATTTTGGACACCTTCATTTACTGCGTGGTTCATTCAAAAAGTATGGTTGCCTTAGAAACCATAGAAGTGCAGAATAATTCCAAGATAAACCCAATTGATAGAATCACTCATCAGTGGCTCAGATGTACACGGCATTTCTATAAATCCCAGAAGATGTATTGAATTTAAAAAAGTGGGGAGGAAGCTAATTTTCTCATTTAAAAATGGGGGCCAGAGAGAGGGGGCTGATTACCCTACTGAAGATGACAGATCCCTGCATCGTGTAATGTGGTCAGGTAGCTTTAGCCTCTTTGGTGTGCAAAGCCTGTGGGAAAGCAGGCAGCTGTAGAAGATGGGGATAGCTCTGAGATGGAGCAGGCAGCACTCTTCTGGGTCTGAATTTCCCTGCAGCTCTGGAAGGATAAAGGAAAGCAATATGTACATCTCTATTTCCAGATGTTCCTTACAGAAGTCCTGCTTCTGCTGGAGGCATTTCCCCATCCATGTGAAGTGCTTTATTTAGAAAGTATAAATCTGCTCCCTTCTCCTGCCCCCCTTTTTCTCAACCAGTAATGCTGAAACTTGTCTGCACCAAGGTGATGATTTCCTATCTGAAGAATATAAAGCGAGCTCCTGAATGGAATGTGATCTCTTCTAGCTAGTAAAAGTTTTATAACCGGGGCAAAAAAACACCCAAACTCAAAACAATAAAAATAGAAAATAAAATCAGACACCTCAGCTGGTGTAAATCAGCAGTGCAAAACTCCACTGGAGCTTGCCTCAGGCAGGGGTGGAAATTTTGAGGTATTTCCAGTACGTGAATGGCAGGTTTATTGGAAATCATTAAAACACAACTATTCTTACAAGACTATGTATTCCAGCCTTCTCCCAGGACCATCCTCCATTAAGATCACTTCAGTGTATCACTATGAATGCTTCAGTAGGGATTTTAAGCATCAAATGTTGATGTATCTAGGTACGGTAAAGTAATTTAGGCCCTCTCTGGCCCATCCCTCATCTAGCATGGTAAATATGAGTCTTCATTACTTATCCCCTTCCCATACTACTTCTTCCTATTTATCCTACGCTTTTGGCTTTAAGAACATATAGCTTGCAAGGACAACTGGCACATGCCCAGGGCAAGAAATGGAAAAGTTGCCCTTGGAGTTTAGAGGAGGCCCCCAACTTTTCTCAGCTATATAGTTTGGAAACTGTGTGGGTTTTGTCCAGGGCTTAAACGCAGCCACTTGCCTAAAAATGTGATAGTGTCATTGCTGCATCACACCCATGACCTGTCCAGTAGCTCTGGAAGGGACTAAGGCTGCTGTTAAGTTATGCATGCAACTGCCTTGGGGAAAAAAATAGTAGATCCTGCCTATCTGGTGAAAAGGCTGTTCTACAAAAATCCCAACATGTTTCCCAAACTCTGCTGCATTTACTTCACACTCAGCCTGAAGAAAATAGCCTTCCTGAAGGCAACCAGAAACAGAAAGACTAAAATAACAGTCATCACAAAACATCCAGAGAGCAGCAAGCACTCCCCAGAACAGAGAAGGCCTGGAAGGATAAAAGGTGCCATGGATCCACTTATGCACGAGGTCTTCCTGCCAATCAGATAGCGCCCAGGGGTGCAATTTGCCCCATTGGGGGAATCTGATTTCACACAGGAGATCACTGGATTTCCTTTTTCCTCAGTGCAGATGGTATCTGGAGATCAAAGCCCCGCCAGGAGCTGGCAAATGGTGTATTCTCACTTTGATGGATCTGCAGCTACCATGAATGCAAACACAGAAAGAGGAGAATAAAGCCTTTATGCAACATTCTCCATGTTTTCCTGTCCACTCATATTGCTGACCAGAAGAAACAGATTGAAAGGGCAGATTTAGTCAAATTCTGCTCTATGCTTTTCCTTTGCTATTTCAGTGCTTTATTAAGGGTGATGAGGGATCTATTCCTTTGCTCTCCCCCCTTCTGTTCCACTCAGCCATCCTTCAGACCAGGTAATATATAACTCCATTCATTGTGATGCTAACGAGTCCTATTTAGCTGTATTTAACTGGATATCATGACTCCATGTGATGACCTTTCACTCCTGGGAAGTAGTTTTAAATTTGATCCACAGTAAAGGAAAATCCCTCTAATTCATTGGCTGTGAAAGGTCACAAGTGAAATGTGTTCTGATGGTATCTGCTGGTGGTTTAGTTCTCAGTATACCTGAGCATCAGGCTGGTCTGAATCAGCTTTTGTCTTGACAGTCTGAGTACCAAACACCCTGAGAAAGCGCTGTGGAAAAGGCAGCCAAAAGCATCTAGTGGTGCCAATTGGTACAGACAGCATTTGGACAGGAGATGCCACATTGAACTCAAAGCACATGCTACTGAGGATGAAATGAGTTCCTACTTAGCTTGATATAGCATTTAAATATTCTAGTTAACATGGTTGTTATGTTTTTTTCTTCCTTAAGGTATTACAAATGCAAATTAAATCACACATTTGGTAGAAACACAAAGATCTCATGTGCACACCAGGCAGTGACACTACAGTATGTGATTGTAAACATGACTTTCAGGACAAAAATGGTTTGAAAGGGAAAAAAGGACAACTAAAACCATGTGAACACAGTGATATTAGAACTTGACAAAAACCTTTTCTCCCCTTTGCTAAATAGTGCAAGCCATTCAGCTTGAGATATCAAAATAAAACACTGCAGTGAAAACTAATGTTGCCCTTCATCCCACAGAAATGCATTTATTTATCTGTCCTCACTCAAACACTCAGTGTTGTGATACCATATGCTCTGCACAGGGTGAGAAGAAGTGCTGTCTCATTTGTTTTTCATTACTCATTGTTGACATGCTAGCAAAATCGAGAGGTATAGACGCAAAATCAAAACATGCTTAAAAATGAATATTGTTGCTAAGTGAAGACTTGGCTGATTTGCAACTGTGAAAGTACAGAAAAAAAACACCATGTAAAATAACGCAAAGCCTGCTGGTGTCGGGGCTATGGCCTCAGGATGGTGAGCAACCAACCCCTGTGACTAACAACACATGGTTGCGTCCTTCCTAGCAGAGGAAGTGACAGCTTTAGGAAGAGAACACAAAGCAATGGGTAAAAGAGTTTTTGAAGCGCAAGAGAACATGAGCAAAAATAATTATTTCACTAAAAAAAACTCTTATTTGTCTCATCTGGTTAGAATTACACTGACAGCATACCCACTTAGTTCCCAGTGAGCTCTCTGCACTTATCTAGGGAAAAAAACAACATAACTGGGAGCTATTGCAGAGAACAATCCTACAACATAACTAACAAAACTTCTGTATTCAACCACACACAAAACTATGCTCTGAGTACAGTGCAAGTAAGGAACACTCAGTTTACTGCTACTATTGACTGACGGTCAAGGGGTTACTTGTGTCCAGCACAGGAGAACAGGGACAGGGAACGACAGGAGACTGGAAGCTTGATGTCTGCTCCGGGATACATCAAATCCAGGACACCTCTAATCTACATCTTCAGCACAACACTGGGGCAAGAAAATACAGCCTACGTTTCTATCTTGAGGTGTCCACTGTGGAAGAAGGAGGAGCAATACAGAGCAAAACAACCCCAGCTGAGAGCTCTCAAGAACCTCAAGTTCAGCCAAGTTTCTTTCTTTTTTTTTTTTTTTTTTTAATACTACTAAAAAGCAAAACAAAACAGCACAACAAGACTTAGTCCAAATGTGACCCTACCTTTATAGTGCAGTCAGAATGAAACAAGATGAGTAGAACAAGGAGACCCAGCCCTTGAAGTCTGTGACCTAAAATACAGAAGAAATGCATGGGGAGGTGAGTTAATAAAACACACCTGCAATAACTTCTTTTGGAAATATGCCTCAGCTGAAGTACCTGGCTTCACTCCCAACACTTATAAACAATTCCCAAATGTCAGGGACTGCTGTTTAACAGACAGCGCTGTTTCCAGGGGGTCCTAAGAAAAACTGAACTGACAGATTTTTTTTCTTCTTTGAAACACTGTAATAACTTATAAAGCTGTCAAAGTGGTTTTTATTATTATTATTTAGAACATGCTCCTACATTAAGTTCTTGTATGTCAAATTTTAGCCAGCAGCTAATTCTTGAAGTGAAATGATAAACTCCAGAAAGCTGAGAGTACACAGAGGCTTCAACAGCTTTAACTGATTTTGTGTGTTATGTGGAATATCTTCTCATCTAATGCTTTCACAAAAAACTCTTGTCTCACTTCTGATATACAGCTGTCATAAAGGAAGGCCTAGTCTGATCTGGGTTATACGCTGAGAAATAGATGCATATAAAACTAAAAGAAGCAGGAAGGAGATTTTCTTGCTATCTATCTTTATGGAATCTTCCATACTCCTTAAAGATACCTTTTATTTTTACTTCTGTTACATACCTTCATTTCCCCATTTTGTTTTAAAACCAAAAATCTAAACACAGTCCTGGATGAAGAAGTGGTGTGCTGAATTCATTGTCTGACCCACAACGTAGCACAGAGACAGCTGAGCAAGCATTAAATGATTTACCTGGGTACCACAAATGTAGCTACCTGAGCTACCCCTAGGATGTCTTGCATACACATCTGTAAATTTTCACCACTGTGCTTCTCATTTTCATTGTGTCCAATGGCAGCCAGTGAAATCTGCAGGTCCAGAATAGAACTGCAGCCACCCTATGCTACGGCTGCATTGCAGTGAGGTGCAGAGCACCTCAACTCTGAGCGACTTCCAGAGGAACTAAAGGAGCTCAGCACCCTGCTGGGCTGAGGTCAGGCTGACTAATGCCGTGGGTGGATGCTTCCTGAAGTACTGGTACATTCACTGAGGCTTGGGTTTTCTGCCAAATAAATGCCAGCTAAGGAAGTTACGGCTGCCTGGGGGCTTTCTTCTGTGTACATGTTCAACTTAAAAAAAAAAAAAAATCTACTGTAAGTTTTGCATTCATAAACTGATGTTCCCCTTTGCCTTCCTCTTTTGCCCTCTCTGACTTCTGCCCCGCCTCCTCAGCTGCCAAGAAAGTGCCCCTTTGTGCATGGAAATGCCCAACAGTTCACAGAAGCTAACTAGAAAAGACACATTCAGCCACTTTCTGTCAGAGTGCCTTGACACTCTCCTTTCTGTCCCAAGGAGCATTTTGCGTTGGAAGGGCCCCCATCGAACACCTCCCCCCTCTCACCTCCCTCTTGAACTTATCCTGCAACACAATGCAAAATAAATAAGAGGCCCCCGCTCTCCCCAGCCCCCAGTCTTTGCTGTGGTATTTTTTTGATGCCACCTCTGCAATTAATTTTATAGAAGACACCTTAAATTCCAGACAAGTGCAAGACACTGCCACCAGCGTTATTTTCACAGAACTCATATTCCTCTGTCATCACTTCTCACTTTTTCCTCTATGTTGTTTTTTTCCGTGGCTTGGTTTCCCTGGCTGTGGGAAGGGGTCCCACCATGCATGAGACTCTGGAAATGGGTGAGTTACAAGGAGGGACCGTGTCACCCACACGGGTGTGAGGACAGAGCAACATGTGCTGCCCAGTGCACTGCAAGCACCAGGGGCAGAGCTGTTCAGAGCAGAAGTGAAGGGTTGCTCATTCGCTTTGAGAACAAATAGTATACGGATTATTTCAAAGTCAAAGCAGACAGTCCTGAAATTCAGCATCATTTTGTTCAAGTCTTTTGGATGCCCATCTCCACTCAAAAAGACACTGAGCAGGTAGTACGACTCCTGTTAAGCTGTGGCATATTATAACAACCATTGGCAGTGCTATTTAACTAAACCTTAGGTTTCGTGCAGTATAAAACTTTCTGAGACAGGCTAGGGAACAGGTCCTGCGATGGGTGAAACAACAGATGCTAACCCAAATCCAGTGTTAATGGGCAAATTTATCTCTGGATTCCCTTTTGCCAGAAATTGAGATGCTTTGTCCCATGTATTTCATCTGGCTAGAAATTACTGGACATTTTACACAAGGATGGGCTCTTTGGAATCTGTAGCTATGTATTTTTAATACTGTCAATAAACTACTTCCTTGGGACACAGAAGGGCAATAATGGGAGCTGTTAACAAAGTGTGAAAAGAAACGGGCAAGCAAAGGTTAATCACATGGCTGTCCACTAATGACCTCTCCAGCCCTGAGTTTAAACCCTCCGCTACTTGTAAAGACCAATCACGTGAATAATTTCCTGTCTGAGGTAGTCTTTATGGTTAAGAATAAAAGCTGAGCTTATTGTGAAAAGAAAGTGCTCAGCAGGGGAGAAGGTTATTATTTTTAAGCTGATCTAAACACCTGGGTTTCTCAGTAGACCCTATTAAACTTCCTCCATTATGTCTAAATATTTCAATCATTCCTACCACAGTAGTAAATTAGTGTATTACTGCTTAAAGCAGATAAGCCCTAGCAATGGGGACATCCTAAGCTGATGCTGCTCACCCACCATGAAGAGACCCACGTAGCCTGGAAGTACAACCGTTTCTTCTCCATGAATAAGGCAGCAAGGCCTGATGCCATTCCAGAGTATCATCTCCTTTTGGTGTGCTGAGGTGTGAGAGGAGCATCGGTTCCTACTGATAACAGAGCTGTGGCACGGACTGAGGCTGAGGCATGGGAGGGCTCCTGGAAGCTGCTGGGGCAAGGCTGGCCCTGAAGCTGCATGGCGTAGGACAGCAGATGGGAGGACTTGCTGCCATCTCTGCTAGATACCTCCAACAGCAGCCAGGCAGAAAGCAGAGACTGCAGAGATAGGAGATGCTCCTGCTTAAAGATTTAGCATTCACACAGCAAGAAGTTCTATGAGAGAGAGAAAAATAACACTGTTCTGGGCAGCAGCACACTGCCCTCACTCCCCCTTGCATCTCCTCTCACCCTCGTGTTATTCATGAGATTTTTTCTCCTCCTGGAGTTATGATCCTGGAAAATGACTGAAGATCAGACTGCACGCAGAGGGGGTGGCAGCCTCACTCCTTCCCACCACAGCTGCTGGGGTCCCGACAGCAGCACATCACCACCCAAGGAGCTGCGTGCTTTCCCTGGCCAATCCACCCTGCCCAACACCTGGCAAAGCAGCCCTCCTGAGGCTTTGCACAACGTGTATGCTGTCTTGCTTGTGCTTTATTTATGGCCTCATGTATAAAGAGTGCCAGATCCTCAGCCAAGTCCAGTTTATCTCAGAGTAAACTGCACTTATATCATTTATTTCAGGCCTGATTTACACACATCAAACAAAATACCTGCAGATCTTTTCCCTTCTCAGCTTCCTCAAAAGGAACTCACTTGGCACATTCAAGCCAAAGCAACCTGCAAGAGGTGTAGAATCAGTGTGATATTTTAGCTCAGGTCAACATAGAGTGCCCACCTTGCAGTCTCTGAAGGGGATGGTATTATATCTTATGAACCTGTTTAAAACACTGCCTAGGAACTGTTCGATATCGCACGGGTGGTGGTATTGCTTTTTCTACTTACTAAATGGAATCCTTGAGTTTTCCAAGTGAGAGCTAGAAAGAAGCTCTTCTGTTCTGTAAACAACTGTGTGTCCAGTTTCCATGCACGGATACCCAATTTGTGCATGCAACTGTAGTTATTGTGCATTCAAATGGGGCACACCACTAGTCACGGGCCTGGGCTTCTTGCCAGTTTAAAAGTCAGCCCTTCTGTATGTAGAAAGAGAAAGCAGTATCCAATAGAAACAGTACTCTGCATGCACTCAGAGCTCTTATTCAGGGCTCTCGGAACAATGTCTAACTGTTAATCTTCCCAACATGGCCATGAGGCAGGGGAATATTTTATCTACATTTTTACAGTCAGAGGAAGCTGAGGTTAAGTGACTTGCCCAAGGTCAAAAGACAGATTTAATGACAGGCTCAGGATCTAGCCATGAGAATACGTTGTGCTGACACTGGGCTGCTGCACCTTGGGGTGGACGAGGAGTAAATGTGTCCTTCCCACAACATCCGAGCAGTGCCATTCACTAAAGGTCTAATCCAAGGAAGCTCAAACAAAAATCTGCAGTGGTGCCAAGATTAGGGAAATATCTCCTCTGTGGTCAGGCTTTTTTTGTGTTGTAAATTCAGAGGCTGAAATTTCCAGAGATGTGGATGCCCAATTTCCGCTAACATTAATAAGCTGATGTGTCCAAATCCTGTGGGCAGCTTTGAAAGCCTGTTTGTGCTTTCCCTCTTCCTACTATTCAAGCATAGAGTAAGGTCAGGGCTTTCCCATACCCTCTCCCTTCTCTGCCGGTGGAAAAATTCTGGCCATACCTTCACTTACTCTGCAGTGAATGGATAATGTCACTGGGGATTGATTGATCTAATACCCACAAAAGGCCAGAGGAGAGATTCCCTTGGTTGCCACAGATACTGGATCGGGACCTTATCTTTTTATGGCATCCATATGACTCCCACTATTTTAATATCTGAACATCTTATGGTTTATAACATACGCCACTTCCTAACTCACCCACGAGATACAGAGGTAGCATTAATCACTTAATCTCATTTTACAGACGATGAACTGGGGCATATTGGCTCCATACTCATTGTAGTCTGAGCTACTCAGGGAGACTCTGGGCAGAGGCAAGAGGATGAGCTAAGCACCTGCCGTCAGAGATTTAGATGGTCTTGGGAGGGAATACCACAGCAAGAATGAACAGCTCTTTGGAAAGTGCCAGTTTAGTGCAAAGGGAACCTGGATGACAAGGCAGTGAAAAGACCTTCCTTCCAGCCAGCGACTGCTAAGTGAGGTGAGTCCCCTCCCAAATGACTTGCCCAACGCCGTGGAGAAAGGCTGTAGCAAAGGAGGAAATTGGATCCCAAACACAATCATTAGATTTTTTTTCCTTGGACTGATTTCAGATAAAGGAATCTTTTTTGTTAAGGCAGAAAAAATAGTTATAAGTTAAAAACTTGCAGCGTTGCATGGATTAGTCACTGGGAATCTCAGCAGCCCGGCTCTTGAGCTCTGGCCTCTTTGACTTTCCTATGTTTAGATGTTCAGGCCCTAATGAGTTGATCTCGTTGATCTTTAGGTACCTATTCATATGCAAATCCTGGCATTCTACTTCTGCTAAACAGTCTTTGTATTAACACATGAAATAAATTTTTAAAAAAGAAAGTCAGTCTGTGGTAAATCCTCATGCTTCAATTTGTTTGCATTTGGATAAATGATCACAGTCCCTCTTTATATGATCGACTTGCTGCACCCCTGCTAGGAAAAGGGAAGGAGGGGAAAGAAATCATTGTAAATACTTAGTCAAAGCAAAAATTGTCCAAGAAAAACTAGATAAAGACACAAAAATACGTTACTGCCGCTGCTTCCTCTCTGTGCTCATATTTAAAAAATAACAAAGAAGTCTCCTCACTCCAATGCCACAAGTTGGCTAGGCTACCAAATGCCTAGATCTGTTCTCACAGGCTCCAAAATCACGGCTTGCCACAGAAAGGATGCTTTTTCAGGGGGAGATTTTGCAAGTTCACAGTGCATGTGTGTGTGAGAGAGACATGTACATTACCATGCCATGCCAGAACACACTCAGGAGATTTTGAGCGTGAATCCTGACCCCGGTAGTCAATGAAAAGCACTCAATGACTTCAAAGGGTCCGAGATTTCACCCATCGTTTTTCAGAATCTGAAGCTTGCAATCATTAGTGGTTTGCTCTGGATAAAAGTGGTGACTGCAGTGCAGTAAAGTGAAATGGGAATTTCTTTTGGCTTTGTAACAAACTTCCGCTATCCCTGTTTAAGCCCTGAGTATCGTCCAGTTATGTATATAATGACCTACAATACATGTATATCTGTAAGTAGGTTAGCCACAGAGAGTAGTCTGAACTATCAGAAGTACAGGAAAACTGTTGCAGGATTCTCAGAACATATCCAGGACGCTACGCATATGTGTATATATATATTTATGGATGTGCACATGTACTTAAAGCTCTCAAAAAACCCCTGGCCTTAATTTGAACAACTTGCTTGGAATTGTAGCTGAGTTTCATTTGTTGAAGAAAAGCTGTTTAGGAGCAAATGCTGGTTGCAACAAAATGTTAGGAACAAACTGTCCAGGATCTTCTTTCACAACAATCCCACGCGCTTACAAATCTCCCTTTAAGAATAAAGTGGTAGTGCAAACACCTAATTAAAAAAACGGCTTGTATTTGGAGTTACTAATTAAAAATCCTCATGTTCCCCCGACTTTTTCCCCCCTCTGTGGAAATCTGCAAGTTATTTAATTGAAGTCCCATTTTGTCGGTGCAGATGCACGAAGTGTCTGAATCATCAAACAGATTTAGGGTGTTTTGATTGTTGTGTGTGCCTCATTGCTATTCCCAGAATGTCGAGCTGAGCTTATGCTGATCGGCAGGACTTAGAAGCATGAAACAGTAAAAGAGTCCTTTCTTCTCATCCCAGCCCCATCCCCCTTGCCCCCCTGGATTTACATTGAAACTTTGCCAATCTCAGATCGCACTCTGTCTGCTGCCTCTGCATTAAAATGGAGCCGGCTTGCCCGTCTCTTTGGCCCCCACTCCATCTTCAGATTCCCCTTCACTGCTGTAAGATGCCTCTCATCTTGCTTCAGCAAAACTTCTTTAAGAAGACAATTTGATTTTCTTGCTCCTTCTTTTTTCTTTTTTTAATAAATACAAATCCTTCTCTGTTTTTACGTTTGTGCGCTGCGTGAAAAGAAATGAGACAGAGGAAGAGAGAGGGAAGCCTGTTTTCGTCTAGAGGTGAAAACAGCCTGGTGAGCAGCAGGTGCAAAGCCCCAAAGCAGCTGCTTGCTGCTCTCAAGTTGAAGCGCCTTGGTCCCCCACCCTCCACGCCAAGAGCACTTCATATAATCCTCTCATGCAATTCACACTGTAATTGCAGATATCCAGACTGCTAGGGCTCATTTTATTATTATTTTTACTGATAATAAGATCTGCAAACAGAAGACCAGTCATATTAATTAGTTGCATGTTGCAAGGCAGCTCCTGCAGAAGCAAGTTGGATTCTTTCCCTTTCTTTTTCATTCTTTTTTGTTTTTTTAATTTTTGATGGGGGTGGAGGGCACCACTGTGTTGCCCCCTCCTTCTTCTCCTCCTTCTACCCCCTTGAAGGCCACTCAAAGTAGAACACAGGGAATTTTCCTGCTGGCTGTATAGTATAGGTCCTTTTATTGTCTTGCCTGCCCCATTCACTCCTGGAGATGAAGCCTGCTGGATGGGTGCTAGCAGTGAAGATTAGTGTCTTGAGGACCAGCTTGTTTTCTCAAGGCTCTGCTTGTTACATTGCTAATTATGGGGCTATGGGATCCTTTTCTGATATTTGACTGAGAGGCATGAATTACTGTGTAATCATTTCCCACTGGGGAGGGGGATCTTTTTATTATTATTATATACCTCTAGACAACTTTTCAGTAGCTTTTATGTAAGTAATTGCTCTTCCCTGTAATCCAGGAATTCTTATTTTTTTAATCACATTATGAATTTCACCAAACACTAGTTAAAATGTTAATTACTGGTAAATACACACTTCTATTCCCTTCTGTTCAGAGTGAACACAGATCCTATGAACGTGTTGTTTGTCATCTGTACCCCTTATGTGTTATCTTTGTCTAATAGGACACTGTTTACAGAACAAAAAGACTGAACATGGACATTTGGCTCCAAACTTTTGGTTTAGATTAAGGCTTAATGAGTTTGTGCTTTTTTTCTCAGTAAGATTTTCAAGCCAGAATATGAAGGAATAAAAGTCAGTTTGATGGCATTACTATTTTTAAAAAGTTGAACAGATTTTGCAGCACTAAAAGCCTAGAAAATAGGTTTCTTTATTTAGTAGCAGAAAGCCTGATCCAGTTGCCACGAAGTCAAGGCAAATTTCCCACTGACTCAGAGAAATTCCCATCAGCATGGAAGCCCCGATGAGATTCTTCCCAAGTATGTTGATGACACACCTTGAGTCCAACAGACCAGTGTGTCTCTAAGCAGAGGTGAGCGGAGAGGAGATTCAGGTACCGGTTCCAACTGTAGAAATGCTTTCAATTTGCCTTAAAAATGCACTGTGTGTGACTTCTGCAACATTGTAAGTTACTGAGATCTTTCATTGAGGCTGCTGTCTCAGGTTTTGTTTAAAATAAAAATAAAAATCTGCACTGACCATTGCAAAGAAGTGGCTTGGAAGACTCAACAGCTTCAATAACCTTCCTGACAGGGTGCTGTTAGAAAAATTATGTTTGGCCTGCACAGCTTTAAAGATTGCTCATGCCAGATTGACGCAGAACTGGAAAGGTGGGGAATAACCTATTTCTGGGATGGAAAAGTGAATTAAGACCAAGGTGTAAATGAGAGCAGTCTAAGGCTGATTTAATCTGAGCCACGCTATCTAAGATGCCAAAGGCTTATTCTGGAAATGAGGAAGAGCCAAAGCATAGGTGTAGTTTGGGGATCCCTGCTTCTCATAGGCCACAGCCCATATGTCAGGATGTTGAGTTTCACACTTTTTTATGGCTTTTTCAATCCCTCCGAAATTGGTATGGCATAAACTTTCAGCTGATACTTGCAGGCCAACTGCACTGTTAAGAGCATTGTCAGAACCCAGTGGCACCATGGACAATAATCCATCCAAAACAAACCGTGCTGGCACAAACCGCCATCATTACATTGTCCCATAAATGGATACTTGCCTGAATTAACATAACAGCCCTGAGCTCTGCAGGCTCTAGTATGTTGCCTAGGAAGTCTCATGGCTCAAGTCCCATTTGTTTCTAAAGCCGACTTGGTAGCCTCAAGTTTCAGCCCACAGAGCTGCTGGACTTCCAGCAAAGTAAACACTCCAATGCAGATTCTCAGCAGTCAGTCCCAAAGTGCTTTTCCCTAGGGGGCACAACAGGGACGTCCACAAACTTTCAAAATAAACATAATTCAAGGTGACAGTGGCACACCAGGACTTGCATTAAGGATACATCAGAAGAAGTAAATTGCAGGCTGGCAGAATGGGAGAGAGCAGGTCAAATGGTATGGTGAAAAAAACCTACATGGCTTCATATAAAACTTCCAAACAGTTCAACTGGTTCAACGAAAGTGCTGTCAGTTGTACAACTAACATGAATTTACACAATTATGTCTAAAGAGTTCTTATTCCTTGCCACTAGAAATGTGAACATCTTACAGACACTTATGAAGATGAGATTTATTAAGCTAAAAAGTTTTCATGCCTAAATATTTCCTTAAGAAACATATTATTCCATCTCAGCTAAATTAAAACAGGTCAAATAAACAGCTCCAAAAGTTGGAAAACATGATCTCTGGCCCACCCAATTATGCCTAGCTAGAGTGGCCCATACAATTTTCCATTATGGCTGTTATGAACTGTGGATGGTCCTCTCTACCGAACTATATGAGCTAGAACACAATTAGGCATGTTAGGGACTGTCACCGCGTTTTAGGATCTCCTAGTTCTTGTTCATTGTAATCACACTGCTGTGCACAATATGGCATTTGAGGCGATGTTTAGAGCAAAAGTCCTTGTTTCAGAGATATCAGAAACTGGAAAAATTCAGTTTGAGATATAAAGGTCTTTAACTCTTCTGAGCAGATACAGTCAAAACTTTGGGTGCTGATATACATGCTGCTCTCTTGCTGGACCCAGACCATAGCCTTAGTTGGGTGTTCAGGATTTTCTTGTTCATCTGTGTTTATTTATATATTGATTAAAAAAAAAAATACAGGACTATCTGTGCAGTAATCACCTACCCTGCATTCTGGTTTGCTATTCATTTATTTACTATTTCAGTGCTGCTTGGATAGAATATTGTAAAACCTCCAGCTCTTACAGAAGAATCTCTTTTTTATTCAAATCAAAGCAATAAAACCTAAACAGCTTTTCTCTCTTTTCTCCCTCCCAATGTATACATACTTTCCAGTAGTTTCAGAACTATACAATCTCTCTACAAAAACAAGCTCATATTTTCATCTCAGCACTTACCACCTTTAAGCAGTGCAGACGAGCTGAGATGGCAATCCTTCTACAGCAAATCAGGAAGGTACAGCACTGATCTGGGAAACCAGCGGAATGAAGCAGCCGTGCAAGCAGGATTTTCAGGTGAGAAATCCCACAACACCTGCAGAGGTAGGAAAACAATTTTAGAAAGCCCAGCAATGAAGGAGGAGTAAATGTCTGGTTTGGTACAGTCCTTGCTTGCTGCTCTGGCTGACCTCTGGGAGATGTCTGCAGGGTCAGAGGTTTGCTTATATGCCTTGTGCTTTTTAAATATCAAAAGGCCCATCCATTGCCAGGTGAAGTCTGATCCTTGTGGTATAGTTATAATGACCTCAAACAAAATCACCACTGAGCTATGTCTTTCACTTGGGAGAATATCGTTTTCAAGCTGTCTCTCTTCAGTGCTTTTCTTTGGGCTGATGCCTACCAGCCCCATTCCAAAGAGTGGGACTAGATCACTGGTGTGGCCATTGTGGTGGCCAGGACTGCAGGCAGGAGCTCTCATGCTCCTACATTTGCGTGCATCTCGATGGTGTCTCCTGCACCAGGATGATCCTTGTTATTTGATGCTTGCACAAGTCCTGCTCTGTGTCTAATGCTTTTAGATGCTGTAGTAATGCTACAAGACATAATATCAACTTAAAAATAACAGTATTTGGGCAGGCAAGCACCACCCAGCAAGTTATGCATGCACATACAGATAGCACGTTTAAAATCTGCTGGTGACACTAAGGTTCCAAGTACTGTTGAGGTCTGAAAGCAGTGAAAAAAAAAAAAACAACAGATCAACATTAAAGCAGTCTACCAAAGCACACTGATGTACAACAGTAACACACCCAGGTGCACAGGCCCAACATGGCACAGGCATTCCCAAAACATTCAGAAAAAATTCAGCTTTTGTGCAATTGCATCATGCTGTTTTTACCACTCCTTGTACCCAGAGAACACCAAGTAGAACTAGGGCCCCACCCAGGCAGACAGTATCAGAAGAGATGGTCATCTTCATTTCAAGGAATTTAAATAGACCCTTTGAGGCAAAAAATGGGAAGGGGACAGAGCAGGCGAAGGGACTTGGCAGAGATTATAAATGAGATCAATACCTAGGGCTTCAGCTTGCCAGTCCCATGACACGTTCATGCTCTGGACCAAACTTGGAAAGTTTGGTGTCCTGGCCTGTCTACATATACACTTATGATACTGATTTTCTGCTCACACCAACAATGAGAACGCAGGTCCTCCAACCAGATGATCAAAATAGCATAGTATCATCTCATTCAGGTCTTTGGTTGGTCATACTGGGCTCTGAGTGAGAACGGAACAACCTTGACAGTTCATAAAACAGAGCCAGTGGTGTATTTCAAATAAAAGTGTGCTTCAAGACGTAGTAACTATAAGCATGGTGTTTTCAAGGAGCACTCATAGCTAAGTGTCAGGGTATCTGGTTATAAAGCTCAGATACCTACTGGGGGAAAAGCAGTTGTTTTTCTTAACAAACAGAATCAGACAAAGTCTATATCATAAGGAAACCACTTTTTAGAAAATTGTAAATAGTAACAATTTTCAGAGCCAAGTTACCGACCTGTTATTAGGCACCACTCCTCTATATTCTGCAACTGGATGCTGTTCTTTCCACACTCATCTCATGCATGCATAAAACAGGAGGGTAGCCCCCAACTTTATCAGTGCCCACGCTTGCTTCCCCCCGTGAGTCAAACTCACTGGCACGTAAGTGCTTCTATTCATTTTTATAAGCCAGGAGGAACTTGCTCATCAGAGTTCATCATGGCTCTGTATTTTTTCCCCTCCGTTTGATTTTAAGAGTGGGCCAGCCCCAATATTTGAAACTCCTCCTGCCTCGTTTCTTTTCATTCTCTCTTTCTTCCTTCCTTCCTTCCCCCTTGCCCCCTCCCTCTGTCTCCTACTCTGTCCCCTTCAGAAGCCCTCAGGATGACACTGCTCATTGATGCTTCTCCTTCATTAGCATTTCAGCAACTTGGCTCAGTAGTTTCAGAGACAATCCGTCATGAGAAAACTGAAGAATGTGCCCCATTTGCATGATTCTGTGCCAGAATGCAACTTTTTCTCAGCTGTTCATTGTGTAATTTCCCCTTCCCTTCAACTTTCCCATGAAGTCCCAGAAATCATATTATAGAATTCCAGACCAGCTGAAATGCTCCAAAGATTAGTGTTATGGACATTTTTAACCACCCTCCCAGCTATACAAAGAGAATCACATACATAAAAAACATGGTTTTACTTTCTGTTATCACAAAAAGCAATGTGCCTTAGATGAACAAAGTCCTTTGAAACTACAAGGAGGAATTTATGCCCCATGATGAGAACGATCCAATAATTGTTGTGAAACCTTAGGCATATTTTTAACTTCCACTTGTCCTCCCTTAATTATTTTATTCCTCTTACAATTAAATGTTTGTAATCCATTTTGAGAGTCTTTCTGACATGAATGGATATGCAAACAACTTGATTGAAATGCTCAGTGCATATGACTAAAAGTTACTGGCTCTCACACATCAGCAGAACAAATCAAGCTTTTGGTTAGTTGGTTTTAGAAATCAAAAAGTGGTTTATAAAAAGGGACAGGCAGATAAAACCTGCTTCTAATTACTTTCTTGAGGGCATCCGAGTTTGTAAAAATAAAGAGTTGATTATATTAAAAGTAAGCAAAAAACTGCAAACTGGTGTAAAGCAACCAAACTACTTTGTCAATTAAAATGTATCCCATTAGGAAAATTAGGCACCTGTCCCACAAAAGTTGGACAATAGCGCATGGGAGGAGAACACTGCATTTTAACAATCTGGTTGCTAATTAAAGTCTTTACTTTTTCCTATGTACACCAATAACTATCATTTTTCCCATGTCATTTTTAACCTACCAAAACAGAACTTGTTTTTAATTATTTTGCCTCTGAAAAATGAGAAAAAAAAAAAAACAACCAAGATTTCTCCTCTTCTTTCACAGCCATAGCACAGAAAATACAAACATATAAATATACATTTTATGCACAACTAGGAAAATAATCTTTAAAAACAAATGCTTTTGAAAATAGATTTGTGTCCCCTACTCCTGGTTGGTTGTGTAAAAAGCACCCTTGCTGACTCAGGTAAATATGTTGAACAAATGCACACACACCCACACGCACCATATGAGCATATAGTTATCAATGCAGGTGTGCATGTATGTACGTATACACGTTACTAAAATCCCATCAAAATAAAACTTGCTAAGATTGCAACGTCATAAGCAGATAAATTAGAGCCCTTCAGATGTGAACGATAAGTTTTTTGGTGAGAAGCTCACACGGTGATTAGGGTTTGGTTGTGGAAGATTGCATTAATTATAGGTGACTGCTTTTCCTCTCAGAGGACACCTCAGGTCCCCCTGCTCCCCCTCGGCAGCTCATCTTAAATTGTTGTCTAACCTTTTCCTTAATTCAGCTCATCTTGAGCTGATGGGAACTGCTTTCATTCCACCTCTTGTGGAGGTAATGAAACAATCTTCTTATTCACTTGGTTCCTCTGAGCCGGTGACACACAACAAAAAACCCAGGGCCCTGATTAATGGCCGCTAATTAGCAATGTTAATGACCAGGTGTCCAAGAGCATGGCCAGCTCCTCTCAGCATGGAGTGATCCCTCAATGAGGGCCCTGCAAATCCAGCCCCAATGACCCTTCCCCTCAGCTGCCAGTAATGAAGCTGAGCTCTCTCATTACACCCAGGAGAGGCTCAGGGGGAGGCCTAGGTCTTGAGAGCCAAACCTTTTCCTTCGGGTCTAGTGGGCCTTCCATTAATTAAGGTCAGCATTTTTGCCTCCCCCCCCCTTGCCTTCTTCCCCCCTTAAAAAAAAAAAAAAAAAAAAAAAAAAAAAAAAAAAAAAGATTTGGGCAAAGGGAGGCTTAGCTCTTTTGGCATTTTCTGCTTTCCCAGTGATAAAGATGCTTTTTCCCAGTGTGTTCAGGCTGCCAGCAGCCCCTTCCTCCCTCTGGGGTCAGCAGCCCTGCTCCTGCCCAGGCTCTGGGGCACCTCTGGGCAGAGGAGAAGTGGGCCTCTCTGCGAGGGTGTGTGACTGGTGCTGGTATCTGCATTAGCAGAGACAGTCACATTTATCAATTAAAAAGTCAACGCTCATCTTCATGGGTCAGACTGGCCACAAATAAATATCTTGATGTAAAATTATTCAGTAAATTTAGTAATACTTATGATCCTGTTATTTTAGATATATAACAAGTGACCTGAAGCGTAGCACGCCATGTTGGGATATTTATTTTGGCTGTGGTTTGCAACTCCCTTCATACAGAAGCTCTGCTCTGTGCTTCCTATTGTGGGGCCAGGAAGGGGAGCTCTCTCTGTCCAGCCCTGGCCCCAGGACAGGGACAGGGACCTGCAGAGCTGCTGTGTGCCCCTGAGCTTCCATCCCCGTGCTAGCCTGTCTGTCAGCAGGGCTGTGGGTGACTACAATAGCTTGTAAGTTGTAGAAATCTGTCTTGTTTTTGGTTTTCTTTTAATGGAGGGGAGATAGTCTATTAGTGCATGCAGCACACGGGTACAAAAAAGAGCCAAGTCTTCAAGGAGACAGAATAGTTTCATTTTTGCTTCAACAAATTAGCAAATGTAATCACTAGTTTAAATGCTAACAGCTACATGAGGGAGGAAGAGTTCTGCAGTGTACCTGCCCGCAGTCTCTGTGCTCCTCAAATGCTGAAGTTTCTGGAAACTGTTGGATTTATTAGCTTTTAGTTTGACCATGTAAATATTTCATTTTCATTTGAAACACTATTGCCAGAAGTCCATCCTTTTTCTCAGTTGTGGACTGCAAGATGAAGGCACATAATTAACATGCAGGTTGGGAGGGAGTGGTTCAGGGAACTGATGGGGTGATATGAAGCCTTTTACTCCAGGTCGCATCTCGAGCTGGACGTGACAGAAAGTTAATACTGTAAGAATGCCATTTGGTGGCTGCTCTGCGATAAGGGGGAGCCTAGCTTAATGTGTCAGCGCCTTCACAAATGCATTACCAGTGGCTGGAGAGGTAGCTGGATACCATACTGCACCAGTTGTTTTCCTCTAAATCCTAAAGCGGTGATTTCTATCTCACCGAGTAATGCTGTTCCCTCCCAAATGACAATTATCCCTTGCTCTCTTGACTGTCTGGGCATTACAGTGATGTCTAATACGACAAATTAATATGAGGATGATAATGCATTTCAATTTCCCAGTGAAATCTAATGACTTATAAGAAGAAAAAATGTGCTGCCAGCTTCGTGTGACCTGCCAGCTCTCTGACCCACTGCCTGTGTAGTAGGAACGTTTTGGGACTGCTGGCTGGGGGCCTGGGTACAAGAAGTGATGCTCTACTGACACACCTGTACTCAGCTCCTGGACTTCCATGCTTAACTAAAGCACTAAACTTCTTGCTTTTCCCTCTTTGGAATATTCTACTTGCACCCAACTTGCCTAGAAAAAAACCTTGTGAGGCGTATGGGTTCATTCCCAGCCGATTAGTCGCTCTCCGTGGGCTCACTGGAGTTTCTAAGGGGATGCAGCCCTGAAATGGTGCTGCTTTCACCTCGCACACAGCAGGTTATTCAGTAAGGACCCGCTCTGGCTCTGGCTCTCTTCACCTAAAACTGTAATCCTGCAGTAGGTCAGCTGTCTTTTAAAAGGTGTTTTTGAACCTGTCATGGATTTTGGATGAAGGTTTATATCTACTCCTTATCCAGAGGTATGCATTGACTGTCATTACAGATAAGAAAAATTCAGTTCTCAGCTCTCCCAGTGACCTCTTGAGACACTTTGGATAAGTCATGTATGGCCAATGAGGTGGAAAGATGATGATATAGTAATGATGAAAGCATCAAAATAAAATGTATATAAAGCTTTATAAAAATTTGTCAACATTAAAAAAAAAAAAAAAAAAAAAAGAGAGAGAGAAAATTAAAGTAATCCCACCCCTCTGTGCCTCAGGTCCCTACCTATAAAACATTTTCCTCCATCAAGGAAGACTGAAGCAAAGCCCAATCCTTCATGTGCATTTCTATGTC
Source organism: Gallus gallus (assembly GCF_016699485.2). NCBI lineage: Eukaryota > Metazoa > Chordata > Aves > Galliformes > Phasianidae > Gallus > Gallus gallus. Next base: position 16,280,511 of record NC_052540.1, read on the forward strand.
ATCAAAATCCTGTGGGAAACCAGTGGCGATTGCGGTCTTTAGTAATGTGACATAAATAACAACTCAGTTTCAAAATATTGTTTGCTCATTGAAACATCATTTCCAGCACTGTGCTGCTCATAAAGGCACAGGTAAACAGAAAGCAACTCCTGCACACTGTAAGAGCTTTTGTAACTCCATCCTACACATCTAATTGATCAGCTATGCCAAAAAGAACAAAAGTCTTTCTATAGCTATCGTTATTGTATTACAGGTTATGCAGATAAGGTTACAGCTACAGCCAGACACATTTTTTCCAGGTAAACTTTTTTCACTGAGAAATACACATAATGGTCACAACCTTTTGCGAATCAATACTGAGTTGTTGTTTTTTAATGAGGAGTATGAAACTTTTTTATTCTAAACTTACTTGCAGTCAATTAGAAACATCTAGGAGGTTTGAAATGAATTTTACTGAAATATGAAATATTTTTTCAGCATTGCAGCTCACCAACATTTTGGATAAGATCTCAGAGCAGACTTTTGCTGTTGCATACACAGCTGAACTGAGCGAGTTACCTGCCTGTCATCACTAGTCACCCTTCTGCCTCCTGTATGCTCATCCTTTCAGACAGCGGCTGTAATGCCTTTTAAATGTACCTTTAAATCATTTTACCCACTCCTTCGTGTCATTGCCAAAGTCACTGATTAAATTAAAAAAAAAACCACAGTATTCGCATTGCTCATTACATACTGGTAGCTCATTTACGAAAAGAATGGGAATCAAAAGCAAATTTTTGCCTGATTCTGAGCTTTCCCAGGCATTTGGACACAGCTTCTGGTCAGTGTCCCACAGTGAAGGAAGAAAGGAGAAACACATGAGGGCAGCGACCACCATGTGGGCCAAATCCCAGTCACTGATGCCAAGGAAGTTCCAGCACTGACTTGTGTAGCAACAAGAGCTAGAAGCTTTGGAAGATCAGAGACATTTATGGAGTTGACAATAAAGATGCTAATTCTCCTTAATCCTCTAAGTCCCATGTTATGTGCAGTATGCTATTAAGTAAATTCTTCAGTAACAACAAAAAATCAGTCTCCAAAACTTCTGAAATCCTCTTGACACTGACTATACTTTCCTTTCTCACTGTCTAGGTTTATAGCAGTTGTAAACTCCCCCAAAAGGACGATTCTGAGGAGCGCACAGCAAGCATACAAACTTGCCCATAGTTTAGGCTGGATATTTTGATTGCTGGGTTAGTTTTTTGGCACATCTAACAGTTCACTCGGTGCTAGAGTTCACTGTGATTTTGTGGGTGGTTTTCCAGGGCTCTTCCTAATCCCCTTCTGTTACCATCCTCTGCCTCAGTTTGCCCCACCGTAAAATGGACACATCAAAACCTTTCCAACAAAACAACCTGAAGCTTCATTTGTTAATGTTTGCAAAGCAATTTGAAATGACTGATTCATAGCTGTGCTAAGTGCAATGCATTATTAATACACTAATTAGATAAAAATAACAACTAAAAAAGGAATTGTGTGGATTCTGATAAAAGGCAACTGGGAACAAGGGAAGAACCTTGCCCATTACTGGGGCACATAGCTCCATAGGCAAATTAAAACAAGGGCTGAGTCCTCAGAGTTTTGGGCAATCCAGGCTACATAATTGATTTGAGAAGAGCTACTCCAGGCTACTGTGTAATTACAGAAATATTTGCTCTTCTGGTTCCCACTCTCCTTGTCATGTTCTACCTCATTGCCCTTTACGCTAAAGCCTTTGTTGATGAGGGGACGGAAGCAGTAAGGACAAATAAAGCAATTAGCAGGTAGAGGGAATGCTACCAGTGTTAAAGGATAACACACAGCCTTTACTGGGACGTTTACTGAGTAGCAGTCTAGAGCCTGCAGGACAGAAGAAAAAAACAGATAATCCAGAAAAACAAACGAAGTTTCAAAAGACCCTTTCTCATATGAATGTTGTATTTGAGAAGTCCTGGCAGCTGGAAAACATTTTTAGATTGTCTGTATCCAAAATACAATGATTTTACTTTAAATAACTAACTACAATTTTAATGAGTTTACCTTCCAACTTTTTTTTTAAATTTATAATCCAGAATCGCATCATCAGAGTGCTCTTCTCTTGTTTCAAGTGTTCACCGGCAGTAAGCAAACAGCGCAATTTCTGAAGGGCTAAGACTCTTTGTGAGTTGCTGCAAAGCCAGCCAGGAGAGGGAGCCAAGCTCTTGAACAAACCTTTCTTCCTGGCTCTCTGATGCCCTGGGAAGGAAGCTGAGCCATTTTGGCCAGGGCTCCACTGTGAACGTAGGGCTTGTGTCAACACATTGCAGAAGAAGGGATGAAAGTGATCGAGAGACAAAATAGCACATGGTGTCCCCAAACATCAACTGGTGGTGAAAGAGGCGGTAGAAGGAAGACAGACAAATGCTTGGGAGTGCCACCACTCATCCAAAGACACCCTGCAGCTCGCTGGAGTTCAAGCTCTGATCACCAGAAAAGAGTCCAGACTACTCTTCATGTTTATAGCATGCCAGCCCTGAGCACCACGTGGAGGCATGCCTGAACATTTAGCAGGCATGAGCCTTGGTGCAGATGTGACCTGAGAAGTGCTGAGGAAATTGTGTAAGTAAATGTTCTCTACCCTCCATATATTCAGTAAAAAAGAACAATAATGGCAGTAATGCTAAGGTTTACCTCATTCCTCCTTGTGAACAGTGTAAAAGTAACCTGCTGATGTAAAAATAAATCTTTTTTCTTTTTCTTTTTTTCACTGCTGAAATTCAGCGTTGCTGTTAGTAGACATCAAGAATACATAAGTCCATAGGTGCTGTGAATGTGTATGGTAGATGGCTGAATCACTGTCACTCCTGATTAGAAACTTGCATTTTACCAGAGCTTGGCTGGAGAGTAAAAGGAAGCGACCATACATAATTATCTAAGATAAATGAGAAAGCAAAGAAACCACAGAGAATGTGAAGGGGGAAACAATAATGTCTTCAATTTTTTAGTGGAGAAGCATTGCCTTCATTCAGACATTCAGGCCACTTGACATGTTTTTCTAGCCGAAAATCTGGAAGATTTTCTGATTTTAATTTAATGTTAATTCATTTTTTCAATTTTGTAGTTTTCAATATTACAAATTTCTTTCTAAAAATAATCTCTCTTCCTTTACCGTTTGTAGGAAGAAAAAAAACCCATTAAGACTAGACTGTAATGGAGTGAGCAGTTACCAGAAAACTTGAAAAAAGCCCCTTATGATAAATAATATGAAAATTATATTTCAAAATAAAACAAAATGCTTAATTTTGACTGCTTTGTCTTGAAACTGCATGTATATTTCTCTAAATATTGTTTTCTTTCGATATTTTCATCACACTTAGTTATTGTTAGCTGTTGCAAACATTTCTTTGTAGAGCCAAATAAAATAGTTCATTATTACTGACTTCATTTTATCTGTGTTACATAGGTTGCTCTGAAAGTAATGCCTTCCCTGAAAACAACATCTACAAAACACACAATAACACTATTTGATAAAGATTCTCAGCTATAAAACACTACTATTCAACTTAGTTACCACCATTAGCTATACATTTTCACCAGTAATGAACAAGGACCTGCAAGTTGCACTCATAACAATTTGCACCAGTGGAGGTGACCACTGTTGCTGCTGCCACTGCTGAAACACACCACGCACCATCTCTCTGTACTCACATCCACTGTTTTATCTCTATATACTTTCAGTAAGTGTTGATGAATGTCAACGGGCGCCATTTTTTTTTCCACATGGAATAATTCAGTGACACACGTTTGCTTTACACTAACTTCTATGTCAAACACCATTTTGTCAGACTACCCCTCTGCTGCCATCAGTCACACTGCCACAAAATGTAACAGGATATTGGTGGGAAGGTTCAACCTCTACTGCGATATCACCAACAACTGCCTCTGACTTTGTGGGTCAACAAAATAAAATAGGAGGTGTTACTTTCAGAGCAACCCTCATGTCTTGAACTTTTTCCCCACTGTGCAGGTAAGAGCTTCTCAGAAGTGCATCCAAAATAAACTGAAGATGAACAGTGATGAACTGAATTGAAAACAAAAAGAATTATTTGCTTATTCATACCTTAAAGATCAAAGTATTTGGATCAAAGACAAACACACTATACTGTAGTTTCCAAACTATTTTCTTTTCATAGTGTTTCTTCAGGCACTTCACCGAAGCTATGCAAAGGTGAGTCTCTCCTAATTCCTATAATGGGGAATTAGGGATCAGCTTTGAGATGTTCAATGGAGAAATGGAGAAACTACTCACAACTCTTCTTCCATGGAGCTCACGGGAGGCAACATAATAGACTTGCTTCATGTTAGATGTTAGGAGTGTCTTTTCTTCCTGTGGTCTTTGCAGAGCGAGATCATCAAGAAACAGTGACATCAATTTGCAGAAGAGAAAACTGAGGCACAGAGAGAAGCAGCCCTGCATGGAAATGGCTGGCTGGAGATCTGACCCCGATCTCCAAAGTTCCAGCCTGGTGCTCTCACAATGAACCATGCTGTACTGCAGTGGAAGGAAACCTATGTCTTGCCACGATTGCTTTGCACACCTACACCAAAAACTGATGTTCCTGAGTTTTCAAGCATGGCTGCATGCTACAGAACTCCATCAATTATTGTTTCCAATGAGTGGGAATAAAAGGCAGTTCTTACTACCTGAGTGACCACAACGCATATCTTGTCAGCAGCTGCATATTGCAGCATCAGAGGCATTAGCACAAATCCCCACAGCTATCCTGTACATCTTGATTAAAGTCAATGGGAGTTTCAAATCTGTTATTAAATGTTCAATTACACTGTGCAAGCAGCAACAGAAACAAATTGATAAGAATATGGTTGAAGACAATAGTTTGAGCAAAGGACACCACTAAAATGTGTTCATAAAGAGAGCCTGGAGTGATTGAATAATGAACAAATTTGCAAAAAATCGAAGTCTGTTTGCAGGTGAATAACAAACAGAGGAAAGGGCAGAATTGGTTCAATGAATTATGCATTATGAATCTTTTAACAAGCGCTGATATCTATAAAGATAATGATTCTAATGTAAATAACAAGCCTTTAATATTTATGCAGCATTAATAGTCTGGAGAGTCTGAAACGGTAGGTAAAAATGAAAATGTCTCTTCAGTGTTTTTCAGTGGAAAACAGATTTATCACAGTATCACAAAAGCAAACCAGCCAGGTTTGACACACCTTTACTCCATGGGGACCCAGCCTGCCCTCATGCTGAGTTCTGGATGGAATGAACACCTCTAACTCACAGCCATGCCATGAAGGGGAAAATCAGCGCCTGCTGAACTCCCTGGATATTACAGAGCACTCAGATAGTGACAAAACTGGAGATTTCACTTTTCTCTTTGCTTTGAGATAAGGATCTCTGTACTGACTTAGTGCAATCACAGAAGCGAGCAGAGAAAGGAAACGAAAAGCCCCTTCCCCTCCCCTGTGTGCACATAGTGTGTGTGGGAAAAAAGGGAGAGAGGCGATAGAAAGCCTTGTGCAATCACAGCTGGGTTGTTAATTGCTTCGCTCTGTGCACAGAGTCATACCTTGTTGCTCCTCTGCAATAAGGAATGGCCACCCAGCCCAGCAGGCTCAGGGTAAGGGCAAAAAGGTTTTCATATTCACCCGTGCTATTTTTGTATCACTGAAATGCCCGTGTGTTATCACAGGCCCGACGCTATCTTGGCTCCCATGGATGACAGCAGTACTGAAAGTCAGGGAGTGATCATGTGTCTGAGAAAGGATTGGGTTTCTCAAGCCCCTTTTTGTTAAATCTTGGTTATAGGAAGAGAAAAAAAAGTTGGTTCACAGAAGCAAATTGAACCGAACGTGCTGCCATGTACCCGACCACTGATCACAGCAACTGAAAGCCCAGCTGCTAAGGAAACCAGACTTTCCCATCAAATCTGTCTCATTTGTAGCTAGCACACTGATTCCTTGGGAGTTTTCACAGGTACCTTTGGGAGACAAGGTTGCTGTCTCCGTTTTCCTTCTGTGTGGTCATGGATTCCTGCAAAAGCTTCTTCCTCGGAGGTCTGATCTGGTGCAGTTCCCTGGCTCTTTAACTTCAGATGCAAAGCTGGCACGCACCAAGTGTGACACTGTATTGAATTGCAAAGAGCCTGCAAAATATTAAAAAAAAATAATTAACTTGACCTCCAGGATATTAATATAGTGACAACAGCCCCTGCAAGATATAAAACTGGCACCAACTGTAAGAGCTTCCATTAGGGCCGTAGGTTTTTAGTCCCACTAACGGCCATTTCATCTGAACATGTGGAAATAAAAACAAACAATAATAGGACTTACAAAGCATTCAATGCATATTTGTCCATAAACACATTGTATAAATAAAAGCTCTTTTCTTTTTTTTTCTTTTTTTTTTAAAAAAAGTGGCAAACGACTCAATGTGCATTCTATTATGGAATAATAATATCCCATACCACATGTGCTGCTCAAGCAAATCACTTTAGCTGTTATAACAGTATTTTCCATTTGGTGGTACAGCTTATATTTTGATCTGTTGATTAAGGACCTGCCCCCGAGGAAGTCACTGACAAGAGTTCCCTGGGCTTAAAAAGAGAAGGAAAATGTGTAAACGATTTGGCCACAAATAAGGAAACAAATGTATTTTTTTTTCCTTTCTCCTGGCATGATGACTACAAGGCCGGCTGAAGACAGTGGAAAGACTTGCTCTTTGCTTCAGCAGCTTTTGGTCTGGCCCTGAGCGTGTTTGTGTGAGATAAATTTTGGCACTATTGGCAACCCCACCTCATACCTCCCACTGTGAATATGTCATCTTTCTCTGTGCTCATGCATGCAAAAGCTTTATCTCTTTTGAAACACTGCCCAGAATCAAGCTATGTTTACTTAAGTAATAGAGAGATTCACTTATACGCAATAATTTCTTCAATGGCGAGGCTGTCTTACCTCAGATATACTTTGGACTTTGTTCCTCTTTAGCTTCTATTTTCCTAACTTGATGATTTTATCCAGGTTTGACAACGGGGCTGGATTCTATTTATTTATTTATTTTTGAAGTCACACACCTGGAATTAGCTCTCTCTGCCAAGAATTGCAGTGCACCTGGAAGTACTAAATCATTTTTATCTGTTTTTTGGTGGCTTTGCACAATGCAATTGCATCTCTTTAAATCCTACTTAACTTCGACAAAAGTAAATGGCAGCTCTAGACGTAGCACTTTATGAGCATGTAGCTATCATGTGAGCTGTACCCTGCGTGCCTGCCTCCACCAGCCCTAGCAGCAGTGAGCTGAGAGCCGCCTCTCGGGGTTTCTTTCCTCTGCAATGGCTCTGCTTACCTACATAACATATGGAAATGTGAGCATACACTTAGAGCAGATTGTTTGCTATGTTTACACCAGTTCTAACACTAATCCCCATTAATGTTTGATATTGCTCCCAAAGAGTTTAAATAGATGTCAGGCCCCGGATCCATTGCATACACGTTAGGCATCGTATATGTTTCAGATAGAAAGATACTGAAACGCTACAGGGTGCCCTTTTTTTACATCACGTTTACTGACTGGATTTACCACATCAAGTGTATGCAAAGCCCTGCTACTTTTGTGATTTGTCATCACATTTAAGTGTCCTGTTTTCAAGGAGAACATAAAACAGTTTCACATCAATACAGGAGTCCAACTTCTTGCTCTTGCACTCAGGTTTTTTTTCCATATGTCAAACAAGTCTGAAGGTGCAAAGTGAAACAATAGCTAGAGGCATTCCTACAAACATAGAACTTGTATGTTAATCTCTGTAAAGGTGGCCCAGTTCCATAGGACCTTGATCTTAGCCGGAGCCTTTCTGAAGCTCTATCACGCGAGCAGTGGCAGCATCGTGAAGCTACACACATGACTAACACAAATGAGCAATGCTGTCTGTCAGGTCACTTTGGGATGCACAGAGCAAAGAGCAAAAATTGGGTATTGAGACACTTGCAATTGGACCACGTTGATCTTCTCTTTTAGGTTACCAACAATTAATTCTCACTGTAGCCAACTGCAGAGAAAGTAAACAAAAGCTGTAGTCATAAACGTATCAATTAAAATATACCATTTTTTAGTGAGAAAAATAACTGGACTTCACATGTTAATACCTTTTGTGGCTGGTGACAATTTTACGTTAAAGGACTAAGCTGTATCTCCACTTTTTCTAAGCTCATTATACCCTTTAAGTAGTTCAAATTTCCAGATAGCCAGCAGCAGAACCAGGTAGGCAGGCAAAATTAGTATGGCTGGGAAAAATTGTATCTGTCACACAGGTCTGGTTCCCACACACTCTTGTTACATCATTACTTAGTCTGTTAACTAGGAAACCAATTAGGCCAGAGAGCTACTGTCAGGTGACCAAAACACGAAAATGCACAAGAAATCCTACCCGAAAGATGGGATTTCAGCAGAGGCCCTCAGATAGCTGACTCCTCTTCTGCTGCACTGCAATTTTCGTATTTCGTTTCACCCTTGCTTTCAGGCTGAGCTCTGAGGTCCTACAGATTGATGGTTAAGGCAGCCTTGTTTCTCTCCCCTAACAGGTGCATGGAGAAAACTGTTCCCAGCACCAAAAATTACACTAAATTATGTGATAATTTCTCTCATTTAGCCGGGAAAATTTCCTTCTCCTTCACAGCTTTTAATTTACAGTGTGAGATCAAGGCAGTAGCTACAGAACAGCGGAATTCTCTGTGGGTAGCAGTTTGTTCATCCTAAAGCAAAGTGGTGTGTGAGAGCAGGGCGCAGCTAAAGTTTCAGGGCACGAACTACTTCAACAACTGTTATTTGTTTTCTACAAATGTTGAAGGCATTCCTCCATGCACAGAGGAAGCAACACAAAGGTGGCTGGGCTCAGCCTCGGGAGAGCAGCGTGCATGGGTGGAGGAGGCCAGTATGGGGCACCATCAGGACAGATGAAAGCCAGCTTCCTGCAAAGCATGCGTGAGAAGGGAGTACGCATATATACATATCTGAAACTAAATACACCTAATCTCTATACTTATATCATTGATCTAGCTGTAGTATTGTGACACACATGAAAAAGGCTGCTTATATGACTGTAAGATAATTTTAGATGCATATATAGGCACATACATGCATTATATATAAATATAAATACATAGGTATTGCATGCTATAAGTGATAGATACTTTCTAGCTTGCACACCTATTCTTGATACTGGCATCACCATAAGAGATGTGACTCAGTCACCCCAGTGACTTGCTAACTGCTTGCTCATATCTACAGAAAACCTGCAGCACCTCTAATACCTTTGCTTCAGGCCAAGAGCATTGATAAACCTTAGCTATTTCTCTTATATTCTTGTTCAGATCTGTTTGACAATGAGAACTGGGGAAAGAGTTGATTAAAAATGCCTCTCTAAAGCCTCAAGAAAAGGGTCTAAATGCAAGGGGAGGGCAGTGAGAGCATGGGGGTCCTCGCCCGTTCGGGGATCAGGCTCAGAAACCATCCCTACTCCCATCTGATTGCTAGTACATTACTATTGGTTTAAAGCACTTTTTCCCACTGCGGATCCCTTCATTTCTATTTGTCTTTCTTCTTCATTGCATTTGGTAAATGATCGTCAGAGGAAGAAAACTAATCAGAAATACTTTCCTTCCTGATGATTTTGTCGAGCAGATGATTCGATCACTGCGTAGAGAAAAGCAAACCAGTCTGTGCCGGCCGGCTGCCAGCCCGGGGAACCAGGCTCCCGCATGTTTTCCAGCACAAGCACTTCATTATTAATTCATGCTCCAGGTCCTCTGTACATGCTGTTACTAATATTAGGTTTCAACAGCGTAATGAGCAACAGTAATAGACTGACTATCTTAATATATTTTAAATAATGTTTGAAATACTAAATTTGAGTTTGGATTTTGAACTGGGGCGTGGGCAGGGTATTGACAATCTTCCTACTGTTTTGCAGCCAGCAAGCAAATAAGATAGGGATTGTTCTGATCAGAATACTGAAAGCCAGTCTGATTTAGGGGATGGATCTGAAATACAACACCAAACTGGAAAGCGCGAGGGAAGTTTGGCACTGGCTTCTGCAGCCAGACTTTGACCCAGCCCTACACGACAAGGGGACTTTTGATACGGGACTATAGGAAAAGTAAACAGTTGTCAGATCAGAACTCACGGACGCTTTTTGCAACATATAAAACACATGAGCTGCCCAGGGACTGTTCAACTCTCAAGAATGACACTTTCATTAATTAAAGGGGATATGGGATAGCAAAGCACAGAGGAAAGGGGTTGTTGTGGTATAAATCCATACCATAATGATATATACAGTAGGGGGGAAAAAAAAGGCAGGCAAGCTGTGGGTCTGAAAACCCTACAGGGCTTCAAAGTCCTTATTACTGCTGTGCTTCAGACAGGAGCATAGGTCAGCATCCCTTCCTTAGTTGGATATACATATATTAAAGGACTCATTTAAAATTTGAGCTGGGGAAAGGCCCAGTGCCATTTTTCTGTAAGCGTGCTGTGCACATTTCTGAATGCACTCTCTTTGAGAGGGAGTCCGCAATGAAGATTTCCCTGTTCTGGAACTCACTCCTCCTACTTGGTCTGTTGGAGCCTGAATACATTGACCCATGGGGCACATTGCAAAGCCTAACTATTTTCCCAGGATTTTTCTGAATGAATGACTTGAGTAGGTAGAGAGAAGAACGTTTCATTTGTACAGTATGTGGAGGGTTTTAATTAATAATGTTCCCATTTGAATGGCTATTGTATTCTTAAGAGTGCTTTGTACATTTGCCTAGAGCATCAGATATCTGCAGGGTTGTTTTTTTTTTTTCCAATTAAAAACTAAAATATCTCACAACAATGTGGTACTGCTGCAGCGTGGCTCCAAATTTCTTTTTGTGATAGCTGTATCCAGTGTCTAGCACCGTGGCCCCTGACCATGACTTCTTGATGCCAGCACCACTGAAAACAGGCAGGTCTCAAGGAAGTGAAGCTTCATATGAGTTGGAGAGTTTGGCGCTTCTGATCATCATTATGGTGTTAAGCATGTTTGATATACAGTGACAGCAGATGTGTGCCGAGGGACTTCATGGATGTTTCACCTCAAATTTTCATATTTTGCTACAGAGGGATGTATTTAGCTATCTCGTTCAGCTGCTGGTCTGTAGGCCAAATCTGACTCATGGAAATGCCTCTTTGTGGTCCAGTTCTCTCCCATGATGGCAGTTTTATTATAGTATGTGCTTTTGAAGCAAGTACACCCTTTTGTGCCTGGTCACCACACCTGCCCTAGATACATCCATGCAGAAGAAGTCACCTCCTCCCCTGCATTTGTGTGTGCATGGAGCAGTCGCAGAGTAGATAGCATCACCCTGTCAGCACATCTCCTCTGAGGGCCACTTCTTTGTGATTTTCATTTTGCCGATTATTAATTGTGCTTTTTAAAATTAACATCTGGATCAATGACAAATATGTTGAGAAGACTGATGAGGGTGTTGCCAGCAGACTGGAATACTGTTGCACAACTTCCGTTGTATTTAAGATGTTTTCTTGATGAAAAGAATTGTGCAAAGACAAGTAACCAACAGGCTTTTATCCTTTCTGTTTTCATTCTCTTTTTGTTTAGCTGTTCTTCCTGTGATTTGCAGAAGAAAACCACCACCCTTCCTTAAAGCCCTAAAAAACCCTCCTGTCACCTCTGCTTTTTCCTTCCTTTCCATGGGGTAGGCTGCCAAAATTGATTTTTGATTAGTTACTGCAATGTGCAGACCCTCTCTACATTGCCATGTGATTTTCTGCGCTGTGATCAGGCAAGCAAGGGCCAAAAGAGCAGGTGAATTCCAATCTGTCCCCAGAATTTTAATACAGACCATCTTGGAGAAACACTGAGGACAACCACACTGTTTTTCTTCCTCAGTGAACATCCTATAAGAATCTCACACTTCAATCAGGCATTGTTCAAGCTTCCTTACGAAGCTCTGTCAGTGCACCACAACCCTAACCTACAGTATTCTTCTATCTCAGTCTCGCCCAAGAAGGACAACATGAGTTGTACCGAACTGTGAGGAGAGCTCAAATTTGCACAAATTCTGCCATTGCATGAGAAAGCACACAGGTCAGTCACAAGGAGGGGGCTGGATTTAGCTTTAAGCTAGGCTAAAAGTCCGCTTTCCAGACGACAAGGGCTGATGAAATGCATTACTCCACTAACTAATCATTTGCAGATACAACAACCAGCATTTCATTCTGTTTCTATGATTTTAGTTACCCAGTGCTTTTATTCCGAATTAAAGGCCCTTTAATTTTTCATTGCTTTTGCAGTCTGTGGAATTCCAAGAATGCTTTGATTGGAAAAAAAGAAAAAAGAAAAAGAAAGAAAGAAAAAGTGTGGTGGCAAGTGCAGACATGGATAAGAGGAATGAGAAATTTTAGATCTAGGAGCAGTTTCTATATAAAAATCAAAATATGTTTAAAAGACAGATTCACAACAAACTGCTCTCAGGTAATAAGAAACACATATGATGCACAATCACATATTTAAAGTATCCACCAATCCATATAGAAGCAGCTATGCTGGCTGCTTCTGGCAAAGAAATGCCACTAAGCAAAACAGTAGTTTATTGCAATTACCATTTACCTAAGGATTTTTCTTTTATCAAATACCTGCTACAGCGGATATTATTATTGTATTATTGATTCCATTTTGCAGTTAGACACTTGCACACAAAGACCAGGAGGTGTGATGGGCAGCTGCTGCTCTTCACTGACTGTGTCAGGGTGATGAAATCTAGGAGACAACGTAGGGAATAACAGAAGGAATTGCTGAGTCTACAGCACGCAGATAATGCCATATAGATTCCCTTCTGAAACGCACTACACAGCTAGTGATAATCCAACACAGACAAATACCTGACTCCCAACACTAGAATAATACAAGTGATAATAGTGGAAAAAGTTTACAGTGATTCACTGTAGGTGTTTATCACAGTCAAATGCAGATTGTTAGTCTCCAAACAAGTTGGACTGTAGTTTTAGTGCTCTCAGTTCCACAGTACCCATGGATATATACCATATGATAGCAACTGTGGCTTGAAATGTTCATTTCCATCTCATCAGGCTGTGAGGTGGCTAGATCTCTATCATACTGCAATGAGCTGCACAAACGCTGCTTCCAGATTCAGCTGCTGCAAAATATTTTACATGAGTTTGAACAAAGAGGTTCCAGCTGGTCCAGGCTGAAGCAACATGTTTGCTTCCTTCTCCCTTTCATCTCTAAGCTCATTCATGCTGAGAGCGGATATAATTGCTCTCTATAAATACATTCAGGTTAGGCACTAAAGCGAGAGAAAAGATACTTAAGCAAATGGACAAAGATGACACAAGGACAAATGATCACTAATGAGCAATGAATAAATTGAACCCAGAAATTAAAGTTTCTGATCACTGGAAAACTGAAGTTTGGAAACAGACTCCCATTAAAACCAGGAAGAAAAAAAGGACAGAATTTTCACATGGAGTTTAATAAATATACAGACTATAAGATACGGTTGCTTCTAACAGCAGAGGAATGTACTCGGTAATCTAGGAGATCACTCCTGTTCCAATGGAAACAGTGAACACAGAATCCAAATCACTGCGTGGAGATTATCTATTTTATTTTTATTCCGGGCACTTTGCAATCTGATGTTTGTACTTTCAACTAAAGGTGCCTGCAAAATCTCTCTCAGGTTCTTACTGATCAAGTTTTAGATCCAGCACCTGATTCTCTTCCTTTCTGATTTGCCAATCATCTACCACCTAAACACAACCAACCTGATGTCGCCTTTCCTCAGTTTCAGTGACTATGAAGGATTTCCTTCACCTGAATTTTGCCCCAGTTGTTGAGCCCCATCAATTCTGCTCTGATTCTTTTTCCTGGGACTCTTTACACCTGAGCACCAAAGTACCTCTGGGCAAGATATCGCAGTCATCATTCTGTTCTGCAGTACCCCTGCTGATTGTCATTCTCTGCAATAAAGAACTGTGTCTTGCCTAGCATGGTTTAATATGAAGTATGATAAATCACCTGGAGACCTTCCAAGTGACTTCCTTTCTGCTTCCTATGGGCAATATGACCACTGTCTCAGGGGCCTGCTACCCAACTAAAGACTCAAAGTCACCAGGTCACCTGCAACTGGCCATGGAAACAAGAACCTGCCTTCAGGGATTTTGTAGGCAAGGGCAGAGGCACACATGACACATTTTTATTTCAGTCCTAGCCTAGCTACTTTGCATTCTCTGTTGAAAATGTTACACTACTCATTTGCGTTCTACAGAACCTGGCTTTCTGAATTTAAGGCCTCCCAGTCTACTCTGGAGCTCGCTATAAGAGCAGGTCTAGGAGGCAGCTCTGCCCAAACCACAATCATGTCACACCTCCACTGTACAAACCCCTGAATAACAACATTTTTCTTGCTTCTCATATGGCATAAGAAGGAGGAAGTGGAAAACCTATTACATATAACCGTGTATTGCTCTTTGTAATACTTTCCCCTGTATACCAAAAGCACTTTAGTGCCGTAATATCTACGCTCAGAGCCATGAGACAACCAGGAGAGGTTTGCCAGTCTGCCAGCAGGCTTCAGAGACTCCTGAGCTCTTTTCCTTCCCCATGATAGCCCTTAGGTAAATGCTTGCAGGAAATTCATATACTTTTGAGATGGTGGAGTTGCTGCTTCACGAGCCCTAACAAATGTAAACACTTCTGTTTCAGCACATCTGCCATTGCAATGCCTACAGCTTTTCCAGAACCAAAGGATTAACTTTATTGTGCATTTGCTCAGCAGATCTGGTAACACAATATTGTACTTCTAAGCAGACAGATTACTCACAAGTTTCTGGATGCTACATCTTTAGAAACTCACTCTACTTAAAGATAAGTGTTGAATCTGGTAATCCCAGAAACATCCAACTGATGTAAAAACCAGTTATACCAAGGGCCAGCTGGATGCTATTTTTCCTCAGGTTATTTGGATATTCCAAAAGTAACGGTTTTATTATTATTTTTTGCACTTTAATATTAAACAGATGCAGCTTGTTTCTCAAGACTGCTGTGAGCCATTTTTTCTTTAGATTTATAAAATAAAACTATAAAGGATGTGTGGAGCTAGAGGTTTGTTTAGCATTTCTTTATGTAAGAGTGAAACATATCAATATAGATAATTACACTTTTAAAAAACAGTATACATATTAAATGACGTTTTATACCAGTAGAGAGAACCTCATTCAATGAGTTCACTTTTAGAAAACAGGAGCAATGCCACAGACAGTTTATTTTTCCTAAATGTTAGGCTCAAATCTAGAAAAAATATTCATGTGTGTTTCTGGGTGCAGCTATACATTACAGAAGGAGACATCTTGAGAGGCAGAATGCAAACAGGTTCTGCACTTGTGTGGGCTGAGCCTATCAGACACACTTCACTAAATACTGAGACACTTACAGAAGCATTTGTTTGGAAAGTGAGGTGCCACCTTAATTTCTCCCTTAGTTTTCAGGACAGACATTGTCCTGTCCCAGTCTAGAGACTAATCATGAGAAGTGCTGAGTTCTCCCAATTTCCAGCTGACCTGCTGCAGCTGAGAGCTCTGCACTGCTGCACATTGGCCCTGCTGCCTAGTGCTAGCAAAGCCTCAGGAGACTAAAAATAAACAGGCATTTATGTTGGAGGAAGCAAACCATGATTGACAACCCTCAGAGAAATTTGCCTGCTAATCAGTTATGAAGCTTCTGCCGTAGCCCTGGTCTCCACATCCAGTTGACCTCTTCTGTGGAGTGCTTTGCTCTTTCACCTAAGGAGAACCCAAGCCTTCAAGTGACTTTTTTTCCCCCTAAACTGCATACAGTACATGGCTGATTGCATTGCATTTCATAGACACGAGACGGTCTAATTGCAAAACCGTGGTCATAAACTGTTCCCCCAAAGAAGATGCACAATAAGCATGTCCACTCGGCTGAATGCATTCCTTTGCTTACAACCAAGGGAGACTGGCCAAACTGATGAGCTATTTAAGTGTTTTGTGAATAGGCATCCTTGAAATGTGAAATATTTAATTACAGGAGTATTGTTATGGTTGCTGACTATTAATTTCACTCTGCCTCCAGTTACTTTATTTTATTAGAATGCGAGGATTTCTTCTGAGATTATAAAGCATTATAAAACCTTAGGTTCAGATGATAATTTTTTTAAACATTCATTTTGTATGGGCTGATAATTGCTATGCTGAGTTCCCATTTAAAAGCAAAACTATTATTATTGTTGTGAAAATTCAAACGTAAAGATTTCTGACAGCACTGAGTGAATGGGAAAAGCACAGTTTCCAAACTATAAAAACACATTCTGACCTTAGTTCTCACAATACTGCGGCCAACATAGATCCATTTCACCTCAGTATGGAGATAATCTTAACGGAGGAAGTAGCAACAGGTCTTACTGTGGAGGAAACTGGTTTTATTTGCCTGAGTTCTGTGAGGTTGAAAATCCAACCCCTAAGCCTCCTAGGTACACATTTTAAATGCACTTCAGTGTAATTTCCATTCTCCCCAAATCAGCATCAAATCTATTTGTATTTTGTGGTGAATTTCTTCTGTTCTGTATAATGTATGCAACAAAAAGACTTATATGGCCAACATTTAAATGATTAACTATTGTAACAGTAAAATTAGTATGTGCAATAATGGCAAACTGAATGAATGTTCTGTTTGTTTGTAGTGCTTTAATTCTCTAATCTCACATACTTAAGCTTTTGGATGGACAAGGAATCAGATTAAATTACCAGTCCTTACCCTTTTAGGACATGCTGTTCTTGTAAGTTTAGCAGAAGAAAAGTGAATTTTAAAGGCTTAGTGTTCTTTCATATCTACTGGGGATCTTAAGAGGACACTATGGAATCCCAGGTACCTGTAGACCCCAGGTTGAAAAGTATTAATTTACATGCTTAAAATCAAGTGGTGTTTGGAGGTTTGCTGAATCAGCAAGTGTAGGCATACATTACTTATTTGATGAAATTCATAATTTTTTAATAACTTCTTTGATGAGTATAAATTTGTTACCTGGCTCTATTTCAGTTCAGTACTCTTTGCGTGGGTAATATGTGCTTTGAGATTATTTTCATTTTACCACACTGGTAATGGGCACTAATCATGTTTTATCTTGTTGCAAGTAAATAGCTAGGGTATTGTACAGAGCTGTTTGATCAGTATAGCATGATTTAAGAGGATGGTTGTGCCTTTATTTACCTCATAATCCTGCTTAACGTCTGTATGAATCATTATAGTAAGGTGCATGTTAATAATAGCTTCCGCATATTCACAGGTATATGCAAAAGCTAAAACATTTGCTTCCTTTTATTTCACTAGATTTTAAGTGTTACTGCATTTTTCCATCAAAGCAAAACATGTGGAAAATATTTCATTTCTTCTACGTGTTTTCTTCCTCCATTTAGTTGCATCTTTCTTCATGAGTGATATCAACCACGGTTTGCCACATGACAGAATTCACTCCCGTGTGGGTATAACTGCTCCTGCCTTCTGACTTGGTGTAATTCTAACATTTTGTTTTGCAACAGGCCAGTCAGAATTTGGTTTACCAGACTTTGCATGGGAACAGGCATTAAAAAGACAAGACTCTTTCCTTCCCCTCCTTCTTGCGTCATGAGCTAAAAACTGCATAGCTCTACCAAAGCAGTAACACCGCGTCTTCTCTTGATGCCAATTTTACAGCCTCTTTGCTGGCTTTCTGCCTTGTCTGATTCCACAGGTTGGTGCCTCTCAGCAGACTACTTAGTAGTTACACACTATTATTAAACCTTTCCATAACCCTGCTACTCCAGTGTCTCTCTGTATCATTTCAGTCACCTTTGCACTCTATTTTCATTTAGTTAGAATGTGCAAATCTTGACATTGAAAGCTTTCAAGAATTAGTTCGGCATTCTTGGAAACTTGAATAAGAAGGTGCAAAAGGAAGATGGAGAGTCATGACTCAAAAAAAAAAAAAAAGGCATATAATGTGCAGATGCCTTGAACATGATATGAAAACACTCACTTGTACATTGTACATGAACTGCCTGCTATGCCTGTCTGCCTATAAGAGTCTTGTCTCAACTTTACTGCATGGAGACTAACATGTGTCCCACATATTATTTCTAATCAAGAAAGAAAAGAAAACAACTACTGTACCAGAAAATTTCAATTGTAAGTCCTGAAGTGATCTGACTGGACAAAACATGACCCCCTTAGAAGGGTTGGGCTGCCCACCACAATGATTTGGATCAGTCCTCTGGAAACCTAGCATTTCACTTCTAAAACACATTTAGTTTTGTGTCTGGTGCTCCTTTCATCTTATTTTTGATACATATCTGCTTAAAACAGTGCCTGCATTTTAAAAAACATCAGGTTAACTTAAGTAAAATCGTATTTCAGGCCAAAACCATGAATGTAAACATTATATGAATTTTATCTATTGACTTATGTGAGATAGGATTTTATCTTAGATTATCTAATGCACAGAAGCTCTTTTAAAACCTGGGGCCTTTAACCTGCCCACTGGAGTTTACTTTGCAAATCTTGCCTACTGCTGCCAGCAAAGAGATTGTTTTTTATTCTCGGATTTCACACCAATTATATTATACCATAACTGATAAGAACATTAGCTGATTAAAAAACTGGTTCTTACAATGTGCAAAGCTTTTCATCCATGAAAAGAGGCTTCAAGAAAGAAATACACCATAATCAAAGATCTTGGCCAGAGGGATTCACTTAAACAAATATGTTCATTTAAATTTACTTACCAAATTTGAAATGTGTCAGGTAAAGTCAGGAAAAGTTATTTACATATCCAACCTCTTGTGTATTTCCATCTCTGTAAAAAAAAAGGGGGGGGGGGAGAAGGTCAGAAAGAATACCAACTTCCAACTTTCCCATGAAATAGGATTTAGTTCAAATTTCAACATTTGAATGCAGAGTTTCAGTAATTAATCCTTGTGCATATAAAGTGTCTATAATGTAATATTTTTAGATGAACTTCACTGTTGTGCAAAGCACTTACAATAAGCACTTGCATTGGGATAGACCAGAATCTAAATCATTAATCATGTTGGTAATACTGTTGATCATATTTATTGTTAAAGATTCACTATACAGCTTAATAGTGAAAAAACCTGGTCTTGTCAGCCTAAGCATGATTTCAGCTGTACAAATTTCACTCATCTTAACAGAAACAGGCCCCTAAAAATTCTGTTCTCGTGACTTATAGAAAACCGGATTCTCTAAATTTCCAGACATTGGGAAAAAGATATTAAGCCATGCATCAGATCACAGTTTCTCTTTCACAGATGAAGGCCCAAAGTTTCAGGCTCTTCAAAGCATATTAAATTAGTAGATCAAGAGCATAAGACACTTGCTCACCACAAACATTACTGTGAAAATTGTATCAGACACTAAGGATGGTTTGAGAACAGGTAATTACATCTTACCTACATTAAACCAACTTAAAAGGTCAGTTTATATCTATGATGATATATTTGTCATTGTCGGTGATAGCTACACCCTGCAATGCCGTGAGGTCATTCATTATCTGCTTTTCTGGAGAAACTTCCATGATAGTGCTCAGATTTCTCAAGATTTAAAGTACACCTTTGTCAGTTCTGTTACTAATTACAATTCAGCTCAACAGAACAGAGTTTGTCTATTTCACTGATTACTAGGTGAGTGTTTACTGGTACATCCTCACTCTCCCACAGTCTGTGCTAATTCAGAATTGTTAGCTGCATTATTTTTTTCTATGTAGATGATACTGTTTTTCAACAAACTAAATGAAAGCTCCTTTATCTGCATTGATATACCAAGCAATTTCTAACAGAATAGCTTTCTCGTTTTGCCTCATACTGCCCCAGGACTTGGGAGATGGCACCTGTGATCTTTCTCATTTACTGATTATAAAGCCTGATAAGAAAAGAGAAAAACATCTTAATGAACTGAAACAACAATCCCTCTCCTCGAACTACTGGATAATTTAACTCATATTGCTAATGCAGACATATATATATTTCTCCTTTAGGATCAGAACTCAAAGTAAACAGGAACTAGACTGAATAGAGGGAATTGCAAAGTGATTACATGATTTGAAAAGAGTTTCTCAGTAGTACTTACAGGGTATCTTTGCTGTGTAACAAAGACTTATTCAGAAGAAAAAAGTGGCATAGGTAACAGACAGGCATGCAGATGAGAAAGATAATCATTAAGTTAATAAAATGTAGTAAACATAGGGAAAGAGTGTGGAAAGAAGAGATCAGTGTGAACAACAGTGGTAAAAACAAACAAACAAACAAAGACTCAGGGCATGAGAGAGAGACAGAGTTCTGCCCGGGAGGATGTTTTTATGAGGTGGATCAGCGAAGGACTGGAAGAAAGGGGATCCAAGATGCCACTAAAATAAAGGAACTTTGCTAATGATGGCAGGGGGTGCAGTCGAGGAAGAGAAGAAAGTGGTGCAGTGCTGGAGATAGGGAGAACTAAGGGACAGCTCTCTGAGATAGAAAGAATGTCTGCATTTCTAGGAGAAAGAGTCAGAAAAGAAGGCTAATTAAAACGGTGGGCAAGAAAACAGAAACAAGAAAGAAGAGTAAATACTTCAAGTGTATCAGTCAGCGACCAAATGAAAGAAGTCAAGAAGCCACAACGATGGTCACTAAGAAGGAAAGATATGAAGAGGGAATCAGAAAAGATGGACATCACCGGATATTGTTTTCTTTGAAGAGGATGGCAAAATCCTCTTTGGAGATCAAAGGAAGTACAGAGAAAGTGAAAAGATTTATTGACTGAGTGTCATCCTTAGCTAACACACACGCTCGTCTAACCAGAAAGTGAGATTCTTGGTCTTACATAATACCTTGGATAAGCACACACAGAATGTCAGCTCAGAGAAGAGCCCGTAGACTGTAAGAATATATAACAATATGTTTTTTAGAACTTGTATTGGACAACAAAAGAAACTTTCTTAGGATGACAAAGAAGGCTGCTTTGCACGTACTTTGGGAAATAATGATTACACGAAGTGTTATTTGAGAAGAACTTTTACATTGGAGTAAAGCTAAAATGGAAAAATATTAACTGTTTGAATGAGCAACTTTGTGTCCTTCTGTGCTAACTTTACAGATATTTGAGATCAAATAATGAGTTTCACTTTTCTAACATTTTTCCTGAATTTTAACTGTAGCCACACTGAGTTTTGCTGTTAATTCACTGTCACCCAATTTATCATAACATTGTAAATGCATGACTTAGGAAAAAAAAAGAAGAATCTATACCTGAAAGAGCCTTCAAAATGTCTTTGTCAGATTTAGATTATTCCTTAACTGAGAAATCATTATTATGATAACCTATATTGCAAGATGAATGTGCTTTCTCCACAGAACCGTTTCTGCATGGAAATACAATATAAAGATCACAGGGAGGGGGTTGCTGCACTGGATTTACATTCAAGTGTGTTTTCTGCAAGAAGAATACGCGTGGCAGCATTATCCGTGCTGCACTTACACCCGACCCCCAGGAAGGCTGAGGAGTCATTATGCTAAGTGTCACACACATGAAATACAGACGTATGGCTTCTGCCTCAGAGGGCTCAGCCACACCAGGTAACACAACAAAGAAGAGATACAGAAAAGACAGATGAACTTTTCAGGGTCCTGCAGTGAGTCAGTTTCTCCAGGAATATATCACGATGCGGCAACTTTGGCACAGTTTTCTAATAGGGGAACTTCGATGCCGGTATCTAGGCTGAAGAAATTCAAGGGGGATCTCCCAGCGTGAGACACATAAGCATTCTTTCCATGCATTGCTTTTCTGTAGCCAAATCTTTCACCTGTTTCCTTCTCTTGCTCCAGTTTCTCCTTTCGCCTTCCTTTTTCCCTTGGAAAAATGCTGCTTGTATCCTTTGCCACTTACTCCTGGGGAAGGGAAGCAAGCAAGCGAGCTATCTTCTCTTCATAACAACTTAACCCCAGTGAAACAGTGCTCAGGGAAGCACCCAACTCCTGCCGACTAGAAAGTGTAACTGCATACACAGGCATGGCTCGCTATACACCTAATTTGCCACTTTTGCAGGCAAATATCTTTACTCCCTCAAAACCAGAGAGGTTATTTGTGTGACGTAGATTCTCTATTATGGGAATGTAATTTAGAAAATCAAATACGCAGTAATTTGTTTATTTAGCCTCCTAAAAAACTGTGTCAGCTTTTGTATACATTCATGACACTTATCTTTCACTGCCATCAGTGAAGTTAGAGATTGTCATTAGAGAAAGAATTAAACACTGACTGACAGTAAAAGCCAGCAGAATATTCACTTGTCAGTAAAAATGGCAAGATAATTTAGAACTTTTCATTGCTTTAGCATAAGTTCCTGGACTGTATGAGTACTTTTAATATCAAAGGCCTTTATTTGTCATAGTTGAAATGATGGGTTCTATAAAAATTGATCTATATGACCATAAACAGAAGTAGCAAGGATCCCAAACTGCCTTGAAAAATCGACTCCAAATTGCATAAGTTTAATCAGAATGAAAAATCTATCTATCTGGAAAGACAAAACCAAACTGAACAATGTGGCTGCGTAAGTTGTTTGAAAAATGTCATCGTTCAGACCGAGTCAGTATTTTGAGGAGTGCATTTCTCCCCACTCACTGAAGTTCATTTTCAAAAGCAAATAATTTTGGAACCTCTGTCCTATTGATAGGGCAAATCCTTTGAGAATGTGCTCTCTAATTTTAAAGCACAGGTTGCGAAGGCTTAAACACTGGTGATTGCTTCCAGGCATGAGCAGCCTTCTCCCCTGTGACCACCACATGAATTAAGAAGGCAAAGTTCATTTTCAATACCACCGCTTCACTCATTACCACAGCCCTCCTGGTAAGTAAGGTGCTTGGCAGGGGAGCTGTAAAACAGCTGCCCTCTGGGTGTCTTGTTTTGGCGTCCTTTCCCATCTGTTTTACCTGTCTCCTTTTCTGAATAATTTATTTCACCATCTGCATAAGTAGAGCACCTGGCCTAGGGCTAGCTCTTTCACCTAAATTATTCAGAGCCAAAAACTCTTTGGTTTAGACTCAGATAATGTAATGGCTCAACAGGACAAAACCCTTAACTTAGGAGTGACTGTGAATGTTTCTAGGCTCTGTACTCTGTTAGCAGTTTAAAAGGTCGGCTGTGTAAACTGTATACAAAAGCACCACAGAAATCCTTCATCCTCAAATATCTCCCCCAATAGCCTCTTTCAGCAGGTGAAACTTTCCAAAGCAGGGCTGTTATATCTTGCTGCCTCTCTGCCACAGAGGTCCCGTGGGAAGCCACAGGTTGACTCCGTATGCGTGCACTGCAGCTGGCTTGTCCCTGGTTTTTATGCCAGAAAAGTTCCCATTAAAGCCACTGAAAATTGGCTGCAGGGCTGGACTTTGTGCATGTCTCTTCACAAGTAGGTTTTTGTCAGAAACACCAAAAGCTACCCCTGTGCAGAGCTTCAATCCATACTCCATACTCCACTATCTTCATTTCTGCAGTTAAAATAATTCCTCCACGCCACTGCTCACAGTTGCTTGGAGAATTGCCATATCCCAATGGAGAGGAGCTTAAGAGGTCTCCGCTCTGAATGCCACAAAACAAGCAACATGCTCTCAGACTGGAGAGCTGGCAATGCTTTTGAGGAGCAACTCTGACCATTCACTGTGACAAAGCCGAAGTTTCACCTTTTTTCAGGCACTTGTTTTAGTGCTACATCTCCACTGGATTTTAATCAAGCTCACAAAGCCTGTGATCTACAGGTTTCTCATTTCTTTTGAAAATCTTCTGAAGCTGTTTACGAGACAGCCAATACCATGAGTTGATCTCCTGCCTTACAAGATATTGGCTTCAGCAACTATTTTTGTTGCTGAAAAAGTTATGGCATCAAGGACATAATGTGAGATTCCAGATCAAAGGACGTCTTGAGGCTTCTCCAGCTTCATGTTCTTTAAATGAGTGATAAAATATCCTTGGTGAGGAAAAGAATGAGAATCATAATGGAGCAACAGCTTTAAGGCAGGTATTTCTAAATGACCTTGTTAAGTGCAATCTCTATCTGGGTTACTCTGGATTTATCTCAGTGTCACAAAGATGGGTATGGGAAAGAAGAAAGAATTATTAAAGACAAATCAGTTTTGAAAATCAGTCACTTTTTCTAAAGTCAAAGAAGTTGAAACGTTCTGCACGTTCATTCACATGAACCATCATAGATGCTGTCGATGGAAAAAAAAAGAAAATGCAGTAATTTTTATTAGATCATATCAAATCCAGAAAAAGATACAATTAATTTCAGTCAGATTTTTGTCTCCTTAAGCACCAAAGAAGTCACCACATTTTGCAAGAACTGTCACTGGATGTTTACTGTTTACTGATTTCCATGATGTCCATCACTGTAGCTCTTGCAGGCACAATGTGAACTGTTTCATTTTCCACTGAGAAATTTGTCCAGTATCAGGTATTTGCTTTTTGCTCCAGCCTCGGGAAATCAGGGTCATAGATTTCAAATGAAGTGCTTTGTACTCTCTAAGGGCAGCGAGAAAACACAATAGTACAGACAAAATCTAATCAAAGTATTTTGGCTTTCTGCCTCCTTTTTTATTTTACAATGGGAAAAAAAAATTCAAGGTGCGACTTCAATCCCTTCAGGAGTTCCCTTCCCGTGTACACTGCCTTTTGCCAGAAACGCGAGACTGACAGAATGATAAAATGTGATGCCAGGTCCTCTTGCCCATTCAAAGACCCTCCCTCAGGTATCGGGTGCCTTGCCTGAGCTTTGAGGTCAACCGGACACCTCCCCTGAGGCTTACCTGGGCTGAAGGATACATCTACCCAAAAATCCGCTCAGGTAGAGCAGCTGTTATCTGAGCTAGGATCAAAGTGCCCCTCTGCTCTCCAGAAAAACATCTTCCAAACTGGCCTTCTTTCTCCATGATTCAAATGAATGTTGAATGAGTCTCTGGGGACAACAGTTGTTGTGCTGAGAAGCTAGCTGTCAGAAATACTTTATCATGAAAGTTCAGTTCCTTTCAAGGCCTTTTATTATTAATAGTCATCGCTGCAGGGGAGCATTAAACACAGACCCTATTTACTGTACAAATTGACATATTATAAACCACAAAAGCTATCCTGGTGCTTTGGTACTTTACCTTGCCTTTCAGCATGCTAACTCTGGGGAATCCTTTAACTTTTGTGTTGCTAGAATACAGAATGTAGATTCTGGTTTAGCATAGCATGACGAGAGGGAGTAGGTAGAAGATTGTGATGTCTATAATAAATGGAAGCTGAAACATTATGCTCTGTAGTGACACTGAGATAATTTGTCTATTAAAAGCAAAAAACAAAAACAAAACAAAACAAAACAAAAAAACCCCACAAATGTATTTATCCCTCCTGTGAACAGGCCACAGGAAGTATCCTACAGTAGCGCATGGTTTTACACCAAATCTCCAGCAGCTCCCAGAGCTTCCTTTTTCCTGAAGGCATTGCACCTCGTGCAAAAGATGGGCAGATTTTCTGAAGGCAGGCAACCAGCCTGATTTCTGCAGCAGTAGAATCTGAGATGAGGAATTACCAAGTAGCTGCTATGTGGCACAGCAGGACGAATCCCTGATGTGGGAGAAACCTAGTCCTGATCCAGCCCATCAGACAACAGCAAAGTCTTGGAAAGCAAGCCCCGTAGGGGAAGGTACTTTTTGAAAGTACCTTTCCCTTCAGCTTTTAGTGGCAAGCGGACAGTATTTCATGGCTGTCATGGGGATGACTTTGTTGTTTTAGGTAGATGAGACGTTACAAGGCCAAGTTTCAATGTAATATTGAATTTTAGAAATCTGATAGAAAACTCTCAGAAACAAATTGTACAAGGACAAGAAGAAACAAAACCCAGCAAGACAGTAACAACCTGAAGGCAGGGCAAGTGATAAACAGCAAACGCCAGGTTAAAAATAGACAATCCATTGCCCTTGGTAGCAGACAGACTCTTTGCTTTGTACTCTACTCTGCACATCAGTATTAATCTGAATACATAAATGTAATGCTTTCCATGCTTCTTGACCAAATCTTGAACTAATGCAGTACCGGCAGCCAAATGCACTTCAGAAGTGGTGGGTCTATCCCAAGGTCATGTCTGGGCATGCCAAAAAGCTGTGATTCAGCCAGTAGTACCTGAGCAGGCTTCAATTTTGCAAGCCAACAAGCATCGTAGAATCATTAAGGTCAGAAAAGACCACTAAGATCCTGAAATCCAACCGTCAACCCATCCCCATCATGCCCACTAAACCATGCCACATCTACATGGTTCTTGAACACCTGCAAGGACAGTAACTCCACCACGGCCTGGGCAGCCTGTGCCAGTGCATTACCACTCTTTCTGAGACAAATTTTTTCCTAATATTCAACCTGAACCTCCCCTAGCACAATTTGAGACCATTACCTCTCGTCCTATTGCCGTTACCTTGGAGAAGAGGCCCAGCCCCACCTCACCACAGCCTCCTTTCAAGGGAGTTGTAGAGAGCAGTAGAGTCTCCCTGAGCCTCCTCTTCTCCAGCCTGAACAGTCCAATTTCCCTCCCATAAGACTTGTGCTCCAGACCCTTCCCCAGTTTTGGGCCCACTTCAGGCCATCAGTGTCTTTTTTGTAGTGAAGGGCCCAAAAGTGAACACAGCACACAAGGTGTGGCCTCACCAGCACTGAGTACAAGTACTCTTCATGATTCTGTGATCTAAGGATTCACATCCCAGTTCCCCAAAGGGAGTGTGTGTCTCTAAACTCACCCTCACAGCTGCCACGAACTGACAGAGTCAGAAGAGAAATGGGGGAAGCAGAGGGCTGTGCCCACCGGGCTGTTCCCGCTCCCCCAGGTCGGATGTGGTCCCCTCAGGGCAGGCCGGGCGCACGGCCCTGCAGCCGCTCTGGGCCCTGAGGGCGCTGTTCCCTGAGCCCGTCGTTCCGGTCCCACTCATGAATGTTGCATTCAGTGCAAAGAGTCAGACAGCAAGGGGGTGGAATCAGCTGCTTTTTAAAGTATAGAACATGTACTCAGAAAGGGTGTTCAGATGCCAGTCAGTACAACCCACAGTATGCTAAAGATTGGTGCTTGGTACATTTAAAGGATGGGAAAAATTTACATCACTCAAGTACAGAATATAGTTGTAAGTTCTTTCAGTTAAACAGATTCTGACTCCCAAAAATGTTAAGAGCTCTTCTGACTAAAATTCTTAATAGGAACTGAATTGTTGCAAACTTGAGCCTTTTCTTAGATAGAGAGTAAATCTTCACCAGAAAGTATAAACAAAACCAACCAAGCAAAAAATCCCACCAAGAAAACAAACCCTGTAATTTTGTAACCAGACTTGGACAAGCTTCTGAGAAGGACCACACACCAGATTAGATTATTTAGATTTGTTGTGAGAATAGCTGACATGTGTTCCTTTCCCATTCGCTGTCCAATCTTTGTTGTAAAAGTGGACTCATGTTGTGCCAGTGCAGATTAATATTATAACATGAAAGGGATAAGTTTGTATCGTTTTCCAGGCTTGTTACGTTCACTGATATGGGAATAGCATTATATTCTACCTGAGCCACTTTGTTTTATGGCCAGGATTAACAGCAAAAAAAAAAAAATACTTCACAGACTTAGGTGGAGGTGTCACCTTCTCCTTGAAATCAAATAGCATGGGTTCCAAAGTATCTAAAACCTTCATTCAGGTGGTGAAATAACCCTCGGGTTACTCTAGAAGATCTTGGTATTTTTTTTCACTGATACCTCTTTTGCTCTTTCCTTAACGGGACATGGCCTATGGGCTCTTGCTCTGCTAAAAATTCCCCTGAGATCGTGTTATCCTTCTTCCATCCGAGCCCATATTCAACTCCATATTTCTATGACTGTCATTGTCATTGGATATATCTTTTGTTATAAAGTTTCACTATACTTTTAATGAACATGCACAGAATTTCATTCCTGTTACATCTCCTGATCGAGCTGACCACCTTATCAACGTGAAATAATGCTCCACCGTACATCACTAACTTCCAATTTTCCCATGTTTTTCAGGTGGGTGATACTATTTGTAAAATCAATTAGAGTTTTTATTTTCACATGATACTTTGCTTAATCTGATTCTCTGCAAGTGGTAATCCATTGCAGTTTATTCAGTAAAAATAAGGCAATTGTTTCATGTATTTTAGGCATAATGAACTCAGAGAAATGCCTATTTACATTTATACCAGCCCTTGGAAGGCATTTCAAAATAATATGATAGGAAAACAGTTGATACAATAGTTAGATAACATCAAAGAGTGGGTTGGGAACAGAAACTGTGATCCTTGTGAAAACTGATTGCTGAAGAACTGGCCAGGAGAGTTCTATGTGCATTTCTTCCTTTTTGCTGAAATATAATGTTTGTTCTCATTCTTTGGGTAGAACCTGGCGAGTCTGTATTTGCATTGTTGATCTTTCCCAACATAAATCTCTCTATTGTAGTCATATCAACAATGTTTTATTTACTTTAGTAATAAAATTTCTTGCAGTACATGCTCTTTTGGACTGTGCATGCAGTACTTATCATGTTATTGAGGTTACAGTTA
This sequence comes from Gallus gallus, assembly GCF_016699485.2. NCBI lineage: Eukaryota > Metazoa > Chordata > Aves > Galliformes > Phasianidae > Gallus > Gallus gallus. Next base: position 16,309,214 of record NC_052540.1, read on the forward strand.
CAGAACATTTCAGTATAATATAGCAAAGGACAATGAAACATTGCACAGGTGTAAGATCTCTCTGATCTTCTTTTGCCATCAACTGAAAAAAAAGCCCTGAAGACTATTGGAATATATCCCCTTAGGCATGATGATACATCCAGAACCAGAACACATGGACTAGGTCTTATGACCCCTTTGATGTAATCAGCTAACAGATCTAATCTATCATTCTGCTGGAAATATGCCTGGATATAGAGCCACCTTTTTTCTTTGCTGGATACTGTAATTTCTCTGACAAACCAGCAGCAAAGATTGGGACACTCATCTTCATAGACATTATTTTTTGACACAAAATTACATTAGACAATTTTCTAGAGAAATGCTTCAACCTAAGTTCCCTATTTTCAGGAAAAATAAGTTTTCTGGAAGATTTGCTCCGAAGCTATGTAACAATTAATTTGGGAAAAAGTGTGTGTAGAAATCACATCTTGCCCAGGCCCACTTAAGCTGGAACTGACTGTCATGAAGATCTTACCATTTAAGAAAAGCTAAATGCAAAGAGATAAATCCATGCTGTTTAAAATATAGCCAACAACTCTTAAATACACCAAGCCAAAAGCTAGTTGTGCTCCTACTAACACAGTAATAGATATTTATCTGAAATAATCCTTAGTTGTTTACTTTTTAATCTTGACAAAAGTGTTTCTATGAACATTTCATTAAATAAACTGAACATACCAATGGTCAGAAAAATTAAATAATCATCCAATTCTGCTTTTAGAAAATAAAATATGAAACAAACAAATAGGACAATTTAGAAAAGATTAAAAGCAATTGTTCTGTTCCCTTGGTAACACAATCTAGGCACAGCCAATCAGCAAAGTTGATATATTGTTTTGACATACATTCACATATTTCTAACATAAATAGCAACAGAAACTTAATAACAATAGGTTTTAAAACTAGGAACTGATGTCATTTTAAATGTGTCAATCAAAGAGAACCCATGAAAGTGTTACTTCTATCAATTTGACATTAAGTATATGCTGGAATGGCTTTATAAGAGATAGCAGACTATCTGACAGGTCATACAGGAGATGCAAAATCTGTAATTACATTCTAGCTTCTAGGATTGTGTCCTTTGGTATGCCTAAAAAAAACCTTTGAGTAGGAAATAAAACTTGAATGCTATGTTATACCACTCATTTATCAAAACAGGCAAAAAAATATTATGCAGCATAGCTAAGCATAGAAATGAAATATCATACTGAAAGAATCAGCCTTACCCCCAAAATAGATGTGCTTAAATTTCTTACTTCTTATTTTATGATCAATTGGTGCCAGTGAAGTTCTGCAGTGTGAGTTTTCAAGGATACTAAAAATTAACAATAGAAGAAATGTACAGAGGAGGATTGCTAATGGGATACAGAGCCTTTCACCTCTCTTAGTCATTGGTATGAATCTGGCCTGTGTCAGCAGTAACAGAAAACCATTACTTTTTGACAGCTGTCAAAAGTCTGTATGGAAGGAGTGCATCAGCTATCCTAGTCCAGACCCTAGAGGACACTTGTCCAAATGGGACTACCAATACCAGAATTCTTCTTGAGACTCTCAAAAGAAAACTGTCATCTCCTCCCTTTTCTGGAAGCCCTTGTCCCAGTCAATTCCTAGAAGTGTTCAGCCAGTCAAAGAGCATACTGCCATGGGCTGTCCTTTGAATCAACAATGTGGTTAGAGAATTTCAGTTCTAATAAGCAACATTTTCAAATCCCATTACCAACTAAAATACACATGAACACATTTGTACATTTCTTCATAGGATAAATGCTTTTTAGAAAAGCTAGGATTGCACTAGCCTTAGGTCTCCCTACCTTCAAAATCCCAGCTATAACAGCAACAGAAAAAATACATATGTCAGCACTGACAAATGATATACACATTCATAAAGCTTACAGATACAGAGACAAACACCTTATTTTGTCATTGGGTGGGATTAAGTTACCCATTCTGGCACATCATCTTTTTTTCTTTCTCCAGATTTATATGACTCCCATCATAGAAAATGCTCACAATGAGGAATTTCCAACTGGAACACATTGAAAATAAAAAGGAAATAACCCACTATAAACAGCACTGAGGATAAATGAGCAAACATGCATGGTACAGTATGCAGCTCTGCCAGAATGTGAATGTTGTAATTTTTTTCTCACAGCAATTATCTTTCTTTAAGAAATACTGACTTTTACTTAGAATTTCAATCTCCATTTTGATTTTTTTTTATTATTTTTTTTATTTTTTTAGGATGTAAGAAAAGTGATGGAAAGGACTACAGAAAAGGGCAAGGAAAAACAGAACAATTTAAAGTTTCCACCCATTGTGATAGGGTTTAGTGAGGACATTCTGGTGATAAACTGTTTCAGCACTGTCAAACCTGCTTATTAATGGAGGCAAGAGACCAAAAGTTTCCTTGTGTATCAAATCCATGAGATTTAGCTGCCAGCCTTCCAACAGAATCTTCCTAACCAAAAAACTGGCAAAGCAGTGACACTGACAACTACAGTCAAGAGCTGACAGCAAGCAGATTACACAAATGTAGTCCTTCAAACAAGTGTTTGTCCATAAGTTATCACTTTCCAGTGGTAAGAATTAACTCTGCAACATATTTCATGGACCATGAGATGAGGCAATGCCAAACTATGGCACAAAGGGAATGCATTGCATCAAAAGATAATTTCCACGGAGTCTATCTCTTAGAAGTTGATTGGCAGGTCAGCTTGGGACTGAGCCTTATATGCTGTGGAACATGTATTTGTCCAATGTCAACATGCACCTTTTGAGGTAGACATGCTATCTAAAAATATCCAGTCTCCTTGTGATCATCAGTTAATTCCTCTCCCTAGGCTTGCTGTTTCAAAGTCGTCAACTAGCGACAATCATCTCTTCCCTTCTGATTAAATATTTTATAGCTTCTTTTGCACACTGTTTCCACCACACATTTGTTTTAAACATGGATCAGAGCATATGGAGTCAAGCAGGTTTCCGTGGAGAACTGAGACCTGGGACTGACAGAGGTAACCTGTGTAATTTTATAGCTAGAAACAAAAGAGTAAACTCTCTTAGCTAAAAAAAGGGCAGAGTACTGTCTCTTACAGCCCAATCATCTTTTTCATATAAGCCTCACATTGTTACTAGTGTCTTTTGTACTATAACATTAGAAAAAGATATGAAGACTTGATATAAGTTGCCAGGGCAGAGAATCTACTACATCTCCAGGTATTACAGGTTAATTATATGTGTTTAAAGTATGCACCTTGTTTCTATTCTGAATTTCTTTGGTTCTCATTTTCAAGCCACATATCATTGTATCTTTTCTTGTAAAATTAAAACATTAGTTAATGTAAAAACATCTTCATGGTGTAGATGCCTACAGTCACCAGCTATATAGAGCAGGAATTCAATAGTTTGACCAGATCATTAATATTTTTCATAACCCAAAAAAAGATGGATTTTTGCTCTGAAGTCTGATAGATGCTTGTTTTATCGAGCAACTCAAGATCTAAATGAGTGCTGACATATTTCTATAAACTTAATTAGAATTTGTATCTTCTACAGTCTCCCCTACATTTAAATTTCCATCCCACACTTTAACACCTTCTGCTTGCTGTTTTTTTTTTCTTTTGCCCATTATTTTCATATTAAGAAGCAACAACCAGTCTAACAGATCTGTCTGCAATTTGACTGATGTCTTTTTCTCCTAGAAAACAGCTCTTGCAAATGCTGTGAAAGCAAAGCCTCCAGAAGGGATGACTCAATCCAGGAGGTGAGACCAGACAGCGCTGCTGAGCAGCCTCTGTGAAAGATGAGTATAATGGGTCTAATAACAACTCTAAATGCCAGCACAGTCAAATTGGCTGATTAACTGTATACGTGAGTTATAGGCACTGGGGTGCCAAGTCCAGCCTTGTCTCCATCCCTAACCCTCATCTGCAACAAAGGATACTGAACTACTGGGCTGAATATTCTGCAGGTATTAGCACATGCCACTGGTAAAAAATCCCATCCCTTAAGCTCCTCCATTCCCCAGCATCAATAGCTTAAACTTTCCTAGCCTGTGCACATACGTTCATGGGAATCCAGTGCTATGCTGCTTACTAGCTATTTCCATTACAAAATCCCTCAAGAGGCTCCAGCAAGGAATGAAGGCTCCTTGGGCTGATTAAACTACCTGGAAACTCCCGGAGATGAAAGAAGTAGTTCTAGTCCTATTAGGTTCAAGGCAAATTTTGAACTCGAACATCAAGGAGGTCAGGCCTTTGTAGCTATTTAAATATAACTGCATGGAAAATGAAGTCTTCCTGAAAATGTGAGTGTAAAGGTGCCCAGAATGGAGAGTAAGTTTTAATACCATACTTAAAAAAAGAGATTAAGTGCACACTGGCTGCTATTTGTTAGCAGTGGTTTTTATAATCAAATCAGAGCCAGAACAAAATGTGACATCTTTTATGAAAAGGTTGATAAAGGAAAGAGAATAAAGAAGTTTGAAGAAAAAACAACCTGGGAAACAATAAACTTAAGTCCTTAAACCACTGAAATGCCTATGAAATTTGCAGAAGGTTGTATCTTGTACACATTCCTAAACCAAACACAAAGAAAATGAGTAAGTACACATGCAGCCATGTTGGGGTTCTCCTCTGTCTTTCATAAGCCAAAAAAAATCCACCTCCAAAAACTTTACAAACTTCAACTTCTGGATCTTTCATTGAATTATTCTATAACTACAAAGACAACACAACGCTTCACTCATTTCTCAGCAGCAATGTTGCTCAGTAGCTACAAAGTGCATTTTCTTCCTACCTCGGACTCTTAAATACTTTGCGAACACTAGCTAAGTCTTGCAGCCCTCTCTGAAGAGCTCTGTTACCCTATTGCACTATTAGACCCATTACTCAGCAGACAAGAACAGATAGAAAATAAATGTATACAGGAGACAAGTGAGGAAGCTGAGATTCAGGCAACCTGTCAGAGATCCCCACTTTTCCCTCAAACAAATCACTGAATCTCTTTGGCTCAAAAATGCCACAGTGGTTACCTCATTAATTTCACTAAGAAGAAACCAGACAAACATGAAGATATATGCCTAAATTTCCCAGTTAATGGGAGGAATAAACTGTCACGCTGAGAATAAATTCCTGAGATACAACAGCAACTGCAGACCTAGAAATATCCAGAGTCATTATCTTTACTAACAGACCTAGTAGTTAGACCCACTCTTTTAACCATCAAATCTTATAATCTGTGATATTACAGAAAAAAGTCAGTTAATTTCCTAAGCAGAAACATATCGTAATATTATGAACATAAGATTCTTACTGATGTAATTTATTTGTCTTTTGCATGAATCAAAATGTAACTGGGTATAATAGTTATAATTATCTCATTTAAAAAAAAAGAAAAAAAAAGAAAAACCTGAAAGAAAATAGAATTCAAAGTGTTACCTACCCCTAATTGTAATCTTACTTAAACTAAGGAATAAGACTTTTTACATTTAGGGGCCTGTTATATTTTTGACTACACAGTCTTCACACTTTTCCCTTCTCAGACTAATTTGCTACACCCTGAACAGCCCTATCCTTCCATAAAGTTGAGCACTGTGCAACATGAAACATAGCTCAATAGAAATGTAGGTCAATTTTTAACTGTATTTCCTTGTAATGGAATGGACTTGTACTTTACATGCAAAAGCAACAGAAAGAAAAAAAAAAAAAAGAAGATAATTTGTGTCTAATAGCCTTTGCAAGCCTGCTGTGTCTGTTAACTTTAAAGCTTCCAATATGGAAATAATGGGACATACTAAAACATGTAAAACAGGATGGAAATGATGAGATGAAATGACTGCGAGAAGTGTGACAGGTCAAGGAAGGACACTGAAAAAACCTCATGGGTTGAGGGGAGAGGGCTACTTTGGGAAATTAAAAAGGTTTCACATAACTGGGCATCTGAAAAAGAGGAATTAAAGTCTCCTTCGCCCGGCATGCCTGACCCACCACTTGGTCTCTTCTTCCTTTTATTGCCCCTGCTGACAGAGTAATACGCTCCAGCTGAGCCCTGCCATGCCTGGGCTATGGTAATCCCTGAATGAGGGCAAACACCTGTGGTAGCTTTGCTGCTTGGGGACAACATATTAACCTGTTCCTTCCCAGGCTGCGGGGGATTTGCATTTCAAAAGGGGCACAAAGGCTCAGACATACTCTGTTTTTTAACAGAAGTCAAAAAGCTGGAGAAGAGGAGCAGGCTTCTGTTCTACGGCTCTCAGACTGGCCCACTGGAAAAAAAAAACCTGCACAGATATAACCACAAAGTTGGTATTATGTCCGCAGTATTTACATGACCACAGGTCATGCTACTATTTTGTACTTTTTCTAGCTTGTTATTGACAATTTTGTCTATCAAAGAGTTATCCTCATTAACTGTAAAGTACCTACCAAGACTAAAAAAAGCTCCCATTTAAAACAAAATCAAGACCTTCACTAAAGTAACAAACTTAACCATTCAAATAAATTTTGGGGTAATCCTCAGTCCGACAAACACAGAGTCCAGAAGTTGTTAGAGACACTGTGCAGGTTAGGACTGTCCTCGCACCTGAACAACTGGCAGCAGGATCCTGATTTCTGGTAACTGGCCCAAGACCCCTCCACAGGATCTGACTTTCAGAAAGCGCAGAGGATCCGATGCTCTGAAAATCACGTCGTTGAGACATATCTCAGACCTCCCAGATTACCAGCTCTTCCTGAAAGCCAACATCCCAATCCCTTGGTTATGCTTTCTGTTTCAGCATTCCTATGGCATCTTTCAACACCTTCCCCTGAAACAAAGTCCTGGATGTGAAAACCACCCAGACTCTGTGAGATACCTATATTGAATCTTTGAGGATGAATCAAATGAAAGAAAGAACAATTGTTTGCTTCTAAGACTTCAGGGTGTTTGTAATCCACATCCCCCTGTATTCATGGCACATTTCTTCAGTCTTTTCAAAATGAAACTCTCATTCTTTTGATCCATGGGAGGGGTTGCTGCAGCCATGAACAGAAGCCTCCCTTTCATTGTTATATAAAATCTAAAGAAATAATAACAGTTAATAATACTAAAGTTCTGAAAGAAAACCGTTTCATCCTCATCCCCAGGTAAAGCAGGGTGGATGACTTCTTTAGCTGCAAGGTCACATTTAGGCCACCTTTAGAGCTGGCACTGGGGCAGGTTGGCAGTATTGCACTCATTCTGCAGCCCTTTGTGAAGGGGCCTGGGAAGCAAATAGGACTCCTGGCTTATGACCCAGAGGCACCTAACAACAAGCCTTCTCCTCTGAACAGTCCCTTCCACTTCTGCTCTCATTTTATCCTCTTCAAACCTCGTGACAAGCATCCCAAAGCAGTTTAGGAATGGAGATGCACTTGGAGCCCCAGTTCCACCCCATAACTCCTGCATGTTGAATAGCACTGAGTGTGCAAGGTTTCCCACCGTCATTGGGATACTACAAACTGGAAGAATGAAAATTTTGCTTTTAATTTCTCTAAACTACTATTTAATTTGAATTAGCACATCTTCTTCAAAGGGAGGGTTTAATGTCAGAAACTTGAATCCTGGATGACCTGTTTTATAATGAAAACATAGACTTTCAAACCTTTAAGATGAGTCTCTCGGTCAGAGGTGAGAAATTCCAGCAGTTGAAATGCAAATAAAGTCACTTTTTTATGTGCATGCATTTGTATTTAGGTACTAACCCCCTAAATACATAAGGCCTACCTGAAAAGGTTAGCCCAGTTGTTTAGAAATTTCCCATTTTGCTGTTAGTTTATGGATACGTGAGACTCCAGTGTATGCTTCCTTTCCTGACTCGAAGCTCCTGAAACCACCTCTTCAGTTTAATGTTCCCTCTCTTCCTTCAAATCTCTCTTCACTTGCTGCTTCCATGCACCTTCAAAGGTGGTCCCCTGCCAGCTAAGCGCAACTTTGAACTCTCTCAAAAACTTATAAAAGTCAATGGAAAGACTTAACTTTCAGATGCTCTGCATTAGTCGTATTTAAACTACTACCCATTCTCATTATGAGATTTTTTTTTAAATAATTATTTCTAACGGCCATGCACTCTTTCAAGAGTTTCTCACTTTAAACCACTGACAAAATGGAAAGCATATGAATTTACAGGAGAACTAACTCACTGATTTCTGGTCAAGAAGTGTTCCTGCAAATGCCAAACTTCATGTAATATCCTCTTTGGTTTGAATTTCCTGTTTACTTGATTGTCTGTGAAAGGATTAAGAACATCCTCATTTCGTTTCAAACTACCAAGTTATATTACAATCCCCTTTCTTGTCCATTCCCACTCCTTGGCCCAAAAGGTCTTTAAGAGAGCAGGAGAAAGAGCGTGAGAGAGGAGGTGATTTTATCTCCATTTTACTGTAGGTCACTTTCCCAAGGTTGTATATGGGTTTAAAGCAGAAAACTAATGCCAGATCTTCCAAGATTCACTCCAATACCTTAACTACATGAATATCTTAAAGTAGTTTGAAATTGCAGGGCTTTTCTTCTGGCAGGAGTTGTGTGTGCACTCAGATCACTTTGTCAGGTATTGAACAGAATTTCCCCATTTTGTAGAGACCATAATATCTCAAAAAAAACCCGATGGAAACCTGTGCAAAGAGCTGTGCTTTGGAGGACCCAGGGAATGCCTGCATCTCTCTATGTTTAAGCCTGGTGGTTATAGTCAGTCCTTCAAACTTTTAAACTTGTTCCAAATTTTCAGAACTGCACAGCATGCAACTGAGAGAATGATTTGACCCCGAAGATCAGGATGTTGTAAGTATTGTTCAAGAAAAATCCAGTTGAAAAAGATTCTAAAAAAGTATCAGGGACACTTTTAAAGTCTTTCTTTAAAAATAAAAATCATAAAACTACCTTTGTTGACTCCTGCTGTTAATGTGCTTTTATTCAGGCGTTTAGAAACAATACTGCTTTGCAGAGTAGACAGCCACTGTCAAGGGCGGTTTTCTCATCTGTGGTCCCTCATTAAGTACTGTGAGCTTGAGAACTAATAAAGTGGATGCTATACATGCACATTAGGTAAAGAAAACATGCTCCTGGCTGCAAATGAAGAGAGGATGGTTGAAAATGCAGTAGGTAATTCTGATCTTTTGAAAATTTTACTTAGATAAGTTTAGTTAAGGATTGAAACGAGCATTCAATTTGCCTATATTGTTACTGTACAAAGTTACCTCACAGATATTTATCTGCTGCTGCTCGGTATATCAATGCCTATGATCATTTCTTGGAGCTCTTTTCATGCAATTCAAGTGCACTATGGAAGAGCAATTTCCTTATAGACGAGCATACTCTGGTTAAATTGTTTAAGCAATAGTCCCGATGAGTACTGAAGTCAACAGATAGAACAAACAAGAGCCCCTGCTCAGAAGCACAACTGAGAACAAGTGCAATTCCTATACTGGACAGACAAAGTTGATACTCATTCCCCTTCTGCCAGAGAAGATCCAGTTTACCTTTCTCCCTACTTGTGATGAACACGTACAGCATCATCCCCAGAAATACACATATATGAGACCTCTGTAAAAATGTGCTGACTGGGCTCATTCTTAAAATGCACCAAAAACTATGATACTAATTAAGCTGTCTAAAAACTTTTTTTCAGGATGGCTACAGATCCTAGCAATAGAAGAAATACCATACAACACAGTATCTAACTTAACATAAGTGAATTACAATTGCTTTTCTGATCCCACTTGTGGAAGAAATCTAATAGTACATCATTAGCATTATTCCATATATGCCATGGATGTTTTCAAAGGTCAATTTGTTTATAGAAATTCTTCCACTGAGGATGAATGATGACACTATTTTGACCCCTCTGACCTTGGTGACCAGGAATGCACTTTTCAAGCATCCAGAGCCCTTCTACACAATTTGTCTAATCCTACATCTCCCCTGCCCTTACAGGCTATTTGCTGTTAGCGGCCACAATAGACAAGCAATAGTACCATTATAGGCTTCTCTAACAAAAGACTTTCGTGATCATTTTCTAGTGACTTGAAGATTGACAAGATCCCCTCCTGTTACCCAGATGCATTTTCTCCTCCTTCCCGGGGATTTCTTTTCTTGTTTCCAAGGAGGAAAGTGCCTCCCTGAGTAGCGACCTCTCTCTCTGCAGAGAGACCTGCTAGAAACAACAAACATCGCATGTTAAACCTCCTCCTAGAGGGCATTATGAACAAATGGAGTGCTAGCTCTTCTTTGATAAGGTGTACACCTGTGGTACAACTTAAGAATCAATTCAATTATAAAGACACAAAAATGCCTTTTGAAGAATGTTCCTGAGTGGCTCTGAGGCAGGGAACACAGCATATATATGAGCCTGACTTTGTCCAAGTTACGTAAAGGGAAGAAGTTGCGCAGAATTGCTCTGCAGCCTGATTAACTACCTGGGCACTCGTCTGTCAGCAAAAGCCCACATGTGAAAATCAAAGCTGTCCCACTACGGTTTATCACATCAGCTGTCCTTCAATGCAGTCAGAATTTCTCTTTTCTGGAGCTTTTGCTTACTTGTTACACAAAACGTGAGCTACCAGAATGTTTAATTTTCAGAGATGCAGAACACTTGTACCTCTCAATGGTATATGAGGTCATCTCTTATAATAAAGCCCTGCATCACCCAGGCTGGGTACTCAGAAAATGAGATGTTCTTTCTCTGCCCCAGCCAGTAGTTAATTTGGAAAACTCCAACTGCTTCATCTTTGGGTCTCACTTGGAACTTGATCAGGTAATAATAGCGGCCTAAGCTAAAATAATTTCTGAGGGTTACAAGGAGTTTGAGAACCCTCATACACAATGGTGTGGATTAAAATAGTATTGCAAATGTTGTTTCATTTGTTGTCTATGATTCATATGTAGGAAAAAAAGATAGAAGACCAGTGATGACCTCTTTACACATGGCACTTGCCAAGGTAATATGGCTTTTAAGCTTGATATACTTCAACTTACACAGTACTCATTAAAAGAATATGTCTAAATGACATTTTAATGTTCACTTTTGTTGGTTAAGAATAAACATTCCTCCATATTGTCATCAATAGAAGAGGAGGAAAAGAAAGCCACAGATAAGATTACTTCAAATCCTTGGCTCATAGTTCCTTCCATTGCTGCAGTCACTGAAGTCAGAGGGTGGGGTACCTCGGCGCCTGCAGGGCGAGGATTGCTCTATTCACCTCCTAGTATAGATGGAGAGGGAACCAGCAAATGATTTCACTGAAGAGAGCATGAGCAGAGAAGATTTTGTTTAGGTTGGATTTGGGCTTAATTTGAAACTTTATGAGAAACACAGGAGTTATGTACTCAAATGTGGGATTCATTGTGTCAAAATTTAAGCTTTGCATGTAAAGGTGCTTCTTCAAATTCTAAAAAATGTTTCGGGAATGCTACTGTTATGGGATTTCCATAGCAGTGGTTCAATATTACTGCTTTACATGAAATAATCGAGTTGGAGTCTCACCAAAACTTCATACCACAAAGTGAAATACGAGAATCCGTCTTCTGATGAAATTGAAAAACGTAAAGATTCCAGGCTGAGTTGTGCTCACCATTTTACCTCTTTACTTTCTTTCATTCAAGCAGTTGAGTTTATTTAACTGCACAGTATGAGTCAAGAGATCCATCCTCACTGAAAAGCTCAACAACACACTAATGTGCAGGAGTTATGTCAACATGGAGTACACAGTGCTGAAGAATGGAACAAACTGAACAGGCCATAAAACTGCATCTATTTCCTTCTTGCTCTTTGTTCTGGAATTGCAGACACAAACTGTGGCTATTCCTTGCCTTTTCCTGTTTCCTCTAACTGAGAGCATTTTCTCAAAGCATGGGACCTCCTGCAAGATGACTTTCAAGACATCTCAAAAGGAGTGTTGCATGGGCAATTCTGCAAATTCCACTTGGGAAAAAAAAGTCACAGCTTGGCATGTTCTTCCAGCACTTCCAACAGGGACACAGGCCTGACATAGCACATGACCCGTAATTAGCAGTTTCCAGCAGCTGCCTAAATGAGTGCTGTTCAATGACCTTTACACGGATTCCTTTCAGCTTCTTGGAGATACAGAGACATAACAGGTACAGTACATTTGCTCCTGCTGTATTACTCTGTAAAGCCCTTGTAGGGCAGGATTTTATAGGTAGATTCTGCAGTTTTGAAAAGAGAACCACAAGCCTTATACTGCTTATCTTGAAGAGTTCTTCCACTAAAGCATTGAGAACTTCTGATTTTAGAAAGAAAAGAATGCAATTAACATTATCCTAAACATAAATTTCTTATCCATCTCTGCTCATCTTAATGTTTGTTCATAGGATTCTTTCAACCAAAAGGACATCAGTGCCCTCAGAAAACTTAATCAGCTATGGGCCATAATATGCTATCTTATGGAGAGTGAACAAAAAACACGAAGAAAAGCACGAGTGACTGAGTTGCAAGACACCACAACGTTGGTGCTGTAGGCAAAACGAGCTGCTTCATGTCACAGTTTGTAAAGTATTTGCACAGGAGAAAATTATGCCAAAAAAACACACAGGAAAGTTTATATAGTACCACAAACAAGCATTGAGCATCCTCTGATATGTGATATTTACGGACATAAAACAGCCATGAGCTCTCATTCATCAGCAATTATTTCTATACCTCCCTGTCAGAACTTCCTTGGATCTGCTTCTAACACATTGACTGCAAAGCGATGCCAAGGACAGCCTCAGCTTACATTCCCTTTTGAGTGCTAAGTTCAGGAGAAACATCCTCGTGCATGAGAAGGAATAGTTTGATCTCTTCAGCCAAACCACGTATTGCTCCCACCCTCTGACTGCTTTTGGTGCCATTTTTCCTGCAGCCACACATCCAGTTGGCACTATTTGCCCAGTGCTGAATACCAGAGGAATGAGACATGCTCACTCAACTATGTACAGCTACACTGCACCAGCACAGAAACTGGAGGAGAATGAAGTATAGGAAAGTGCCACTGAGATCTTGAAATGAGATAGAAAATAAGTAGTCCAGCAGTAATTTGGCCTGGACACAAGTTAGTAGGTCTAAGTGCATATCTACATGTCTTTGAAATGCTCCTGAATACTTCCTCTGTCTGAAAGCAAATTTTCAAAACTGAGATGAAAAAATCTGGTTCAGATCATTTGTATTGGTTTTAAAACCAGGCATAACATTGCAGCCGGTTCTTTCATCCAGAAAAGGTGTAACTGTCATATCAAGTTAGAACTTCAGTCATGTTACTTTAAATCTGCATTAGTAAAACCTGCAACAAAACATGCCTCTGTTGTCCATATCTTGCATCTGGAGCCAAATTATGTTAAAGTCTGATCTCTAAACCCAGTATGGAAGCTATATCTGGTATGTTCTGCACTTCGTAACATGGTACATGTGGACTTTTTACTGTAGTGATAACACAGCTCTATAGTCCACCTGGTAAAAACATTATACATTAAAAATGACAGTCAAAAGAAGCTGGTGCAAATATAGCAGAATTACATACAAGGTTGCAATATAAGACTAAAAACAAACCTACATTTATAGGTATTATCTGGCACCTTACTTTTAGACAAAGGTCTGTAGCTTATGGTGTCATTTTAAAGGCTTAGTACTGGGTTTTCAAGCTGGAGAAATGGTATAAGACCAGTGTATTAAGGAGGTGAATTTCTGCTGACATTATGGAAGGTCTTAGTAGTCAGCCTCCTACCACTTGATAATATTCTACAGATGGTGTGGAATAACATTATCAAAAGGCAATTCTTATATATATAACCCCTCAACTTGTAGCCAAACATGACTTCATGCAAGTAATAAATTCAAGAACTTGCACTACATATGGCAGAAGAAGTTTTCAGAAACCAGCAGTACAATGCAGAGGCATCCTGATGAGACCCTCACCTTGCCCCTGTGCTCCACAGAAAAGGAGCAAAAGAGACTTGCAGTGCTGCTGCAGAAGTCATACTGAGGATTCCTTGCATAATGCCTGGCATAGGTGTCAGGCCGGATCTAAGAGTGTGTCAGGGTAGGTTAACAGTAAAAACAGTAATGCTAAATCTTAACATTTTTATCAAGTGAAGAAACACTCCCTGGAATAATGCTGCTTTCAATAATTTCTGTTGTTCCTGGAGGTGATGGCACTCCTGGGGGCTGTGGGCACTGGGCCAGCAGCAGCAGCAGGTCTGTCACTGCGCACAGTGCTGCAGCACCCAAGCAACACTGAGAAATCCCAACCTCCTCACTCCCCAGTGCTGAGCTCCAAAGACCGTCCTTCGAGCTTTACGCTGTAGTGCTGTACTTGTTGCTTTATTTAAAAATACTTAACCTAATTTGCTTGCAAAACTCAGAGACAAATGCTCTATTTAACCAACAAAAAGCTAATCTTTGCTCTTCTTAGAAAGTGCCCTCTCCATCCCCCTGCCTGCAGGAACAGATTCATATCCTCAGTTTTTTCCAGTTGAAAGGAACAGCCTTACAGGTAAAGGTTTGCAATAGTAGCTGTAAGCGTACACATACATGATATGACACATACATAGAACATACCTACTGAAATACTTAAAAAACTAAAACTGCTTGACAGATGTCATGACCAGTAAAGTAAAAAGGATAAGTGATAATCTGCTTACAAATGCAGATTTGCTCAGTACAACTAGTCGATTATTTCCATCCAAGGTACTTATTTCATGTGTAGATCCTGTTTTCATAAATTCAGAACTTTAAGTAGTTGTCATGGTGCCAACTTTTGGGAGTAAAAAAAAATCACCTGTTTTTTTCCAAGCAGATACAACATGTTGTAAGTAGATGAAGGTTTGGTTTCATTATGTTAACAGCATCTGTAGGTGCTCTTTGGTGCATCACTCCAGTGCTTGGTAACTTAGTAGCAGGTCGGAAATGAGCAAAGGGGTAAAATGAGATTCTGTGGCTATAACAAATATGGCATGCCTCTAATACCTGAATCGACAGCAGAAGTTGATGCCACAGACTATGAAGAAACATCTTCCAAAAATATCCTGTGAATGTAAATTTCTTTGGTTCAAGGTACGGCATTTCTAAGAAGATACTTTTCTAAAGATAGTTCAGATCTGATTTTATCGAGCTAAAATGCCAATACGACACCTTTAACTTCATTTAGGCTAAAAGTTTAGCCCCCTGCACATCAGAAATAATTCTCTGAGATATTTTGTTTCTTAAAATTCTTTTGGAAAGTCTAGTTATAAAAGGGGAATGTTTTCTTTTTGCTGCTGCCGTGCACTACCTGTGCATGGAGCCCTCCTTCCCCTTATCAGCATGTAGTCAAAGTGGCTCTGCTCCGTTTAAAATTTGTGTTTGTAGAGAGAAAGCCTCGGAGAGTGCAGCTCATCCCAGCTGTTCTGACATGTGCCTTAGGATGGGAGGCAGCTCCGTGAGAACAGACCTGTTTCTCTTCACCAATAACAAAACAACCTCACCAACTAGATCAGACTCTGTAGTCAGCTTAGAGGTGCTGGGGGTTGACAAGAGGAACCCCACACCAAACTCAGTGCAAAGGGAGCCAGGCCCAGCAAGGTCACTGGGAACAGATCCCCCAGTCCCAAGCAGAGCACCCTGAACACAGCAAGTGACAAACAAATATAGACCTCTGTTGGTGGAGAACTACATTGCTTTGTACTGCTCATCAGCAAAGGCTAAATTTGTTCCTTTCCCCTATGGGAAATGACATGTCAGCAAGTATAAAGGGGATCACAGCAGGAGTGGACCCAATAAAGTCCCTAACCTCTATTGGTTCATCCAGGGCATGCTTACAAAAGGGTCCTTGCAAACTTGCATTTAACGGGCACATTTAATGACAACCTGAAACAGAATGCAGCAGGCAGTGATGCCTACTATCCCACATACTTCCAGTGAGTGATCTGGGACTCTCCCAAGATCTGCTGAGCAGGATCAGTGCCACACACGGTCAAAAGGAGACAAGGCTTTCAATGTAACATATAACAGCTGATGGCATATTTAAAATCTCTTAATGGAACACATGAGAATGCAACTCTCCTGCTCCCCTGCACTCTCTCATTTTAAAGCAGGATTACTCTACTGAAGCAACTGCAGCTCTCCGGGCATAGGACTAGAGTGAGTGAATTAGCATCTATCCCCTGAGCTTTGAAGTATTTGTGAAAAATTTTCAATTATTTCCAGTCTAAGTCTGTGCTGTAATGACCTGTACAAATCTCAGAAAGGAAAACAATGAACTGCTCATATAGATGATCCTCTTGCCAAACTGAGTGTGTGATTGCTTCTGAAAATCTGCTTGTACACCTTTAATGCACAGACTTAATATCTTAAGAATATAACTCCTTCAAATGCCTCAAATCTCAACTTTCCATGTTGTCTTTCAAGAATGGGATGCATTTGTAACAATGTAGTCAGGCAAATTCTTTAGGCATTAAACTGTGCTCCAAAGAGGACTTGAAACACGAGATTTACAAAAACTTGAGAATTACAAAATATGTTTCCTAATATATCAAAAGAGCAAGCAAGGAAAAAAATATCAGTGCTGATACTCTCAACTACTCTTACTAATATGCTTTCATGAACGCAGCAGCCACACTTGCTGCCTCAGTAGCCTCAAGAAGGAGATGCAATTCCACTGCCTACAAATATAGAGGAGTTAGACATTAAAGACTCAACTGTGCAAAATACTCAGTAAAACTTATGGCTAGGCACGGATAAGAAAATCAGAGTTTGTTTCCATTCATATTTAAGACGATATTTAAAAGTCTGTCAAGGGCAGGCAGAACCATTGTGCAAACACTGAGCTAGCAATACACAAAACAGCACTGCTATTGACTGAAATCAGGATTAGAGAGGTCAAGCAGCCCTGGGTTAGTACACTGGAGCGAAATAAGGAGGTGGTATTATAACCAGGTTATAACCAGATTCCTCATCGAGCTGCTTTTAGTACTTGCTCAAACTCTGTGATATTGCTGTACAAACACTCACATTCTCAATTTAAAAACCCATTCCTTGCTTCTAGTGTAGTGCAGGCTTGAATGGCAATTTCATTTCTTTACTTTTTAGACCCTATTAGACCACAGACCCAACAAAATCAGGAGAGAAGGAGATCAAGTCTGTCCTGTCTTGCAGGGAGGACTGTGCATCTGACTGCATTCAAACACACCTGGGCAGTCTCTCTGAAAGCAATGGGTGGCACAGATGTCACTGCAGGTCTGACCTGCAAAACCTTAAATACGGGTGATAACGTGCAAGAAAGAGAGAAGCCAGCTGGAGCTATAAGCATTGGCAATTAGAAAGAACCATCTCTGCACCAGCAAAATGAACACGTGATGTGAGAAATCAGTGAGAGACAAACACTGGAGCCCCTGATGTTACCCTGACAGTGCTTTTTTCAGGGGAGAAACACACTTCAATAACAAAACAACAACAACAACAAAAAATCACTTAGAAGAAAAATCATATTTTCTTGCATGGGAATAACACAAGTCTGAAAGCAAGGAGGCTGATGTAAGTCCTAAACAGACGGAGCCAGAAAACAGAGACGGGGGCTGAGCTGAACTGCAGAGCTATATGGCAGAAAAGTGGTGAAAGATTTCAGATTCAGTCAGAATTGAGTTTGGCAAAAATTCTCATCCAATCCTGTTAAATCGTATGCTTGAATAAGTTATTCAACCAGGCCAGTAACATCTGTTCAGGAAAGGGGCCAACACTAAAATGTGTTTTTTCATCTCACAAAACAAAGCATAATCTAGGCTATAAATACACATGGTTTTACTATGCTGGATAATGTATCTCATGAAGAAAAAAAACCCTTAGTTCAGAACTTTTTTTTTTTTTCTAGAGACATTACTCATCTGATCCTGGATCCTTTACATATTCAGGAGTCCCTCTGCTTTCAGCAGGACGCTTAGGGCTGTAGGAAGTTTGGCCTGAGTAATCACAATCAGACTCAGAAATGTTCTTGCCCCTTTACAAAATGAGAGCTGCCCCAGCCCAATCCCCACTTACACTTTTTTTATGCTATGTATAAGAGCCACTTAGTCCCTTTGACACATCATCACAGACAAAAATTACCCCCAAAGCCCCACTGTCATGGGAAATTAATTAAGAACTCTGAAATAAAAAACAAAAACAGAACAAAAAAAAAAACCTATAAAATAAGACATTTTCCACTATGAATTTTGTTTGAGGTGCTCAACAAGGTCAGTATACTTTAATGAGCCACTTTCAAGCAGACATACACTCACTTAAGACAAAGATGACTGTGCCTCTAAAAAACCACTTTTAAGTGATAGACGACTGTCAGCTTTGCAGAAACTGAGCATGCAGTGGCTTGATAGCATAGAATGAAAGCAATCTAGAAGTGCAAGTCTGTTTCTTTTGGCAGCAGCAGGAGTTGCTAATGGATTCATCATTTTCTGTTAAACATGAGCGTCAAACAAAAAAAACATTTAGGGCTCTATTCATCTGAATTTCCGGCCCCACACTTGCCAGCCATGGAAGCTCTGTGGCTTAGAGCTCAGGTCTGATTCACACATCCCAAATTCAGAAGCGGAGGCCACCCAAGTCCTGCACTCAGCAGGGTGGTATTTGCCCTTCCCTTCAGCGCCTCAGTCTGCCATAGTGCAGAGATCTGAGGTGCTGCTTCCCAGGTCCCAACCCCATCATTAAGGTAGCCACTGACCACCTCCCTGATGACAAATTCTTTCCAGACACGGCAGTCAGATGGTGGCAACTGGCAGTGAAGATGGTTGGACACAAAGTCACCCTTCGGTTAATAACTAAATCAATAGAAAATTAATTGTAATGATGACAGAGAACTGAAAGATCATTTAAGCTGGAAACTTCCAAGAAGCAAGAAACAGTAGAAAGAGAATTAAAAAAAAAAAAGAGGGATTTATAAAAGGGATATTTGATTTCCTGGGAAAAAAGTCTTCTTAGTGCAGAGGCAGTTAAATGCATTTCCCAGTATTGTGCATATATCCAGAAACAAGGTAAAAACACTGACACCAATAAACAGATCATGGACTTGATGTACTTCATCCACTTGAAGGCAAGAAGCACCTTCATCTTCTGCCTTTTCAAAAACACCCAAAGATAAACCAGGTGAAACTACAACAGCTTGTCTTTACTCTCTGCATGGCACTCACATGGTTTCTAACGTGCTTCAGATGAGTATTTTCTTTTTAATACATTGGAGTTGGTGAGATGTGAATTTTGTCGATGAAGGACGGAATAAAGGGAAAAAGCCTTACTAGAAATCACTTCGCCGTTTACTAGCAAAATACTTTACTGTACAACAGCAATAGTTCATGGCAGGGGCTAAAATTACAGCATTACACTGAAGTATGTCATTAAGGTTGGCTTGTTGCTGTCATTTTTTCTTTTAAAAAACAGACTGTCTACAGAATGATTTATAAGAGACTTCAGACACCCAAAATATTACCTTAACTGTGCAGAATCATATTTTAGATGTCTTGTTTCACTGATAGTTTCAGCAAGGAATGCGCAGAATGATCAAACCACATATAGGTAGCAGCAATTATTGGTACATTTCAGATGAGCACAGCATGAAGGATAAGTCTAAAGAAAGATTAAGACCCAAATACTAAGGGAGAAGAAAAAAATGAAAAGATGGAGCAAAAAGGCCTGAAAAGCAGGAAAGGACTAGGTGTCTGCAGGAAGCTTGTATTCTTATGTGAGGTGTGAGTGACCCAGCGTAGGTTGGAATGTTATCTCTATGTGATCTACAGAATCTCTCTCTCAACTGTAGCAACTGAAAAAGAGTGAATTAAAGTCTTAAAGAGAAAAATCAATAAAGAAAAAAAATAAAGGAAAATATGGCAAAGAGCCTTTCGATGGGTATATAAAATGACACTTGCGTGACAATGGGGAGCAACCTAAAATTTCCATGCTTGCAACAGAAATACCCTGTAAAAACAACAAAAGAGATTTTTTTCCCTTTGTTTTGAACTATATTTGTCACTGTCTCTATCTATTCCATCGCTAGAGCTGAATTTTTTTAGGTCACCATAGGTTTTTCACTGATGCTTCTGGCCCCAGAGTAAACTTCTGCTTGTTTTTTCTTTATGCTCTTCAGCTTTACCCCAGTTTCTGTGTTGGGATAGACAACATTTAGCCCCAAACTCCAGTCAAATTGTCCAAAGGATAATATCTGGTTCCTTACAGCTTTGTCAAACAATAAAGGTCAGTGGAAAGCTTACTCCAGTCACCCTTTCCTGCATTCATTTTTATCTTTAATAGACAAGTTCTGCCCTCTGTGCATCTGAGAGTCACCCTCTAGGAAACCTTTGTAGGTTCCTTTGGTTTGAGCTTCATTGAACCCTGCTGTACAGGCTCTAGCTACGAGTCTGTACCCCTAAATAGAGTACCTCTCTGCTGAGAGATGAGGCTTTGTGTACCTGACATCTGCAGACAGCGGGCGCATTTCCCTTAACCTTTTCCCCATTGGCTACAGGAAATGCAATATATTTTTCATTACTTCACGGAGAATAATTTCTTTCTTAATGTGAAGGAGTTTGTCGCTTGTTTTCTGCTGGCTGTCAAGGTCTTTTTTCAAACTCAAGGTATCTAAGGTTCACCAAGGACATTACTACTACAGTAATCAAAATAAACAGACCAACGTGCTCATGTTCCTAGCTCCCATCTCTGCCTGCAAGCCCAGGAAAGTCAAACCTTTCTAAGACCGATCATTTTTCAAGCACTTGACTGGAAAATTGACTATTCTTGCACTTCAATGTGCAGTCACAAAAATCCCCTTCTGCTCCCCCTGCCTGCCAAAACAGTGCTGAAGACCGAGAAGCTCCATTCTCACAGGACAATTAACTTCAGAAAAGCTGAACGTGGACACAAGCATTTGAGAAGAGGGCATTCTCATAAAATCTAGAGAACAGATTTTGAACTCTCCTTTCCAGAGTTCAGAATTTCTTAATGTAATAAAAAGATGGAATAATTGTAAGAAGGAATTGGTGCCTCTGGACAGAGCACTGACCTTTCAGTGTGGGCCATAAATAACAACCAGATGGATCCTCATTTTCCTGTTGAGCCTTTTTTTTTTTTTTTTTTTTTTTTTTGCAGAAGTGAGATGGATTCTATTCCTTGTGTACTTCCCTCAGATAGGTCTATCAAAGTGCTATTGAAATGTTTAGAAAATAATCGTGACTACCAGGGATTGCTCCTGAACAATGAGTTTAACCAAATTTATGCATAAGTTGCTCACAGACCTAAGACTGGAACCACCTCTGCTTGCCATTTAGAGAAAAAAAGAAAGTGAGAAGCCTTCACTGAAATGCTTTGTTTTTAAACAGAGTGAAAGAATTCACAATATTGCTTCCCAGCAATAATCTACCACCTACCACTGTACCTGCACATGAGGAACTTACATACAAAACAAGCAGATTTACAATAAGGTCTATTGTGTATCAGTGGAATAATTCCCATCTATTCAGTAACACCAGAATTACCCCACTGATCCACAAACCCCTGCTTATGCCTACAGGCAATTACCTCATCACAGCCTCCATGCTGGGACTTACCTCATTTTCATGCCCATTTCTAACACAGGTGAAGTAACTTCTCCCTTACTGCCCAAGGTCATACATCTGGCAAAGTATTCAAGGATAGAATACAACTCTCAATGCCACACAAAAGCCCCTCAATGTGTGATAACAGAAGTCTAACCTAAACAGAAACAGAAATGCAAGAACAAGATACAGAAAAGAGAAAGCAGACTAAAAAAAAACAAACAAACAAATAAAAGTGGTGCAAACTGCATCTCGTGTGGGTTTCAAAACCAAGTGTTTAAATATGCAAATATTTCTGTTCGAATTTCATCACTATACAAAGTTCAGGGGTCAAAAGCAGGCAAAATATGAATCACAGCTCTGTGAGTTTTTATCAGATGCTTGCATTACCAGGTGCTGAAAAACACTGGGTGTTGGTTTTTTGCTTAATTCTTTCTTTCGGAGTCTTCACAGCACATCAGTAGAATAATCTGAGTCAGTTGTCATTTTAAATAATGAAAGAAAGAAACATTTATTTGTACATGACAAATGGGTGGATTATTTAATAGTGTTACCCACATTCTTTTAGGATTTGGCTTGGGAATAAGATAAATGTTCTTTACATGCAGCAAAGGTTTGCATTTAACATGCATCCACTTCGGTCCTGAGAGACGCTCAACTATTTTCCAGAATTTGAAGTTCACTAAACAAACAATTACTGCTGTGACATGACCGTGTCTTGGGCTTCAACATTTACCCAAGTAAATACAAGCAGGTTTTTTTCCACTAATCCAACAAGGCTAATCCAACAGCCTCTACAGAAAAAAAACTATTAAAAAATATTAAGACTTCAAATAGACAGAAAATCTGTAAGATGCACAGTGAACAAGTTCAAGGAGTCTTCGTTAGCATTTGCCATGTCCTGTTGGTGGGAATGCTGCCTGCACCTGCTGTGGAAAGCAGATAACTACAAGGAGAAGAGCAGACAGCATGGGGACAAGCTGTGTCAACAGGTACACGAGGGTCTTAGAGCTGAGTTAAGGACAACAGACAACTGATGGATGCCCCAGGTAGATGGAGGCAATGTCTTAATTATCCGTTTTGCTTCAAATCCTGGGAACACTAGTTTGCTGAGAAAAATAAGTGTTAATTAGGAACTGTCTCATGACTGGTTGCCATAATTACATGCCTAATGGCTGATTGACTGGGTGACAGCATCTCGCCCCGGGAGTGTGTGTCACAGAACCGAGCTGAAGGCTTTGTGGGATTGCTGACAACCCCTTTCTCTTTCCCTCAAATGCTCCTGTTAAACTCTCAAGAAAGAAACCTCCCAAGTTAAAACCAACTCAAGTGGCATAAATGGAGTACATTTGGAACAAAAATGCCATCTCCACTGAGTGAGAGCTAGTGAAGACAAGAAGTGCCACACTATCACCAGCAAATAACAGGCTTAATATATGTATTGAAACAGGTTAGGCAGCTTTTAATGTGGTCATTTCATATATCACGAGTACTTAAGAGCAAAACAGTCACCAGAGCAACTGTTACATCAGAGAGCTGAGGCAGCTGCCAGGTACTGGGCATAGAGAAACATAGCTTCTAACAATCCAATGCCAGGTATCAGGCCATAAAATATAAAAACAATGACATTTTTAGTACAATTATGTTTGCCACAATGAATGTTTTAAGTTTTGCGTCAGTATGCACATGTATTATATTCATTAGGTACAAAGCAGGTAAAATATTAACTACTTTAGGCTGGAAATCAGAGGGCATCCTCAAGGCAGTATGATTTTGTGAGTTTCCCAATGCAAATACAGGAATGAATGAGTCTAAGTAGTTTGAAATAAAGATTCATACATATATCAGTTTTCCTTTCAAAATCAGAAATTTTCCACTGTGTGAGTTTTTTCTATGACCTTTCTTTTCATTTCTAGTTTTCTAGTGTCTACCCTTTTCCTTTCTTTGGTGTTACTTCTGGGGTGCCCAGGGCATCCCAGAAGATCTCTACAGGCTGAGGTAGAGGGCTGCAGCCAGTGAGGAAACCAAAAGCTCAGGGATATCATCTGCACAAGAAGGAGCTAAAGCAGACCCAGAAGTCCCAGCTCCACCCCAGGATATCACAGCTGGCACCCACTACTGGTTGGCTACTGGGAGCCACACCAGTTTACACTGGAACTTGGTATGATTTGGCAAGCGTATCATACGTGCATGTCCTGTTCAAACAATGTCATATCAAAACATTCTCTCCCAGCTCTAAGAAAGACTCTCTGAAACTTTGAAAAGATATTGGGTTAGAGGGTGAGGAGATGGAAGGAAATGACTGGAGAGGTACTTTGGCACTGGAGAAAGCTGGAAGTGTGAGCATGGGAGAGAAAGGAAAACCAGTTGAGAGATGAGAAGATAGCAAGAGAGCTAGACTTGGGGAAAGTGTTTGGCAGCTGAAATAATGGCAGTCAGGGAGGAAAGGTTTTCCTCTTTACTTACATGGTGCTTCCATTCCTGAGTGTTCCATCTAGCATTTAAAGGCTGCAGTATGATACCTTTACATTTGCTGTACACAAACGGAGTGGAAGGTCCTGTGTTTGTGGGATAACCAGAGTGAAATGCCCTTACTGTCTGTAGCAGCCCCTACAGTCATGCCCAAATTAAATCTCTGCCCTTAAGGGTTTGTTTTTACTGGGAGCTGGGTGCTCAGGAGCAGAACCACATCACAACTCAGCACAAGTTCTCTTCAGGGCATCTTTCCAGGGACTGCCCACACTAGATCTCATCACTTGAACAGAAGTAGGAGCACAACTCAAATTGAAAGAGAAGCAATGCATTCAAGCAGGATCTGCTGAGTTGATGATAGGCTCCTCCTGCCCCTGGTAGGAGAAATACACTAGCTGTGAAAGCGAGAGCTAATAGAGATAAATGACTGGTGTCACACGCAGCCTGCTCAGTTGTCTTTTGAAGGGGGAATCATGAACACAAGCATCACACCGTCAGTTGGTCAAGCTACAGCTGGAGCCTGACAGCTGCGTGGGAACGGAGCGCTGCGGAGCAGAAAGGTGGACACAGCCCTCCAAGCAGCCCAGCCACTCACCATTAGTGAAGCCCTTGGGTTCTAAACACTGAGCTGCACCAAATTTGAATGCTCCACTGATGACTGAATTGGTTGGGAATACAACTGAACAGCAGGCTGAATACCCAGCGAGGTATTGTGGGTAATTAGAGATTAATTACAATCCCATAGTTTGTATCATGGTTCGGGGTCAGCACGGGGTCAGTGCACATGGCAAACTTAGAGAGCTGTGACTAGATGGATGACGCCAGCTCGCAGTGGCTCAGCAAAGTGAAATGTATAGAAATGAGGAGCCAGTGAGGCTGGGGAGTGGACCTGCAGCCAGGGCACTGGCGACAGCAGTGACACTGACTTGTGGGGCCTTGAGGCACCAAGAAAATTCTAACAAGCGAACACAGAGAATCCAGCTGTACTAACTATCCAACTGCAACCATGACTCTTCCAATTAACCTTTTCCAGGCTTTCTAAAATTTGGGAAATCTGGGGCACTGTCCTGTTGTCAAAGAAAGCTCTTGAAGAAAGATAAGAAAAACTGCCAAAAAAAAAAAAAAAAAAAAAAAGTAAGAAAAAGGGAAAGAAGCCTTTGCTATTCAATGTGACTACTGAATTTTCATTTAAGGCTAAATCCAGAAAAGTGTTTTGTCAGACTGCAGTGAGCTTTCCAGGAGATGGCATTCATAGGAAGTGTGGAATATACGCTTGCAGTGCAGAGCCCATTTATCATTAACACTCTTCCCCTCCCATTGCCAAGAACAATTTGTCATATTTTTATCAACCATCGAGATACACAAATAGCCTAAGACAGCTGAAAAGGCAAATTCATAACCCCAATATGCAAAGTAGACGTGCGATAATGTAGTAAGTGGAAGATACAGAACAGAAGCATTTGGTGGGGAGAGAAATAAATCAATATAGAACTCTCAAGTGGTCATTTTTGGCAGTTAATTATTCGCAGGAAGTTTTTCTCTTTTAAATAAACCATTTTTTTAAAAGATCATTAAACTAAAAAGCTAGCTTGTGGCATTCAGAGGAGGGTGAAGAGGAGGCTGGTTCGCAAGGGACAGCTGGTATGTGGAGGATATACCCATCCTCTTGTGTGCCCCCAGCCGTATCCGCAGGTGGCTCCCGCCGCTGTGCCTTACTGAATGAGGATCTGTGTAAATTCCCAAACATATGAGCATCAGTTCCTTTCTGTACAACAAGGGAGTATTTTCCCTTCTGCCTGGATGTGATTTCCAGAGGCATCTGTTCATTTGCCCAATTCCTGCCCAGTGCTAGGAAGCGCTCCCAATTATTCTTTATAATTTCAGGGAGGAGGGTAGTAACATTGATGCTGTTTCAATAATGCATGAAAACTTTTTCAGCTCTGGGTCGTTGGACATCAGATGGTTCAGAAGGTTAAAGTTCCTGACTGAATTTACAATAATAACACTATTTGTATCTTAATTTGCATCTATATGTATCAAAGCTTTTTAATACAAAAGCAGGTCTCTAGAATTATCTCTGCTGGAAGCTGAAAACAATGGAGAAATGAAAGGAGTTGACCTACAAAATGCAAGAGGTAGTTCCAGAGATGAGATGATTACCAGTCCTGGCTCCTAGGCCATAAACCTAGCACCAAACCACACTGATAACAATCCATAAGTAGAAGAATCATCCTTATCTTCCCAAATGCCCAGGATAATCTTAAGTTTGTGGTTCCTTCTTTGGATGCCTAAATCAGAGAAATGAGAGTACACAGAGCTTCAACAGCTGACCTGGGAGAGCTGGGAACGGCCAGAGCACCTGGCAGCAGCACTCAGCACATGCATGAAGAAAGAACAAAGAGCAGCCCACTTGTCCAGAGCCATGGGAGAGTCTGAAACTTCCTAGGTAGAGCCTGCCTGGTTCTGAGGTGGTAGCACAACTGCAGAAGCAGAAATACTGAAGCACAGCAGCCTGGAAGCACAGTCATCCTAACCTTGCTAGCACTTTCCCACTCGCTTCCAAGTAAACTATCAGTGGAGCATCACGAGGTCTTCTCACCTCTGAAGTCTAAACAGTGTTTTCTCCTGACTGTTCACGGCACAAATGCTATATAGTTTACACACAGATTTCACACCATAAAATAACTAGTATTCAAATTTCTTGGCTAAGAATACCAGTTCTCAGTACCAGACTCACCAGAGGAGCATCTCAGCTACTCTGCCTTATTTATGAGGTTTTCTCTTATGCTTTACCTGCTTACATCCCAGGGTTACTCAGCCCCACAGAGCTATTCTTCCATGTTTATCACTCTAAAAATTAATAAACAGTACATAAGTTATCATTTGAAATGCTTCCTTTAAAAATGCCAGTTTTCCAGTAATGTATAAATACATCTGCACATCCAAACACGCTACCCGTGGCTCCAGCAATCGGGGAATTTCCTGACACTAAGCACTAACGCTACAAGCATTGGTATTTAACACAGTGGGAGTGCCCGACCTGCCTGCAGCAGGGGATTAAACCAAATGCCACATTTCTGCTTACATATAGCTCTGAGCTAGAATGTGAGGGGAGACGGGCTGCAGGGACAGCTGGAGGACAAGACTCTCCACAGTTGTTTTCAGTATATCAGCAATTCATATATGGCTAAACCAAACTGCATGGCTGAGGTGGCGAAGATCCCACTCCAAAGCTTGGTGTAGGTTGTCCTTTGTATTTCATTATCACATCACTGCATTCAAAGCACAAACTGGAAAGCATCAGTCAGCACACCAAACCTCCTTAGGCGAGCACAGTCACAAGTGTCACATACAAACAGCATTTTGTATCACAGGGTTTATCTTAAATTGTGTAACAGATTGCAAGTAGTGATTGACCCGGTCTGTAGGGTCAAAACTCCTGCACTTGGGAAGAACAGCTGCATACCAAAGCCTCACAACTTGGCATTGCACCAAAATGCAAAATGTGGTCTTATTTCCTTTAACAAAACAAAACAAAACAAAAAACACCAAAAAGCCCAACAGAATATTGCATTTCCCTGTGAACTTCTCAGTTCTACAGGACACCAAGAAAACCTGACTTGTAACCCTTACCAACTTTAATAGGAAGTAATTGTTGTCTGTGAATAACAATTACTTCATATGAAACATGTTATTTGTTGTCTTCAGTTTCCCTGCAAAGTAGGCAGTGACCTACTTTACGTATGCAGAAATCCATCCCTGATTCATTCTTTGTCTCCTGAAGCTGCCATGGGAAAGGTGTAGTTTTGGCCTGATCCCAATACACAGTTGGAGCTGAATGCCATAGTGGATCTTAAACATATTCATTGCACGTGAGCATGAATTCTTTTGACTAATCCATTTCCCTGATTTCAGGGATGGTGAGCCAATTTTTTCACACAAAAAGAGCAATTTGTAGAAGGGGTTGCCTTTACCCATAGAGAGGGATTCTCCAGGGGCACGAGAGAATAAAGGCTGCAGAGCATCTATGGAGATCTGCCATGCCTTCTAGGACTCATTGTTCTTTTCATGCAAACCTCTTCAGCTGTAACACAGTAAGGAAAAGTGTCAACCAAAATGTTTGCTCCCACTGAAATATGTTGCAAAAGCTCAATGATGCCAGGATTTCTCCTGTGATTTCCAAGAATTGAGAATGTCCTCCAGCAGTGATTTATCCTGTAACAGAGGCTGACAATCAATTACCAGAATTACCTGAAGCTACAACAAGAGATTGGTGACTTGGAACTGCACATTTGTTGCATTTCAAATATTTAAAGCATATTTGTAGAGCAATGAATAATTGTGTGCAATTTTCCACTTATTTTCCGTAATTTTTCATAGAGCTGTGCAGTTAAAAGGAGCTTACTGAGAGCCTGTGGAGGGACTCAGCCTTTGGAAGCTCTCTAGCTGCTGATGGCTATCCCATTTTCTCTGCACTCCTCTTTGTGATACCATCCCTTGGCCCCTGTGGCCAAAACAAACATTCCAGATCAGCACCTGAATTTAAGAGCCAATACAAGAATATGACAAAATATGTAATGATTTCAGCAAATGTGTTATTGATCTGTGCTTTCAAAGACTGAGGCTTTCAAGTGGGGAGCACAAATCACAAGGCTGTGTTCAGAAATGCAAATCTGCTGGTGGAAAACAAAGCCCACACTCTGGGCAGACTGACTGCACAGTCAGTAAGGTAGAACAGAAGTCAAGGAGAACAGGCACCTTCTGCTTTAAGGTCCCAGATCCATGCACAAGGAAAAGATTTCCTCAACAAAGGAATCTGGAGAATGATTTCATTAAAAAGCAAAGAGGATTAGCTGTGCCACACCTTGGGAGCTGCAGACAGCCAACAGAGTCAGCACGGCACCACAGAGCACCTGACCACTGGCTCCTGCCACCCCAGGTGACTCTTAGACATGGACATGTCCCCAGGAACAGGCTGCTGGAACTGTTCCCCCTGCTGCAGATCTCCAGCCTATTTTCTGCCTTGGCAACTTTTGCAAAGCTGTAAAGCCACATTCCAACAAGGAATGTGGGATCTGTGCACTTCTCTGCCCTCTGAGGGCTGAAAACCAGACCTGCAAAAGTCTCTAGGAACTCCTCGATGCAAATGGTCACCTACTGAGACTCACAAAAGCTCCCTCAGGAGGAAATGAGTGCATGGGAGAGATCAGGCCATCAGGATTCAGGCTTACAAACACAATCCCATGACATGGCACACCTCCATGGCAAAGGTTCATGACAACAAGTACTTGGAAAGTGTTCAGTCATGCAGAATAGGATTTAAATATTTAAATATTTATTTATTTATTTGTTGTCAAATTGAGGTTCTTAAGTGTTCCAAAATATTTTTTTCTCCAAATCTTCTTTTGGATTGTCTTTATACAACTTCAAATTTCCTAGAGAATAAGAATTTTGAATCTGTTCCTATTCTGTAGGATATTGGCAAAAGGCAGATGCATACGATGCAGGAGAAAGCAGCTACAGCTGAAGGCTGGATTACATAAACTGAGAAAAATCACCAAAATGCAGTCCCTTTTCACCAACAAAAGTTGGTTCAGTCTGGAGATACAAACTCTAAGAAAAGTGTAGTCGCAAAATTTTCCGAGCTGTACTCACTGCCTTTTGCTACTTGTTTGTTTTGAATTCCTATTCTCATGCAAAGTGAACCCGTATATTTTTTTCATGTATACGTGATCAGATTTATATATTATTAAAACAATGTAATCACTACTGTGGAAAGAAGTAACATAAAATAATTAATAAATAATTTGAAAGTAAGGAGCATATCCATATTTTACTATCCCTCATTCAACTACAACTAATAAACTGTATTAGTCGTCACTGTGGGCCAGTCAGTGGGTATCTGCTGTTACTCGAGACATCCCAGACCATATTGCAGAAATCTAAGAAAGACAACTCATGTTTCATGGAAGTAATTAGACAGGCCCAATGGCTAATTATCTGAGGGTATTACAAGGATGATTGACTGTCATTTACTTATTTTAAGACAGGGTATATTAAATCCAGAAGTATATCCTGATGGTTGATGCTTTTGCAAAAAATCAGCATCTACAGTAAGAGAGCTGTGAGAGCAACAGTGGTCAGCAAAGCAAATGGAGGCCCTGGTGGTAGCGCCCAATCCTGGGCCTATCAATGCTACCAGTACAGTTGTGATCCATCACAGTGACCACTTGTCATCCAAACATCCTCATATCAACCCAACTTCACTCAGTGGCAATTTTGCCACTTACCTCAATAAGGACAGGGTTTTGGCACAATGATAGAAAAGAAAAACAACAATGAGGTCTTCAAGGAAAAGCCAGTGAGGAGAAATCTGATTAATTTTACATCCCCTTCACGTGGATTAATGCCAAATTGAAGGCCCTTTGGTATCATGGTACAGTGATGTCTTCTGGGGTGTGATTTCAGCATACAGAGCCAGGCTCAGGTTTAATTTGCCTCAATATTCTGGAATTGCAATCACTTTTTCCTGTATCATTTTATCAAAAAGACAAACCGAGATGAGAGTCAACAACAAAGATTTAAAGACCCAAGGGACTTTTTGGCCAACAGTAAAAACACTTTTCCTCATATATTTATTACAAACTATTACAAACTCCTGAAAGCCAGTTTAGTGATTTCAGATCCAAACAAATTCCCTTTGGAAAATTTTCTACTAATTTCTCTGCAACTTGGTTAGAAGCACTGGAGAACAGCTTCCTGTCTGATATTATGTTCTACTTCATTTTTGCAGGTGACAGATAGCATATTAGGAAAAAATTCTTCTCTGAAAGAGTGGTCAGGCACTGGAAAGGGCTGTCCAGGGAGGTGGTTGAGTCACCATCCCTGGAGGTGTTCAGGCATTGTACCAAGGGACATGGTTTAGTGGGGAAATAGTGGTGATAGGTGAAAGGTTGGACTGGATGATTGTGGAGGTCTTTTCCAACCTTTGTGAGCCTCTATCAGCAGAGAAAAAAAGAATTTAAGACCAAATCACTCATTCATCTGCTTTTTTCTTTTGTAGGCACATTAGCACAACTTACTTTAATTTTTTATCTGATTGACATTTTATGAGTAGGAGAAAGACATACTGTACCAGTTCACAGTTCTTTAATGGCCAATTGAGAAATTAAAGAAAAATCATGATCTCTGTTAGAACTCCTGCCTCAAGAAGATTAACACAGCAAACACTAATTACTTCCTTATTATCATTTCTATATGACAGAAGCATCTGGTGGAATTACTTTGCAGGCAAAAGTCACTGAGAGCTGATATCCTTAATCCCAGTTCAAGTATACTCTAGGCAAATCTTTCATCTTTATTACTGGGAATTTAACAGAAGAAAGATAAGGTCAGCACTTCAAGCAGAATCCTCTGATAACTCATTTTTCACGTATTTTATTTTTATGTAAATACCACCTATATTATTAAAAGATGAAAAAAGTTTATAAACAGCACTTTTTATTTTATCCCATGCTGACCAAAAGGGCCATAAATTAATGAACAAAAAGCAGAAATGGAATTCAAAAAAATTGCACAGTTGGTTTTCCTTACCATTTTTTAAGCTTGCAGAATGTACCTATTTGATTACCAGGCTTTTCCTTGGTGGTCAGACAGATCACTTTTTCTTTCAACCTCTCATAATTTTCATGCCAGTGCAAGTAAAAAATCTTCCTACCTACTGGCAAACGTTCACGACAATTTTGTAAGGCTGAGTGATTCATTTGCACTGTGGTATTCATATACCATGGATAGGCTTCATAAAACCTTCAATGATTATAGTTAATAAAAGTGAGCTCCAGTGACAGACAGCAAAATACACTGAAGGTGCAATTAGAGACTATGTATCAAGTGAGTAATGAATATGAAGCTAATTAAAATTCTACTACTCCCCACAAAAATGGCTGCTGACGCATGATTCAGCCCTCCTAATCATTCTTTAAAATATTTTACACAGTATGTGGTTTATTTCCTTCTTTATATAATGGGATGAATTTCATTCTTTCCAAACTTAAGGACATTTTGCCCTATTTCTAAGAGCCAGCCATAATTTGGCCAGAACAGCAAACAGGACTCTATCTATTTTTTAATACTAGCTTACAATTTCTCCATCTTCTTGTATCTCAGTAAGATTGAATTAACTGGGCTTGACAAAAAGAATAAAAACACACAAACAAGCATACATAAAACCACCACCAACAGTGACCAGGGAAGTAATTTTAAGTCAACATTTTTGAGGGTAGACCTTTTCATCTTTTTCTCTTTGCAAATCTTGATGGCTGTTGAACCTGGGCATACAGAGCACATCACATAACTCTGAAAATTTCCCAGACATCTATGAAAACATGGAGGTGAGAGTACTTCTTTGACCAGTACTGTCTGCCACAAATACCCTTGGCGGACTTAGAAGAATCTGTATCTCATACACAGATATTGAAAGTTTCTATCATAAAAGGGTGGGCAGTGCTGCAATGCCCTCTCAAACCATTTTTTAACCTTCGGATGCTCATGCTTTTATTTTCAAGAGTGAAATACATTTCTGTAAATATTTTTCAATATTCACTTAAATGTTTCTAACTATCCTGAACTTCTTAGCTCTGCTTGCTGTTCAAGCAGGACAAATCTCAGACGTGTGTCTGCTTCCACGTTTGGGCAAGCCGGATGTACAGACTGCCATCAGGTTGCAAAGGTTTTGCCTTGGAAACCACACTTACAAATAATAGTATTCCAAAACATAGCAACAAGAACTTTTCTTACACTCTTCATGTCAACATATGAAGATGCTTCGTAGTGACTCACTGCACAGTTCCTTGCTTAAATTACAAAATATTCACTTAATGTTCTCATCCTGGTGACATGATTAAGGTTAAATGCAACCATTATAAGCTTCAGATACCCACCATATTAATCTCTAGATTCAATATTTTGTTGTTTCTTTTTTTTAAAGGTCTAACTCTCAGCTTAACTATTAACAGCATATGAGTCAGAAAACTGAAGAACTAATGGTTGCCTAGAAATTTAGAAAAAGCAGGCTACATTCTAGAAAAGTTACAGAGGAGGAGAACAGAGTTAAGAAAACTGTGGGAACTGATTGGAAACAGTTTGCTTGGTTTTTCTTTAATTTTGTGGCCTCACATAGGCCAGAGCATCTGAAAAGCATCGAGCAGAGGTGGTAGGGGTGAATGCACACAGACCCCTCTGCTTGCTGCACATCTGAAAGTGATTACAACTTCGTCATCAAAATCTGTTTGGTCAGTAGTGTGGTAATCTACCCTGGACTGCTTTGGAGAAGCCTGATTTAAAAAGAGGTACACTGCCCAGCTTCAGGTACAAAGGTTGTTATGAGCAGAGCAGCCAGGCTTGAGGGTCATGGTGCCACATTTCCCATATTCATTCAGCTGGCCCCCATTCTGCAGCACCCATATTGCATTATATAGTAAGATGGTTGCTGTCTCTCTAGGGCTCTGTATGTTGGGGCAGGACCTCCTCACCATGCCAATCTGCATTTCAGATACATCCTCATAATAAGCACTGCAGTGCAAGGAACCTGTTGGGAAGCACCTCACTCAGATCTCTTCCTCCGGAGCAAGCAGATTATTCACATATACCCCACAGCACACCTCTTGCACTTTTACTTCCTAAATTGTTAGACACAGTACCTATCAAACACCAGGCCAGTCTGACTCACAGTCTGCTCCCATGCAGTTAGGAACAAACATTAGGAAACAAGATGCACAAGTGTTTCATGACAAAGCAGAACAACTGCAGAGGAAGGGCTCCTGAACTCAAATGGAGCAATCACACGTCAGCCCTTGCTGCTACCAAAGCTACCTTCCTATTTGACTGTGAGGAAAGAATACTCTCCAGGGTTAGAAACTTCATTAAGGCAAAAAGGTTGCCTTAGATCAGTGTGTACCACTACAGCAGGAATATGGGAGTCACATCAGGAGCAGCTGTGCCTTTCTAATTCTCTCCTAAACAATAATTAGCACGCTACCTGGGGTAGGCACTGGATTGCTTTGAAAAAGAGAAAACAATGCAAGAGGCATTACTCAGGCAAGTCCAGATGTTACCCACAGTATCTGGACAGCATACGTGCACGACAGAGATATTTTCACAAAATTGTTTCCCCCACACACCAGAGCTACTGAATTAATCTTTCTAAGCAGTTAAAATATCCTGCAGTTTATCAGGATGTATGGGCTCAATATGTGTCCGTGCTGCTCCTAATGAGCACGACCCAGCAGTCATTTGTGACCCATATCTCAGTGATGTCTCTGCAAATTTGTAGTCAATTAACTGACTTCTTTCTTCAATGCCAGCACAGTCTTGTCACCGGTCATTTTATTCAGCCAGTTGTTTGCAGCTCTGACACTGGACAGTAACTGAAATGAAACTGAGGACCAATCCTTTGCTTTGAGATGTGTAGTTTTGTTACAGGCCGAGATGCTGGCAGTTAGGATGAGGGACCTCCCAGTTGGAAGATGGGGCTGCAGCCATGTAGAAAAATGCTACTGCGCCACTGGTGCAGAAACATTGGATCCTGTCTCGGATCCATGCACACACACACACACAAACACACACACACATACATATAAAAGATTACTTCCTCTTGCTATGAAGTATACACAGGCGCATTTCACTAAATGTGGTTTTAGTATTAAGATCCTATTGTAACATTGTTCTTCATGCACATTCATATTACAGCTCTTCCTTCTGGGACTCTCCATGACTCTCTTACTAGCAACACAGAATCGTAACAGTTGGAAAAGACCTCTAAGGTCATCTAGTTCAACGGTAACCATTTGAGAAGCAATCCCTCCTAGTCCCCAAGTGGCAGTGCTAATCTGAGTTTAGAGCTCTGTAAAACTTGATAAAACAGAAAAAATGCTGAGCTAAAAGCTAAGAAAGCCTGTTCTAAACCATACCCATAAGGATTGCTCAAGAATGGCAAGCAAAGATCTCTGGAGTGCTGTCAACAGTCATGCAGTGTAGAAATCAGATTTAAATGAAGAATAGGGAGCATGATCAGAATGTGTCAAAGGAAAATTCTCCTTGAAAAGGTAAAATAAAAGAAGTGAAATTTCACTGCAGTTGAGCCTCCTGACTGCAAACAAGGAACTTGAGCAGGACACTTCAGTACAAATTGTTGGAATTGCTCATCAGTCAGTTAGTACTCTAGCAGGCTTTAACAGTCAATAAAGCTGCTGAGATGTCACCAAAGGGCATTTGTTAAAGAAGGTAGTGGAAATTAGCTTTTACCACAATGGCAACGTGCAAAAAGGAAATAAAAAATACGCCCATCACAGTTTGAATCTCAGAGCATATTTGCCTGTTCTAGCTTTCAGCCTTTCACTTCGTAGTCATAGATATAAAGACAACACAGAGAAATCCCGCACTGCCAGAAGTCAAAGGAAATCCCAAAGCACTGACCCACATTTCCCCCCTAATTTCTGAGGCTTCTAGGATTACATCTTCATGCACAATTGCCAAACTTTACCCATGGATTCATAAGCAAATATTATGGAGTCAAAAGTGGATCTCACTTCTTCAAAACTGCAGATGGCCAAGCTCTGAGCAGGAATTAGGCTAGAGTAAGTAATTAAGCAGCTACCAAGAGTTTTCTTTCCTTCCACTTGTGTCGTCAAAGAAAGGAACAAAGAGTAACTCCAGATGTTATTCTTCACTGGGCTGGTTATTTCTACGTACTCCAATACTTTGCAGTATTCGCTGAGGAGAAGATAAGCAGGTAAGATTAATTTCAGACCCAAGATTGCTTTAATTTATCAAGCCTTCAAGAATTACCTTGTTTGGCCACAGCCCTTCATTTCCCACTGAATTTACCACCTCATAATAATTTAAATTTGCCAAGAACTATTTGGTGAAAACCAAACACTTGAATTTCTGCTCACCTTGGCAATTGACCTGCCCTTTGCCAATAACAAAAGGTTTTAAGATAGAAACTGGACTATTTAACCTTCATTAATCATTCATACTGTTCAAACACATCATCCAGTAACTGAAGAGGGGTTAATGGTAGCTAAGCTTGAGGCTGTTGTCAAAAGTAGGTTTAACTTTCTATGAACTCACTGGACACAAAGAATGCAGCCTGCTCACTATTCTGAATGTCACCAGCTCGCAGCAAACTGATGACTACTAATGGTAATTAAATACCTCTGCAGCTATTTGTACCAATAACAAAGAGTTACTGTCAGAACTTGAATGAGGTCCATCTGCCCATTTTTAAAGAATGTTAACATTCTTTAAGTGATAAAGCAGATGGCAACCCAAAAAGGAGAGACAAAATCAAAGTTCCGTATTATAGCCCCTCTCAGGACCTACCCTGGATTCCCTAATGTTTGCCTTCAGAGGCAGAACAAGAACAAGACTTCCATATGGATCTGTTGTTTACTGCCATGTTTTCCCGGATTTTCCTTTTACTGCAGGTTACCAAGCTGGTAAATCCCTGGTCCCTGCAAGATGACATGGAAAATCTGTTCTAGCATTGCTCTTTCCATCCTCACATCCATGGACATGTAATACGGTGTCACACATATTCAGACAGAGACTTCCCAGGACGAAGGCACAGCTACTTGTCTGTCTGCCTCGATACGTCTTAAACTGTCTAAAGGAATCTCATGTACACTTGTAAAGGTAGTGCAGAAGTTTCTCCAAATAAGTTCTGTACATGTTTATTAACGTGCCTGACTGTCACGACACTTGTGAGTACAGGTGTTTTCATTCTCTCCAACTATGCTACACAATTTTGTAAAATCTACCTAGGATGTATGTTCAGGTCAGGAGAAGAACTTAGACTGTTTAGGCTGATTTTTTTTCTGGGTTTGTCCAGTTAATTTCATGCCATGTTGCTATGTTTGAGATATTTTTTTCTGAATTAAAAAGAAAAAACGAAACTACGTTCTCAAGCTACGTTCTCAAGGAAAAGAAAGAACAACTTACAGACAAAATTTGCACCTTCTGTAGCCTCACCAACAACCCAACTCATATTCACCAGAAAACCCCCTTTCTGAGGCCTTAATTCAGGAAGGCTCTAACCACGTGCCATACATCCCACTTTCCAAGCAAACTGAACACCTGATGGAGGTAGAACAAGTTCAGTACCCACAATCATTCGGTTAATCACATGTCACACTGCATCAGGACATGATAACGTGTCTTAAATACTATATGTTCATTTGCATCAACTGCTGTGTTTAAATTAGGTATTTATGTGATGGCTAAGACAATTACAAAGTTGCAGCTATTGAAAGCTCTAACACTGGGCAATGGTCAAATGAGACAATTAGAAGAACTAGCGTGCAGATATCCCTCTGCATCCATGGCTGCCTATACTGATATGTGCTTCCTATCATTGAAATATACCAGAACACATCTGAACTGATTATACACCTGATCAACTTCTATCAGCCCATTTTGACCACCAGAATCATCAGAATTCCCCAAAACTGATACTCAATATACTATCAGTTTAATAGCCAATTTGTATCAATTAATTTTTGTAGACACCGAAGTTTATTTTGTTATCAGATCAGAAAGTCCATGATCACATAATGCAAATTCTTTCACCTTGTCAAATTTTTTGAGGAGCAGATTGCAGGGAAAACTTTTTGATCACATCAGTTGTGCCCAAAGTGATATTACAGGACAGCACTGCAGAAATCACATAGCTAACATTAAACTGCTATCGGATGGTACATCCACAAAAGCTGCTTTGTTTTACCTGAACTGACTTCAAGTGAACTGATGCAGCTTCCAAGCATTGACTGTTGTGATGGAGATGAGGTATGCTCAAGATGAACAAGAGGTAGACCACTGACTTCACAGTCCACCCATTTCGTAGCACACTTTTTTCATCACCATTTATGTTTAACTTGTCTTACTATTGTGCTGCTTACTTCTAATATAGATATAGAAATGTGAAAAGTAGTCATCTTTGGGTCTGGTCTGGTGAAAAAATCTAGTTGCTTGGATTCTGAGAGAGGAAACAAGCTTGCAGCCTGACTGGACTGACTCCTCAGCCGTTTTCCAGAGGACACCCCCAGTCAACTTGTAGCAAAAGCGTTGTATCAGACAGACTGTAATAAAACCACAGCCTCCCAGCATTTCACAGCCATCACTGCACTGCACACTGAGACTACCCAGGATTTCGGAAACATAAGCTGGCAAAAGCTCAGACCCTACTACTTCAAAAGGACCCCCAGGCAATAGAACTGAAGGAGAATTGACTTCACACGCACTGAAGCATAGCTGACTTTCCACCCAGGGAAGAGCAAAATAATTTTTTAAAAAGTTAACTGAACTTTTTGAACATCACCAAAGGTTCATTTCTGAGATCACACTGAGCTCCCTGTGAAGATCTGGGCAGCTTCATATAGTCTCTGGCAGTATTACAGTCAGTCATTACTACGCAGATACCAATCCAAAGACAGGAGCACCCCCCTCTCCTGCACTGATGTCAGAAAAGCAAACGGAGGTGTCCAACCATAGGTGTCACACATCAGCACTGCCACGTCCTGCACACAGTCACTCTGGAGTTAGATATTCACTATGTGCTCATTAAGTCTGCAGTCACTCTGAAGGGAAAGACATCTTATGGTCCTGTGAGCATCACCAGCAGCTCACAGCCTTCCCCATGTGGCCCAAGGGGGATACATGAAGGAGGTGCTGAGTGAGAATACTTCTTGCCTGCCGAAATGGCAAGCTGATAGGAGAATCACAGCTCTGCAATCCGAGAGGAGTCATCTCTCAGCAGTCCTGTAACTTTCCCCGTGAAGGGGGAAATAAAAACAAAACAGCACTCCAGAAAATTAAAGCCACAGAGCTATTCTGTCCTCTTTTCCTCAGGGAACCAATCACATCAAATTTTCACATTGACTTCCCTGATTAACCAGCTCCCCTACTGCTGGAGAAGTGTGAGGATACAGCAAAGGCATGTGCCAACCAGGCACGAGGCGACCAAACAGAGTTACAGAACAACTTCCTTAGTGAATGATTTCTCCCTGTGATTAGATTGATTAATGTGCTGATAGGCATTTGTTTCATTAGCAATAAACTGATGATTCGTCTGCAGGATCTGTATTTGCAGTGCTTCTGAATGGCTTTTGAAACTCATTTACAAAGCTGTCAGGCTCAATGCAGATAAACACTGTGTTTGATATTGTTTGTGCTGGAAGAGATTTATAAATTACATTGTTAATCCCTCTTTGAAGGAAAGAAGCATTCATTGTCTGTTAGTTTAAGAAGCGAACTTGTTAGGTGATGTTTTTTGATGATAGGGAACTGCTAGTGCATGATATTTTTCTCTCCAGCCTCTCACAAATGATCAAACATCTTCCTTCAAAATAGGGGAGATAAATAAACACTTTCCCTAAAGCAGCAATAAGAAACTTAAGAAGAACACAAAGTTTTCAAGTTCGTCTTCGTGCTGATTTCTGTCACTGTGCTTCCTACTGTACCAATTGTAATTTAGTATGTTAATTCTTCAGAGCATCAAGATACAACTTACTGCTTTTTAAACTGCACATGATATTTAAAATTATGGTCTCACATTTACCTAGATATTGATGTAACAAAGTAAAACAGCCTGTAACTTGATCATGTAATGAAACACCTAAAATTCATAAACCAAGTTCAAAATATTTCCTCTGTTTTTCTGTGCATGTGTACTGACCTACACGGTGAGGAAGAACTCTTTGCCAGCTTCCTCTCTGCTTATTCAACTCTTCCAAATTTAAAATATCATCTACATCATTTATATTGTTAGCTATTGACAGCACGTCTGAGACTGGAGAGAGAATTAAGGCAGCCATATTACTGTGTGAAAGACCTGTGTTTCTGAAAGTACCTCCCCTTTTCCTAGCTACTCTGTCTGGTCTGATCAAAAGTGTTAGCCCTCTTTAAATGGATTGCTTTTCTGACAGCCTTAGACTGATAGTGTAATAAAGTCGCTACCCTTCAGACAATTCAACTTTCAACATACCTACCAAATACCTGAGCTTCTAATGGTGTAACAGAGTAGTTCATACTCATTTCCCCACACAGGAAAACTATTTGAAGAACATCCTTAAATACATGTACAGAGTAGCCCAGCTTCCTTTAAAAAATAAAAATGTGGCTCTGATCTGTTTATTTTACCAACTTGCTTGTTGGAATTCTAACCTTGCATTAACACAACAAAACCTTCTGAAATTAAGAGTTGCAAGGTTATACATCACAAACATCCTTCCAAAACCCACTGTCAAGCAGCAAACAGAAGCAAACAAGAGAGACAGAACAAACAGGGAAGATAACTGTGTGACTCAGGAGCAGGACAGGAAACCCAAATGGAAAAACAAACAGACAAGGAAAATCAGCAAAGAACTAAACAAAGAAAACATGTGGCTGCCCTACCCAGCCTTTGAGAATTCACCTGGCACTCAATTGCCTGGTCTGTGAACTCAGCTCAGAAGATGTAGGCATCAACTCTTTGAAAAATCATTCTAGGTGCATGTTGGGGCTCCCTGACTAATTGCATATGGCTTCAGTAAACACCTTGTTACAGAAGTACAAAGTCGGGCAACAGTGATACAGATGCAAAAATCCAAAAGAGGCGAGGGAAATATTCTTGCATGAAAGAAAACGTAGGCCCACAAGCATTTACCCTGAACAGAAAAATAGGTGTAAAATAGCAAAACAAGAGTTTTCCCCCCAAATAGTGATGGGACTAATATAAGTCATACAGAAGTCAATGCTGTAGAGAAAACACAACATGTAAAGAGCTGGCAGGTAGCACCATGTAGGCTTATTGGCTGTGTTTGTGGATGCACAAATTCACACCTGTTCATAGAAAGAAGCTGATCTTATAAGTACAATGATCTAGACTTCCAATCATGCACATCACAGACAACAGCAGTACAAGACCTTTCACTAGAGGGCCACCAAGATGATGAATGGAAAGTTCAGCCTGAAGGAGAGAGATATCATGAATGTCCATAAATACCTGACAGGAGGATGCAAAGAAAACAGAGCCAGGCTCTTCTCAGCAGTGCCTAGTGCCATGATGTGTGCCAATGGGTACAGAATACATCAAGGCACAAGTCCTGCTCTGTCTGGTGAGCCAAAGTAAACCTCTCACCTCTGACTGCAAAGGAGATATATAAAGTGACTAACGTAGGCAGCCCAGTGCCTAAAGCTAGGGTACAAATAGTACCTCCAGGTAAGTTACTTACAGGAATGGGTTGTCAGAACAATCAGTTCTAAACACAACAGTTTCAGTTTTTCTTGCTTGCTATTTAGTTTACAAAACGGTTCCACTTTAACTCCCAGTAGCTATTTTAGTAGCTATTGCTCTGTCTGTTCCACAGACAAGAATTTCTTCTTTCCTAGATCTGTCCCAGCTTTTGCTACAAGTTAAGATGAAGAGCTCTCTGGTTGCAGGACTTCATAGCGTGCAGAGAACCTGGTACGGTTTGCAAAGAAATGTGCATCTCCTCACATCAGCCAGCAATGAAGAAAAACTTTCTTGAAGAGATCCAATTCTCTGCAGACTTCAGAACGGAGATGTCTGTTGTGATGCTCAGGTTCACCAACATCCATTGCAGCAGAGACATATCAGAAGAAATCCACTAAAAAAATATTTTTGTCCTCTGATTGTTTCCTGTCAGTTCACTAGATCACAGTGAACAGGGCATGGAAAAGGGGAAATGCTATTATTCCATATTACAGATAAAAAGTCCAACAGTAAGCCTGAGGTTATGTTATGGCAAAACTGCTGCAGTGCTACCCCTCAGAAATCAACAGCTGTGCCTCAAGCACTGAATTGCTCTTCCTCCCCTGAATCCCATAGCCCTCCACCTGCCCTTGCACAGTCACTGCATGCTGACACAACCTGCATAAGGAAGCCCCCCCAGTCTTTGCTTTCTCTGCAGAGCAAATTATCCTGAAGGCAGCAAGCCCTGTGTCAGGCCTGTCTTTAAGTTGGCTGAAATGAAATGAATATTAAAACAGGAAAATATTTCTATATGTACTTCGAGGGGCACAGGGAATTACTGTGCCTTCTAATCTATGCTCTTTCCTGGCAATCTGAAAAACAGTGAGCATGACCACTACTCAGGCTTTGTGTAGAAGCTAACATCAAGTCACGTCACTGACATGACCAGTGCTTTGGAGGGATACCTGAACACGGCTATGTCTCTTGTTGGTTAATGAGGGCTTTGAGAAACTGTTCATCTTGGCTGCTAGAAAAACTAGTATTCACGGAATGGAAACTTTTAGCTGGAAAGCTCTATGTGGGGAAAAAGGC
Organism: Gallus gallus; assembly: GCF_016699485.2. Taxonomy (NCBI): domain Eukaryota; kingdom Metazoa; phylum Chordata; class Aves; order Galliformes; family Phasianidae; genus Gallus; species Gallus gallus. Next base: position 16,351,620 of record NC_052540.1, read on the forward strand.
TGCTTCATGTTTACACTGTTAAGCTAAGTGTGGCAGAGAGTGAGGTTTTCTCCCCCTTTACAGAGCTTGCGCTCTCTTTTGTTCTAAAAGTAACAAAGGGGGCATTTGGAAGAAATCAGAATAGATGAGGTGATACATTATTGATATAAGCTTCAAGCAGCCTGCCACTCTGTTTTGTAACGTGGTTGAAGCTCAATTTTTAATGAAGCCACCTATGAAAACCTGATGGGGTGAAAAACAGGATCTCTCAATGATGCTGTACAGAAGTTCCCACAGCATAGCTGAACTGCCCTTTCATGTCACATCTGAGTTTTACCTTAATTTGACCCTGCAGTTTATAGGCAAAAGAGACAACACCCTGACTCAGACAGGAAAGGTGGCATCAGAGAGATGCACGACTCTGAAAGACGACTAAACAAACCAGCTTTTTCCTCTATTGTGTGGTGGTTTCCATCGTGCATACTGACTAATACTCCATCCTATTAGAAACACACCTCCAATTCATTGAGAACATGTTGAAGAAAGCATTCTTTCTTAAGAAAAATCCATGGGAATCATACCATTAAGTACATCAAGAGCAGAACAGCATGACAAGGAGGTACCCTGGCTAGCAGTAACAGGTTCTAAAACATGATTGCGGGATTAAGAGAAGTCAGTTCTGGAGCATTTATTCTTGATGACACAACAACAGAGAACTTTATCCAACTGCTTTTTTTTTTTTTATGGAGCTAAGCCTTTGTCTAAAATAACTATTCCACTACCATTTTGACTGATTCCTTATTTCCTGTAACTATGACGACACCCTCAAATTACAACACAGAAACTGCCATTCCGACCTCCATTTTTTCAAATTTGGAAGGAAGGCGCATAAAGCCCTCTTTCATTCACCTTCTAAACTGATAAAGAACTGATATGTGCTTCTGTTCACCAAAATACTAATGCTTCCACTATGAAGACTAATTTTGTAGTTTCGGCCATGCACACAAAATGGCATTCACTGGGCTGGAGTAAAGCAACACCGATGACATTCATGGGGATACACTCAGGAGTTCACTACTGAGAATATGGAAGTAATTAATAGAAAATGTTTTCATTGAATTTAATTATAAGACGTGTTTGTTATGTCAGGAAGATAAGTATAAATGATTCACTAATATAGTATGTAAATATGAGAAGCTTAACAACATGCTTCATACAGAAAATTTAGTCACTGATACAGTCGTTTTTACATTTAAAGCCAAATTTTTCCGTTATTCATGAATCTATTCAGATTAAGGCAATGGAGTCACACCTGCAGCCTCCTAGAGGGAACCAGCTGCATATGGCTCTCTACCTGCCCAGTGTCCTTATTCATTCTCAGAAACATCATGGGTTGATATCATAGCACAAAATTGTAGATCTTTCTTCAGCGTAATTTTTAGCTCTTGAATCAGCATTTTTAATTCTTTAACATATATTGTTGCATTTCTGAATGGAATTATATGTTTCTATACTATTTCAGTCTTCAGAGCAAAATTAGAAGTAATGCAGAGCATTCACTGGGAATTCATAAGTGAAAATGTTAAGGTACAATGACAACATACTATAACCCTTCCATCTTATAATTCACGAGTGTGAAAAGGTATTCCTAGCATATTACTGAAAGAACACCACTTGTTATCTGTAATCACTTCACCACAGGGGATAATCACTTTCACAATGGAAGAAGAAGGAAAAAGGGAAAAGATAGAAAGAAAAGGAAAGGAACAATACTTGTCACTGGAGAAAAAAATAAGAAAGAAAATGTCAAAATTAGAGCCTTTATCTCCTCCGAGTTGTACGGCTCTAAATCCACCAAGAGCAGAGGGACTTTTGCTAAGTGTTGTGTTCAGAAATCACCTGGCTGTCCGAAGTGACCTACATTCAAAGTCATGCTTAATCACAAGACCCTTCTTCGTGCCAGACTTCTGAACTCAAATCCAGCAGAGTATCTTTTCTTTCTCCAATTTGTTTTAACCACTAAACTTGTTTGTCTCTTCAGTTGGGATTCATAGCCTTCTCCTTCAAAACTATCAAGCACACAATTAAAATTCTCATTCTGATATCTTTCAGAATGACCTTGTGATTGAAATGACTAGACTAGGATTCAAAAGTCTGGGTTTAATTCCTCTCTTTCAAACAGGTTCCTAGGATAAGTTCAGAGAAATCACTTATCAAATTCCTCTCTACTTCAATTTCTTTACCATGAGAGTGGTCAAACACTGGAACAGCTTTCTAGTAGGGTGGTTGATGCCCCAGGCCTGGCAGCATTCAGGAGGCATTTGGATTAAAGCAGACTCTAATCTTTGGCTAGCACTGACGCGCTATCTGACATGCCACAAAGGCTTACATGGCCACTAACTACTCTGTGAAGCAGGGCCCAAAGGGGAAATCTCTATGGCCACAAATCATGCTGCTGCTGCAGGTCATGCCCTACACAAGCAACATGGGGCTGCTTTCCAGGACCATTTGTGATGCTTTGCAGAACTGAAGGTGAGCCAGGGCTGCGGGGTGAACAATATCCCTCCAGCGGCCTGGGCTCTGGGATTTCCACCCTCTCCCTGACTGCTTTTAGAGGGTTAACTTTCTCACAATCAGATATTGGGATAATCTAGAATTTCAGGCCTGCGGTCCACACAGCAGCCTGGAGCGAGGGAGTTAAGCATGATGCCCCTGATAATTTGTGTGTTTCTCATGCAGTTCTGTTTACCTCGGAGAATAGCTCGGATTCATGTGGTGGCTCATCTGTTTGTTTCCCAGGAGTGTCCTCCTCATCAGGTACAAATGACTTCTTGTTTCCTTGTCCTGTCTGCCTCCTTGGTGACGGATAGATGAGAACCGTTCCCTGTGCTCTGGGACTCTAATGTGATCTGGGTCGTGCTTGTGGCAGGCGGGGGTGCAGCGGGGGGAGAGGAGTGCAGGGAAGGGGCAGTTAACACTATGAGAACTAAAATCTCTTTGTAGACGAGCGTGTTTGTGTGCACTTCCAACCCAGCCGCAATTCACTGCCAGCTGCTTCGCCATCGATGGCTCGGGGGAACAATGGCTTGGAGCAGGGCTGGCAGGAAATACAGATCTAAAAATAGGTCTTTGGAGGACTAAAATCAAGAGGGAAATATTTACAGAAGCATTGTTCGATCGTCTTCAGATTATTTTCTGCAAAGTAAGAACTCGCCACATTTTTGCCTTAGGCTGGATGAATAATGCCTGAGGGCCTGATTCTGCCCTCATGGCACAAATGGGGAGTGACCAAACCTTTCCTTTCACTTGAGTTATTTCCATTTACAGTTCTGCAACGTGTATTACCCAAGCCAGTATTTTGCTGGATGTCTGTCTTCTGACAGAAGGTGCAATTGCACTGATAAAGCCAACATACATTCACTTATCTTTTAGAAAATCATTTTTATAGGCAGTCTTAATTTGGCAGTTGAACTTCAGCAGGGATCACATGAGTGTTTCCCTTTTGATTCATGTAGTTTTAGATGCCCTCAGCTCCATTCAAATTTGACTCCATGTACAGAGAAGCCAAGTTTCACCAGGACTGTGACTGAAATCATACATTTCTGGAACATCACAGTTTCTAAAGAAAACCTTAAAATGACCCCATTTCTGTCAAATCTGGCTACAGATTCATCAAAAAATTTCACAAACTCCATAACAAATCCGAGCGAAAGCTCAGTCTTGGCTCTTAATGATATCCACAAGTCGTGTTGCTGACAGCAGCAGGATTGGGATCCCAGCTAATTAACCTCCACATTTTACACTGAGCAGAAAACATTCCACACAATTCTACTTGCCTCAATCAACTGGCTCAATTAATAAAAACAGACCTGGGAAGATCCTCCCACTGGATTTTTGGCAGCATCTTTGGCTTGCCTACATTCTCTGCTTGTGCGACTGGAAGGAAATCCCGTTGATTTCATTTTCATCTTTCTCTCTCTCAATTTGAAAACAGAATCTATGATTTTCCATCATTTCCACTTAGATAGAAATATGTTGTGAAAGGTAATTTTATTGCTGAGAAATAATCTTCCTAATGTCAGCCATTATTTCGCTCTCAGTGTGACAACTAGGGTAAGTGTTGGAAATCACTGTATGTTTCAGCAAAAGTATCTTGACAACACAAACGAAGAAGAACAAGGTAGTCTTTTTGTTAATGAAAACTGCACTGTTATTTTGGTCTATAATGGAGAGGATTCATGTAAATGATTGCCTGTCGTCTATACTAAAGAAAAATAGCAATAAAATAAAATAAAATAAAGAAAGAAAAAGAAAAAAAATACAGCAAGTGGGAGAAGCTGTTACCTTCCTTTCTCTTGAATTTGCTCTCACTGTCTTTACTGCCATCAGCCCTTTCACTACATTTTACCTCTGATATAATGCTCATAGACTCTCTTAGTTAAACAAATCAAAATCCATCACAAAGACCAGGACTACCAACTTTGCAAAAACAAGGGAAAAACTAATGAAATTCATCCATTCACTATTTTGAGTCAACATTTATCCTATTTATATATCTACAGACATGTGGTGTGTGATATCATACAGCAAAACATTGTAGCCTCTAACATTGACATGACTGCCTGTATTTCAATTCAGAATAAGGTATTCCCTACACTAGAGATAGAGGAACAAGTGATATTCTCCCTCCTGATAGCCTTCCTCAGGGCTCTTCTGCTGTGACACATTTCTCTCCTTTCTCTGTTGCACCTGCAGACCAACGACCTGTTCTACCATTTTGTTATACAAAATTCAAGTTGAACGAGAGGGAGAAAAACATGTTAATAAATACACAATCTTCCATATTACTTTTTTCCAACTAGAAAGCTGGATGCAGAAGAAACTTCAATCTTTACTAGCCTGATCCCGCTCCATCCCTCACAATGAAAGACATTTTTGCTAACTCCCTAAAATAGCTTCCAATTAGCTCTAGCAATCAAGTTTGCAAGAGTCCAAAAGAGGACTGTGGGAAGACTGAAACCACGAATGGCCCATCAGCAGATAAAACAGAAGCTCATAACATCCTCAATAAAGATTATTCAGTATCTTAAAACTCTGTCTACTTTTTATGCTATTTCCTATACTTAGTAATTCACCCGTGCCTTAAAATTCGGGGTCACCAGATCTGCCCTTTGCAATCACATTATAATCAATCTCTTAAATTTATGCTTTGCATTCAACAGACAATTTTGCAGCTACAGGCTGAAGTTTTTCAGCTTAATTTTCCAACTATCCGGAAACTCCAGATAGTGCTTTAGCAGATGAAATACATGAAATTTTTCTTTTTCACATTTACAGATTGAAATGATGAATGCTGGTACTACATTTGAGCAAAGCTTACGCACACAAGTCGTCCTTTCTAATGGAAATAGCTTCATTTAAGAGGGAGTGTGCAAAGAATTTGCCAAATTGGATGAGAATTCCCTGAATCTATTCCTGGTACAGATCTAGCTTGCTTTTCACTGCCTGATGAAGAAAAACAAGGAAAAACAAATTAAAGAACGCTTCTAGAATTGTATGAGATTGAGGGGCACAGATCGATGGATGGCAGTGACTCACTGCATAGCAATTCTGTACTGCAGCAAGAGTCCCTAGGCTCTTGATTTCACCAGTCATCTTGAATTATCTACTGAGGAAAAGACAGCACAGAAGCTCTCTGGTTTTGCTCCCTATCTAACGATGCTGTGAAATATGTATATTTGTTACCTAAGAGGAGCATAATGCAGGACAATAACAATGCAGTAATTTTATATGAAGAGTTTGGACAAACTCTATTTGCTGGTTGGTTATTATTGATGAGGGTGAAGCTGTCACAATCCTTTCTTTGCTTTCCACCCATCATTTTGCTGCTGGGGCAGTGAAAGATGCTGGGCAGATTCACCAGGTGAGGGACAGAATCTAAGATCTGTGAACAGATTTTTCTCAAGCTGTTTCCATTGGGTTTCCTTTCTCACATTCAAAACAAAAGCAAATCATTCAACAAAGCCTGGGCAACAAGATGGAAACATTTCCCCACAGGCAGCTCTGCACAGACAATGCCCACTGTGCCCAATCCAGAGCTTCCCGTTCCTATGTTTTACTGTAGCTGTATTAGGCAAGAGGAGGGGATCTTGTTACTCTTTACCAGCTGCAGTCTTTCATTAGCCATGGCTTTCCATCAGATTCATCTGTCTAGGATTATCTTAACAGCAGTGACAGCCCTTCCTTCGAAGCACTTCCCCTTCCAACTGAAGGTCTGTGAAAACCCTGGTAGCACCAAATACTATTCCTTGCACAGAAATGAACCCTAGAGGTCCTTGATGATCTGTTGGAGCCTGTTGACATCCAGGACATTCCCTGAGACCCTGAAAGTAAAAGTCTGAATCTCTGCCTCTGCCCTACCACACACACAGATCACTCCTGAGCTCAGGAATGGGATAACAGAGAAAGGGAATTTCACAACAGAAACAGGTAAAGACCCACTGTTTGCCTCCAGCTATTTCCCAGTACCAACAGCTTTATCTCTGCAGGGGCATATATCTGAACTGGAGGAGTCCTCATAACAGGAGCATAACAAGGATGTACAGAAAACCTCCACTGAAGAAAGATGCTCAGGGCCAGCAAGTTGTTGCAGGCCAAGGAATCTGCCTCAGATGAGGAGTCAGTTCCATTTTTCTATTAATACTACAGCAGTAGCAATTTTAGGGCACACTGAACAGACCCACAAACCAGAAATTACAGCTCCAGATGGAGCAGTACTGACCTACGCTTCTCCATACATAGCCCAAGTCACCTTCTGGGGCAGAGGGAAAAAGATGATCCACCCATAAAACAATGCTTGCACACAGCAGTGGGGTGGGAAGTTCTGACTATGCACCAGAGGCAATTTACTAGCAGTTCTCATTTAATTGCTGGGAAGGCAGAGTGCAGGTGGCGAGCACACAGCAGCCCATGCAGCGGGCACACGGCCGTGCAGAGCAAGCATTCCCCCTGAAAGCACACCTGCATTCTGCTCTCAGGAGAGTAGCGGAACATGGGACTTGAAAATACATTTTTGTGGCATCACTGGAGGAGAAAGCAGACACAACCCAGGCATTTCTGGGAGGTAAATTTTGACCTCACACTGAGGTACTGCTGTGCAACAAATTTACATGGATGGGGACTGCAATGTTCTGCACAACAAGTCCTTAAGTATGTAAGCCAGCAGAGGAAAAGTACTTCCCAAAATATATTCACTGCTGAGAACAAGTGGTTTTTCTCAAGGTTCACATTTCAGTCAGAACTGTAGCACTGACTGCCAGACAGAGCCCTTCTGAACTGAAAAGACAGGAATTTAAGGGCAAACTTCAGCTTTCCTATGAAATTAAATAAAGAAAAAAGACATGGGGAGCAAAGGCCTCAGCTGCCTTTGATATTCCATGGAAATTAGGCACTCAGCACTCACACTCTGAAATGTCTTCACGTTTTTTTCAGGTGCTGAGGATTGTTTTTTTAAAATCTGGTTTGAAAGACAAAGGCTCATTTACAAATCCTGCCTTCTTCCTCTCATCCCAGGAACACAGGGAGGCCTGCAACACCACCCTGCCTGGGTGAGACAACATCTATTTCTGCTGCAGCCCTCTGCACACAGGAGAGGTTCCTGCCGCACACAGGATGCGGCAGGGCACGCTTGCCTGTACAAGGGTCTGTCGTAGCCTCCAATAGCAGCTGACTCTTGCAGCCCCTCTCAATTCAAGGTAACCTGGCTTTTCAGCAGCACTGCTGGTTGGTGGCCCTTGTAGGCAGTCACTCTGCCAGGGGTTACAAAAACAAAAGCAAATCCTATATATAACAGTCCAAAACCCTAAAAGGGCTTGGGAACCCATTTTAGGGACAAAAGATCATTATTTGTTACATGTTTATGTAAAATCCATGCTCATACAGTTCATATTCATCCATATACAATGGAATGTAATTGCAGGGAGCAAAGGCCTCATTTGTCATGAGGCATATTTATGTGCAGGTGGGTAACAGGAATAGCAATGGGTTGGCGGGGCTCAGTAACACAGTGCTTCGCAGGTATGGCAAAAAAACAAACAAAACCACAGCAATTATCAAGGTCAGCCTGTTGTTCCTTGGAAAAAAGTCTTTGTTAGCCACACAGAGAATTAAGACAGTACCATGTTTGGCACTTGCATGAATACGTACTGGAAGGACTACTGAAGGAAGGGAATTTGTTCAGTACCAACCAGGACAGCGATCCGGGGGGATGTCTGAATGCTACCGCAGCCTGACTGGCTGGAAAAGCTGCAAACTGCCTAAATGTTCACGGCCTAAATGTGAGCAGGAATGCTGATTTTCACCGCAAATAATTTACAGTAAGTTATTCACTCAGTGACACGTCCAGGCACGCCTGTTCAAACCTTTGGATATTGGTAACATCTTGCAATCTTTGCCGAATTTTCAAATTCACAAGCACAAGTTATTCATTTATTAGGGGGGTCTTTTCCCCTTCCAGAATCAACCATTTTCACTGAAGGTAAGACACAGCTAACAGGTTTGAAGGAGAGAGTTTTCACATTCTTTTTAGAAAGACCATTTATGAGGAAGGAAAATCTACTTTTCAAACCTATACCTAAACTTGAAAAAGGACAGTTGCCTAAAACTAGTCATTTGCCTACTTTCTCATGCTAATGTCCTGTTTATAATTGACACCTTTACTGCCTACCAGAATATCAATTTCACTTCCCCAGAGAAAGAAAAACCAGATCCTGTGACTAGTGCACTGGATTGATAATCTAGCCTAATGCTGACAGATAAATGCACTAATTTTCTTCTGTGGTTGGCTCCACATTACGGAGTAAATCTGCTTCTAACAACTGCCTCAATAGCCTCTGTAACCTGTCCAAAAGATGATGTCAAGTGCTACAAGGGCCTAGGGCTAGTATGGCAGGTAAGAGTTACCACTGGGATAAAATTACAGGTGAGGTTTTGAATGAGAGGGTTATTTTAAATGAAAGCCTGGCTGGAAATACAGATTGCTTTTAAAAAATGTTAAAAAAGTAAAGGAATAAAGAGCAACTTATGTCACTTTGGGGTCTACAACCTCAGTATAAATATCAGTATGTTTTCAGCAGAAGTCAGCTTAGGTATTGCAACCCACAGGAATTATACCCAAGGAAACACAAGAGTTTGGGCTCATTTCATTGGTTAGTGGCACACAAGAAAACAAAGTGCATTCCCTTGCCTTTGCTGGATTTGCTGGTAGCACAGGCTCTGCGTTCCACAGAGCAACAGTCCATTCCTAACTCTAGCTCAGGAGCAGAGTCTGAGCCGCAGCAGAGCTGGCAGAGCGTGGGAAGGTGCCTGCTTTTGTGTGACAGACAGCCTGCAGCGCAGGCGGGACCAGGGCTGACTGCAGATGCTGGGCAGTAGGTTGGTGAACCTGGCAGTGGCCATTGCAGATATCAGCTAGGCACTGAGAGAACCAGAGGACTTCAGGTTTTTTTAGATTTAGTTCACAGGAAACACAAAGCAAAGAAAAACAATTTTAGAAGTTCCGTACCAAATATTTTGGTTATTTCTGGGAACGTCAGCAACGACTGCAGAGTTGGTGAGAAATCAGCGTCGCTTTGCTCTTACTGGATTTCTTACTGAATTCCAGGATTGCTACACTGGTTGCTACCAATTTATAGCACTTCGATGTTCATTTATCATTTCGACCAAAAGAGCAACTTTGGTGGACATTTATTGATTCCCTCTTTGGAAAAGATCACAAGCAATAGCTTTTTAAATAAAAAGGGTCTTCGGGTTACATGGATAACCCTGGCACTGAGGGATATGTCTCTTACTCTGCTCTCATGTCTAAAATGTTCAATCAGCCCCCACACCCCTAACCTGAAACAAAAATAAAACCTCATTTTAATCACATCTTTTTCTCCTGATTTTCTCTCCCCACCTCCTGACCTTTCCATGTGAAGAGGATCACGCAGAACATTTCAGCTTTTCTTAGGCTAACTTTTGCTCACTTTGAATAGCACTTATATAGGTCAATAGCATCACTGCCCCTTTTGCCCCCCTCCCCATCACAGAAGGAATACAGAATCTGACCTCTTTAATGCATCAGTTAGCATGATGCCTTTTTGTTTGTTTATGATGCAGAAAGTTTGGTTATTTAAACGAAACAAAATATTCTGACACAGACTTGACAGGTTCTGCCTTTTTTCATATCCGTACAGTGCCAAGCACATCTGGCTCTAGTGGTGCTAGTTCACTCCTATTAACAGTAACAGCACTGCTCTGACCACAGGCTACAGGGTTAGCAATGGTAGATCTAGTCACATCACACTGCACGTGGGAATACTGCGCCATACCCATACCATACACTACAGCAGGCATAAAAAACAAGCGCTACAAAACAGATAAATAACAGTTCCCCCATTTCATTGCTATGGAAAATATCAAAAAGCTACTGAGTGTCTGAGCACCGGTTTGGTCATGGCCTGATATGTTACTGTTATGACCATAAGGAAACAATAAGACACGTGGGAAGGAGATCACAGGGAAAATATTCTTCAAGAGCAACAAAGGTGTGTATCTTCTGTGTGTTCTGAAAATCTACTACTACCAGAATACAACTTTGGGTTTTTTAGGGGGTATTTTGTTGTTGTTATTGTTGTTGTTGTTTTCAATTCTCTAAATATTTCTGAATGCTCCTCTTTCCTGAGCAGAGGAAGCTAAAAGTTTTGGTAACACTTCACGCTGGCTGTTTGTCTTTTAATACTGTATGACTATTCAGTGAACCCAATCCTGCTCCTGTGGAAGTCTAATGAGAGCGCGGGTACCGCATTTCCTGGGAACCAGGCAGAGCCTTCAACTGTAAACTTTGTAAGGCTTCATCCATGCAAAGCCCTGCTGGCACAAGTAATACATCAGAGCAAAAATAAAAATTCTGCTTCTTTGAAATGTTTAACCACGGCTCATTTGCTAAGACAGTAGTTGAAAGGTGACAAAACACCCACTGATTCTGAAAAGTATGGAAACAGGTATTAGCTTTTTCAGTGTAATGCCTTCACTAGCTGCTGGCTTTGGAAATATTTAGACATAAATCAGTTTTGTCCCAAAATAGAGTCCAAAAGAAAGAACTGTCAGAAACTGGAACAAAGTCCTGCGTCGCGCTCTGTAAAATACTTGTCACGATTTTTCACTAGAGGGCACTGCCACATCATCACCAAAAGGCCCCAAGGACAAAGGACAAGTGGCCTGGTTGTTTAACTTGCACACCGCCCGGGCAGCCCTATGGCTTGAGAAACAAATTTTAATCACATCGCAGAAGGGATATATTTTTTTCATATTAGTGAGACTTCAGTAATCGGCCTTATCATTAAACAGGGCATGGAGCCCTTATGCCAAATGATTCTGGCTCTTTAGACTGCAGAGCTGGTTATAAATAGTCCACACTGAGTTAGCAGTTCTCACCAAAACAATTCAAGGAGGCTGTATTTGGGAATTACACCGCTGAATTAGCACAACAAATAAGGAATAATATGGGGCATAAGGCAAAGGAAACTTACACTTGGGCTGCTTCCTTTCCTTGTACTCTGTGCTGTTCACAGGCACCCTGCCCAATCGAGGTTAGGGGAAGAGGCGAAACTGGAAATCACACGGGAGGAAAGAAGGAAGGAAATATAAGGCAACTGTGCTTTTCCCCCAAAATGCCACTTGCAACATCATGCTATGATAGCCTAGCTGCATTTATTAAAATAAATAAGCATCCCACTGAAAGGAAGGCAGAAAAAGCTGTAAATGTTTCATGTTCAGTTAGAAAAAAAACTAAGTGTTTTCTTTGATGGGTATGCAATGCTTGTTCCGCTCAGTGACAGAGGATAAAAACAAATGAAGGCTTTCTTTCTATGCTTCTGGCTGAGAGAGAGCACGGAGGTCACTTTTAAGGTGACTAGTATTCAGTTCGAAAATGGTGGGTCCCCTGTTTCTCCAGAAACCCTCCGCTTTGTAGTCCATTGCTATGCACCTGAAAACTTCCCACTGACTTCCAGGGGAAATTTGGCTGCTGAGGAATGCGGGTTTGGGCTCCGGAATGGCAATCGCATAGAGAGAACTTAACAATGCGCAAACATTTAACCCTTCAGTGGAGCTACTCACTGCCTTAGAGTTACTCGTGCGTTCATTACTGCACTTCACAGAGGACACAGCAAGCAGTGCGTTTGCTATCACAGGAAATCATCAGGAAGCAGAACTTACTTTTTTCTTGAAGCCAATGTTTCATCCAAACACCTACCCCTCAAAAGCTCATTTCTGAAAGCTCCCGAAACTTGCTATCTAACTAAGGTCTCAGTCCAACACTTTAACCAGACAAGGATTTCAGCCATTTAGAATCGCAGTTAGAGCAATCATTAAGCCCCACTAAGCAGGGACCCTGAATTCTGGTACTGTGCTTGAAACTCTATAGGTCCTTTGTTAGTGAAATGTTATTGCTAAATTTATAAATCAGTTTATTGAAATGATTAAAACTACCTGCTAAAAGGCATCCATCAAATAGAATGGGAGCCTACTAAAATAGTCTCATTTAAACCAGGCTGGGAGACAAGTGGAGGCTTTTCTGACTTGGGAACCTCCTGTGTCAGAAAGCAATGGACATCAACAAAAGTTGCCCATAAGCAAAACAGCAGCAGTACAGGCTTAGAGGATAGCCTATGGTGTCTGCGTGTCTTAACTCTACCAAGTACTGCTGAGGAAAATGACTTCAAGGGCAGATGTATTAACTGGGAAGACAGTCCAGGAAATGAGAGGGGAGCCTGTGCCTACAGGACAAGAACCAAGCTCGATTCCTCTCACTTTACCTCCTCATTATAGGAGCAACAACAGATCCTTTGGCTGTGAAGTGCATCTGGGACAACACTAAAACTGAAACAAAAATAATAATAATAATAAAAAAAGCAGTCAAATTCAATGGTTTTGGCAAGTGCATCTTTCCCTTATTATGGGTTATGGAAACCTAGCCCTGTGCAGACAAGCCTGGGAAGGGATGAGTGAGCAGAATGCAATGTCTTCTCTAACATAAACAGATTATTTTGCATGATGGCAGACAGATTTAGGAATTTAAAATGTTCACTGTGTAGCTAGTTAAAGGCTTACCATAATTGCTCTACTACTGCTATTGCTACAGGATTCCCTGTCTGATCCGACTGGTGTATGTTGCTTGGCATCCAGCCTCATGTTGCAAGGGGCTGCTGGAGATGGAAAGGAGGACATGTGAGGGACAGATCCTCCATACCCGGTACTACAAACATTCTTCATTGTACAACAGTTTGTAACTCGCTTAATCCAGGCTGAGAACACGCCTTGAAATGCACAGAATACAAAACATGAAAGGGAGCCTTTGCTTCCTTTTCCACACAAGCACCTGTTGGGGCAACAGGGGAATACCAGACAGGAAAAACCTGAGCCATCTTGAAGCCAACAGCCAAACATTAATAGATGTCAAGGGATTTGGAGTTTTACCTGAGACAGTACAGGATGAAAACTGAGTAAAGTGCCTTTGCATGGGCCTGCTCCTCAAAATGGACATCTCAGACCCAGCAACAGAGCACACAGCTGGACATGTATTTTGCTGGAATAAGAAACCTAACCACTGCCTATCACGTACAAGTTCTATACTTCACAATTCCAGCTAGGTACAAGATCAAAACTGTAGCTTCAAGCAACCCAAGCATTTCATGTGAAAAGACAGATGTAGGTACAAATTTAGTTACTAATTCTTGTGTAAATACAAGATCAAACCAAAAAGCAGAATCCAAACACTCCCAAAATTTGGGCAAGAATTCTAGTTTGGGCTTGCAACTAGGTCTGTGTGTTCAAGTGGATAGTCAAAGACAACCCGGCTTCTTTTATCAGAGAACCACATTCTTAGCTCTGCCAGCAGTGCTTCAGACTGTTGACTGACATTTTGTGTTGTATGTTTGGTTGGTTTTTTTTAAACATAGAAAGGAAAAAAAAAAAAAACACCTTTGCCCCCTACACACACACACACACACACACACACATATGGCTTTTTGCAACTTGTCTGTATCTAAAAAGATCATCAAGGAATCTGTTGATGAGAGATGGAAAAAATATATTTAAGCAAGGAAAAAGATGCTGCTACAGTAAAAATATGTCAGATTCTATTAATTCCATTTGCCATTGTATGGTATTTCCAGGCACAGTGGGCTTTTTGGTAGACCTCTGAGCTGTGTTTCCTAACAGAGGTGCAGTGCAGGGCCTGTCAGGAAGAGGCAGTGCTCTCACTGTCGCACACCTCTAAGGGACAATGTAACCCTTAAGCCTCCAGAAGGGCCAGTCCTGAACCCCAAAACAACAGCCCTGCCTACCTCTAAAGAGGTGATCACAGCTCAGTGAAAGCCTTGTTGGTGTCTATGAGTTATTCCATCACTGAGTGGCCAATCACACTACATTCATATCATGGGCATATTCTGCTTCATTAACAGTGCTGAGTTCTGCTGTGGCACTAATGAAGAGCCAGCTCTCACGTAGGGCACGGCATCTCCAGGATGCGTCTATCTCTTTTTCTGTGGAATTACTGCCTTTTCTTAAGAGTACTATGAGATTACTAACTGAAAAATACCCAAACACAACAGAAATAGGAAAATGTCTCTCTTCTGGGGAAGCTGCACAAACACACAGCAACGTAATTCCAATACGAACAAATGCATCTGATCAATATTAAGCATCTCTCCTTGCTGAGTGAGCCAAGAAGTACCAAACCTGCTGCAAGGCATCGTTACTGAATTTCTTTAGCCACAGAGATCAGAGAGGGGAGAGGTTTTTGACAGTTCCTGCTTCTATCCACAGAGTTTTGCAGAGTTCACTGAAGTAGCATTACCGTTTACCTGCAGGATTAGGTGAAACTGGATCTTATCCAGCTCAATATCAAATTTCACAGGCAGCAAAACAGAGTGCAACAACAGGTTTGCTTGTATCATTTTGGAAGAGCCCCATGAGGCCGAGGGCAGGCCTGGGACTCACCCGGCAGAGCGGGTGACGGCTGCACGCCGCGTTACCGAACACTTCAAGGAAGGGCTTTCGCCTGCTCTCTCCTCCCCCTTTCCACATCACAACCTAGCACAATAAAACTCAAAAGAAGCAGGAAAAGAGATCAAGTTATAGCCAGCTGTGTTGCACTGAATTACACCACTGTGACCCGAGGCTACCTGAAGAATGCTTTTCCTGCAGTCAGCTTCTAGTTTAACATCAACAATATCTACCTGACAGAATTTATCTCTAAGACTGCGTGTCCCTCGATTCAGCAATACTGAAATAAATTATAAAGACTATGTGGAGTGAAACAATGTTGAGCCTGAACCGTAGCTGTATCTCAGAAAAATCTGTTACTTTAGATTTCAAGGCCATGGAAATTTCACACAGAATGCTCCAAAGGTAAAAAGTGTAACTGGTACCCAGCAATCGCAGTTCTATTTCCCCTTAGCCTGATCTTTTTTTTTTTTTTTTTCCCGACAAAATATCCACGTTTTTCCAAAACAAAATCAGTTCTGCAACTGATCCCCATACCTTTCTGAAATCATCAGGATTCTCATCAGAGGTTTCAAAGGATTTACAGTCTGGCCCATTAAGCGAGCCATTAATCATTTTTAAAATTGGAAGGGCTGATTTAGCACATGGTGGAGGATTTGAGAACACGTACACAGAAAGTAGTAAGATTTTCCCAAGTCCAATGCTGTCCAAGCTCTTCTCTCATTTAGGTCAGCAGAAGTGCTAACACTGAGTGTTTTTTAAAATTCCTCTGTGCTGCTTAAATTTAGCAATGCTAATCCTTCAGAACTGGAAAAGGACTACACATCTCTGTACAGGGCCTGATCCTTTCCCATTTACATATGAGTAATGTCATATGCTTAGTGGTCTTGGTCTTTATTCCTCAGCGTCCACTACCACTGTAGCAAGAATAATTTACAGGGATTCAGTATCAAGATGTATTATTCATTACAGTTTACTTGCACGTATTCTTTCTTATTGATTCCACAATACCCCCTTGCTGTTTATGATTCTGACTCATTATATTCCACAAGCCATTTATTTTTTCTTTACTATTATATCACTTTGTGAAGTAAAATGCAATAATAATTTTAAATAAGTTTGTGTATTCCACCTCACCAGTGCTGACAGACAAAATGTCACATATTGCTTCCTTTTTGTTAAGAAGTTACTATTTTCTCTTAGTTGCATAATCCTAACACAAAGTGAAGAGTATTTGAGGGTTTGTTTAAAATGATTCAGTTTCATTATACTGTTACAAGTGGTGCTGACAGCAAAACCACTTGCTTGCCTAAAATAAAATGAAACATAAAGGATTTCTTTTCTTGCTTATGGAAAGTTGTGCAGGCTACCTTATCACATTCCTTAGTTCTACAAAAGTAGTCTCACTCCTTTACTACCAACTCAACAACAAATTTCCAACGTTATTGTGATTTTATCAGCATAATGCAACTTTTTACATTATTATTTCTGTTTCCAGTTTTTTACCAACTCTATGATGCCTAAATACTACCTCAAAGGCAGCTATATATTTCTTTCCCTTGATGATGGTGTACTGGAATCCAGCAGGCAATATTTAGTCCCAATACTAAATACTCAGATAAACCCAGTTTATCCAAGACAGAGAAGAGTTTGGGGAATTTACCATTCCTTAAAGGAAAGCCATAGATGAGAGCAATAATTAGAAGAAATCCTTTCAAACTTTCATAGCGCATATTTAAAGAATTGCTCAAATATTCAAGAATTAGTAAGAAAGGTCTCTTCAGCAGTTACCTTGCTTAGCAGCACTAATATGTGATATTTTCCCCTGAAAAGTATAAAACTTCAGTGCTGGCTATCCCCTGAGAATACTCATCTCACTTTTGCCAGCACCTCAGTCAAGTAGGAAGAGATCAACATATTGCAATGAAGGAGCCAAAATTTGAGTAATTTTTAAGACGCTATACATGGAGACCCAGCTGCTCAGTCATTATGGTTGTTAGCATTTGGCACTTTGCCACCAGCTGACAGCCAAGAAGAAAGAGAACCATAAGGGTTAAATCACATCTACTTACAGAGCAAACTGGCTGGCCCAAGGCATACTGCAGGGGTGGCCAAGGAAAGCAAGAGCACAGGGAATTAGACATTTGCTGTAACACTTGCAGGAGGAAAATGTCTAGCTGATCATGGAGTAACTCCTCATAACTAGGTGTCCAGTAAACTGCCCATAAAGCTCAGTACAGTTCTTCTCTAGTGCCATACATTCTTAATATATACTTGATCTAGAGCTTCATTTTGTTTTAATTAAAAAACAAACACATGCTACATAGGTAAAAATTAAGCAGTCAGTTCAACATCGTTCTTCTGCCTAATATCTACTCTCTTTGTCTCAGAAGTTAGCTTTAACAGAACGAACACACTTCTAACAAAGAGAGGACTTGGGTTGCTGGTAACAGCTTTACCCTTTTTTTTCCTTTTTCTCCCTAATCTATTAAGTTTTTACATAGTGTGCTTGAAAATCTGAACAAAACACACCTGTTGAACTTCCCAGTTCCAGACTAGATAACTGTAGGCTTTAGTGCCATAGAAAACTGTGGCAGTGTTATTACAGCCAGGAGATATCAATACTTTGCACCTGATTTCCTATGCTGAACACAGGAAACTCTTCGACTTAACAAAAGCCAAAGGGTACTTACTGCCTATCAGAAAGTATCTGACCAGGTGTGCATGCTATTTCATACAGTCCATAAACTGGCACATTCTGCCCCTCCTGCAGTGTAAGCACAGCATCTAAAGTAGCAGCATGATTCTTTAAGAGACAGAAAGAATGTAAATTCAAATCACCCAGATGAACACCATCAGTTCAGGATTATAGTAGAACGATGTTTCTTCACCAGGCTACTTTACTTTTCCAGATACTCACTTCTATAACACTATTAAAAAATAAAGAACATTCAGTTCACAATCACAGTCCTGGGTTACAATGGAAGGAGAAGTAATACAGACATCTGATATCAAGAAAGGTATATATGGGTAACAAGAAGACATGCTCTTGTGCTTACATGTCTCATTCATCACTTATTGAAGAACACTCACAGAAGATCACACTAGCTTCTCATTAACATCAAGAACCACTGGGCTCTCTGCATCTCACCATTTCCTCTCCCTTTGCAGTGTAGGCAGGCAGAGATGCAAGCCGATTGTGGATTTTTAAAGCTGAGCAGCAAGTGACTGCCATGCAGCTACAAAATCAGTCCAAGTTAACGCTGCAGTAATTGGAAATCTCATAACTGGGGCAAGCTGCTTCCTCGTCTGCACAGCCAGCCCTGCCCTCACACCTGAAGGGCTGGTGCTGAGAGGGAATAGAGGCTGTTGTTTTCTTCTTAGCCCAGTTTGAGGTGAGCTGTTCAAGAGGACCACAGTAAGTCAGGTGAGACCTTCCTCACACAGAGAGTCCAGCTGACTGCAGGAACCAGTAGAACCAGAAAAGCTGCAGAGGCCAGTGGAAAACACTTTGCAGTGCTTTTGCTGTACTAATAACCAACTGTGTCAAGGAGCAGTAAGGATGAAGATATGCCACAGAACTGAACAGAGAGGCTTTAGGGAAAAGAACCCATACAGCAATGCTAAATTGGATCAGAAAAGTATTTTCTCTTAGATAACAAATTTGATCAAAAGTAGTAGATGCACAGCACAGTAGAGACTAAGTACTATTGCTATAATTGTAAATTAGTATCTCCTTACTTGATTTCACCATCAAATTGCCTAAAACCTGGTAGTTCCAAACAATTCAGAAAACAAAACAGAGGCCAAGTCTTAATTGTCAGAACGGGAGAACTTCTGTAACCATAAAGTCACAATATTCAGATTCTTGGAAAACCTGGTTTCAAAGTATCTGCAGGGTCCAGAATCACTGAGATATATGAGAAAAATGCATAATGGAAACAGAGTCATGCTTAATCCTCATGTCTGTGACAGGCAGAGATTGTGAGAGGAATGCTCTTATAAATACAAGGGACCCATGTTGTTAAGCTTCTCTCCTCACTCCAGGCAAATCGCACAACAGAAATGTGAGTGTTTTGAAAGTGCTAGAGATTAAATGAAGAACCAGAGAAAAAGCAAAAGCTATACTGACCCAAAAAGGCATGGAAGCAGCCACCAGCAGGAACGTTTCTGTGGCTGCAGAGCCGAAGGCAACTTATACTCTCTCATTATGACTGAGTGGGATCAGTTCATATAAACTTGGGATGTTCACATGCAAAGAGATTATTGCGTGACATCTGATTCATGGCAACTGTCTGTGCATGTGCTCTGAGTTAGCAGCTCAGGTAACTGGAATTAGTTAATTCCTCTCTTTTACTCAAACCATAAGGCTAAGCCAACATGAATTACTTCGCATTCTTCATGAGTTAAAAGCATGCATTTAAGGTCAGGATAGATCAGCCGATGTGCAGGCAATGTTTACCACACATAAACTTTCACTTGTGTTTATGTTTGGGGTTTCTCTTTTATACTGACTGGGGGATATTTCCTTTATTTACACGTTTACACATGCTAAAAAAGGAGCCCCTGGCATGTATACTGGGAAGTAATAACCATGGCTGGTTGCTGCTTGAACATTTTTTCCAGCTATGCTACAGATTCAAGATAATTTACCGCTTCTTTCTCCAGACCTTGCCTTTTTAGCCAAGAAAGGCAGATGACTACATACTCACACCGTTCTCACCTGAGGTTCTCATCATCTGGGTTTCTCTCTGTTGGTGCTCAGCTCTATTTCACTTCAAACCTGGGTTTGCATTCGTCGCTCATTGGATTGATCAAACTTCAGCTAACCACACCAGACCATCTCTCCACTTCTCATCAGCTTCTTCTATCTCACCAAGTAAGGCACTTCAATGATGCCTCAAATTTCCAGTGCCAATTACATAGCACACTGATGGCAACAACCCACCAATGCTGAGTTGGTGTCCGACATCCACTGGAAATACAAGGGGTTATGCTGTGCCCCAGCTTGGTAGATAAACTCTACCAGCAGGACTCTCCCACCACTTAGTTTCATTAGCTCTGAGTCATCAGAATAATACTGCTCCACAGAAGCGCAGAAGAGTGTTCTCCCTAGACAGGTATTATCAAACTTAGCTTCTTTGTGGTCTTTTTCGTTCATGAATCTGAACGTATAGTGTAAAACTGGGGAAACTGAGACAAGAAAGAGCTTCTTTCACTAATGTTGTAGAGACTGACACAAGAAAATCCAGAAACAGAAAGCACAAGTCTTACACTTTTACATTCAGAGAATGCAGAGGTATTGTGACAGGCCCTACCTACATACCAACAGAATATCAAAAATCAATTGCAAGTCAGCTGCATGTGTCTCTGAATGGATAAATCACCCATAGAGAAACATAAAAAAACATTTACAAATGCACATGTTTTTCTTTCTGCACAGATTCGTCTGTAATGTGAATTGCAACTTCTTTCTGAATTTCTGTACCTAAAGAAACATTCAAACAATTCTCTTCTACATCTACTAAAAAAAGGTTTTCATTATATCACCATTTAAAAATAAACTTGGAAAGGCAGAAGCCAGTAAATTCTGTGATGTTTCAGCTCTTTATAATCTGTGTGCAGATGCACAGAATTATATTACAATGCTTTAAAATAATAAAAAATGTAGCTCGAAAATACCTTATAATAAAGCAAACTTGACTACGTTGGTGAGCTATTGTGATAAAAAATTAACATGTTTGGGAAAGTCTGATTTGCATTACACAGTGCCTGTAATCAAATTACCTCTAAATGTTATGCCATGTCACACTGTGTTTGAGATGTTGCTGTCAGAAACGTATACATACGCTCTGCAGTTTAACTCAACCTGGCTTCCTTTTAAGCGATCATGTATGCCTCTGAGCCATTGCAGCCAAACGGTGGTAAAATACAGAGGTTGGCAATTCAATTTCATTCAACCTTTCAAGAAGGAAAGAGCAGATAAGCTTCGCTTGTTCGTTTCGATGATAATATTCAGCACAGCGTAAATCTAATTCAATAGGTTTGCTCCCGCTCTCTTGTCACATTGTCATTTCCGAACCCGGTCCTCCGCCACCCCCTCCCTGCCAAAGCCTCAGCAAAACTTTCTGAAGCGTTTAGCCTAGGACTGGGGCCTCCTACCCGATGGAAGGTGCCGTGCTTTGAAGTGAGCCCCTGGTTGTGTGTGCGGGACTGGGCCGGGCCAGGTGGCGGCCGCCGGGCACCATCTCCAGTGACCTCGTTGCAGCCACAGATGTTTACTGCACTTTAGACGAGCTGCAAAAAACAGAGCAGTAAAGTAGGCCAGCTTGCGGGAAGGCTGTTACCCACAATTCATGGAAAAATGCTGGATAGTTCCCACTAGGTTGTGGTCGGCTAGGAAACGGCAACTTATTAATCTTGTGTCAGAGGGCCAGCTGCAGGCCTGGCAGTTACCATATTTCACTACCAACTCCATGTCTGGACAGCCATTGTCTTTTCTATGAAAAACTTCACAAATCAGCTGCTTTTTTCCCCTCTCTACGTGCAGAAATGGAGCTCAGGAGCTGAGGTGGCTCTGGCGCATCGTCCGCACGGCGGTCAGGTTTGCTAATTCAGAGCGACTGCTTAGTTTCCAACTTTAATGATATTCCCTCGGCATATCACTATGGTTGCCTGGCGACCGGATTTGAGCTAGGCCTCTCATTTGATTCCCACACATCAGACCCTGAAAAGCACTTTTTTTCCTCCCTCCGCTTTTGATTCCGGCTCCTCTGAAACCCTTCCCCCTGCAGTGCCGGTATGGGTGGGCAGCACGGTGGCAGAACAAGGCCAGGGGTGATGGGAGGCCTGGAGGCTCCTGGTCACACATCAAGGCCTGGAAACAAAGCCGCCAGGAGCCCTTCCTGACAAACACAAATTCCCTTCAGAAAAAGCAAATTTGGTCTTCCCTTCGTAGCGTGGGTGTCATTTTAAGACTTTCCTCAGACACTTTACTAAATCTGACGCTTTCCATTGTTTTTCAGGCCATTTCTCACAAAAGGCTTCCTATTATCAACAAGTTGCTATTGGAGTAAGCAAACAGCTTGTGAAGGCCTGAAATAATCTAATAAGCAATGGGCTGGCATGCTTTACGTACCCGCATCTTTATAGGATACAAAGTTTGTTTGGATACATAATTTTCCTCTTTAGCTTGCTTAGATTCAATTAAAGTACGCGTTTTAAACGAACACTTTTGCTTAGCTCCACCCTCCCCCCAACCATACACACCATCTCCACTATATCCATTTTTCATAAGCTGTTCATACTCAAAAAAGAATTTTTAATACATTCAGGTGCACCTACGGATCTGAACAGTGGGACAGGTACAAGGACTACACTGACTTTCTTCTCTTGGCTTCAACTGGTAGTCTTCACCAAGTAAAAGGACTAGCTTTGCTGGAAGTCGGATCAGTTTACATCAGCTTAAGGTTTAGTACAGCAACTTTAACGTAGCATGCCCAAAAAACAAACTAGCTGTAAGAAATATTTACTCTGCAAATTAAAGCCACAATTATTCCAGTAACTAAACAAAATAATATTTTTAAAAATTGTACGAAAGAAGAAATATCACCAGCTATTTAGTACTTCATATAAACCATTTTATAGGATTATTATCATAGGCAACGTGATTAACTAGGTAATTTACTAAAGGTTTAAGTAACATGGAAATAGTTAAACATAGTGTTCTGCTTCTTGTTTGCATCAATTTCAGTTCGTTTCCTTTACAGCCTGTTGATGGATATGAAAATTCATAGTTATTTGTTGTTAACAACCACTTAAGTGTCTAGAAGTGCTGAGCAAAGTCCCACTAAAGTGGCAATATATCAAGAGCAGCAGTAGATCAAACTTTATTAACCCATATACAGTACCAGAATTGCTTCATCTTTTGTACTGATTGCTGCCTCATGTTGTTTAGAGATTCTCACAAATCCCCAACTCCTCCAGTTGTCTAGTTACATGAGAACCTCAGCTCATTTTTTAAAGAAGTTCATAGCCCTTGTGTTTGTAGAAAACATTTGTGGTTTGCTGTTGTTTTTTTTTTTAACAATTCACAACAACAAACAACACACAACAGACAACAACTCCTTACACTCAGGGGTTTTGTTTTGAGATTTTCTTATTTTTCAGAAGGCTTCCGCAGTGCAGGGAGGGATACATAATTTCTCTGTAAATGACCTGACAGTCTTGACTGCTCCTGATGAGATACACGCAGCTTTAACTTGCCACTGTCACAACCAAGTTTGTGTTGGAGATGGACTGTCCAGATACTGACAACCTGAAACTTGAGAGTTCAGTTATGCAATACCATTTGAGTAATTCATGTAAAATAAAACACTAGTACAATAGTAGAATGAAATCATGTTCATTTACAGGGAAAGAATGAAATAGTGGGATTTCAAAGAGCGGGGTTTTCTCTCTTGCCCTGTGCCCTCAATTAGTTCCCAACTTGTCAGTATTATGATTTCTCTACAATGTGTAGGGACCTTTGAAATTATTTCCCTCCAGGGATTGTTGTTCTGCATTGCAGGGTGAAAAGCAGAGCAGGCTGCTGGGCTTATCTCCACCTGTGCATCACAGCAGTAGGAGCACCTCATTACTGTTTTGCTATCCTGGGATTCCCAACCCCAGGATTGGGATGCAACATAGAGCTATCTCCTGCAGTCCAGTCCTGTCCTAACACTTCATATATATTATGCACTGCCTATTACAATAGTATGGTATGCCACTTATAGCCTTTTAGTGTCCTCATTGGAGGTTCTTAGCCAAAAAAATTAGTTCCAGGAATGGGACTTGCAATTGGAATTAGTCATATCTTTGGAAATCTGTTGACAAAAAAGGTTGCCAGCTAAAAAATGTAGAGTATACATTGCTGGAGCTCCACAACCATGCAGGAAAATCCCAAGAGCTAATAATGCATTTGCACTCTGTGTCTCAAATTAATTCTCCAAGGAGTTGTAGACATATGAAACAGGCTGATCTCCCTGAAGTTTATTTCATGACAGACAGTACCACTGGTGTGAGCAGCTATCATCTCTGAATGAGATACTTTCCCATCCTTGGGAAAGTAGACACCTGACTCTGTGCTGGAGCTAAAAGTAGTTATAACCTTTCCTTTCTCTCCCTGAACCAAGAGTAGGCACAAGATCCTCACTCTACTCAGCAACAAGTAAAAGTCTTCACAAGTTAACGGATTTAAACGAAGTCTTTCTTTAAAAATCAATCATTTGCAATAGCTGTTATCATTGAAGATCCACTACCTGCAGCAACATTTCTCACTTACTTATTAAGTTGTTAAGGAAGCTGTTTTGTACAGTACACTCCTGACATGTTAAAAAAGAATGTTTTCAGATTAGTGTTCAAGCTTCATTTTTCTTGTCGCTGAAAGTTTTAATTAATACATTAAACACATTGTAGCTGTGCAGATGGGTAAAGGAGATATCTATTTATACATTCTATTGATTCAGTTATTCTAACGTTTAGTAGCATTATGCTATACATGCAACAAGAACATGGTGCCCTTTGAGACTTGCTTCCATATTGTTGAGTATAAATTGAAAAACACACACACACAGAAAATCCAATCTGCAGTAATGGGATATATGCCACAGTAAACTACCCTCCCCCACTCACTGGAAGTATTTTTGAGAAGGTAAATGTTCAATCCTGCACTGCTGCTGAGGGACAGGCTCTTAGTGTATTCTGGAAATACGACTGCCCTGTAGTTAATTATCTTACATCTTTTCAGCTCTATGCAGAGCACCCAAAGAATGTAAATTTACCAAATAAGTGCTTCATATGAAAGCTTTATTCTCCCCTTTTGCAAGGAACTTGGGCATTAGCAACACCTCAATTTTTTGTTGCTCTTCTGCTGTCACGCAGCATAGTTCTGGCTGTGGGTTTTCACCACAGGTCAGAATTTTGGTATGGGAAACCTACTGGGGACTGTGATAATAGACTGAATTTCCTTAGCAGTTATTTAACTGTATTATTTCCAGCGAACACTAGGGACTGGATTTGATAGCCTGGGGAAGCTCTTTTGTATTCTGTGATCCTAAACGAAAGGCAGTGAATATGGCTATAGTCAAAGTGGGTAAGAGAGCGTATGTGTATACAGAATTATTACCTTCACTGGCTACTCATGGAATCTTTTGGCTGTCTAAAAAGCCTCAACAATGATTAAAAAAAAAAAGTAATCAATTCAAAGCAAAAATGGACATCAGCTTCAGAGTTGCTCTCTGAAACAAAAACAAAAATTAAAAAGAAAAGTTGTTCTGAGGATGCTATCTATACATAAATTTGTGTTGATACTCATACTTAGTGTTCCAATTTTTAGGAAAGAATACATTGACTAAAGAATAGGAGAGAAAAATGTCCAAATATTGCAGGGAAACACAATGTCTTATATCAAACATTCAAAGCCAAGGAATTGGAGAAAAAGTACTTCATAGTTCTCCCTTCAGAATTCTTGTGTTTTAGAAAGCTAGACAGGTTAAAAAACTCTTTGCCTAATAAATGACTTTTACTTTGATGCGACCTGTTTTAGGTCATAGAAAGTTTGGCCCAATTTCCACTGGATTGGGATCCAACCAATCATGAATCAGAAGCAGAACCAAGAATAGACCTAAGGAGTTCTGACTCACAAGCCACCTCTTTCTCAAAACACCCACTCCCTCCTAATCAGACAGACGTCCCTTGTTTCTAAATAAATGCATTTAGTTACAAAATGGATTTATTTATTTTTAGCAGAAATTGCACATAGTGACAAAATTGTCCATTCAGTTAATTACAAAATGCATTCTGTTGCATAAGATTCACATTTGTGCATAAAATTCCCAGGCTTACCATAATCAGTGTATAGATTTAAATTATAAGACATCTAATGATGCTGATGTGTCACTGTCTGAACACCCCGTTTATCTTCACTTCTTTTTCAGCCTTTTATAATGTGATAGTACACCTAAAAATATGAAAAGTCACCGTTCATTGGAACATGCACAGAAAAATTGAATCTGTATTAATTCAAAATGCAAAAAGCAGTAGCTGTCAGACTCCTTTGCAAGAATCAGCTGTGAAAGAGTCAGCTACATCCTTGAGCTAACTGAGCTTGGCCTTTTAGGTCTAACTGTTGAGAAACGTACAAGTCTAGAGCACAGTGCCCCTGTGCATCAGATTTTCTACTGCCAGCCTTTGTGAGAATATCCACATTATGTAGAAGTAAATGAAGAACAAATTCTGAAATGTTTCCCATTCCTTAAATCATTACAGATAACTCAAGCAAAAAAAAGAAAAAGAAAAAAAATCTTTCATCTGCATGCGTTGTTAAATTAAGATCTGTGAGTGATGCAGAGAATTTAAATGAAGATAAAATTATCTCTCTGTGATTTAATTATCTCAATTATCTGAGTGGAATAGTGCACTGGCTGCCCAAATGCAGAACCACCTCTGATGAACAAGCTACAGTGGATAAACTGAACAGCAAGTAAAATCACTGCATAAAATTTGAAATGAAACTAATCTCAAGGATAAGACACTGTGTAATTTCCTGTAATCCACTCCTCCGTGTTCTCTTGCATGTTCTAAAGTCAAAAATGAAAACGTTTTGGCAAAAAAAAAAAAAAAGTTCTGTCCTAAATATTCCGTGCATATTTAAAATATACCCCTGTTGTATTGGAAATCTAGTGGGAAAAGCATACCACTCATTACTGCCAGCTGCAAAAGGGTTTGGAGTGGTCTGGAAATTTCTGAATGAACTTCCATACATACAGGAAGTCTCAATCTCCCTGCTCCCTTCTGAAATGTTTTCTAACAAAAATAACCTTTATTATGTAGAGATGATTGGAAAATACATTTACCACTGACAAAAGAACACCTCCCTTTTTTTTCTTTTTTTTTTTTCCCCCTCCCATTGCTATCACCGAATCATAGAGAAATAAAATGACTTGCCCCAAATTTGTCTCAAAGCCTGGCCAGGGAAAGGCCTCTGACTGCTCAGGCTTCAGTCTCGCACTGTACCCATAAGGCCACCGCTTCTTTCCCTGGCAATCATTAGAAGATTGGAATGTGCTTGTGGTCAAAATCATCCCAACCCAGGGGAAAAGCATCCATCAAAATATTTAAGTGCTGTTTTCCTTTAATGTCTTTGTATTATATCATTAGAAAAACTAAGGATAATTTTGAATAAGAAGGTGGGAGGCAATTTCTTTTGCCAGCATAAGTTGAATCAATCCAATAGATATCTATTTTTTGGACATTTTTTAACATGCTTTTGTGTAAGCAACAGGTTTCCAAAGCCTACTGTACTTCCCAATGACTGCTCTGATGCCATAAGATGTGACTGAAGCTAAAAAGAACATACATTCAGCCTGGGTTTGTGTGTAATTCCTATTGAGTAAGCCTTCACAGCACCGATACAGAAGAAGTGTAACAGTGGCCAATTTTTGGGTAGTACGGATCTAGAATGCAGAACAAATGTATTTAATACACACAAACTAGTTTTGATCTCCTTAGAGAAAGAGTTATCCAAAGCCAGTGTAATTTCATCTGCTGAATTCAGGACAAGACCCAAAACATTTGATTACAAAAAGGAAATAAACCAAGGTACTGTACCACTGTACAGCCAGAAAGAGATGAGGTCTCCTAGTGAAATAATGCCACCACAAAAGCAAATAAAAGTTATACATGAATAGCAGCTCTAAAGAGCTTGCTTGCTCAGAAGGTCAGTAAGCAGACTTGAACAGGCATAGCCTTCTTGACAGGGGCAACACGAAGAAGCACCTTTTTGAGAAGACAAACTCAGGGTGTGAGATGTCCCAAACCAAGTAGGTAAGTGGCAAAACAACACAGACATTCGGATATTAACAACAGAGCTTCACACCTGAAAAGCAGAACAGAGATGGTGGATCCGCACAGAGTAGCTTGGTGGCATAGACTGAGGAAATATGAGCAGATCTGCTTGAAGTTTATATGCTCTGAAGAAACAATATGAACGCATTAAGTCTCTTAATCAATCTTAACCAATCAAACCTGAAATACAAAACGGGGTGTGAATGTTGCTCAAAAGTTGTAGAAGATCACTTTGTACAGAAGTTAGGAAGACAAAAACTTTGAAGCTGCCATGCCTCAGTGGCTGACAGGAACAACTGCATCTACAGAAAGGAATTATCTAGTTTATTAAAGACTTGCAAGCTTCCGTTCTCTGCATGTCATTTGCCTGGTACTTAGCAAAGTGTGTGAAAGTTTCTTTTTTGCTCGTACTTGTAAATACTGAACAAATAAGAACTTATTATGAAGTGCCAACTTAATTTTAAGGAGCATTACCAGAGGCCTTATTCATGTTAAATTCAGGGACATTAGCAGTGACTTTGTAGATCTGAGGGTTTTGTTTTAGCTGAAGTTGTTCACTTCCATTGCAGTACCAGGGTCACATTCTAGCTTTTTTTAGTATTTCTTTTGTCTAAGATCAACACAGAGTAAGTACTAATTCGCTGTGCTGGCTTTGATAGAGTCAATGGCAATACCATTGATTTAAAGAGAAATAAGACGGAGTAGAAAAGCATATATTGGCTACTGTTAAAGAGACAATAAATCCCCCAAAACCTTAAAATATATCATAATTTAGTCAATTATATTTGTGTTTATAACTACTGTCCTCCTCCTCCTTTGCCTTTGGCAAAGAGATAGCAGAACAACCTCCAGGGGAATCAATTCTCTACAGCATGTTCAAACACCACGTTAGCCTTTAAAACAAGCAATGAGGAGCTACTCGAAACAGTTTCCCTTTACGCACTGGAAAAGTAAAACTCAATCTTTGCATGGGCGCAGTCCTCCTCTCCTTTTAAGCAAAAACGACTACTTATTTAAAAAATGCAACCTTAATGCACTGGGCCAACAGAGCAACAGCACTGCTGCCACGGGGCTGCCCTCAGTTACAGTGACCAGGAGCACGATGGGCAGCACTGTTACCTAATGCACGGCAGGATCTCTGCAGCCTCCATCTGAGGGTTTTGTGAGCACCAAGCACCGAACCCCTGGGTTCTCCTTGCCTACTTCCAGGCGCTCGGGGCCAGATAAGCCAAGCCCGCACCGTGCCCGCAGCCAGGCCCCGCGCTTGTGACAATGCGCCCTTGTCACAGAGGCTGCCGCAGCCCCGTCACTTGGCAGCCCACGCTAGCAGGTCCCTCTGCAACGCGCTGCGTTCCCCTCGCTGTCCCCAGGCAGCTCTACCTCGAAATACCGATGCACTGATGTCAGCATTTGAAATGAGCTTGCTCAGGAGTGCCTAGATTAGCCGTGTTGCCAGGCTCTAGCCACTCTAACCCCCTTTTCCACTTCAGTGGGCTGAGCTTTTGACACTCTGAAAAGCACCATTTAAAATTAATTACAGCTCCTTATTTTGCACCAAATCGCACCACTACCGACCCTGTTTAAGATGCCTTATGCTGGGTGGGGGTTCAGGTCAGCAAGGTGTTTGGGGTGGTGCTACCAACACTCAGGAATGAGGAGATATCTGCAGGGTAAACAGGACGTGAACCGCGTTTGTTTCCACAAATTGCATTCTTGGTAGATTTCTGGACTCTGGCAGAATCCACTCTGAAAGGCAAAGCAAACTCTGCTAACAGCTTCTTAAGGACATTTTATGAAATATCAGCTGTTTGTTACTGCACACGTTATCAGGAAGTTTTACCTGTGGCACGTGCCAAGTGAATTCTTAAAATCGTTTGCTGTTATCTGTTACAAAATAGTTTAACACGCACACGATCCAGTCAACCATTTGCCACTTCATTGGCTACAGCTGATTTATGATTTATTTTTACTGCTTCACAGCTGGAGGCAAACATTTTCTTTTGGCCGCCTTTCCTGAAAGATGTCCTGCCCATCTGATAAAAACCATACAGGAATCTGAAGCTTTTTTTACTGACACCCACAAGGTAGCGTATTGCAGCCATGTAAATCTGTGCATACAAAATGTTATTAGATGGCTCCTCATTGTGAAGGGGATCACAACAGTGAACTAATCCAGCTCATGAAGTGTTCTTCAACACTTCATATTTGGCAAACATCAAATTTCTGAACTATCCACCAAAATGTAAATGGGATACTTGGTATTCAAACTAACAGCAGGTTGTCCCTTACAAAAAAAAATGTTCTTTAAACGTTAGGCTTTGATTGTATGGCACTCAGCACTTCCGTAGTATTTTGAAATATGATGTTGACAAACACCGAGCAGCAAAACCATAACACAATAGGTGCAAAGTAAATGTATAAAAGCAACAGTTAGAGCAAACACCTCATTCAGAGTGCAACGGCATGAAACCTGATGTAGCTGCTGTATTCATGATCCAGTGAGCTCAGAGGATGCCCAGCTAGTCAAAACAATTAGTCTGACACATCATTACTCATACTGGAACAGCTTCACTTTACATTACTTTAGACAGGGCAGTAGCATAATAGGCTCTTCAGAGTTTTACTGCAAAAAAAGGATCTTGGATCCAAACTCAGTTACACTCGTGTTAAACCCTCCTTTCCAAACAAAAGAAAAAAGAAGGGAATTTTTAGATGGTATTTGAGTTATACATGGATATGACTGCAGAAGTATAAACATGAGCAACTGCTGGGGATTTTTCGGAGGAAGCCGTATGCCTTTTTGTAGGTCCTGCTTTTTCTGTTTCCCACACAGTAAAGAATTTATTCTGTTAGGAAAAATGTGTCAGAATCTAACCCTACATCTAATGCATCCCAACTTTTCTGCTGTGCAGTCTCAACTTTAAATGAAGTCTACTATGTGATTAAGCCAATTCCCTGTTGACTTCATAGAAAGAGTAATTAAAAAAGAAAAAGAAAACAAAACCAAAAAAAAGAGCACAGAGCTATTTCTTTTTTTTTTTTTTTTTTTTTTTTTTAATATTCACTTGTGGTTGTAAACACTTCGTCAGAAAAGAAAAGAAAAAAAAAAGCAGTGAAGATTCATTTAGATACATGTATTAGTCTGTTTTTCCCTTGGAGAAAGGTTTTTCTGATGATAAATCTCAGGTTAAATCCAGCCAGTTATGGCCAATTCCTGCTCACCCACACTGGCTCATCATGTAAATACCTAGTTCTCCAACTTGCTTGTCTTCCTGTCTCATTTGGAAGATTTCCAAGAGAGAAAATGAATCATTTTTTAAAAGTCATAAAAGATCAGAGATGAATTTTGGTCCAACTCTATTATTCTTACCCAGCTATTTTAATAGTAGATGTTTTAGAACTGAATGTGGACCCTTAATCAAATCTCATGCCAAATTCTCTCACTGTTTGGGTGTATATGGAAATAAAGAACGGACTCCATAAATTATACCTGCACTCCTCAGAGGAGCAAGGATCCACAGGGTCCCCTTATCTCTCTAGCTAAAAGGAACAAAACCTAGCATTCTCAAACCAAAAAGCCATGGAAGAAATCCCTCTAACAGTCATTTAAATGCATTGCCACCAACCTAACCCTACTAAGTTAAGTATTATTATATTAAGGAAAACAAACAAAATCTCAGCCTACCACAGTGACTTGCTCTTTTTTTGTCACTACACTCATCAGTGACTACCTGTTGGTATATGAAGGTTAAAGTATATGAACTGGAGCTGTAAATTAGGTTCTGCATGTATGCAGTCTGTTTATAAATCTCCCACTGCTCACTGCATCCTACTGACATGACAAATTTTCTTCTCCCCACTAACATGGAGTAGCACAAACAAGTATTTAGACAAAAGCAAAACATCATCAGTGCACATTCTCTTTTAGTGTCAGAATGGAATTGACAAAGCAATAATCCCTTGTTGAGGGTTTTCTCTATTCCTCACTCTTTTTTGCCCCTTGCTTAAAAGACTAGGGAACATTTGCTTCCCTTGTTTTTCTAAACAAGTCTTTGAAAAACATCAATTCATCCTGTAGGCTTTAGGAAGTTTACTGATCCTATCAGCTTAATAGTACGCTGCAGCACTCCAAAGAAGGCACTAGTGCTCTTGACTATTATGTCCTTGTTTAAAGCATGGCAAAGACATCAGGCACTCCAGCACATCCTTAGCGTACAACTGAGATTAAATAGCAAGATAGTCAGAAATTAATGAGACCGGTCCATATTTTTTCACCCCAATGTTACATTTTACTGATTTATATCATTGGGAGGATATAACTATTCAGCATCCAGGTTGGCCTTCAGTTGCACTGTTCAAAGGGGAGTCATTTCAAATGCCAATACAAAGATCATGATTTAAAGTCCCCGTTCTTCTCCGCTCACAGATGCTGAAAGTTGCTTATTTCAGGAGATTTTGGCCCTTCAGGATTAAGCACATAATAACAAAATCTATTAGTCTTCTGTGAATGGAAATACCTAACTCCTGTGGCTTGGATTCGCTAAGAATAAGGAAAATATTAGCCAATACTTAAAGGAAATCATCTCCTTGTCAAATATCAGAGTTTGCTCTAGACGGACCTCAGTTTGATCTCATTTCTACTGGAAAACTCTAGGCAATTCAGTGTTCTTCTTTTCTACGGCTTCTTTGTAAATTAACTTTTTCCTGTACAATTACAGGTGAATGGGCATACAAAGAGCATTACTACAGTACTCAGATGGCAAGATCCCGCAAGGTGTCCATATAACTCACTGCAAAATCAGACGTTTATGACCCAGGGATTGCTCACATTGCAGTCCATGGGATTTTGGGGGGTCAGGATGTACCACTACCTTCTGGAAGAATGGGAAAGACCAACCTTTCTTTTTTCAGACGAATGGTATTATTAACTGAAGTCAATGCACCAATTTATGCAAGCAATATAAGCCTTCAAATAATTATTTTCTAAATTGAAAACCTGTACTCGTCCTCACCACAGGCTACATCTTTGAATAGGACTGTAGTATTGAAATAAAATAAACAAGCAGCTTCAGAAAGAGGAGAAAAAGGATTCATAACATTAAAAAGCAACATGTATAGCACAACACCGTGAACACTCCATTTTTATGACCTCTCCTTACATAATTTCAGTGATTTGAAAATATGATTCTTGATGAGTCAAACTGAAGTGGATGCCAAAACTATTCAATATCAGTGAAATGCAGTTTAGAGTCAATAGGATTGGCCATCTAATGACGATTAAGTATGCTATAAATTTAAATCTTTGAACTACTTGTTGAGATTTATTCAGGCAGACAAACAAAGATAACAAAAGTCTTTTGTGCGTTTGTCACTCATTTCCGCTGCTCTGTTGTTGCAGTGTCAAATAATGTCAGTTATTTAAGCATAATTAATGTAATTTTAAATTCTCAACAAATTAAATTATAAAGACTAGCAGTCCAAGGAGGACCCTACCCAATTTTCTTACACATTTTTTTTTTTCTCCTAGTTTTGAGGTAAAATTTAAATCAATGAAAGATGAGTTTCAATCTGATTCTTAGACAAACAGCCCATTTTGCTACAAAAACCATTAACTTTTCATTTAGTTATTGCTCTCTGTTTTTAACAAGGAAAACTCCACCTTCAGATATAATCCAGAAAGATTTTATAATTTTTATATCTAGGTGGAAGAAACCCTATATTCGGAATGCCAGGATCACTTCATTTCATGTATGATTCTATGTGCTCATCCAGTGCAGTATTTATATTTTCAAATCCTGTCCTTGTGTGGTTACTAACTTCATCTCAGCAGAACTGGAAAAAGGCCTCTTAAAACAATGCCACAATATATATGACCACTAATGGAGAATTGAAGACTTGATAAGGAAATATACAGTTGTTTTTATCTCCTTAATAAAAGGACATTAAGTCCTTCATTTAGAAATCTTGAAAATTAATTGAAGACAAAAAGATTGCCTATCTGTAGTCTTAATTAGAATGGGATCAGGAAAGTTATTCTATTACAGCATTTTAAAGCTGGTCATCTCTAACAAGCAAAATTACCACCCATTGTACTAAAATTATGTTGACTATGTTGAATGTTACGTAATTTAGGAGGAAGGGGGCAAGATATTTTACATTTTGTGAGATCATACCTCAAGATTTAGTACAGCATCTAGAATTTCTTTGCAAGTAATAAAGACAATGATCCATTGTGTACTTCTATTACTAATTATTCTGTAAAGATTGCATGTTCCAAAAGATAATTAGAAAGGGTGAAATTTAATTCCATTAAACAGAACTCAGCTGGGACATAATGAAATTTTGTTGTGAAGTAGTAGACTCGCTTTGAAGCCAAATAAAAGCTTTTACATCGATTGAATGAATAAGATTGTAAAAGCTCACACCTTTTTTTTTTTTTTCCCCTTGCACAGACAGCATTTAAAAATAATTAGAACAGAACTGAATTATACTTGCAAAAAGTTTTAGTTCTCAGATATTTCAGGAGAAAGGGATGTCCTTGTCTGTTTTTTACACAGATCAATCTTTACTGTTGGTTTCTGCAAACCAAATAAACCAGGCACAAAATAATAAAAACCTAAGTATTCTATATTTATACAGCACTGCACTTCCCTGTTCCCTTGACTTAGTGTTCCAGCTGTTGTAAGGAAAACAAACAATGCTGGTGCTGCCCTAAGATGTCCCATACATGCATAGCTTGCCCCGAACCAGCTCCAGGTGTGAGGAGACCATCAAGCTGCCTGCAGGTGTTGATGATCACTTTACAAAACCTCCAACTGTAACATGTTTGGCTGAGTGGTGTGGACATCCGTCCACACAAAAATCATGCAAGAGATCCAGTGCAGAGTTCACCATTTTGCTTACACCCCTGAGCAGGCAGTGCTGCTGAATGAAAGGTGTGCTTGAAGGAAAGGCTAGTAACTAACTGAGTTCAGGTCTTTATTGTCTCATTTGAAGGTCATATGAACCTACTTAATGGCACAGGGCTTATTGTAGAGAAAAGAATGACATGAATACATTAGTAACCCATTTCTTTGAGGCTAACCACTAAACACAATGCAGCAGTAGATAATACGCTTGGGAAAACTCTTTGGGAAAAAACATGAAGCTGCTTGAAACCAACTTGCTTCAGTTCACTGGACCAAGTCCAAACGTTACAGACTTGAGTCTGGATGACCGGAACATAGAGCTGCTTCTGCATCAGGATGAAAACACTTCACACCGCAGTTTCCCTGCCCTGTGACACTCATTTATAAGAGCCCAAACTCACAAATCCATTCTGGGAAAAAGAAAAGACGGGAAGGGGGAATAAATGAAGATCTGCCTGGCCAAAAGGAGCACAAGAATGTGGGAAAGGAACAGAAGTAAACTTCTAAACCAGTCTCCTAAAGAGCATCCTCACTTCAGTATTATTTTAACTTGCTTTTAGGCCACTGAATCAGAGTTCTGACTGATACCACTGAAATTGGGGGCTTGGGAAACATCACATAAAGGGTTTTTCCATATCAGACTTTAGGAAATTCACTGCTGCCTTTCTAGCTTCCATACTCACAGCATCCCTGTGGAGTAAGGAAATATCGCAATTACTATGTTATGGTAGGGGAACCAAAATACGTAGAGAATTAGTGACCTGCCCAAGGTCCTACTGTTAAAGCTGGGCGTTTCTTGACTCCAGGTGAGTGTCCTGAGCATCATTCCTCCCAAGGATCAGGTTTTCTCATAATGCTGTTGCTGGTTTTGAAATAAAACAAGTGGCTCTTTACCTCACAGTATGTCAAAAGGATGTGTGTTTATTTTTTAAGATCAGTTCCTTTTAACAGATATTGCTGTTGCTAAATTCAGAAATTGAAAAGAATTTCAACATCCTATGACTTAATGGCTGTAGATGTTAAGAATACATGTGGCTTTCTCGAGCTTTGTGGGACATTCTTATGAAAAGATACTTAGCAAAGGCAGCTTTGTGTACATTTCACAAAAATCTGCCAGCGTTACAGACTTCTACCCAGGTCTGAGCCTTACTCCAGACTGAAGTCACAAAAGAGGGGATTACTTGGGCTATGTGGAGGCTGTCTGTCACATAAATAGCTAATTAACTTCTGATTGGACCCTGCTAAATCTGTTTCCCTTTCATTTTATCCACCCTCCCCATAAAATAATAGCTTTCACATAAAGGGAAAAAATAAAAATCGTAGTCAAGTGTAGTAATGAAATAATGCTCTTCTAAACAAAAGTCACTACACCAAGAAGCAACAAGAGCACGTTCATATGTTGCACCCTGTAGAAACAGAGTTAATTGCCATGTTCGATTCACTTCTAAAAAATGAATCTGGAAAATAACATTACAACAAAAACTCAAGGTAATCTTCAATATATTTTCTTCCAGAGAATCCTTTATAAAGTAAGTTTGCTCAGTATCGCTGGTATAGGTCTAAATCAAGCTGGTGAAAGACAAGACATACCAACAGTAGAGGTACAACAGAAAATGAACAGATCTATTTATACTTGGACCACTTTTCATCCATTTTGCATGTACGTATGGTTTATACCATATTGAAGGAAATGAGAACTAACCTTCCTTGTCACAGAAACAAATTTATCCCAAGGAGTTTGAGCAAGGGGGAAAGGTTGGAGATCTCTTCTCTACAGGTAAAGTGACATGATAATCAGCTTCCTCTAAGACATTTCCAACAGCTGCCTTGTTTCGAGGCATGCAAACACTTGATATATTACCAATACCTGAATTATGCTGTTTTCCATTCTCCATTCTCTGAACATTAGTTTATCACTTTCACAAATTTTCTTCCCTCTACTTTTTTGGAAATATTATTTTGAAGTTCAGAATATGACAATAAAATTAAGGTAGTGTATAGCAAGAAAAAAAAGAGAGGAAAATATGTTTAACAGTCTGTAGTTCTACACATTTAATTCAGAATCAGTAATTTTTTCTTTTTCTTTTAGAAATATGAAGCTATAAATTTACTTCCCAACTTTGAGGAGAAATTGCTGATACATAATGTGCCTGACTTTCCAAAGTATTAGACTACCATCTTCAGGTGCTGAACACTTTTAACCCTCACTGCACATAAGACCAAGCCTGAACACACATCACATGTTTACATCAACAAAATGAGAGAGGATGTAAGATGTGAGAGTAGGAAGATAACAGTTTTTAGGATGCATCACAAATGGCAGTGCTAATCATCAATAAAAGCAAGTCAGTGTTAGATGAAGTTAAATCTCTCTACTTGACAGAAGAGAAGTAGGTGCTAAATATGGATGCATCAACCGAATTATAGAAGTCAGAAGAGATGCAAAGGCTGGAAATTAAGTTGGAATTTCACTCCCATTTCTCTCTATTTATCTCTCGCCCACACTACTGGATATCACAAATGGCTCTCAAACTCAGAATTACAAAATTCATTCTTTACTCCATCAGGAATATTTCTACATTAGCTGTAAAGTATATAAGAAAGCTGTTTGCAACTCCTAGCTCATGTGGTCTAGTCAGTTATCCTAGAACTTACAGTCACACTAGTGATGCCAAAGACATACCAATACCTACACAGCACCTCCACAAGACAATTTTTGAACTACCCCACTTGTATCACGTTTCAGTTAATGCCATGGAAGTTTTCCACAGAGGTGGAGGAGGGGGAGAATGGAGGGAATAGTGAGAAAATATCAGCTGCCTTCAGAAATCAGGTATTACATGAAATAAAAGAGCTCAAGAGAGAAGGTCAGGTACCCTCTTTTATTAAGAACAAGAAGATTTAGTCATGGTTCCAAGCTGCTCATTAAAGTGAAATTCAATAGCCATTATTTTATCACTAACTCTAACCTTCCAATGGACAAGCCAGTTCTATGACTGTCGGCTTGTTGGAAGTGTTCAGAAGACGCCTACTGCAACCTGCAGAGACATAAAAATATAATAGGGGAATACAGAAGCAGACTGCATTTTCCTTGGATTCATGTATCTTCCCCCTCAGCTTGGTACTCAAAGAGTGAACATGTAAAGCAAAACATAAGGAGTGTTTGAAGAAGGAATACATTCCACCAGTGAGACACCCAGTATCTGTGTGACACCTTTAATATGACAATGATGTATGTATCAGGACCATGTATAGTTTATTTCTAAGGATTTTAGGGTTTTTTTGTATAATCCCTTTCTCATTACTTTTTCCCCCATCTTCACTCCATCAGCACTCCCTGTGTCAGAGTAAGGTCTGAGGAATGGGTCAAGAAGAAGCCAAGTTCCCTATTTCTCATTCTCCATCAGAAACGGCAAAGGTGAAATTCTGCCTTTCTTACAATAAATGGAACATGTGCCAAAGTCCTCAAGGTCAGACTTGCATCCTGTCAGGCTGTTCTCTGCAATGCTAATGTATCCTCCCTATCTACACACAGGACAGGAGCTCTCACGTGCATTCACAAAGAACACCAAGCTGAGGAAAGGGAACGCTCTGAGAACACCTGTCCTCGCAGCGGGATTCCCTTCTCCCTTGAACCTGTATGAGCTCCACTCTTTCCTACTTCATCCTCATACTCCCATTCCTTACCTTGGGAAACAATCTTGCACAGTCAGAATCTCACGGACTTTCAGAATCTATTTATTCTGTCTCCCTTGACCGATGTTTCCATAGAAAAGTACAAATTGACCCTTAAGAGGAAAGACTGCAATAAGACTTGCATTTCTTTTAAAGTAAACACTTGGAGAGCGTGCTGCGTGGATCCAACACACTAAAGAGCAGAAAGCCCACGCTCTGTAATGAGGAGGGGAAAAAAAAACGCTAAAGAGGAAATTATCCCTGTTAGACAACAGGAACTGAATCATTTTTTTGGTGGTTACTTGGTAGGGTATTTTCATTCTCTATCATTTTAAAAGAGCCTTTCCTTCTGCAAACAAGAGCTTTCACTGATCAGCACCAGTATCTCTTCGCTTTTGGTGTACATTAAGAAAATTAAATGGAATATTCTTAGAAAGACATCTGTGCGTGGGGTGACTCACATTTGATCAATCCCTATGAACTGTTCTTTTCAGAGGATGTGCAATTATTTGCTCAGTTAGGCTTAAAATTTTATTTATCTAATCACCCCCCTGTAAAGCTTTGATCTGAGCTTCCAAAACCTATTTTTCAAACCACTTTAGCTACATATTTTAACTCTTATTGTCTAATCAACTTCAGCCTGTAAAACATGCAATGTCCTACTTAATGCATCCTATTAGGAAATCAAGCTGCCACATGGATTTTTAGATCTCTCATTTTGCAACCCCGTGAGCCATTTGGAAGCATCATTAATGTCATTATTCCAGGGGAGAAGGAGAGATCTGGCAACAGAGTGAGCCCTCTACATGGCTGTCAGCTCTGCCCTGCTAACATTTGCAGAGTGACTCAGAGGTGAATCACAGGTTTCTGCAGGTGTACACCAGGGAGAGCTGGATGATTTCCATG
Source organism: Gallus gallus (assembly GCF_016699485.2). Taxonomy (NCBI): domain Eukaryota; kingdom Metazoa; phylum Chordata; class Aves; order Galliformes; family Phasianidae; genus Gallus; species Gallus gallus. Next base: position 16,391,021 of record NC_052540.1, read on the forward strand.
TCACAGTGGTTGCAAATGTTTACTTCATTAGTTCATGGGGTTACTCAGCAGTCCTAGCCAACTCAATTTCTCAATCTTACTGTACGGCAGTATAAAAAAAAAAAAAGAGAGAGAGAGAGTAGATAGCAGCTTTGAAATTAAAAACACAAAACGAGCAGTCAATTTGTAATTAGAAAATCTGAGCAATATTGGAATGTGAATGGATTTACATGTAGCTGTCATTAAACCCACACGATGAAATATTTCAAATTGTATCTAGTGTCAAGTCTATTATACTCTTTCCTACAAGAGTAAAGAAAGGGTATACTTACACCCTTTACCACAGCAGCACACCATGCACAGGGAATGGTCTCCAAATTTTGAATGGATGGTTCTCTCTATCCACTGAAAATGGATTTGCCATAAGAAATCTTACAGTGCTGTCTCTACTTAGGAACTACATCAGCAGTTTATTTGAATTACAGTCTTGAGGTGTGTAACAATAACCCCTGGCTTCTCTAAGAGTAGCCATGTGGGATTTGCAGAGGCAGTACGCTGCTGCTGGTGTGGCTGTGAGCACTGGAAGACCTGCAGCTGCACTGCTCCCTCATTTCAAGTAAGTATGCCAGCTGCCATAGGTAGGAGGAAAGTGCAGGACACTAAGTAGAGGTGGGAACCTCTTTACCTTATGTTTCTTTAAACTGTAATTAAAATTCACCAACCTATCTGATACTCAATGGAAATAAAGACATTACGACCTAATTTTCACTCATTCAAGCCTGACCAGCTACAGGGGAGTATTGGCTAAAAATTGAAAGGATGCGAATTAAAAACAGTGAAGAGGCTGACAAAATCTGAAAGCTCTGTTTATCCCACATTTCCTTGACACTTTATGCAAACAGCTGACTTCTTCAAAAGATCTCATTAGCAACTACCCAACCAGAGAAGAGAGCACCATGCCAGCTGCGCACTTAGTACATTGTTAAATTGACAACGTGTTTCCTTAAGGATGCAAATCCAACCCCTGAAACACTTTATACCTAAACTATGAAGTTCTGAAAATAACAGAGGATAAAAATGGAAGCTTGTGAGAAAATAGACGCTTAAAACATGTGCTCTAAGAGCATCCTAGTGACCCAGTATGCTGTTCTGCATGCTCACATCGAGAATGTGAATGAACACCAAGGAATCTGTAATCTCTCTGGGTCAGAGTATTTAAAGATGAAAATGGCCATGTACTCTTTATTACCAAAACTAGTCAGATTATTCCAGCCAGGGATGCTCCAAATGTCATCTACACATAAAACAAACCACACAGCTGCCTGCAGTTGCAGCAGAGCAGACTTGATACCCCTGAAGGAAGTTTCCAGTCCTACAGTCCCAAAAGAACAAGCCACGCCCTAAAGCAATGAGTATCCTGCAAGAAGCAGAGGCAACAGTTGGCACAGACAGATGGAGGCTGCCTGGTGGCAGGATCTCGCAGCAGCAGGCTCAGCACCCCTCACCAGGCACCACCAGGCTCTGCAGCTCCAGCCAGATTGAGCTCTGGGTGGCACTAAGTTTCTTGGATTAAAATATAACAGCAGTGTTCAAGTCACCAAGGGGAAACCCAGGGAAGGAAAGCCTTTCACTCTCCTCCTCAGCCACATGCAGTGGTGCCACAACTAATCTGCCTTCCCCTCTGCTCCAGCAGCAAGGAGAGAGCAGCTGCAGCAATCCTGCCTTATAGGCATCTAGCAGTGCAAAGACACTGTGTAGCACATAAACTGTACTTCTATCTGGTCTAATTTTATCTTAGCAGCCTATGTTTGAATCCAGATCCTGCGAGAAAAGTGATAGGTGAGACAGGTAATGAATAAGATGAAGGCTCACAGTCACTTTTATCTATTAACGGCTCCTCTTAAACAAATTTTGTATCCTGTTTCTGACTCAGGAGTAAAAGCAGCATCCTACCCAGGTAATAACTGCATAAACATCCATTTTCATTCAGCAGCAACTATCTAAAAACATACTTGAAGGCAGATTTTTAAATCCCATTAAAAAAAAATTAGTCAGTTAATCAAGTTTCCATCCTAACATTGGCATCAATGTCTTCCCAGGCCGTAAATGCAGGTGACAAAGATAAGAGGAAAGAAATGCATTTGAAAGCAGCCAAAGCTTGAAGATGAAATGCTCAGAACACTACTGAGCTGCACATCATGTGGCACTGCAAACCAATTGTTTAGATGTGCTTTATTTAAAAACTATTAGCATGTTATGCTGTACTTACTCAAGTAAACTATAAAACCTTGCAGGAAGGAGCACTAGCTGTTATGAATCCATTTCTGCAATGAACACACTTCCCCCAGGGTAAATGAGCACTGGAGCCTACTACAGCTATAAATATCCTGGTTTTCGTATGGCCTGATTGAAAACGAGGTAGGTGTGCTTGGCATTTAACTTGGAGAAGTTGTGTCAGCTCCCCTCCCTTCCTCCTCCCCATGCAAACAATGCTGATTGGCAGCTTTTTCGTTTTATCTCACCACAGATCTTTGCCAAAACTTGAATCTGCTCCTGACAGATTAACTGCCACCATACAACGAACTGGCTTTTTTTTTTTTTCCTTGTGGATTCTAATTGAAAGGATAATCTTGAATGGCATTCTTCTGAAATGGCCTGGTCTCCTCTTAGGCCTGGAGTTGGGAAATTAGGACCAATACTGTTGGAAAGGCTTTAGTTGGGCAGTAACCACACTTTAAATTCAATTATTTGAACAGTACAACAGACCGTGGGACCAGATTCCCAGCTGCTCTGTAACTTACATTGTCACTTGCACCTGTGCAAAGTGGGCACAAAATACTTCTAATTTGGCACTTAGGAATTAGACCCCATATTTACATTTGCTTCCTGATTCCTGACTTTATTCATTAGCCAGCATGTGGTACACAAGCTGATGAATTATTGCTTAGTTTGTTTTGAAAACACATCACTTGCAAACATACTTTAAAAAGATCTGCAATAATTAGCCACATTTTCTTTTCCATGCTAACGACACCTTTTTGTGCCTTCTTATATAGGCACGCATACACAAGCACATTTATGTCAAGTTAACGTAGTCCCTTATGACTCATTCCGGGTCAAAATCAGGCCTGAGGAAACAACAGCAAAGGCAGATATTTCAGTAGAATTCAATAGACTTATAGCAGGTCTGAATTCTGCCTCTTGCCTCAAGGCACAATTCAACCTCCTACCATACAGAAGACATTTTAAATATTGCTTTGCATCCAGGAAAACACAAGCAAGACTGCAGCTACTGTACCTTTATGCCTTGACCAAGAGAGGTTAAACTACCTTGCATTTGCTAAGGATCAAAGGGCACATGCACAGTTACACTGCCATACAGGAACCTGACTGGGCACCTGAACCCTTAGCAGGTAGAGAAGATCCAGCACAGTAAACAAAATCCTGTTCCCACCTACAACAGGCATTTTGGTTTCGCCACAGACCAGGAAGAAAATTATTCTATATTAACGATATTTGAGTATTCATAGCAAAAATCTATTTTTCTCTCCGGTTAGACAAAGATTACCTTTCAACTAGGTATGTGGCTGGCTAACTCCAGACTCTGTGTATGCAGTGCAGCAGTCTAGTCAGGGGTGTATCTGTTACCTTCTGAGGTTCCTGGAACGTCACTGTATCTCCATGGAGAGGTGCCAAGAGCTCTTCTGGGGGCAGCCCCACATCCCATTAGACCACCTCCAGTGCAGGATTGCTGAAAGCTGAGGTGTTGCTACACGCTGTGACAGGGAGCTGGAGCCAGCCAGCAGCTGTCGACTCCACATGCCACAACTTCTCCTGACCCAGGAGACCACCTCAGAAGCAGGGCTGGTGGGTGACACCCTTCTCCACTGCTTGTCAGGACACACAGCACACCTGGATGTCTCATCCCAAGAAGTTTCCCACATACAGACGAATCCTGAAATGGTTTGCACTAGAAGGAACATTAAAAGTTCACCTAATTTCAAGCCCCTGCCATTCCACTAGATCAGGATCAGGTCTAGCAAAATGAGTCCAACTGAACTTTATGTAACCAAACACATCTCAGTGCTTCACTCACACTGATGTTCATGCTTCCCACAAGCACAATCCCTCCAGGCACTTCAGGCTTTTGTTTGACACCTCTCCTACACTCTGTCGGCATCAGCTTGGGGGTCCCTCAGGGTCAGGGATCTGTATTTTCTGTAAAGCCTCACTAACAGCAACAGCACTGTGTAAATAATAAATAACAGCAGCAATAATAATATAACAAGTAGGCATCAGCTTTAACAACTCCTATCACAAGTGGTGTTGAGAGTCCACTGCAGGATCTTAACATCAACTCTGTTGATGCAGACAATGAAACTAACTTCAGGCTGGGGAGAGATTGATCAGAATCATTTGTCTGGGTTAATTCTTGCAAGCTGGGGGTCAGGCCATCATTGAAATATCAGTCGCATCGTTCAGGATTTCAGTGCCAGAAAAATACAGAACAGTATTGATGCACAGAAGGTAAGAAAGGTATGAGGCCACTTAGATCCAAACTCTTCTCTTGAAGTGAATCTTCCATGGAAAAAAAAAAAAAAGTATAACACCAACATAGAGAAAGCATATTTACAAAACAACTAACAACTAGCTTCACCCTAATTTACACAACCAACATCAACGTTTTAATTAGATTTTCAACTGAGAATCGAGGAAGTCAATCTGAAAAATTATGAAAGGGTTGAGAAGCTGCCAGAACTCTTTAATGCAATGACTTTTAGTATACGTTGCAGTAAGGTATCAAGACTGCAAATCTCCCTAGGCAGAGACAAGCTTTTTAGCTGTACACAAATGTGCTATTCAACTAAAGGACTAGAATAGCCACTGTAGAATAACTGTGAGTTATACATGCATAAAGGTGCTCATATAAAGCACTTTATTTCTGCTGAAAAAGCTGTAAGGTTCCACCTTCATGTCTGACCTGCCTCTCCCACAGATGTGCCCACTGCACTGCTTGCCAGGTGTTCTCAAGGCTGTCTCAGGATCACATAGGAACCAAAGAGCTACTGTTTGTTAGCTGTCAAACTGACCTGCCTCGATGGGTTGGGAAAGAATGAATTAACAACTCGAGAGGAGAGCGGACAGACACCTATATATGAGGGGACAGAGCTGCCACATCAGAAACATGGGCCGAGCAGACCTGCATTCAGCCTTACATTGTGTAAATCCTTCTAGATACGTTCTATTCTATTCTAAAAGATGTATGCAGACATACAAATATAGTTACGTGTACATGCGATATATGTGTGATATAGTATAAGTGTGATATATGAAAAGTTCAATGAAAATTGCATGCTGCCTCAGTTGTATAGTGTCAAAGTTGAGGAGAAAAAAAGTAAAAGAAAAACCTTATTACCTTCCAAGATATAAGCCATTCCTCATGCCAAAAAAAAAAATCACTCCTGACCACAAAAAAGGTGGCATTATTGCAAAGCTCCTAAAAAACTGCAAATACTCCTAAAAAAAATAAATAAATACTCGAAGGAGTTTTCTTGAAATACTTTGAAATGCTCTGGTGTGTTTTTTGTTTTGTTTAAGTTGGGATGGACAATTGACTATTGTGCAAAGGTAGATTGCATCCACAACTCGATATTTGTAAAGCAATTTAAAGGTCACTTTAACAATTCCAGTAACAGTGACCATTAGTGATTTTGCAAAGAAAACAAACATTGCAAGATAAACCAAAATGCTCTGAAAGTAACATCTATTCTTTTTCTGCTATGTTCCTGAACTGCCCTTACCATTGTCCTATCTGATCACCTTCCAGTAGCACAGTAAGGGATGTGACCAGCATGCATTGCATGTAACATACTCGTTTCTTTACCATCTCCCCATCTGCTATTATGTACCTCATGATCTCCCCTTGTCTCAAACAAACAAAATCAAGGCACTCTTCACCAGCTGAACATAATTCTATATGGTTGATATTAAGTAATCCAGTCTGCAATCTTACACTCACGATAGAGGGCATCAATACAGGAAAACCTGGACCTACTTCAAGTATTTAAAAGACGTTTTAAAAATGTGTTTGAACTAGTCAATTTTAAAGAACAGAAATTCTTGTGGTTTTTAGGGTTTTTTTTTCCTTCAGATTGAACAACACTTCACTACCACTGTATGAAAAAAAGAACAGGAAGTTTAGCCTGTACTTTAATCCTATATGTAATAAATGTAATCACAAATCACTTACAGTCATCCGTTTACATACAGTTGGTACCTCTGATGGTGATACTTAGACCAACTGCTTCTATAAGTATAGTTGCATAAATATATCTCTAATTATTCAGCTTTTATATAGTATCTGGTTTCCAAAAATAATTAGAAATGTGACATTGATCAGAACTGCAATATTTTTTCAAAGTTGGATTAATTACCATCATCTCAAGACCAAAAAGAACAAAGCTACCAGGCATGAGGAACATTAATCACATCACTAGTAATTAGTGCTAGAATATAGAAATGAAAAGACAAAATGAGGCCATAGGTAGTAAGTCTAATCCAACTACAGTTTACCAGAAATACTACAAAGAATAGGCCCGAGAGTACACAATTGCACTTATTAAAAAGATAAAAAGAAGGGTAAGGAAAGCCTGCCTTCCTGGGTCAGTTCAGACCTGGGAGTAAGAATGAAATGCATTAGAAAATCGCAAGGCGTGATTCAAAAATGTCATGATAGCACCAGTGTAACTGTTAACAGAGGGTAGTGTATAAAGCAGCAATATACATCCATGAAATGTATGGTAAATTTTTATCTGATTTATGCATTCCTTAGGATATGGCAGCAATAGCAAGATCAGTAACACAGCATGGCACAGAAATGGCCCACAGGGATGTAGGGCTGGTAATCAGTGAGACTGCTGTAAATTCATTGCATCTGTGCTCAGCAGCTGAAGTTTGAACATCTGCAGAATGACATCATTTTGCAAGATCTCCACCTGCACATCCAAAGCTCTTGCCTGCTCCACCAGAGCTGAGGTAACTGCACCCACTTCTCATACATACAAGGGATCTGCAGCAGAATTTGACCAAGTCCAGCTGTAGCACAGCAAGCAGATGACAAGAAGGCAATGACAAACGATAAAACACATTTGTGGCTGCAACTATTTAAACTGAACACCAAAAACAAACAGCACAGAGACAGTAAAATCAGCATAATGCACCAAAGCATCATGGACTTATCTGCCATCTCCTGAAGCTTGACAAACCTCGTGCTACTCCTTCTCTCCTTTTTGCTCTTCTAGGCTGGCAAGTGAGCAACCTGAAAATCCTGAACTCTGGCAGACCTATCAAGAAATTATTTCACCCTCAAGAATTAGCTTACACATTCTCATCCATTCTGATTTCTCACACCACTGTTTATTTGAATGTGTGCATTTTCCTATACGGTCAGGTAGGTTCCATGCTTATGACAAAGGCAGTAATTCAGTGCCACTAATACACAAAGAAGGATTCCCTGCACCAAGCGAGTCCTTTTTGAATTTCTCACTGGGGCACATGCATCCTGGGTATTCTTACACAGATGACCTTAATAAGGTCACTGCATTGGACTGCAGTAAGTCCAATTACACTCAAGTGTGTGAACTGCGAACCCATCTTTCTAAATATAAGAGAACCTTTAAGGTTCTCTCACAATTCACAGCCAGATCTCTGTGAACGTATTCATATGAATGAATGTTATCTGAATACACATAAACAGATTTCAACTTAAACAGTGATTGTAAAGCCAACTGTTTGCTGTGCATTATTTGTCGTTCCCTGTTAGTCATCTAAGCCTCATGCATTCGAGCACAGTTTACAGCTGATACTGGCCCATACCCTTACCTGGAAAGAAGCAAATGTTCTCAACTGCTCACCAGGAGGAGATGGGGACTCGGGATGAGTAACTCACTGAGGTTACTCACTGTAGGCCAGCGATATGGAAACAGGAATAAAGCCAATTTCTTCTGCTTAGCATGAAACTACCTTTATCTTCCCTGGATTGGAAAGCTTTCAGTTCTGAGGAAAATCTGGCTTTTCATCATTCGTGCCGGAAAGTCCCAAAGTTTACTAAATAGCATTGGAATTACATGCTTAAACATTTTGCTGAATCAGGGCTTCTGTGATTATATTTTAAAACAATTTTTAATCAAAGAACCTAATAATAAAAAAAAAAAAAACAGAAGAAAGATCTTTTCTTCACTTATAACTTACTGGTTTTCAGTAGATAACTGCTTGGTTCCAATAATAATTTAAAAGAAAAAAGGCTAAGATACAATCAGCGTAAAAGCAATTAGCCAAATTACTTAATGGATTAATATGAATTACACTGTTTAATTACAAGATCAAATGCAATAATACTGGTCTCATTTAGAGCAATTCAAGCCAGTGGAGAACTAAGGAAACCAAGTGATTTTTTGAAAGCGGCCTTCAAACTCCATCCAAAAAGCTTACATACCTACAAGCAGACATAAAAATCTACAGTAATATATATAATCACTACTTGGATACTCTTGGATATAATTTTTCAGCTACTCAACAATTTGGATTTTACTATGAAAACATCTAATAGTCACAAAGGGAGAGAGAGAGAGAGGGCAAAAGATGTAATCCCACGTCAGGAACCAGACAATATCTGGTTCTACACAAAGGCAGTCCCCTTCACATTTCTACCAGTGAGTTTTAAAATTCTAAATTACCGCTGGATTTGTAAGCAACCCACCTGATGGATCTGCAACTCTTTCCCCTCAGTCTGTCCTTCTCTTCATCCCTTTACACAGCATAAGGGTACTTATTTTCAAGTGTTGTCCACCAAGTATGACATCTCCATTTCTAATTCTTTCCCTTAGCTATCCTAGTGTTCACTCTTCTCCAGCTTCTGTATCAATCTGTCTGCCCCATCCTGACCTGCTCCTACCTGCATTTATCTCAGTGAAAGTATTATTTACCTATGTTACACTCTGCATAAAAATTTCTGGAGCGGGTCCTTCTCTCAAGATTATTCTCCATGAGGGGAAATGTCAAATTTCCTGCAACCTAAAGGAGTCCAGAGAGCATCTGCATGCCTCCAGGCTGGGGCGTCATCCAGCGCTCAAGCCCCACCAGCCTGCTGCAGCCCCTCACAGTGCCCTGGCACACACTGCACGAAGCCACTACAAGCCACACACAGCCCATCTGTCCCCTCTGCTCCTCTCCCAGCCACCCCAGGAGGAAGGAACAAGGCAGACTGCCTGGGCACGGGCACTCTCCCTGCTCCCACCAAAGACCCTCTGCCCTCTCAGCAAAGGTACTGTTGGAGCCATACTGACCTGAGCTGCAGATACCTGATGAGGAGCGTGACTCTGCCTGCGTGCAGAACAAGGAATGCTGTGTTCAGGCTGTGCAGAAAGAAGCACCTGACTGTGTGATTAATATTTTGTGTGCCGCTTTGAAACATGCTGCAGAGCCCAAGTCCTTGGCCCAGCACAGCTTGCTTCCTACCCTTTTAGCATCATTGCCCTGGTTGTTCCATCACAAGCTGTCCTCCCACCCACTAGCTAGGGATGCAGAAGAAATCCCAGTGCAAGATCAGCTAAAAATGCACCCACCCTGCGAACAGGTTTTAATCATTACTTGTTCAGTGCTTCTGTAGGAAGGAACAGTAACAGCACCTGAGAAATAAATACCATGCATATATTACAGGCAGTGTGATGTTCTTCCTCATGGTTCAGCTAGATGAAATTAAGGATATCATCTCAGAACTCTCAGGACATTTTCTGCTCTAACAAAATTTCAAAGCAAGGGACAAATCAAAATATGGGTAAGAAAAGAGGGGGAGCAGAGAGCGGCTGTGGCCAGGCTGACAGAGGCACCGACATTGCCAAGCATACAGCAGAATGAGTTGGATTTTCCTGTATGAGCAACAACATGGGCAAGAAATAACACAACTAAGTTTCCACAGAAGATTTTAATTCATCTAGATGTAGCAAAATGGCAAACAGCACTCACTCCTTCAGCTTTCCAAAACACCCCAAAAATGACCTCCCTTTAAACCATCACCTAGCAGAGCACAGACTGCAACGTTGCCGTGGCAAGGGCTGGTGCTGCAGCTCAGCTGGGCACTGGGTTCATTCCTCATTTCAAAGGCATTAATGTTTTTTGAATGGGTCCCGGGTACTAAAAAGCATAATTTGTTAGAACTTTTGTTTCGTACAGGAATGTTCTGGGCTGGAAATGACATTAATTCTAAAGGTGTATAAAATGCAGATGTATTATTTTCATCCAGGAGTCAATGGAGATATTCCAGTGAGATTGCAGTAGCAAAACTTTATATTAAGCTTGTTAATCATATCTAAAATACAATGTTCAAAACAAATATTCTTTATATCTAAATATTAATTTGCTCTTTATCCAGTGCTTCAGCTCGCTGCAGCTCTAATTAAAAATAAAGTAAGGATGACTCATTTCACTCCTTATTGTTAATGATTAAGCTAGTGGAAGAAGCCCTACCAGAGCTCTTCCTGGCTGAACAAACTCCTGTACCAGGTCTTGCATGAACCGCATTTCACTGAGACCAGGAGTATTGGTCACAGGTTAACAAGGACCAATTGGGACCTATAGCCAGAAATATTATTTGTAATGCAGTAAATCAGAGGTCTGCACTGGGGGAGGGCAGAGGGAAATAAGCACATACATAAAGCGTAATTACAGTAATTTTTGCTTGTATGGGAGGATATATTCACCCACTGATTCCAGCCCAAAGGTGGAAGGACTGTTTCCACTGCAGGAAAAATGAAAACAACAGCAATGAGGTTGCACAGATGCCTATTTTTGTACTCTGCTCTACTTAAAAAAATTTTAAAAAGGCAGAAAAAAAGCACAGAACTTACTGTAGACCTTTATCTCTGCTCTTAAACTGGGAGCAAATAATATTTGATGAAGGTCTATGATTTAAATACTTTACCGGTGCATCACTGTGGATATTGCTTTGGCAGACATTCCTTATTTCAGCTTCCTATCAAAAGCTGAAAAAGTTATACTGTTATCAAAGGTATAAAAGCATAGATTTTTGTTATACCTACAGCCAGTGGTGAGTGAGCAGCCTCGTGTTATCAGAAACAACCCATCTTTCTTTCGTACAGACGTCCATACACACTAACCTACCCTTACATCCACCCTCTCCAGTAACTCAGACACAGCACTATGGAAAGGCAGCTCATAGCTGAGCCAGCTTATTTACTCTTAGCTTGGTCATCTCTCTGCTGCGCTACACCATTACAACAGGGACCTTTGTCACCATTCACAAATACAACCTCATGATGTCCAAAATGCATACAACTCTACCGTCTAGAATTTGGGGTGCTCATTTTAAAATCTCTTTTTGCCATCAGCACAACTGTAAATAGCTACCATAAATAAACTTTTCTTTGTGTATCTGTATCTGACTCCTTTGGGTATCCATTTCTTGAGTGATTTGGGTGTCAATCTGTATCTTTATTTAAAAAAAATCCCAAGAACAATAATCCAGTACCTCATAGTTTACCATGTCATAACTCAACGTTCTGATCTGTAATTAAAGAATGCATTAGTCCATTTATATTTTATAGTCAATTTCTCTTAAAGGTTTCAAAGATATTTTGGAAACACTGACTCTTTATAGATGGTATTGGTTGAGAGATAGGGAAAACATTTCTAACATGATCAAGAGTTACTGAGTGGGCTAACTATAGCAGAACCTATTGTATTAACAAGACAAGATTTGTTTTAAGTTCAATGGAGAAAAGATAGCTTTGAATTTGAGAAGTTAAAGGGTGTTGCATTACCTAGGCACAATGGGATAGGTTAATGATGAAGCTTCAGTTTTAACTTGGAAACTGCTGGGTTTTGTAGGCTTCAGCCTGTCACTAATAGGTATATTTTAACGAGATACATGGGGATTTAGGGGAACAATTCCCATTAATGTTAATGGGATTCACACAGCTAAATCCCTGTGCTGGAAGTGTTTCTTTTAATGTGTCTTTAATACAGCTTGTGTGTGTATGTGCACGCACACGTACACGTGTGCACACGTGTCTGGTTAATGGTTAGATATATAAAGAGGAACATTACAATTCCAAGTGTCACTGCTTCATTCTATGATTTATAACTAAAACAGAGGTAAAATATGAGTACCTGGAAGAATTCTTTATTTATTTAACCCATCATTGTAAAAAAAAAAAATCTGTTCCAAAGGTTTGATGGGAGTGGGGATGTTACATCAGTTGCACATATGTGGGCTCACAGAAGTGTGATCTGCACATATTATATCCTTTTTTGCACATTAATTAAGACAGGATGACTTTTGTACAGTCACTGTTCTGCTTCCAATGGGATCCCTAGAAAAGGAGGGTTGTTGAAAATCTAGTCAGCAATATCTGGGAGTAGCGCACATTGGACTGGTGAGAAAATCTGCTAAATGGGTACATGCCCTGCTGATCTGGCCCTGAACAGCTGTGGGTTCCTTTGGCAGCAATCAATATTGAATTTGAATTCCTACTGGGAAGAAAGTTGTCTATTTCACTGACCTGGTCTGCATACACATGGCCACTGTAGCAGAAGTAAATAAATTGCAATGCTTTGTAAAGAGTTTTCTGGGGAAAAAAAAAAAAAAAAAAAGAAAGAAACACAAAGAGTTTGATTTTAGAAACATTAACTACTTTTGTATTATTACCCACCAGGTGGTACGCAATGCATGCAGGAAGCAGCTAACCTGGAGAGAGACACTACAAGAACAGCACAGTTATCTAAGGGGCCAAGCAGCACCTTGAAACAGAGTGAACAGACTGCATCAAAAGGAGTGACCACCAGGATGCTGGGTTTTCAGAAGTAAACCCAAGGACACAGCAAAATGAAGACCTGAATAAGTACAGAGCACTGACCACAGAGGGATCAAAAGGAAAACCAAGTTAAAACTTATTTTTTCTTACCATTTCTTAAATGAAAAATTAGTGGCAAGTAAAACTCAATTGTTAAAAGTAACATCTAAAATACTGGAATGCCACAAAGAGGTATTTGATGAGAACATTACAAAAACAGAATGAAAGTACGCAGAAGGGACAGGGCTTGCCAGTGATTTAAAAAAAAAAAAAAAAGCACAAACTTTTCACTCAGAGCTGTAAGCAGTGGTATGCACATGAAATCTTGGAAACCTATATAACCTCCTAGACAGTGAGGGATTTAAGTGAGCAGAATATGTATTTTGAGCTTACAAAAAAGATTCAAGAGGGAAAGAAGGGTTAGGCTACAGAAACATGCCTCCAGACTACAAGGACAGCTGAACAGCCCTTCAAAAATGTGAAGCAGTATCAATTACAAGAGCAGGAGTACCAAGACACTAGCTGGGATGAAGACTGGGAAATACAAAATCCCTACCCTAGGACTTTGAGTATGGAAAGCAAAAGAAAGAATGGCAGTCAATGATGAACTGGGAAAACAGAACTCCGTGTCCCAATGGTGCAGGAATCCCAGCAAGGAAAAGTAATTCTACACGCACTGACCATGACTGCAGAGACTTCCAACCGTAATTAAGGTATCTACTGAGGTCTGCAGCACTTTAAAAGAAATACTAGGGTGTAGGCTCTCAAAAAAAGGTTGCTGCCTTATTTGTGATTATTACATGACAGGTGACAAACTTGCTTTCCTCTGTATGAAGCCATTGGTAATTTAATTCCTGAAGCACTGATGAGCATTCATCTTGAAAATAAAGAGAATAAAGAATGAAGTCAACAGAAGAATATTTACAGCTACATACAGAAAAGTCAAAGAAAAGTATCTCTGTCATAGGAGAACTCCTGGAACACTTGTGCCTCATCCTGGAAACACAGGACTATCAGAAATTCCCAAAAAAAGATACAAAAGGAATATGATGGTTTATAGAGAGGGATACCATTTTTCAGGTTCTCTGCACACTGCCTTTGAAGTTGATATCTTTCTTCTTGTTATATCCGAAGAATTTAAAATGTAATTGGAATATAGATTGAGAGAACAATTTTATCACTACTTGTGCAGCAACTGACAGAGTGACATCAGTCCTGAGATTTCTCTGATGGTTGGCGTGATGCAAATGAGTGAATAATAGAAACACATTTTAAAACAGATCAGGCACCTACTACCCAAAAAGTTTGCTGCCATCCATCCAATCTCTTCAACTTTTAATGCTGAATGTGAGAAGAGAAAAAGGTTGTTCTTTGTGGCTCTAAACCCAATAGCATAGGGACTGAAAGCCTTGGCCCAAGCCGTTCTATGATTCACGATTCTATGTCCTGCTGTAACATCCAGGTAAGCAACCCAACTACTGGGACAACATTCCCTCCACGCTGCTGCACTATTCTGCATCACCTATTAACCATAGAGTGAGTACAGACATTACTTCACAGCCTGATGGTTAAGGCAGTGACCCAGAAAGACGCACGTTCAGTTCCTAATTTGAACCACACACATACAACCTGCATGCTGCTTGGGTGTGCTGCCCACCGGCATGCACTGTGGGAGCACTAATTGCTAAAGCCGTTAGCACTCTTTGCCAACAATTTTAGCATTATTACCAGAGTAGCAAATATTCACCAGAAGCATAAATTTGTCTTGATAATGGGTGCTCTTAGTGCAAACATTTACAAAATGGATTCAGAGCTGTCTAAAATACCAAAGTAAAGGTATTTTGATCACTCCAAGTAAAAAAAAGATTCCCCTTCGTTTTATTCTGCTGTTTTTTTCTGCAAACTTCAATTTTGACTTGAGTGCCATATTCATTTTGATAACAGATCACTCTCCTACTTTCATATCTCACTGCCAAATGGGACTCACCTGTTATCTCTGATTGCAGGCAATTCGAACTTAAAGCAAGCCTGTCTATCATCTACTGTTTTAACAGCTGATTAATTAGGGCTACAGGGATCCTGTGGAGGGCTTTATCTGAAGAGCAGCTCAACCATTAGTAGAAGAAACTTCCTTGTACACTCCTAGCTCAGATAACAAAGTAAGATAATAGTTCACAATCCTGCTCCAGCTAATACAAATAGAGGCACTCCCTCTTATTCTAACACGAGTCAAACAAATCCCCATGATATAGTACTATAGTGCAGAATTCTCCAATGTTTTTGAAAGTAATATCAGGAAACAGACACCTAAATGACACATGAAACCACTAGTGTTACTAGCAAGGATGAATTGCCTACCTCTACGCTTTTTTTCTTTTTCTTTTAATCTAAAAAAGTTGCTAAGAAATACAAGGATGCACAGTGGTTCTGGACCATCCTGTGCTACCACAGCCAATTACTGAATTCTATCTTTGTCTTGCAAATACTTCAACTCGCTGTTTAATATTCCTTCATAATACAATTGGTAACATAGGCCAAAATAAATTTGCTATTCTTTCAGTGTTTATTCCCCTTATTCAAGTCAATTCTATCTACGTTTGTGCATCTGGCCCTCATTTTTTCGTTCAATTTTGGAACCCACAAAGGCCTCTCTTAAGCAAGTCCATATGCACAATGCATTGTTGAAGTCAGTGCTATAGTATGTTCCAGAAGCTAAAATACAAATTAGCTCCAACAATGATTAAAAAAAAAATAATGTGGGAAAATATGCTTATCAAGTATTAACAAACCTGCTGGATCAGAGGCAACCTGCATCTCAGGAACTTTTAAAATCACTGTCTTCACTAAGAATCCATTACTAGCCAGTCTTTCTCAGGGAAAGCAGTATGAGGGAAGATGAGCTTTTAGTCTGGCTCCAAAAGGCAGGTCCCATATCGAGGACCTCACCCAAAAGTTCTATTCTGCAGATTCTAAAGGACTCAAAAATAGACTCTTGCAGAGAACACCACTCTCTCGCTGCATTCTATTGAGGCTTCACTTCTTATTTTCAAAGATAAACGAAAAACAATCCAAATCCAAAAAAAAAGAAACCAAAAAGGCCGTAAACCTGCAAAACCAAAAAGGCCATAAAGCTGCAATTTTATTTCTTTTAATAATAGAGTCTGCATTAAGAACTCAGCATTTGCCCATTTCTGAAATTGCAGACCATCAGTAATAAAAGCAGTGTTTCTAGCAAGTTCAGCGTAAAATTTCATTGGTCATGACCACAAAATCGTCCCTCATTATCTCATTATTAGTTAAGATTTCAATGCAGCTTTGGTACTTTTCCAAGCCCCATCTGGATTGGCTGTGTTTCAGATGGCTGAAACCACAGGATGTTTCCTCAGGATGCATCCCCACTTAGCAGAACCTACCCAGTGCATTTACAAAGTTATTACTTTTGTGGATAGGTACATAGGTATCTGGGGGCATTAGCAGGTGAGAGAAGGCACTGAAAGAATTCGACGGTACTTCTGCCTTCACCCAAAACCTCGAATAGAGATTAGCTTACCATTACATCTTCTACCAACAGTAATACATTGCTATATCATAAGGAAATTAAGTTAGTGAAGGCATGTTTATCCTGCAAAACTAGATTTCATGACAGAGAACCAAACAGAACAAAGGAAGAACAAATGCATCCTTAACGAGGAATCTGCTTTTCTGAAAGTTCTGTGTACTGAATGTCAAGACTCCTCACTCATTTTATGCGTACTTTGCCAATTAAATAAATGCCATATCAATTTTTGAAAACAGCCTTGCAATGACAGAGCTGTTCAAATGACTTCTCAAGAAGACCAGATTTAAATTGCTTGAGTCATGGCCATACAGTGCGTCACTGAAGACATTATTACCCTGGCAAGTTGAAACAAGCACAGAAACGCCAGTAAGGCTAAAGAAAGGCAGCTAGGTCAGACCTCAGTCCCAGACACTGAACGTAATTCCACAGTGATTTACATATTACTTTCACAAGTGCAATTTGTTTCCACATACACCAACGATGAAAAAAGCACCAGCCAAACATCTGATCCAGAGAGCCTAATTTTTGGCTGAGATCTTGTCCAGGTGTTTGCCGTGGTCCAGTACCCCCAGCCCAGAAGTGTCCAGCAGGGAACCAGCAGGATAACAGCAGCACGGGCATTACTCCTTCCATAGATCCACATACAGCCAAATCCTATCCTCAGAGGTCAGCACAAACTTAACCTGTATCGTTCTCCAAAAAGCAAATTGTGACTGAAGTTGTATTTTAAATTATTTGTACCCATTAAATGCTTTAGTATAAGATTCAGGTTCAGCTAGACCAAAATGCATTTCCTTCATTTCTTCCAATGGAAAAGGTCTCACAGACATATTTAAGCCCTTCTGAGAACTCCTTTCCCCAGAATCTGTGCCAAAGACTAATGACATATGGTATCTCTCCTCGATTTGCAAGTTGAAAAGAGCAGGAGAAGACCCCTTTCATTACCGCATAATAGCATGCTTGCAATAGTTCAATAGCTATAATGAAACATGACAACTTGGATCTGCTTCCAGTGATGTCTCGAGCCAGTGTCTGAATTGCACACTTCTGAACATGTGTCAAGTAATAACTAAATGCAAAATTCCTAGACATCTGGAGGAAAAAAAAATCCTAATTTTCATGTTTATCAGTGATCAGCAATTTTCAAATCACAAGTTTCTACAAAATGTTGTAAATTGTTACTTGTTCTTAAAGAAATTTCTTTTTTCCTTATTATCTTGGGATGCTTAAAATCATTTCCCTGAGTCCTGCCCTGTAATCTGTGGCAGTGATCATTATATTTTAACAGAGAAAAAAACATACAGCTACAGATGGAGGGGAAAAAGCAGGGAAAAAAAAAACAGATAAGAAAGAGCAGAGTGCATTTGTCTCCTCTGCTACTGTAGGAAGCCTGACTGTAGTCTGGCTGCTCAAGCCTGTCCTCAAGTGTATTTCTTAGACTTGCAAAATGCAAATAGATGTGGAAAACTGCAGTTTAATAGCATACATGTGCACCCAATACCAAAATGCAAATTTGGATCCTGTTCTCAGTATCCTAAATTTAGATCCTTTGCACTCAACTGCTATGGTTACACGGATCTACAACACTTACACCAGCCAAGGCTTTTGACACTCAGTTACTTGTTTCTTTTATAAGAAATATTTGCCTTGATATTTAAATATCATGACCTAAGTCCATCAAAAGACACGCAATTTTCTTACGGCTCACAAGAAATCCTGTGGCATCCTCAGGACCAGTTCCTTAAGGATTATGTCCAGTCAAAAACCAGTAAGATGAAAAAATTTACTACTTTCATTAAATAAAATCTCATAATGTCACGTTAACAAGTCATAGCATCTGGAGTCATGAAGGGCAACACTAAGAATCTCTCTAAACTCAGAGAGAAAAAACTCAGCTGATAACACCGGGTGTGCAATCCTTACACAGGCAAAAATTCTGCCCATGTCCCATGGAGACAGAAGAGAAATCCCATGGAAAGAGCGGAGTTGCAGCTGATGGAAGACAAAGAAAATTCCTTCGACTTGGCTCCTAAAGCTCTGGGCTGAAGCCCAAACTTTGATGCTTTCTGGTTAAGAAGTGAAAATACTAAAACAAACAAACAAACAAACCCCCTATAGATTAGCAGGATTGCTGTAAGTTAACCCATTTCAAGTTGCTTGTAAGCAGTGGAATTCTTCCCTGTTCCACGCAGACTATACACACGCAGTGGACAAAGCCCAAATTCAACATTTTGCCAGCCCTCATCTTCACTGCTAAATTTAATTAATGAACAAAGGCCTCATCTAGTATTTCTCAAAAGTTGTGGGGTTTTTTGTTTTGTTTTGTTTTTTGTCCTTCTATGCCCTCATTTTTCCATTTCTCCAATAAAACACTCAGACCTTCTTAGTACTCCTCTGCTGGCACTAATAGGATTCCATTATCTGACATACAGTGAGTCATCACAAAGAAACAGAAAACCTTGCTTTCCTATACAGCAGTCAAGTATCTGCTCCTTTATAAGGTCTCAGCTGTAATTTCTCTGCTCGACTTAATTCCTGTCTTTACTGCCATATTATAAAAATAGGGGTGCTTTAAAGTAAGTAAATAAATCAGCACTGCACAAAAAGTCAACAAAATCAGATAATATATGGCTCGTTGCGTTCAGCACTGCGAATTAACACCAGTTGGTCAAAGGTCCAAGGACAGCAGCAATTTTTTCATTCATAGCAACACCTACTTGCCTGGATTTGTGATTTGAATATAAAGTGAAGAAAGCCTTGGACAATTTGGCTTTGCACTTGTTTCAAGATTTCCTCGAAGCTGAAAACTAAAAGTGACATTAGAGAAGAACTATTCATTTAGTAATAACTTGCACAAAACCACAGAAATGTAAACTCTGGAAAATGCAAACAAACTGCATAAAGATTTAACTGTTGCTGTACTAACAGGGTCAAACTGTGATTTCAGTAACACAGGTCTATCTGCTTTGATCTCTCCAAGGGTTGCATGCTGCTACCTAATGGTCTCAATAATTACATCTTTGCTGTGAGCAAAATGAGCCCTAGTGAAAACAAACACCTGTGATGCTCTCAGTTGATGGGTCACACATTCAAATGTATTTTACATCTTTTAGTTCTAATTTTAACCTTCGTACAAATTTGGAGTGATACTACTGAAGACAATGAGGGTTTCTATTGTTGTAATGAAGGACAGAGTTCGTCCACAGAGATTTTTTTAAATAAAATCTTCAAACAGACATTTTAAGTGAATTTCACAATGTCTTTACTCAAAAATGAGCCGTTTGCTAACTGAAAGTAACAACCAAAAAGGAAAGTGAAGGGATTGGGGGAAAAAAAAAAAAAGGTTAAAACTGTAGGGACTGGGATATTTAATCATTGATAACACTGGCTGAATTGTAAAGAGGCTCAAAAGAAGGTGTATGTGAATGGAGATGTCAGATTAGCTTTCCTACTGGTTGGGATTTCAATAACCGACAGTAGATAAGATACAATTAGTATTCATATATTGAGGCCAGAGATTTGGAACCATTTTTCAAAGTATTGTCTCGCCTTGAAAAAGTTTGAGCTGCTTTATTGCACTTTTACAAAATATATATTTTAATAAAACACACTTCACAGGAGAAGAAAAACGTTGGACAATTGTCTTAATGTTTCAACCACCAGAAAACCAGCTGAGAAGCAAATGAAGTTGGAGAGTTCTGGAAGCTGCATGACTGATCTATGAAGACTTCCACTGTACTTGAAAGGTCCGTGGGTCACAACTGCAGGAAGTCACATTTTGAGACCCAGCTATGAAGCTATTCGAATGGCCCGAAGATATATCCCACATCAAATGGCTGACCTCCTGCACTCCAATACTGCAGGTCAGCTCATGCTTTCTAGCCAGAGGCCCTTGCTGGTTCCCTTTCGTAATATCTGGGAACAAAGAAACACTCAACTTTCTGGGAAGTCTCCCTGGGTTACCTAGAACGCAGTTTGTCAAAACCGACCGCAGCAGCTCTCTTACAAACCAGTTAATCTCTCTCAAACAGAGGCAATAAAACTGAACTACTGACTGCCTTTAACATCTCCTTGTCCCAAACTTCACATCGTAAAAACATTTCAGCTTATTTGGCTTTGCAGTGACACAGAGATGACTTACAGAAGTAAATGTTTCCTAAAATCTGTCAGGTCACCATTTAGTGCTGTGCTGTTAAAATTGACTTTCCAGCAGTAATGCAGCCAGCTTTCTACAGGTAAACAATTCAGTAGGCAAAAATTCTAATGAAAGAGAAAAATGTGCCACTGTATTGTGTACACCACACTGTTGATTAATGAGATGCAATTATCATTACTCAAATGTTAGCCCTTCATTTAATTTTCTGATTTCTTTGGTCTCTCCAGAACTGGCCAGTACAGGGGAAAATGATACAGAAAGTTTATGCAATGTAACTTTGATGAAACATTGAAGGATTTTATTGAAAAATTTAAGAAACTATTAATGCTATCTCCTACCTGTGGAATGCAGCACTGCTGTGTAGTTTTAGCTAACAGAGACCTCACCAAGTGGTTACCCTGCATTCTACAATCTTGTATGTCAACATAATATTGAGTATTTGCAGAGCACTAACCTCAATAAAACATAAAAATATCACACATAGTTAAAACATTAATTGGTGCTGTTATGGAGTAATATTACTCAGTGTTCTGCTGGATTATTTTCAGCCTACTTTTTCAACAGGGTGGTTACTTTGATGAATTTCTTGTTTCTAAAAATAACACAACACAATTCTGTTAACTGTTTACCACAGAACATAAAGCAAAACAGAAAATCAAGTAGTTAAGGTGTAAATACATAAACATCATGCTTCCAAAGCTTTTAAATGCCCTTGGTATGGTGGACTTCTAGGCTGCTTTGTTTTTGAGATGGCTTTATTTATTGCTAATATATTTATCATTCAGAATTCACACTGTAGGGCCACCTGGCAGACCTCAGGACCTTCAGAGAAGACTATTGCCCACCCTGTGCTTGCACGTGCCCTGGAGAGGGCTCAGCAAGGGTGCTCCATAATTGCACAATTGCTCCATAATTACATGTGCAGAGTCAGGGCCTCGCTATCTCCTGCCACTGAACTCACCTCCTCTCGGTGTCACTGGGATTTAGCACTAAGGATGTAGCTGTTACTTAGCCAAAGCAGATATACGCTTATCAAAGTATTCAAACGACTGTGCTTAAAGCCACTGGCAGGCTTCTATTGTTCTGCTGATTACAAAATAAAAAGCAAGAGGAAGAGACACTGCAGCTGCCCATGCATGAAGGAGAACTTTCTCAGCGATACTCTGATGGGACATTCTTGCATTGCTTTTCCCCACAGATCATGCCAGACAGCTGTATTGCACAATTCTGCAGTAGCTGTGGTTTCCAAACAAAACATTCCAGGAGACTGCATCACTCTGGTTAATATATAGCAAAAAAGAGTGTGTTTTTTCTTATTCCTGAAATTTAATGTACAAAAACAAGGTAATGATGATTACTGATATATTCCAAAGTCCCACCATGTAATCCAAAGTCTACAAAACACAGGAAGGTAGAACTGAGGTTGCTTTTCAAAAGAGGGTATGGATAGAGAAGACTGTCCTCAAATGCACTTGCTTTTGCTGCAGCCTAGGATCTGTTCTCCATGCCAGGGCACCCAGAGCAGATGCTTGTGGCAGCAGCTGCACCAATGAGGTAGGCTAAACACTGAGAATGTTCCCCCATGGCAGGAGCAGCAAAACACTGCCCTAGATCATCTGAGCACTGCAGATTCTCCACTACAATAGGGCTTCAGGAGCAGTATGGATAAATAACTGCTAGGAACAATGTAAATACAGTCACCACCTCTGGGGCCAGGGGAGAGACCAAATGCCTTCAACCCACAAAACCATCACATCTCAGATTCACCTCCACACTGACTTATTTCCTCACTTCTTTCTTCTGCTCACCCCAAGAACATCTATGAACAGGAACAATATCCAGGAATCTCCAGACTCACCAAGAAACCCTGCTAACCTGAAGAAGTTTAACCTGCCGCAATCACCACGGTCTGGGGAAAGCAGGATAAAATGTTTTAATTGCACAAAAGCTACTTTTAAGAATAATTCATTTAAGGCAAAGATATTTTCCAGTACGCTGTGACTATGACTGATATACAACAATCAGTCCCTTGGATTATTTTGCCTCCTGGAGAACAATTGCAGCTCAATCATTTACGCAACAATAGATGATGTAATTTCTCTTAAATCAACACAATGGTGAGAGTCAGAGTTGGTTTCAACCTGACTGAAAATGCTTTAGAGCCACAAAATTGACAGTGCAAATACTGCGAGTTCAGGGAGTTGAGGTGGAGACCAACTAATTAAAAAAATATGTATCTTCTACAAGAAGCTGCTGCTCCTGACAATACAACCACTACTTCAGCTCTAATTAGTAAAATTCTGAGCAAAAGCATACCACTACCGTGAAAACATTATCCTAAAGTTAAGAATATTCCTTCAATTCAGTAATATTGCTCTCAAAACAAATTACAGCATATGTTTATACTAGGTAAATACCTAATTGCTTTACCATTCTGCCTCTACGGTAAGGTTCTAAGACGAATCCCACATCTTTATTCTTCAAGCAACACCACTAACTTTCATTTTAATCTTTTGCAGCAAAACAAAAACTGCATCTTATTGTAAGTAATATAATTTATTTATACTTGATATAATTTGAAAAAGTGATGACACACCAACAGCTCAAGCATGAAGCATTTTTTACTCTTCAGATGAAGTGACAGATGATTATCAAATAACATTTACTTACTATTTAAATGTTATTAAAAAAACACTCCTTCTAAAATGCATATGAAGACAGCAGAAGAAAATTCTTTCTATTTTCTCTGGTCTTCCTGGATTTGGAGGATATCTAGGGTGACAGGCCACACAGTCACAGAAACTTGAGCAATCGGTCCATCCCATTGTGTGAAATGTTTTCTGCAACTTACCGCTCATTTCTTGCCAAGAATCTTACCAGTCACTGTTTTCATCACTTGCCTTCTGTTTATCCAGTTCCTAACTCATTACTCTCCCTGACAGGCCTTTTCTTGCCCAATAATTTGCTTCCCCCCTCCAGCTGGTACTACCATCTATAAACGATAACAATTTCCTAAACATCCAATAAAAGTTGGCATTCAATTATTGAATCTGCTTTTAAAACATTTGTAGTTTGTTCAGTTGTGCCAATATAAAACAACAACATTCAAGGATATTAGGATAGCAATCTGAAAATTAGGCATCACAAACCAAACAGGACCATAAAGCATACAAATTGGATCACGCAGCACGTGGAAATGACATAAGAGGAAATAGGATACAAGTCTAAAATAGCATCCAAAGTAGAAGAGTCTGGAAACTGCCTAAGTACTGTAACCCTCAAGCTCAAAGATAATCTACATAGCCAGAAAACTCATAACCTCACTTTCAACCATGTCTGACAGTTTGGTTTCTTTTCACATGTTTTTTATTGTTTTTAATATCCTACAGTCTGACATATGTCAGCTAAAATGAAGCATTTTCATTGGGAAAACTCTACTCGTGTGAAGACAAAATTCAACAGGTTCTTCTGAAGCCCTCAGGACTCTGTTTGGACTTCTGGTGTATTCCCCAGTTCTGTCTGATACGTTTATTAAAACATGTTCTCTCAGAACAAATACTGGAAGAAAGTTTAGAGAAATATTCAAAATTCCATTACTTCTGCTAGGCTTCATCTTTAAAATGTTCTCTGGGACTGATAATGTTCCTTTCACACCAGTTGGATGTGGTGCTCAGGGACATGATTTAGCGGAGAGTTTTTAGTTAGGGTAGTATGGTTAGGTTGTGGTTGGACTTGATGATCTTTAAGGTCTTTTCCAACCTGAGCAATTATGATTCTGTGACAGTGCTTATTACAACACTTACTATATCAGACAAGAGAAATTCCTACCTATGATGATTCTTCATCTTTAATAAAAAATTTCGTAGTGGACCCTAATACTGTGCTACTATTAAAATCATAATGATGGCACCTGGAAAGGTCATGCTCATTTTTTAAGCTTTCCATATACAAAACATACATTTCTACTGTAACTGCAAGTATAACTTTCACGCTGTATTCACTACTCTTTTCTGAGCTGTGTAGACATAATCTTCCTTTTTGTTTACTTGTCAACAATATTAATGCTTTCTATTTTCAACACTTTACTTTCTTCCTACTTTGAAGATATGTCAACAGGCAAAAAAAAAGTACACTTAGTACTTGAATATGTAATGCAGCTTCATCTTTAGGCATATTTGTCATTATACAGAGGTTAAGAATTCATACTTATTTCATAAATATTTCATCAGTATTTTCTACATGCTAACTAAATTATACACGGTACATTCCTCATTTTAAAGAAGAAAATAAAATTTATCATCAATGAGCACATGGAAATTACAAATATTTTCCAGCTGCTTCTTTCCCTGTATTTGTTTCCATGCCTCAGAGGATCCTAGAATTTGGTACTCTTAAACTGGGTAGCCCGAAAAATTGTAAAGAGCAGTAGTTTTACTGTAGTGAAGTCCATTACTGCGATAGCTTAGTTGTATCACTCCCTCTGTAAGCTTGAAAATATTTCATACAAGCTAAGCTAAAAGTTTCCATTAATCACTGTCAGAAGCAGAAGTCAATTCCCATAACACATCATTAATTTAAGCAATGCACCCCACTTTGTTCAGGGATATTAGACAAAAATAAGTAAATAAATAAATGACTAATTCAAGCTTTGAGGGCTTTGCTCTGCTCCTTTACTATCTCACTGCTAGCAATATAATCCATTACCCAAAAACACCAACAGTCTCTGGCTTGGCAAGGCCCCCATCTCTATTAGATCTTTATCAAATAGTATTACAAGAAGTTGAACTTTTGGCAACATCTTT
The DNA here is from genome assembly GCF_016699485.2 of Gallus gallus. Lineage (NCBI taxonomy): Eukaryota > Metazoa > Chordata > Aves > Galliformes > Phasianidae > Gallus > Gallus gallus. Next base: position 16,416,386 of record NC_052540.1, read on the forward strand.
CGGATCTCTTGGGAATTTTAGCACTTCCCAATGAAAGCATCCAGATAACTGACACATCACAATGCTTCAGGGCTATTTCTTGAACTGTGATACCTCACAGAACATGACAGTGGCATTTGGTCACAATGTCTTTTTTTTATATTTAAGATTGACACTTGCTGCAATTACCCTTTCCACAAGATTCTGCTTCAGAGATGCACAGCCTCTCAAATTACTGACAGCCCTGTCACAAACCTGACTTTGTTCTCTTAACCAACTACTCTCCATGGCATTTCATTAAAGGAATATTTTGAAAGCAGTCCTGCCAAATACCTTTCTGCTCATAACTTGGTTTGTTGTTCCACTTCTGGCTGTCTCTGCTGAATGACATGCAGATTTGGAGGTAAGGCAATTAACAAGTAGAACAAGTAATATTACAAACCACCTTCATGCTAACTTTCTGAGAGAAAGGGTTAAACTTTCCCCAGTAACATGACATCTAAACAGTTCTTACATTCATGCAGCAGCCGCTGACACGTATCTTCTAGCACCCCAAAAGCTGTGAGTAGAAGCCAGCCACTGTTTCCCTTGGAGTCTCTCTGGGAATTCAACAGCATTTTTGTATCTAAACTTGGTTCAAGACCTATTTGTATGGAACAGAGATACTATCCTCATCTGCCTTAGGATGTAGCATGAGCTTAACACATCACAGTAAAAAGGAAAGGACCACCGTAAGTCAACAGAGATGAAATTTTTTGCTTTCTGTTTGGGTGGTCAATGCTGAAATACCAGTTTAGGCAAACTTCTGTCAGTTCTTGAAATACTACTACTTCATCCCTTGAGAAGAGCTGAGGCTATTATGCTGACATTACGTGAGTTCACTATCAGGCCAGTGCTTAATACTAGAATTGCTCTATATTCTGAGAACGGTCCAAAGTACAAAGCAAATTTCCTCCCACAGACTTTTCTGGAAGCAACACCATCAAGTAAAATATTAGTTGCGATAATTTTACAAAAGAAAGACTTCTGATTGTTGAAATGTCTTTTGAGGCCAATTTTGTGCTTGCCTTGCTCCCACGATAAGTATCACGGAAAAGAAATATATATATCAGCTCCTTAAAGAAGAGAAACTGTGTCATATCCACCTTTTAAAAGTGAGTCTTCCAGGATCAAAGCAAAAACCAATAGAAGCTTTATAAAAACAGTGCAGTTTTACATCAGGGCTGAATTTAGCTCCAAATCCTTGGCTAAGACTTTAAAAGGTAGCAAAAGAAACTGGGGAAAAAAAAAAAGAAAAAAAAAAAGGACAACACAAGGTCACTACAATGGAAGAGAAATAACTGATAAAAGGTGCTCTTTTTTTTTCTTTTCCCAGATGTTGAAGTTGTTGTTTATTTAGTCAAAATGCTAATTTTAACCTTATGGAAAGAAAAAAAGGAGTACTATAAGGCAGTAGCTCAGCAGACCTGTGTTTGAGCAGTCAGAAGAACTAGCTCTCAAGAAAATACGCAAAAACAAACAAACAAAAAGGAATGATTAAACCAATTGGCTGCCCCAGGTGTGGCTTCCACCCTTAGTTTAAAATCACTCCTAAATGGGTTATTTTCTTAATTTATCCCAGCCAATATACAACGTATTCAGAAGGTGAAATTTCCTGGTAATAACAGGAAACACACTTTTGAGGGTATCCCTCGTTCCCACCACGTATTCCAAGCTCTTACACTATCAGCACTACACCAAACAAATACCTGCATCCCAGAATATGGATTTAAGCTTGACCACTTGATGCCAGTTGACACACTTGTTAAAGTGCTCCATAGGTACCCAATGACCTATTGTCTGTCCTGAAAGGCATTCCTGCTGACAATGAGTCTGTATTTCATCCCATTGCCAAAAGGGATGGGCAAAGTGTGGTTTATTTACTGTAGAGATGTTCTCTCACTTTCACATGTTCCTAGAACAAATAGTATATCCATACATTTTAACAATAAATATTTGGACTTGACTATTTCCTTTCATTCCACTTGAATTGCCATTCAGGCCTGGAAATGCAGACTCCGCTTACTTTCTCAGTTTTAGGCATATATAAGCAGGTTCAGAAATGAAACTGAAATTTCAAAAATGTAGGAAAAAAAACGTTTTCTGAGATTCACAATTCAACAGTTTCATACTGAAGAAACTTGGAAAAACATCCCTGAGCATAAGCTCCAAGCCAGCTGAGAAAAAAGATCACAATTCTCTATAAACACCTAATAAAAAAAGTCTTCTTATTCGAAGTCCTGCTTCTTGAGCCCACAAGAATCCTTGGGCTGGTGTGGAAATTTCACTGCCCTTTCCTTGACATTTCCTAAACCCTGAACTTTCATATAAGCCTTCAAGCATTCATAAGAGGGATATGAAAAAAAAAATTTAAAAAAATAAGAAAAGAAAAGATGGGGAACAAGAGATTACTCGGATGCATACAATAGTGATTCTGGGATTGTTCTCTCAGTTACATATAGCCAAGATCATTATTTGTATCCATCGTGCTCTTGCAAACCCCAGCTAATGCAACTCCCCTCACTTTGAGATGCGGCTGCAGTCAGTTACTATAAAACATTCAGGTCTTCAATCTTTTTCTAGCCATCATCTTCCTTCTATTAGAAAATAAGATCTAAAAGGCACGTGGTACTCTTCCTCAGCCACAGATTATACAAACTGTGAAGTATTTGAAAGTTGTTTCCAAAACTTGCGCAGTCTCCATCACACATTTACTGTCATCACTGTGAAGCATCATGAGACTTCTACAGCAAGCCTGTCTCAGAGCCTGCTTATGGGCATCTATCTACCTTTGGCCACATCACAACTTTTCCTTGTATTTCCTTGTGTAATCTTTGTATAATCTGTGAGTTCCAGATGTTATATGGCTGCTTGCCCACTAGATTTGCATCTTGGCAATGCTTTTCAATATGCATTCTGTGTAAAATAAAGCCTAAACCAAAACTAGAAACTGTGATGTTCTGAAAAGATAGCAAGGAAGTCAGACAAATGCACCTTGAGATACAGAACACAGCACTGATGTAATAGAAAAATGAACTTCACTGGCAGACAAATCCTGCTGCCTTGCTCAGCTAGTCCCCCAGGCTGGAACAGTACTGTCACAGAGCATAAGTCAGATCTCAGTCATTTCATCACATTTTTTTGGAGGTGTGAGGCTAGTAGGATCAGAGCACACCAACTGGGACACACCATTTGATCTCGTCTATTTCCTAAAGCTTGAGGCTTAAAGGGAACCTTAGACCATTAGAATCACAGAATAGCCTGAGTTAGAAAGGACCCACAAGGATGACCGAGCCCAACTCCTGGCCCCACACAAGACCACCCAAAATTCGAACACTGTGTCAGAGAGCATATTGTCCACTTCTCAAGCTCTGACAGGTTTGGTGCTATGATCGTTCCCCCAAGGAGCCTGTTCCAGTACCCAATCACTCTCTGGTGAAGAACTGTTTCCTAAAACCCACTTTTTTTGGCTTCTCCAAAAGAACAGCTCTACCTTTTTCCATTGATCTGTTTTCCTTTGTGCACTACCATGAAAGGTCTGGCTTTGTGTTCAAGCACCCCTTGGGTATCCTCAGCTATCCCAAGGATGACAAAGAACATCGCATATGTACACCATTAATTATCTATCTAAAACAGGAGGACCACATCCACAATGCTTACTGGGAATAGTCCACAGCCTATGCCACTTTCAGAACTGTGACTGAGACCAGTTGGATGAGTAGTTTGTTAACAGCCACTCACACATTATTTTAACACAGCACAGAACATCATACACCAGTATTTGAATAATACCATGAGAGCAGAGTCCAAGAATAGCTTCCCAGTCAGCACAGGTCATTACATTTTGTACAGTTACCACAGAATCAGACATAGCAACCAGAGATGAAACAGACTTAATTAATATATATATTATATAATGCATACGTACTATATGTTTTTCAATCTAATTGGTTCTCACTTTATTTTACAAATTGAAGTCTCAAGGGCTATCACGGCCTGACATTTTATTTAGTCCTGAAAACTGTGGATTCTTTATCTAGTTGTCAGTATCTTCGGGGGATGCTGAACCCCAAACTGTATGTACCAGCCAAGCATCATCCCAACCAATATTTGGTATAGAGAACAAAAAATCAGTTTCAGTTCATTATATATGTTCTTATAAATACACGTTCTTCTTTCCACTGCACTGAATTGGAAAGTATATTTAATTGCTCATATGCTGACCACAGTGTAAGATTAACAACCAGGAGGAAATAGCAGAGAAGTCTTAATGATGAAGAAACAGTAGAAGTGATACCTAATAGTTTTTGCTTGGTATTCAGAAAGAAACAGAACAGTACAACCTATTAGTTTGTATTAGCAAATCTATTATTTTGCCCAAGATGGATAACAGGTGAATTAGCTTGTTTTTACCACTGTAATTCTGCTTGCTCCTTTTGAATGCTGACAGTGTTTACACTCTTCCTGACTTCTAAAACCCACATTTGGTGTACACCACAGTACACAGTACACCACATTTGGGGTGTCTTTTTCAATTGACTGCAGAACACAAATTCAAAGCTTTTGTGTGTATAATCACAACAGACTTTTTTTCTCATCTCTATCCAGTAACAGAGCTATTCCACTGTATTGGTCTTCATTAAAAAGAAAAAAAAAGACTTTTTTTAAACTTTCATACTGCCTTTTCACATGGATTTATCTCAGAAGTTTTAGTGGCTGTTATCAACTTCCCACACTTCATAACTTCTGGACTATATCAATTGCTGTTAGTGTCCCTTTTTCTATCTGTTATAAATTGCGTTTTTATTTCTAATCTCTGCTTTCACTTCAATGCTAAGCCAGAAAAGGCTTTCAGTTTTTTTCTTGCCTGTAGAGTCATGGATTTTGGATGATCTAACTTACCTTTGCTTTTTAAGAACCTCCAATTTTCAGCCAGACTACTCAGGCTCTTATGTTTTTGTGGAGATGATATCACATTCATCCCCTTCTTGCTGCATATAAAGTTTGCCCCAGGTTCTAGTGGTTTTCCTTACTGGATCCTTTCTCAAGGATAAATAGCTTCAGGCTCAGAGTTTTTGCTCTGAAGATTTTTATTTCCTTTTTCATCCTCAGAATAACCTTACTAGTACCACTATAGTTACTGCTACCCAGACGCAGCCCTTGTAGTGCCACCAGCTCAGCGCCTGCATGGCCCGTCTGCCATCTCAACTATCTTATTTACTACCAAGCTGTTGCCTTCAATATTTATGCGCATCACTACCTCTAAATTAAAGACAGAAGAAAGTCCAAAGGAGAACTGAGTTCTCTGAAGCCCTGGATGGGTTATCATTTCCAAACAGCTTCTGGCTTTGAGCACCTAAGCACCTCTGAGCAGCAGTGTTGGTGGTGGGCACCCTGAAATCCAGATCAGAATTTCAAATTGTAAGACCTTCAATTTTTCAAGTCACTTAGAGGAAAGTGGACAATTATCAATTTTATGAGGCCCTTGGGAAAAGTTCAGAAATAGGGAGGTTATATTTGAAAATTGTTTGCAAACAGAAAAGGTGCCTTAAATTGCCTCTTCAGTTCACAGAAATAATAGGTTTCAGCAGAGTTAAGATGCTAGGAGTTTTAGAAGAGTCACTGGGAAAAAAATAATGGAAAGTGCTCAAATGTTGGTACATCCTTGTAGCTCAGAGTGCAGTATATGCCTATTGTTACTTCTATGCACTAATTACAGTGAAAGGAAAAGGGCAACAATAAATAAAAAACAGATGGGAAAATGTCATCCAGTTAATCCAACTCTGTCTCCTTCTAATTCACAGGAAACATTTTATTTCTGGGTCACAATGGCTAGTGCTACAGCACATTTTATATGCTGGGAGTTTTTACAGAAGAGGGAGTTCTTACATTACATCTTTTCCTGACATTTTCTGACACTGATTTTTTTTCTTTACCCTGTCTCAGAGCACATGTAGCACATACACATGCACAAGCATACAAAATCAGGTTATATTATTTACTTTGCAACTTTAAAAGTTCACAGGTACTTGTTCATGGTTCATGTAGCTCTTACTACATCCATAATAAGTACACAGTAAGTGAGAGGAACAACAAAATTAGCACAAACAAATCACTAAAGTCTGCTCGAGACTCACAAGGGGACAGATTCAGAAGTGCTCAGTAGCCAAGTCCAGTGTAGCCCTCATTTCCTACCTGTAGGACCTAGTAATCGAGCTTTCATTTTATATGATATTAGCTCACAGCTTTTGGAAATAAAAGACTTTTTAAAAATACCATACATCCCATACGTAGTGTTTAACATACCCAAACTTGTCCTCATTGCTGATTACAACAACTGATTACCACAACTCAAAACTGTTGTGATACCCGATGGGAGGATGGATGCAAGAGCAGAACCATCTCATCTCAGGTAACAGTGCATCAGGCTCCTTTCATCTGCTCCTCCAGTAACAGATTTGTCCTGTTTTATCTGTTTGAGTAAGACTGTCTACCAAAAAGGCACAGAAGAGACAAAGAGTATAACTCATGTCTGATTCTTCACACTGCTACTACTGTTGGTGTCTCTGATGGACCAACAGATCCCTGCAAAAATGTGCAGATACATTGAGAAAGTTGTCCATACCACACACATACACATTTTAGCACTGCAAAAGACATATTACAATGCAGATACTAACTGGAATTTCATGCAGTTCAAAAGATGCATCTATCTGCCAACAGATAAACAGTGGCATTTTCAGTTCAGCAAAAATAGCTGGAGTGGTATTTCTAGTGCCAGAGATACTGGTTTCTATTTATACATAAGGAAAAAGTATAAAAATCTGCCTGAATCAACACCACTTTTACCATAATATTGACAAGAGCCATTTTAGAGCACTATTCTAAAATGTGAGAATTCACAATCATTTACAAACATTAAGGAGCAGAGGGCAATAAAACACCTGCTGCAGTTAAGCAGAAGGGGGTAAGGGACTTGCCCACAGATAACAGCGCTATGGAAGCAGCAAAAGCAGATCACTTTTCAGTTGTGTTCACCAGCATGTCTCACCTTCCTCTCAAAAGCGTACTAATGGATGTTCTGAGAAGAGAGGACACACGTTCTGCTAAACTATATACAGCAAATATTAAAATTTCTTTGTTTGCTTCTGGAAAAACAGAAAACAGAGCATACTTCAGGAGTTTTGTAGGGTGTTTTTAACTTCATATCTCTCTTAGAAGTAATTAAGATTTACATGATAAAGGATTGAGGTGCCATGCTTAACGTACTCCAGCCCAGAACTCCAAACGACAGAAACGCATGGAAATTATTTTGAGCATGGTAGCTTGGTAGCTTCCCTAGTTTCATTTCTCCAAAATATCCCAATCGTTCAGTCCTCGGGCTCACAAATTCTGTTCTTGGATCAAGCGTGGCAAAGCTGCAGATATACTAGCTGATGATCCAACACAAACCAGCCTCCAACACCCCCCCAAAATGACTTGCTCAGTTTTCAAATTCCCTTTTCAATGGCAAGAGTAGATTATATTTAGCTCATGTTCCATTAAAAATTGTCTGTCTTTAAACAAGGTGCTGTTTTTTATTCTTTCTGTCTTCAGTTATATAAGACTTCACTGCTGTCTCCACTATGATAACACTCCAACAGTCTAAAAAATACATTTCAGGTGTTCAACATGAAGGAGGTTGTGTGAGTTTAACCTTCCTTGGGATCCTTGTGAGCTTTTTGTATTTAATACTTGTTTTATCTGAAGCCTGTGGAGGTTCTAAAATATTAGAAGACACACTTTCTGAGAACTACCTTTCTAGTAGCCTGAAGATATAGCCTTGATGTTGGGCAACAAAGTTATTCTCTGTAATCCCCTTGATGTTGTAAATGAAAAAGAGGATGGAGCTAACATCATCTGAACTTTGGGCAAACCATTTGCTCAAAAGCACCATCAAAGAACCAAGCCTGGCCAAAAAAAAAAAAAAAAAAAGAAAGAAAGAAAAAAAAAAGAAAAAGAAAGAAAAAAAACTTAAAAAAAAAAACCCAAAGCATACACAAAATGAAATTGGTGCAAATTAACTTCATTGTATTTGGAGACCCATACTAAACAAAACCCACCACAGTCTATAAAGCAAAGTCAGAGAAGACAAGGATTGAAGTTGTAGCTTCACAGTAGCCATCTTTTAACAGCTTTCCTTTTTCAACACTTTAACCTAGGGGAAGAAAAAAAAAAACTTCCCATTGTTATGCCCCTATTCAACCTTCATTCGAAGTCATTCACTATGCATTAATTACCACTTTCTTCAATGCACCGGGAAGCTCCCAAACATGCTCCTGTTTTCAAAGAGGCACACTTCCATGCCTAAGCTTTTTATATGCAGAGCCTGCTGAATTTTTTTTTCCTTCGCATACTTTGAGATTCCCCTAAATTTTGCATACTGTAACTGTTCAGAAAGGGGGGGGGGAGGTGGGGGGGTGTGCAGGGGGCGAAAAGACAAAAGGCTGATTTCATGCTCCCAGAACAGTTGTTTGCATCTCTTTCATTTTTCCTTCCAGCTGTGAGAGGCAGCAGAAGGTTCTTTAGCAGGTGTCCTGCCTGCCCTATGGTAATTTTTAACTTTCCTTCACTTTCTTTTATGTCTGTTGCATTCGTAGAGACATTTTCTCTCCCGTCCGTGTCTTATTGCTGTTTTTCCCTTTTTTTCTTCTTTAAACAAAATACCTGATTTTTCCCATATTATGTCATTCTGTTCAGCTGCGGACTCAGATTACAAAAATGAGCAAAGAAGAAATGTTCAGAAGTCCCAATTTACATATTAAATCTCAGCTTTTTTGTATTCACACCACAGACTTTCATCGCTACTAAACTGCACAAATACCACAGACACAGCTGACAACCTGACAGACAAAACCATCTCCAATATCAAAACTGACCACCGTATTCTAAACCTTAAATCAGATAACGTCTCCCCTGCTACCCAGTGTCCCTGTCTCTACATGTCAGCAGTTGTAAGGACTCCTGTGGGCTGAACATGTGAATGAAATTAAATATTCACGTAAGTCTTTGCAAGGTTACACAAAAAGAAGTTATGAGTTTGCTGATCAAAAGTCTATCTTTCTTTAAAGACAGGGAAGTATTTTCCGGAGCAAAACTGCCTCTCCTGATCCTGATTTTATTTGCAAAGTCTCTACAGGAGAGAAAACATCACATAAATAAAAGAAAATGGGAAAAAATGAAGCACAGAACTACAAACCCTTTGAAGAAATTCAAGCACCTCCATCAGAGGGAGTTGTTTTCAGATTTTAAAGAAGAAACTCACCACAACGCAAAGGCCTATGTATAGTTTGTTCTGCCCTTATATTGCAAACACACATAGATAATGCTAACCAGTGCTCCCAAAACACATCTTGATTTAAAAAAAAAAACACTTTTTTCTTTTGCAAACTTCTTCTGTATATTTTACTGCAATATGTATAAACTGAACAACAGATGACTTGAAGCTAAGATGGTCCGTTATTGATTTTATCAAGGTTAAAAGGTCACTGCCATCTCCATAGCTTTATGGTCACAGTAGTTTGAATAATCACATCACAGCGTAAATGCCCCAGTCCTCATCCCCCACAAAGGGCCTCATTCACTGAAAATCATGCAGGTGATTTTTAATAGGTACTGATGTACTTTAATTGTTTTCAGCATTGTGCAATGGTCAGTGAGTACAGGAAGGTCAATATAATATCTACTTAAATCACTGCGAGAGTAATAATATTGAAGATTTTCTGATTTGACCACCATTTCCATGGACAAATATAACTAGAGTCTAATATAGTTTAGCTTCCTCACAGCAAAACTATAAACATACATATATATTTTTAAGGGTACAATTCATGATAACTCTCTCCCACTTAAAATGTAGGGGTTTGGGTTTTGTTGTTTGTTTTGTTTTTAAACGGTCATCTTTTAACATTTCAGCTTTTGGATTACTAATCAAAAAAATCAATTTAAATTTCCATTTTTATTATGTGACATTATACAATGGCAATCTGCTGCTTGAAAAAACATGTTTCCTACCTTTTTCCTACAGGGAAAGTTGCATCCATGAGAGGATAAAACGGGAAGCAGGTGAGAAGGTCAGGCAAGAGCAGAGTTGATTTTCTGCTGAGGGGAAGAAAAAAAAGTTCCGTTCAGTACACAGTTCAAGTGCAAGGAAGTGTCTGTATGAGAAAGTAATTCTAATATGGAAATATATACAGCTATTTTTAATTACTGCTTTTTAAAGACAACAGGAAAAAAACCTCATTGTTTCACTGATTTTTTGCTGAGAGTCTGACAGTTATCTTCCTAACATTGATTTTTTTTTTTCCATTTTCATAAATCATTTAAGTGCATTTGGACATGTAAGCCCCAGTCCTTCTGCAGCAAAATGCTGAAGATCCCCTTTTTCCTTATCTGCTTTTTCGAGTATACTGTAAGTTTTCACATCATTTTGCTACACCTGCTACAAATGCATACCCACATCAAGCTAATGGTTTCATATCTAGAACGAGTCAAGCAGAGGACGTATTGCCAGTGGCCCCCATGGCTTTCCTGCAGGATCAGACCCATGGGATGAGTGCAGCTCTCCCACACACAACACCAGGGCCATCACCTCTCCCGAGCATGGCCAACCACGAGCAAACGGGAAAGCTGCAGGGCTAATCCCTGGAAGACAGTTAAATTCACAGGTCACGGCTTGCAAAATCACGATCTAGCTCTCTATCTGCTGCTATAAGACTATGCAAATTTTATTCTATGGTGAGCTCAGAAGATGTAACAATGAGAACAGCTTCTTTGTTTCATGACTACGCAGCACTCCGCACACTGCGGTTCACAGTCAGGATTTCTAGGTGTTACAGTAACATAAGCAATTTGTACTATTTCATAATTCTAAGATATTCTCATGTCTGAGGAAATCCCTGTGCTGCTGACTGACACCCGGAGGAACACCATACCAGGGACGGAGCCTCTGTGTGGTCCTTCTTATATCTGGTCTCAGTATTATGAAGTGACAAATAAGACAGATTGGAGCTTGCTAGAGCATGGCCATCTGCACGCACCCAAGGGCTGATTTTGCTTTTCACATATTGTATTCTACAATATCTTATAGTCTGAAGAATGCCACTGCCATTTGCAAGTGAAAATTACTCAGCATGGGAGGGAAGAAACCCTCACAGTTACACTGCAAAACGTTTCATCTCATTTGTTGTATTATCCCCTAATAGCTCAACCCCAAATAAAAATTCTTTAAGGCAGGAAAACCACATACCCTTTGTGTACAAGAAGCCCTGATCTAAGCTGCTGAGTTTGGGTAAGCTGTTCCATTTTATCGCGGTGTCTGAATGGCTGATGTTCTACAGCCACAGCCAGTAAAAACAACAGCTTCAGACTTTGTTTTAAAAGAGGGGCTGGCTATCCAGTTTTCCAGGGGAAGCTTCAAAGTCAGTTGATCCCACAGATTATAAACAGAGTAGAAAGAAAAACCCTAAACTTAAAATATATGCTATTTTATGAAAGTAGAGAGATGCCAAGTCCCACCGAAGGATGCCTGAGCACTCAGCCTTGGCAGTCCTGGCAGTGCACTAAGTCCTTTCTAACTCAAGCAAATATATGTGACCAACAAATGTATACCATTTAATTTCTTAAATCAAACAACACAGGAATGCAGTCCCATTATAAACACAAAATGCATTCAGAAAGTAAGCGTGGGGAAAAGTCTTCTTATGTGAAACAAGGCAATGCATGCAGCCAGTAGGTCTTCTGGCAGCCTCTCACTATTATTTCCCACTAATGTGTACTTTCAGAAATTACAGCCCACCACAGAACGCACTTCAGGCTGCACGGAGCAAGTGCCTTTCAGGAAGAGCAACCAAAGGGCCTATTAAAACTGAACATTTAACTAATTTGAAAAATAGATCTATATTTGGTTTATGTTTTGGTACAGAAGTTTAAACTGTTTCTGTTGTTTTCATTACACTGTTGACTTTAAAGAGGGGGGTAATTAGGGAATGTTGTGAATCTGCTTGTGCATTTGGTTACAAATAACTTCTGTAAATAAAACAAACAAATAAATGGAGTAATCCAATACCTTATGCAGAGACAGAACAACTGCCTTGTACCGCAGATGTTCTGAACAATTGTGCCCACCAATCCCCAGTCAACAGCAACACTGTAGTATTCACAACCAAAATATCCAACTAGGAGAGTGGCAGCTTCTTAGCAATGACAACAGGATTACTTGTGCTGATGTTCTTCAGCGTGCACAAAGAAAAACTGATCTAAGAAACTAATCTACTAGCTTAATCTTGACCATCTGAAGAGCTGTTTTTTCCCCTCCAGGTACACCCCGACCACTCCCTTTCCCTGCACAGGCATTCCGAACCTTTTAAACCAGATGTTTCCAGAGAACACAAAGTCTAACTTTCAGCTTTAAGCCTCCTTTTCTGATAAAAAAAAAAGAAACTTTCAACTTCCACCAGAACCTTGGTGGCCATCACTCACCTTGTGAGCATTACACACAACAAGGAGTGGCTCTGGACCCTTGGGTCTCTTGTGCAGCACAAACCAACAGCCTCACACTTGGCAACCCTTACACTTAGCGTTTGTTCTTTACTTCCCCTCTAATTTGCTGCTCTTTACTTTGCTGTTGTGCATGCAGAAGATCTACACACACACACGCACAGAGTGACAAGATTCAGAATACATTCATTACTTGCTAAAGAACATGCCAAGTACTAAAAGTACTAAAAGTACTAAAATCCACACCAGTTGTGTGCTTATATTTACAGATGTAAAGTAATACAACAGATTCTAAGAAAAATATAGCGCAAGGATGGCAGAAGCACAAGCAAATTTGTTAACTGCAGTGTGGTAGCTAGTTCACAAAACTGAAACCAAAGAGACTCGAGGTAGAGCTCTTCTGCTGACCTTTTGTTCATGTTACATTTAAACCCACTAGTACAGACTTGAACTGAAAGTACCAAAGCTGTGGAGAAGGTAATTTTCAAGGCTGGAGAGTTATAAATCCTCACCTTCTTCCATCAAATCAGCCTCTTTGACCTCTCCAACTCAAAGTGAAAAGCCTTTGGGGGCAAAGGCTTTCCAGCTACATTTTTACAGTGTCCAGAACAAAGTGGTCTGTTATTACTTGGACACTTTTTGGTGCCATTATAACATAATTAAGCATACTGTTTTCAGTGTTTGTATGGAAAAAAGCTTGGCACGAGTGCCTCAACTGTGAGTGCACTATCTCTTCTTTCCAGCTTAAACACTGCTGTGGCTGTGTCTGCATTAGCATTTAAGGTCAAGAGTGAACTTTTGAAACAAAACTCCTGATATCCTCATTTGTTGCACTTCAGTTCTCATCCCAGTGATCTCAGAGCACAGAAACTGGATTTCCTTCACATGAAACTGAACTGGAAGCAAGTGCTCACAAGCACACCTAATTCCATTGCTAACATCTAATTCATCATATTGCTTGTCGGCTTTTGGTCCACAGGGCTAAGCTAGAGGCAATTTTGAACTAAGAGCACCCAAAATACAGCATGGATGTGAGGCTCCCCTTAGCACCAATCACCTTCATATTATGGTAGACGTAACCTACAGCTACTCACTTTCACAGTCCTAAAAGGGCTTCCCAGGCACTAGTGAGAAAGAAGAAGAATGAAAAGAAAATGAACTACTATCACCCTTTCACCAGTAGAGAGGAAAGAAACCACAAATAGTGGTTTGTTCATGTTTATGAAGCAAACCATGAACTTCTAATTTCCTTTTCATCTTCCTTGCAAATTCTCTTTATAGTCATATCTATAAAACATAAGGGTTTTTTATAAATTATATCAAATAGGAACACTGTAAATAAACCACAACATTTAAACTTAGAAGAAGTCTGAATGCCATGCCTATCTTTGAGCCATCTTTTTTATCGTATACTACCTTATCTTCACAACTGCTGTGGCCCCATCACCACAGGGTCTCAACTTTCTGATGTATTTAGTATACATCTCTTTTTCATGTGAAACAGGATAGTACATTATTCCACCCTCCATTTTTTTCCCCCTTTAAATGCAGAAAGGGAAGAGACAAAGACTAATTCACCCAACCAAAGTTCGTTTGACATTTGGTGACAAAGCAGGAATTCAGTCCAAATATCTGCAATTAACAACCATTCTGTTCTATGTAATTTGTAGTTTCCAGGCTTCCTTTCTGCCGCAGCCCTTAGATATTTAACTCTCCACATGTTTACACACCAAATGCATTGATTTTTAAAATTCTGTTTTCTTTCTGTACTGAAGTCACTGTGTTTTATTTCAGGCTTTCTTATCTGAAGTATCTGCACAGCACACAAAACATTTTACAAGCTTCAGTGTAAAAAGCAAAAAAAAAAAAAACAAAACCAAACACCTCAGCACATACATAGATGTAAATTTATTATTGTGGTCAATTACACAAGTATTAAAGAGAACTGAGAGTAAACACTCATCTTGTGTTAATTGCAACTGATTAAGGAGTAGTAAGCATCAGCAAACCCCATGAGTCTGACTGTGCTAATTGTGCTCTTATTTTCACCTGTAACCCGTTACTACTTTTCCCATCATTAAAAGAGGAAAATTCCCCTGAATAAATGAGAATAATTTCCATTCCCTGAATTAGAAGAGACAATAAAGTGAGCATGGCATGCCACAAACATAACCAAATACTTCAAGTGCTTTTGAAGAGCATTACAGGAAAACGCATCATGAAGTAGTGATCATAGAGAATGGCAACACACACTGATCCACCGTCCCTGTCAAATATTAAGACCGCTTAATCTGGGACTATTAATAATAGCAATTCTCCTCTAGCTCAAAAAGGCAAGTAAAGTTTATTGCTCTTGGAGCAAAAGGGTGTAAAAACTGCTCTAAAAACTAACAAACAAACAAAAAAACCCACTGTACTAAGGACACACACTACACGATCCAGTGATTCTTCTGTTATAGATGGGAGTATCGATCTCAATAGCATGTGATTTGAAAGACAAAACAATGCCTAAAATTAATCAGTAAAACTAGTTGGTAAAACTAACCTGGTCAAGAGAATTGGCTGCTCTTCTTACACCTGTCTTTATAATTGGATTTAATTGTTATAGATAGGACAATTGATGGCAATATAAAGTATTGTGCTGCTTAGTTTTTAACTCTAGCTTTGAAAAGAATCAAATCTCTTAATGCCAAAAAGTACTGTCTACTAGCATAAAATCTGTATAATACAGACTGCAGAATTTTATCCCTTTAATCCTATACTGAGGTGAAAAAACATTGCCTGGATTACACATCTTCCAACACAGAAGATGCAAATGCCAGACTTTCTCAAAGGAGCTTATGCCAGAAGTCAACACTACTGAAAGCAGAAACCTCATTTCTAATATAGATGTTCACCTCTCTACTACTTTTCTCTGTTGTTTTGTATAACTACCATTGCTAGACTATACAAACCCCAGCATTCCAATCACTACTCAGAGCACAAACATGACCCTACTTCTCTTGGCTATTTTTAGATGATTGCTGTGGGATCTGCATGTTGCTAAGTCTCAAACTGTTGCACTCCAATTAGGGTTTGGCAGATGAATTCTTGCAATAATACCCATGTTCTTCCTCGAAAAACATGTCCACACACCCAATCACGTCTTGTCTTCCTAATAATCCAAACAGACACTATCCGAAGGAACGGGAATCCTGGTAGATCTTTTTTTCCTGTCCTCCATCTCAAATTTTCAAGTACTCACATTAGAACCAGTGGCCGCATCGCAGCATCTCTCCAAACATTATATGTTCTAAGTTATTTCTCTCAGCAAGACTGGTAGCTCATCTTCCATCTTGTGGCTTCCAATATTGCTTCCTGAGCCAGTCTCTACAAAACAACTCTATCACTTTAGCCATAAACGATGAGGGGGAAACGCCTGCCTCCTTTTAGTTCCATTATTATGGAAGCTTTTTGAGCTTTACATTTTGTTTTGTTACTTCCCTATTGAAAATACTGTTACTTGGCATTCCAACATCTGCAAAGGTTCTTTTCATTTGTGAATGAAGAGCCACCTTCCGTATCCCCCTACTATCATACTCAGCTTCTCAGAAGATTTTTGTCCCAATAAGACTGAAATCTAACAATGTGTATTCAAAACAACATTTAAATAACTTGGTAAATTATTCTCCACACTTTTTTGTTGACTTTCACTTAAAGAAGAAGAGATCTCAAGTATTTTCTAGTTGCCCTTGGAAGACTTTCTTTTCCCTGCTGGTTAGTTGACATTAAGGTTTCTTCACATTCCAAGCTGCTTTGTATTGCTTTCAAGACTTGATGGCTGGGATTGTCTGTTCAGAAAACCAATTGGTTTACTGAAACAAAAGACTGTAATTTCCACATTTTCCAGTACGGCAGTTTAACTCCTCCTTTGTCTGTTAAGCTCTATGAGCCCAATCAAATTAAATTAAACAACTAGTCAAACCTGCTGTGGTAAAATACAGAAAAGTGATTTTTGTCACCAGTGCTCAAGCCCCAGAGACATTCAATAGAGAAGATACCATGCTGACCAGTACTTTAGCCATACTTTAGCCACCTTTTGTTAAGCCTTTGACTTAAAATTAGGTTATCACCAATCCATCAATGCAACTCTTTCCACAAAAATTTTGTGTCTGCGGATAATACACTCAGCACTATTTTCCTGTTAGGACTTCAGTACCATAATTATTCATCTGTTTCCAGTCCCTGATTCAGAACTGAGGATGTGCCATGTTTTAGTGGTTTCTACAACCGCAGACAATGGTTAGGTGAATAAACTGTGGCATCCTCAGGTCCGACAAGCATAGTACTCCACTGCTCCACTCACTACTGACCTGCCAAGGCCATTACCTCTTTGCAACAGCCCAGACAAAGCCACCCAAATATGTGTCAAGCATTTTTTCTTAATTTTAGAAACAGGCTTAAAGATCAAAATTACAAAATTTTCCAGCTAGGGAAAAACAAAACAACAACAACAAAGAGTAGATTCATCATGGCATCACGGGAGGAAAAAAGAAAATAAACCAACAACTTCAATTTTGCTCCCCAACTCTCCTGCAAATACACATCTACCGTTTTTCAGCCAAGACGGATCTCAGGTCTGTAACGTAACTATCACTGCTTCTTGCATCCTTGCAGCAGCCAACAAAGAGCCTAAGAACTACCAGAATCCACAGCTACCTAAAAATCCCTTCATCCTAAGTAATTCAAGGTACCTGCTCCCAGGCTAGCCCAGCAGCTGCCTGTAGTAGTTTAAGGAAAGAAGCTGGAGTCAGGCTGGCCATTTTCCATCATAAACTGAACTTTGTCATTGAATGGAATGTTTTAAGTAGTCTATTGCTAAACATGTAAAGCAGTTCATTGTACGATTTGCATAAAGGCCTAATATGCAACATTTCTTAGTATTCTTGATTTCCTGTGAGATGGTATGTCTCAAATTCTACTTCTACAAGAAGAAGGAGAAAAGGATAGAAACCATATTTTCTCACGTCGAGCCTTGCCTCCCTGCTTCAGTCTTCTCCCAAGCCATTTCACCCTGCTCCTCGGGGAATTCCAGAAGAGCCCATAAGGCACAGAGCATTCCCAGGGGTGCAGGGCCAGGGATGCCAAACGCAGGCAGCTGCCCACTTTGCTACTGCTTATTCTTTATCCAACAGTTACTGAGGCTTTTGCTAAAAGGTCATCCCTCTTGGGAAATACCATCAAAGAATTATACCTACAAAAGGCTGGTGTAGCGGTATAAATGTTACAATGGGGTAAGAAGTACTCAAAACATGAATTGGATTCAGAGGCTTAAAGACTATTTCCCCACGGCAATGAAAATGTTTATTTAAATCTCCTTAGAGCTGGAGGCTGAAAGTCCGTAGCTATAAGTAAATACACGTGTGTATGTGCACACATACACAGTTATTTTCATGAGTCCCGAGTATGAAAGAAGTACTCTCAGCTTTGCGTAATTCCAAGTGTTGGGAGACTACAGTAAACTCATTTTATCACAGATTTTTTATTCAATATGATAATTAAAGTTCCCTCATAGGAAGTGGTTCCATTTTTCCACAAATGTGGTTGTTCTAGAGTGATACTGCATATAGACATAGATCTAAAGAGATGTAAATGGACTTGAAAGTCTAAATTGACACACGGCTGAAGCTTTGCCATGAAATGGAGCCAAACTTTCCAATTCATTATCTGGTGCTACGACAAAAAAAAAGCATTAAAAAAAAAAATAGTAGTGTTGTTTTCTAGTTCACTGTGGATGGCTCAGGGCTCCACGAAGGTTGCTATGCTAAATCCCTCTTAACAACTCTCAAATCCACAAGCTCTTCTCCTGCCAGCTGGTGCAGCCCCACACTGCATGAAAAGGATGCTGAGCTGGGTCAGCAGCAAGGCTTTATGGCCAAGAGAAATTTCAACTTTTAATCCTCTCCTGGTACGGATTCCTGTCCCTACCATTTCAGTCACTTAACTCCTCTTGGTTTGAGACTCTGCTATGAATAATAATAGCTACTTAAGTTGCTTTGTTCATTATAGCATTTCACATTTTTATTTAGCTGAAAGGGAAAGAGGAGGAAAGAGTGGGTGGAAGAGAGAGTAAAATTAACTTCCCCCTCCCCCAGCCCTAATACTCATCTCCACCCCCAGCAATGGCTGAGAGGCACAAATACACCAGGACTCACACAAACACACAATGGCTGGGAACCTTGAACAATGTTCCTTTCTGAACAGTGACATCTCTGCACAAGCAGTCAAGCTCCACTTCTCCCGTTGGAAAAAGCTGATATTCCCCTCACACAGTACTCACATGAAACAAGTCAATTATTTGTGTGAGCCCCACGGAATCGTCTCCATAACCCTCTCCAGGACCCTCAGGCCAACCCTTGACACAGGAGTGTAATCGTACAGCACCGGAATCAATTACACTTTTGGAGAGAGGGGTGGAAAAAATTACTTTGTAGACCCACCACAAATTGCTAAGGCTGTCCTCTGGCTCTCTTGCTGCTCGAATCCAGGAAGTGCCTCTCAGTTTAATTTCAATTATGTTCTCATCACAATTTACAACAGACAGTGTGTAATTTACAGCAATTACCTCTTCTGACGTCCCCCCTTTAAAAATTTCAGATAAAGAGACAGACAAAACCTGAAAGTGAGCCAAGCTCACCTGGCCTGCCTGCTGCATGAAGTTGACATTATGGGGAGAAAAAGGTATGCCTGACAAGGCTGTGAAGGAGATACTTTACAGAGTCGTGAATGCATGCTGACAACTAAATCAAGCAGAAGAGGAACATAATTGTTGTGGATGCATTCCTTTATTTGTTAATGCATATATACAATATCATAACAGCTGAATATTGTGTAAAGGGGTAATAGGTAACACAGACTGTCATTCTGGGTAAAAGACTTGTGAAAAAAATGACTTCAACTACCAAGTCATCCAAGCCATTTTTTTTTTAATTAAAATAAGTATGTCATAATAAAATAATAAAAAACAAAATAGAGAATTTTAGAAAGACAGTCAAATATTTAAAGAAATGCATGCAATCATTTTGCTTTCTGGAACCTACAATACCTGAATATTTTGCAGGTATGGCTAATTTAACAGAAAATAAACATTTGACTTATTTGTTGCTAGTAAATGCTATTTTTCTCCTCCAGTGATACGGTATCTTTAAGTCAAATTATTTTTGTTCTCTTTGCTATTTGCAGTTGAAATATTTTCATCTGAAACATTTAATTCAGTAATAAATATCTGAGTGCCTCAAGGGATATGTACTTTAGCAATTGGGTGAGGACAGACACAAAGACCAGAATAAAGCACCAAATGATGCCATCTTTACATTAACAATGACATGTATTGTGGTATTCTTCGTTTTCCAAGATCTGAAAGTAAAACTGAAAAAAAAAAATCTGTGTGGAGAACAACTAATGTAGTTTCTGGAACAAAATCTAGAGCTGCTAACAAATATTTTGACAGCCCAGCATTTTCAATACAAAGAATGACTCAAAATTGGGTCAATTTCCTTGCAATTTCATTGTTGCTACAGATTTTATCACTTTTCTACAGCATGAAGGTTTCTCACTTTTATATTTTCAAAACATAGGATTTTTTTTAACCTTCTTAAATTTGTTTTGTTTACTCAAAACACTACAAAAACATTGGAATTGGAAAACAATTTTCCCAGAAGGTTCCTCCATCAAGAGTTCTGAACCTGGGAGTTCAGCTCAGGTATAAAAAAAAGTATAAAAACACATACAGATTAAAGATAATTTAAAGAATTCAGGATGGTACCTGTTTAGACTGAAAACATACTGCAATACACGTTTGAATTTGTAGGCAAAATGTTGAACTACAGATGGTGCTGTAGAATTTCTCCCCATTTTCCCTAGTAGATAAAAAAAATAAACCTCAGATATACTGTGAGCTATAAAGTCCAGTAAGACTATCTTTCCAAATGAAAGCTATCTTGTAGAGTTTTCAGAGCTCGTACTGTGTTAACATCATCTTCAGTAATCTAACTCATTGCTGCCTGCTTTCTTTAACCACTAGTTATTTTAGAATACAATGCTTATTAAATGGCAGAGCATGAATCACAGATATCTGCAGTAAACCGTGAAAGGAGTCAGGTGAACAAGTGCTTAGAGAAAACGTATTGTGGACCTGATATTTAAAAAGAGAGAACCCCTCCTCTGAAGTACATAAGGTCACAGAAGAGATGGGAATAAAAACAAGGAGGCACTAAGGCAGCTGTTCAGCACTCAGGATCAGGTGAGCTGTTCAGCTGAGAACAGAATCCTGATCTCCCAACCAAGTATCCATTTTCTTGGTGGATAACGAGGACAAGGAGTTGAAGACTGCATCATCTTAACTATGACAATGCAGGTTCTTGCTAGCAGAAAAGAAGGAGACTGAAGGGATTTTCCAAACTGGGGAAACTCCAGCAAACAACAGAAGAGGAACTCACCAACATTAGCTTTGGGATCACACATTTATAGTGGAATTGACAGAAAAGCATAAAGTTCTGCATGTCCTTCTCTGATAATAGGCTCAAGAGAACATCTACGCAGCGTATGAAAATACCATAAAACACAGGGTTTTCTGTTGTGGCTGTTTTTGTTTTTAAGCAAAGGACATCATAAGGCCATTGAGCAAGATGAGGTTAAACACTGCATGGTGGAACAACGGATTCTAGTATTGAGGTGAATTTCATTGTTCTACAGTTGTAACACCTATCCACAGCTCCTTTCTAGCAGACACCTTCAGACAGTCTATTAGCCTAAGTTTCCCACTGGCATAGCAATTTGTTCCCAATTCTATCTCCTAGTAGCCAGCAGTGTGACTGTTCCAGAACCTACAGTGAGGAAGCATCACAAACAGAGCAAACTTGAGGAACTCTGCATGCAATTTTTTCAGCTTTCTTCCTACGTAAGGATCTTGCATCAGTTAACAGTGAGTGATGAATATATTCCCTTCAGCATGCAAGAACTTGCAAGTGAACTCCTTGCCTTGTCTAAGTCTGTGTAAGCTCCCTTTGAGTTCTGTGTGGCTGAAGGGGACGAGTGATGGTCCTCAGTTCATAAGTAAAACCAAAGGATTCAAAATCTCTTAGGGCAAGAAACCAGAATCTCCAGGTCTGAAGTCCCAACTGTGGTACAGAAGAGTTTAGGTCTGCTGCCAAGCTTTACACTTTGTCCATCTCTCGCTACTAGCTCATTTGCCTTTCACTTAGAACAGGGAAAGGAAGCAGACAAAAAAAGGAAACCTGAAACCTGTCATTCTATGAAATCATCACAAATGTGCTAAATATATGGGGTTCAATTACCAGTAAGAACACAAAAAGTTACAATTCAAAATTTTAATTGTTTCGAGGAAGGAAAAAAGAGAAGCCAAAGTCACCAGGCCTTTACCTCAGAAGCTCACAGACCTAGCTGTAGCTAACTCAATAATTACATTGTACTGCCAGCAACAATTCAGGTTGTTTTGTTTTGTTTTTTTTTTCTCGCCTAAGGGTTCCAACACATTTGCACCATAGGGAAGCCTTTTCTCTTTACATCTCAAAACTCTACCGCAAACTCTTCCTTTATTCATAACAGCCAGATCCCCAGCTGAGATAGGCACTTTCGTATTGCTCTAGATGACAGTTTTCTGTGTTCTTTCCAAGCTCAGGGGGTTTAATAAACATATCTGGCAATCTTTCGATAGCTGGAGGGCCTGGGATGACACTGTGTGCAAACAATATGCTCTCACTGCTAGGGAAACAAGTTTATTCAATTCAATTAATAGATTACAGTCAAGATACTTGTTATCCTGCAATGAAAAATAGGAAAAGAACTCTGAGAATTAGGGTAGGTCGCAGGATTAGCACCTGGCAACACAGCAAGCCAGGCAAAATAAGACAAAAAACACTTGCTGATAGAGTGCTACCAATGAACGGTGACATAGCCCCATGATTTCAGCAGAGAACTGACTTCAACTGAACTAAGCCCACTGAGTCTACAAGGTCTTGGATGCAGCATTTTTAAAACGAGTCTTCACATCCTCCTGTAAAATAGGGATATTCCTCTTAATTTGCTCAACTCCATGGGGTGTTTTCCATTAGAGAGAAGCAATAACTCTTCCTTGGTGAAACTCCACCGATTTCAAGCCAACTACAACTGCCAGGATTTGGTTCCATGTTTCAAGAAAAGCTCTGCTTTGATTATAAACTCTTTTTAAACCAAAGCATTTCCTTAACATTAAACACTTCATGGGATACAGAACTTGCTTCTAAAATGAATACCTCCAGCACAATCAAATGGAAAAAATAAGGAAAATACTTCCACTTTATTGATGAAAAACATTCCAAGAGCTGGTAGTCCTGTGCTCCATGAGCATTAAGTACTGATCTGCAATGACTTCACCCTCCAAAAATATGCTCAGAACAAGTTTGAACTTGCAGAAGTTACTACAGGAATAAGTCTCATTCAACAACCAGAGTGACAGGTAAATTTGCCTGTAGGATGATTTGTGGTGAAGGCACATACACGAACACAAGAGATACAAACTATTTCATACCACAGGCTTGCATAAGTAACCTAATCCCCGAGAACCTCAATTCCTGTATGTAAAATGGGGATAAAACCAATTCTTCTGTCTGGTTTGTCTATTCTTTTTGGCAACAGGGATTTTATCTGTGTATCTCCCACGTGCAATGGCAGCCCAGGTAGTCACGAGGTCCTTGGCTACCAAAACCCAGCACAGGTTAAGGGCACAAATAACAATCACTATTTAAGTAATACTCATATTTCAGTAATTAGAAGCTTTACTTGTTTCTCATGTCCTACCTATATAGGGAAAAAAAAGAAAAGAAAAAAAGGCTGAAACAAATACAAACCCAGCATGGATACTGGCAATCCCATAGCCTGCAAATTATGGCAGAGGGACCAAGACAGAAAATTAATGAGAGAAAGAGTTGTTTTTGGAGACGTCCCACAAGAATGACCAGCTCTTTTAGAGCTGTTCTGGGGCATACAGCATTTGAGAGGAAAGTCACTTTTAGGACCTGGCTGAGGCTATTCATTAACCTCTCCAGCATATGAATCGCACAGAGGGTTTATCTGAAGTCACATGCCCCTTATTGCTGCTACGCAAGCCAAAGGAGGAGAGGACAGCACATATGCACAGAGAACTCTCCCATTCAAACAGTTCTTGATGTCCATGAGGTTACATATCCAGTGGCTACACACTTGATGCTATTCCAGCCCATTGTTACTCTTAGCAATTTTGTCCCTAGTATGATTTTGGAACAAGAAGTCCCAGTGACCCATGGCAGAAGAAAACCTAGCCCAGTCATCTGCTTACTGCCTTCATTCCCAGGCTGGACCTCACAGCAGTCGCTGTCATTACCACACGTGCTCAGCCCTTAAAACATCAATGAACAGCCTCTGTTTCTTTCAGTCCAACCCACATGCTTCCTATTACCTACATATTCAAGATTTCATTTCAATAAACGCCTGACTTCCATTAAGCATTTCAATGAGATCTCTAAGAACTGGGTCACAGTAATTAGTACTGTTGAGTGAATAATCAAAAATTAATTATTTACTTAACTTAGCTGTTCTTTTGTTCTTAGATTAACCAGAAGCTCACGATCAATTTCCTTGGGCATATCAGCAAATGTCTTTTAATATGTATATTCTGTGGTCTGCTCAGGAATTTCCAAAATTTCAGCTGAGTTTGAGTTCCCAGCAGGATCTCATGATACCATTGCTCATCTGTAACTGAGAAAATCCCGGAGTGCAAAATTCATGCACATTTTAAATTCAATTCCTAAAAATAACTCATGTGAAAAGTATTTTATCCCATACAATTCAATTGCTTAAGGCAGTCCAAAAATCAGAAACATACAATACCAAGAAATTGCTAATATTTTTAATAAAGTGCTTTTATATTACTGATCTATCTGTTATAATTGCTGCATTGAACACACTTGGAACTGGCCTGTATCCAGAGTAATAACTTTCATCCTCAGTTTTAGGTTCTTTTCACTATTCAAGAAAAGCTCTACGGAAATAATACAAATAGGATAATAGTCAGGATGAAACTTTTACATCAAACTGCAGCAGAGTTTACTGTGAGTATCCACAGAATCTAATAGGCGGTTGCACCTCTCCCACTGATTTTTTTTCTCATTCTCACAGGAAAAAAAAATATTTTTTTTTTAAGTAAACACTGTCACTGTACTCTTTCATGAAACTACCCTCGACATCACTGGTTTTCTTCCACTTGTCTGTTTCTGAAGTAAAATACAAGATCAAAAATGCTATCAACCACTGCCCTTCCCTAATGCTTTAAGTACATGCTTATGTTTTATACATCTTGCTGACTTTGCGGGGAAAGTTAGGACATTTTTGCAAGATTAGAATTTGTTTCCTGCAAAGCTAAGGAAATGATACTTAATCATTGAAATATAGCATATAAATGAATCCTTTCTACTAAATTCCTGCATAAAACTCAAATCCTGCTTCCACTTTAGTAAATAATAAACACTAATTAACTTCTAGCAGGCAAGATCAGCACTTAAATGTTATAGGAGGTGCTACAGCAGAGAAAAGATGAAAAATGTTATAGACTACAGAGTAGGAAAACTAGGCAAAGCAACAGAACAAAGGCAATTCATATTCTGATCTCCCATCTCTTTCAAGCGGACATTTGTTTGCTTTATAAGAACTTGCTGTCTGTAACAAAAGACCTTCCTACTGAAAACCTTAATATTTTGATATGTTAAGGAAAAAAGGCCTTGTTTCATAAAAAAAATCCAGATATGTCAATCAGTCTTACTGTTCGTAAGAAAACAAACGTCACTTAAAAATTAGGTCTTTTAAAGATCGCTAAGCAGTACGTTGTTTGAATGAATTAGCCAAATCTACACTACTTACCTACTTTGTGGGGGTCTGTTCTTGGAACAAACATTCCCCGAGCTCAGCGCACACAGTGCTTGAGGAACCACTCAGGAACTTGGAACTATATCTGAAAATAGTCTGTATCTGTAACTGCTATTAAATGAAAAGCAGAACATCGCTGGTTGGGCAGCTGCTAAGATTTTATAATCACACAATAGAGAGGATTAAATATACGTAAAGGGTGCATTAGACTAGTTTCTGTGCTCAGTTGCAATTGTACAACCTTAGGAAATCAACGGGGTTCCACATTTGCAAATGATGAGGGGTTGGTCCATTCCTTTTAAAAAAAAGTTCAATTTGAGAGAAAATGATTGTGCTTCTCCCTCTACTGTTCCACATCTCATAGCTAACATCTGGTGAAAATTAAGAAGCAGTTTTCCCCCCTTCTCCCTCACCCCCAATCAAACAACAAAAAAATATTCACAATACAAAACCTCGCATATATATCTGATGTATTTTATACATATTCATCCTCATAACTTGACAGATGGGAGGAATCTTGCAGTCATTTCTGAAAGCAGACAAAAGGCCGTTGGTTCTGCTCCACATGATGATTTGTGAAGACAGAATATCACCCGCTTCCGTTGATGATTATATAGTTCTATCCATCTGTCTGCCACTGGAGGTTGTGAGAGTGAGATACAGCTCACACCGTCTTCATAAACAAAAGTAGACTGTGCTGTCAGTAGTCAGACACGCCAACTAATTGGAGCTGTCGACAGACACAATATTCTGTGTCAACAGCTCTGGTAACAGTTTGAAACAGCAATGATATGTTGGGTGATGGTGAGGATGACACATATGTCTCTAATAGCATGCTAGAAATCTGACATAACTAGAAAAGAATTACTAAAATGTAATTCCCAGCATCTAGTTCTGCTGTTAAGACTTACCAGTCAGCACAGGGAGGAAAGAGATGCATGTTCATGTGAGTGCGCTTGTACACATCTTCCTCTCTATCACTTTGTGTGCTGACAGCTTAATTTGACACTCATCGTGCCTAACTTTAAAACTAAGCTTCCCACTAAATTTTCAGGTCACCAAAATTCCTGCAAAATATTGAGTTTAATAAAGGAACTTTTTCCACCACTTATGAATTAGAAGCAAAATAAATAAGGTTAAACAGCAGCCACGTTAAATGGACAGTTCTTACTGTATGTGTGCAGGAAAGAGCAGTACTGTCTTATTGAAAAGTGATTTGGTAGACTCAAATCTAAAAGACAAATTGTCCTCTGATCTTCCAACAATCAATGAACATTCTTAATTTTAGAGTTAAGCACAGGAATAAACATTTGCAGGATTAGGGCTTCAGTTTCTGCTTAGTGGCAGATAAGAAAATCTTTCTCCATCATTACTTCCTTTGGATTTAAAGCAGCTAAGTGCGTAAAAAATTGATAAGTACCAGGGGAGGAGGAAAAACAGCCATTTGCTTTGCATCTGCTCACACATTTATCTAAGCTGCACCTCTCTTAAATGTAATGCAACACCGGGCAGATTAGGCCAAATAACAGTACATAATTAAAGCATTTTTTTCCCCAGAATTTCAATAAATGCTATACAAACAACCCATCACAGCAACCATGACAGTAAAATGCAGCCATCTCTGCAGCATTAAAGCCACCTGTACTCACACAGGACCTGCACCAACAGTTTTGGCATCTCAGGACCAGAGCAAAGATAGCCGCAGTGCAACCTTCACATCAGCTCTGCAGCGGAAGTACCGAGCTGGCACACTGCTGGATTTGGTCATCATCCTTGAAATCTGATTATGTCAAACAAGAGCAATTATGAATTCATCCCCCTTTTCTGAGGACAGAGCAAAATGTAGGGCCTGATTCCCTGATGCTCTGGACTAGTATTCATTCAGGCAACCTAACTGCAGAGCAGCCATCAAACCTGTCCTGCCAGGAATGACAGCATTAGGCTTTGAAGCAAGGAGCAAACTTCTTGTTTTGTATTCCTATCCCACACCCAACGCAGGACCTGACAGTCGCCGTAACACAAGAAGTAAAACAGTGACAGCCCTTCTGCTGATGCGCACGCCCAAAATGTAGCCAGGATGTGAACAACCAGACCTGAAAGACTTTTTGTCCCAGAGGAAGGAAGGAGAGGAAGCAAGCTGGAAAAGCCACAGAAGGACTTTGATAAGGTTGTTCTGCAAAGCACCTAGGAACAGGACTGTGGGGGTAGGTAGCAGTACACATCTAAGTAAACAGCTTGGGAGGGTCAGACTGGATCCCAGAACCTCCTTTCTGAGTCACCTGCATTGGCAGAGCTCTGCTCTGAAGGAAGGATATCAACATCTACATGGAGACACAATCCAGTCTATCAATAGTCTAATGCTAAAAAGGACCAGACCTCCCTATTCGCAGCTTGCTGCCAAACTCAGATGGCAAAAGCCAAAGGAAACAGGTTGGAAAAGACGTGCCTGGAGGGCAGGAAGTCTGGAGCATTACTAAGGAACATGCAGTGACAACAGCTGAGGTTACAGAGGAAGAGCCTAGTCTTGTTTGCTGCATAAATCCCTATATTATCTCTTGCTACTTGACCTGCTAGAGCAGCCGGAGGCACAGGGAGCCGGGGTACCGGCCTGAGCTGCAGCTTCCAGCCAGGAGAGGGCTCAGCGGGCAGCTCTGGCTCTGCCCATCTGCACATTGCTGCTTTGCACTGATGCCCCTCGTTAACCATCCGGGCTGACGGTGCTCAAAATCACATGGAAAAAAGCCTAACTAAAGAGTAAGCCTGACTGTTGCCAAAACCATGAAGTTGGAAAAATCTGTCACAATATTTTAAAAGAAAGATCTAAAAAAGTGAGAAAAATAGTCAATATTATTTTCTCTGCATAGCCAAGGTGCAAGTTGTTACCCAAGATGAAGTGTGTATAAATAGTGTGTCAGCTTTGTACTGTGAGTGTGACTCCAGCAGCTGGGCTGTTTGCATGAAATGCAAATTTGAAGCCATTCAGGGAAAGAAGAATGAAAGCTTTGGCACTCACTGGGCAAACACTAACGGGTATGGGAAGAGGGCCAGCAAAAGAAAAACCACATAAAGTAGTGGGTGGCCAGGCTTAGGGCAAGAACAGTTGGACCAAATACCTCAAATGATCCGGTTCAAGGCAAACATTGTACACTTTAGAAGTTTTACTTTTCAACTCCAAAACATAAGCAGAGACCTTACTGCAACCGCTACTACTGAGGACACAGCGGTGGTGACAACCCACAGACACTTACTGACATTCATCATGCATTATGCTTACCCATGCCCACTGTGTCTGGCTCTGAGTCATCATGAGCCACAGGACAACTCTATTAGTTGCCATGCTCAAAAATTAGTGAGAAAATACCTATAAAGCTTCTCCACCCCCAAGATCAACTGAAGTAGTTTGGAAAGGTTAAAGCTTACAGCTTTCATCTCAACAAATAGGAGGGCTCTGACACTGAAATGGTGCGTAGCACAGACCTTGTGGCTTACAAGTGCAAGGGTATTTCAGGCCACTTACTACTTCTGTGACACGCCAAGATTTTTATGGAGTCTGATTTCTTCCTACAGATACCTAGAGCAGAATTGCACTAGATTTGTTTGGGAGTTCTTTTTCTTAAACAAGTTTATGTAGGCACAGCATCAGCAGCCTCCATGTGTTAAATCACAATTATTTCACCAAAACAAGCCAGGGCCTAATGTATTTGAAGATGGGTTCATTACTCAACCCCCTGATGTCTTTTCATGCTGCTTAGGACTTTCTGCTTTGTACCACATTGGTATTTAATAATTATTCTATTTGTCTCCAAAGCCCTTTCACTACACCTTGCGTGGCACATTACAGACAGCCTAGATTTTTCAGGTACAAATTGCTAAACAATTACTGATGAGAGAAAGGTCATAATAATAGGTTACAGAAGCCTTTGCAGTCTGCCTTTACTTCATGGCCATTTATAAAGAACCATTTCATCCCATTGTTATAATGATGAGAAGGAAGTAGTTTAAGGTAGTTATAGACAAGCAAACAAAAGGCAGGAGAGCAGTGCTGTATAACTTCTACTTTCACTTCCTGCCTACTCCATTACTTCTGGCATTATGGGAGAAATAACATGATTGGAATGACCTAAAGGTTATAACGGGTGGGCAAGGTTTACCTTGTCGAAAGCAGTGTGAGCACTGTTGGCTAAACCTTTTTGAAAGCTGAAAGTGGTGCCGTTTAACAAAAATACTAAGCTGTCATTGCTAAAAGTACATTACTTAGAAACAGTATTTCTTCACGGGCTTTTTTATCTCTATTTTCCCCCATGAAATGTTTTGGTTTTTGTTTTTTTCCTTAGGAAAAAAAAAGGAAAGGAAAAAAAGGCACAAAGATGAAATCTCTCTTAAAAGTTGAAAGAGGACAGATTTTGCACTACCAGAAACTCCATTAACTTCATATGAATACCACTGGCTTTAAGATGATGAAATTGAAGTCCAAATGGTCCAATCTGCAGAACTACAAATCAAGCAAACTTCTTTGGACTCCTAAAAAAAAACGTCAATACAATCATTTTTTTCCCACTTAGAAAAAAAAGACCCTAGAAATCTCTCCGTCATCTGGCTTTCTCAGAAGTTGAGGTACAAGACACGATCACAAGGAATGGAGGAATTTTGGGTCCAGTCACAATTCACTGAAACACATAGGTTCTTGAGTAAAAGTCTGGCTTTGAGAACAGAGAAAACATGCTATTTGAATGACCAAGAAAAAGTGACTGAGCACAACCAACAGCGATGAAAGCAACAAAGTAGTGCTTTGGCACTTTCAGCCAATGGGTGAGATTCTTCAACCTTGGCTTTAAAAATTATACAAACTATTCAAGTTACACAAGAACAAAATATTGAATCAGTAATACTTCCCAACACTTCCACCTGTGTTCAAATTATAAGGCACCTTAGCTCAAAAGCAGCCCAGTAAGCAGGAGGCAAGGCCACCTGGAAGACTGTGATCACCAGGCAAAATCTAGATCTGCATCAGGAGATCTCATGAGATTTCTTCTTTCAGAGAAGCTTTCTGTTTCAACCTAAGGAAACTGCCTGGGGAAGACCCCACAAAATACCATCTTCCATTTATATCCCAATGACTTTTGTGACATTAGGCCTTAATTTCAATAAGCCTTAGTTTCCCTTCTTGAAAAAAACTGGAGATTAGGACACAAGATTATCAGTTAAAAGATCACTTATCTTTGCACCATCCCCATGCCTTTCCCATACTCCCACATCAAACTTTGCAAGAGGTGCAAAGCAGAGAAGGCAGCTGGGCCAAGAAGATACCTATATTATTACCACTTATTACCCATATTACCACTTATCCCCAGATATCTTGAGGCTGCATCACAGTCATCACAAACCAAGCAAGTCAAGCCAGGCTTTTTTATTGAAGGGAAAGCCTCACTTATTGCAAGGGACCATAAGAGATGCACAGGGCCACAATGCAGCCTGTACCGCTCCAAGTGTGTATGGTCAAATGTCACTTTGCTGTCAGCTCCAGGCCACAGACACAGCCAGAGGCACACCACCACAAAAAGCCCACAAGAGGAAATGTTACTATTTCCACATTTCTAGCTTCAGAGCAGGAAGAATTCCCTGATCCATCAGACTGAGCATAAGACAAAAAAATTTCACCATAAATCATTTTTATACTGGTAAATATAGACCACAGGCAAGCCTCATCTTTCAGCAGATTCCTATTCACTGCTGTCCAAAACTTAACCAGTTAAATCGATAGTCTTAAATATCACTTTATTTTCAGTCAGAGGTTATTTTAAAAATAAAAACAAACAAGTCCATAAAACAATTTAAATGCTTCGAAGTTTATATTCCACATTATGTAGTAAATCCTACTCTCCTTCAGGAATCCAGCCAGCCAAACTTGTGTTCCCTTGGCCAGTTGCTGGAATAATAGCCTCTCCTTTGTTTCATCATGACTTGATTACTATAATTATTTGCTCAGTAGACTTTCAGCTACTGCTCTGATTGTGGGGGATACAGAATACAACTGGTAGACTACATGCTGCATCTAAGTCTTTCCATCACATTACCCCTATATCCCCATATTAAGAGAGCTCCATTGCTTCCCAATGCAGCGGCGGCCTGATTTTTTAGATCTTCCTACTAATTTACAAGGCTTTACATTGGAAGCCTCAGATAAATCTTTTGCTGCTCCATGTCTGAAGAGTCTTAGGGCTGTACTTGTATATGCTTTTGTCTCCCTCATAGTGTTTTAGACCCTGAACTTGTTTAGCCTTACTCACATGAGCAGGTTTACAGACTTCAATGGGACTGCTTACACGAGTAAGAAGTACTCATATGAGTAGATATTTGCAGGCTCAGACCCTAAGTGACTTGGAGAGCTTTACTATTATTCACTTCTTGAAAAGCACTTGCAAAGAAACAAGAGAGGACTTACCGTATTTATTCAGAGTTATTATATATTCACCATGTCTTCTTCTTAAGCCCTCTTTGTTCTTGAGTACATGTACTCTATCTACAGTAGCGATCCACAATATTTCTCTCAGGGGATTTTCACATGCGAAAATAGCAAGGGTTTGACATGTTGGACTGTTGGATTTTTGTGCTGTTTTGTTTCTCCCTGTGAGAATTTGTACATACCAACTTGAGACAAAGAGGATTTTGTTATTTCTTCTATTGCAGCAGCACTAACAAGCTTGTGCCAGGGAGCAGAGCTCCACTGTGTGAAAGCACTGCTCACACACCTCAAGCAGCCATCACCTGCTGCTAAAGAGTTAAAAACAGCAATATTTCTATTGATTAAATTTAGCACTGTCATTTTCACCTTAAAACATTTTTTTTTTCTTCAGGCATTTTCAAGTTAAGAGGGTATTAGGACAATCAATTTAGTCATCAGACTTACAGCACCCAGTTCCAGCATGGCTCATTTTTAGCAAGGTTCGCATTTCCCACCTATATAATACACAAAACCAGGCACATACATTTTTATATAATGAGAGATGCTCTCTTCTCTGCAAGACTTGTATTCCTTGGCAGAAACAGGGGTAAAGGAAAAAAGCTGCATTGTTCTGCAGCCTGCCATGCTAAGAAGTTGCCCTTGCTGGGAATGTTGGATATGTCATGAGAAACGTGCAAACTGGGCTCACTGAACACGCCAGATCTTTTAAAATAAATTAAATGCCTTTTCCAGCAGAACACAATGGAAAGGTATGGATGGATCATTAAAAGCTAGAGCCTTTCGGAGATTCTCAGTGGTGATTTTTTCTTTCTGAAAACACCAGAAGAGATGACAGATCCTTTGCAGCGCAGAATGCTCCTGAAGCACCCTCTATTTCTGCAGATATGATGGAGAAAGTAGGGGCATTCAGCACTGTGAAGACTGCTCATCACCTTGCAGCACCGCTTTAACACTGTTAAAGCCTTGCACTGAACACACAGCCAAATCTGTCCTTCGGTTCAGAGTGCCTCTATACAGCCTCCTGGGTAGAAACCCATGAGTTTGTTTCCACCAGAGATTTCAGCACTTAGCAATGCTAATCTAGCAAACCCTTAGTGTAGGTCTGCACAGCAGCATGCTGAGGAAAGCGCAGCCCACATTGCTTGCCATCTAGGATGGAAACACCTTAACTGACATTTAGTCACAACAGATCTACTTTGATGGTCTGCCCTGATGTCTGTGCAATAGCAAATGCAAAAATTAGCCTGAATAGACAACACCCAGAAAGGGGGAAAGTTGATGAGCAAGTGTGAGGACAACTGTTTCTCCTTTTCTTTCATGTATCTTTATTTCCCATAAGCCAGAAAGTTAGAAACTTCCATTTTCTCCCCCAAAAAAAGACTTGCATGGAGTAAGAAAGCCTGATACAAAGGGCAAGTCACTGACACAGAGCTGGGGTGGTGAGAAGCAGGGACTGATGCCCCTCTGGTCCTAGGCCAGTTTGCACACCCTCACCTTACTTAATGGTTTTTAAACTACCAAAGAATGGCACAGATTGTACAAGCGCAGCATATTTCTACCAGATTTGAGCCTGGTCAGAGCCTGAACTGGCCCAGAACAGGGCAGTGAGTGCCTGAGGTCCACCCATCTTTTGTTACTTTCTGTGCTGCACAGATCTTTTCTCACTTTAAGTGAGATCACAAACCTGGGAAACTTTATTTCTCCCTCTCAGCCAGCTGAAAAGCTTTCTCCCATGGCTTTTTTCTAAGTTCTAAAAGCTTTAGTAATAAACTGATTTTCCTTTAAGAAATGCTGACATACCACTGCCTTGTGTCAATTTTCATGGGTCACCATGAAAACAAGATGGGTGGTATGAAATTAAAAGAGTTTCTGTTAAGCTTGCAGCCTTTGAAATCCTTTAGGTCTGGGAGATGGCAACCTTCTTCACTTCCCCAACTTTCACTTCTGAGCCGCAATACATTGCCGCACCGATAACCCTCCCTTCATCCTGCCATTCTCCAGGGAAAGAAAAAGACTTCTCACCAACTCACAACTAGATACTGAAAGCACAACATAAGAAATAAAGTTAATCCTGAATAACAAACGTGAATTAGCTTTAATCGTAGTTACTGTTCAAGACTGTTGTAGGTAAATTCAAATGCTGTATCCTACCTCTATTAAGTTTAAACAAGAAAAAGTAAATGGAGACAGTAGTGCAGTAGTAACAAATGGGTAGGAAATTCTTTTCAAAGTTCTTATTCTGCTAATTATTTTATTAAGTATTATTTCATATCAAATTTCACAATTTATATTCCCCGCTGATATTTAATATTTCAGTAACAAAGCTCATTATCAATGTGAAAATACTAATGCTATGATTAACGCTCTGAGGTAACAAAGCATAACCTACTGTGATAATACCTAATAGCCTCTTAGATAAGATAAATCAGCCTGACAAAAGTAATATCCAACAGCAGCATATGAATTCAAAGTTACTTCCTCATAGTCTCCCCGGGGTTTGAGTTTTTCCCCACATCCAGCTCAGAAGCAATGAAGCACCTCTGTGTAGTACAGTCTAACTTCTAAATCAGTATGAGTGGTTCTTAGAAAGTATGTTTTTAATCACATAGCAATTACCTTATCACTTGGACGTTCTTTCATGCACTCTGCACACTGCGCTGTGGATGCAGCATGTCAAAAACAGTGGGGTCTGGAATGGCACTGACTGACCATACAGCAACAAAGCTCACAAAACAAGAGAACTGGGAATGCTCTTGAGAGCCAAGCCCTGTATTTTGGAGGACTGGTCATGGATAATCAGGCTTTCCAGCAGAAACAGGCACATTTAATGAAATAACTCTGGGCATCTTCATGTACTTTTCTACCGCTCAAAATCCAAAATTTCAGCCAGAAATACCTCAGAGAAAAAGACTTAATCTTATTAAAAGTGACCATAATGGCTACATAAAGCAGCGTCAACTACAGTGCGTTCACTGGTGGATAATCAAAACAAAGCTGAGAAATCATCTCCCATGATCATTTTCTAATCAGAAGTGCTGTGCTTGCACAATTGAAAAATTCTATGGGAGACATTTAAATTTAACAGAAAAACAAAATTATTTCCCTAGACAGAAAGTTTCTGCTAATCTCCCCTTAAATTGACAGAAGCCTTCCAGAGAAGAGGAGGCAGGAGAATCAACGGGAAGAGTAGTGTGCCAGAAACAAGCTCCCCAGGTTTCCAGTGCCCCTTATCTTCCCCTTTCCTTGCCTCCCCCCTCTCCAGCTTTATAAAATTCAAGACGGGACAGGGGCTTCCAGAAAGCCATCTAAGATGCCAAAACCATCCTCTTTTGTTGGCTCTCTTAACAATTAGATTCTCCAGTAAACTGCCAGCCACCCACTCACAATTAGACATTTTAATAAGGCTTCCTCCCTCCCCTAACATTGAACCTTGATTCATCACATAAGCAATTTTAAAACCTATACTGTTTTCCATAGGAAAAGATGTGTAATTCCCAGTTGGTTTAAGGTAGAGAGCTGCCAGCTCCCTTGAAGCTGAACACCAGATTTAAGAAATCCAAACTGGTATGAAATTCACCTCAATGCTGGCAAGATTTCAGAGGACTGCTCAGCACCTCCTGCTGTTTTACAGACAGTAGGATACCCACAGCACCAGAGCTCCCTGAATCCTCTTTGCTCCTCAGCAGCTGGCATCAGACAGAGCATCACAGAGTGAAGGATAGATGGGAGCGAGGAGCTGGCCAAGGAAGAGCTGGCAGTATCCAGTGACCACAAAATGACACAACCAAGTTTCACTGCTTGAAGTTAGCTTGTTCTTCATTGCATCCCAGTGGGGCTAGATGTATATTCAGCCACCATATCCCATCTGCATCTTTCATGAGAGTCATTTATGTTATCCAAAGGAGCTCCATATCCTGCACACAGTTTGCACTGTCTGGAATTTATGGTCAACAGATTATCTATGTTAGGAGGAGACCAGTCACAAGTGGTGTCCCCCAGGGGGTCAGTCCTGGGAGCAGTTTTCTTCAACATCTTTATCAGCAACCTAGACAGTGGGATTGAGTACATCCACAGCAGGTTTGCTGATAACATTAAGCTGAGTAGTGCAATTGATGCAATAAAAGGAAGGTATGCCAAGAGGGACCTGGACAGGCTTGAAAAGCGGGACCACAAGAACCTGATGAGGCTCAACAAGGCCAAATGCAAGGTGTTGCAGTTGGGTTGGGGCAATCCCAGATAGATATATACAGACTGAGAGAACTCATTAAGGACACCCTTGGGGAAAAGAACTGGGGACCACGGTGGACGAAAAGCTGGACATGAGCCAGTAGTGTGCTCTTAGGTTCCAGAAGGCCAGTAGTATCCCGGGCTGCATCAAAAGAAGGGTGGCCAGCAGGGTGAGCAAAGTGATCATCCCTTTCCATACTGGCCTCACAAGACCCCATCTGGAGGACTGTGTCCCGGTCTGGGGCCCCCTACGCAAGAAGGGCATGGAGCTGTTGGAGCAAGTCCAGAGGAGGTGCACAAAAATGATCTGAGAACTGGAACAGGTTTTCCAGAGAAGTTCCCCATCCCCAGAGACATTCAAAGCTAGGTTGGACAGGGCCCTAGGCAGTCTGATCTAGTGGGTGACAACCCTGCCCTTGTCAAGGAGGTTGGAACTAGATGATCTTTAGGGGCCTTTCCTAAGCCATTCTATGATTCTGTGAATTACAGTTGAATATTTTATTGGTCAATGACATAAATAAAAGATAGGTATGATGTAGCACATTCTTCTTTGTAATCACTTGGAAATCAAAATGCAGGGCTAAGACTAAGCTCTCCTCTAAATACAGCCAAGTGTTGGATTAGTAGGTAAAATGAGAATCAGACTTTCAGTAACTATGGAGCATGTGTGAACAAGTGGATACATTCCCATGGCTTTGACTGATAGAGGGTTTACCACTTCCTTTTGCTCTGTAATTTCATATTTTAAACATGAGAAAAATAAACCTTAAATACAAAGCATTTGCTTTTAAGCAAATCCTGCCTTATTTCAATGGCTTGAGGTCAACATTATCACATAACATGGTACCATTTATGGTAGGAGGCCAAGAACCTCTCCTGCAACTTTGGTAAGTACCCAGGCTATCAGTGATTATTCTGTTCTTTAGCATCACCTACACGACTGACCAACTGTTCCAAAGACAGAATAATTCAATTCAAAAAAAATCAGATGGTTTGCTGCCATTCAGCTATTCGCAAATCTCCATGGGATTACATGCAATGAAAGAGAATGTAAACATAAAATGTCATTACGTATCACAATTCTGTTATCTTATACACATTGCATTATGCTACTGAGGCACAAGAATACACTAGTTCTTATGAGACCCAAAGGACAAATTCTTTGCTTGGTTATTCCAATTACACACCCATGTACCTCTACTGAAAGCAACTGAATTACAGCAACGTACCAATGAAGTTTAAAAGAGAAAATACATTGAGAATGGGAATTTGAGTGCCTCAGGCAAACTGCTAATCAACTCCTGCATGGTATATAGTGACCTAACTCCTCTGTGATTAGTGTAGACAATTTACACCAGCTGCCAATCTGCTCCTTGAAAATTAAGGACAGAAATATAAACATATTCTGGAAATCTTGGCATTGTCAGGCTGAATATGTACACATGCCTGATTCTTTTCTCTCAACCAGTTGAGGATGCAGCTTGTTAAGACCTTTTCCAGCAAAATATATATGTTTAATTTATGTGATTAATTTCTGTGTTAATGAAGGTTGAAGGCCTGAGAAGGCTGAATGCATCTATTTATCCAGGGGCCAGATCAAAACTGCTGCTCAACTCGCCAGTCCGACCCTAATATGGAAAGGCCCAGCCTCATTGAGGATGAGAGGACAATTAAATTTTTATGCTCATTTAATCCACTGCCCTTTCAGAGCAAAGGCTGACAACTGTGCCCGATTTTTCCAAATGTTTGCTGTTACATAACCTTGACGAACCTACCAAATTCAATTTGTGCAGGGCCTGTTGACAAAAATCTGATCACAACAATATGATGATGCTCTCTGGGGTTAAATCCTGGATTTAGAGGTTACAAGAAAAGCCCAGCACTAGAAACCAGCACTTTATTAGTTCCTATCTGCAGCTACTAAATTCATATCCTGTGTAGATCTAGTCAATGAATTGCTTCAATACGAAAGGAGATGCTTTAAAAAGCTTTTCTGATTCTGAAGAGCTATCTGTAAGCTTGGAAATGTTTTGCCCTAATACTCAGAAAAATTGATTCTTTCAACAAATAATTCTAATATTTTTTTCCCCCTTTTCATGCTCCAGTCTGTCACCTGGTCACTTCCTCTAAGTCAGATTCATTTAGGGTAGCTGTATTGTATTATCTGTGCTCCTGTGGTTTAGTGCAGAGCCAGTTTATCTTATTACTATTATGTTCTTTAATAGATATTCATTTAAGTGTGACCTAGTCTATTATTCTAGGCGCCTCTTGCATCTCTATTGGGCATTTAAGAGTTGTAGAACTCTCTAATTTATTTAAGCAGGGCACTTTAAAGCAATATCTCAATAATTTTCATTGAGTTTAAGGAGCCCTTCTATGTTTTCAAAATGCTTGAAGTTTCTCTGCTCTTCTAAGTACTGCAAATATTTGAACAACAAATAGAAACGCTTAAAAAAAGAAAGTTAAAGACCGACACAGAGGCAGTGAGAGGCACAGGGAGACAAGAGAAATGAGTGCGAGCAGGGTTTTCCTTTGTTTGTTTTGCATGGAAAACTCTAGCACAAAAGTCATCCTGGTAATTTGGTCAAAGTTAAAATCCAGTCAATCCCCCCAAAGAGCACTTTGTAATGTGTTTCTCTCAAACCTAGAAGCATCTCCTAAATCTAGAATTTTCAAATTACCCTCACATACTCTTTGTGATTAGTCAGAACAAACTAAGGAGCACAAGGAAATACTTGCAAGTAATGTCACAGACACTGAAATCTTTTCTATATAATGCCACTAAGGGTGACAGATATTACCAGCTTAAAAGAGGACTCATTATAAACAGAAGTCATAGTTCTGTACTGGAAATAATGGGAAAATATGACAAATGGGTCTGATCTCATGTACACCAATGTCAGGGAGAGTTACGCCAACGTCACCAGGCATAGTGCAAATACTGTAATTCTGCAGTCTTTTCTTGTGCAAACTCTGGCTCCACAGCTTTCCACATAGGAAAACATGGGCCTGTAAAAACCAAACTTAGAAAGACATTTAATCAAGATTAAAAAAAAGAAATGAGCAAATATGGAGCAGATTCTTAAAGTAAACAAATAGATAAATGAATAGCATTCAGAGAAAGCCCAATGAGGACCAGGTGGCACAGTCTGGGGGGAGTGAGCCAGGAAAGGCAGATAAGCCCCAGTGCTCTCCCTCAGGCCAGTAAGGCAAGGCATAGCTGCATGACACAAGGCAACGCATGGAGTTTTGTCCAGATCATGCTACTCTTCTCCTTAGCACCAGTTAGCCCAGTTGGAAATCCAGACAAGCTGTCAGTACCTATGCTTCAGATAGTTCTTTTTTTGGCATTGCTGCGTGCCTTGCAGCTTGTCCTTCAGCTCATGCAGCGCTCCTGACTGTTTGTTGTGCCCCCCACGCTGAGGGCAGTAGGAACTGTCTTTGCAAGCTAACAAGACAACCCTAAGTAACTGGTGGTAAAAACCTTCATGAGGATTCCTCTACTTTCTTTCCTTTCCCATATGCCAGGAATGTACTTTGCCAGCGGGCAAATGTCAACTGTCTACTGACTTTTTTTTTCAGGATTTGGCTTGGCCTTTTTCTCAGCTTCTTATAATTTATTATCCATGATGAAAGAGAAACAAATACATACTTTGATTTTACTTTTGGAGGGGGAATCCTAAGAGTGACAGCTCCCGGGACACCAAACACACCAGCTGTTCTTTTATTTTCCAGTTCGTCACAGTAATGATAGTCTCAGTGCTTGTTGCCAAGCCTCTTTGGAAAATATTTTAAAAATAAATATAGCACACATGAAAACATGCCAGAACAGCCTCCCTCTCATCAAATATTCTCCAAGAACAGAAGATGTGAAGGGTAGTGGGTAGTTGGGCTGAATTATGGCAAAACAGAAAGCTTACTGATAATTACAGTGTTTGGCAAGCCAAGAAGAAATTATATCCCCTTACCAAACCAGAAGAACACAAAAAACCCCTAATAGCTCCTGATTAGTTCCCTGGAAGTCAAAACCAAACAAACCTAATAATCTGATTTAAACTAAAAATATCTGGTCTTACCAGAGAAGATCATTAACCATGGTCAGTGCAACCAACCACAAGAGGCATTCGGGAACATTAGAACGTGTCTGTATGGGAAGCAGTAGATTCATCTCTGATTTTATAGGTTAAAACACTGTGCACAATGTGTTGATTAAATGAAGTTTGCAAGCATTCATAAATTATACTACATTGGGCAAACTCTTAATCTCTTCTTTGAAAGACACAACTCTGTATGCCTATGAAGAATTTCAGAACACAAATTATAGTGTCCTCCTTTTCAGCCAGTCCCTGGCAATCCATCCATAACAGCCAGTCTATTACACTGCCTAACTCCCTCAAATTTTAAATCTTCAAATGCATTTAAATCCTTTCTGGCCAGACTTCACATACTCATGGTTATGAGTACTTTCCTCAGAAACAAACTCCTTCAAACTCAGGCCATTTTCTGATGCGTTGCTCCAATTCTGCTTAGATATTTTGCTGACCTCCTGGACATTCTTTTTCTCAAGACATGAATGGAATCAGGCAGCTCTCCTGAGGGCTGTAGTATTTCTACTATCAGAAATTTCCTAATCGAAAGGAAACAAGTTTAAAATTGTCTCCATTACTCACCGAGCGTTATTTCTCCTTACATATTCCCAACATCATATATGACTATCTAACAAATGCTTTTCCCCATGAGTATTTTGTATTTTCAAAGATTTTCTCCCACTTTACTGCTTTGCCAATAGCTGATGGAATCACTACCCATCTATAAAAACTAAAAGAAAGAATGCGCTATTCCATTTGTTTGTGATACCATGAACTGATATGAGAATGCGAGAATGCAGAGCCTTAAAATGCTCTCAACAGGTAAACGAAGGAGGATGCGAGTTTGTTTAGGAAATTTTCAATTGCTCTGGACAAAGCACAGCTTGACCCAGATGTAATAGCAGTTAGTCTCAGGTGACATGAATGGGTTAAGTTTATAAAGCACTTCATTTTCCACCCACAGCTATGGTACCCTGGGTAATTACTGCAGCTTAAGCTAGACCACACCTTAGATAAACCTGTAATGCTGGCGTTTTCTGCAAACATTTTCTTTACTGCAAGCCATGGCTTGCCTCTCACATATATTTGCTCTCTGTTACTAACTTGGTTTTACCGTAGCTAGTTTGTACTGAGTTGAACCAACAAATCAGAATTTGTTGATTTTGTCCCATACCTCTTCAGTGTTTGCATGACACAGCCGTACCAGTTATGCGGTAACTGCGGCTCAGGACACCTGACAACTTGTTTTTTGCACTACCCAAAAAAGACTGGGGATGAAGGAAGATGAAGAAACAGCTTCATAGAAGAGAGAACGTTTACTTTTTCTTAAAGGTGAAGGAGGCTAATTTGACTCACTTGCGCTAAGACAGCACATTAAGTTCTGGTGATAAATGAACATAATCCTGGCTCTCCAGTAAACATTTTCAGCATACTTCAGAACTACTGGTGTTAACTTTTCATCAAGCTTCATTGAAAGAAAACACTTTTGGGTATAGGCTGCGAAGGGCTCTGCAAACAGCAGTGACTACAGATTAGCAAGCAGTTTGCCTCCAGCTGTTTGCTAGGTCTGCCAGCCCTGCAGAACCAGCAGGGCACACAGGAACTTCCACTCAGAGCAGTCTTCAGATGAGCAGAGGTCTGCTGGCCTGTCCTCACCAACCCAGCTCAGCCTGCAGCAAGTGTCTTCAGGATGACGCACAGAATCACCCTATAGTTTCTGTCAGAGGGAAGACCACTTGTGGATGAAAAGGTCTTTCCCTTGCAGGGCTAGACCTGGGAAAGGATCTGCCACAGCATCAAGCTTTCTACAGACTGATGATAGATGCGCTACACAATATTAATTGCAGAAACGATCACTGATCTGATAACTAACTTTCTGAGTACATTCCAGAAAAGGAAAACAAAGTAATCCTTACACTACCTGACATTTGCCCTTTGAAATGAGGCTTTATGAGAGCCAGAAGTGTATATTAACAGCTAAAGAAAGAAAAAGATTAAAGGATAAGATTTTTAAAAGCATCTAGTATTGGTTAAATATTTCACTCCGATAGCAATTACTTCAATCAGAGCAAAAGTTGGCTAATGGTGACCAAATTTGGGCGTTCCTGCTTAGGCATGGATAACTACAAGATCAAATAATTTTTCTAGGATAACAGCCCTATCATTTATTTTTAATAAAGCTCACATCAAAAGGAGTAACTTACCATAGAATTGCTCAGGTTGGAAAAGTCCTTAAAGATCATCCAGTCTGACCACAACCAAACCACTCCAATTTTGGTCACCAGGACCTAAAAGCCAACCAATGTTCATTTTCCAATATTTTGATCTTCGAAGAAAATTCAGCATAGAAGCAATGAGTCAAATCTCAGTGTGCTCACAGGTAGAACATGGATCATGTGTTTGGGGAGAGCCTGAGCTCCTGAAGACTTTATGTATGTGTTGCACAAAATACAGACACTCCTGTGCCATTGGTACTCAATGACTTGCACAAGATTTTAAGATGTGCAGTGTTTGACATACCACAGTAAGTGCAAAAAGCATAGCAAGACTAAACAACAGCCCTAACAGCAAGAATCAATTAGATAACTAGCACAGAATCAGTATATTAGATACCATTGTACAAACAAAACGATGCATCAGTGTTAAGCTGCAGGTATATGTGACACACAGAGGAATCACTAAGATAGAGGTCTTAACTGTCTTCTCTCCCCCTCAGCTCACTCATGCCCCTAAAACAAGCACTAACACACCAAGTTGCTAAGCAAAAAAAAAAAAAAAAAAAAAAAAAAACACCTCACAACCAAACAAACTTCGGAAACAGTGGAGGTGAGAGAGACAGGTTCCTTGTGAACAGCACATTTTCTACAAGCATTAAACTTTCTATCTCTGACAATCCTTATTTCACTGTTTTAATAACAAGTATTGATTTAGTGGAATATGACTAAAGGACAAGAAAATGGAAACATGCTCTGTCAGGAATGGATGATTCCTCTCTTACAGCGAAACTGCACAGGTTTTGCTTTCAGACCTGGCAGATTGTGGAATGCAAAAATTTAAAGCTATGATATTTTCACCTCTAGAATAGCTATTCTAAGCTGCTTATGAAGAGTTTAAACTGGGACTTCCTCACTTGGGCTACAGCAAGCAACATGCATCACTCTGAAGGTGAAAGATTTGAAAAGCATATTTTTTTTTTTAAAGCTTGCAAACATTCTACAAACGTTATCTTTCCATGTGTATGGAGAAATAAAGGCTGCTAACATTACAAAAGGTTTTTCAACTCAGACTGAAAATTAAGATCAAAAAGCCTGTTAGAGGCTTCTAAGTAATAGAAAATTATAAAACAGAGTCATACGGTCATTTATTTATTTTCAGGTACACAAGTCTGCATATTCTCTATTGCAGATTCAACAGTGTGAAAAAACATTGACTTGAATTCTTTCCAGTTTAACTGGACTTTCCATAGCGTATTAAAGTAAGCCTGGTTACTTTACTTATGGACTAGCTATTAAATTAGCCTTCAGCTGGATAAATATTCTTCTGAAATGGTGGTAATTCTGAATCCCAGCAGTTTCACATAGTATACCATATGCACACCATGTTCTTCATGGAAAGAATGAGCATTTACACAGGCTATAATGGTGAGGAAACAGAAGCAGATAACCCAGCAGCTGACCATATATCTAAGTAAGATCACAAGAGTGTGTTGAAATGTCCTATTATTGAATTGAAATGACTATGACTGTTCTACAATCAAGTTACGAATATCTTGAACTCATCAAGAAGCTTGAGATTAACTTTTTCAGATGACAAAACGGAGATTTTTAGAGTATTCTGAAAACCTTGTATTCCCATCTCTGTCTTGCATTCAGTAATGACTGGACCAGACAACGTGAACAAAGCCAGGTATTGTCAATTCTTGATAATATTTTAGTTGTACTATTCTTCCCTTTCCCCCTCCCCTTCCTCCCCCCCAACTTAGCAAATCAGGGCAAAATCTGAAGCCCAAACAAGAAGTGACTGGCCAGCTCAAAGTTAAGTAAGTGACTTCCAGCGATGCAGAGGTCCCCACAACTTGGA
Organism: Gallus gallus; assembly: GCF_016699485.2. Classification (NCBI taxonomy): domain Eukaryota; kingdom Metazoa; phylum Chordata; class Aves; order Galliformes; family Phasianidae; genus Gallus; species Gallus gallus. Next base: position 16,460,735 of record NC_052540.1, read on the forward strand.
TCCAAGGTGGGTTCCCAAAGCTTCTTGCTGAAGAATTGAGATGAGCAATTGAAGCCTTCAGAAGGATTTCTACTCAATCTGCTTTTTATGGAAAATAAAACTTATACTGAAAGATCACTGCCCAACGCATCCCAGCACTTTGCAGGAAAGAGAAACAAGGAAAACCAGCATATTTAAGATCACTCATCCTTTGGCTTTTAGCTGAAGGCATCCCTTGGAAGCCTCCAAAACACAAACTACATACACAGAGCCCTAAGTGGGTAATAAGGTATTACACTTAAGTGGTGTAATAAGGAACTGTGGGCATTCAGTGATGTCTAAAACTGCTTGGCCACCCCAGTCCTTTAATCCTCAGACAGAGATTGTCTGAGTAAAACTGAACAGCCACAGGAAGGAACATCAGCATTTTTTCAATAGTATACAATGTACCAGGCTCTAGTCACATTCACAGCGTGGTCTGAGGGTATTAACTTCATCAGTCTGCTCCTACTGATGCCTTTGCATTCTCTAAGGCTGGAGATGCAGTCATTGTTGATGAATCAAGAAGCTTGCTTTGAATTCTCACATGCTAAAAGGAGGAAAAATCAATCTCAAATTCAATGCTCTCTCCCTCATCTCCTTCCAAATGGAAAAAACTGCTCCCGAAGGTCATGACGGCACTACCCTCCGAATCTTACAAGAAAGACATTAGAGCAGAACATGATCCTGCACTCCGTCATTACTGGGGGATATCGGAAAGAGGACAAAGGAACGTGCACACATAAGTGGAGAGTGGGCTCTTTTCTTGTATTGGCCACATTCAACTTGTTTGTTCAAGAAAAAAAAGAGTGGAACAAGACATGCATGCCTGATGCTGTTAGTGCTTAATACACTGGAAAAATTGTTTAGGAACAGTTCATCCTTAAAATTATGCTGCAAAGCCAGTCATTGAGATCTTAGGTTAGTTGTTACATACATGTTGCTTGTAGTCTATTATATTTGAACATGCTTATTTTTCTTGTGGTTTTAGCTTGACTTTTGTGCTTTTGATCTGAAGAGTCACTTAAGTTTTCCTCCCCTTAATTGTGCTGCTCAACCAATACTCTTGCAGTTTGGGCTAGTGACACCGCATATCTATTATTACTATTATCCTGATACAAATGTGGGGGTGCCCTTCCCACAAGGAACAGAGCTACTCTGCTGAGAAGGTCTTCTCATGGCCCAAGCCTGTTTCCCACTAAGTATGTTTTGCACTTCACATCTCAATTCTCAAACTGCATTGGACTGAAAAGAAAGCAGAAACATTAGAAAGCAGTTGACCCAATGACAGCACACCACACACTGCTAGACCTGACGTGGATACTATATGAATTATTATATTTTATATCCTTCTTAGTTGAAAGAGCAGAGAAAATTTGCAGTCTAAACAGTAATTCTGTCTTTCAGTTGGATGGTTGCACTGGGGAATATCACAGTTTCCCTATTCTTATGCTCTTCTCCACATATATGCATACATGGAAAAGGTATACATTTGCAAAGTATGTCTGAGATTTTTTTAATATATTTGACACAAGATATTTAAATAAAGGACCATCACCAGCACTCAACTTTTTCTTAGATTAGAAATCCAATTTTAAAAATTTGAAATATTCCACTTGAAAGTTCCTACTTCATTATTTACTCTGATGACTCTAAAATAGAAGCAATACAATAAAAAGCCAGAAATACTTGATATTGACATTTGCATACCAAGGAACACTAGCCTGGAGTGGAACTGGGCCATGAGCTCCAGTTTAAAAAAGGCAGCTGTATTCCAATGCCATCCTAGCATTATCATCGTATATTTCTCACTCTGAGGATAACAAAACTTCCTATTTCCAGTCTAAATTTATTCATGGCCAATGCTCCAAAAAGAAATGCAGTAAACTATTGTGCTGTGACTTATGCCTTTTGTATTACTTAGATTACAGAAACAATGAAATATGTCATAAATGTCATCTGGATTTATTTTGGTGTGCTGCTGAACTACATTCAATGCTTGATTCGTCTAATTTAAGTTTGAAGCGCCTGTTAATTCATGTCTAGATTGCAGCTGAGCAGGAGCCAAAGTTCATTCTTCAGTTTTTCTGCAAAATTTCAATCAAGCAAAACACTTAGCATATTTCTATTGTTTACATCCTGCAAGCAACTAAGCACCAGTGCTGAGAAATCTGTGTCAGCACATGCGGGCTTGTGTATAAAAAGCCAGGAAATCCAGAGAAGTTCTAGGCTGGCAATTGGCAACCCTCATCTGTGCATAAGACAGATTCAGTTCAAGATGCTTCATACTAATTCACAAACCTGAGTCACAGATGGTGCAGGTTTTGTAGCTGCTCCAAACCAACCTGCAGTCACATCAGCACCATGTACTATCTTGCGAGCTCCCTCCAGCAGCCATCAAGGGCCTGGTGCTTCTTGGTGGCTAATAGCACTGGTGAGTTGGACAGATCTGTGTCAAATGACAGCAGCACTTTCAAAGCCATCAGCTATAACAGCACTCAACACAACACCTGGACTGAGCGACTGGCACACATATCAACTTAAGTACCTAAAAACCCCCAGAAAAATATAGATTATCTCAGTCATGTCTCAGTACCTTGTAATACATGTGCTAGATCTGCAAGTTAAAAGGCAATTGTTTCCGAGATAGGCATGTCTGCTTATATACAACAACTTAGAGGAGAAAACAGTAAAAGCTCAGGAAAGGGAGGCTACAAATAAAAAACCTATTGCATTTCCTTGGTTGGGAGAAAAAAGAAAGGCAGAAAACCAGGACTTTTATAGACAAGTAAGGTAAAATACCTGGAGTTACATGGCTTTCATTCTTTATGCTCTCCTTTACCACGATGCTTATGAAAGGAAGATTGTCAGCAGGGCTCAATCATCCATCTGTTCCCACCAATGCCAGAGTTAAAACCTCCCAAAGCAGCTATGCAATCAGTCAGTAAATCCAGAAGTCATTCAGATGATATAGAGCATAGAGAGTTCAGTTTGGTCAGGCACAGTAGTGATACTATACTGTGAACAACAAATTCCCAGCTGCATGGGCTCTGGTCATCAACTCAAGTGAATTTAGAGAGCCTGAAGGTTAGTGTATTTTCTAAGAAACAATTCCTCTGCATTTCCACACACTGAACTTGTACCAGGTTATCTACATAACTGCTTCGAAGATAACCCTTATCCCCAGAGAAGTCTTTGTCATAGATAAATTAAACATCAGAATTTACTGTTGTGACCCCTTTCAGTCCAGCTTTATGGAACAGACATACGTGAGGACTGTATGAATGCTATGCTTCCCCCAAATTGCATCTGCCCTGTTTAACTGAGGAATATAGAATTGAATTCTGACAAAAGAGAAAAATCACTGAAAACACAGAAAGGAAGCTACCAGCTGGTCAGGTACCCTACCTCTCCTTGCCCCTCGTATTCCTCAGACAAGGTGAGAGCCATCACTGTTTGAGAAAAGCATTTTCTCCCCACTGGCTCTCTTACCTTTACTTGGGAGCTGATTATTTTGTTTTACTCTGCCTTTGTATGTGGGCTCAGAATTGTGCCCCAAGCCAATACAGGGAAGCTGCAAATAGAACGTTTTTTCTACTCTTACAGGTACAGAGCTCTTGTCATTTGTTACCCTCTAAATTATCTGCAATTATTTTGTTTAGCAGGCTAATATGGAAACTCTGTTTAATATGACAGAAAGAGCAATTTAACTGAGTTGTGCTTTGTATCGCACGTTAGCAATCAGCACATTAATAAGTCTAGAAGATTGATATCAGTTTGAAAGGCAAAACCTACACAAAACAATTAATTAAGAAAGTTAAAACAAATGAACTGCTCGGGATAGAACTGGATCCATGAGACGAGATGGTAAAAGCCCAGAAGGAAATACTCTAATTGAAAACTGGCAGTAGAAGGCACACAGTACAGTTAAACATTATCTTATCAGAAAATTAGCAAAATGTAATTTTTTTTTATTGGATTTTTACAGATGTTATTTTTAACCACATCAAAAAACCCCACCTCATGGCTATTGGCACAAATTGTCATAATTGCTATAATTTGAAGTCTGAGCAGTGGAGTGACTGCTCAGATAACTATCTCGTCCTCCTTATGCTGTATTAGGAAAGCAGCCAGGAGACATATCGTCTCATGTTTTTTTGTACTAGGTTTGGACTTCATTTGTGTCTATTATCCAAACTTATTCTTGAGAATACTAAAGAATAAATTCTTTTCCCCTACCTGAAACACTGGAGAAAATCAGGAGGTTAACATTAAGCGACATTAAGTCAACTTTAATTAACATAGCAATTACCTCCCATTTGCAAGCAAATTGTTTTATTTCCTTCCATATCTTCCCTGGGGAAGTCGTTTTGTTGTGCTTTTTTTAATACATTGTCATAGACTCAAGGAAGAAGAATCAAGATCTATGCTTCCAAATTGAGAGAAAACCAAAAGAGAAATAGTTAGGACTGCAACCTGCACCTCCGGAACCCCATGCAGTGGGGTGAGCAACACTTTCCAGCCTTACAGATTGGTGTGAAAGTGTTTCACAGATCGCGAATTGCAAGTAGTGTGAAATTAGATACCTATTTTGATTGATCTTTCCAATGTTCCCGAATCTCTAAAACAAAACACACTGAAGAATGTTTTCTTCCTTAAAAAAAATATGTAGGGACATTAAAGTGAAGCTAAGGAACCTATAACTGAGGGAGGGTACACCACGCAAATAGAAAAATTGTTTTTACACAACCTGAACTGCACAGCATTTTGATAACTTGCAGCCAGAACACATTTTGGGCTGTTGTTCCAGCAGCTCCCAGGAAAACTAAACATTGTTAGAAGTTATCAGAACTTGGATGAAGGACTTTCCAAGGAAAATCTTAAGATACTTAAGAAATGCTGCCAGTAAATCAGTATCAGTAAGTGACCTTCATCCTTTAAGTCAGAAGCACTGCAATCTCTCCCCTGCAGAATCAGGGTGATGACAGAGCTGCTGTTTTTAATCAACAAATAACAAAACACAGGTACACAGATCCTACAAAGTGGCATTATCTAGAAGAATTAACAATACCCATTTTTTTGTAGACTACAGCTCTCGCCCCGAGGACAAGAAATAGGCATCACTGTGATCAACACCTTGTTATTTTTACAAGGTAACATGCAGGAAGAAGAGCTGTTAGTTGGGCGTGATGAAGAAAAAGACTGCAGTGAAAACGGTTCCAGGTCAATATTGTCATCCCATGCATCTGCCATCAGTTTCACCCCAAGTCAATGCCCTGACTTGTCATTTCAGCTGTATACATCATTCTAGCTTTCCCTTCTGTCCTACAATTTTGGTCAGCAAATCCCTCGCCATTCTTTGCTTTTGAGTGACTTGCTTTTATGCTTATCAGCAACACCACTGTTTTCCAAAACAGTATGGTACAGCAAGAGTAAGTTCTCTTGTGTAAAGCCTGCTTTATCATTTAACTCCCTTGCTAGAGAAGCAGACAACTCCTTGTAGTAAATTATATTGCAAATTCGTACCTGTACATTAGTTTTTGATAAACTATTCAGACACAAGTAAAATAGAGTGAAACAAGTATAAAAGATTTTTTTCTTCCTGGATGATTATCTTGGACATATGATATGCATGGTACCATTCTAGAAGAACATGTGTTTCATAAACAAGCACAAAAGCATTCAAAGGTGCTTTCAGCAGTTATGAAAGTCCTCTGCACCTCTTGGCCACATCTTTTGGTAGCTGTGATTAAACAGATACAAAATGGTAAATCACAAGAAGTACACCAGTTATGATTCATATCTTACGATATATATATATTATCATATATTATCAAAGGTAACATAGCAAAGATACAGAAGACGAACGAGAAACACAATTCATTGCCCATCGAGGCTATCCATAGGCAATTCTGTAACTTTACCATACTGCACAAGCTATAGGGGTCATATGTTCAGCAGATCTAATATCCAAGAGGTCCTGCCAACATCCCACAGGTGTGCACAGGAGTGCAGCATGTGAAAGGAAAGCAATTATGTGGGTGGGTACACACACAAAACTGTTTTCTAAATCCTGGATCAATTCATTCCACACACCTGCACTCATTTCACTTTGAGGAATTAGATAAAGGGGAAGTGGAGAAAAACTCTTTTAAAAATACTTGAGCATTAACGCTGCTCCTTGGCTGGCACTATTCTCAAAGCACTTCATGTCTCCCAAAGACCTGCTCTGCAGAGCTCTCTTCAGCCAGCACTGGTGAGTCCAGCCCAGGCCTCCTGCGGTCAATATGAGAGTTTCTGTTGATTCCAACACCACTGGAGGGTACTGCACTTCTGGGCAGGAGGGAGGAAGCTGCAAGCAGACGCAGCTGCGAGCAGAAGTAAAGGGAGAGCACTCTCCATGTGCCCCACATCCCTTCTAGTTTAATTGACAGGAGGGATTTTCTTGGGGATTTTAACTTGAAAAAACAAGCAATAAGCTACAATCCAGCCATTGTTCTGGTCACTTTACTCACATGTTACAGGCCTTTATTTTATTCTGTCTGTTTTTGTCATCTCAGTTTACGCTCAGAGGTAGGGACCTGTGTATGCATCTCCTGCTTTTGGAAGGTTTCCACAGTGCAAAGGAAAGGGTATACTAGAAGGAAGCTAAGTGTGACAAAGTGACATTACACCAGGCCAGCGGATGGGAATAAAAGTTTAAGTGGGGTCTCCAGAGTCTCCAAGGGCACAAACTATAGAGTCAGTTTGCGTGTAGAAGGAGGAGAGAGACAGAAGCCCTACCACTGTTTATATTGTATCACACTACGTCTGTGAAATACTTGCTTAGAGATAAATATCAAGCAAACACATTATCAAGCTCACACCTGATGGATCAGGAATGCAAAACACAATCTCCTCCTAAGTGCAGAGAAATTGGTGCAGAGAAATTGGATTAACCTACTTTGCTGAGGAATACTTAAATTTTCTCCATCCTTCCACAATTTCTCATTAGTATTTTAAGGCCTGCTTTGCTTAGTGCAAGCACCCTTTCTTGGTTTGCAAAAGAAGGGCTACAGCCTGCAGTCCTTGCTCTGAATCATAGCATTAGGACCTTAAGCTGCAATATATCATTTCTAGGCTAGATTTGTCCCTGCTATCAGAAAGTGTAACTTCAGTGATTTTAATGAAACATTATAGTTACTGGTTATTAACATTAAAGGTCAGTAAATAAATTTTATGGATGTTAAATACTGTTATGATAGTGTCCAGATATTAGGATTTTTTTGAACCTCAGCATTTGGAATCCTGGAATACAGGGAGTTTATTATGCAAATACGAAATATGAACTTGTATCTCACAAGATTTCAGGAGAGCTCTGAAGATAAAGTCTGAGTGAAATTTAAAAACTCATAAAGCAAAGCAGTATTCAGAGCAGATAAAAGGCATCCATGGGTCACGAGACACTATCTCTGCATGCATTTTTCTACTGCCCTCTCTCTCCCCCATGCTCTCCACCTATGTACCCAGCTGCCCTCTAGCATTTCCCATTGTTTAGATACCCAAGGCAGCCAGTGGATGTGTTCCCATTCACTCCCAATACAGCCATATCCACACAGAACCCAGCAGAGCTCTTAACTGTCATATCTTAAAAAGCCCAAAGCTCAACCACACCTTCAGCTACCTGATTTCCACAGATGCTGAGAAGACAAAACAAAGTTTAATTATTTACCTTACCCAAAAAATTCTTAAAACAGGCATGATTTTCCACTGACTTGGAAAGAAGTTTTCCAAAGGCTTTATTATAAAGATGCTTATATAAATACACATGTATCTAAAAAAACTCCCTGCCACGTTCCAAAACTTCATCCTCATTGAGTGAAGAAATACAAGAGCAACCTACTTCACAAACCCCAAATAACTTGAGCCACCTGGGAGAAGGGAGCCACAGCATTCAACTTTTTCCCCTTTTGCACCTTTTTAGCTCTTTCTGGTTTCATCTGCTCCAGCTCAGGGTGCTTTACTATCCCCAGGATTAGCAGAAATCTCTGTGGATCACTCACACCTGCAATTCTGACTAACACCATTCCACTTTGTGCAATCAGCCATACTCCAGTCAGGCCATCAGCTCCCAAACTGACAAGCAAACAGAGCCCCACCTGACAGGTCAGCCCAGGCACCTGCACAGGGACTGGAACAGGCAGGAGCGTGGAGAGGGAGGAAGGGAAAAAGGGGAATTACACAATGAAAAAATCTGAGTTGGCATTCTGAAGAGAAGTTTTATATGCTACCCATGAGTACACTACAAACACCTGACCACGAAACCTGCACTGCTACAGAACTCCCGGTGAAGCTGTTGCCTGTTACAGTCAGAAAGATAAATGCAGTGGAGGGGCAATACAGGACTGTAACAGCAGAAGGACTAGCACAAATGGAATGGTGTTTCAAAGGAAAAGTGCTCACCTACTTCTGAAGATCCAGGCTCACAGGAAAGACTCCACAAAGGAGAGATCTCCAACCAGAGATCCTTCCCTAAGGGCAGTCAGCCCTTAAATGAGGTCTAAGAGAAGTGCAGCCAGGCTCCACTCCTGGTCGCACAGCTGAATTGCCTTCACCTGTGCTCCCAGGGCTCACCCGTCCTTTCCCCAGGTGCTCAATCAGTGGTTCAGGCCATGACTCAACAGCTCCCCTACACCTGTTCAAGCGAGTCCCATTGGTGTTTTTTTTTTTGTTTTAAGTTTTATCTTCCCAATCTGGTTTGAAAACAAGAGGTCAAAGCTTCTAGTTGCTGCTTGGAGAACCTAAATTTAATTCACTACCAGGTATCCATTACTAAAATGCAGAGAAAGACTGGCAAAACACTGCACCATTTTTCATACATGAATGCTGGCTAAATGAAACCTATTGATTAAATTAAGCCTACTGATGTCCAGAAGAGGGCCACAAAAACGATCACCTGCCATGTGAAGACAGGCTGAGAGAGCTGGGGCTGTTCAGCCTGCAGAAGTGAAGGCTCCAGGGAGACCTAAGATAGTGGCATTTCAATATCTAAAGATGGGCTATAAAAAAAATGAAGGGGCAGACTCTTTAGCAGGGTTTGTTGTGATAAGACAAGAGGAAATAGCTTCAAAATAAAAGAGGAGAGATTTAGACAGAATAAGGAAAAAAGTGTTTTTGTCTTTTAAACAACGAGCATAGTGATGTACTGGAACAGGTTGCCCAGAGCAGTGATGGATGCCCCATCCCTGGAAACATGCAAGGCTGGTTGGAGCTCTGAGCAACCTGATCTAGTTATAGGTGTCCCTGCTGATTGCAGGGGAGTTGGGCAAGATAACTTCTAAAGGTCCCTTCCAACTCAAATGATTCTATGATTCCCTTTTGTTTCAAATATGTGTATGAAATTAAAACAATCACTGTCATTCCCCAATGCTTTATATCTATGCTAGATAGCTGCCTATAACTGAACATGGAGAGCACGCTAGAATATCTCTAACTAAATGTGATCAGTAAGGTATATTTATGCTTCAGTGAATATTCTTAACAAAAGAGCACACAAAGCCACATATTGTGCATTATTACTGTTCTCTGTAGCTATATATGTGCCTAAAAGGAGCGCTCTTGTGAGGGCATTCACAACTCTTACACAAGTGTCACCATGCAGAGTCCATCACCAGTGCATCATTGAAGAAATAACAGAACTGTATAAAATACGTGGGCAAGAGGATGTCTCTGTCAGAAGCAACTACTGACCCCCTACTGATTTCCTGTACTGAAGTTTCAGGTTACTTTGCTGTATTGTGGAAAGATCACAAGCATGCTCTTAAAGGGGGCTCTGTACCTCACAACTAAGCAGCCTTACATTACACCAGCCAAAGCATTTATCTTTGTAGCAATATCAAGGTGGCCAGATCATCCAACATCTTTGCTAGAAGCACCTCCGCATCATCAATAATTCAAGTTAATAACTCAAGTAATCAAAAGTAATCATCACCATGGTTCCCATAGATGCAGTGCATCATATAACCTAAAGAAACACATGAAAGGCTCCATTCCCACCTCTGAGGAGCACTGGGGTACCAGGGATAGCTGGCTGTGTTGGCTCCTGTCCCAGCACAGACCTGTTGCCGCTCTCCTGTGCTTAGTGATTTTTCTGCCTACATCTAGTCATAAGTAGGAATCACACACTTTGAATGCAACTAATTCACAGTTACATTTTAAATCTCTGAATACCTAATAGCATATTGACAATTGTTGCTGAATCTTGGATATTACTTCACAGCTAAAATTGAAGTAAGAAACAATTAGCATCATCCCACTTTATAACAGAGTATTTTATCAGTCAAGTAAAATGCAGAGCATAATTATATGGCTATATCCACAGATTACACACTGCACCGAAAGTCAAATCATGTCATGTTAACCATCAAGTTATCCTGAAATTGTTCAGTGAGAAAGAATTTGGTCTCTGTGTGGTCTCTCTGCTGGGTGCATATTTCCCAGCTGTTATCCTCCTGACTTGCTTACCTGCCAAGGACTCCTTCAAGCTTATCAATCAAACTAGAGAACAGAAAGCCTAGCCTGACATCTGACTTCAGCTAACAGGAAGCAAGCAGCAGCCCTCTGCTATCTAGCCCCTTTCTACTTTATCCCCATGATATAGGTAATGAACCAGCACCTTGCAGAAAAATAACGAGTGAAGCTGATACACTAAGGTCAAACAGGCCTGACAGATCCTTTATGGGGAAAAAAAAAAAAGAAATAAGGAATAAAAGTACACCAACAAGAACCCCTTCTTTACTCTTACAGCAAGTCACCCCCATGGAGTCAACATCCTCTTACCAACAATTAGCGTAGAGTAGAAGTTATCAGTTATCCCTGGTTTGCAGACTGGAGAAATAAGTATCAAACTTCATAAAGGCTTTCATTAGAGGTGCAGAGAAGATTAAATCAGATGCTTACGCTTTTGAAAGATCTCTACTGGGCGCAGTACCTCCATTGGTAAATATTGACTTGTAATTGGAGAGCATAATGTTTTAATAGAAAAAAGACCAAAAGCAACAGGTTTCCATGCTCTTCTGCCTTACATCTATTAAACAAGGTGAACATCACCTCAAGTCAAGGAAAGCCTGAGCTGTAACATAACTGAAATCAGAGAAGCTAACTTTCTTTTATGCTCATATAAAGGAAATGATAAGAGCACCAATTTCTTACATCTTCACATTTAGTGTAGCTGTTTGCCATCATCTGAGTCTGAGGCAAATACATTTTATAGGAATCCTCTGACCAAAATTAATAGCAAATTACAGTAACAACCAGATATTTACCAAAAAAAAAAAAAAAGGCTTAATTACACCACATCTATGAAACAGGAGGTGCCTAAGCAGTGACAGCAAAGAGATTTTCCTCTGAAAGGATCAGATATGAGAAAGTACTGCAGCATTAGCAGAGCCCACCTGTGTGCCAGTTTTAGACCACAGTAATAAAGCTGGCTTTCTTATTATTCATGTCTTAGCACAGAAGAGGGAATAAGAGGGAATGGTGAGAATGTAAAGAATAATGCCAACCACCTCTAATAATTTCCTATTATAAAAATCTATTAGCATTCCACAAATAAAAAACCTTTCAAACCAAACTGAAGGCATTGGTTGAGTCAGACCTTCAGAGATTCCTGGTTCCTTCGCTCCTCATCTAACACTTCAAAGGAATGCCTCTCTACCATTTAAAGGCTATGTTTGTAAAAAATCACCACACCTTAGGAATTCCCCTCTTTGAATACATTATTTAGACTTGTGATTCAGACATCTTATTTTTAGAGAAAATGTTTCCAAACCAATCACAACTGGAATGAGACTGAGCAGAGAAGGAAGAGGAAGGTGTGTTTTTGGAATAATGCATTCCCCCACTCCATAAACCACAAAATCATAAAAAATAGCTTCACCCCAGTCCAGAGAGAAACCTCATAAATACTCAGTAACTCATTCCAGTCTAGCAAGATGCTGGTCTGAGGTGAAAAAAACACAAGTAAACAGACCAGAACTGGCATCGGGACAATGCTGAGCAACGCAAGGAAAGCAAGGAGAACAGTTGAGCTTTCAGAGGTTCTCAGAACACAGAATTTTGGGGACAGTCTTCCAGTAAGAAACAACTGAAGACAAAATCTACAGTGACTGATGAGTGGAATGAGACAGGCTTACAAGTGGGATTTATGTCCAAATATTGCTAGAGACAGCAACAAACTGGGTAATCTGGTGCAGTGCTGCAATGATACATGAGCCTCGCACTGAGGATACAAAGGAAACAAATGCCACTTTTTGTCTGTGTAACTCACATGAGGGTCCATAGGAAATAAATCCCACATCACCCCTCATCTGATAAAGGACACAGTTTAGATCAAAATTAGGAGAGCAGAAGGCCTATCAGTTTTCTGATTTAATTTTTCCTTATTTTGCTTCCATGTAGGTTAGTTCTCCTGAAGCACTTAAGGAAAGGCAGGAGAACCAATACATTACTACTACTTCCTTTTGTCTGTTTAAGCAGAAGGACTGTAAGGCTTTTTTAACTCAAGTTTTGTAATAAGTTTTAAGATTTAGTTATATAAAAAAAAGCAGAAAAGAATAGCATTGGCTTTTACTTCTGTTATTGTGGTTTTACAGAACAAATAGATTGAAGACAGAAAGGAAGATGAAGGTATCACAAGTAGGTTCTTTATTCCTACTGCTCTGTACAAGTGTCTTACACTCCAGAGCTACAATATCAGTGTTCTGCAGTCATTTCAACCGCTACAAGTACTGAAGCACAGAGCAAGCCACATCTCTAAGGCACCCAGATGCCACAGTAATCAACAGTGCACCTGACAGAATTAGAAAGCTACCAAAGCAACTGCAATTAATAAATAGGAATCCAGAGATTCTGAAGGAATGGACTTTAAGTGTAGCTTTCTACTCAGTGTAGGACACAAAATTAGTACAATTCCTTCTGCAAACGCTTGTCCTTAGCTGTACAGCACTAGGTGGGGGGGTACAAATACAGAATATTTCCAGCTGGGGTCAGAGGCAGCAGCACAGCAATTCTTAGCCACGGCCACCCCTCCAGACAGTGTTCAGAAAGTCACTGCCAGTTCAGTGACATCCTCAGCCACTGCAATAAGATGTTGCTGTTATCTAGCAACTTCCACTCAAGTGGTTTTTCTGCAGATTGCAACGTTTTTGTTTGTTTGTTTACAAAAATAAAGGATAATAAAGTGTTGCCTGTGTTTTAATCAGGAATAGTGGTGAGCACGAAAGCTGATCACAGTCACAGCATAAGCCAGCAGTAGGGACTTGGAATTTACTCCTCCTGACAGCCACCACCATTAGATCTATTGGACCACACTTTTTCTTGTTAACAGACAAATAATGTATATACAGGCTTATACATCAAAGTGACTGTAAGTGGGTCAGCAGTGGTTGGAACATACTGAGGAGCTTAAATGTTAACGAATGAATAGGTTCAACACATAATATATTGGCATTATTCAGCAATATGCTCATATGGACCAAACAGTGAGAATATTTGATGCCATATGTAAAAGGATTTGGAGGTCTCACTCCAAACTCCTACTCTGTTGCTGTAATAAGAAATGCCACACAATGAAATCTAAATTAACTTCTCACTGGCCTTTCCCCTCAGGCATTTTAGGAGACAATTGAGAGTTATGATACCTGATGGCCTTGTGGTTGCTGATAAAAGTAACTCAATAAAACAAGCAGAATTTGCAGTACCATTAGGTATGAAATTTTGCAAGCAGGTAATCAATGCTCTGCAGGGAGACAGAGAGAAATCTGCTGCCTTCCAAATGCTGCATTTTCACATTCTGAGAAGAAGGAGCCCCATCCAGTTCAACCCCACAGCTATTCAGATTTTTTCTTTTTCTTGAAATCCTTGGATTCATAGAAGGGAGAAAGTGAGGTCCCGATCCAGCCTGTTCCTGGCTAGAGGTACAAGAGAGGCAGTTTTCTGCTCAACAATATCACATCCTCTCATGATTTTGGTTAAGATTTTGGATTACCGCTCTCCGCAGTCCAAAGTGAGGATAACCTCTGCCATATACTACAGCTTTGCAACACTCATCTCTTACGATATCTGAACAGCTTTACTTACTGAAAATGCTTTTTTGTCAATCCACAGTGCATTCATTGCCATGACTGCAGAACCAAAGCACTCATCCAGCCCTTGCACCCAGTGCATTCATCACTGTCCTGTCATTTGTCCCATTCATTTGTCACCTTGTGCTTCTTTAGCACAAAAAAACTCCAAGAAGGACCAAGAGGAACCACTCGCATCATAGCAAAGGCTTCAAAGATTAGACTAACTCCACTGCACTGATTCAGAGTATAAAGGTATGTGCAGCACCTCCTTATGCCATCTCACCAGATAAAAGGAAAAGGCTTCCATCTACAGTTCATTAAACATATTTTCACCTTTGTGTCTTCTACACTAGAAATAATTAGCGGCTTGAATTAGCTTTATTTTTAAAAGATAACATTTTTATTATCAAGAACAGATAAAGTCTCTAAATGAAGAGTGCATTGGACAATGATTTTTAAATGCTTGCCTCTGAGTCACAGGGTAAAACAGACACCACCCCACACAGCTAGACCAGAAAGGGGGAAGGGGGGAAAAAAGAAAAAGGGGGGAGAAAGAAAAAGACACTTTTTATCCCAGTGCAAACTACACAGAGTGCTAAGAGTATTTCAGTAAAAAACACATCGATTGTGTTGCTGCTATTTGAGTTCAGTTTCGCTCTAACTTTCAATCGCATCACCTTCACTCTTCCAAAATATATTCAAAGGCCTAAAAGAGAGAAGCATATATTTATTTATTTATTAAAAGGGCATTTTTCCCAGACTTTAACTAAATCTCGTCCTCTCTTGTCACTCTAGGCAGACAATTGAAAGCAATATTAGAGGAGGTAATTGCATACATCAGTCAACGGTTTTTGTCCCTTTGCCACTGAGTCTTACAGTAAAATGGGCACAAGAAAACATTGTACTGGATTAAAAGCAGATCTTTTTCTCCCTTTGGTTGCTACTTACCAGCTGCTGTGTTTAACAGCAGGGACAGAAGCTCTAGAGGTATCTGCAGGGGAAATCTAGCCTAAAACAGTCTTCCCCCACCAAAACCCCCTACGTCTGCAGGCTTGAAACAGATTACTCTTTGTTTTTAAAGTGAAACTTTATCAAAAAGTATCCTATCTTGTCATCTGCCATTAAGTCATTAATCACGTGTGCAGGACACTTTACTAGCTATGATTTTTTAGGATACTGAGTTTACGAGAACATCACCACTATAACTTCTCAAATTGACAAACATTTTTCTCAATCCTTTGATCTTATTTGGAACAACTCATGAAAAGGCTCAGAGTAGCTGCTTAAATAAACACGGTACAAGGAGCAGACAAGTTTTATTAACTTGAGATTTTTAACTGCCAGCAGCAACCCACATGCTGATAAAAACAGGTACTGCACTGTCAAAGAAAAACTGTACCTGTTATGAGTATGTCAGAACAGTTGCAAGAAAGCTCCAAGTGTACCCTGTAGAGTGACAGAATTGCAGATGCAGAAGTACAGTGACACTGAACACAAATCAAAAGGCACTGAACAGGAACACAATAGAATCAGAGTCAAAAACAGTTGTTTGGTGTCAGAAAATACATGGTCAATGCCATCATCAGGAGGGGAGTCATCACTCAGGTTTTCACAGCACAGCCTGCACATGGATTCTGTTTCCACAATAGTATGCTTTATCTCTATGTTCTGACCTAATTTGAAAGCACTGAAAAGCACAGCATCAAAAATGGTGCTGGAATTTTTAAGTCAAGTCCTATCAATTTAATCATGCAGTCATTTAACAGGACCATTACAGACAGCAGAACAAGATCTGCTCCACTCTTGCCTTCACATCACATTAATGCTTTTCACGAGAAAAGATTCGGAAAATAAAGATTACATCTTTATTTTTAAATATCTTTTGTACCTGAAATTTGCATAGGAGATCACCTTTCTGGAGATTTCAAGTATATAAAACTCTAATTGATGAACACAGTACAAGTTGCTGCTCACCTCAGAAACTGATTTTAACCTTCCCATATAAAAAAAACGCTCATTCTGAAACAATTTATCTGCCATCGTTAGTTAACTCTGTTGACCTACTATTTAAAGAGAGATTTCTTAAGATTTCAGCTGAAAATTGGAGAACAGGCTAGTGAAATATTTCATTTAAATCAAAAAACTTGGAGCTCTTACTTTCATTCTTTTCACAAAACTCATCCTATTGCCTTTTTCAAAGGAAATGGAAATAAAATACAGTATTGCCTTGCAAGTGTACTATTTAAAAGTACTTGGTCTTGAGGTGCATTTTTAAAAAAAACAAAGTTGCAGATGTTAATTAAGTGTCTATGAGAATTTTTACATGACCCTTTAGTAAATGAACCTCCACCTGCACTGCATTAAGGCAGACCCTAAACCAACTATAGAAAGTACTCATTACCTTTGTAGAAGTTTGTATCCAACTTCCTGATCCACACATAGAGATCAGGTACTCAACTCATGGACTAAACCAAAAACCTCAGTCCCAAAGAACTATAAAATTCTGAAATGAATTACTACAGAATTTGTGCCGTGAACTGCCATAAAGACAGTCCTGCTAATATGGGAAGAAGCACACATCCCACCAGCAAAGGCAGACAGCCCCTCAAGCAGCTGCAGGAAACCCAGGAAGAATCCCTTCCATTTCCCTACCCACACTCATTCGTTCCACTGTGCCACAGTTTGCTGCCTTGTTTTCAGCATGGTGGGTAGAAATTTAAGCTGGCTTCCCCACCAAAACATGCATCACTTGCCTGTAAGCTGTGTTTCTCCAACCCTTCCCAAAGCAATGGCCGACTGGGGCCTCTTTGGGAAAGGGCTGGAATTCCCGAGCATTCACCTTTGTTTCAAGTGGAAACACAAGATTAACTCTCTCTTACTGCTAATGTAAATTAAGGGCAATGGTTAAACTTGCCACTTTCAGGAAGTTTTAATATACCTGAGAACATCACCTTTTAAAGAAGAAAACACACCCATTTTAAAGAAGCAGTTGCCTTTGCCTAACAGCCCTCTTTGCAAGGTTAACAGAGTTGAAGTCTGTGAAGACTCGATGCTAGATTGAAGAAACATCTTGCAAAGGACCTTCTCACCTGGCTTCCAAGTTAGGTGGCTCCCTGCAAAATTCAAGTCTGGAGCACAGGCATTATATAAAAAGAGCACCACCATGTTCATGGGTTGCAGGTAGATATTCTGGCTACTAATTGTTGACAAGTCAGGACACCCAAGCAGATGCTGACATGACTCACAAGCAGTCATGCAATGAACTTGCAATTAAGATTTGATATCTCAAGGGAAGACGTTGAATGCTGAGTCTGAAGTTTGTTCTTCTGTAACATCGGACCAGAGTTAGTACCACACAGAGAAGGACAATGTTCAGTTGCTGGAAAAAGTACATCTTTCTTCAGATAGCACGTTACTTCCTCCAAATTGGGTAAACTAGCTCTGCTACACCAATCTGAGAAGCAAAGCCAAGAACAGGATTCCCAGGAGTCCAGGCATGCAAAAAGGTAGGTTATAGTTGCGGGGTCAATTTGCATACCAAGTTACCACAACTGCAGATGAAGGCAGTCTGTCAGCTGTGGATTTGCATATGTAATTAGTGGGGTTAAATAGAAAGCACATGCAAGTTTCGCCCCATTGGTGTCTGTGCATGTGTACATACACAGAGTGCAGAAAATCAGGTCTTGAAAGTGCCCTGCTACAATAACATGTAAACTAAGAGCTTCATGATACTGAGAGAGCCTGGGCAAAGGGCCAGAAAGTCCTGAGTTGTAGTCTCACTGTGGTTTTAGGCGAGTAATTAAGCTTTCCACTGTCTTTGCTTTCCTCCTATGTTATATCTATAAGAATATTTTCCCCTTTATGTAAAGGGGAAGCAAAACATTTCTAGGAACTAATAGTTTACTATCTGACCTTTGCATTTTAAAGCATTTTAAAACATAACTGAATCCCAGATTTAATTTTTCATCATCCCACAAATATATATTGACAATTGGAGAGGATATGACAGATGTATGAAACCATTAGTACAACCAATATACACAACCAACTGAAATCACTGATTTCAGTGACTTCAGGGTCACGCATCGTATTTTTTTTAAACAAGTCAGTGTCTCAGTGTACAGCTCTCCCGTTACCTTAATTTGATGTCACAGGTTCATTAAGATGGTTTGACATGTAGTGTAAGCCAAGAGAACAGTTGTAATCTACTAGATACTCAGTGAGATTAATTATTTTATCATTTTATACCATTTCTCCTAAAACATGAACAGGAATCAATAAAAGCATAACTATTGCTTTACTTACTACCTACCCTCCCAAACGACCTTACTAAATAAGTTACAAAGCAACCACAAACAAAAGTTCAGATTCAGAAGACAGAAGTCTCCTTTGAGATATCATGTGCTTTCTTTGGTCCTTACAAAACTAAGTCCCATAAACTTAACCTCTCAACACCTGCCAGTTAAGAACAATTAGTGGAGAAAAAAAAAAAAGCCTGCTACAGCCAGTGAACAGCTCAACGTGTATCCTGTTCTACAGTGACTCATACACAACCATTAGTAAGTAATTTACAGCTCTTAATAAGACCCTGAACAGTTTTGAAGGTTTCTTGGTGTGTTGTTGTTGTGTTTTTGTTGGTTTTTTTTTTGACCTGTGATGTATTATGTTCCGTAAGTTCACAGAAGTGACTGAGTCCAACTTCTTCAAGGTAAGTCCTATCTGCAGGACTGGATGAGATGGCCGCACCTAAAAAGCCTTAGAGGAAGTAAGAACTCGTGCAAGCTGGTGTAGGTCTTTTCATATTAGTGAACTTTAAACCTCAGTGCCTCATTTTGATCTCCTCCTTTCACCTATGAACTAGCACAGAACCTCTGTTTCTCCATTAGCCCCAAATAAAAAACTCCTCTATTGACCAAGTGAGAAATGCAGTGTGAATTACCAGCATAAACCAAAGGACTATGTTCTTATTTTAAGATGACTGCATCCATTACTACCACAGAGCATAAGCGTTTCCAGCAAATACCTGTAAGAAAGTCAGCCCTTTTGTATTGCCAGCAATTAGCTTATCTCCAATTATATGAACAGGTACATGATGACAGTCTTCAGTAATAGAGGTATTATGGGGAAAATAAGGGTTGCTTCACTGGTAGAAAACAGATTAAAGTTTATGTGGATATACAAAATAATAGATAGGCTAAATCTATTGTCTGCCTCTCCTAAATTATTTTATTAGATGGAACATATTAATTATAATGAAAGAGAACCCCTGACTCTGTTGGCTTCTAATGAAAATTCCTCTGTAAGATCACGGCAGGATTTCCCACCATTTTCTCTTTCTGATGAAATTAACTCCCTATGGTTGGCCACCCGGCTAAGCTCATTTCAGCCAATCAGCTTGGGAGCTGCCATTTACCTCACAGAGGGAGAAAAAGGTATCTGCTGTCATAGCAACGAGTGGCTTTGCTCTGATCATGTTTGGATCCGTTAGCATAATGAAAGACACCGGCTTGCTTTTTAGATGATTAATCTTTTCCCCTGTGAACCTACTTGAATACATTAGCAAAACAAGTATGAAAAATTTGTTTATCCCAAGACAATCATTAGAAAATTACCTGCAAGAGTAATTCTCATTAGGGCAGAGTTGGTGAATAGCAGACCATATGGTGAATGAAAGCAGCAAGAAGCAATAAAATCTCCAAGCTGCAACAGGTTGCAAAGTTTATCAGGTTTCAATCTCAAAGTTTAAATCAGTTCAGCATCAAAAGTTGTGAAAATTTCTTTTCTTACTAGAATTCCAGACAGGTTTCTTCCAGGCAGGAAAACTCAACAGGCTGCACAACCAGGGTTGCAAACCTTCACCTACTGAGATCCTTTTGCTCATGGCCAACTAAGGCCAGAGGGCCTGAATCCAGCCACATCCTGGAGTACCTCAGGACTTCAGCAGCATGAAGTTGAAATGACAGGACTAGATTCTTACATTAAATGAGTTGAGATGTTATTACCTTGATATTTAAATATCTGCTTTAACAAAGAAGACAAATAACATTATATACAGCTTTGGAGAACCAGCTCCAGAAGAAAATGTAAGAAATTCAGATCTAATAACACGCATTGACTTTTGGTATTCAGGAACTTATTTTAGCTATGCAAATGATGAGTAGTTCATATTTTACTGGGGCAAGGTGAAAGAAAGAATGAGATCATTTGCAATATTGAAATAGATTAATTATCTTATACCCATGAGAAGTCCCAGTGGAACAGTTCAGTAAGTTATACTGTGTAAAGCTAAAATGACTCCTCCAGTTTCAACAAATGATTAGAAAAAAAATAGGAATTAAAAAAAGAGAGGAAGAGAGAAAAATTCTACAAAGTATCGTCAGTTCTGTGTGAACAGCCCTTCTCCTGTGCACTGTGGCAGGTTCCACAGAATTACATCAGCTTTTGCTCTCAAAACTAAAGGGCATTGCTCTAAAAGGACATGAATTACACATCTTAGCAAGGGTTGTTGTTCCCAGATGGATTTTGTACCCCCTCTTCCTTTTCTTTATTTTTCAAAAAAAAAGACAAAAAAAGAAAAAACTGTGAATTCCATGTAACAATCTGAGTAATGTCCGTGTTTTCACAATCTAAAACCTAAATAGTTTGATTTCTAACACTTTTTAAAGTGCTTTTTGTGTACTTTAAAAACACATTCTGGGATAGAAGAGCACTGAGTCTAACTGCAGATAAATCAGTCCAATCATCACTTAACCTCATTGCCATCATGTGTTGTCCAGTCAAGGTCCAAAGTCACATCATAATAACAGATACTGACTCATTAGTGGTTCTACAAAGGCTCATTCGTTTAAAAGATGATAGTGGTTCTAACTTCATTCCTGACTCTAAAACCTGAACCTGCACTACTGAGCGCAAGCAAGATCTGTTCAGATGGAAAACATTTCCTCTCTGCAACAGCACAGGAATTTCTGCAATTATTTCCATTCTTTACCTGAACAGAAGCACTTCCCTATGGCTACAAACATATCAGCAGGTTCCTCTTGCAGAAAATTAAATGGATCTGACTTTAAAAGGCTGTGATGACAAAATGCATTTTCTAAACATTAACCACTACCCATAATTGCATATTTACCCTTGGGTGAATGCAAGCCAAGGGCATCACTTGTTCAAATGCCCACTTTTCTCAGTACAAAACTGTCCCTCATAAATGCAACTTCTGGATTGCCAGATTCTGGTTGTCCTCCACTTATTTATTTGTAGCCTAAGAAAGTGGTTGAGGGTCACAGGGAGAGACACAGGCAATGTTTTGCACTGTGAGTAAATAAAGGAAAATAAAAAAAAAATCACCATCTATTTATAGCATTCCTCATTACAGACTTAGATGTCTCTTTTAAGAAATTCTTACATGCTCATGCATTTTCATCTTCCTTCAGGCTGTTCTATGGAAGTAACCATAAATTGATCAGAAAAAATAAGAGCATCCAGATGTTGTGGAGAAAAACTGCAGAAGAAACCTTTTCTATTTCCACAATTCTTAGGAAGGGAAACCCTGTAGGTACTCAGTTCTGCTGAAATCCAAGCATTACTTTGTAGCTACATTTGTCTACAGATCACTTTAAATCTTTGCTTAATTTTACATGAAGTTCTAGTGGAAAATCTCCAGGCACTATTCTCCAAACTGCATCTCTTTGATCAAAGATCTATGTGAGGAGCAGGCCTAAACCATCTTGTAGAGCAAGACCAAATTAAGTGTGATGTGTGATTAGAATATTCCAGAATCCATTTGGTTAAGCCTAGCCCTGAGTACAAGAGGATGTAAATTTTTCCAGGGTTCTTGATGGAGTATTACCATCAGCATCAACCACTGAAACGAAAGCAGTAGACAGAAGCAATAGCATCTCCAAAGAGACTTCAGCTTTTCATCCATACAAAATAGTTAATCCTCATTTGTTTATTTTCTTTCCAAAAATATCTACAGTTACCAGGTAAGACAATTGGAAGCTTTAGTCTCCTAATATTAGTAGCAGTGCAGGAATGCACAGATTAAAAAGCACACATCCTTAAAAATGTTTATTCATGGTCATTTCTTACATACATATTGTGTTAATTTAGCACTGACAAAATTCAGTGGGTTTAACAAAGAGATTTCTCTGTACTCTGAATCTATCTCACACCAATCAGGAGAGGTGAAAAATGTTCTTTAACAATTAAAACTCCTTGGATCCATGTTGTGCATTAAATGGTAACTATGTAATTAAAAGGAACAAATTTTAAAGCTGACAACAACTGGTGCATCTCCAGCATTTAAAATGATTCAATTATTAATAATTCATGCTCAAAACCCCATATGTGGGCAATGAAGCAGAAGGAGAGATGAAAACGAAGTCTGATCCATGACTAACCTTACATCTGTACAGAGTCTGACTAAACAGAGCTACAGCATTATGTTTTCTACAACATTTACCCAAATACAGTAGGAAATTGTCACACCATAATATGAATTTGCAGTGATGCTCAACAGTTAGTTAATAGCATGGGGGTGGGGGAAAGCTGTGCTAATATGCAAGAATCAAGATAGGCATGCAGTTCCCTACCAAGCCCAATTGAATCAGAGTACCTGAGTGGGATAGATGCTTGAGAGATTTTAATTACTCACGAACCAAAACTGACTTTGCTTTAAAATTTTTGGACAATATACTCCAATCTCTGATTTTGATTCTAGTTTAAAACAAAAATCAGGAAGCTTTCCATCTCTAGCACTGTATGTCTAGGCTCTAAGTGAGAAACCAACTGAGATGCTAGTTAAAATTTAAAATAATAACTAAAAAACAATCCATGTCTTCTCTCAGCTCACTCATCACACCTAGCAACATATTCTAAACATTATTAGGTTATCTGCTCCAATGAATTAACTCTGAAATAGAAATTTTCAAGAGCACTTCACCATGCCATAGACCAAAATTGATTCAGCCCAAAATTCAAGCCTCAGATGAAATCACACATATATTTACAAAAAAAAAAAAAAAAAAATTACCTAATTTTAGAACTAGGTTTTCACTTTTGAACCTCTTCCCCTCCCTCCCCCTTTTTAAATCAGCTTTGCTTTTTATAGCTTTCTTGGCATATTTGATGCCGTGATAAACTGCACATGAAAACAATAGCAGTGACATGTCTGACTTAGATGCTTTTCAAGCTCAAGTCAATGAAGCTACGGAACTTATGCCAAAGTCATCCTGGGTCAAGAAGTTGGAACAGAAGATTGAGAGGCACAGAAAGGGTAGAACTGCTCACTGGTAAGAACTGTTTGCCCTTAAACAATATTTTGCAACATTACCATATTGCTGGATGCAACTGTCAGAAGAGGGTGTGGTCCAGAAGACCTCCCAGAATAAAAAATATGCACGCAATATCCTTAGAAATACAACACCCTATGAGGCATATATAATTCCATACCTTTCATTAAGTCACAGCTATTTAGAGAAATAGCCCCAAAATATATTTATGAAGGGTAAAGCTGGAATACATCCATACTTCTAACTATTAAAATATATACTAGACTTACCTGCATTAAAGGAGATTATGAAGTTAGTGTTTTAAACATGCTCATAAATTTCCAAAAAAAAGAAAAGTGTCATAAATAGTTTTGTTTACTCCTGTGATCTTTTTGATGTGCTGGTTCTAATCACTGTTCCATATGTGCGGTATGAGAGAAGAGACATGTTTATTCTGTGGCTGATTTATTACAAAATCAAGACCATTCAGATTCAAATTCCTCCCCTCCTTAAATACATTGTTGGTGTTCTCTTTTTCACACAATTTACCACCATATGTGAAGGTCAAGTCCACTGGTAAAGTAATTCATATAGTTATCGGAATCATATCCAAGCTATAAATTAATGTGACATAAATTGCCTACAGCGTTTCTTCTATTTCTAATGTTATATGCAGACAAACCAACCCTGGTATACTGATAATTAAAATAAAAATCTATATGTACCTCCCCTAAGAACACACACACCAAACAGGAAATAAATTAGTTCCAGGATGGGACCTGTTGAGGGAGACACAGAAATGATTTGTAGCAAATGCTAACTTCAAGCTTGGAGTGGAAAAGATAAGTGTACTTTACTTCATAATTGCCACCTGAATCACCGGCACAGAGAGAAAAGTGCCAAAGGAGGTAAAAGCTACAAAATTTCATCAGAATCCTGATGTTCCTGATCTTACACAAAGCAACCCTAAGAGCTGCAGGCTGCTCTCCTAATGCTTTGAAAATTAAGACTTCCAGAAATCACATGTGAACACATTGTTTTCCAGAACTTGCTGTTTCCTTAAAAAAAAAAAATCTCAAGCTCATGGTGAAATACAATGCATAGTATCCAAACAGGCTTTTACATTTTGTAGCCCAAATAAGCTTATTTATTTTGAAGCCACAGACTGATCATCAGCGTTGCCCTCAAGAAGAATCAAAGAAGATTAAACTTCTTTTTTTTTCCTTCCTTCCCTCCTCCCCCTCCCACTCGTGTTAGAGCTAACAGTTTGATTCATGAGCTTAATACCACAAACAAACTTGAACAACTCACCCTGCAGACTTCGCTGGAAATGAGCTAATATGCACCTGCTGAAGATTCAACCCACAAGGAGGTAGTCTCCTTGGAAACTGCTCCTGATGATCTGAAATACAATGGAAATGGTCACTAAGAAAGCTTACATTAATAGAGGTGCTGTGAGAGGTAGCTTAAGACCTAGATTTTGCCACAAAAAAAAAAAAGAAGGAAAAAAAAGAAAAATAAACCATTTAAAGAAGGAACAGTGAAGCGTACACACACCGTAAGTAGCTCAGGGTGCCCAAGCTGGATAGAAGACTCTCTATTAAAGAAATCAAAACTTCACACAGTCTAAGGTATTCCCATTCACTCCTAAATTAAAATTTCCTTTTCTGAGATTACATGGCTAAACTAGCATCTTTACTACTGTTTAACCTATGTCAAAGTAGTTTCACCCATTGTGGTTCAAACTCTGCTTCTAAGCCTGGACATCTGCAACACCTGCTAACATTTGCCTGTTCTCACATGCTTTCAGAACATCTTTCATTTTTGATTAGCATTACAGCTACTTTCTGCTGTCCTCTCTTCTCCTCCCAAGTCTTTCATAAAACTTGTTGACTGATTTATTCAAGCACCTATCTTTTAACTTGCTGTTACTAGACAGGTGCACACTTGCAACAACTCTTGTAGCTGAGCCCGTTTAACAGCTCTGTTAGAGGCCCATCCTTGCAAACCATTGAGCCACAATGAAGTTACACAGTCAAAGCAATGATTTAAGGCACACTCTCTCTCACAGGTAGAGCTCAGTGCCTTAGGCATCAGTTTCTTCCTTGTTAAGGAGATCGTAAAAGGACCATCCCACCTAACTATTTAATCTTATTTTAATAGGCTACACTATGCAGACTTGATACAGTAGAGGTTATATGCACTGGAGGCTCTATTTGCTCAAGGGACTTCAATCAGAGAAGTAAGGCAGAAGTAAATTCCTACAATACAGACACGTAAGAGTTCGGACAGTGTCAGTGTCCAGGCATGATCTTGTTTGCTTATTCCAAACCCACCTGAATGCACCTACACTCAGATATTTGTGTGGACGTTTTACCTGCCAGTCTGGAGATGACGTGGGAATTTAAAAAAAATAAAGAAAGAAAAAATTCAGAGAGAGTAGCATGGGGTTTGGTCTGGATTGTTTTTCGTTGTTGTTGTCTCATTTTGTTTTTGGGACGGGTCTTATTTTTTTGTTTTTTTTTTCCTCTCCCATTTTGGGTGAGTGTTTTTTTGTTTGTTTTGTTTTTTAAAATCAACAAAACACTAAAGAAAATTCTAGTGGGAATTCACATAGAGGAAATGTGTTGCAGAATCCCCCTCTGGTTCCCCTTCTCCATTACTCTGTAAGATTGGCTGATCTTTCCTAAGAGAGATGAATTTTGACACTCTCCTTTCTTACAGAAATATTTGAGATATCATACGCAGGATGATAGCCACAGGTTACGCAGCCACAAACTACATTACTCAGGAGTCAATATAGACACATGTTCTCCACATAGATATGCCTACATACTCTCCATCTTCTGTGCAAAACACAAACTTTGCTGTAAAGAAAGTGCTTTAACGTGAAGGGACAGTTTAAGCAAATCCAGCCTATTTGCAAAGTATCTTCCCCTCATACTACAGAAAATTAGTCAGATCTCTGCATTTGGAGCTCTGGACTAATGATTTCTGAGAGCTGATAGATGACTTTAAGAAAAGGAAAGTGAGCACAGTCTCAGCAGTTTTAAAAGACAGAAGATTATATCGTGAGCTATATAATGCTTCCTTGCAATTCTAGCCCATCATCATATAGTTGAATGGATGTCCTACAGCTATATCCCAATAACTTGGCTAAAACATCGAGGCTCACTTCAAAAATCACTATGTAGTGAAGCACTTACTATAATTCTTTGGTGAAGTTACAAGATCACACACACAGTTGCATATAGCCATAAACGACATCACAGGTAAATCTAATTATCAGCTCCTGTAATTTAAATTCCTTTGGATTCAGTCAATACAAGTGTCTGCACGAAACCTTAAGTCCTAAGGTCTTAAGAAACCTCAATAAAGTTTCTATTTTAAACCCTAAAACATTAAATCCAGTTACATGAAAACAAAACAAACTAAGGATTCACATAACTGGAATGGAAAGCAATTCAAACCAGCAATAACATCAAGTATATTTTCTCTCACTGATGTAGGAACACAACTATCTTTTCACCTTTCTATTCCTCAGTATAAATACCAAGAAAAAGGTCCTTGTCAAACATCGGCTTATCTAAATGGACCTGTTAAATATCTAATGCTGTTTTATGTGTTTAAATGTGTTTTCAAGAATCTCTTAATTCTCAAAGTAGTATCAAGTATTTCACTGTCAGGCCTTATTCAGTGAGATATATATGCAACCATGTCTCTGGCTTGGCATGAGCCATGAAATAACAGAACAATTCTGAGCTAGGAGTAACAGCTTCCTGGGTAGGAGTGTGGTATAATTTGGTGTAATTTGGGGGTTTTCTGTTTGTTTTTTGTTTGTTTGTTACTGCTGTTGTTTTAAAGCCATGATTATACCAGTTTCAGGTTGCTAGCAGCCCAGAGAAAGGGCAGCTCTGTGCCCGGCATTTTAGGGCCTTTGCTTCAAAAGAGACCACCAAAGCTTTGGTCAGAACCAGGCTGTCCTAGCAAACTTGCCACCAAGTTTTTGAGATGCAGCTTCTTACCCAGAAGAGAGTCATTTTCAGGCACCCTAAGGAGCCTGAAAGTGGACCTAAGGAGCTGAAAGGACCCTAAAGAACTCCCCAGTGGAGGGTATCACTGTATTTAATTTTTGTTGTTGTTGCTTGCTTCAGGGTTGAAAGGAGGTTCCCAAACCTATCATTTATTTTACAGATAATGACATACAGCATTTAGGACCAGATGTTTTTAAATATCTATACTGAAAAGATGTAAGCTATTAGTTTGATGAGACCCAAACCTCCATAAATTCTGTGAGGACAAGTAGGATAAAGCAAACCTCTTCCAAGCGAGCAGCTCTCTCAGCATCATGCAGCAGGTGAGCTCTTTCAGAAGCAAAAAACATGCAGAAAAAACAGCTACTGAGACTGGCTGGAAAGAAACCTACAGCAGACTGAAGCTTAGGAATTTCATTTCACCATCCTGAAGATGAAATAGGGACTGAGGCCTTGAGGTAGATCTGGCACCACACGGGGGTGGGCTCCTCACAGCAGGGCCCAGCTCACAGCAGGTCCCTCGCCTCCCCCCCAGGAAAAATTTCTGCCCTGGTGCTGAGAAAGCTTTGTCACAAGAACTTCCTTACTACAAAACTGCTAGGACTGACCCAAAACATGCAAGTTTCCTGTCAGAGGGGTTGCTTTGGGTGAGGGCCGCTGCTCTGCCGGGGCTCCGTGGCAGCAGCAACATGGCCGCCCCTCACCACTAGGCCTGGCCAGACAGGCACCTTCCAGCCCACACCTTCCTCCTCAGCACTGTGACCTAACCGGACTTACTTCACTTTGCTGTTTAAGGAAGAAAGCTTTAGGAAGAGGGGCTCTTGTTCAGCTACTTCCTCAGAGCAAGGTTTCCCCCTTCCTAGCCTTGATTGACATTGGATCTGTTTCAGACAGAAAAGAATGAGTGAAACGTATGAGCCTCAAGCCTCAGGGGCAGATTTATAGGCAGAAAGAGAATTCTGTGATCTTTTTCCATGTATTTGTTGTTAAGGGAGAAGTAGGCCTCTTATTCTCAACCTGGAGACACTTTTTTTTTTTTTTAAACTGTTAACCTTTTCTCCTATGTCCCGAGGCACATACAGCCATGGCAGAGGGAAGCCAACCCCACAGCTCAGTGCTAAGTACAGCACGTGCTGATAGCTGCATGCTTCCAGACTGCTATCTGCTAAGCAAGGCACTTTTTCATATGCAATACATATTCACTAGTTGAACGGCTATCACACTCACCATTTACTAACACTGAACAGCTGAAAAACAACAGCATAAGTCCTTTTTACTTCACACTGGAAAGGATTAAGAGTGCTCAAATGCACAGCTCAGGTGTACTAACTGCTATGGCAGGTGGTTGTTTCACAGCTGAAGATTTACTACGTACAAATTCTCCCTTTGAAGATACTTGTGTAATTAATTTTCTTTTTATCCAACTGCTAAACAAATTAAAGTTATTATGAGTTGTTAAAGAACACCGTTCATTCCACCTTTGTCAAATAAATAGCATAAGGATGAAGATGTGGGAGTGAGTTTCCTTGACTACTTAGGTGTTCTTTTAACCTTGTCTTGATCATGTCAGATAAAAAAAATTACTTTCACAACAAGAGTGTTTATTGTTTGCAAGATAGACACAAACCTCTGCAGAGAACTGTGGGAAATTTTCAAAGTGGAGATCTACTACAAGGAAAGAAGAAAAAAACATCTTTAGAAAGGGGGTGAGGAGGGAGTACTTTTGGGAAAAAAAAGAGAGAAAGTGTCATGAAAAACAGTCAAAGCTAATCTCTCCATGGATCTTCCCCACCCTCAAGAGCTGATTCTGTTCTTAGTGAAGCCTCTATAGGCGGACAAGTATTGTCTCCACCGAAACAAATGTCAAAATTCCAATTACCATCAGCTGAGATGGGACTTGATCCTGAGAAAACTTTTTAGCTTCGGCTGTGTCAGAAGCACTGTCTAAATCCTGCTTAGCCAACAGCACTTTTGCCTTCCACTCCTGCATACCTCAGAAGAGGTTCTCACTTTAAACTCTTCACTGCTGTTTTCCCTGCTGTGGTCTTGGAAGAATTTGAGACCATGCAGACCACAAACAAATTGAAATACTTTTACAAAGAACAAAACAGTTTAATTTTTAAAAAATAAATGTAAATAATTCCTTCCTCTTACTGAAGAACATAATCTTGCTCTACCTGTCAACAGAGACAGCTGAGCTGCCTTTGCTAATTCATCCAAAAATGCTTGGAGATCCTCCAGTGGCTTTTTACAAAATACCAAGTGTTATTACTGCACTATTTTGCTCTGCTTCACTAAGCAGACTTTGTGACAAAATTCTCAGGGAGCTCCTGCAAAGTGCAAAAAGGTAACTTTAACTGAGCTGTCTGAGAGCCTGACATTAACCTTTCCAAACAGGCTTTGCTTTATGCTCAGGGCAGGGGCTTATTAATTGGTTGAATGAACCAGCCTGCACAGTGAGGTATTACAGATACAATCACTTATCTCCTTACATTTGGTCTGGACATCTAAGTGCCTGAACTCCTATGCTTTTACCTCCAGCAGCTTAAAAGGAGACTAGAGCCTGCATTGCTTGTCTTGTTTTTCCTCCTCAAACCCTGCAAGCTGCATCTTGCCAGAACATGGAACTCTTTTTAGATATTAAAGCTTTCAGACAGCCAAGTTCCTAAAGCAAACACCACTAAAGAATATGACAGCCCACACACCTTTAGGGCACTTACATTACAGACATCAGCACATGTCAGAAAGGTTTAAGAAGGGACAAAATAAACAGGCATAGAGTTATTGTCCTTAAAATTATCCTACAGATTTCCCTCTTTTCCATTTCCCTATCTCCCCCCCCCCCCCCTTTTTTTTTTTTTTGTCCCTCCTTTAACATAGAACCAGAAAAACATGAACTATCAGTAAATCTTGAATCACTGGGAGAGTCAGCAAAGTTGGACAAAACCGTCACAGCAAACCTCACATCAGAGCCTACCAGGGCTTGCATAGAGACCACCCACTACAAATATCAATAGACCTCATTAGTACAAAGTAGACTGGTCCTTACTAAGCCCATGAAACTTAGTTTCAGAGTCCAACTTAGGCAAACTGCCTTTTAGAGACATTATTGCCATCTCCTTATGTTACTCATTTATACAGCCATGGTCCAACCATCCCAGAATGGTACGAATGACAGCAACAGCAAGAGCAGTTTAGCTCTCCACAGCAGACAACCTGA
The DNA here is from genome assembly GCF_016699485.2 of Gallus gallus. Classification (NCBI taxonomy): domain Eukaryota; kingdom Metazoa; phylum Chordata; class Aves; order Galliformes; family Phasianidae; genus Gallus; species Gallus gallus. The sequence continues at coordinate 16,491,381 of NC_052540.1, forward strand.
ATATTGCCTATGATGTTTCTGAGACAGTCATCCAGGTGTCCCAACACAGACAAGAAGCGATCAAGGGCACTGCTGCTCCTAAACAACAAGAAGATGTGATTTGAGAAAATTTCACCATTTTACACAGCCAGTAACAGAAGTCTTTATCTTTTGGAAGTCTCATGAAGACACCTTTGCGTGTTGTACATAAATTATATTAACTCCCTATTTTTTTCCTCCTTAATCCTATTCTGTTAATTCATTTCAAGGCCTCATGCAGTATATAGAACAAGTAGAATAACAGCCATTAAAAATGTTGTATATGGCTATTGCTGAATAAACCTCACAAAGTCATCACCTCCTATCAGCACCATTACAAATGCTGGTTGCAGGGTAAACTGAACAGCTGCACTTGAAACCTTTATAAATCCATTCAAAAAATTGAAAGTAATGTTCAGATCAGCTATTCTGAGCAGAGCATTTAATCAGTGTACAGCTTTCTTTCTCTCTTATTGATTAATATGTCAGGTACATGCAAAACAAATATCCTGCAGGACTTGGATTTTTGTGTTGGATACAATAAAAAAAGACAAGTGTGACTTATTCAAATGTCCAGTTCAAATTCATGGAAATTTTAACGACTGAGAAAGATTTCACTTTCAAAGCCTGTAGCTAGCCGTGTCTCTCAAGTGTTGGTACTGGGTCCCAGGGTGCATTAGAACAGTATGGCCAAGAGGTCAAGACAGGGGATCCTCCCCCCTCTGCTCTGGTGAGGCTATGTCTGGAGCAGTGTGTCCAGTTCCGGGCTTGTCAGTTCAATAAAGACAAAGAACTTCTAAAGAGAGTCCAGTGGAGGGCCACAGAGGTGATGAGGGGCTTGGAGCATCTACAATACGAGGAAAGGCTGAGAGATCTGGGGCTGCTCAGTCTGGAGAAAAGCATTGATGAGATCCCTCCTCAGCCTTCTCATGAACTGCTGAGGTGTGGGACACGAGGCCAGGCTCAGGCAGTGGTGCCAGCAACAGGATAAAGGACAACAGACACAAAATGGAACACAAGAAGTTCCATATGAATGCAAGAAGCTTTTTTACCATGAGGGTTACAGAGTATTAAAACAAACTGCTCAGAGGGGTTGTGGAGTCTCCTCCTCCGAAGATGTTCAAAACCCACCTAGATGCTTTTCTGTGTAACCTGCCCTACAATTCTGTGTTTCTGTAATTTCAGATTACTTTCTGCTGAGTCACAGTGGCTTCACGTGACCACAGCACACTCAGAATCAATACACATAGAAAAGAATATTAGAAAAAGAATAAATATAGCATTTTTATCATAAAATATAACCCCTGCTGAATTTCACATCTATGTTTTTCTTGTATATGCTTTGATACATCCGTCACGTACTCAACAAATGCGGTATGCACAGGCATTTTTTTCTTAGTCAAATATATTGATTGCAGCAAAGGGAAGGAGAGAAGAAGCAATTGACCAGAGACTTACCATGATATACCAATTCTTCCATTTTGTGTATTAGATAGTTTTCCCTCTAACAACAGAGCATGTCATTTAGATACGTGTTAAATTAGATCAAACTGTTCAAAAGTGCTCCGAGTTACAGCTTGATAAAGCAAATCCAACCAGTCTTTAAGTACTGACTGAAGAAATCACTTTGTTTATTGAAAAGATAGATTACGTCTGAACTTGGGAGTAGCTTACTCTCAGTTTAATTGATATTGATACATGGCCAGTTTGTTTCAAGGATCTGAATTGTTTAAGCTGTAAATGGATCTTTTTTTTCCCCTCCAAAGAACGTTGTCAAGAAATATTAATGGAAAGATTCATTCAATAGTGGTCTCATAACTACTGAAAATTGAATAGAAAGCTTCTACATTTACAAATTCATCTCAGAGAATTGTTCTGAGAAAATATCCATGATATCAAGCACTCACAGTACAGGTTTGGCAGTTTCAGAACGGCACCTCTGGTCATTTACTGTATCTGCAACTGGACCAGACTGTGAAACCCAGAGTCCTCCTGCAGTACTTCAGCACTGTCAATGTTTCATCACAGACATTCGCTCTCAAGTTTTAGTTAGCAGTACTGAAATCCTTGAACTCTGTCACTTGTCACCAGATGTTGTGATGCAGCAAAAAAAAAAAAAGTGAGCAATTCTTCTCAGGAGGAAAAGGTTCTAACTTGTGAAATAGACACAGCTTTCTATCTACAGCTGTTGTCCAGAACAAAATATTGTGTTAATAGCCTGACACCTGAAATCGGAGCCAGAGCACATGAAATGCGTTTTGGTGACTCATCTGTGATAGTGGCACTGACGAAAGGACATAGATTTATTTACATTGTTTTTAATAACAAATGATGCAGTGTAGTAAATAGTATGAATAATTTTGGTTGGGGGGGGGGGGGAGGGGTGGAGTTGGGGGATAAAGGAACATTTGAAAAGCAGCAGACATGAGACACACCACTACAAGCAGGAGAAGATTCCACTTACATTGGAAAAGAGAGCACTGAGATAACAAACAAGAAAAAGAAATGCTGCCCAGAAGAAAAAAAAACAGCAAAAAAAGCTGCTTCCCCATTTCATCACCATTGAAGTTTGAGGCTGCTGATCAATCGTCTGCACTGGAAAACTAAGCAGCATTTTAAGAAATATTGACACCTGATTCTAGAATCATTCATGCAGAGGTTTCTTTGAAATTTAAGTGGCATTTCCTAAAATATATACAGGTGTGAGGAGGCCAATCACTCCAGGATTAACTGTTCCTCAGAAACTTTAGCAATGATATGAAATTTGAAGCTCTTCTTGAACTTTTCTACTAATTCAGTAATTACTGCTGTGCCTGAAGCTGGCCCCTTTCCTACAATTACTCAGCATGTACTTTCAGTCAAAGAGGTTAACGCCTGAATTTAGATTCCAATTAACAGCTAAGGTGGACTTTTTGTTTAAAGCTTAATAAACCAGGGACTTTCCCAGCATACTATTTCATTAGCCCCCATAGGCAAACACAGTACATGTTCCGGATGTCTGAAGATCTGCAGCAGAGCATGCTCAAACCATGAGCGACTTGTCAGCTTTATGGGATATTAGGACTACACATACCAGCTGGGATCAAGCAGCTTACATGTGAGCACATGGGCACACCTCTTGCCTTCTTCAGTGACTAAGAATGAAGGCTTTTCACTGATGCAATCTAACACGCACAGAAAACACACCTCCAAGTTTCAGCACTGAGAATGTGCTGAATATAAATATAAGATCCTATGTGTACAGCAAAAGTTTTGCACATTTGCACAACAAGAAACCACATTTATTTGAAGGCTAGCTTTGACAAATATGAAGGGGTAAAATCCTCCTTTAAAGAGAAGCAGCACATGGGTTAAGCCACCTGTTTAAAAGCAGTGTCCTGATAGAGATGGACAGGGGCAGGGCCAAAGGGCAGATGAAGTGAACAAGGTTGTGTTAGACATGATATTAAAAAAAAATTGAACAAATGATTACCTCTTAGGATAAAAGAGTGTAATAATATACAGAGGATTGCTCTCTTCCAACTGTCACTCTAAATGAAAACCTATGACCCCAGATCTTCCCCTAAAGCATCTCCGTGATGACTTCTAGACAGCTAATCTTGAAACCTTTAAGGAAGCAAAGCTAGCAGGCATTCTCCTTTAGGAAGGACCGAATTAACAACTAAAAACAGTCAAATTGCCCCTGCATTTACTGCTGAATTACACTGTTGCAAGAGCCTAATTGTGAAGACAGGTCATTGTGCTGTGCAAAGGTTTTCATAGCAGCAACAAAATTTTCATTTTGCTTGTGAGTTCACCACCTTGGGCTCAGGAAAACTTTGAGTTCAAGACTGCTAAAAAGCTAAAAGGACTTCTGGAGCAACATCATCATTCACTTGCATTGTTTAACGTAGCTCCCCAGGCCTTCTGCTGGCCACTGTTGAATAGAGGACATACATCTTGACAGACCTTTGCTCTAACCTGCTATGGCTGGTTTCTGTGCTCTCATATGTCCTCTGTTATTTCGGTTTTTAATTGTTTTACTTGAAAAAATGTTAATTTCAATGGAAAGAATTATGCTGCTGACATGCATGAGTTTAATAACATCCCCAGGAAATGCATGCAGCCAGTTCACAAAAGGCAAGATGTCTTTAAGCAAACACACCATTAGGGCAACTAACATAAGATCACAGAATTTCTGAAATGCAATATGATAGGTAACCACTGCATTTGAGTAGCTGCCCCTAACTTCAGGCTTTACTTTCGGTACGTTCCCCTTTTGAAAATTTGGCTCTAGTTGTGAACACTGAGCTTTTGAAAACAGAATGCATGACTCTCTGACATGTATAACTTGTTACCTATGACAACACTTGCCATCACAAGCTCTTAGTCATGACTCCACGAGTCTCTGTACAAACTATTTCAGAACTCCTTGTACTAACGTAACTCTTATAACCCAGTGCAAGAAAAATTACTATACAACATGGAGCTAAAGGAAGCAGAAAAAAATTGTTAACATTGGTATAATTACTCCTTTGACCACAGAACAAACCACAAGACAATGTGACGTTATACTCATTGTTTACCAGCCCACATTTAGACAAGGAAAAAAAAAGCCTTACCAGAGTATAAAAATATTTCCCCTTTTAACCCAATAGTCAAAGTAAAGCTTTTCAGATAAAGTGGCAACTTGGAGCCAGCCTATGAATGCCATGCTCCTTGCTTGCATAAAAAGGTGAAAGGGGATTTCCTCCTTTCATACCCCAGACCGCAGCTACAAGAGCACCTCTGCATGCCTAATCATGGATGTGCACAGTCCACAAAAATACACAGGAAAGAGATGAAGAGATGAGATCACAGCCCTGGCAGTGAGAAGGACCAGGAGAAGGAAAGACAAGGCCATGGCAGGCTTTGGTCAGAGTACATAGGAGCAGCTCTGCCCCTGCACGGAACTACATCATAACTCAGTGATGTCTAAGAAGTAGAAGGTGAAGGGTGGCTTCAAAGGCTTATGGCACTACTAAGCTGATATCCTCATCTCTGTACGCAGGGCCCAGTGTTCATTCACCCTCTTTCTTTCTGTAGTCCTCCACAGCTCTGCAAAGAGGATGCGTTGCCAAATCCACACACGAAAGGAAGCTGGTAGATAGCTCGCTGGCTGCTGGGGCCTTAAAGGAGGTCAGGATTTTTAGCAGCATTTTGAAAAGGTGCAGAGAGCATTAGTGGGGGAGACCAAGGTAGGCAAACCATTCAAGACAGCTGATGCAGTGGCAGTGGCAGATCCAACTTAAATTCGCTTTAGTATTAATTGTCAGAAAAGGATGAGATCAGTTTACGAACCAGGAGCGCTGTGCAGTCAAAAGTTACAAGCCCTAGTTGTTGCCACAAAGTAGCTGAAAGGCTTTTCTTTTGAAAAGATTAAACTTCAAAGAATCGCAGAATAAGATACACAAGAAGTGGCATGTGCTTTTGCTTGATAATGTTTGATTTTCAGCCACTTCCTCCCCAGCTCTATCACACTGTAAATTCTTAACACTGAAGTTGCAACTAAGTAGCTGTTTTATAAGATAAATGACTTGGCATATGAAAGACTTTGACCAAAAAAAATAGGGCCGCATAAAATGGATTGGAAGGAATGTGAATAGCAGAATACATTTACCAGTGTAGGAGACCAAGATTTTGCATACTTCTTGACCAAATGAAGTGAATACAAAGTAAGAGATCAATGTGTGTCCGACAGGTTAACCCGGTGAGATGACATTTGCCTTGCAGAAAATACACAACCCAACATTCGAGTCAGCCCACAGCGCTACATCGGACCATTCTCCCTGTAGCAGCAAGAGTTTTAATTCTCACTGAAACCCAAAGGAAAGGAGGTCAAAGACATATTCTGGTAACTAAGGGCCTAAACGAGTAAAGCCTTGTGCATGTTGATCCCTAACGAAAAGAAAGAGAAACTGAGGTTGAGCCATTGGTGACTGAACTGCAAGAAAAGGCAGTGGGAATATTCCCTCTCAATGCACAAGAGGCCTTGGGCTTGCTTTTGTTTAAACACATTTCCTTGACAGTAACAGCAAATCCCTGCCCAACTCAGTGGGCCGCAGAGCCAAAGAAAACCAAAGGAAAGAAAACTACACAAGGACCTCAGTCTGTTTGGAAACTGGGACAGGCCTTTCCCAAGGCATGGCTAGTTGAAGGTTCATTTCCCCTTTTGTTTTTCCATATCTAATGAACTCGGATCTCTGTGGCTTAAATCCATAAAGAGAGAGCTTCAAGGAAGATGGAAATAGGACAGTGAGCTAAAAAAAGAAATCATATTTCCTTTTATGATAACTGCCACTAATAACATCACCATAATCAAGCCATACACTTAGGTAATAGAAGCTAGAGCATATTTACTATACTAACTAAGCCTTGAAAGATTTTTTTTTTTTTCCATTCCTTCCAACAGCTCCCAGGGTTCCCATTTGGGGCGGATTTTATTATTATTATTACTGCTTCATCCACAAGGGGAAATAATACTTTCAAATACAGCTAATTAACAAGATATTTAACTAGTGCAGACCAAAGCAATACCAATAGAGATGGGGGCAGATTAAAAAGCAACATCCTTGTGCCTATGACTAAGATCAGCTAAAGCATCCATACAGGAACCAGTGCCTTAAGTCTCAAGTCCTCCATGGACAAGACTGAGCTATTTGAGTAATCCCTTCTCCCTTGAGAAAAAATGAAATTCCCACAATTGCCTAGCAGTAAGCACGCACCAGGCATTTTGGCAGCCATAGCCTGAAACATCTCTCTTGAAGAAGCAAAGTCAGTCTTGAGTCTATTACAAAATTCTTCTGAACACTTTACTTTTCCTTGAGCAAGAAGTACGGTAATTTTAAAATTAATACCAACAATTTGCTCAATAACTTTGGGATGAGGAGGGAAAGAGAAACCTATACAGCAAGAATGAGCTTCTCATTTTATTTCTTATGAACGATTCATCTGCCACAATTCATGAGTGTATGGCATAAAGCCCTGAGTAAGCAAATGACTTCAAATTATCTAGTGGCAATTATGAACGAGAGAATGCATGCTGGAGGTAGGATGAAAGAAAATTAAGAGAGATTAACGTGAAATACAAGGTTATAATTAGACATAGGTATCTGTTTTCCACCTTCTTTTGCCCATGGGGAATTTGGAAAATAAATACTCATTTAATAAAATTCTCAACGCCAACAGAAAAGGAGGGCAACTTTTAAAAAGCTATGACAGTATTTGTCAGGTGGGCTGTGTTGCAATGGGTTTGCATTTCAACATGGACTGGATTGTACGAGAGCACAGCCTGCTATAGCATGTTGTGGCAATATTGGGAAAAAGAAATATTAAAAAAATGCATAGCAAGGGGAAGCTAAATAATGCAATGCTCCTCTAACTAGGAGGGTTGGTAGAAGCTCCCATGCCTAGAAGAATGGAAGTTCCTAAGAGATCCAGGCAGTTTCACAAAAGGAAAAAAGTACAGTAACAAAGCTAAACAGATTCTTCTTCTGAAATGTCCCAGACCGAACACACCCCATAGGTGTTTTGCAGCAGCTAATTCAGCAGCTGCTCTGCTCTTTCAGAAGAGAAACAGATGCAGATGGATGAACTGGTCCCCTCCTCATCTTAGTAGCTACCTGGAAGATGAGAATGAGGCAAGACCAGTAGGCCTGCAGGCAGGTGCAAAAGTAGGAACAGGAAAACTTATTCACGCACGTACAATTCAGTACTGATTTTCCAAGCAGTCATGTTATTCTCTCACTTGTTGGAGGTTATTACCAACACCATCAGCTAAGGCAACCTTTAGGCACCCACTGTCAGATTCAGTACAATTCTAGTTCTCTGTTCCCTACAACAGCTCTTTGTTTTTAAATATACCCCTTGCCACCAACTTCTTGAATAGGACAATTTCCTTGCAAGTAAGAATCAATTTTTTGTCTAATATTCAGGTACATGTGTAAGTTTCTCCTCTGTCGCAATTCCCATGGGTATCACCCAACTGCGTAGTTTTCAGATTCAATAGATCTCAAAATGCCCTATAGCAAGATCCCTTCATTAGCCTTCTAGAAATCCAGTGTAAGACTCCACTGAACAAAATCCCCAAGAGTAAAACATCACTGCACCAAACACAAAACAGGTTCTAGCATTCATGTCTGTAACTGCAGTATAAGACCAATTTCTTCTTCATAGAAAAGATCACACAATCCCGCTAGAAACAGACGTTTATTAGGCTTTGTGTTTCAGGCCCATTCCATCTGGACCTCCATGTTTCAGGTTTCCTTTCATTTCAGACTGTGGCACTTGATACTGCTAGCAAGATATCTTGAGTACAGATTGCCTACTATCTCTCTGAGGGAATGGAAGCCTATTGCTCACCTGCAGAAGACTTCTCTACACCAAGTCATAAAGCCCAAGCATCCTTCCTCCCAAAGACATGAAAACTAATCATCCATCTAACAATACAGCAGTGAAGTCACAGGCACATCAACTCTGTTTAAAATAAGTTATACTTATATCACAGATTAAAACAGGATCCATGGAAGAATAGCTTCATTATTTATGTTAATGGAGAGAGATGGCTAGTGCTACTTTCCTGCATTGGTGCCCTCTCTTTGAAAATGTTTTGTTTTGGTTTTTGTATATGGTTAGATCAAAGCTCCCCTTGGAAATTTCTGGTCTTATGTATCCTTCACTGTTCTCCAGCCAAATGAGATACATACTTCCACACACATTTGCCTATTTCCTTCTCCTCTTCTGCCTGCTCCTTTCTCCCCAAGCTCCTGGCCCAGCAGTTGGAAACCAGCTCATATGCTACAAGTACAGGATTGTTCTCTCCTGCCCTTTTCCATCAGCTTCACCAAGAGAAAAGCTTGTGGGACCTTTGTACCTGCCCCTATAGCATAGCCCCAAGCCATCAGGATGTGCTGGCTTTTAGGCAGGGATGTGGAGGTGGAAATGGTGGGATCAGAGTTCTTCAAGTGAGCATCTTTGCCAAAGATGTGGTGCAAAACTGCACTAATTGCCTGCCAGCAGGCCTTTCACTGAGATGAGAGATGAGTGAGAATGGCAGGTTCTGGCCAGCTGTCATGGCTCTAACCAGAAAGAGGTTTTCTTTAATGGCATTAATTCTGAGATATAAACAATTGTCTGTCACTCATTACAGCATGCAGGTCCTCGCATCTCTCTAAAATGCGAGAAACAGCATCTTACAAACAAGGAAAATGAGTTATTAAGCAATTGGAAAATGATTATACAATTATGTTCTGTTTGGGTACCATTAGTCACAAGGAAAATGGAATATATCCAAGCTTTAAAAGTGAATTACTCATATGAAATTATGTCTGCTGAGAGCCACTTCTCCTTTGGGGTTCAATATCCCTGGTGCAAGACTTTCAAAGGAGACGGAAAAGATTGTTATGAGGCTGCATAAGTATAGGACTCAGATCTGGGTGCTGTTCCAGTTGGCAACATTGAGCAAGATACAACCAGCATTAAGTCTGAACCAGTATAAACAGCCATAAACCAACTGATGTCAACAGAGCTAAGCAGGTTTGTAGCAACACAGAAAACAGCTTCTGCCTCCTGTAGAGAGTGTTCACAAGAATGAAAAGTCTATCAACTTCGCAGATTGCACGTTCCAATTCCAGTAGTCACACCACAGTAATAATCTGTCCCACTCGTAGAGCACATTCACTTCAAACTACAGCTGAGCCCTCTTTCCTTCATCTGCCAAGACTACTCCTGACAGACCATTTTCATGCCAGGCTCTGTAACCTCCTTGCACTCCTTGCCTTTACTAAGATGAGGGTGGCCTTGACTATTCTTTTAGATCTCCGTGGGCTGCTTTTGGTCTCTCCATCACGTATCAGATTTTTTTTTTTTAATGCAGTTTAAATTTCAGTTTAAGTTCTCTGGTTATCTTTGCTGCTTGTACATTTCAAACACTTCAAGTCCTCTCGTGTCAGCATTAAACATTTCACACAGGCGTGGCCTCAGCAGAGCTGATAATAATTATGCACTTTCCCTGACCTTTTCCCCAACCTTCCTGTAAACAGGCACAGTATTACTCTTCTCCCCACCCCCACCCCCCCAAAAAAGTAGTTTTGTAACATAATACTCAGTCTTAAACTCTGTTGGGGCTGCCATGCTGCTCCATTGTGTATCTTAGAATGCTTTTTACTACTCCTTTAATGTAGTAAATGAAAGGGTGTAATACAGGGCAGATAATAGGCAAGATTACAGATTATGTCTTCTTGTCATTAACTGAAACTCAGCGCTATAACAACAAACATCTACTCTGCCAAAAAAAAAATCTTTGACTGTAGGTGACATACAAACAGACAGGGTTAATAAAAAAAACAAGCCTCTACTGCTGATCCAGTTCAAGTTTAATCACTGCACCCATCCAGAGCCTACTCTGATTTCACTCCCTCACTTCCTCATCGAGCAAGCATCAACTTATAGCAAGTACCTTCCCCCCCCAGTCACAATCTTCTTTGTTTCATTAAACACTTCAGGACACAAATACTATCTTCAGAACTACGCTGTGCTAGTATTATTATGTAAGGGCATCCTTTCTAGTTGCAGAGGAACCTAGCCAGCTCCTCTGGCTACTGAAGGATGAGATGTGGATCTGCCATGGTATTTCACAATCCTCCCTGAGAGCACAGAGAAGGGCTCCGGCTCCAGCACGGACAGTGAGTCACAGACTGTATCACCACTGGAAATCCTCTCCTTGCCTGGACAAACTATTGTTTGAACAGACCCAGCCAAAGCCCCAGGCACATCCCTTGAGTTTGCTAAGCCAGTCACTCCCTATCTCTGCTGCCAGGGCAGTTGCATGGATGGGTGCAGCCAGCGTGCCTCCTCCACCGCTCCCACTGCAGATCCCAGTGAGGGGTAGCAAGCCAAGCTTGCTGCAACTTGCTCTGGAAAAGGGCAGCAGTGAAACCTGTATCTAGTACCTTAACAATGGCAGCAGAATTAAACATCATCTTGCTCCCTGCTTCTTTTGCTGATACATCCTCACAGAAGCACACTAGCATTTAGGTACCTATCAGTAAATAATATGCCCTGGATAAAAATATTTCAGTAGAGTTTACTTCTATGAACTGTATGCTCTGGGCTGGTACAAATCCAGAGCTCCATCAAACCTTCAAGTCAATCAACACCTGCCCAGAGTATCAATCCCAACCCAGTATCAATCCCCAGAGAAGTACCATGAACTTTCACGGCATTCTGCCAAACCCCATCAGCTGAGGAAACCATCCTGATGAGCACCATGTTCTCAGCTATGATTCACCCTCATCAACACTGCCATTAGTGAGAATATTTTCTGAAGCTGCTTAAATATTGTTAAGGAGCTTTTTAATAAGCATGCATTGAGATAAGTCATCTTGGGGCAGTGAGATAAATGGAGCAGGCCCACTGCAAAGTTAGAACTGAAGTGTTGCAAAACAATTCTGTAAAATGTTTTATATATTGTATAATCTCTCCCCACAGAACCTCAGTGGTTCACATTAAACACCATAAATCAGACCACCTGGGGCTCCCCTATGATTATTGCAGCTGCATGCTGCAAGCTCCTGTAGAAGAAATGTTCCCTTTTCTTGTAAGAAAGTAATAGGGCATAGCCCAAGTCTGCCAGAAAAAAAAAACCCACAAATCAAAAGCAGGCCTTGTACAAAATCAGCTTCTGATGCGTTCGTTTGCTCTGGAGGTACATGGCAAGCTGACAGCCAGAATCACTTTGTCCTCATTGATCACCAATGCTTTTGCCACCAAGGTGAGTAGTGTGTGTAGCAGTCCATTCTAAAGAAACATCAGTTCAATGGGAGATAAATCCAAGGAATTTATTTTATTTTTGTATTTTCCCCACAGTAAATTTCAGCAGTTGGAAGCTCCAAAGCTCTCTCCCAGAGCATCCAGCCCTGCTCCTGGACAGAACCTCATGGGTCAGCAGTGAGTCAGCCCCAGAACCAGACAGCTGGGTTCTTCTGTCACATTCTAAAGCCATATTGTCACTGCCCAGAGAAACCTTAGGATCTATCTACCCAAAAAGTGATATCAAAGGAGAAGAAAAATATATCTTTTTCCTCAAAAATAATCATAATCTTTCTTCACTTCTGTCATAATCCTTAACCAGATTTTACCATCAATGGTAAAATGTAGATAAGCTGTGATCAGACCTATACTCCCAGCTTCTCCTTCAGAAAGCTGACATTGGCCATGGATTGCCTGTCCAAGGACATGCTGGACACAAGGAACAAGGAGGAATGAATCATAGAATCCTTAGAGATGGAAGGGACCTTTAAAGGCCATCTAGTCCAACTCCCCTGCAATGAAACAGGGACATGCAGAGCTAGGTCAGGTTGCCCAGAGTCTGATCCAGCCTCACCTTGAAAGTCTCCAGGGAGAGAGCATCAACCACATCTCTGGGCAAACTGTTCCAGTGTCTCATCATCCTCACTATAAAATATTTTCTTCCTTATATCCAACCTAAATCTACCCTCTTTAAGCTTGAAGTGGGGGAATGAAGGCTTCCAGTGAATTGTATGAAATTCACCTAGACAGAGCTCAGATGGCAGATCAAACAAGCTCTGTTTTTCCAACATCACTTTACCTTGTTATGCATGTTTATGTTCGCATAGGCTGAATCAGAGCAGTCAACAATTATTTAAGGAAGAGGTCCTCAGTTTTAGATACTCCTGAACTACCAACCTTTTTTTTTTTTCTAAATAAATAACAAGCTCAAGTTCATATTTCAAAACCTTTGCCTTAACACTCCATATGAGATCTTCAATATGGTCATGTGTCTGATGGAGAGCGTATTATAATCATCAGTCACTTGGAAGGAAGATTGTAAAGAAACACATTGTACAGCCTCTGTCCAACCTGAAGAGTTTTGATACAATTAACATATTTTTGTGGAAACATCTTGCCTTGATGTCAGAGTGCTCAAAACATACAGCTGCTCAGAAAGCCCTGCAGAAAGTGCTGTCTTCTCCCTCCCTGGGCATCACATCCCAACTACACAATAAAACATGATGGATCTTCTGGTTGGGCTTAACTTAGTTTTTTGTTTGTGGACTTGATCTGCTCACACAAATTGGCAAAACGTATGTGCATATTCAAGGACAGGAGGTTACTGAGGAGAAAAAGCAATGAGAAGTGCTTGCTGGAAAAGGGACCACAGAATAATTAAGTGCTATTTCAATTCAGGAGTGCAACAGAAAAAATACCTTGTCAAGTTCAACTGCTGCCTGAAAGGAAGTGATTCCCCCACCTCCCAATGTAATTGGTTTTATTTTTCAATAAATATATTCTATTTATTTTGTTATGTATAGAATATTGCTTTGCAACCATATAATTTGTTATTTCACTTTATGATTATTTCTAAACTTCAGCTCTCTCCTAAGGAGCTCTGACAGCTCAGTGGAATACATCACATTTGATGGCCAAGAAAAACATACCCACGGGCAGGAGTCTCCCTCCATTGTGGCTCATTTATATCAGTCAAGTAGCAGCAAAGCAGAAGCAAATCAGCAGAAAACATCTTATATCTACAGACTTTTTTTTCCAGTCAGTTGGCAAAGTGCTCCATCTGACAGGCAGGAAGTATATCTGGAAGCCTACCAAGGGAAAGGAGGTTATGGTTTGAGCATGCTGTGCTCTGCTATTCTAATGGCAAAGAATGGATGCCTGGGACTGTCACAGCTGGGAATTGTTGCTGTCCTAGGATGGGAGAAGCAGGCCTCGAGAATCATCTTGGTTTTCAAGCCATCAGCAAGAAAAAATTCATTTTCTCCCCAAGCAAATTAGTTACCAGAAAAAAAATCCTGCCTACCAGCCCATCACCCTGTTTGACAGTACCTGTCAAAGATAAAATCTTTCAATGAATTAAAGGAGGGGAAAGGCCAATCCCTCCTAGTTATGGTGCTGTGATTTACATCAGTATAATTATATCTTCATTGCTCTGGGAGATTGACTATACCTCCAGGGAAATGCTACCAGTACATAAGAACTTCTCTTTTTTAATTGCTATAGATCTGCTTCCTTATGTCTAAATCTACTAAAACACACTAGAACAAACCAAGATTAATAGAAATACAGTGCTAGGCTATAGTTCAGATTAGTTAAATGTTAAACTAATTGCATTGCCTACTTCCCAGTGTTTAAATAATAGTACACTGCAACTGGGTCATGGCATTATATTACAAGAGTAATATATAGATCTTACTTTTTCAGTAGCAGAACTCTCCCCCAGATCAATCTCACCTTATATTTAGACCTCCAACTCATACCTAAAGCTTAGTCATTATGAAACTTGCCTATAATTCAAATCCTAATATCAGTTTAACCTGGAATTTACTGCAATTATTTCCCTCTGAAAAGTGCTCTCATTTAATCAATGAAAACCACCGTTCTGAGGGCTTCATCTTCAAACAGTGAAATCCATCCCCCCTCATCACCAGCAGCTCTTCAGCTAGAACACCCAGCACTTAGGAAACTGGTGTAAAGATGCAGAACACATGTTGTGCACTTCTTTGGATACACACTCAAGTCAGCTGAAGTCTGACACCAGGCAGTGTAACATCCCGCTTCGCAAACGTGACAACAGCAAGCATCTGGAAGAGCCTTGTGCTAACTGTAGCCTAAGCAATTTGTCTCAGAGCCATTACATCCCACTTTTACTCCCCAAAAGAGGACCTGAATCATCAAAACAAACTTCTCTATAGCACTTTGCTTTTACTGCAATACACATGTGCCTACAGCTGGGAGTGTTCTTAGCCCTTAGAAAGAATAAGGTGGGTAAATTGTGTGCATATATACACATCTACATGTTTGGAAGGGTTTAGCTTTCTTAGGGCTGCCTACAACATACTTTCTTCATGATCCTTCAGTCCAATGGCTGTGCAGAAACAGTTCTCATCAGGAACAAGTCCCCACCTTCAGCGCTTTACATAGCATTATATCAGCACAAATCATCATCAATGTGAAAACAGAGGAACATAAGTGGAAAAATCTATACTGGTTAAATAAAAGCTCTATGATAATGCACATCTTTGTCTCACAGCACATCCCAGAATTTTAAAATAAATAAATTTTCCCCTTATCTTTTCATTCTTTCATTGCCTATAGAACTTTTCCAACATGATCTTTAAGGCATATTTGCATTTACTTCAGTTGGGTTAGAAATTTGCATACATCTTAGTAGCATTAGATCCTTAAAAGGGATATTTGTTGGGGAAAAAAATTACTTTATATATACGTGAACATGTATTAAACCTTAATTAACTTCCTGTCAATTAATTCTTAGAAATACCTTACATTCTCATAGTATCATGTTCTCCTGTCTCTAACAAGAACAAATTTAGACAAAATATAACACAAAAGACAAAAAAAACCCTCAAGTCTCTCCTAGATTAAAACTTGTACACTTTCAGCTTGTTTGAAGATTGTACAGACACTACAACACAGGTCATGCACTTTGCCTATACACAAGGAACCCGCTTGTTTCTTTTAGGCACAAACCATCCCCCCATCTTTCCTCGGACGGCACTGTGCCCAGCAGGCAGAAAGGATGGCTCCCGATGTATGTAAATATATCTATATCTTTGGGGCTCCTCTTGTACCCACCCATTCACAAGTAAATTACTGAGAAGCAGGATATAACTCAGAATAGCGTTGCTTTTGCTGATATAACTTCGACCCTTGATGATAGTTAATGTCAGGGTTTTTTTTTTTTGCA
Organism: Gallus gallus; assembly: GCF_016699485.2. Taxonomy (NCBI): domain Eukaryota; kingdom Metazoa; phylum Chordata; class Aves; order Galliformes; family Phasianidae; genus Gallus; species Gallus gallus. Next base: position 16,507,153 of record NC_052540.1, read on the forward strand.
TTCAATTAATTTAACGGTCCAGATTTTTAATTTGCATTTCATTTAACATTTCAGATTTTTAATTTGCCAGATATTGTTTATCAAGTATTCATTTCAGCGCCTTTCACTGTATATACAGTGCATACTCCTCAGTAATTAGTGTGCAGTAAATTAATTCTCTCCTTGTTCCTTCATCAGATATTGGATTAAGAAACTTCCAGTGTACCAACACAGTGGGTTAGATTAGGAATTTCCCATCCATAATACCTTTGTTTAATATTTGTCTTGTGTATGTTATGCTGCCTTAATACTTTACAAGATAAGAAATGTTATAGTTAGAAGCAGAAACCTCCAATTAATTTGAGTCACATATTTGTTTGAAATTAGACTCAAATGTGTTCACAGCTTCTGCATTTTCTGCTCCTTTAGAAATTCTTACATTTTCCTTAAGAAAAAAAGCTGATTTGTTTATAACAAAAGGCGTTTAAATCACCTGATGCTTTTTCAACAACCACCATGAGCATTAAATCAGATCCAAAGTACACAACCAGTTACAGATCTGTCCTCTGTGTTATGTCAATATGGGCCAATGACCAGCAAAGGTGTCCTCTTACAAATGCAGGGAAAGTAACACAAGCTCAGTAGGAGGGCAGCACCACCACAGACCACTGAAATTATGCATGTTTCGCAAACACTTTCACAGTTCAGTTCACCTTTTCCACATCGCCCAGGACACAGTGCATGCAGACAATCGTTCCTAGATCGGCCCATCCTGGGGTGAACATCCTTGCTCAGTGATTAAGGCTCTTCTTCGCAAACTTCAGTCAACTATCTCAGATAATCCAGTAAAACTCACCCAATAGCATGGTTTTGGTATTCCTGTCCAACTACTCAAGATGTTAGAAAAGTGATATTTTTTTGTCTATTCATATAGAACTGAAAACAATATGTTGAATTCTTTTTAGCTTCAAGCAATCAATCTCTGCCACCTTCCATAACAGTGCATAGTACTTGTGAAGAACAAAACCGAGCCTGAAGATCAGGTCATTCATTCCCAAAGGTTATTCTAACTGAGGCTTACAAGAACTAAGCAAACTGAGCTTAGACACCAAATCCAACCTAACCACCCTAAGTTTCTGCCCCTGTTATTTCTCCATGTCTGTCTTACTAACTTACTTCACTGATAAATAGAAAATATCTAATCATTTCCTGGCTAAGTTTGCTCAGAGCTCTGTAAGCTCACTTGTTTTTAATTACATTTAAAAAAATAAAATACTCTTGAATATAAGTAGTACATGTACACAAAACTAAGCACGTTTCTACTGTACATAGTGCCATCCTTTAAGGGACAAGACTTTCTTTTTTTTTTAATAGGATTAATGTAAATAAAATACTTAAACCATAGAGGGCTACAGGGCTGATTGCAAAGACAGATAAAGATTTGGCTCACTTCCACGACAAAGAAGTCATCTTCACATCAAAATATTTGACATATGGAAGTGCATCACTCCAGGTAGCAATGTGAAATAGGTTTCCTTTTTCATACCTGATAGCAATTACTTTATGCTCAGTGTTACACGCAACAACAACAAAATAGCAATAACAACAAAAGCTACACAAGCTGTTACTAAATTTGTGCTAGATGCAGTGTGTGTAGCATCAGTCAGAAGCATTGTGAGCCTAATCATTGTTCAGAGCATGGCCCTGCCCAATTTGGCCCATATATCCCCTTTTACATGGGGGTAATCAACTGAAATTAGACTTAAGAGTAACTTCCTTCATACCTCTGGACCAATCAGACAGTGGAAGCTGTTTCTACTGTCCAAGTACCAACTTGATAATAGATTGTCCTTCAAATGAGCTATAAAGCTGCCTACTGACATTCATTTCCCTAAGAAGGGGAAGATCTCTTTGCTCTGCACACCTTACGCAGGTTGCTAAGTCTGCCTACATTCTGGTGCTCTGGAAGGACTGGGAGAAGGACAGCACCCATTAACTTCAGTAAAATATCAGTCTACCAGGCTCTGGGCCACCAGGAGATGCTATGTGCTTCCTATGGAGGCATGAGATGCAGAACAGCACGGCACTGGGTAATATGAATCCTTCAGGAACAGAAACATCAGAACCTCTTGGGAGCAGCATTCATACCTATCAAGTCTTAACACCATGTATAAAACAAGAACAACAAAATCACCCAATGGCATCTGAAACATTCAGATATTCTTTTCCATCCTTCATCTGTCACCACTCACCAGACTCACACTGGAGAAGGTTCAGTGTTCAGCTGCAGCTCACAACAGATGTACCAGCACACTGAATTTCAACTCCCATAGTGTGAAACAGGGCCAGCATCACAAATACTGACCTTCTGGGGTTTTAAAAGAGGGGAGACAGCAGAAACACTTAAGTAGATTCTAAAGAGCAGGTGTCATAATTGTCCCAGGTTAACTTACGTAGGGATGTTGGGGGGTGGGTATTGCTACGTGTCTGGGAGGAATAGAACACACCTGACCCCAGCCCCACCAGCACTGCCTGGGATTTTGCACATACCCCTGAGTGCATGGCAGGAGCTTTGCCTCCATCCCTGACATCTATCTGCCAATGGTCCCAAAGGAGGCATGATTTACCCCAAAGCTCTGTATTAAATTCAACAAAAGAAAACCAAACATCAGTGTGGCAAAGGGCTTCCTAAGCTGAAGCCACTGAACAAAAGCAGGCCTCTAAGTCTGTGACAAGTTGATAGGAATATTTGGGCCCATCAGTTCAAGCAATGCATACAAGAAAATCAATTATCTTACAGAAGTGCAAAGAGTGCTGTGAAGACCTTAATGCTGTATTTCTCTTTTAGCTGCAAGTCTCATTATGAAATATGTTTTATATAGTGTTTTATTTTACTTAGAAAATTTAGGGTTCTTTTAGTCTAAAACCTTCAGCTTATTCACTAAACAGCATATCAGGATAAAGAGTCAGTGAGTATGCCAAGGGAAAGTATATCTTTTGAATTAAAGGATCGAAAACTCAGTCAGGCAGAATACTGGTTGCTCTCAAGAACATTATGGGAACTAATGAAAGAACCTGATTTCCTGCCTTATACAATTAAGTAATCAGCTGCCTTTGGTTACCCCTAACAACTTGCACAGACAAGGGGATTACTAAGCAAACAGACTGCAGCATTTCAGAATACACAGTCAACAGGAATGCTGAAATGACATGCATTCCCAGGGGAGTCACTACCTTTTCAATTTTTAGAGAAGGAAGCAGGATTATTGAAAATTTGAGAGTTGGCAGACCTTTACAGAAGTGCTCTGGCTGATGTAATGTGTGCTATCAAAGCTAAGAACAAAAATAACCCTTGCCATCTGAAGAATACTCTCCTTACTACCTATTCTCCAAGATACAGTGAATTCCTAATCTGGTTCAAATGAAAGGATGCTTAGATACAATATAGAACTGTCTTGTTACGACCAGAAAAGGTTCCTACAGTCATGCTTTCAATGAGCAGCATAACGCTGTGACATACCACAGTGAAAAAATAACAATGTTAAACGAATGCCCCAACTTCGACCACAGATAGCATTTTTATTTCTGAAAAATAAGGGAAACATTTCTTGGACTCCTCAGAGTGACTGAGCAGTTTGCGCAAGCAGAAGATTAGCAGAGGACACCCCCACCCCAGGCACCTGTTGAGGATGTGCTTTTCAGAAGCACCCAGTGATCACTGGGAATTTATTAAGAGATTTGTGACTCCAGCAGAATCAGTGCTTCGTAGATTTGAGAATCCAGCCCTAAATCAACACTCTGAGGAGCAATGGAAAAAAATACAGCTTAGCTTTCTCACAGCAGGGGAGCAGTATTTGGGGTTTCTTTCTCTTTATGTTAATAGACTTTTCTGCCTGCTCCTCAGCTAATTGGTACTGCTGGTAGCAGGACTTCGAGCACCATAACAACACACCGCAGTACTCTCCTAATCACTCCGCAACCCTCTGGGGAGGGCAAGGGAAATTTCTGCTACTTTTCCATGAGGTCACTCAAACTTGTCAAATAAAACTTTGGAAGTCTGCCAGGGAAAAGAGGTAACGAAGACATTTACAGTTCGAGGAGAACGAAAAAGGTAATGGGAGAAAGAACATGAGCCATATTCTTGTTCTAGAGTGACTGAATGCACAGTGTAAAGAAAAATTCAAACGATACACTTGTCACTTGAAACTGTCGAATGGAGCACTAGAAGTGCTGAACGGACTGTGCTTCAGAAATAAGGTAAATATTCACTCTGACTTGCTATTATCAGCTGAGGCACCAGAGACACTAAATAAACAGCTGTGCAGTATTGGAAATACTTCCAAAAGTGTAAGATAAAAACATCAGCATTGCCAAAAGATAGAGTGGAAAAAAATCTTGTAGCTGAGAGACACGGAAAGTGAAATTTACTGTAAAGTACATTGCCTCTCGTGGATAATAACAGTGTAATTCTCCCATACCATCTGTCTCCACTGTTCCCAACTACAGGGTGATCTGGTTGGTTATAGGGAAACATTTGCTAACAACAGCACCTGGCTGCTGTTTGGTGGTTTACTTCCTGCTCCCACAGCTTCAGCTTCATAGGGCTCAGGCATATCTGCAGAGTTGGATACAGTAATAATCTTACTTGGCCAGTGGTGTTAAGTCCAATGCATTAACTGGGCTACGATTACTCAGTTAACATACTTGAAGCTACCCTGAAACATCACCACTTTCTTTGTAACTGTCAGTCATCCTAACACTTCATTCTGGATGCAACCAGAAATGGCTCTAAAACTTCTGATTAACTGTTTTCCTTCCCCTCAGTGTCCTCAGGTGTTAAGATCTGGGCAGTGTGGAACCCTGTGCTGCTGGGCAGGTGGGATTTATAAAGAGGATTAGAAATCTGACATCAGAGATAGGATTAACCATCAAAATACAGCCTCAGATCTTTCTATTGCGCTGGTGGGACAGATTTAGTTGCAAAAGGATCCTGTTCCAATTCCAGACAGAAGTACTGAACACACCACTTAAATTTTCTTGTAATCTGATGTGTAATCTGATGTGTAAGGTCAGTCACACTTGCTATATTGAAGAAAACCAGGAGAGCAAACTTCATGAAGTACCATATTGCTGCCTCTCAGCTCAGACCCAAATCCCAAACCAGCCTCAACTCTCATCTGGCCAGAGCATCACATACAAACCAAACTAGCCACAGCTACCACCTGCCGACTTGGAGTACAAGCAACTTGTTGGTACAACAAACCTGTTCCTCAACTTTTATCAAGCACAGTTGGGGATACAGCATCACCCAGCCCTCACATCACTTTTAGTACACACTGCTGACTGATTTTCCAGCACATTAGAAATCTGACACTTGACCATGCATAGCTCCTTCTCTCCCTAGGCATATTTTTGTCCCACCTGCCAATCTCCCCAATTCCACACTGCCTCTTAAACATTCAAAAAGCACAGACTGCAGAGCCAGCAGCCAGGAGTGACATGACTAGGTTTGGTTTCTTGAATGTATTTTTTAGAAAGAGATCATTTTCTGCTGTTTAAACACACACACAAAAAAAAAATCAGACTGCATCTAAATCCATGCCTGAAATTCTCTCTCTTCCCAGTTTACTGCTACTCTTGGACACTGTTGTCCATACCACCATCTTCCCCATCACTTATGTCCATTCTGTCATCACAAGTATGGAGATCTCACCAGTATCAGAGGGTCATCTTGGATTCAGAGCTTCCTCTGGAGTTGCATAACCACATTATTAACCACCTCTGCAGTTCCTCCTAACATCAGTATCTTAAGCCACCTTTTATCTCGGATATCATTTCCTGCCACTATTCTCTAGCTACAGTAACACACAACGTTCTGTTGCTATCCCATTATTAGGCAGAAATCATTTCTTAGCTTCTCTTTTACTATGTGATCCATTTCTCCATTGGTTTGCCTTTTCTATTACAAAGATAGGCTTACCTTTGGCAAGGTCTTTCACTGCTTATCCTTGACCCCCTCTTCTGCACAGTCATCCCAGTATACCAGACTGCAACAACATCTGTTATATTTACACTAAAATACCTTCAGGATTTCAACCACACTACCTTTGTGTTCAGCAAGTTTCTTGCAAGCACCTGTGAACCTATTTGCTCATTCCTGTTCTTTCCCAACAACCTCACCAAAAACCACAGGTGATGCTTTGACAACTCACATTTTGTGGCCACTGCTTTTCATGCTGGTCAGTAATATCTCAGTGCTCTTCCATCACCACCTCTTTCTATTCATTCCTGGTTCTTCTCTAAAGTTGTAAGCTCCTTGAAGCAGCAATTAACGCTTTAACCCATGATTGCCTAACACAGCAGTCCAGCCTTCTACTGAGGTACTACAAATAATGAGTATCTGCAGTTTTCATCATCACAAGACACTACTGATGAAGAACTTGCATAGTTCCAGGAAGCAGATGACCTCACTTCTGGATGTATAAGCAGTGTGGTTTTTTTAATTATCATATTGTGGGTTTGTTTGTTTTTTTTTTTAATTCTTGGGAGACCCATGTGCTCCTATGTTTTTGTGTGTGTGTGTGTGTGTGTGTGTGTGTGTGTGTGTGTGTTCTTTCTTGAAGAGTTTATTACTGACCCTTTTCAAGCTACTGACACCATGGCATCAAGGAAAACTGTCTTCCTATGCATATTGATAAATAAAGGAAATAAAACTCCTGTGAAAGAGGGAAGCCTCTCATTGGTTGTCTATTGTTTTCATCTTCTACATCACCAATTAGAAAGCTTACTGCAGAACATATAGCAATAGGGAATCTGGATCTTTAGAAGAGGTCGTTGGGCAGCAAACTACAGAAGACAAACAATCCAAAGCAAGTGCCAGCATGGGAGAAATAGAGGGAGTGGGGAAAGGATTTTAGATTTCACAAAGAGTCCAATCCTGAGACAAATATCAGATACTGAAGTTAAAAGAATCTTCCACAAGATGCTAAGACAGTGATCATCTGTTTATCCTAGAGATACCTGGGACTGCTTTTTGAGTACAAAAAAAAAGTCTATAGAAATCAAGCATGAGAAAGGATGAAAAGGGAGGAATTACTGACTTCAAATGCATACTGCGCAATGGTAACGGTGGATTAAAAACTCTTCAGCCCCTGTAGTAAAAGCACGGCAGCAAGATCTGCATGTGTCTAGGATAACTGTGATATTTGGTTATTTATAATATTAGCCCTTTTTATTAGGATAAAGTATTTTTTATTGTAGAATTGAGATCTAAAAGCAAAAATGAAGCTTCCCTTCCCTAACCAGCATTACCCCATTCATCTAGTGCCGATCTGCTGTGAGATTTACAGAACTGCTGCGTTATTGCTCAGCTCAACACATCTCTGGTATAGACAAACAAAGCTGAAGATGATGGATTGGTTGTATGCAATTCATTTGACAAGCATCAGAAAGTGGAGTGCAGGGAGGAGGAAAAAAAAACCTTTACTGAAGCCACGTAACCTGAGTTAATGAAATTATATTTAACTAAGGGTGTGTATTTAGACTCGATCTTACCTTGGTGACTTAGCCATTAGTAGGAATTCATTGTTTACCTCCATGATTCTTATCGGTACTTAGGCAGTGTTTGCACGTGATTTTCAACTGATTGCTCAACATGCTCTGTGTTAAACTGTTTTGAAATAAATGAAAACACAGCAAGATCACAGAGGGCTAATCTCAATTATCTAATCTGCTTAAAACTGCATGGTTTCTTTTCTTATTGAGGCAACACTACGGCTTCCTCTATGGGCAGAACTGTACTTACTGATGCCAAACCAGACATCTGTTTCTTCTTTTGCAGGAATAAAACTTTGCTACCAGTGAAATGGAAACAGTTGTTATTCCAAATTACATTTCTTAGGTCATTTGAGGATCACTCCTCAAGAGGTAATAATCCCCTACAATGATTATGGACTCCTATTGACATCCATGATAATTGTGGGCATTTCATTTACATAGACTCCCTTCCCCCCCCAAAAGAACAAAACACTCTGACAACATGATCATAGGATAAATAATGAGCTTTGTACATCTCGGGAAGCTGGATAGCTCCTAAAAGTCTTTACAAATCAAAGGAAAAAAACTCAATATTCCAACAACTCATAAAAAGTGCAGAAGACCAAATGAGTTCCTATAAAATTACAAGGCCAATGGGCAATCTGTAAAACACTGGATTAAAGAAAAATTACAAGCAGGTTTTTTGCATATTTTCATGCATTTAAACTGACCAGAGAAAGAGCAGTCAAAGCTCTCTCACCCAGAATGAATATGCTTTAGCCTTGTGCAACCGCTTCTAAGATCTCAGCTAGAGTACTGCTGAGCTTCACAGCCTAACACCCTAAGTAGCTTCAATTTTTAAGTCAAATTCTTCCAAAAAAATTGTTAACAGCACTCAAGGAAAAAAGTTCAGCAGCTGAAGAATGAATGCAGACTTCAGCAAGTTTGTACATTAGTCTGCCAAGATCCAGTCTGCCGTTGCCTTAGACAAGTTTACCATTGGGATACATCTTTCAAGCAGCTCGGGACAATTTGCAAGAAAAGAATTTCCAGGAACACTTTTACTCGAACTCACATTCACATTTTTCTTTTTTCTAGGTCAACTGTTATTTATCCTGTATTGCACCAGGTACTACCACTGTATCCCACGGTCTTCAGAACAAGCTTCCAACAGTAATAGCCAGGTAAATACATTGGAAGTATCAGAATAAGCTATTTTAACATGTGAAAAACATTCATTCCAAGAACTTTTGAACATCCAATTTTGAAATGTGTGTCTAAACATAGCTGTTCTTTCCCCCCCCCCCTTACATTTTGATCTTCCCAAACATACTATTTACCATCCAGCATCCAAATGCTCTACAATTAGACATGTTTTCCTTCAAGATTTGTGACTATCCATTGCTTCTCCAAGACTCAACACAAGTACCACATGCACAGGCAGTGCCACAGAGGGAATAATCAGCATTCAGTACAGATACCCTGAAGAAGTCCATTAGAGCAGCGGGAGATGGAGCAGCACTGGCATTTTCATTACAGCACATGCTGGTGAGGAAGGGCCTGTCTCAAGATGGAGCAATTGAATGGCAAAAAGACTCCGTAGGTTTGCTTAAGACTTCCTGAAGTCTCAGCACTCTCCTGATGACCTTCCCTTTGAGACAGATCTTTATTATAGCTTTTTAGCCAGGAGCTCAAAGGAGTTGCACTGACAAAATAAGAGAGATGATTCTATCCACGCCCCAGAGCACAGCTTGCCAGAGTGGTTCGGAATTATCTGGCAACCTTTTCTTCTTCCATACAACAACATGAATACTCAATCAAGAAGCAGAAACGAACATAAAGGTTCAGAGACAATCCCCGGCTAAGCACCGACATTTGCATGCTGTCAGAATTATTTGAACTTCTTGAATCTGCAAAGTGAGGTTGCCTTTTTCCTAAGAACCACCACTGATTATGTTCCTTATGATACACTCGGATGAAGAAAATCTGAAACGCTGATTTTCCCCTCCCCCAATATGACACGATTTAGTAATAAGAAAACTATATTCAGATAATAAGTCAAGAGGGGGGGAAGGGGAAAAGCAATACTGAAATGCATATATATTTTCTTACATCCAACAGTAGCATGATTACAACTGACCGTCAGTTCTGACATGTAATTTACAAAACTTCACCTCTCCTGAAAAACAAAAAGATTGCCATTCTGAACACTAAATCAGGAGAGGTTTCTGCCATAACACTTCATAAAGCCATAGCTTCCATTGCTCTATTTTGTAAGAACTGTCCAGTGAGTACTACCAACTTGACCACATGTCATAAGAGTAAGACTAACCCTTCGACTGCTCAATTCTTCATGGAACCAACAGTGCTTTAGCTTTATTGGCAAGTATCTGCCTTGTTTGCATATAACCAATCGGAGCCATGGCTATAACACAGGGGATAGCCTGTACTGCAAAGTCTTAATTGGTACAGGTCAAGAGCAACACATCAAATCCAGGCTGGCAACATAAACATATAAAATGTTACGTGAAAGCATCCTTGAGATTCCAAAACTAAGGAAAATTAAAGTATGCCTTCCCGATAATCATAAGGTAAAAATATCCTAAAACAAAAGGCTATGCACACACAGCAAAACAACTGTCTGATCTACAGCACAAAGACAACAAACAGTTTTGCTTAAAAAAAATGAAAACTAAGATCTGATCAGTTTGAAGACTATTCTGTTTTTGTTTTAACAGCCACTAAACAACATCACTGGAGCCAAAACTGAGCATTCAGTTGTAATACATACAGAAAACAGCGAGATTTCCATAAGCACCCCAGTTCCTAGAATCCTGTAGTTATCTAAGAATCCAATCTAAAAGTGCATGTATCTCACCAATACAGGGAAAGTAGTATTTTCAGCTCAGTTTCATTATTTTGAAACACCTGGCTCACGGCAGATAAACAGTGCAGGTTGGCCATAAGCACTGTGCTATTCTTCTGTCTGAGCAGAGGCTCAGAGCACACTTCTCTTCCACCAGAAATACTTCCTGACTGATTTCTGGAGATACTCAACCATTATTTTCACAGAGCACCACAACAGATCCTTGCACAAGTGTAGCAAAGGAGTCTGACAGTAACAGGAATCTTCCTCTACCGCCAGCGGGAGAGAAAGGCCATTTCCATAGCTTTTGAGGAACCTCTGAAGGAGAGCGCTGCCTCTGCTTTGCCTTTGATGAGTAAGGCAATATGCAACTTACTTTGGCAAAACTCAGATTTAGTTTTGACATGCTGCTCATTTGTTTCCCTTTCAGAAAGGAGTGTGCACCTGCTCACACCCACTGACAGGCAGTCCCGTGTTTCACTCTTTGACAACCAGTGAAGCGATTCTGGGTCTATTACCTCAACCAGATGAAGAGCGACTTCTCACCCAAATATATTGCAGCACAATTCTTCAGTTCTTTCCCTGCAAATGAGCCTGACAAGCACTGCTTAATGTCCAAACTAAGTTATACAAACAAGAGCACACACAAATAAAACTAGAAATAACAAACTTAACAGTTGAGGCTGCACAGGCAATGCAATAGAAAAGATGAAATTACCATTAAAGAAAGCCCTGAACAGCAACAATACATGTTACATGTATTCCACACAAACCAAAGACAATAGCTCCTTAGGCAGAAGGGCTGTATTGACACCAGCATGAATATACTTTTTTTTTTTCCTCCCTTCAATTCCAGAAAACATGCATTGTAAGGACCAGTCTCAGGTGGTGATGGTGGGAAGATTCCCAGGTTCTATTGCCGAGTAATTATGTGACCTTGGGCAAAAAGATTCACTTAGTGCACAGTGTCTCCATTTACCTATTGTAGGATAGGTATATAATCACAACGCTTACCAATAACACAGAAGGGCTGCAAGGCTTAATTAATTTTTAAATGCTTCAAGGTCCTCAGCTGCATAATAGCAATCTTTACTAATTAAGTTCTATTTATTGGCTATCGCATCCCTTACTTATGTAAATACCAATCATCTTTATAGCAGCTCTACACATTTTTTTAATCCTTTAATTTTTTGCTACGTTGTAATCCAAAGACTAATGTTTCTGATCTTCCAGAACTGACTGATGGGGGAAGAGGGACAATGGCACATCAGAACTCTGTATAAGGGGGTCATATTTTCTCATGCACTGTAGTCCTTTTCCTCTGGGAGAGGTGTATGGGAAGGCCAGCATTTAAGAAGTTAGGCCAACTAATCCATCTGGAATCTCTGCAGGGTGAACAAGTTGGTATGGCTGTGTTTAGGAATTTAGTATTTCCCCCCCCCCCCCCCCCCCCCTTTCCAATTCATAATCTGCTACACAGCTCATTTTGCCATTTGCTCCTCACAAACAATACATAGGATATCACCAGTCTGTTTAAACACTGCAGTTCTTCCCAAAACAATAAGCCTCATTAACATACCGATTAGCGCTGCTTAATGCCCTTTAAAATCAGGTTTATAACATTGTCTTTCTAATGCAAAGCTCAAAAATAGCTGTTATGCATGACCTGGCCATTGCACTGGTGGAGGCGATGTAAGAAAACACACAGGCTCCTACCCAGCTCCTTCCACAAGTCCCCCATTTATGCCACGGTCACAGCCCCATAGGAACACAGCCAGGATTTTACCCACTAAGTTTAAAATGAAGCAGCACATTCAGCAGCCTCCTGGGATTCAGGGTCTTAGTCAGAAGTGGAGTACATGAAGCTTGGTTCCACCTTGATGTAAGTAAAAACGAAATGACACACACTGTATTAGCAGCCGGGGAGGGAGGAAGGGAGAAGGAAGGAAATTAGTCAATGAAACACCATGGAAAAAAATAGACGACGTATTGTTCTATTTTTGGATATACATTCAAATCTTTGGGGAAGCAGGGGAAAAATGCACAAATTGCTTTCATTCTGACAGTTGTAGGTGATCGCAGAAGTAATATTCTTTATGCAATAAAATGAAGCAGCTGTTGTCTATCAAAAAAGGAGTGAGCATTGTCTTAGGCAGTAACACCTGATCTATTATTAATCCCTGCTTCAGAATAGACTTTAAATGTATTGACAACTTCAAACAGAAAATGACAATGTAAAGGCTCTTTTAAACTCCCAGGGGAAATCCACAACTATGGGTAAAGCTACCATTAAGGAGGAAAAAAAATGAAAAAACACTAAATTATGTTTCTTTACAACTGCCCTAAATTAGTTGTCATTAGTTCGCTATTGTATGTGTCAGTATAAACGAATTGTTGGGTCCTTAACAAGCTCAACTCCACCAAACTTCTGAGAAGCCTGTTTGGAAAGGGATACCCCAACTTGGGAGCATTTGGAAGTAACTCAAATCAGCTAACTCCGTCAGAAAGATAGCTCACTTGAAAATGATATAATTACTTTCAGTTTGTTTAAAGCCAAGGAAAAGTTGACACAATGATAAAAAGGAGGGTGGGGGGAGGGCAAGAGAAGGAGGGGAAAAAAAGGAGTTACATTATACTGCTTGAAATTAGGCTGTTCTGAGGCTGAGGACCTGAGCTTATTTGAAGAAAGATTATCTTGACAAATTGGATAAACATTTTGTGCATGACAGGACGCTGATGGAGAGTCTGTTCTGCAAGCACACCTGGGGGATAGTTTGCTCAGTGTGTGACCAAGGTGTTCGGCTAACCCCAGTCCTCCCAGCGCGCTTTGTTTACCATGTGACAGGTAGAGGCAGATCCCGAGGCAGGCCCTGGTTCCTGAAGACCTTCCAAGATGCATATTGCTCCCTCCCCCGTGGGACGGATACCTCTTGGCTAGACTAGGTCACAAAAGGCTCCTCCAGACTTCAGCAAATAGTTTGTGTTTAAGGAAACCTGCAGGCTGGCGTGCCCCAGGCCAACAAGTGAAAAATGCACACAAAGCCTCTCATCTCTTTCCCTCATCTGTCAGCATTCACTGGAAGGAACCACTCTAATAACCTGAGAGAACGCAGCCGAAAGAGAAAACCACCTTTAACCAAACTACTGGCTAGTTAGCAGGGTAACAAAGCCTCGTCTGCACAGGTTCTTCACCTTCGTGCTTCAGAAAATGGGGATACAAAACAGACAATGGAGGGTTTTGCTCTGCCTTCACTTTCATGTCAGACACTGAGGACCAAGCAAGCTGATAGCCACCATGCACATTTTTGACTCTTCAAATAGAATTGGTTCGACAAGGAACTACACCTCCAGCTTTTAACTTGCTTTCAACTTCTCTGGTGTTGTTGAAGTCATCCAGCTCTCAAGCCCCCCAGTGCTCTGGAAAGCACCTCAAAGCCCTCCCTGCACCTGCCAGGGTAGATGGGTTTCCCAGTAGAGGAGCTTTCAGTCATTTCCTACCTCCAAAGCACTGAGCAGAGCTGGGAGGTCAGAAATAGAAGAGATGAATATTCTTTGGGCAAAGGAATGGTCAGTGTGGAATTCAATTCACCTCAGGGTGGTACGAGGCAACCACCTGAGGAGGTCAGTAGGCAGCTGGTCACCACTGAGATGGGACATCTAATATTTGGGTGGTTAAACTGGAGGCGGACATATACCATCTGCAGTGATCTGAATCAAGCACACCAGCACCCCACCTCCTGGAAACAAGATCAGCACTGAATTTAGAGACTTGGGGGGAAAAAAAAAATTAAAAAAGCAGTATGCAAGAAGAAAACTGGATCAGAAAGCAAGATCTACTGCATGTTCAACATGGAGAGCAAGGGATGCAAACATGCAGCTAGGATGTAAAGCAGTTACATCATCCCAAACCCTGACCTCTGCCTTGCCAAATCTGTTCCATGTCTGGGGATAGTTTACTTCCTCTACCAATCTTATTCATAGAAAAGAAGGAAAGATTAAAATTAGGTATCTAAAATGAACAACTTGGATTTGCACCTCAGCCATCAACAATAGGGGATAACTGTTTTAAATGGGACTAGCCTGTAGTGCTCCTACCACAGAGGCAGCGAGGCACTGGTGACTTTGCCATGTGGTACAGAAAAGTCAACACTGCTCACCGGCCCAGGGCAGGACCACAAAGCTGCTCCTGGTATTTATCCTGAGCAGGGCCAGTTTCCAAAGCAAGCGTCAGCCACTGCTACTGCTCTGCAGTAAATTATTCTTCTTCCTTTCTGTCTAGTAATGATGAGCAAACAAAATGAAGGTAGAGCTGCTCTGCAGTAAGGCTGTGTCACATAATACAGATCTGATTTGAAAACCACAGAAGCTGCAAGGAAATACTGCCAAATACACAGAACTGTTTGAGAGACTATTTTTAACTGGGGTAAGGAGGAACCTTCACTGATTTTTGCCTCTCAAACTTGTCAAACCTACTCTTGCAAGACAGCTGTGTTCAGAAACAGTGAAGTAGTAAAAGGTGCAGCAAAATTACTTTCCTCCAGCAGCATTTTTGTCTGGGTGATTTACATTCCTACATCTGCTCAGGCAGTACTCCTCAAAGCCAGCATGCATTTCTCTTGCAATTTAAGACAATAACCCATAATAGTATCAAGATAGTGCTCCTTGTGTGACATATAAACGAGTGGATAGAGATAAATAATCTCCATCCAGAAAGAGAAATGTGAACCTTTGAAAGTAGGCTTGGACTCAGAAAGCAAAAACTGTCATTGGAAAGTGATTAGAAAACAGAGTTGAATGATAGGAAACAAATATTTTCCAGGATGTAACAGCCTAAAGAACACTACCTCAAAGCTGATGAGCTCCTGGAAGTATCTCCAGCTTGCCCCAAGGTATATTTAGCCGATGAGAAATGTCCCTGTGATGCAATCCTAGCAGCTTCTATTTCATTAGTTGAGCATGTTGTCAATATCCTGACAGGAGGGATTTTTCTTTTCAGGTTGACTGAAACAGTTAGGACACTATTTCATTTCAATTCATACAGTTATTAATAAAAAGCAATTTTCCTTATTTGCCCATGATACCATACTGCACACACAAAAAGAACAATGGTTGTCAAAACCAGAGTTGGCCAAGCAGGAACATTCCAACATTTAAACACACATGATGATGTGAACCATTGTGCTCAGCCATGAGCGCTCCGCAGCCAGAGCATCTCTGTTTACAGAAAGAAATCCAAGCTGCAGAGGAAACAATGACTTTGCAGTCTTATAGAAACTGTTGGGCATAGCTGAGAAAAATCTCAAAAAAAAAAACCCACAGAAAAATCATCCAAAATCATACTGAAGATAAAAGTGACTTGAATCTTCACACAGAATTCCCCTCCCACACCCCTTTTGCAGTATCCTGACAAAACTTCCAACAGCAATTAAAGAAAACCAAAGACATCTTAGTCTCTAGAATAGTTTTCCTCTTCCCTTTCAAGCAATCCCCATGTTTCTGATGAACACGCACTTGTGCTCAACAGGAGCTCAAGTTGGACCACAGTAACTGATGGCCCTGAACACCGATTAGATGGACTTGAGCATAACAGGACCTTCTATCAGCACAACCTACCGGACTCCAGGGAGACATAATTGTATTTTTAAAACTAGGTCTTACTTTTCAGAAATAGATCTTCCCTGATTCCTAAAAATAGGGCAAAGAACGATGCCAGCAGGATGTCTGCAAACAAGCTCTTTCCATATATTCCAAGTGCAAAGATCAATGAAGTCACAGCATCCCAGTTTATTTTCAAAGTTTTAAAGCTATATTTTTTAAAGCCTATGTGGGACCACTGACTCCATTTAGTCATTCAATTTAAAAAAAAAAACCACACACAGCCTTTCAATTCTTTTGCTGCCTGCTCCAGCTCAAGTTGGCTTGACAGTGTGTACTTACACCTGCACATCACCCCTATGTAATCTAGAACACAATCTGTACCAACCCCACCACAAGAAGGCTCATTTCCGTTCCATACTTTTTCCAAACACTTTGTGATTGTAATTTTAAACACAACATTCGTGGCTGCAATTGCTAACCTCTCCCCTTTTACTCCATGGGTGTATCATCCCAGAATATCTACCCAAGGCCAAAGACAACCCAGCCTTTATAGCAGAATCAGCCCAAGCCCCATTAGCTGGGTAGGCAGACACTTTTTGCACAGAACATAAGGAAACCATTGTTTCATTTCTGAACGGGACAGAGCCTGCATCACACAGAGGAAAGTTCTGATGTGACGTAGATTTAGAGGAAGAGTCCAAAAGAGAGCAAGGGGCAGCACAGCTTCTGCCAGCAGGATAAGCCCTTCCTCCCTTGACCAGGAGACGCCTATTGCAGAAGCAAAAAACTCTCATGGTGATCACCAAAGACACAATTGCGCTGGCTGGTGGGACAGAAAATGTGGGGACACCTGGGAAAGCATCAGCTCTGAGTACAAAAAGAGACTCCTGCTCTTGTGATCAAGGACATGAATATACAGATATTTACTTTCACTCACAGTGCTGTTTCATGTTCTGATATTTTGCAACTAAAAACTACATAAACAGTCTGTAAACCACTCTGTAATCTTGGTAACAAAAGCCTACTGTGAGTCAATGCTAAAACAGAGTCCAAGCAGAAATACTATAATTTCCTGGTGCCTTTAAAAGCCAAATGCCCTGATCTCATAAAAAGCCACACGCATCCTCAAGCAAGTAGCTCATTTTAGTTTATTCCCATGTATGGTGATGGACAAGATGCTTTGTACATCGTCTCTGCTAAGCAAATGCTTGTTTATGTCAGGTCATGTTCTCATTGGAGTGCTGGATTAGTGCACGAGAAAGATGGGCAACTTGGTGCCCTAAGCAACATCTCCCCCATCATTTTGAGATTAACAGAACTATTAGGCATACTATAAAGATAATTTTGTAATGATACAAGTGAATTCATTCTGCATAATTTGCAGACAGCAGGGATATTAAGCTATAAGTAGACAATACTTTTATAATAGGAAGCAGAAACACTGAAATTCCAATTTAAGCCAGAAAACCTTGAACCAAGAACAAAAATCTTTTTTTTTTTTTCAAACCAGTGTTTGCCATAGGGAAGCTTCTTTAACACCTTCAAATACTTCTATCCAATAAGCACTGAGATGTCTTTTGAGACACTTCACTAACAGTTATCGAAGCCAATGAGAATCTTTCATTTTCAGAGGGGCCATTTATTTCAGTTATGGAGCCAAGTTCTATACCCAAGGCCATTTCATTTCTTGGGGGTATGAACTCCTCGCTATCAACCTACTGCCCTCCAGACCCTGTTCTGGCACTACTGTTCAGCCCCCAACAGAAGCATGCTAATAAGAGGCTCAATAAAAAACAAAACTATCCTGCTATAACACTATCTGAAATACTGACCCAAGAATTTTGCTTCATCAGTACACATCAGTCCCCTCCACACAGTAGATAGCAGGGGGCCTGGAGGTGCTGAGGAGAGGCATTGAAGCCAGCTTCCAAACTTTACATTGATGAATCCTAAGAACATCACACCAGCTACCTGCATACACGTAAGTTACATCTGTATGCCCTACGAAGGGCTCACAAGAAGCTGAGGAGGGCTTTAAATGCAGGTGAGCAAGCCCTCTCCTCATCCATCCACACTGGAATTTCAGATCCCTCTCACTCTTCAACTCTTCTGTGTTGGCCAGGAAGAACCTCAACATGATCATGAGGTTCACTTCAAGGTCATTCTTTGGTCCTGAAAAACCACAAGGAACTATACTGCTTACCTTATTTCATCACTTCTTTCCATGCATTTATATACACATGCACACACCCCGGTGAGTGTCAACTCAGCTAAACCCAGTAGCTAAAACTCACCCTGTACCAAGAGTGGCATCTATGGTAGGGGAGCAAAAAACAGAACAAGGTATTAAAAAATGATTGTTTTTGATTGTAGGCATTTCACATTCAATAGCACATTGGACACTGCCTGCTTGAGGTTGCAAACCCAGCTTTACCCAAAGAAGTCCAGGAGCCAATACAGACACAGCTCTCAGCTTGCTTTGCTTATATCCCAATACCACAGATCCTTCTTTCTGCAAGCACTCAACTCTCACCTCCACAGGCTAACAGAAATAAATGTTAGAATAATCATGTACTATTCTCATCACCAACAAAGACAACAGTCAATATAGAAAGTTCACTTATAGTATTTAGTGCATGCGTACCCAAATGTCAACAAAGCACTTCAACACACATTGAACTCCTTTCGTTTTCACCAAAATTTAACTTCAAGCAGTGTTAAAACGTTCTGCTAAAGAAGAATAGTTAAAGAAGAATAAGTAATTTAAGCCACACGTATAGGGGCACTGGTGAATTAACGCCATAAAGCTGAAATCTCAGAGATTGACAGAAACCGGGCTTTGTTGTTTTTTCCTCCAAACCCCTAGATTAAGTTCCCTTTAGATAAAAAACACCTAAATGAAGTATAACATTTGCCAACAGAACCCACTTTCAGATTATTTTGTTTTTCTTTTGCATAAGCCTGCGACTTTCACATAATCCGCAAGCAAATAGCTCTATTCTGTAGATTAGAAATTATAAAGGACCATGTAATCAGCTGACAAAAGAACTGAAAACAACCCCAGAGGAAACACAGAGCTGCAGGCGCACAATGTGCCGCTCTGTCAGCCGCCCACTCCTGCACCAGATCCTCCTGACGTTTCTTGTGTCACGACTGGACTTTATGAATGGGACCGTAGGATGTTTGCTGGTGAATAATCAGCAAGGGAAGGGGCATGGCATCACGGACAAGGGGTCCGCTTCTCTGTCTGCTGACCAGATCCAAGCAATTCATTCACTGCTTTCTCCTGCCACCAATTATGAATCACAGCTCAGCATTGTATTAGAGGCTGAATTGTTGCTCATTTCTGAGCAATGACGCTTAAGAAATAAAGCTATTGTAACCTCAGATAAACTGCTCGTGCTTTGGTGGTTTTATTTCGTTCACATGTATCTAAATGTTTACGTTCTTACAGTATCATCAACACTTCTACCACCAGCTTTGACTCACAGTTCAACACCTGTCTGTTTATTGTTCAGTCTTCAGACACAACCATCTCTCCCCCCCCTTTATGTTTTTTATATCTATTTTATCAGAAAATATTCTTACTTTGCCCATTTGCCTCATGTGCACCCAACTACTGATATTTCTACTGCAAGTGAAGCTGAAATCTGAACCAATCCCATTGTAAGCAAAACTTCCCCTAATCTGATGGCAAATAACGAGCATTTCTCCAGCCATTCCTCCTCTGACTTATCAGTCAGGCTGATGGATGTTTAGCACTTACCTTAATGCAGATTTTTGCATTAGCTAACATTTGTAGAAGCAGAATCGATTACAAACTGGAGATTACGGAGCTGATGAGCTTTCACGCTATTGCAGTTGACCGTGCAATTGGGTTTCTAAGTGACAGGCACCACAGGACCACCTCAATTGGGCAAAATCCTTCTCACATTTCCACATATCTAACTTCATCTTCATTCAGCACTCATTTCCCACCTTTTGATTTGTTTAATGAGCTGATTGAGTGCATGCATGTACATACGTACATGCTTTCTCTTCCTTAATGAAGGGACGCCTGCAGCGGGGTGCTTTCAGCGCCACATCTGCTGGCACAGCTTCCAAGACAACTGCAATATTGCCCATGGCCTGGGAATGTCCAGACGTGGATGCATTGCATGAAGGAAGCCTTCAGATGTGAGAGGTGGTAGAGGGCTGTTGGTCTCCATGAAAGAACGCCCAGCAGCTCTCAAGAACGTGCAAGAAATCTTCCCAACTAAAGCTTTTAATCAGTAAGATCCTAAGCTGAAAAGCACTGTTACAGGTAATTATTTTTAAATACGCAAATGGAACTAACTTGTCTTACTTCAATGGACTGCCATTGCCCCCATCCCATCCAGCAATATATATTTACTAACAATTATCAGAGTCATGTCTTTACTGGGATTCCCTTCCTGGGAGTCACTTCGACAATTAGCAGCCCTTGCTATCTGTAATAGAATCACTGGTGCTTAAAAACAAATGAAAAAAAAAAAATCAAGCTTATACCTGATGTTCACCAGCAGGGGTGGGAAAGGCCCAGCATTTGACCTAATCAAGCCCAGCAATAAAGGTAATAAGAATTTAACTCATCCCAAAAGATCTCAACCATAGAGCAAATGAGTATCTCCAGGGGGAGAAATCCTATTAAAATTTAAGCAGGTAGATGGCATATGAAAATAGGAGTTCTCCAATTAGCTAACTGTCTCTAGCCCGGAGCTAGTCTCAAATATTTTTTAAACAGTGATACTCCAATTCACATCTGTCAGCTGGAATATTTACAGCTCTGTAATTATTAAAACTGCCTGATCTCCAGAGCTGCAAATGGGTTGGGGCACTCTGAGCCCCTTCCATTCCATCAGGAACTGGTTAGCTTCAGAAAGCTCAAGAGCTTCAGATGCCATGTTTCTCACAGTTTATATCTTATGCTTGCCTTCCCTGCAACCATGACTCTGGCTGGGTCACACCATCTCTTTTCCCCAGTGATTACTTTGCCATTAAAAGTGAACTGGCATTACAGATCTTTTGCCCTCTCCACTGAGAGACTTCCAGAACCTCCGTGCCCTACAGTTTACTGCCACAAGCCTTGTGGAAGCTTGGAGCTTGTTACCACTAGGGGAACTTTGGTTGAAGTTGAACAAAAACATCAGGAGTTGCTGAAAGGAGAGAAAGAGAGATACAGATACAGTATCTTCACCTGAGCCTTAGCACAGAGAGCTGTGCTGGAAACCCAACCGCTGCGGCAATGCTGCCGAGGATCATAGAATCATGAAGGTTGCAAGAGACCACTGAGATCATTGGGTCTAATTGTCAGCCCACCAAACTACCATGGCAAAAATCATAACTGGCAATCAAGTCAAGAAAAAAAATACATGCAATAGTTTTCCAGCAGTTGTTTTCATAGCATATTCTCTCATTGCATCACCAGTTCCAAGGTGTGCACCTACTAGGGGATCTGGGCTGGCCATGCATCACAGCGGTCAAGATGACCACAAGGAGATGGGAGATGCTGAATCTCCTGCAAGTTATATTTGCAGTGAAAAATGTTTACCCTTTGTGTGTTCCTCCCCAGGAACAACACAAATGCAGGCTCGGGTTTTTTTTAAGACACACTTGGATAAGTGCAAACACATCTCTTTTGTAATCAGCCCAGGCTGACCCTGTTTAGCCTGAGGTCAACGACCAGTGGCATCTGACCTGCCGAAGTTAATACGACAGAACAATGGGAGAGGGTTGGCAAGGCCTTATCCTATTACCTTTTTGATACCAAATTAATTGTTTTTCTCCTTCTCAATGATTCTCTGACCTTTCAGCTATATGTGTTGCTGGCACAGAGTGATGGATTAAACTTAAGCAAGTACATTTCTCAACATTGTCTCACAGATTTGGAAGTTATTTATGTCTTCCTTTCAGTATTAAGAGGTTTAAGAATGTGCTTATGATTGCAACCCCATTTGATAAAGAGAAAGAAGATCCAAAATACTAATTAGTTTGGAAGTATTAGAAGAAAAAAAGGATAGATCACACATTACCAAAAAAACTCACACTAATAATGAAGAGACAGACATCCCTATAAACCACAGGTAGGCAATTCTAGATGTCTGATATAGCCTTAACTGGTGATGCTTTGTTAACTGGCAATGCCTCATTAATTGGCAAACCCAAATGCATTACTAGTAGAATAAATTTGATTAGTCAGACTAACATTTTCCAGAAGGAGAAAATCCCCACAATATCGCCATTGGATGAGAAGAGCTTGCATGGAATAGCTTTTGATCCTGGACACATCTTTCATTTGATTAAGTTTTTTTTTTTTTAATTTCCTAGTAGTTGGACCACTTCACTGGATGGAATAAACTGAGATGACGCAGTACAACTAGCACCACACTACAAAGTAAAGTGAAGGAAGTCAGTTCAGTTTCCCCTACCCACCCCCATTCCATGCATCACTTAAAGCGATCAAGTCTAGAAATATGAATCTAAAACTCAAGATGTGACATTTGCCTGTAGTTGACACAAAACATCAAGGCACTGAAGCCAAACGCACATTCCTCACTTGGCTCAGTTTGGCGTAGACACACTGGTCTCTCCCACCTCACACAGCTCACAGCCCAGGACCCACATGAGTTCAAATAGTTCACCTTCAGACTCCATCAACTAAAAGAAATAGAATTTCGTAGTTATCTCAGAACAACACAAAAGCTCTTATTCAATTACATCAGCAGGACCTCAGAATTACAGCTTTGGTCCCTCATGCCCCTGAAATACACCATATTAAACCAATAAAACAAATATACCTTATTCTGATTTAAGCAATATTAGAACATGAGAAGAGGATCAATAGGGAGCGTCACACTGGTGGTACCACTGGGTGATTTCATTTATTCAACATACTTAAATATTCTCTCAATTCATGCTTCAAATACAGATGATTAAGCATACATATTAGCAAGATGAAGAGCAAAGGATTTCCCATGACAGCTCTGCTCAAAAGTGACAAAAACGACTTAGGGAGAAATAGGGAGAGAGGTGGTAAGAGGCTAATCTTGTTATAACGATTTAAGATTCCAGAAAGTGGAGGGCGGGGGGGAGGGAAGTTGGAAATCAGTCTAAATGTTCTTCAGCTTTTCCAAAAAACACACATACCTACACTTAACCTCCAGCAAGAACAGGCACAGTAGCTTCTGTTTCCAGAACAATATACCAGACTTATGCCAGAGCAGAATTTCACAGCAATATATTCAGAAATGCCAGAACCAAACTAATGTGACATTCATAACTGATAGGTAGGAGGAGTTTCATGAAGAGGCAAACCATCACCTACACATTTGTCTTTTGGGTCCAGATATTGTAAAAGCAGTCAACACAACTGCCAGCCCATGCAAGTCTTCAATATATTAAGGAGTATGTAATGCTGGCGGAAGGACCAACTTAATCCTCCATAAATGATGAGGTGAACACCATCGGACTGGACTTTGGAAGAAGTTTTCAGTTGAGATAACTTTCTCATAGTAAGAGCCACTGGGAAGGGTTGTTGTAGCTTACGCCATTACAAAACATTCTTGAAATTAAGAAGCTGGACTTGACTCACCAGGAGTACTTGCAAATGCGTGATGCACAGATTAAAAGTAACTAGCATATTAATTGACAAATATCCCATATTATTATTTTATTTTTAAGAACAAGGAGAAACAGAGAGCTTTTTGGTAAAATTACAGTCAAAAGCATTGGCATCAACATTACCACTGTCCCAAGCACATGCTTTCCTGAACCATCACATAGCCCAATACGTAAGAGCTGACAGCTGCGAATGACAGCAGCCCAAAGACACAGCCACAAGAGGAGTTTCTCCTTCAGGTCTCACACCATATGCAGCAGCTTCCCCTTTTGGAAACCAGGGAAGCCACCACTGATCACATTACTTTCCTTATTCACAGAATGAGGAAAAGGGGAAAATGAAGTTACAAAGAAAAGAAAGAGAAAGCTAGTGCTAATTACGGCTCTCCCCAGTGACAGCACTGGGACAAAGAGTTCACCCAGCATCACCTATTGGAGAAGGCCCAGGAACTCAGCTGGGTGTGCCAGGCTGGGATTGCACACAGTGAGCTCTGTGAGCACTTCCTGTAGCAGAGGGGGTAGCCTTTAGAAAGAGGTCAATATTCTAGTATAAAACAACTAGCAAAGCTAAAGAAAACTGTGATCATGTCACCAGATCTCTTGATCAGAAAGGACAAACAACTCTATTGCTCAGTTTGATCCTAAGTTCAGTGACATGATTACTTTCTTCAGGTCCATTTTAAAAATACCCATACTTGGTCAACTCTGCTCGTGAGCATTCCTCCAGTGCAATAAAAACACCACAAAACCTTCTGGTGGAGTTTTGGTTAAACACACAGTTTGGCCACCACCAACCCAGGAGCACCACGGCCTGGGGAGGGACCACCTCCCTAAGCTCCTCCATCCACATATGGTCCCCTCCCAGTGCCACTCCATTCAGAACACAGCTCACCTGGCGTTCAGCTTCAAAATAAACCTGCACCACATCGTCACCCGGCTTCCCTTGCCCTCAGCTTTCAATTACTGACTTTAAAGGTACAACCTGAACCCATGTGGTTCAAAATGACCTTGCTCCACCTTCCCTTACCTCCCCTTGCAGGGCTCTCGTACTGCAGCTCAGAGTATAAAACCTCGAAACACGACTTTGCTCTAAGCCCCTGCAGCAAGGGACAAGCCTCAAGCTGTTTAAGTCTTTAAAGGTACATCCAAAGCCAACACCGGAGCTGCAGAGAAGGATTGAGGAGCCCAGCTCCAGCAGCTTCCAGCAAGGTATTTAAACCTTCCTGCCTGTTGAGTGTTTTTAATGTTCATTTCCCAAACTCTGAGCAGTAAAAACCGCTCTTTGTTATAGCATCGCATTAGTCATTATTAAAGTCATTACAGACGTTAATAAGGATAAGTTATGCACAGATGAAGAGCCCAACACAGCTCTCACACAGCACTTAATTCAACTCTTTTTCTTTAGTTTCTTCTCTGCTGCTGGGAAAGACAGACAACCTTATTTGATACGGCCCTGACTCACACACCCACATGGCTGCCTGGTGCCCAGCACAGAGCTGTGTGGAGCAGCAGTGCAGTAAGAGATGGGGCAGGATGTTGCCTTCATCCCCACAGCCCTCCTTTAGGGCAGGGAAAGGGACTGCTCTTGGCAGCCCCCTGCAGCACAGCCCATCCCCACTGAGGGCAATGACACAGCCTGGGGATACATGTTAGTTTAGATGTTACCAAAGCAGCAAGCATTGTCCTATTCAGAGTTAGTTACAACACAGTACTGCCCTTCCGGATGAAGAACACGTGCTTTCCAAGCACAGAATTCACTTAGTAGCCATTTGCAGCTTAATACGTTACTTGTTTTCAGCTTCAGCACAAACTTACCGCATTAAACCCAATTGTTTCAAGAGAAGAACCAGCGGATTTAAGCACGCTTGTGGCTTAGTCACACAGTACACTCACAGCAACGCTAAACAAACCAACCGACCTCCTGCAGAACAGACCTCATTCCACACCCATCCCTCTCCTCAAGCAGATACATATTTCCTGCTCCCCAGAAAACAAACAAACTACATTTCTGAAAGTACTCTGAAAATAAAAACAACAGTAAAAGTAAAAAACCTTACCTAGAAGAAACAGCAACTGCTGGCCACCAAGTAGACTCACAAAGAAAGGCTACCAGCACACAGGTGGCACAACTTATCCACTAATTACAGCCACAGCTGGGCCCTACTGAGTCAATTAAGCAGCTTTTGCACTGCAGAAAAGGTTACCTATGTGTGGCCTTGGGTGATACACCAGGCACTAAGGCCTCAATGTCTGAAGCCAGAACACATGCTACATCTTGTGCACAAAGTGCTCACACTCACAATTAGAAGTAACAGGACCACGTTGCATAGCGCCCAATGAACTAGTTAATTAGTAGTAATCTTAAATTCACCTTGATTGTGGGCAACTTCAGTGCTCCAGCAGGCAGCCAGGGTGAGTCAGGTTGCGATCACATCAGAGGCTGCGTCCCAGCTGGCTGTTGTTATGGAGTCATAGAGGTTGGGAGGGAATCTCTGGAGATCATTGTTGCATCTTCTTTGGAACCTGCCACCACCTGAGGTAAAGGGCAGCCCCAGAAAACCACTATTTGCAAAGGGCTGATTTACTTGAGAATATATATATATAGTCCATTGTGGTTGAAGCATGGGCATACATTTCAGTATCCCACTCCACCTGATGGTGACCTCTATAAGTGCGGTGGCACAAAGACCAAAATGGCTGCAGATGTTGGCCCGTGCAGCCATTGGTGTTATACAGGTTCTGAGAAGCCAAGACTGCCCTTCAAAATCAATCTCCATGTAAAGTTAAATGGTGAGGGACAGTATACAACATGCAATAAAACCAGGGGCTGTGTGGCAGAGACCTCTCCTGTGCAGCAAATTGCACTGCCTGGCATTGCTCAGACTCCGGGAGAGTTGCACAGAGGTGCTTACATCAACTCCTGCTTAAAAATTCAAGGCCAATTTGGGCCATGTTTGCCCATCCTGTGAGAACTTCAGGCTTTATTTTCAACTGTACGCCAACACATGAGGAGTTTTAGCGGAGCAGCACCATAAAGCCACGTGGATCTGAGGGCTCTGCCAAGCGTGACATCAAATCTTCCAAAGAGTGAGGTTAGATAAAGCACCAGATAGCAGCAAATTCTTGATTGAAATAAAACACCGAACATTTCTCCTTGGCTGGCAACAGGTGAGTTCACAGGAAACGTTTCCCCATCCACAGAAGTTTCTTTTATAGCAAACGCACAGGTTTCCCTGCCTCCCCAGAAAAGTCTGTCTCGTAAAATGTTTAAAATGTTATCAGCTTAGAAAAAAATAACACTATTTTTAACTGATGGGAAAGGAGCCCGTTGGCTCTAAAGTTTCCATCCCTGAGTCGGGCGCTCAGTGCTGTTTGGGGCCTTTGTTCGGGGTAAATCAGCCATCAAAAATCGAGCCCTGCCGCTCCTCGCATGTGCTGGGCGGGATGACTGGAGGGATCCTGCAGCCCAGGCACTAATTACCTGTCCAGACACCTCGGGAGCTCCTGCGAGCAGCTGGCAGGGGAGAGACCTGGCTGGGGTCTCTCCCCCCCCTCCCCCCAACCCCTACGGCCATTGCGGCCACTACCAAAACGTATTTACAAGGATGGGAGCCACTTCATTCCAACAGAGACATGGGCAGCTTTGCTTTTCCCTCCTTCCCTGACTACTCCAGTGATGCATTCACATGCTGGGCATATAATGTCCCAAAGGGGTTTTATGGATGCTAAAGCACTGGCAATCCCAGACCCATGTCAGAGCATCTCTCATAGCACAGAGTCACAGAATATCCTGAGCCAGAAGGGACCCCTGGGTTATTTTTGCCGAGGACTCACATTCATTGATGGCTGAACTCCAATGGTCCTCAACTGGAACATGCTCAGAGGCTGGGGGAGATGAGGGCATCCCCTCAGCACTGAAAGGGGAACATTTATCCCAAACCAGTACACACTAATTATAGTGCCCCAGAGGGCTTTGTTTCTCTTTTTTACACCCTCTCAATAATAATAATACTATAGAATTTCCTTGAAAAAAGGACAGAGGGAAAAGTTTCCCACTGCTCCATGAGCACGTTCCCCAGCACTGCAGGATGGGTCTGGGGGGTCCCTGTGCACCCCGGGACAAGGAGGGGTTCCCCAAAGCAGCACCCAGAGTATTGGGCTCACTGCACTGTGGGGTCAGCGGCTGAGAAGGAGAAAGAAAAAGAACAGTAATAAAAAGGCAAAGTAGGGGGAAAAAAGAAAGCTTAAATTTTTGCAAGAGAAAACAATCCTCCTGCCGGCAGCGGTAAATAAAATAACAGCAGCGGGGTGATTTGCAACCATGTAACGGGCTTTTGTCTGCGCCTATTTCTCTCTGCCTTGAGGGTTTCTGTGTTCCCTCGCCGCAGGATCCCAATGTTTCTCCCTCCGGTACAAAGGCGGAGGGCTGCAGCCCCTCCCCCGGCTGCTCGCCCCCAATCTGCCCACGCTGCGGCTCCGGGGGGTGCAGGGCTCCGCAATTTAGGATTCCTGTTGGATTTTCAAGAGCACCGCTCTAGGACTTGCCAGGTTTAAAAACAGATTTACTCATCTTTTTAACTCCTTTTTTCCCCCCAGATCTTACACGAAGCCCATCGGGCTTGTTGCTCCCTGTAGGAAAGTTAGAGGTATTTATGAGTCTAATTAGAGGCATTTATGAGAGTGATTAGTGTGAAGCATCAGCTGCTGGTGGCTGCGTGTGTGTTCACACATGGATGCAACGCCGCAGTTCACAATTTGTTCCCGTGCCTGAAAGCTGCGAAATGCCCCGAATTCCCCCAGGCAGGCGCTGCGCACGGCTGCGCATTGTGTTGTGCTTTGTGCTGGGATGGAGCAGCACGTGGCTGAGCAAAACCAAATACATTTCTTTAAGAAGAAAAAGGATACGTGTGCTGAAAGGCAGCGTTTGAGTCCCTGCGACAAAGGCTGACATGGCCCCTCTCGTGCCTTGCGATTGCCCATCACACAGGTGCAACATCCTACTTCCCTCCTTTTGCTGCTCACCATCCTCACCTCCAGGGCTGCGGGTCTGCAGCACAGCAATCCCTCATCCACTCTTGTCCCATATTTGGCAGCAGTACATCACAGGAGGTGCTTTGGGGACCAAACGCATCTAAAAATGAACTCGAACACAACACTGTGTGGTGGGGTTGGGTGCACAGAAGTCCCAGAGTGAGGGATGCTCTGGAGCCAGACGTTCCACAGCCACTGAACATCCTCCAGAGCACAGTGAGTCCCAGAGTGCATGGACAAGGCACTGAGCCATGCATGAGTGCTTGCAGGGACAGGGCCTCAGCACCATGCGCCCTCGGCCCTGGGGACACCTGCTCGTGTTCCAGGTGACAGCCCCCAGGTGGCCGAGAGCTTTCTGAGGTCTCTGGACAGCTTGGATCCTTGCATCCAGGTTTATTTTGGCAGTCACCATATAAACAGAGTGGGAAGGTGAGCACTGCTGCCTCCACACACTTAGAGAAGCTTTTAGGGGCTTGGGGAAGGTAGGGAGAAAAGTAGGGAATATTTTAATAATAGATTTATTATTATCTAGGAAATTGAGGTCTGTTCCCTGTCAAAAACCTGATTTCCCAGTGGTGTGTATAGCAGCGGGTCATGCAGTTACACTGCACTATAACCCAGCAGCCCACACCAGCAGCGAGCAGCAGCCCTGGAGTGCCCAGGACAGAGCTTGGCCTCAGCAGAAGGCCAAAACCCCCTCTCAGGGCCACACCACAGCAGTGCATGCAGTGCCTGCCAGGTAGACTGCATCAGCAGGACTGTCTCATCTTTAAGGAGGATTTATTTAGGTTTTTGTTTTTGTTTTGTTTTGTTTTGTTTTTCCATGCAAGAGGGTTTTGGCTCGAAATGAAGCTTGCAAAACTTTCTTTATCCAAATATCTGTACACATATTTTTGCAGCCTATGAAGGAAACTTTGCCACAATAAATTTCATTCATTCTTCATTTTAATCTTTGCTGGAGACTCTTCTTGAACGCTCCCTTTAGGCACAGTGCTCCTCCTGCCCAGGCTCCTCTCCACGTTAGCATGTCCCGCAGATGCAGCTACTGCCTGGAATACATGTACCTCGGCGCTTTGGCAGAAAAAGAAATAGCTCAAAGACAAATCACTGATTTCAGAGAGTGCAGCCAGCAGCACTGGGGTTAACGAACAAACTGATACGTCGGAGAAGTAAGAATATTGATCCCACTTTCCTTAACCAGCCAGGTAATGTGGGGGCAGGCACCAAAATCACAACTAGAAACATACAGATGTCATTACAACACACAAAAACCATCACACACATATTTTAATTTTATCTGATCAGAACTTCTGTTTGTAGAGATACAATAAATATAGATGACACTGTTACTGTGTAAACATCTTCCTTCAAATCACTGAAATGTCAATGTAGATTTTAAAACACAGTTGTATATACATTTTTTTAAGTGGAAAAAGAGCACATAGTTACAACAAGTAAAATGCATTTTGAGAAAAGTCCTGAAATGAACTGAAAAAGGACGAAACCATATGAGAGAATACATCTGGAAGAATGGCATTTTTGTTTGCTTAACAATAATCAAATTTTCCTAGCAGGAAAGCTGGATGGGAACTCCCTGTACCATCCTTCATTAGTTTCAATTAGTAGTTTATTTGCCATTAGTTAATGTATGACACTACTGGGTCTTTTTAGAACCAGCCAGTGCAAGTTGAGAAGAAAGTATATTAAATACCAGAAGGAAAATGAGATGATATAAAACAGCCCCTGATCCTGCTAACCCCTGCTCCTCGGAGCAATCCCCTTTCTTTCCTACTTACTGCACAGTGCAAGAGCCTCAGGATTAAGTCAGATCTTTGAACTATAATTCCATTTATTTGGAGAAGCAAATGTGCCTTTCGCTCAACTTAAACGTTTCCTTTTAAAAGAGGCTGTCAAATCTGAAAGCACATTAAATTCACGTTTAGAACAAACTTCATTCTCCTTGCATGGTTCCAGGGCTGTGGGTATGGCACAGGACACAGACACGGTGCTGCTCGAGGCCTCGGGTGCCGGATGGACACCTGCGGGAAGTTGGGGCCAGCAGTGCCTCACGCTGCCCCTTCGCCACCAGAGCTGCTCCTGTAGGTGAAGGAGGCAGAACAGAAGGTGACACTGTTCAAACATTTACCATACAGCATTGGGCACACTGTCAATAATAAAAGACACGTAACACGTAGCCCCTCTTTCACATATATTAGTGAACAACCAGTCACAACAATTTATTTTATTTGCAAGCCTGAGCTCTGAGTTTTTGGTCTATTTCTCATTCTATTTCTAGCAGAGTTTTTGTAATAGCTTGGATCCAGCTGATGGATGAGTATCACCCCTTCTAAAAGAAAGCTACATTGAGTCATTTAATAATTCAACATTAGACATCTTTGAACCCAAAATTATTAGACTTCCTTATAGATCACAAAGGCATATTTTGCCTCAGTTTAATAAGAAATATTTCACTTCCCCCAGTGTCATCTGGTTAGATACAAAAACTTCAGGACTATATAGCTATTTGCAGTGTTCCAAGTGTAAGAACAAAATTGGGTTACTCATGTTTACCTCTGTCCAACAATGTTGGATGACCACATCCCTATGAAAATATAAAAACAGTAACAGATTCCCAGCAAACTCACAAAGCATCAGTTTCTAATGATTCAAGGTATTCGTGCAGGAAAGCTATTTCTTATTTTTAGATTGTCCCCCTGTTTGTACCATAGGGAAATCAAAATGCCAAATGACTGTGTCAAAAATACCAAAACCCTACAAGCAGAGCTTGTAGGGCTGGGTCTCATGCTGGCCCTGTGCAACATGGCAGGTAAGCAGCAAGTTTCAGTTCCTTCACTACCTAAACCTTCGGTAGAACTGATTTGCATCCAGGTCTAGCACTGGATTTGGCCAGGTCTGAATGAAGAATTCATACCTCCACCCATTAGGTACCATGGCCAAGGGGCAGCTCAGAGAGGCACCTCTCATTGAAGGGTTAAGACTCAGGCAATGCCTGGAACAGGTCTCCAGGTCAGGGAAGAGGAAGCAAGCAGATCGCCTGCTCTAAAGTGGAAAACTTTGTGTCTGACACTTTGCCTGTCTACATAAAGAGTACTTGCAGTTTGGCCCAAGCCTGGACTTGCTGTTTAAGTAGCTCTTGTCTATAGAAATGTTAGGAGACAGTCCAAGCACCATCACAGCCTGGCACATCACTGAAAAAGCAGTCACTGTGATCCTGCGAGGGTATAATGGTCCTTCTGAGTAGCATCAATCCAAAATTAATTTCTCTTTCTCGTGACAGTACAAGCTTTAGCGCAAAGGTTTCGTCTATGAGAGCAGTTCTGAAACACACGCAGTGATTTTAATTTCTAGTTTGAAATGTCCTATGGGCAGTCAGGTCTGAGGCTGAGCACCAGCACAGTCACAGCTGTAAATGCACAGTTACAATTAGCAACTACTGAGGTCCAAACAGGTGCAATGAGTTACATTATAATTGACTGACATTTTGATGAACATACTTACAAGCTGTTTCCAATGCAAGGCAATGTAGAAATACGCTTATGTAAATACTCACTGAAACTTGTGGAAAAACAGGAGAAATCAAGCCAAATAATTTTTCAGTTATAATCAATTTGTGGTTTTGTTTCGTTTGTTTGAGTTTTTTGAGAGAAGTTCCTGAATATCCCACCAGGCTCTAATGTTTGGAATATGCTGTTCCTCCTGCATGCCTCATACACGTATAGGTCAGCCACGCGCCTCGTGCTCAGCCTGCAGCCCATGTGATGCTTTGTTTACCCACTGCACAAGCAGATACGTGCAGCAGCCATTCCACGGCAGAACTTGCCTCAAGTCCACCACTTTGCTGTGCTGGAGTCTGCAAACACTGGGTGGCTGTGTTCCCCTCCTCCTCCCCGTTGAGCAGCGTCCACGTTTGTTGTTCGGAGTGAAACTATTCCAGATTCTGGAGAGCAGAAACGCAGGGAGAGACACCGAGGGCACGAGCACATTATCAGAAAGAATTTGAGTGCTCCCAGCAGCCCAGCAGCAAATTAGAAAGTTTTGGCTCCCAAGAATGAGTTGTGTTGTTTGTTCCTGCACACTGCAGCTGCTCTTTCCCTCTCTTCCCCAACCCCCTCTGTTGGGTGGTTTATTACACACAAGCCACTAATGAATGGGAGCCGCTGTTTTACAGTACACCACACTTACAGGACTTATCTCTAGGCCCACCACAGATTTGACTGATCAACAGCAGGGCACCACCATCATAATTCTTCCTAGAAACAGGAGGATAAAAAGGGGTTTGTTGGAGGTTGGCTGTGTCTGCAGAGAATCCTGCCTGCGGGGCCTGCTGATGCCATCGCTCGCTGCTATGGTCTCTGGCCTAATAAGGTACAGAAACAAAGATTGTTCACTTGTTCAAGAACACTAAAGCACCCGAGTGACGGAGAGTGGAGGCAGCGGGGCACACATCCAAGTGGGATTAAGGCCACAAGTGCAACTTCGCAGGGCTGGCTGGGTGGCAGGGGGATATCTGCCTCTGAAAAAAAACACCCAGTTCAAACATAATTTATAATGTGTCACTCAGTCAGAGGTGGCTGTCATTAAGAGTTAAACGTCGCATTGTGTTCAACTCATTCCGATAAGAATTCTCTAAGCTGCTTATATGTTATCATAACTCATGAGGAACTGGAGCAACGGCAGGGAGGGGGAAATTTTGGAGGCAAGATGGGACCCAGCTGGGATACAGGGACAGGGGAGCAGCACTGGATGGCCGCCATTTTGGTGTGGTGTGCCAAATGCTGTGGGGCAATGCTGGACAGCCACCATTTAGGTGTGGTGTGTCCATATGCTACAGCAGCACTGCAATTCACCCACAATTTTGCTCTAGTACACCCACAAGTTACAGGGCAGCGCAGGACAGACACCATTTTGGTGTGGTGTGGAGTGCCACACACTGCAGGGCAGTGCTGGACAGCCGCCATTTTGTTGTGGAGTCCCACACACTGCAGGGCAGTGCTGGACAGCCGCCATTTTGTTGTGGAGTGCCACACACTGCTGGGCAGTGCTGAACAGCCACCATTTTGTTGTGGAGTGCCCTTAAGCTGCAGAGAAGTGCAGGATGGACACCATTTTGGAGTGGTATGGTGCGCCCACACGCTGTGGGGCAGTACCAGACGGACGCCATTTTGGTGTGGTGTGGAGCAATGTGCCCACACACCACCAGGCCCAATGTGGCACACAGGGTGCAGGCCCTGCTCCTGGGAATGCATCATTATTACCTCAGCTGTGGAGCAAGGGAAATTTACCACAGCTGGGCAGCTTAGCTTAGCTCCTTAATGAAGAAGGAAGATATGTTGTAGCCAAGTAGGAAGGCCTTTGGTTAATATTACTCACTAGAGATGAGCCCCAATGGCAGAGCAAGCAAGCAGCTCTGGCAGGCAGCCCTCAGCGCTGCTGGCTGGCCTGGCGGCATTGAAGTGACGGCCTAGGGAAATCCAGCAGTAGGCCCCCATTGAGGGCCCAATCCCACTAAACTTCTGAGGCCTGGTAGAGAAACTTTCCCCAACAGTTTTTCTGCTGCCTTGCCTTAAGTGTTGAGGGAAAATCCTGTGTGGAAAAAGGACAATATTGTCCATTGTCACAGCTCTTTCCATAGCAGCTCACTGACCTAGTACAACATCCAACCCAATTCCCTGCTGGGAGAGGCTCTCTGGCACAACCTGTGCAGAAAGGCCGTTTGTTTATCTGCTAGCTGCGCCTGCCGGATCGCATTACACCTGCTGGGGCTGCCGGTAACGTGGGAGGTGGATGTCAGCCTGGCACTGTTGCTTTTATAAAGCCTTTAATGTAACAGGCTCTGGCTGTGTTCAGGTGCTCACCCACCAAGTCAAGGCTTAGGGAAGCTTGTGCTGAGACATCCCAGGCTCCCATTTCCTTGTCACTCAACTCAACAACTGCAGTCTGGCTGCGGTAGGTGTAGGATAAATATTTCCTCCACATCTCATAGTGAAACAGCCAACTCCATCTTCACAGCCATGGATTTCAGCCTTCTTTGGCTTTTCCAATTGCTTGTTGTGACGACATCTTACACTGAGGTCCTGCAGCATGATTGGCCCTCTGTGCTCAGCCAGGCACAGAAGATGAGCTATGACTGTGAGGGTACAGTGAGTCATGAAGGACATGCCACTCTCCAGCAGCCCAAGATGGGAGCATGGGAGTGTCAGTGACAAGAGGTCTTCAGCCAAGCTCAGTTCTCCAGCCTGCCCCTCTATGGCTTTCAGGTTTGCTGTTGTTGAGGGAAGAGGAAGTCCTGAACAACTTCCTTGCTTCCCTGAGGCATCTTGCTGTGTTATTTCTGCCTGGTCTGGCAGGAGACCAATGTCTCCAATTTGTGTGTAACCATCCAGAACCACTCCAAGAGATATCCAGCTTTCTGGGTACTGCAAGGCAAACATCTTACCAGCTCCAGCTGTCCTCAGACAAGCATGAGCCCTGATAGGTTAATCACAGCAAGCTGTTTGCACACAGTGGTAACTGCTTTGCTGCTGCTGCTTTGTGGATGCCACACTACAGGTGTGGAGTCCAAAGGATCTGCACCTTGCATGTGCAGGTATGGCCTTAGGCCAGCATGCACTTATGGTGAGGTCCCTGTGCCTCTGGCTGAGGTGTTACAGGCTGTCTGGCAGCTGATAACTCAGAAAACAGGCAGCTCACTGCAGCTGTCCCTTTCCATGGTGAGCAAAATGAGATCAAACCGCATGTGCCCATTCCTCTCATGCAGCCCAGCTCTGTATGGAGCACAAGCACACATGGGAGGTGAACTTACTATACATATAATGGCAAAGACTTCTTCTAATAAGTTTCTCCTTCTGAAGTCACTCAGGCTCTGAAGAATCTTGCCTGAAAAAGTAAAAGACAATTTATAAGCCAAAATGGAACTCACTTGTTTATCTTCCCCATCTGTATGGAATGCAATCAGACAGAATAAATAAATACTGAAAAATGCATTTGTTTTAAATGCCTGCGAACAAAGGGTCTGGCATATTTGCAGTATGCAATACTGTTTTTAAAACATGACTCTAACCACCTGACACATTCAATTAAATACAGAACACTACCCAAGTTGCATTTGCATTCTGGAAGAGCAGCTCTGAAAGAAACTGGAAGTGTGGCAAAAATTCTGAAAAAAAACTGCTTTAAACAGGGAATGAGATCTCCCTGATGGGCTGCAACAGGGCTGACTTACTTGTAAAAGCCACAAGTGTCTTATTTTTTCTCACATGACAGAGCCACTTTGAGAAGGACAGACTGACAGCTTGGTCTGTGCTCCAAGAAACAGTTAGAAAAAGACACTTCTTGGTGTCCTTTTCTCCAATATTCAATGAAATTCCTACTGCGGTAAATAGTCTTTAAACAAACAAACAACACAGAAAGCAGCAATAACTGATGGGAGAAAACAGAGGCCG
Organism: Gallus gallus; assembly: GCF_016699485.2. NCBI lineage: Eukaryota > Metazoa > Chordata > Aves > Galliformes > Phasianidae > Gallus > Gallus gallus. The sequence goes on from NC_052540.1 coordinate 16,543,261, forward strand.
TTTTCCAGGCAGTGACACTGCCACTTTAACAGTTTCCCACTGTACTTCAGCGTAGCTGCCAGAGAAGCCTTGTTCAGCCTATTTGGGGGCCCCATGAAATGCTGCAAGCGTTACTGAAATGAGCACTTGTCTTTTGTTGTGCTGCATGCTAGCACCATACAGTGCTGAGCTGATAAATCCACTTTTTCTAGCACAAGCATTTTTCAAACAAAACTGCCATGAGACTGATGAGTAATGCCAGCTTGCCAAAAAAAAAAAAAAAGAAACAAAAAAAAAAGAAACCACACCAGCACTGCTGACAATGACAGCTGTTAAATTCACATATTCACAAAACGAGATGGGTTACATAACTGGAAACTACACGAGCAACTAAACAGCAAGAGGAACTGCTAAGCAGGGCGCAACTCGGGATCAGGAAGGAGCACATCACACATTCCTGTGTGCTCTGCCCACCAGTGACTGCAGACAACAAAACTTTCAGGCATAAAAAAGTACTTTGTGAAATTATTATTATTTTATAGACACAGTTCTGAGCTCCAGAGAAGGTCTGTAACACACACAAGGCAGAGCAGGAAGGCAGAACATCATCCTGTCACCAGATCACCTGCTTTATTTCAGCTAATCTCAGGCAAACTTGTACAAAGCCAAAATAATCTGCATTTCCATTTTGTTTGCTCATGTCCAACTTCATTCCCATTATATGGTAAGAAATACTTAAATTTGGATTATAAATAAAGCATTTGACCTGGTGGAAATTTAGCACTTACAAGTTTTTGTTGTAAGAAGGACGTGTGTTCGTGTGGCTATTCTTCAACTGAGAACTAAACATGAAATGAGAAGCAAATCACATGAAGTTCCTCATGCTTTACCACGTTACCTGTAATAAATGAGGCTAATGCAAAATCAAGATGTGCAGACAAATCAGGAGGAAAAAAAAAAGAAAGAAATGAAACGCTGGAATGAATATTTTCAGAATGATGTCACCTAAACCAGAGTGTAGGTACAGTCTGCTGTGTAGGAGAGCAGTGAAAGCAGAAGCAAAATATTAGATGTGCATTAAGCCACAAGCTGAAAGCTGCGAACAATGGCCAAGTCTGGTTGCTTTTGGAGCCTTAATGTAAGGAAACATCCTTATAAAAGATGAGACAATAGCAGGTCTATAAATGACAGTCCCGTAGGCAGTGAAGGATTAAGAACTTCCTATAGCTCCTAAAGTATCAACCTACATTGTAACCCTTCTGCAAAGGCTGCCCTAAGTGCTTTCTCTTAGTCTGCCTAGAATAGGGAAAAGCATCAGAATTAGTTTGACTTTTCCTCTGCACGCCAGCCATGCACACACTTAAAGCAGAGAGGAGAGGCGAAGAAAAGGAGAAGGAAGTACAGCATTTGTTCGGCACCTCCTGGCAGCACACCTGGCAGCCCGGCTGCCCACTTGCCTTCACTGCTTCCTCCGGTGAGTGCAGATCTTCTCCAGCCCTGCTCTGGGCTGAGCAGTGCTTCCCACTCAGCACCACTGGAAATGTGGTTTTCAGACAAAAACAAACACCAGCTAGGCTCGGGCTTCAGTGTTAATTTGTAGCTTTTATTTTCTTCATTTTGTTTTGAAGTGCTTTTTTTTGGTTGTTGTTTTGTTTTTCTTTTGCTTGCTTGCTTGCCTGAGTGAGAAAGCGTGCTCATTTGCTGCACATGTAATTAATCTGAAAATATTTTCTGCTGCCTGGTGGACCACAGGCTGAGACACAGTCCTGCGAAGCAGACATCCTCAGACCTTTCAGGCCGGCAGATCACTCTCAGCTCTCAGACTTGAGTGCGGGCTGCCACACACTCTTCTCATCAAAATTTTAATTGAAGACCATGAGCGTTATTATTTAATACAGTTCCACAGACCACCTGCAGCAAACTCACCAAGGCCCCATGGATTAGCAGTGATCCATATGATAGAGGCTGGGAACCACCAGCCCAGAGCCCTTGCTGATTCCGACTGCTCGTCTCTAACGCTGTGTTAAGCCCATTCATGTATATCGTTCCGTTCAAATGAAAGCAGCCTGCACTTCAGAAGGTATTTCATGGAATCAAATGATTGGGAGTGAGAACTTCCCAGATCTGGAGGGGCCAAGGAAGATGAGCAGACCCACTGTAGCAACTGCCAACACACACCACATCCCAGCTGTATGAGATGAACAATTAAAAAAAAAGGCAAAGAGTTACAAAAGATGCAAACCCAGGGGCTTGTATCAGGGGGCATTTGTAGACCTGCGGCTGATTATAAAGTGGACAGGATCTACAATGTTCAACTCAAAAGAATTTGCAGCAAGTAAAAGATCCTGAGACCCCCCCGTCACTGCCTCTGTTAATGATTCCTCCTCCCAGGTCTTTTGAGAAAGTTTGGGGTAATTTTGTCCAAAGTTCCAGTGCAATGGTTGGATCCTCTGCTTTAGATGGTTGGATCATCCACCCTGCTTGTCAGGTGGAACTGGGACACTGTATGCTTACTTTACAAAGGAGATATGAATATTAAAAAAAAAAAAAAAAAAGAGAGAGAGAGAGAGAGAAAGAAAGCTGCTAAAAATTCTGCAGTTGCTTTTGAAACCACTGAGGATTCACCTTGCAGCTGCTCGCAATTCCTATTTTTAAATGCTTTTTCTGAAAACCAAGCAAATACGCTGATGCTGATCCTCATCAAGGACTGTGAGCTCTGCCTTGCCAAGCTTAGTCATAGAGGGCACTTCCCTGAACCAACACGCTTGCTAATGCAAATAAATTGGTTTTAGTACAGTTCTACCAAAAACCAACAGCAACAAACTATGGGCAGTAGTGAGGATGGAATTAGAGTGAGTGTTGTCACTGATACTGCACGTGCAGGTCTGGGCCTCACATTATTTAGGGCACAGTTCTGCCCCTCTTATTAGTACCAATTCGTTTCCTGCTCTTCAGATAACCCCCATGGGCAGATTATGGCAGCCCTAAGAGGCAGAACCTCGGCCAACAGGCGGCCCTGGGTTCTGGGCTTTCTGCAGAGCCAGGCTCTGCTCCAGTCCAAGCGAGAGGCTCCCACTGTTGCAGCGGATGGCACTGCCTGGCAGGGCAATGCTGTTTAGCACAGGGAGCGAAAGAAGCCTTTGGGCAGGATTCCCACTGGGATAAGTTTGTGTAATTTTTCCAAGACTGGGAACAAACATTAACGCAATTTTCTTCCTTCAGAGCAGTTTTAAAGTCACTCAGAGTTTGAGAGCATTTTCCTCCTTGGAGACTGGACTTTGCTCCTCCGTGCAGTTCCACTTACTCACCTGGTGACTGTGATTGTGGGCACGGTGTGCAGAGCTGGGGGCTTGCAGGGATGGTAATCAAACAGGACAGCAAATCCTCTTGCTCAGAGGACAAGTTTATAGATTTGTTTTAACAAAATCAGACCTCTGCAGCAGCCTACCCTTGTCCCCACCCCAATGGTTTGTTGTTTAAAATCTCACAGGAAAACTGTAATTTTCTCTATTCTCTTTTAGCGAGATGAAAATTTTCTTCTGCAAAAACATGCATACCCAAAGCTTGTCCATTTGAATTACAGATCAGCAAAGGAAGCCTGCGAAACTCTCCTACTTTCATTCCATTCTGAGTGTGACTTAATTTCCCAGTTTAAAAATAAATTTACCCCACTTAAGAGCTCCAGGAATCTAAAAAGAATACATACATCAGAGATATTCCTCCCTAAAATAACCATATTGCTTTAATAAGCCATCTCCTGGGTTTTAGGACATTAAAGCAAAAGCGTGCTTCCTGGGAGCCCGTCTCACCACATGTCAGCCACTTTGGTTTATAAGTTAAAAATCAAAATATGAGTTTGGTTTGGAATATATAAAGTGCTAATTTTTCCTGCATTCATGCTCGATTTGATATTGTTAGGGAGAGAAAAAGGGTCCTTGACAGAACAGTTTACTTGAGGAATGGTTAATGCTAATACAAACTTTCCACTAACGAGGTTGTTTAAAATTGTTTTTTAATATGCCTTTAATGACCTCAGCTCCTCATACCTACCTCCTCGCTTCCAAAACTGTTTGCACTGTCCCCAATAACACTCAGCGGAAAGCTGTCGCTCCTGCCTAAATCCTTACTTAGGTTGGATGCTATGCCTCCGTTAGACAGGGTCATGAGGTCACGATCGATTTTGGAGGCCACCTGGAGAGCCCAGGCCGTGAACTGACTCAAAAAATTTATATCAGAGCGGGAGCGGCCCACCTCCCAGGGCTGAGCCCGCGCTAAGGCCCGGCCATGGGACGGAGCCTGCAGCCCCGGCGCGGGGAGAGGCCAGAGTTGTTGACCCCGCGCGCTGACCCCTTCAAACTTCAGGAGAATTTTTCTGGCAGTTACCACGGTGACTGGGCACTCCAAGCTTATCCTTCTTACCACAGGAAAAAAAAAAAAAATTAAGAGGGAAAAAAAAAAACAAAAACGTTAAAACCTACCTTGTAGAGATGTCTATCAGGAAGCAAACATGTAAATGTTTTAATTGTTTGCTTCTCTCCTTGGGCTGCTCTGGTTCCCGCTACAGCATCCGAAGCTGCCGGCAAGAGAGCGGTTTGGCTGAAAACATTTCGGCTTCTGGAAAAGCAACATTTAATGGATTTAGCACTTCTAATATCTGCCTGTGGTCACGAGTGGCAAGCCAAGGGGCTTATTGTGAAATCACTTTTATTTCTTCTTTCTATATCTGTCTCCAAATTATTGCCATTTTTTATCGAATTCAGAACAAACTGAGGAAAGGCTCAGGAAGGGATTCCAGCTGCCTTCAGCTTTTCTCCAGTTAAGAACTAACAGCCTGACGACAGCACTGAGCATGCAGCAATATGCTGCTGTGGTCTCTTCAGAAGAGGCTGCGTAACCCACTTAATGCACCATGAAATATTATTTAACAAGAGCCAAAAAAAAAAAAAAAGAAAAGAAAAAGAAAAGTTGTCAGACACCATTACTGTTGTTTTTTTCAGGTACTTTGAACATGACCCATTTCACACTTATGACATGTCCCAGGTAAGCAAGGTCCCATGATGCTGACAGAAATGCACCAAGGGGTCAGGAATTGCACTGAGTAAACAAGAAAACAAAGTGCACTCTCTTCCTAATACAATAGGGGAAAACTGCTGCTTAATTTACAAGCAATCTTGTAGAATAGATGAAGCTTTTATGCAAATTTTTTGGGTGTTCCTATACTTAAAGAGCACCTTATGAAAGGGAGCACAGACCAGCATGCGGTGTTAGTGGGGAAAAACCTGCTTAGGGCTTCCGATGGCCAACCTTCCATCAGCGTCCCCAGGCCGCTATGGGCTGCCTGCTTCTGGACTACAGCTGAACAGGGGTTTAGGGGTTGAAAGTTTCACGTCATCTGGACTCACGCACAACCTTGGAGTATCTCCGTCTGTTTGCAGAGTTGAATAGAAATATTCAGATGTGCTCAGCCTCTGCCCAGGGCTGAGGTGGCCGAGGGGGCTGCAGAGGTGGCTCTGGCACAACATGATCCCTCAGCTCCTGTGGGTGGAAAATAATGCAGGTTTGTGTGTGAGAAGCAAACCGCACAGATCTGCTATTTCGTCACAGATTCATTTTTCATTTCCACTAGAAGGAAGGGAACAAGGAAGGCCAGCATGTATGCACCAACCAACATTTTAAACAAGTGAATACGGAAACTGCAAAGGACTTTTCCTCCACCCAGAACTGGTTAAATTGCCCTGAAACATCATATGCCTCAGTGCCAAATGGATACATAGACATGTGGTAATATTATTCAGCAGTTTAGAATTAACCGTGAAAACAACTTCAATTAAAAACACTTAGAGATTGTTTTCCTATTATTAGAAAAAGGCTAAGTCTCTCCTTAAGAGATGAATTTTTTCATTTGTGCTTTTATTGTGGCTAAACAAGGTGGTTTTATGTTTTCCCCTTTTTTTTTCCGCATGAAATAATCTAAGTTGAAACAATCAGGTGACTGATTAATAGGCCAGTGGGAAGAACAGAAGTGTCTGTTACATTTTATTTTTTGCACTCTTTTTCAACAGCCCTGTACATACAAGCATGTGCTTTTCAATTAGATAGCATGATTTATGAAGTCATGCTCAGGGCTCGCCAGGTTGTTGACTCAGATTAGAGCTATGATGCCAGCTCACTCCCTGGTGACAAACACTGACTGTCCTTCCCGCAGCCAGGCACCCCTGGCAGCCTTATTAAAAGACCTTGTGGTTGGCAGAGTGCTGAGCAGGAAATGAGGTCCCCTCCGGTTTGGGACGGAGATGACTGGAGTTACAGAAAGCTGGAAAGCAAAACCAGGACCTCCTGAGTCACAGCCTTCCAGCTCCCAGGACCCCACGGTTCCTGGCCCACCTGCACCCCCTGTACACCCCCTGTCTCTCCAGGAGTCCCCCGGGAGCTTTAGGTCCAGCTGAGACCGGGGAGCAACTCCGCGTGGGAGAGGAGAAATGAGGGCACAGCTGCCCCCGTTGTCCCCCCATGTCCCAGCCTGGCCTCAGAGCTCAGCACCCTCCAAGGGGTCACTTCCCCACCCAGTCCCAGCTGGAAGGTTTTGGCACATCTTGGGGTGTTTTGCTAGCTGTGTTACAGCAAGGCATTTATCTCAGCCTGTGGCTCGGGGATCTTTTGTGTGGCCTCCTCTCTTCTAGGAATTCCATGTATAAATCACTAGAAAGCAGGAAATCTGCAAGCCCTGGTGGGAAGCTCATGCTACATTTGGCACAGACAGCTGCAGACCACAGAGCATCTCGTCCTGTAGGTGATGCAGCAAGCCAACACTTGCACCTGAAATGGGGGACCCAACCCCTGTTCCCAGGGTTTCTAAGCCAGCATCAGGCCCCTGGAAATCAGTTAGAAACTTGCTGGATTTCTGGGAAAGGACTCCCTGATGCTCCCTGTGTAACACTTTCAGTATGAATTTCCTCAGTGCAATAGAAACAATAATATTTAGACCATTTGGGACTGAGATTATTGCTCTAATAAATTGTTTTTGTTTTTTTGTTGGTGGTGGTGTTTTTTTATTATTATTATTGGTTCATTGTGGCAAATAAGCCCCCGATTGATTTTTCTCCTAATCAGCATGGAGAATGCATTTCGCTGTAATTAAATCCTGTGTAACTGGGCACTCTGTGTTCACTTGTCTCCGAGCTCGCCGTGCTATGAGATACAGCACATCAAACACGGCACTGTACGCGATAGGCACCCTGCCAGCCCGGCAGCGATTATGCGAGCTCGCCTTCCGTGTGTACAAATGAGCGGAGCTGGAGCACGTATGGAGCAGCGCGCATCGCTTGGGTAGGAAAGTTATTAGGGGAGGAAGACGGCCAGAGGGGAGGCTCAGCCTTCTCCCTCTCCCATCCCATCCCGTCCCGCAGCACCGAGCCCCGGCTCCGGGCTTCAATCGGAGGCCTCAAAGCGGGCAGCGAGCGGTGGCCGCGGGCGGGGGGCGGCGGGGGCGGCTCTCGGCCCCGCAGCGCTCTGGGGGGCTCCGGCCGCATCCTGCCCGCTCAGCGTGCTGCTGTTCGTCGCCCCCCGGCCGCGGGGAAGCAGCCCGGCGGATAATTACCCCTCGCTGCAATCCGCAGAGCTGGCCTAATCCGAAAGCTCAAGTGCCCGTAAGTAAAACTTCAGGAAAAGTTATTGAAACTGACAAATACAGGGTGACAAATAATCAATAAAAGCCCAGTCCGACATCCTTTATTGTTTCCAGGCACTAACAGCAAGTAATGAAACCTCGGCGAAGACGGGGGGTGGGGAGGGAGCGGCAGAACCCAGAGATGGGCCGCCGCTTGGACAGCCCCCAGCAGACCCAGCACGGAGGGATCGCAAGGAAGGGGCGGGGGGGGGGGAGCAAAGTGTCCCCCATTCCCCGAAAGACGCCGGGATGAGCTCGGAGCGGCCCCGGTCCGGCAGCGCCGCTGCTCCGCCCGCGCACCCGCGCGGGTCCCCGAGCGCCGCGATCCGCTCTCGGCAATAAATGACGAGCGGGGACACAACGCGCTGCCGCTCATTAGCATCTCGGCCCCGGGTTTGCAACGCCGCAGTTTCTAAAGTTTCAGCGGAAGACGCCGGGCAAGATAAATCTGTGCTGTCGTTTCTCTCCCTTTCTGTCTCTCCGAATTAAGTTCTGATCTATCAGTTGAAACAGCGGCCAGAAAGTTGATTCGCTTTCTGTTAGGATTTCGGGTTCAACTGGGGGCTCCTCCCGTGGCTTTAAGCTTTTGAGCTGTGTAAATGAACGGCAGTGTCACATAATCGATAGGAAAAACTCAGCTGTCACAGATCCGAAAGCAGCCTCCCGCCGCAGCAATAACGTGATTTGGCATTTCAAAGTTTGGGAACGTGCTGGCTGTGCGCGGGGATGACGCGCAGGGCGAAGCGAGGGGGGGGGGGGGGGGGGGGGGCACATCGACCCCAGCTCCGCCAACACTCCCCCCCCCTCCCCCCCACACACGCACTCGCTCCTGCACTGCTGTAGAAGTTTCTCAACTTTGTCGTTATGGTGGGGGGGTGACCCAGAACAAATCCCGGTGTCATCGTGGCCTCTCCGAAGCGCCCGTGTCGTCCTCCCCCCCACAAGCTTCCCTCCGCCCGCCCCCCACCCCCCCCCCGGCCTCCAGGACGTGCCCATCTGGAGCACGCACCGTGAGAGCAACTGTGACCATCAGTCACTAAAAGCCACACGCTCCAGTGGGCCGGGGATAAAACGAAGTCCTGGTGACGCCTGGTTAAACCACTGACCCTCCTGCCAGCGCTGGAAAGGGACTGGGGGGAGCGGGGGGGTTGGTCAAGCCCCTCCCAGCAACCCCAACTTCGGAGAGATGGATTTGGAGCTGTGCGGGGAAATCAGTGTCACCGGGCAGAGAGGGCAGTGCCGAGCTGAGGGACCACGGAGCTGACCTGCAGGGGACAGTCGGCAGAGCCCCCTCAGCCCCCGCCGTGCCCCAGGCACCCACTGTAAACAGGCTCAGCAGAAACAGGGCAGCCGCACACGCAGAGATATTCCACTAAAACCTTTCCTTTTTTTGATGGGACGGACCAACCTGCGGGCAGGGGATGTGGAGCTGGGAGGTAACCCTGCTCTCAATCCCCATCCCGTGCTGCACAGCCCTGTTTAGCTGCGCACACACGCGAGACAACAACACAGGCAGCACACAGCTCACATGCACTCGGGAAGGGGAAGGCTTTAGCTTCAAATTAGGAAGCTCTCTCAGATGAGCGATAAGTTCTCTTTGGTCAGACAGCAGTGTTTGATCGTATCTTTGTGTTTTTGTCCCCACCACAAAGGGACCTGCAGGCTGAATCAAGAAACGGGATTTCAGATCCTTTGATTTGACATAGGAAACTGTTGCGTTTGTAATATTATAACACTCTAAAGGGAAAAAATGAAACCTCTGTAGCTGAGACAAGAAGTGTGCTTAAGTACCACTACATTTCAATCCCCATTTAGATATAATTTAAGTCTTCTCTGGCTTACAGTAATATACTCTCCAACCTTGAGGCTATCCAAACGGAGGGATTTAATGAGGCTGAGTTTATACACGTATATAATTTAGAGGTTTCGCTGTAGCTGTAAGATCACAATTGGTACATGTGTAGCGCAAAGGAGCTGAAATCCCATCCAGGGACCAAGTTGCTTATTTCTGAAGGAGCTGTCATTTCCAGCAGGGGGGACACAATGAGAAGGCCAGGAGCGATGGAGCTCTGATCTCCACCAAGGAGAGATAACCACCTGATTAAAATGGGCCTCTTGTTCCCCCGTCACTCGATCGTCGTGTGAACTTCCTTTATTTACAATTATAGGCAATGAGAGAGTTACCCAGACTGCAGTACACCTATAGCTTGGGGTTTATCCCTCCCTTTGTTATCAAGACCAGCTCTTGGGCAGCTTTGTGGACCGCTCACAACATGGGAGCACCGAAGTGCTCTGAAGAATGGAGGTGATCCGTACATTCAGGGCCACACATGTGAGCACCACACATACAGCCCCACTGGGATCCGAGCAAAGGGGCTGGGCCCAGGCACAGCCCAGTCAAACCAGACTGCTCACAGCCCTCAAACACGTGTATGTACCACCAGAAGGCAAAGGGTCATCACACTGAAATGCCGTATCACACTCAGTACCTCCTCATTTTGGGTCAGTCCGAAGCACAGACGAGGACCAACAGCCCCGGGCAGTGACAAACATCTCCGCTGAGACGTGCTTCACTTCCTTCTCCATCTTCATATTAAATGGCACAGTGTTTGCCAGATTATTATCCCACTATTGCTTGTGCATTTGTCTCTTATGTCTAGTGTCTGTCATTACACAAAGCATTTTGAAGAGCTAATTTCAAAAGACAGAAAGTCTACACTTACTATAAAAGTCATTAAATTAGCATGACAAGCACAAAGTTCCTAGGTTATAATTTGGTTATGGATCTGAAATCTCTCCTGCTCTCTCTCTCTCCACTTGAAGGATGAAGGCTGCAGAGAGGCGTGGACACTAGTGAGGACAACTGAGCCACGGTGCACAAATGGGGAACAGGAGAGAGGTGCGGGCTCCTTGGCGTGGCAGTGGGTGAAAGAAAGGTCTCTCATTTCCATCATGGCTCCCAGCAGCCAGAGAAAGGGCTGATCTGATGGTTTCCTGGCACAACAGGTGGGAACACAATGTAAATCCATCCTGATGAATTTCACATTCATTAACAGGTTGCTTGAAGAGCAGACAGCACTTGCTTTTGAGATGCAACTAAATGCTGAGATAGGAAGATGTGTTATTAAAGCAGCCATTGGCTGCTTGTGCTAAAGCTGCAGTGCATTCCATTTACTTGAATTGCTTCTTCATTCTGGAAGAAAGCTGAGGAAGGGCGGGAGAGAGGAGAGGTACTTCTACCATCTCCGTGTGCACCTGCACTGCCTGAGCACACCAACCTCAGAGGCTGCAGGAACATCCCCAAACGCTGCCAGGACCACAACTGCACACAATGCAGCCATGAGAGAGCACCCAGCTCTTCCCAGCTGCACAGGCATCTCCAGGACACGTTGCATTTCAACAACAAGAAAATGAGAGAACAGCCAGGGCACTCCAACCTGGTGCTGGCAGGAGACACTGCCCTGGTGGTTATTTCAGCAGAAAATCTGCTGCCAACTTTTTCTTCCCACCAGGACCATCACCGTGTGTCCATGTGGGCTGATGTGTTTGCTTTCAAACAGGCACGTTGCGTGTCTTGGAGACCCTACGTTTACCTTTTCTTCTTTAAGCACTTTAATTATCATCACTGACCTGTTGGGCATACCTACAGTATCGATGTGTCCTTTTTACATCGTCGCCTTCCCTTTCTCTGCATGTTTCTGCCATTTAACACTTGCTACCTTTGCCATTAGAGTCCTAGAGTGACCCCCATGGGTACCTTTGAAAGAAAGCCCCTCTGCATTCCTGCACTGTCTCCTTACCCAAGTAATAGCAAAGGGACCATTCAGACACATGGACCACACTGAAGCATTAATTAGGCTGATGAAATCCATAGAAATGTATGGATTCAGCATAATCGAGTTTCTTCTGCTGACTATAGTTAAGGAATACGTGAGCAGCTGGGAGAATAGAAAGTACTGTTAGGGTGAAGTCATGCATGTAATTGAGTATATTTAACATAACCATTTTAATGATCGGTGATTAAAAGTGCATCTACTTAAATTGTATACCTCTGCAATTTGTCCATATCAACTTTAGAGCAGACACAAAGGAAAGGTCGTCATATAAATTTATAAACAAGATCCCTCCCGGCTGCACTCGGCTGTGCGGGGCCGTGGCTGCGTGGCGGCGGCGAAGGGCCCAACACGACACGATGCGATGCGATGCGATGCGATGCGCACTGTGAGTCCCTGCCTCGGCCCCGTCCTCTCCCAGGCACTCACAGCTCTGCAAGTGCATCAGCAGTGAGTTTTCTTTTCATCCGTAATTGTTTACAACAATTAGATCCCTCGGGGAAAAAAAAAAAGTCCCCACGTTTCTTTCCTTCATGTATTAGAGGAGTACCTTTTCCCTCACTTGGCAATATTAGGGGCATGTGTGTACGGCTGTATTTCAATAAAACCTCGCCAAAGCGCTGCCGGACACCCAGCAAAGAAGCGATGGAGATCGACTGAAGGATTGAATGCACTGAGCAGAGGGGCCGGGGCCGTGCGGGCCGTTCGGGCAGTGCGGGCGCGGCCGTCCCGCAGACCCCCGTCATGGGAACGCGGGGAGTCGGTCGCCCCGGGCCCACGCGCTGGGAAGGCCGGGTGCCTCTCTCGCCTATTCAGCCTGCCCGGGCTGGTCGCAGCGAATAAATAGAGTCATTGTGGAGCCCATCCACAAACCGATGCGGCTCCCTCCCCCATCCCCTCTCGCCCTCCCCCCGGCCCTTTATGCCCAAGCGCACACGAATCCGCGACCGCTACGCTCCGGGAGGAGCCCAAACTTTTCTCCCCATCACTGCGCGGCGCCGGTGGGAAAGGTTTCCCCGCGTCTGTACGGGACGTGAGCCGGTGCGGGGCGGGGGCGGCCCGGGGCAGGACCCGTCCCGCCCCAGATAACGGTTCCCGGCAGCCAGATGCACTCAGCAGCCCCACATCGGGGGGAGAGCTTCACTTAAGCCGACGGTGGCGAACCGAAGGCGCGGCGGTGCCCCGCTCCGAGCGGCGCTGGGAGGGGAAGCGCGTTCGGGGCCGGCGCTGGGCGTGCGGGAGAACCCGCTGCCTTGAAAGCGTATTTTTCTTCCAGCGATGGTGGCACTTAAATGATAATGTGGGCAATGAAACCGGGGAGATTTATATCTTTTGGAAAGTAGGACGAGCCAGATGGTAATAGCGTCATTAACAAACAAACTTCGGATCCGCAAGTGAAGCTTGAAATTGGGAAAGAGATCTGGAGAACAAAAGGAGCTGCTGTTGAGGGGGGGAAAAAAGAGTCCCTCTTCTGCCGGAGCACATTCTGGAGGGGCTGCTCCTGCCCGGCGCGAGATAATAAACGACGGCTTTTTCCTCCCCTGTTGCGACTGAGAAAGGACAGAGAAAACTTTTGCAATAGGCAAATGTGGCATTTATTTATGTGTAACCCTTTGTAGTCTCGAGTGTCCCAAATGGGCCTTTAATTCAGAGCCCCGGTTTGATACGGGAGGGATTGGTTCTCCCGAGTTTATTTTGTAGAAACAAAGCGCCGCTTGTGGAAGCGGAAGGGCCAAAAGTTCAGTAATCATTTTTTTTTTTTTTTAATTCGTAGTAACGAATAAATATGAAAGGTTAAACGCTACGTGCAGGGAGAGCTGAAACGTCTGCGGGATTCGGCGCGTCCCCTCTCTGCGATTCGTCCCTTCTGCCCCCCACCCCCGGCCGCTGTTTGCTGGGAGCGGGGGGGGGGCAGGAAGGAGCGGAGCGGACCCCCCCGGCCCTCCCTTCGAGTTCCCTCCCCGGGCTCAGCCCCCGGCACGCGTTTGCGGGGGGGGGGGGGGGGGGACCGCAGCTCGGGGCGGCCGCCTCCCAAAGCCGCAGCGATGCAGATGTGCGGAGGGCTTTAGAAGATCCCCGCGAGCATCGCCCTTCCCGAGTAAAGTTGGTGGTGATTAAACGATTAATGATTTAAAAGATGCCTGTTAACAGCTCTGAGTTGAGAGACGCGGACCCACGCTCTAAAGTGAAATCTAACGTGATTTTTTTTCTATGTGCTGGAGATCTTTAAAAGCCCCGAGGACTTACCCTTAAGGCATTATTCAAAGAAAAAAAACTGAGACTGGCGGTTCGTCACAGGCAATTGTAAAGGGTTTCAAAGGACCGATCAAACGAGTTGGAGAGTAATCTACATTAAAGTCCGGATGGCAGTGTTACAACATGCACCTGCAGGGTATTTGCTATCCGTGCCCCTTACAGAGCTACAAATCACCATTAAAGAAAGCTGCTTAAGCTTCCTCCTCGCTTCTAGAAAGACTTACTCGGGCTCCTTCACTTTGATATTTATACATCTTGTTATTGATAAGTGCGGGGCTCTGGGCTCCCTTCCCCCTTCCCCGCCGTCCCGGTACCCCCGCCCCGGGCTCCGGCTTTCGGGGCGCACCCCACGGAAGCCACGCGTGGCCGCGTCCCCGTCCCCCCACGCATCCCCCCTCCCTGCGGGAAGCAGCGCCCCGCGAGGAGCCGCGGAGGGCCGAAGTGGGGAGGGGGGGCATTTCTTTTTCTTTATTTATTTTCTTTATTTTGTTCCCACCCGCCGGCGCGGCTCTCCCGGGCGGCCGCTGTCACCGGGGAGACCGGGGCAGCCCCGGCCGCATCGGCACGCTGCCTGGTCCGGCGGATTTTCTCACAGTTGCGGGAGGTGCAGACATGGAAATGAGCTCATTACGGGGAGGAGTGGCGGCAGCAGAAGCCCTCCCCGCCCCCGGCCCGGCTCGGCCCGGCCCGACCCGGCCCAGTGCAGCCCGGTGGCTCGGGGGCGGCTCCGTCCCGTTGCCGTTATTCGGGGAAGTTTCACCCACGGCCCCGCAGCGGGAGCCTTTAACCCCTGGCACGCCGCTGCCATCCAGGAGAACCCGCAGACCCCCCCCCCCCCCCCCCCCCCGCCCGACCCCGCGGCCCCCACCCGCTCCCATGGCAGCACCCGGCGGGCGCGCTGCTGCCCGCGTCAGGTGATGACAAAGTTGCTAACTAAACCAACAAGCCGGGAAAGGTAAAACTAAACAAACAACTAAATAAAAAAAAAAAAATCAAGATTTCCCTTCCAAAGGTCAATAGGCACCGAGGAGTCCCTTCCCACGGCTGCAGGCAGGGATTGTGAGTCCGATTCACCGTATTCGTTGCGGGGAATCTCAGCGATCTGTTTCACCACTTCCCTCGAGTGGGTTCTCGTAACCAAACAAACCCGAACCGCCCCGGGGCAGGGCAGGGGGGCTGCGGGCCCGCGTTCCTGGGGCTGGAAACGGGAGCTTCGGACACGGCGGTGGGAGCGCACCGGAGGCGCTGCAGAAGGGGATCGAGGCACTGTTTTCCCGGCCTCTTCGTGTCAAAAAAAAAAAAAAAAAAAAAAAAAAAGAGAGAGAGAGAGAGAGAGAGAGAGAGAGAGAGAAAACCTGCCGTATTTGTATCTCTGCCCCATCTCCTGACACCCCTGCTTGCGCGGAGGGCCGACACACATCGCCCTAATCTCTCTCTGATGGTGCCCCGCGCGCAACAAAGCGCGCATTGTTCGGCGCCCGGGGGGGCAACGGGACGGGGCAGGGGCTCGGCACTGCTGCCAGCTCCCCTCGGCCAAAGTTTTCCAGATCACTCTTCCCAGCAGAACTGCCCTCTGAGAAGCGGGCGGGGCGGTAGGGAGAGGGCTCTGCCGCACAGGGCTCGTCCCAGCCTCAAGCGCGAGGGAAAATTCCGCGCAGCGCCCAAAGCGCGCAGCCCGACGGGTTCGGAGGGGATCGGGGCTACGCGCAGAGCCGCGCAAGGAACAGCGCAATTTCCCCTCGGAGCCGTCCCGCGGGGTCCCCGACTCCTCCCCCGGAGAAGAGGCACCGCGAGTGCAGCCGGAAGAGTTTGGGCCGGTGTTGGGGGCAGGCCAAGCTGATGGGCCCCGCAGAGCTGCGGGGGCAGCCCCCAGGTGGGCTCCGGGGGCTCCATCCCATCGTACACCCCCGGGCCGGACAGGCCCCGCCGTATTCCCTGCGCAACTCGCAGCCACCTCCAAACTGTTGCAAACTCAGCCCCGGGCACGTCCGCGGGGCTGGCAGGAGGGTGACGAGACACCAAACCCCCCCGGGCCCCCCTCCCCTCCCCTCCGCCGAGCCGAAAAACGCCCGCAGCTGCCCGGGGGGAGCACGGGGCGAGCAGCGAGCGCTCCTCGGGCCAGGCGCTAATTTGGAGCTCGGAGGCTGCCAGCTGAGGGCTGGGTAGCAACCAGGGGAGAGGGGGTATTGCTGCGGGAAGATTTAGGTTGTTGCTAGGATGTGAGAACAAAAAATCTTCAATAAGTCGGGGAGGGGGGAGGACGGGGCAGTGGGGGAGGAAGGGGGGTTACAAGGTTTGTCACAGGGAAAAGTGCAGACATCTGCTGGAACTTCCATATCTAAGCTGTTCATTTACAGGAGCCAACTTCTGAAATCTCCACAATTAGATCTGCATTGTTCTTTCTCAACAACACTGCCTAGAAAGAAAAGGTCTTCTCTGTCGGGGCCAATCCAACGAAGCGTTTGACGTTATTAAATAATAAAGCGATTGTGATTTACATTGTTGTTCAGAAAAAGGGCCAATTATCCACTGTTATGTTGCCATAAAGATCATATTAACTCGAATTAGTAATCAAACAATATGCTAGCGTTAAAAGTATAGAGCGGACAGCGCGAGCGGGCTTGTCGCATCCTCACTTGTGCTGGTAAAACCGGAGCGCACAAACACTGCGAGAGGCGCAAACTTCGTCCTCCACGGGAGAGAAGTGAGCGAGGTGCCGGCGGGCCGGGCCCCCGTGTCGGCGCTTTGCAGCGAATTCAGACCAACCCAAACCTCGGACTGGTTTTGTGTTTACAAATCCGTCCTACATAATATCGCAGAAAACGTTGCACAGCGCTCGGCGGATCGGGCGCCGTTTGGTCGGTGCGAAGTTGGGTTTCGGATTGGCATTTTGAGGGCTTCTGGGGTTGGGTTAGGTTTGTTGTTATTATTATTGTTACTACTGTCGCTATTTGGAACGGTGTTTTTAAAAGATTTCAACCCGAAGACGAATCTCAGCGCCACCCAAACGCGGACCCAGACCCATCCTTGCACTCCGCCAAACGTACTCCGCCATAATCAAATAATTATTTTTATTAAAGCGGTTATTAGGTTTATAACTCATTTGCCACTTAAATTTGTGCAACCAACCAAGGCGATCTAAATAGGTTTGAGTTGCCCCTTGGGTCCGGGATGTAAGCGGTAAGCAGGAGGATTAATTACGGGTGTGCGCAGCGCCGGGACACAAAGGCTGTGAGCGGCGCGGGGGCTGCGGTGGGAGCGGCCGCCCCCGGTACGGCACCGCCCGGAGGGCACCGCGCGGCGCTGCGCAACGCAGCGGGACCGGGGGCGGCTGCCGGGGGGGCTCCCACTTGTTGGCTCCCACCTCCGCTGCCGGGTGATGCTCCGGCGGCAGAGACCCGTTGGAAACGTCCCGAAAACAAAGTGAGAACCGTTCGTATTTTTTTGGTTGTTTTGTTTTTTTTTTTTTTCTTTTCGTATCAATATTATCTTTTCCCTTACGCCTCGCCAAGATCCGCTCTTTTGTGCTCGGGGTGACGAGAGCTGACCCCTGCGAACGCGCTGCAGCACCCACCGGAATCTGCCTCATTTCCACCGTCATCTGCCGCGACCACGTCGCGTTACAGCGTGTGTGAGGGGGGTCAGGTTCGCTGTCAGCCTCTCCCGTTTAGCGGTGATCAGGCAAAGAGTGCCTCTGCCAAACCGTTCCAGAAGCTGACGCTATTTGTTACCACGATTAGGGGGGGGAAAAAGAACTTTCACACTAACGTGGCTCTTTAGAAGCAAACACAGAGCAATTTTCCCCGGCGCAATGCATCAGCAGCTACAGCCAAAAGAGCTTAACGTGCTTCTTGCAGGACGGGTGCGAGGAAGCAGCGGGCGCGGGGGCTGCTCCGGGCCGCCCTGAGGAGTCGGCGCGGTGCGGGGCCGCGGTAGGACGGGGGGGGGTGAGGAGGGGGGGGGGCACAGCCAGAGGCCCCGGGCTGTGCGGTCAGCCCTCACCGTGCGAGTCACTCGGAATAAAAGTCGAGGAACCGAGTGTGTAACATCGGGCTTCCTCCGAACAGATCGCCGGGAATAAAAAACCGATAATAATAATCATGATAAAGTGATGGAAAGAAGCCGAGAAAAACCAATCTGCGCCGAATTAGTAGGACCGCAAAGTTTCTATCCGTGTATAAGGATAATACATTAAGCCAAAAAGGAGACAGGTTATCTCTAAACAGGATTAATATGCGTTCGTGTATAGGATTAGACCATCTCATCCATTTAAAAACAGTGTCTCTCCTCCTCCCCACGCCATTTTATTATATATATTAAAAAAAAAAAAAAAAAAAAAAAACCACCAAAAAACCCTTTCCCTGCTCGGAGCTCTCGGAGGAGGCATTTATTAATCGGGAGCCTTTTGTTCTTTTTCTCCTTTTCTTGTTGCAATCGGACGCGGCTGATGGCCCGGTCTGAGCCGCCTTGGAAGGCACCGGGCCAGTCTGTAAAACCTGTGATCAAAACAGACCTGTCTTCAGAGCGAGCACAGCAGATTTAAATGTTGGTCAAAAGGAGTCACAACTGTTCATTAAAAGCAAACTCTAACTAGGGCTAATGTATAGCCATTTTGTGAGCTCGGGACTGTGGAAAGAGGCGAAAAAAGTCTGTGTGTGAGCTGATGCCGTGCTGGCTGGCAGTGTGTGGTCTATTGTAGGGAATGTGCTTTTTCCACTGAACAGAGAGCCCCCCTCTTTTATTCCCCAGCTCTACTGCACCTGCACTGGATCAGGGAGCTACTGCCATTCACCACATCAACACAGAAGACATCTCTGACAGCACTCAATTCATTACATTTCTTCCTGCTTTTCAAACCAACACACAAGAAAAAAAAAAAGAAGAAAAAAAAAACGAAGAGTATTGCCAATCAGTGCCGGGGGGGCAGGGAAGAAATCTTACAATACTTGATATTCGCAACTCATTTCGGATTTCATTAGTCAGAAAGCTCACTCCTCACTCAGCCAGTCACAACTTTTTCCCTTTCTCCTTCCCGTCCCCGTGCGCTGAGGGGACGGCAGGAGGACGGGGATGGGGGGAGTGCCGCAGCAGTGCCGCCTCGGTGCCCCCCGGAGCCCCGGGCCGGGAGCGCGGGGCCGATCCCGGGGCTGATCCATAATTCATGGCAGAGGAGCTCTCGGGAGACGGGAAGAAAGGGCCCAAGAGAGCAAAGCGTCCCGGAGCGCTGCCGGCAATTCCCGTCCCCGTGTCGCCGCGGGGCACAGCTCGGGGACCGCGGCCACCCGGGGGGACACAGCGCGGCCGGGGACAGCGGGGGGCAAAGTTGGGGCCGGCGGAACTCTTCGGGGCGGGGGGTGGGGGGGGGTCTGGGAAACGGTCGGGTTTGTTTCTTCCCAAATCGTTTTTCAGAAGCATTTGCAAGCGAAAGAAACCGAGCCCGGGGTTTTAGATTCAGGCATTTGATCTCGCCGGATCCAGACATCTAATTAGAGTGGCCTCAGCGATTGGAACGGTGTTAATTCCCATTGTTCCCCGCTCGGCTCTCGTGGCCCTGCACCGCTGGGTTACGCTCCTTTTCAAACGCGAGAGAAGAAATCTTTTTATTTTAAACCGACGGTATAAATATATACATTTCTCCCCTCTTTGCGGCCCGTTTTGCTTCTCTCCGACCACAATGCACGCTCCTGGCTGCCGCTCCTCACACCCTGGAGCAGCCCCTCCGTGGGACCGAGCGGCCATAAATCCCGAGGAGCTCTCTCCTACCTGACCAGCAGGAGGAAATCCGACTGCCTGCTGTCGGGTGTACCGCGGGTACCGATAAGGCGCTGCCGGCTCACGCTCGGGACCCCGTGAACCTATTGGTTTCTTTACACCAAACCCCGCTCGGGTGCGTGCTTTGGGACCACGGACCGCTGCGATGGGAAAAGCCTCGAGCGCAGCGTGTGCGTAACGTGGGGAGAACGGGGGCGAAGGCCGCGGAGCGACGGCCCCACTCGCGGAGCGGCAGATTGCTTTTTGAGCTAAAACTAATAATTTCATAACTGATTCCCATTCAATCTGGCGCCGGTGACGTCACGGAGCATTAGCATACGAGGAGGGATGAAGCAGTGTGGCTGGAGTTGATAAGGTGCCTCCTGAGGAATTCGCCGCTTGTTTTAATACATTAATTATTTCTCTGTCTTCCGCAAGTTTGGCAATTTGTAAGGGCTTAAAGGACCCATCGCTCCTGGAGGACGGGCTGCAGCCCTCTCCCGCCTGGGTCCGGGGGCGCATTCCCAGCCCCGAGCATCCCCATCTGGGGGGGTCC
The DNA here is from genome assembly GCF_016699485.2 of Gallus gallus. Classification (NCBI taxonomy): domain Eukaryota; kingdom Metazoa; phylum Chordata; class Aves; order Galliformes; family Phasianidae; genus Gallus; species Gallus gallus. The sequence continues at coordinate 16,563,302 of NC_052540.1, forward strand.
CAGCCCGGTCCCCCCCAGCGTAGGGCAGAGGCCGGCTCCTCTCCACAGACCGGTGGGGTTCCCCCCCCCCCCCCCCCAACACACACACCATTCATCACGTCTGTCTGCAAAAAGCGCCCTCGTGACGTCAGCAGCCCTAACCGCTGAGCGATGATGGGGTCACCGAGGTCCCGGGGCGGGGGGGCGGCGGGGGCCGGGCTTGCCCCGAGCCCCCCCTCTGCTCAGCGGGGAGGGACGCGCTGTGGGGACCCGTGGGGACGCAGCCCGGCTCCGCAGCCCCCAGAGCCCCCCGGGGACCGCCGCTATGGCCCACCGAGCTCCGCCCGACGGGGCGGCCCCCCCATCCCCTGGCTCTCCTGAAGGAGTCAACAGCCTTGAAATAACCGCTCGGTTACTCGAGGCCGAGGGGCACTTGGAAGGAAGGAGAGGCTCTTTTTTTTTTTTTTTTTTCCTCCTGTTCGGACCGGGGAGGGGATGCAAACAAAATACATAAAAAGCTTAGAAGAAGAAAAAGAAATGACGAGAAAACAGAAGAAATATAAAGGCGCTATAAAGGAGCTGGTGCACCGAGCTACGGCCCTGCGAGGCGCGGGACGGCGGCAACCGCAGCCCGACTGGGGCACGGACTGCCCCGGTACGGCCCTGCTGTGCCCCGGCTGCGCCCACGGCGCTCCACGGGCGCGCGGGACCCCCAGCGCGGAACGCCCCGTGCGGTGCGGCCGAGCCCATCTCCTCCTGAACTTCTGCAAGTGGGAAGGAAAAATCACGGCTCTTTTGGACGCCCCCTCCTCCTGCACGCACAGGCGCACACGGGCAGATACGCACATGCACGCGCGCGCACACACACACACACACACACGCTGACACGCACTCAGCGCGCTCTCCCACGGCTCAGCCACACTCCCCCCAGCAGCGCAGTGCCCCCCGCCCCGCACTCCGGCCCCGTTCGTTTCCCCGCTCCCCCCGGCAGTGCGGCACTGAGCGGGGCCTGCGCCCAAACGGGGCTCCGAGCTCGGCCCGCTCCGCGCCTCTCCGCTTCTCACCGCGTTCTCAGCCACATTTACAACTCCGAGAATTTCCATTTCTGTGTTCCTTATTTTTCTTTCTTTTTCTTCCCCCCTCCCCCCTCCCGCTTCTTCACCCCCCCAAGTTTGTAAGCGAAAAAGCCTCCGCACTCACTTCAGCGCCGGACATCCTCGCGAAGTGAACTCGATTCCTCAAAAGCAAAACAGGACCAAACTTCTCGCATCCCCCGGGCCAGCGTCAGAAAACTGCTTTTAATTACCAAAACCCAACTAGCGGCGGTGCTAACTAGCGGGCGATCAAACCGCAATCAAACTTCAATCTCTGAGCAGTTAGCTATAAACTGTCAGCAATTGAAAAGTAAACCCGGTGCACACAAAGGCTCTGTTTAATTTTCTCGTTGTAATGGCTCTAAATGAGGACCCCATCACTATGCAGTTAAGCGGTGTTGCTTGTCCCCCTGAGGCGCTGATCAGTTCTTTTTAATGTGAGAAAACTGGCAGCTCGAAGCCCGTCAATGGAGCTCCCACAACAAAAGTCCTGAAAAGCTGAATGAATTGGGTTTGTAATTACTGCTTCCCTCTCCCCCCTTGCAGCTTATCTCTTATTCATTCAACATATATTATTGTCACCTAATCGCACACTCCCAACATTTTTTTTTTTTTAGTATCTACTACTGCGGACATGTTTGTTGTAGAAATTAAACAAAATAACCCTCCTTCTGCTCCCCCCCCACCCCCCCCACCGACCCAAAGGCTGAACCGCGGTGTCAGGACCCGGCGGGGGCCAAGGCGCGGACCGGGGCTCAGCGCTCCGTTCGGGAATCCCGCACGCATTTTAGATTTTAATATTTGAGTTAGATCGGGATTTAAATAACTGAAGTGTATCTAATCACACCTATCAGCAACGGGCCTCCTTCCTTCGGCGGGACCGGCGTTATATACTGCTGCAATCGCGGAGCTCCCCGCCCGCTCTGCGGAGCGCACGCTTCGCTCTGCTGCACGTCGGGGCCCAGAAGGGGCTCACCCAGAGGGCCCGGGCCGCCGCGGGGGTCTCCCGGAACCGCCACCTCCCCGGGCCGGCACAGCCCCGCGCTCCGGGGCCCGAGGTGCCCTCTGAAGCCGCTGCCGGCCGCGGGGCCGAGCGGAGCCTCTCCCCGCTTCCCCCCTCGAGAACCGTCGGTTGCAGAAATAAGCGCCGCTATTACAATCGCATCTCCTAACAGTCTAAATAATTAATTGAACCATTGCTCTTTGACCCTCGGAAAGTCCAGTAGGGACCCGTTTGTAGTAATAATACCCCCGAATGAGCCCTTGTCAAATATTCATTTAGTGGTTAATGTGAGCGATGTCCCCCTGGGACGAGCTGTAATACCAGCTTCCCGGCTTTGGCAAGAAACCCCGCTAATCTACCTCTCCAGTTCCGCAAAATATTTTAACACCCCGGCCCTTAAACAGCCGTACAAAAATCACAGGGGAAACTCTAATCTCATCCTCGGGTTCACTGCGGCTCTGCACAACGTTGGCGAAATGTTACACCGAAGCTCATGGACCGCGCATCGCCCTGGGATGGAACGCGCAGCAGTTCCGAGGGGATACCCGAAAGGGCTCCGAAAACAGAATAAAACCGCAGCCACGGGCTCCGCTATCCCCATCTCAGCTGCAATAAACGCCCGGGATAATGGCTGAGGTGTGAATGGGGTTACTTAATGCTCTGCATTGAAAATTAGCAGGGACAATGGCGTTCTTCCAAGTCGCACTTTAAAAATAAAAGCGTTCAGCTGGACCTAGAAAATGCTTTGGGTTATCCTCAGTAAACGGATAAATGGATGGATGGATGGATGGATGGATGGATGGATGGATGGATGGATGGATGGATGGGAGGAATCTGCCCAAGGGAGATCAGGTTTCACCAACATATATTTTACATCACAGTCCGAAATCTAAGCTCAAACAAACTGCCCATATAAAAAGTTGCTGAAAACACTAAGCCTGAATATGTGGTTTAGTGCCTTTGTTTAATGGTATTACCTCGCCTTCTTTATGCGAATCGTAAAAGCACCAACGATTCCAGCTACCCCCCTCGACTATTTCAGTTAGCACTTCAAAAAGGGGCCCGGTTTTATTGCTGTTAATTGGCTAAGATTCGCTCTAAAAAAATGGAATCGAGATATCGATTGGGCTTTTCTCCCCAGTCCCGTTTTCTCAGCGAGGTGAGCGGAGCGGGGCTGAGCGCTCACTGCCACGTGAATAATCCCCAGATGCATTACAAACGCCGCACAGCTCTGAGAAAAAAAAATATTTTACTCGTTGCATTAATGCAAAAGAAACAGAATAGGTTGGGAATGTGCAGTAATTGCCGTGTGCCCAAACACCGCGACGGCGCGGAAATAAAAGGGACAAAGGGAGCTGAGCTGCACCACAGTGAGCAGAACCCCACAGCCCACAGCCCGGCAACGGGAGCTCTCCGGGCACCCGGCCCCAAGTACGGAGGCCAGAGCCGAGCCTGGCGAACAGCACGACGACACAAACCACAGCGAGCCAACTAACTCTTCTTTTGTCATTTCTGCCCGCTTTTTTTTTGTCTCTCCCTGAGCTAAATCGCAATCCGGCGACCGACCAGAAACACGAGAAAGAAAAGCTGAGCCACACTCGTACCCGGCCTGTGCCTAAGCAAACCGCCACGTCCGTGCCTCCAAGCACAACAGCCACGAGCAGGACACGCGACCGCTTCGCAATCACAGCCCCCCACTTCCTCGGGCGCCGTATTCCTCCCGTGCCTATCCGCACCTCCCCACGCGCAGTCCCGAGGCGGCCGCAGGCGCGTTGACAGCGCGGACCCACGCGGGGCCGCCCGGGGGCCGAGGGGCTGCGCCGCCGTTCCCCTCCCGCCGCCCCCGCCGGGCCGGGCCGGGCCCGGCCAGCAACGAGCGGCCCTCGGCGGCGGCGGTTCCGAGCGCACGAAGTGGAACTCTACCTGGCACCGACGGCGGAGCTCTCCTCCTATCTGGCGGGCGCCAGCGCTTCTCTTTGGGGCTTGCGACCGGCTGCAGAGATTGTCCGAATTGGGGCTACACCGCGCTGGCAATTTAAGAAATAGGATTCAAGAAAGAGCTGTGATTTCGCGTGCGAGTCTCCGCCGTCCGCCCGTCTCGTTTTGTCCTGCTCGTTTGCGCCGCTTTTCTCGTTCCTTACCTTTGCCCGGCCGAGCCCCCCCCGCCCCCACCTCTCACCTCCTCCTGCGCTGCCCCGGAGCGAGGAGCGGAAACTTTGGCAAGTGCGGAACAAAGGCAGCGCTCGGGCCCCGCAGCCGCACTGCAGCCCCGCGCCGCGCCCCGAAGGCCCGCACGGCTCCGAGCGGCACCGCCGGGCGCGGAGGGAGCGCGGATGCCCCGGCAACAAGTGGCCCACGGGACGGGACCGGACGGGACCGGGGCCTCCGCTCCGCACCGCCGTGCCCCGAGGACGGTCGTTCCGGTAAAGCGTATCGCGCTGGGTCCCTCTCTATCCATACGTATAAAAATATTCATGCCTCGGTATACGGCTGCATTATTTATAACAGTCTGTCGGCCGCGGGGATACCTTCCTCTGATGAATTATTGAAAAATAAAAAAACCAAAACCAAAAAGCCAGCTTGCGGTACAAAAATAAATCCAACACTCAAACGGAACTTCAGTGTCCATATGTCAAAAATTTATTTATCTCAAACTGTGCATAATGGAGTAAAAACTTAACTTGAATATGTACCTGTTATAAGGATGGTATTAGTTCAAATATATACATGGACTGTCGGCAGACTGATTGCAAATAATACAGAGCCGAATCTTTAAAATACAACTACGGAAAATGAGGAAAAAAAAAAAAAAGAACTTAAAATATCATCACAATAAATGTACAGAAATATTACAAACCAGAGGAAAATCTTTCAAACACAGTAATTTCAGGTTGGGGTTTTTTTGTTTTTGTTTTTGTTTTTTTTTTTTCCTTTTCTCTGAACGGGATGAAGTCTGGAAACAAAAAAGTTATTATAAATTAACAAACGGCGTGTGAACCTTCATGGCATTTTTTTTTGCTTTTTAACAAGAAGTAAAAAATAAAATAAAATAAAATAAAGTAAAATAAAATAAAATAAAATAAAAACGTCGTACATCGAAGCGTTTGCCCTCGCCCAGCAAACCAAGCCCACGGTTCGCCAGTCTTCTTCCTACCGCTTTTGCCTTTTGTACAATTTCTAAAACAATTTCAACGTCCAAATGCTGCAAAATAATTCCCTCTCCTCCCGCAGCTGCCGTCAGCGGAGCTGCCACGGCCACGGTGCTCCACGGAGAGTCTGTGTGTAAAAAACCACTCGCGAATTCTCGGGTTTGATTTGTCCCCTCTCCCTATGACCGATGGACATTCTGATTGCCATGTTGAGTTTGATAAATACTGTACAAAAGTTGCCTGCAAATATTAAAACGTTCTCCTCTCCGCTCTTTGAGTCTAGCTCTAAATATTACCGGTAAAGACTTTTGCAAACTTCCTGCAAAGTTCCCACCGTTCTCACTAGAACTTTTAAAAAGTTTTGTGTAGTCGCTTCCCCTCCGAGATCTATACAGGTTCCTTTGTCGGCTTTATTTCTGCCCCCCCGCCCCCCTCCCCTCCCCCCCCCCGCCCCGTTTTCTCTGTACAAAAATAGTCCAAAAAAAAAAAAGAAAAAAAAGAAAAAAAAAAAGGTCCAGAATTTCTAATAAAAGTTTTTTGTTGTTGTTGTTTGTTTTGTTTTGTTTAGTTCTCCTTCCCCCCCCCACCCCCGCCCCCCCCGGCCCCTTTGTCTTACATATGTGATAGAGGGAGTGTGCCATTAATGGCTGTGCCAGGAACAGGTGCACTCTGGTAGTGTTGGGACATATGAAGTCTGCTTGGGGCAGCTGGTTCTGGTACTTCAGCACCTGGTAGATACATGCTGATCATGTCCCGAAGGTCCCCGGCTTGGCAAGGAGCCCTCGAATGAGACGAGGAGGTGACTACGGGGGGACTGGAGCTGGATTCCGTCTTGACCACCGAGCCCATGGAGCCCAGGGCCATGCCCGGGGTCCCTTGCTGGGAGTACGACATGCTGTAGGTAGGCGATCCGTTCATGTACGTCTGCGAGCTGGTCATGGAGTTGTACTGCAGGGCGCTCACGTCGTAGCGGTGCATGGGCTGCATCTGCGCCGCGTTGTGCGCGTTCAAGCCCGGGTGCTGCGGGTAGCCGAGCTGCTCTTGCATCATCCCATAGCCTCCGTTGGTCCAGCCGTTCATGTGCGCGTAACTGTCCATCCTCTGGTTCACCCCAGCTCCCAAGGTGGCCCCAACCCCTACCCCGGTCGTCATGGTATTGGTGCCCGGCGCCAGTAAGCCCCCTGGCAACGTGTACTTATCCTTCTTCATCAGGGTCTTGGTTTTCCTCCGGGGTCGGTATTTATAATCCGGGTGCTCCTTCATGTGCAGAGCTCGGAGCCGTTTGGCTTCGTCAATGAAGGGTCTCTTCTCCGCCTCGGATAAAAGTTTCCACTCGGCCCCGAGCCGTTTGCTGATCTCCGAGTTGTGCATCTTCGGGTTCTCCTGGGCCATTTTCCGCCGCTGCCCGCGGGACCACACCATGAAGGCGTTCATGGGGCGCTTGACCCGGTCCGGGCTGTTCTTCTGGTTGTTCGCGGCCGAGTTGGAGTTGCCTGTGCCTCCCCCCGAAGTTTGCTGGGGGGCGGGAGGTTTCAGCTCGGTTTCCATCATGTTGTACATTCAAACTACTTTAGCCTGGAACCAGCCCGGAGCGGAGAAGCGGAGCGGCGGCGGCGAAGTCCCAAGCCGGACTTTTTTTTTTTTTTTTTTTTCCTAGGGAGGGGTATGAAAGGGGGGAGGGGGACTCCCCAAAACCACACTTGGATCGAGATCAGAATCTTCCTCTTCGCTGATGGATTAATAATGCTAATAACTGCTATTATTACCGCCGGAGCCTCGGATTTAAAAAACTTCTTCCTCCTTTTTCCCTTTTCTCTGCCTGCCGCCCTCTCTCTCTCCCTCTCTCTCTCTCTCTCCACCTCGGTCTTAAAGAGCCAGCAAACTACTTTACCCCCTTTTGCAAACACACACACTCTCTCTCTCTGCCTTGACAACTCCTGATACTTTTTTGAACAAGTTAATAGACAACCATCCATGTGATGGGGGCTTGTCAGGGAATAAATGCGTTCGCCCCGGCCAATCAGCGCTCGGCGGCTCCGCCACTGAGGACAAGTCTCTACCCCTGGTTTTGCATGAAACGGGGCGGGGGCTCTCAGCCGCCGGGACGGCGCGGCGGGGGGGGCGGGCCCAGGGCCGGCCCAGGCAGCCACTGGGAAGCCTTTGTATCTCCCCTTCCAGCAACAGGTCACACACGCCTTTTGGAGGAAGTGGGTAAACAGCATTGTTGCTACGTTGTTGGTTTTTTGTTGTTGTTGTTTTTTAAGTTGATGTCGGGAGAAGCCATAGGGGGAGCGGGAACGGCTTCCCCTCGACCCCGCGCCCCGTTGCGAAGTGTCCCCTGAGCCGTCCGGCTGCGTGCGCAGCGCTCGCCCCGTCCGCGGGGAGCGAAGCCCCTGACCCGGGGCCGCCCCGCCGAAAGGAGCCGAGCGGGCCCCGCGCAGAACGGGGCCGGGCCGTGCCCTTCTCTCTCCTTCCTTCCAACCCGGAGGTGCCCGCTGGAAGCGGGAGCGGAGGTCCCCCGACGGCCCTCCCCGCAGAACGCGGTGCGCGGCCTGCAGCCCCGGGACGCGCCCCCTGTGCGACGCTGGGTGGGCGCGCCGGGCGGGGGGGCGGCCCGCAGGAACAAATAGGTAGTTTTGTTTCTCTTGTTGTCGCTACACGGGGCCGCACAAAGCCCCGGCTAAGTTTACTTCCACTCTCTTGTTGGGATCTTTGTTGCTAAAACGCACTTGACGACAAAGGAAGGAGGGGAGAGAAAGGGGGGTGGGGGGGGGGGGCGCTTCCCGGCCCCGCTCTACGCGCTGCCGCGCCCCGACGGCGCTGTTTTGCCCGCGGCCGCGCTCCCCGGCAGCGCCGAGGCCCCCCGAGAAGGGCCCCCCGAGAAGCGCGGCCCCGCGCAGGGGCGGGTTGGGGCCGGGGCAGCGCCCGGGCGCCCCGCGAGGGCTCAGCCGCGGCACTGCGGCGCCCCCTGCCGGCACGGTGCGGAGCGGCGGGAGCCGGGGCGGGGGGAAGGGAGCGGCCGTGCCCCCCCCCGTCCGGGTAACGCGCAGAAAAAGTGAGGCGGGCGAGGGTGCATCTCTGGATTATGCAAATAAACGCTATCGGCTTTAACGCGTGTAATTCGAAGGTGTATATATAACCTGGAGAGATGTGACGGGTTGAAAGCGTCGGAAAACGGGCGCGCGTTGCGGGATGCGCACACCGCGGTGATGCGCGATTTCTGCGCGACCCGACTGCCCCCGCGCTCCCACGGCCGCTGAAAGCTCTCTTATTGGTCGTGCCCGGGGCCCGCGGTTGATAACAACATTCCAAATCATAATGATAATAATGCAATCTCGGGGATAATTAAGTTTGAAAAGCGGGGAGGAGTGGGCGGCGGTGCTGTAACAAACGGATACCGGAGCGCGGCTCTGCGCGGGGCCGGGCCCCTTCCTCACCGCGTTTATCGCACCCATAAAGGGTGGGAATTGCCCAGCGAGTGCGTTATCGGGCGGTATTTACAGCTTCGTTTGAACTAACTGCTTTAATTATCGACGCAATGAACTGTATCTGGCGTATCTACATCGTAACGCGCTCTAGAAAACGAGGTGAGGGCCGTCCGGCTCCCCGAGGAGCCGCCTCCTGCGCTGGGGGCGGTGGGTGCGCGGAGGAACACGGCCGGACCCCGCGGCTCCGCGCACGGCCGCACGGCGCTGGGGGAGCCGCGCGGGGATGCTTCGGTCCGAGCGGATTTATAAACCCGCTCCCTTCGGTGTAATTTATGGAAATGCAAAGCGGTCGCATTAAGCAAATAGTCCGCAAACGTCCTCGGCGATGGGCTCTGCGGCACACGCACTCTTATTTCCAGGTTATGCGTTTCTTTAAAAGAAAATGAACGTTAACGACTTGGATTTTGCGTATTTATTGTGCTAATAATCGCCGATTCTCTCTGAGCCCCGAGGATACAGCCTATCGGGTTAACTGTATCGGAAAGAATATACGCATTTTCATATTATTTTTCCGAACCTGCCAGTAACCAATCTAAGCAAACTATTAAGCGGTCTTGTGGAGATGGAAGATTGCAGCTCCATTTTTTGTCCTTAGCTGCAAATAGAGGTTTAACTTGCAGTAATTAGGTGAGAACTAGCCAAGCATCTTACTATTATGATGCTTGTTAAAAACGCTTCTTTTCTGCATCTGCATTTGAGTGTGTTCCCCTCCACTCTTAATCTTCTTATGGAAATGAAGGCGAACGGCAGGGAACCTGCAGAGACTTAGAGAATGTCCTTGTTAACTGGAATTTCTCAGCATTGCTAATTAGCAGAGTTTGACGACCACCAGTATTGGGGAAAGCTCTGTTTAGCCACTCACAAACCCTTCCGAGGAAGAGCAGACTAATTTTATTTTGTAATTAAAATCTGAAAAGGGCCCTATTTGACAGTTAGGGCTATGAGAGTTTTATCTCCCTGTGAAATAATTACTGCCTTGATAACTCAATTTTCCGCAAAATGTCAACTCTGAGCTCCAAAAGTTTTAATTTCATTACGTTAAAAAAAAAATGCCGAAGACGAAAACGTACAGAGAAATTTCCTCTCCCCCCTCTCCCTCCGCAGAGCCGAAGTTCCCCGGGAAGTTCCTCACACGACCCCACGCCCCAATCCCGGGGGACTTCAGCTATCGAGGGTGGGGAGAAACACCCCGAGTGGTCCCCGCAATTCACTGAACCCATTTCGAGTGGGTCCGGGCCCATGGAAGGGCAGGGCAGGGGGGGCCTTCAGCCTCCTGCACGCTCCCCAAATGACGAAAACGCCACATTTTCTCCAGCAAACAATTCCACGACGGTGACGGACAGACGCAGCGACAACCTGGGGGCACTTAAAAGGGGGGACAAAAAAGAAGAAGAAGAAAAAAAGCTCCACCAAACTTTAGAAGTTGGGGCCGTGCTCAGAGCCGGCCCGCACCCCGTCGGGCCCCGCACCCCGCCGGCACGGGGCCACCCTCTCGGCGCGGCCCGGAGGGCGAGGGCGGCCGCTGGGGGAACGCGGTGGGGAGCGAGGCGCTGGAGCAAGTGTAATCCACTCTGCTTGCGTTTGGGATATTTTATTATTATTTAAAACGGTTTAATCTGCTTTTTGTCCCTGCCTGTCCAGCAAGTAGCCCGATTGTCGCTCTCAGAAGTGGCATTACACGTACAAACGATCGAGGGGGGTGAGGCGCAAACCTGCGTCCAGCCCCAATTTCGCCCAATAATTTCATTCAAGGGCTCTAAGGACCCTTGAAAGCCGGGGAATGCGGAGGGAGCTCCGCGTTGCTCCCGGCGTCCCCTTTCATCCCCCTTCTCCCCAATGGAACCGCCGGGCGAGCACACGTGCGGGCGGCCCGTGGCCCCGCAACCGCTCCGCGCCGCGCTCCGGGCCCGGCTGTGCCTGCCGGCGGTCCGCTCCGAGCCGCCCCTCGGGCACCGCCCGCCCCGCGACCACCGCCTCCAGCAGCTGTGCTGCTACTTTGAGCGGCGTTAAGGAAAAAAAAAAGGCATCAACACAGCGTTAAAGAAAAAAAAAATCGAAAAGGAAATAAGAGGGAGCGGCCCCACCTTTCTTCTGTGGGGCCATAAGAGAAATTTAAAAATATACTCATAAAGCTGAGATGATGGGACGGGTTGAAGGTACACAATAAACATCAGCAAAGCCGGCTCACGCACACACACCAGCGCTCCAAGCCGCTTTCAGAAGGCTTCCAGCGAGCGGAGAGGCCGTGTGTCCAAACCTGCTCTGCTCCCAGGGCTCCAGAAACAGCCCTCCGACTCTGGGTGACTCTTCCCCGCATCTCGAACACCCCTCCCCGGCCCTCCATCCCGGAGCAGAGCAGAATGGAAGCCGTTATTATTATTATTTTACGTGACCTTAAAAATAAAACAGAAAACCAAGCAGCAGCGGTGAGGATGAGGTCGGGAATTGCTGCGTGCCATGGGGTGAGACGGCCGCCGGGCGCAGGCCGGCACGGCACCCCCTGAGCGCGGCCCTTCTGGGCACTCTATTTCAAGTTATCTTTCCTTCCTAGTTTTATAAGAACAAATGAGTTTTCTTTTCCCATTGTAGTTGAATGAACTCATGTATATTAAACACAAAACCCCTCCTGAAGAACGCTAACTGCTTTGCCTAAACCCACAAAGGCACAAAAATCCAGAGCTGAAGGTTTCCAGTTTCTGAATAAGTCCCCTCAGCTCTCTCAGGCGCGCAGGAAGGAGAGATTGGGACCTTTTTCTGAAAGTTTTCATGCCTGGAAGGGGCCATCTCGCACAGAAATCCATTGTCTTTTGCCAAAGCTGAGGTTTCTATTTTATTTCCCTCGTTCCCCCTCACCATCTTTCTATTGACTGAAGAGAAAAAAAAGGTGTAGAAACGCGTCTGTGCATGGGATCACACGTGTCGCCCAAATCAAATGAAGTCCTCTTTGGCCCCGGAGCAGTTTTGATGGAATTATTCCGACTCCCGCATTGAATTCGCGACGTTTCCCAAAGAAGCTCTCGCGGATTCAATGGGAACGCCTGAGGCACAGCCCGGGGTGCTTCAAGGTTGCACCTCAAACCCTGGAATCCCGAGGCACGGTTTGAAAAGTACATTAAAAAAAATAATAAAGAAAAAGAAAGAAAGAAAAAAAGCAATGTCTTTCCAGTGACTCTCAGATCACTGACACGATCGCCCATAATGGAGCCAAGACGGTGACTTTTATCTCGCTGTTCCTCATAGTCCTTAATTTGGAGCTCATTGACAGGACAGACGGTAATGACACTTTCAGAACTGTTATGGTCTGGAGTGACAATCTCTCCATCTCGTCCATGGTTTATTGACACCATGGGCTCATTGTGACAACTTAGGCTTGTGATTTCAGAATTCTCAAGTGACGGGCTCGTTGGGGGGGTTTTAATTCAAATTATAGACTAGCTGTCTATATTGTGAATTCATATTTAGACGGCGCTTAATCGGAGCAGAGAGATGGTGCTATAAATAATACCATCAGCGCTTCCCATGTGTCTATCTGCTGTCCTCTGCCCCAGGATGACCCGAGAGAGCCTTTTCAGGAGGGAGCCCGGCTGCTCCCCGGCATCCCTCGTAGGGCTTAGGCCTGTGTGTGGGGACAAGGAGAACCTTAAGGGCACATGAAAAATCTGAACCCCCGGGTTGGGTTGCGGTGTGATGTCACAGGGGAATGGGGCTGCTCCCAGCACCCCTCTGCCCAAGACGGGCTTGCAGCAGCCGTGCCTGGGGATGGGGAGGAGAAAGGAAAGGTAGAGTGAGCAAATCTGCCCCGCATCCCGGTTGCTTTTAGGGTTTGTTTCCTTCACTCTTCTGCTCCTCGAGAGCTGGAGGAAATGTGGACATCCATAAAGCCTACTTCCAAAAGACATACGTAAAGTAAAACCGCACTTTACCGCCAAGTGGGGACGAAAGAGGACAAGCACGGAGCGGCCCCCCACCCCCCGCTGCCAGGTGCGTGCCACCCCCGGCTCCCTCCCGGCTTTAGGATCGACCCGCAGCTGGCACCGAGCGAGCCCGGGAAGCGCTCCTGTTGTGGTTACAGCCTCACTCTATCCGCCAACTTCTGCCCCTCGGAGGGGAGACTTTACGAGCCCTTTACAGCCCCCTCAGCACTGCTGTTTCCAGGGGAGCCCCAGCAGCCCCGCTCCGGGTCCGGGTTAATCATTCACACTGCTGCAGGAGTCACTGCGTTTTTTGCAAAGCGCTTCCTGACGTTACAACGTGTGTACCAACCGCTCGGTATTTTTTCCGTTTCCTGTGGTAATTGACATATAATATCTCTGTTTATAGCCTGCTTGACAGATTCATACAGATGTATATTTTTGCTTAATTTCAGAGTTATATATACCCAACGTGCACCGAGGAAAGAAACAGTAAAGGAAATCTGGGAATTCCGTTGTGCAGAAATCTGCGCAGGGCTCTTGCTATTATTTATAGAAAATGCGATGTCTTTATTTTGGGACACATTGGGAGTCTCAAGCGGAGATCAAACCGAGAGAACGGAGCGCGCATACTCTGCGCGACAAACAATGATCCTTAAAAACACCAATTCGTACTTAATGTCGAAAGCGAAAAGTTTACTGTGAGACGCACGGCCATGGGAATCATTTCATAGAAGAAATGCGGCATTACGGCTTTCAAACAGGCTGCTACCAGGAGATACAAAATCACCCCGCTTTAGCAGAAATCATTTGGTTCCCATTAGCGTTCCGCCCCGCACGCAGGACGCACAAATCGCGGTCAGTTAACACCGCACCTCGCAAACACCGTGCAGATGCCTATAAAATAAGCGGTGAATTCATGTAAAAGTTGGTGACAATGCGGCACTTCGCATATTTTGGCTGATGGTTTTGTAACACGCAGCTGTCCTTTAAATCTGTCAACAGAGAGGAAGAAACCCCCCACTCCACGCATTCACTGAAGATAACGCTTCTCCTTTTCCAGGAATCGGGGGAGGGGGGGTTATTTTGCTCTCTTTTTTTTTTTTTTTTTTGGAAGGGAGGAGGAAGACGACTTCATCGCTTCGCCTTAAAATATGACATTTGCGAACATTTTGCCTTAATGAAACATGAAACGGAACCGCCGAGCTCTGCTCGCAAGTAACACCTGTCAGTGCGACTTAGCTCCAGCGCCTCGGGGGGAAATCACAACCACAGCATCCGGAAGGCTGCAGTGTCCCGACAGCAGCGGCAGTGGGGGACGAGGGATTTGCCCACTGCCACCCACTACCGCGGCGCGGTCCCGCAGCGGCACATTGGCCGGGCGACAGCGGCATACGCGGACGCTTCGCCAAGGACGGGGCTTTAGGCAGCTCTGCTCACACATACATCGGTGCCATTATGTTTAATGTCTGTGCAGCCACAGAGCTCGATCTGGAGGCGCTTTCCCTTCCCGTGATTTCCGGGCTCTCTCTCACCCCCCACCTCCCCACGCTCACACCCAGCACCGCTCCGCTCCGCGCCCCGCTCGCCGCCGAGCCGCGGTTCCTCCGCCAGGTCCCCGCGGGCGGCTCCGGGCGCGGCCGACAGGGGGCGCCGCAACCCGCGCTCAGCGCCGCCTCCCGCCCGGCGCGGCCCCGGAAGAGGGGGAGAGCCCGGAGAGGAGCGGGGTCGAGTGCGGATCTTCAGGCTCGGCAGATAAAAGAGATTAAAGGCTAAATTCCCTCTCTCTCTTTTTTTTTTTCCTTTTTTTTTTTTTTTTTTGGTAGCAATTTTAACCAACCACGAAAACGCAGAGCTTTTATCCTTTGATGTGTCTCAGAAAGAAACTGTTACATCAGTTGTGAAATTACATCGTTTCGGAGCCGGCCGTGGAGTGGGAAAATAATTTAATTAAAAATAATCATAATACGAGGACCCGAGCTTCCGCTGAGGCACTTAACGGCTGACACGTACCCTCCGTCTCGTCTCTCCCAGCGCTCCCGATGCCGCTGCATGGGAGGAATTAAACCCACATAACCCGGCGGGTCGGGGCTGTCCCCTCGGGGCCGCACAAAGCAGCGCTCGCCCCGCGGCACACGGTGCTCTCTGACCACATTAAGCAGAAATAAAATGGTACCCGGCTGCCCACTTTCCCCCTGCTACAAAAACTCTTCACCTGTATTTAAATAGCACGTCTTTAATTACAGCGGTTGGGGATGTATGAGGCTGAAATGAAATTAGCAGTCATTACCAGTCCTTTAACTCCGTGGTGCTTTTGATCAGCACTAAATTAGCTTTCCAGTCCTAACAAAGGCTCTATAGCAAGCAGTGGGCTGTAAATAAGACAGCTCGACCTGCCCTCAACACCTTTTCTCTTGTCAATCACAGCTCTATAATTCAGCCCAAGATTAACCTTTATCTACCAAATTCTTACCCCAAAAAACAGAGGGGGGGGGGGGGGGGGGGGAGGGGGGGAGGACGGAGGAGGGAAGAGGGGGAAAACCCAACCATAACTTTGCTAACTGTAACTAAAAAGAGCCTCCCTTTAAGTGGCATTATAATGAACCAAAATGTCAAAATCGATCATTTCCAGCCCAAATTGCAGTGCACCGGGAGGCAGCGTTAGGCGCAGGCAGTGACACGCATCGATTGACTCGCAACTTCCCCGGGCACGGCCTCTTCGCCCAGCGAGGGCTCTGCCCAGGGACGCCCCGCGTTTCCTCTCGTGTACGTGTACCCCGTTTCCCAGCGCACGGCTCTGCGCGGATCCCCGCGCGGCCGCAGACCCCCCAGCGTCCCTCCTTTCCTCGGGAGCGCCCCCGGAGCCGCCGCGCAGAAGGGGAGCGGCGGGAGGGTGCGGGCCGCGGGCCGCCGGTAGGGGGCGCCAAAGCGCAGGCGCCGCGGGCGCCGCGCCAGCGCTGCTGCGCGCCCGTTGCGCGCCCAGGTAACCCCCGCAGCGCGGCCGCCCCCAGCCCCCGCGGAGCGCCTCCGCCGTTCCCCGGACAGCGCAGCGCAGCGCCGGCGTGACTCAAACGACCGCCGCCCCGCAGCGGAACCTGGCACCGCCGAAATTGCGGCCCCGGCCGAGGCGGCCCGCGGGGACCCCTCGGTCCGTGCGCGCCGGCGTAGGGGCGGGCAGCGCGGGGCCGGCAGCGCGGGGCGGCCTCGGGCGGCTCCGCTCCTGCTCGGCGCTCCGGTCGCAAAGCGGCTGCCGCGCAGTTGCAGGCAAACCCAAACCCGCGCGCGAGTCCCTCAGTGTAACGCCGTCCAGCTCGGAGCGGCGGGCGCTAAGCGACAGCGGTATTTCTCCGTCGTTTTAAAGGTCACGGGGGAGGAAGGGGGAAACCCGTGAATGTCAAAGTTGTGGTGCAGTACTCACATGTCGGTGCCAGCGCAGGGTGGTGGCGGTTAGCGGTTTGATTGGCAGCTTCGAGCGAAAGTCCGCGCGGACTCCCGAGCCCGAGTCAGCCGCGGGGCTGGGAGCACTTCTCACCGGACAGAGGCAGCTGCAGGCAGCCCGCACGTCCCCGCTCCTCTCCTCCTCCAGCCAGGACGGAGAATGAATCCATTTCGGCTTTTCTTCCCCCGGCTCTCCTTCCGTTTGCCTACACGTCCTCCAAGTCCTAGCCCTAGCTTTTAACTGCGGTCCCTGGAACAAGAGGGGAAAAAATCGTTTATGGCTTAAAAAATCCAAATGGCTGATTTTGTGTGTGTTATAAGAATGCACCCGCGACAACAAAAAAGTCACTTCTCTGTCCCCCACCGTACAGCAGAAGAATAATAAAAAAGCTTTATATTTTTGCAGTGGGTATTCAAAGATAATTTGATGCCATTGTTTCTGCTACAGATGGTTCTTTTTAATACAATAACACTGCTCTTTGTGCATACTACACACAATAAAAATCGAAAGCGTTCTCCTGAATAACCATTTTGTTCTCGCTTGTATACAGGCCAACAAAAGCTGCCGTGAGGTAATGGGTTCTGTTTATTGAAGCCATAGAATAGAGGTTTGATAAAGATTTTTGTATATAGGGGGAAAAAAAATTAAAATGAAGACCTCGCAAGGTCGAGCCGATCCCCGCGTATTTACTACTACTGAAATATTTTATCAATATATTTCTTTGACTTGCAGCTGCAGGGTT
Organism: Gallus gallus; assembly: GCF_016699485.2. NCBI lineage: Eukaryota > Metazoa > Chordata > Aves > Galliformes > Phasianidae > Gallus > Gallus gallus. The sequence continues at coordinate 16,580,107 of NC_052540.1, forward strand.
CCCCCCACCTCCCCCCACCCTCAGCTCAGCCCAAACATCTGTTTCTCTGAATGTGGGGAGCTCCGCAGCCGCAGCGGCCCCTCCGACCCGGACTGTGGGGCAGAGAGGGGCACAGCGGCCCCGAGGCGAAGGCAGAGGAGCCGCGAGAAGCGGGGCCGAACAGCGCGTGTGCGCATCTCTGCGCGCGTCGTTTGGCGACCTGCCGTCCCCGCGCACGAACGCGCACCCCGGGAGCAGCTCCCGGCGTGGGAACGGGGCCGACCTCGTTCCGTCGGCCCCCGCTCGTCCCTGCACGCCGGGAGCCTCTCCGACCCCTCCGCAGCTGCCGAGCTGCAGCCCCGGGGCGCACCGTGCGGGTGGGGGCAGCGAACTGCCGCGGAGTTCTCGTGCCCCGCCAACTTTGTGCCGAGTAATGAATACACGAGCAGCGCTCCGAGGGAAAAATGGACAGCACGGAACCGGCGAGAAGCGCAGCTGGGAAATGCTTTCCCGGGTCCAGAATAGCGCGCCCGAAGCGCTGCCCGTTGCCCGCTTCTAAACGCGGTTGAGACTGTAGCGAGCAGAGGAGAGCCCCGAAGCCAAAGAAAGTGCTTAGACAATGGGGCTCTGCGGGAAAGTTGTTAGGCAGTGCCTGTGTTTGTCTACCTTTCTATAGGAATTAATGCCACAGTGCTCTGTGCCTCTGTAGCCGGGACTGACAGTAATCCACCTCTGTGACTTCTGCCCTTTGTGTTTTCACAAAACTCGGCTCACTTGTAGCACGACAACAGCACGGAATAATGACTTTAACCTTCAAACATTCTTTAATTAGCTTTTTCAGCAGACGCAAAGATGCCCAAATGAGCCCTTTGACAAAAACTGACCCGCGCCTTCCAATTCTACTTTCACTTTTGGGACTAAGACGTTATTGGTTCCCAACTCGTCTGAAGTCATCTAATAAGGGATTATTTAGGAACTATTACCCACACGCCAATTAAAGCCTCTCCGATGAAATTCGGGAGACAAAGATAAGCATCAAAACGGAAAATTAAACTATTTGCGCATAGCTTGTTTTTCAACAACCCATTTTCTATCTCAGGATAAACATCTTCGCGCCGGCTCGCCCCAGCCGAGCGGGGAGGGAGCGGGGAGCGACGCCGAGGCGGCTCCGAGCGGCCCCGGGGCGGTGGCCGCGTTCCCTCCGCTCCCCGCACGGCCGCTCCGCTCGGTCCCGGGCCCCTCCAGCCGCCCCGTGCCGCCCCTCGGCCCCCGCTGCCAGCGGACGGGGGCACTGCTCTGCCCGGGCTTAACGCCCAGAGGGCAGCGGAGCGCACATAAGAGACCTCCTATCACTGCACCTCTAAGCGCGAAGGAAAAAAAATGTCAGTGGCGCAAGAACCCAAACGTGCCAAAGTTGGGGAAATCGTGCAAGTGCTTTCCTAAACACTGGGCAACATTAGGGAAGAAAGTGCCGCTTCTATAGAAGAGGTATTTTGTTACTCACAGCAGTGAAGGAAAGGGATTAGTAGGAAAGGCGCGTTTCGCTACCTATAGAGGTGCTTTGGGTTAAATGGGAACCGGGCTCTGAGCAGTTTAATACGGACTTAGCGGGGAAAGATGATTTTTTTTTTTTTTTTCAGACAAAGCATCCCGATGGCTCAGAAATTGCACGTCGTTCTTAACAGCTGTATACAGCTCTTGGAGAGAGTTTCCAAGCAAATTACAGCAGCGTCCTACAGCAAGCTGACAAAGAGATTCCGGGAATGCCAAGCACCGAGGAGGGAAACACGAATCCCTCTCTCTTTAGCCCGAAGCACGAAATTGGCTTAAAGCTCATTTTGCTGATAGCCGGAAACGAAATCATCAGCGCGTGGGACCGGGCGGCTGCAACTTTCAGATGCGCGGGATCAACGTGTGACACCTCCTCGGGGAGGGGGAATAACCAAGAAGAAAAAAAAAAGGAAAACGCGTGAACCGCGGGCTGGAAGGGCTCTGAGGGAAACTCACATCCCAACACGCCTTTCTCGCCCCGCGCGGCACCGATACGCGTAAGCTGTGTCCCGAAACCGCTCCCACGGGATGGGAAATTGAATGTCATAGAACCACAGAGTGGTATTTTGGTTTTCACAATTCATTTAAGACTCGAGAAACAGAACAGAACAAAACACCTGCATCTAGCAGTATAGATGAAATAGCGCATAACTCCAAATTTACGCAGCAGATCCCTATCTTATCTCACACCGGATACCCGAGCAGTTGGCCAGAGGCGCTCTCTGTAAGAGGCGCTCAGCGACGCCCGACGCACCGCCGCGCCCGGGGAGCAAACGACTCCCGAAGTCGGGCCGCCCCGCCCGGGGCAAGCAGGGCCCCGCGCCAACGAACACCTCGGCACCAGGAGCGCTCTTCCCGTTGCCCGGCCGCAGGCTGCGCGCTCCCGGCGTACACACGGACGCGCTCTGCTCGCCGCGGGTTCGGCTCGGGACGCTCACAGCGGGCACACGGCCGTCCCGCAGCCGCCCCCGAGCGGAGCCGCTGCGCTTCCCGCGCCCCGGAGGACGGCGATGGAGGTGCCCGAAAGGACCCCGGGCCGCGGGGCCGCTCACTCGCGAGTCCTTTCACTGCGTTTCCCTCTTTTCACCAGGGAAAGTTCTCCCGTGCGATCGTTCCCATAAGTTCTCGGCAGCACGCCTTCACTTAAAGCACGTTCGGGCTTTTCTATCCCCATGGCGTGCAGACAGCTCACCAGAATTCACACCCGTTGTACGGACACGCGGTCCTTCGAAGAGCTAGAAAAGCTTCCCACCACCTCACGGTGTTAAAAGGACATTTGTGACAGCAGGTTGTTTGTTTTGTCCTGGGATACGATAGTAAGGAGCCCGCTTAACTGCAAGCAAAGAACACGCAGTCTCCCGAGGAGCTGCAGGTTTGCAGGGCAGGCAGGCCCTTCGCTGTGCAGAAATGTACGTGTGAGCTTCAGCCGTGCCTCCGAAACCTGGAGACTTCTTAGTTGGCTTTTTTTTTTTCCCTCCCCGTGACCGCTCTAAGAGATGCGAAATTGTTCATTCATTATCTCAACATTCACTGCAATATTTCTGCTGCCAATTGCTGTGGATAGCTGCAGTGCCAAATACGCCTTTACTGAAAGATGAGCACAGAGGAAAGGATGCATTTCTCCTGGGAAATAATCTGTTAGCACTTTGCCCACACATCTTAAGGACTCGACAGCTCCCTTTTTTTCAGTCCTTTAGATGGCAACTTTCTCTGGAGTTGGGCTCCTTCCACACTCTGAAGATGAATTTGTCACGGAAGTTAGACTTGTTTCTGATAACTGATACCTTCCTGTGTACGTTCTGTCAACGTATCACAAATACATTGATTCTGAAAATACTTGGGCAAATAACAACAGTAATTTAAAGCAATTTAAATAGTCAATGTGTGTATTTATGCATACAGTATGTGTGTACTTCACATACCTGCACATATGCTACACACTGTGACAGTACACAGTCTATATATGCATGGCACACGATACCTGGCATTCAGAGGACTGAGACCCCTTTCTGCACACACACTTCCACACGTCTGTGGAGTATGCATGTGTTCTTACATCCTAAGTGATAAGAGATCATTCTGAATGCTGAATTCTGAACATATTGCTGTGAGTAAGGTGGCAGTCCCCAAACCACATCAGGTCATTTCTCAGAACTCCTGTCCCATTACACGCTCATTGCTGCTGTCAGCAGCCTGGGACTACGAAGAGACAGAGCCAACCTTGGCAGAGGGCTTCCAGCAACATCCAGAGAACAGTTTCCTGGCACAGTGCTGCCTGGCACTTTGTCATCACTCACTTCAGTTGCAATGTGAATTTGGAGAGGTTATTTTCTCCGTGCTTTCTGTATGGTTTCAGGTAGTCCCTCATCATCACCACCTCACCACAGGGACAGCTGCTGATCTTTAACCCCATTCTCCGTAGCCTGCTATGAGCAGTGACTTGGAGACTCAGTGACTTTAGGAGGTATGTTCAGTTTATGTAGAAGCACCCAGACTCAGAGACTCTCACTGCAGCCGTCACAGGACTCGAGACAGCAATGAGGGTGCAAGGAGGGCCAAAATACACAGTGCTCAACACTTTTTGCTCTGAATGCGGGCAATGAGTACGAACCCCTCCACACAATTTGAAACCCTCTGCCACTGATACAGAGTAGCAGCTCCCAACAGGTCAAAAATCCAGCTGAGGGCTGTGTAGGAGAACGTTAACAAATGAGGATATGCAGAAATGAGGGATATCTATTTGCAGCAGGAAAAGGGCAAACAACTCACACTGCATCTGGCACAGAATTAAAAAGTGTACAACGGATTAGATATCAGCCACTTCTATCAAATCCATGCCCAGGAACCTAGGGGGAGGGAAACACGGAAGAGCAGATGCTTAGAAGGTAAAACACCCCAATTAACCTCATTATCTTTTACAAAACTGTACTATTAATATTCAGGGGTTTTCAAATTACTGTTGTTGTTGTTGAAGAGAATCTGTTGACTACAGCATGTGTTTTGCTGTAGTCTCCCAAATCAGCATTGCCCTTCTTAAGGTCAGGGGAATGTATCTTAAAACATTCATATATTTTAAAAATATGTATTGTTATTTTAATAGGCACTGTGGATAGTTTAATTTGTATCTGTATTAAATTAAACATATGGTGAACAGGGTATAATAGATTTTCTATAATTTAGCTGCCAATGTGGCAACAGAAGCCAGTTACTCTCACCAGCAGACTTGTCAGTGGTTTGTTTACTAGCTTATTTGAATTAAAATAAAGCTTCGCTTCTGCTGACTGCACATCATTATCTATGAGACCATAATCCTGCTAGCAAATCCTATATCTTCCAGAACTGGCTCTTTTGTTTGGGATTACTGAGAGCTTAGCCTATAACAAAGAGGAATAAGGCATCCCTCTCATCCTCGTAATTAAGTGTGGGGAGTAATTTAGAAACAAACCCAGAAAGATGTACAATTTGGAGTTCTGCTTCCATACAGGATTGGGGAACAGAAGAGGCCAAACACCGATTACGGCAGTGCAATGTTAAAGCTATTAAACTGCTGTACAACAGGAACCCAGCTTTTAAAAAGAAATGGCAACTATCAATAAAGTATTAAGTTGTTTTATACTACAGACATTTTTTGCTTATCTAAAGGTATGCTAGAAAATCTGGGTGGAGCTTAGAGCCCAAAGACTATTTCAAATCTCAGATTTCCTACCTGCACACATTACTTACATGCCATCCTCATAACAACTCCATTTTGAAATAATACAGGAAGCTTGAATTATTTTAAAGTCTCCCTTAGTGATTTCACTATTTTTGAATAAGAACACTCTCCAGGAATAGAAATAGCTCCAGCAGCTGAACATATCTGCCTAAGTGCTACCTTTTTGTACCACCAAAATTCGTATTTTCCATTGGGAAACTGAGTAGGTAGGTTGGAGATGTCAGCATTTTCAAATCACTTTAGAAATGACCATAGCATTGGGGATACAATAGAGAATGTTTTAACATAGGTACTCTGAGGTTAGTCAAATGTACCTGGGTGATCTTTGATGCTCATTCATGTAATCCATTTCTCTTTCTGCTTGAAACATGAATTATGTTATACACAAGTAGTAGCAATTAATAACGAGGTCACAAAAAATAGAAGTCTCGGGAGTATACAGATACACAATATCTATTTGCAGAGGGCTAATAAGGACAAGGGTTGATTTATAAAAGTCTTCAACATTAATTGTCACAGATGGGAATTCTGAGGACCTCTGCGAAACCAAATGAGGCCCCAGTGAATTATAAAGCAGGTCCTTAGACTTTAAAAACATTTAGGCAAAGTGACAGTTCAGAACATCTGTTAGCCTTCTGTCTGAGTATAAACTGGATGTCATGGAGTGCACAGCTGTAGGCATTTTCTGCTTCTTTTTGCCAACATCTGTCACAGCGTTACAGTAATATAGGTAATTATCAACACCTCACATAAACTGTTTGCTATTTTAATTTCTGAATAAGTAAAATTAGCATTATACCCCTTGGGGGAAAAAAAATCCAGGAGAGGAAGAATATACATTCCCTTTTAAAGCTGAATGACAGATCTGATCATTTTAGGAGAGCTAAAATGCAGAAAAAAAAATCTCTACTACAAATAAGGTCCTTAGGATAACATAAAAGACTTAGGTGAGAACAAGTTTAAATATCCTCCCTTTCTCTCTCTGCCTCTTAAAAAAAGACATCTGAGTCTCATCTGTCATAAGCAAAGAAGATCAGTAGCAAGAAAAGACAGGAAACCGTTAATCATCTATGGTTTTCTCCATGCACAAGCAGCTGTCAAATGATGTATGTTTTACCACAGTAACAAAGCCAAGGGCTCATCAGTACCAAGCAATTTTACTGTCAGTTGGTCATCCTTCTCAACAGCTGCAGTAAGAAAGAGATCACCTTGCCGTGGTGCAGGAAGGCTTGACCTGAGCAGCTGGTGTGGGGCAACAAGCTGCAGGACTTTCAGAAATAGAAGCATGGTCAGAGGTCTCCCAATAGCCAATGGAAAAGGTTACACTTGGGAAGAGACTCTCCAAAGAAACACCTTGAAGCCATTTTTCTGGACATCGTGTCCCTTTTCACAGCTAGAGATAGAAACCACTGCCCTCTCCTCAAGATCTTCTACCTGGCTGTGGACTTGGGCTCCTGTGAAGATGCTGATTCCCACATTTGGAAACAGCTGCCCACTTGGTGGCTGTCGTAATGAGAGAAGAGCACCCACAGATTCCTAGAGCACAGCAGAACAACAAAGCAATGCTGTCAAACAGCACTAGAGACCATGTCAGTCTCAACTTCCAAGTATGAGCCTAGTGTCAGAAAATAATGAATTTTACAACATTATATGGAAGTAACAATCACATCCAGTTTATACGTATTTTGCTTTCACCACTAAAAGAACAGCACCTCTGCTAGAAGTTAGCATTCCAACATGGAAAAAGTGCCTTTAGCTCTTTTTATAAAGAGGAGGCACATGGAACAAAGTGGTCACTAATACGCTATTTTTAGTGCCTGAACTACAGTCCAGAAGATAATACCCAATTACTTGATATAGTGCTCTATACACTCTCTGAACAACAATAGTGGATTGAGAAGCAAGAGAAAGCACCAGAATATGGTTTTGAAGTCATTCAGATTTCATGTATTTTATTTTCTTCTTAAAAAAAAAAAAAGGCTTTGAAAAGAGGTGCAGTGTTGTCCAGGTTGAAGGAGGGGGGCCGGAGAAGAGTTTAAAGGGAGATGAGAACAGATGGAGCTTGAGAAAGAAGAGAGACCTTGACTACAGGAAAGGAGAGCTAGGGCACAGACAGCCAGAAATCTAGAGAAAAGAAAGAGAAAAAGCATCTGGGGCGCAGTCAGAAAAGGCATCGGCATAGCTATAAGCATGTCATAGGCATAACTGTAAGAAAGACCACATCCAGGACAATCTATGAAGTTGTGACCAATACAGGATTTTACCAATTCTACTGTCTCCCTTGGCTTTAACTCTGCTGGTGATCTGTGATGACCGAGCTGCAGATTTCTTTTTTTTTTTTTTCCCCTTTATAATCTCTGCTAGCAATAGAGCAACTTTACTAAGGACATAGAGAGGACAGCTGTGAATCCATACTGGTTGAAACGGACACTGAATTTTTGGAGGGGGTGGATGTCCAGAACCATTCTTGTCTCACTTTTTTTTTTTTTTGTCTCATCTTACTGTCTTCACTATTCATTATGTATCCCCTTCTAATTTCACACACAGTCAAGACTAGCTGGAATCGTATGTGTACCCCATGCAGCCTGGGGTCCAGCACTCCTGCAAAGACAATCCAGTGAGGACCATTGCAGCTGAGATCCTGAACCACTTGGGAGAGGTCTGTAGACTGCCCAAGACATAGGTTGGGACTATTTCCAGATCTCCATACCTTCAACGAGCAATTACTGCTTTTTCTTGCCTACCACAATTCCACATCCAGGTGGATGCCAAATAGATTTTACCAAATTATAAGCTACAGGATAAATATTTTCCTCTTAATTTTGGTTTCAGTGCTAAGATTCTTAAACATTTATTTTAACATTCGCAAATAAAACTGTCTTAGTTATTCTCATCACCCAACTACCGAAAGGTATTGTTCGAATGCCAAAGAGTACGTGAGCTATTGCAGATCACATAATAGATGCCTACACATTCTCTACACTAGTAACATTTATTACTGAAACAGTGTTTTGTAAAGAGCTCTGAGATACCTAGGCCATAAAAAGTGTGATATAAAACAAAATGCTATTCAGTTCAATAGATGTCTGATAAGAAAAGAACCCTAAAATTTGAACAGTTCTCCTCCCCTTAATCAGCCCTAACAATGGTACCCCAATCTTGGCACTCCTGCACAAAGCAATATCTGTCTTTTAAAGAGAGGAATAGGAACGTGCAGCTAACAGAGAGCGCTCATTGGTGGAACATTGTTAGGTGTTTTATAATTGATAGTTTTCAGCATCAGCACAAAGGTAAGGGCTTTAGCCTTGAATACTACCCACTAACAATGTACCCACATACAGAAAACTAGTGCTAAGTGTATTTATTAAAATAAATGCTTTAAAATAGTCTGCTTTTCATACAAAGTAATTATCTTACCCTGTGTGTAAAAGGTACTTTTGTAATCAATGGTATACAACCAGCTTCAGATACAACCACATACACACACCCCATTACACACAGTGATGCTCATCAGATTGCATGGGACTGAATCATTTCATTATGTTCTGTAGCTCAATTCTTCAATTCCTGTAACTTTAGCTGGAATTCATCCAGATCAGCCCTGTATTCTAAGATAAAATCAAAATACTTCAAGGCCACAACCACCAAGAAATACAATCAGCTCTAAATACAGAATAAGATATTTCATACTTTTCATGCATAGTTCCCACTCTACTAGTGTCAGGGCAACAGATTTTTTTCTTTTTTGGCACTTCTAGCCTGCTCATTACCAAAGGACAAGAGAAATATGTTGTGGGTATGAATGAATTTTGTAGCAGTCAAAATAGGAGTAGCAGCCAGCTGGAGAATTTTAAATGCTCTAAATCTTTGCAAGTCCTGCCCAAGAACCTAATCACTAACAAGCTAACACATTAATTTTTTTAATACCTTGGACAGCACAGTAGAAATAAAACCAGCACAGTATGAAATAAAATCCAGGGAAAAAAAAAAAGAGCAGAAGAAATATAATACAGTCATGAGTTTTCCACTGCACTAGACAAAAACAACCTTGTTAGTAGAACTAGGTGAGTAATCACATGGGCAAAATGTTTTAATTACTAAAAATGGTTAGTTTTGTTATCTGGAGAATCCTATCATCTCTTAATTAATTAATTTGCAAGTATTTGGATGATCATCAATTTATTCATAGAAATGTTTGAGAGTTGCAAGCTATGCAAATTCTGTTGCTAATTAGTTAATGGCTACATTCACCCTGTCAGGGGCTGACAATCAGATACTTGTGCTTGTAATTCTTACACCCACCATCATTTGCTCTTAACAATACACCAGAATGTTTCTGTACTTGCACAGAGTGGGCAGCACTGATCCTGAGTGGCTTTCCCCACAGATCAGTGTTTCCATAGCAAGTCCTGTACAGAACTATCTTGTCCTTTCCTCTCCACGGTGGGCTCTTAGGGACAACAAAACAGACAGCAAAGGAATGGGTTCTACTCTATTATTACAGAAGCTGATGAGAGTCACCATTATGGTCCAGACCCAAAAAGGCACTGGGGAATTGAAGCATCTTATGCTCCTTGATAAATTCATGTGTATGAACCTCCAGCTCTCAAGTAACTGATTCATTCTTTTAAACGTTAAACCTTATGGAGAGAGGGACACAGAATGAAGTTAAATGATGGAACATCTCTGGATAAGATCGAAATACTGTTGGCTGATCATTGAATCACAATGACACAATTCCTCTACCTTTGATTTTATTCATCATCTGTAATGCACAAGCCCAGTGTGGGATTGTTGTTGGGTGTGCAGTGACAGTATCCAGGACAGTTCTTATCTCTCAGAGAAGTAAAAGGGAACAGTGCTGTTGTTTTTATTTTTTATTTTTAAGTAACTGAGATTCCCTTAAAAGCCTGTAATAACACGACTCAGGTAGTGACCCAAGCTAAATTAGAAAACCAGAATTCTTCTCTAAGACTAATTTAGTCCCAGTACCATAAGATCCTAGGATCCTGTTCAGCTTAAGGTTTTTAAAATAGTTATACAGGATAAATCCACTTATGTGACCTTAAGCACATCAGTAACTGTTGAACTGGAGCCTTGGTGAGTCAACTCACACTGCCATTGCTGCTCCCTCTGAGCCAAATGCTTGAAATTTGTCTTTTTATATCCTTTTTCTACATTTACTTACACTAATAATCTAATCTCTCTTAATAAATGACACAGTATAATTTAAGATGTTCCAATTATGGGAAAAAATTATAATCCAAGTGGAAAGTCCTTCACAACATACATGTATTTCTCCTCCCGCTCCTCCCTCCGATTGCCATTAAAATGTTCTATTTCAGAGGAGTTAGCATAATTTTCTTCTTCTTACACTCAATTATTTATTTATTTTTTATTATTTTTTTTCCCACTCACTTTATTTCTGTTACAACTCTGGAAAATGATGCACTTCAGTGGATGATAAGCAAGACTACACAGTGTAACAGATGAAGTAGCTGTTCTACATTTCAGAATGACTAAAACAAGTCCTGCTAGGAATGCAAAAATTTTACTTTTTTTAAAAAATCAGTTAGGACACTTGTTGCAAATTAACATCCTCACATTGCTTTTCTCAAAGGAAAGTGAGAAACAACAGTTCCTTGATATAAAACATCATATTCCTAAAAAGCTGAATTACAAACATAACCATACATGAACACACACAGCAGAATAGAAAAGGTCAACCACTTCAGTGGTCAAACCACACAAGCCCTCATTTGAGCCAAATTACACTCCCTTCCCACTATGAAATAGCCCCCCATATGAGAGTGCTTTACCAGGGAGAATGAATAACAATTTATTTCCAGTACCTGTAAATAAGGTTAGCAGTTACAGAACTGTAAACAGACACTTCAAATACTTTCCACAGACTTCAGAAAAAGTTAAAAACCACATTTTTTTTAACAGGATTTTGATATGTTTTTGTTATTGTCATGAATGTTGATGCAAAAATAAAAGAAGGGACGAGTAATAGGGACAACCAGTTGTTGGCAACTTTTCACCCAGATCTACAGCACATTCTGAGCATTAGGAGGTATCTGTACATTCACCTCACAGTTTACCTGCTCCTGTGACTTTGGAAGCCACTGATGAACAAGCCCTCTTACACATCCCTCAAACAGCCACACTGCATTACATTCTCAAATTTTATTCACAGTGCTTCACTCAAGAATGATTTTCCAACTTTCTCCTATGGTCTTTTATGTGCCCGCGCACTTCTACAATATGAAACACAACAAAGAAAATATTTATCTCCAACCCATCTCACCCACATGGCTATTTCTTTTCAGCTTCATCTCCCAAGGAGACAAACCTTCTGTGACTCTGTGGAGAACCAGCCATTTCCTCTCCTGATGACTTTTGGATCCCTTGGCCAATTTTAATCAAACTTGACAGAGGAGCGAGTACACAGAGTACAAACTCTGTAGAAGTCAAGAACTGCAAAGAGGAGGGAAAGAAAACATTTCCAGTGTAGGAAAGACCAGAACACAAGGAAATTGCAACGTGGTCTGGGAGGCTGCCCACTAGCCAAGCCATCATGTGCGCATGCAGCACATCCCTGGCTCAAGAAACAGAAAGGAGCTTCTCTTTATCCCCAGTGTTGTTAGAGGACAACACTGTACATCTGAATGCAAACAAGTGGAAATTTGCATGGAACTCTACTGGGTGAGTGGAGGAAAAGTAACTCTGGGTGGTTTTCTGCAGCTTACTGGGCTGGAAACAGTGCAGAATATCTGGCTACAGCCTGCCAGAAAGTATATGACATGATCACAGACTGGAAATAAATGGTTTGTCGGCCTGTACTAAATGAGGGTAAAGAAATAGACAATGGAACCTGCAAGATATGTCTGCAATTATATTGCACATAACACTAATGTTCAGTTGTAGAAGCTACCTCTTCCTTCCTGTTTTCTCTATCAAAAGTCTAAGCAAAGGAACTGCCAAATTTCATTTAGCTGTTAGATTGTACAGCTTCCACTGGACTTGTCAGAGAACCTACTGTTTACATCAGTGCCTGAAAAGCCTTAACACTGAGAACGTCACTGAAAGTTCACTGCTTAGGGCACAGAGTTCTGCAGGAGCTGCAGTGCAAATTCTTTGATCCTTGTTCCAAACTACTCAGAGCTTGCTGATCTTTCAGGAATATGACATTATTCATCTTATTCGTCTTTGGTTCATCTTGTATTCAAAATTTTGGGAACAGAGGAGAAGAGTGGTTTTCATTTCTAGCAAAAGGATTGCCTAGCTTGAATTTTACTTTTATTTTTGTCTGGTCATTTGGGTTTTGATATGAGAAGACATTGCAGGATTTAAAGGGTTGGAATGGCAAAAACACTCTCTGATATCAGTGTTTTCTCAAAAGTTGCTTTGTCTTTTTCCTCTTAATATTACATTTCAGCCTGCGAGCCAGCCTTCCTCCTGCCAACACCTGCTGGAACATAAAGGATTCTGAAACAACAACGATCTGTCAGTTACAAAACAATAGCTGGACTCTTTTTCACATCGTTCTTGTACAAAGTTAGCCATGTTCACCCAGAGACATTTGAGTAATATAAGTCAAATTAAATAAAAGGGTGAAAGCAAATTTAGAGCAATAGTTAAAGTAAAGTAAATCTCTGTGAGATTACTTTTATTGCAAACTGACTGTTTTTACTTTGTTTCTATCCCTGCTCCATTGAGTTTGTTACTTTTTCTAATAAATCTTGCCTTTATTAAGTTTATTGCTGTACAGATCATGTCATGAAACTATTTTCCCCAGTGGAACTCTTTTCTCTTCAGAAGAAGAAACACTGGGAGATAGAACAGTGCCTTGATCACATCCTCCTCCTGCTGGTGGTGTTCATATTGATGGGTGTGATGCAAATAAGATGTGTATTTGAGCATAAACATAATTACAGTATGTCTTTGTTGCGTGGCTATCCCATAACTTTAAAGAAACTTTGCCAAATACAATATACTGCAAATTTCTGTTACTTCTATTTGTTTATACTACTCTTATTATTAAAATAAATTATCTTTTCACTTGAAATGGCGAGTGCTATTGACTGAGATCCATAGGAATTTTTTTCATAAGGATAGGCTAATCCCGTGGAAGGTGCTTTTTGTATAGTCTAACTTTTGTCTTCTCATAAGCAGTCACTTTCCATGGGGATTGAGATTATTAACTCTCAACATTTTCCTAGAGTTTCAAGGGATTTTCTTTTCAGTTATCTTGTGCTCAGATAACTGAACAATGTGGACATGAGGACTAAGAATTTTCATCCTAATTTGTAATAGCTTGCATTCAGTAGAGCATTCAGTGGACAGACCTGAGACTGTCAGCAGCTCATGTTGCAATAGTTTTCTCTGTAGTCATGCTCGAATGTGCTGCATCACAGCCCACCTGGGTGGTGATTAAGGCACAGTTAAGTAGCAGTAGACAGCTACAGTAGCCAACTGAAGATGGAAGAAAACATTATTCATAACTTAATTTCAGTAAATTGTCCTGAATGGCAAATCATTCACTCACCGCAGCCTAACAGCAACCTCTCACAGCCCTTGCTCACAAGAGTGAAGAAGTTATCTCCACTACAACTCCAGAGGCAATTTAGCACTGCAACAAATTTCTCAGACTAGAACTACTATGGAACAGAGAACTCAAAGCCAATGTTAGAAAATACCCTACATTAGGAACATTTTGAAGTCATTTCATAGTCACATCACCTCCAGGGCACATAACCTGGTCTGCTTGCAGAGAGAGCTTGAAGTCCAGAGAGAGCCTGTAGCAGTTTGCAATCAGGTTTGCAAATCTCACCAGCTAGTACATATTTAACTATCTAGTTAATGGCTTCCAGCTGCAGTTGCTGTGTACTTTGTTTTCTGGGAAACACAATACCATTCCTTCCTGTCCTTTCTTCATCAAACCTACACTGCTTTGATACTACTCCTCCGTGAGCTGTTTGGCTTATATGGTCAATTCATGTGACTACAAGCACTACATAGTTGCAAGTAAGAATACGGTCCCAGGCAGAGACTACTCCAGTCTGTCCTTCATTAATTAGTGACTCCTTCATTAGGAGTCAGGTGCCTGGCATGATGTAGATCATGCCAGAAGTAGGCATCTCTCAGATACCCCAATTTCCAACTGATGATTGGCATGAACACTTCACTCAGCCGTGTCCCTACAACATACCAGTCAAGGGCAGAGGGAGAGCACTGGTTCTGATCAGAAGTAAATTGGGCCTTGCAGGCATCAGGCACAAGGAATCTGCAGGATCCAGAGTCCCGCTTTTCCCAGAGCCATTTCCAAGCTGGCACAGGGGCTGACATCTTCCCACGCAGCATGGAAGAGAAAAGTGACCGGCAGTGACAAGACAGTAACAGCCTCTCTGCTAGAACACATCCAGTCCAATGCTGCCAACAAAGAGGGAAATGTTCCTAGTTTTCTGTTTGTGATTACACTGTTTTGTCATTGCTGTCAGGATGTGCCTATGCAATATGTGCCTCTCTGATGTCTCGTGCCTGTATGTTTCATTTTTAGCTGAGTGGGATGTACAGTAATTAGCCACTCATTCTCCTTGTCTATTCTCTGTTTTGTTTCTTTTCCTTCACTTAGAGGATTTTGGCAAGCCTGTGGCCTTACTGGCAACTCCTTCCTTTCTCCCCCAATCTGAACCTCCTCTGTCAATTTTCTTCTCCCTGCCTGGGAGATGACAGTTTATATATTTGTAAACACAAGTGAATATGCAAATATGCTCCAAATATGGACTATGCAATCAAATTATCATGGGTTTGGTGGAACTCTTTTCTGGATTATTTCCTCTAAAAGTGCAGCATCCCTACTGCAAACAATTTACAGCCAACAAAATATTGCTTCAGTCAAACATATGCAGCGGAGTTGACAAGTTTTTAATTCAAGCTGGAAAGAATTTGTTCGTGGGCTTTTTCTTTTTTTCTTCTTTCCTTTTCATTATGAATTATTGCCTTCGGGTTGATTTTTGCCTTAAGCATGCAAATTGCTCTCACTGACGTTATGGGGACTCACATGTGCTTAAAGAGTTGAAAATGAATAGCTTCTAGGGGCTTTGGGTTGATGGAGCTATTTCACTCCTTCAGTTAATGCTGTACAGCACTTTATGAGTTTTTATCTCATACCTGAAGTTTTAAAGCTGTAGGGACTAATTCAAAGATCTCCTTTGGAAGTCTTTTCCTTCAAAGGAACCAGTGGCAAATTAGCATAAAGGACACAGAATCAGGTCCACAAGCAGCAAAGAACAACTATTTCAATTTCTTTTTATTGGTACTTCGGCTTTTGAGTGTTCTGTAGCTTTCTCAGGTTACACATATATTTGTTTTTAATAAATGGAGCTTTAAATTTTTTGCATGTTTTAAATGAAGAAATAACTCTTCTGGTGCAGCAAAAGAAATTTGTAGTGTAATACTTAGAGATGCTTGGAAAATACAGAGCAGTCAATGATTTTCCTCCTGTTTTGGAAAAATAATTAAATCTCTGTGTAGAACTTGGGTGAGGGTCTTCTGTTAAACTCCCTTTCTCAAAATGATTGGTTTGGAATTATTCTTTAATGTCAGAACCAACTGTTTATGGTTATATATGTGTGGCTGCACGTTCAGCTGATTAAGATGAAAACCAATACGTAACTATATATCTAAATGTACGTATTGCTCTCATTACAAATAAAATTCCACCAAACAAATATGAAGTGATGAAAGCAATAACACAGAACTACAGTAGCTAAACTTTGGTCTGTCAGTTTAAGCAAACAGTACCTGATGTCAGCACCCTTTCTCTGTAGCAAGGCACCAGAGTGATGCCACAACTGTCCTGTCAGCTGCAGGCTGCATGCACTCGGCTAACTCAGCAGGCACACAGCTGTACGACAGCCATGGCTGCACAGTACAACACGCACACGCATAGCAGCCATGCAACAACACTGTGCTGATCATTCTATTCTGGGATATGTGTCAGGCTAACGAGAAGTACCGTGTGCATCATCTTCTCTATCTTAGCATCATTTATTCCCTAAGATGCAGGTGCGGCTGTCTGGACACTACAGCATTTTGAACTGCTGGTCCTCAGGGCCCTAAGAAGCAGCTCTTACATTTTCCACTAATCTCCTTTTTGCATTTTAAAGAGATGCCATATGGCACTTAAACAGAGAAATCATATGGTGTTTTGCCCTTTCTTTCTAATTCCATTGGCTTTAGATTTCTCAAGTTGCATTCCCAGTTGATGAACAACATCTTTAACCTCTTGAGTGGTCCTGGTCCTAGATAACGCACCAACACACGATACTTGTGCTGGCTTCTAGTGCATACTGGATGTCAACAGTGCTACTGTCGCTCATTCCGGCAGCTGATTTTCATCTAAGCATAGTAGTGGGAACTCTATATTTTATCACCCAAGACTAAATGGAAAACACAGCATATCTTCTACTGAGGTACCATGGAGCATTTCCAGTTCACAGGCAGAGAGCAGTCAGAAGTCACGGAGTTAAATGGCTACAGCTTCATGAGCAGGACTGAATTCTGGAACATGAAGTGCACATTTTGTTGATAACACCCCATCTGCATGCATTCTTTCTTCAAAAGAAGTAACCAACAATTGCTTTGTAAGCCTTTTTGATTGCCTAAGGAGAAGAGCTATTTTGTGGAAGTTAAAGTTCCTTTTCATATGAATTATTTGTGTTTCATAAAAAGGAAGGACCATTACCACTACATAGTATCACAGGTGGTATTAGAATATAAACAGGCATTTCACACATGATCATGGGCCCTTCATGGTCTCTAGTCATATGAGACAGAGTTCAAAATTATAGGAAAGAGGAAAGGTTGCATTAACATCTCTCTTTTCCTTTTTCCTCAAAGTGCAAAATGAACCCATCATATACCCCGAGAGAGCAAATGGTGTTACTGTTCGGTCCACTTAATACTAAACATTTCAAAATGCCAAATAAAAGCATGACACACAGCCTGTGTATATTTATCTATAGAAATAAGATGGAAGAATACATCCACAAGTATCACTTGCAAATCAAAATAATGGTAAATGCTCATCTGTAGGAGTGACTGGATACAAAAGCAACTGCAAGTGTTAATGCAGCACAAACATGGAGGTGAAGTTAAAACACCTTTGAAAATCTGACCCATATTATCGGCGGTAATAAGGAAATCCTCCCTCTAAAGATAAAAGAGAAAGTACCCTCATTATTTAGTCAGACCTTCACACCACGAAGACCCAAACACAGAGAGGTTATCAAAATGCCCTTAGAATAATAAAATCAAGCACTGACACACCAAGAGGCAAAGTTTTAAAGTGGAGGCCCCCTGACAAGGCTCTGCTTTACTCTTAGAGGCTGGCTGGGCTGATTACCACATCTGAATGCTTGTAGAGATACAATGCTGGATGTTCATTAGCAGAAACTGCTGTCCTAACAAGAGCATTACTAGAATTATATCAATTAACACCAGCTGAGGATGTGTCCTGTAATTTTTAAACGCAGCAGAACTATAAAGAGACCTTTAAAGTTTAGAATTAGGATTGTGAATTGCTGGCAGTGCAAGCTGGATGTCTGTAAGAGCGCCAGTAGCCTGAGGACCACGTGCTGCCCATCCCCTGCACATCCAAAGCCTGAGGGAGGGAGACACGCCAGGAGGTCAGGGGAGGGGTGAGACCAAGGAGCAGAGCTGCCTCTGTGAAAGCATCCCCCCAAAACTTAAGGCTTATTTTCTCTTCCCTGTAAATACATTTTCAGCATTCCTCACTGCAGCCATGACAGCAGTCCTTGCCTATGGGACCCACATCCAGCATTTTTTCCCTGGCACTGTGCTACAAGCAGTATCAGTTACTGCTATCAGCTCGCACACTTAGCATGGGCTGGATCACGGCTTTGGAAGTGCAGGCAGGTTTCAGCAGCACTGATGTCTGCATGGACACAAAGTCAGACTTCTGGCTTCACAATTTTAAAGCAATTCTAACTCTATGGGCTACAGTGACGATTGTCAGCTCATGAATGGCTCTGGAGATCAGTATTTAAAAGCACGATAACTTAAACACATATCATTACTAATCCACCATTCACAAATACGATAAAGGCAAACTAACATTTGCACATATAGTTTTACCTTCCTTTTAGAAGTTGCAAATGCATTTGCTTTCCCCTGAGAAAATACCAGCCTTCTTCAGGCTTATTAAGGAGTGTTATCAGTTCTGTCACACCAGCTTTTGTCACCTAAAATCTAGCAAACTGTTTACATCTGATTACCTCATATTTGTTAACTAATGTGGACACTTTCAAAGGTGGCTGTTTCATATTATACATTTGAAAACATGTCTTTTTTTTTGTTTTAAATAAGACATCATACACAACTTGAAAAGAGTCCACTACTCAAATGCCTAAATGCAGACGTTAGTGTTCTGTAGCTGAGCATCTTGATCTTCACTGTGTGTACTGCAATTGATTTGAAATAATTTAGTCATGATACACACAGAGATCTCAAAGTGCTTTTTGGTGCTCACGGAGCTGTTCTGAATTTAATCTGGCATCATCCAGTATTCAGACAACAGTAAGAATGTCTTTTAAAAATGTTTATAACTCTTCATGTCAGTACAAATGCAAAAAACATTCTCCACATTAATATCAAATCATCATCAAAATAATCATTTGAAGATAAACCAACAGATGCCAGGATGTTATGATTACTTAGTGCTAGCTTTACCCCCACCAAATCAAAACTGGGCCTGGAGATCCCAGACACAGATTGAATAGTGTTTCTATATTTATGTGTTCATCCCGATTTCAAGAAGCTGCACTTCTTAAGTTTCTCCTTGCTTACCATGGAGTTCAGTTTAAGCTCTGTTAAATCTATAAAAAACAATATTGAGTATATGTATTATGTGACAGTTCCATCTAAAAGTATCGGGTATGGAATATGGGCCAGATACAATGGAGCAGCCAAGCACGTGTAATTTACCCAACAAATCTAAAGCACTCCCACATTGATTTTTGCAGTTTTGTAGCCCCTAGTCACAGAGTGGAGAAAAAATGGCTTACTCATAGAGTGTGTGAGTACTTGAGGCTACATCACATCCATCTTAGAGCCTGTGATTTGGGTTGCCTTTTTGTTACCTTTGTTGATGGATTTTTTTAGGTCATTTCATACAGTTTTCCATTTTAAAAATATTTACTTTTGTGGTAAGAAAATAAAAAGAATTTTCTAGATTGTTCTGATCAGTTGATTACTTTCACCAAACTTACAGTGTACAGAGGGAATACTGTACCATTTTAACAGTTCCATAAGGCAATCATTTTAAGTGAGTGTAAGCAGCAAACTGTATATGAGTAAGGAGGTAAGTTTTCAATAATGTACATCACTCAGGAACCAGAATTAAGGGATACAAGAAAATTAAGTATACAATTACAATTCAAATGGACATTTTTGAAATGATGCACATATGTATCTGTGTGGCATAAAATAGCTATGTTTAGACAATTATATTTCTAAATTATTTTAAATCCTAAAAGAATATTTATATATATCTTCACGTTCATTTAGAAATTATAAATGAAGAGATTTATATATTAAAATAATTTTACTGTCCGGAAATATCTGCTTTATTAACCAAATCTTAAACTATAAGTTCTGTGATAGGTTCTAACAGCATTTGGACTTAGATTACAGTCTATAATATATGCCAGACTGAAAACTTGAAACTCCAACTTAATAAGGAAAACCTACAGGATTTAAGCATGTTTCATGTCCACAGCTTTTTTTTTTCTTCTTTTATTTACTCATAAGTATCATTAATACCAAAGATCAACAACCTTTGCTGCCATGTATGTCACTCTCTCTCTTCAAGTCTTTAGTAGTTGCATGCTTATCTATTTCAGTCAAATGTATTTCTTATCGAAAAAAAAAAGAGTGAGCAACCTGACAATACAGTGTTATCGAATTTTTTCAGCTGAGACCCACATGTCATTCAGCATTCAGACATGCTTGTGCTTGATTGATGGATGGGTTTGTGACAAATAAAACTAGGATCAAGAGCTTTGCACCTTTTCCCCCATCAGGAACCAGAGTAAAGCACAACTCTATAACAATGGCAGGATTAGGGATGCATTAGCTCTCCATCGACCAAAACCATCCATTCCCATCAATACTTTGCACTTAATAACCTGAAGCTATGATAAGAAAACAAAAGAAGGAGAAAGGGACAGGAGAAAACAAATCAATAGAAGAAGGGAATGTCTAAAAGATGCTCTGTCCAAATGAAGAAAATTTTTTGCTGAATTGCTAGGATAATGCCCCTTGACAACAGAACAATGTACTGTCAAGGTTTATCAGTGAGGAGGCCAATTGGCACAATGTTAAGCACAGGTTTGGCATTTGAGTGGTGGCACTTACTGTAGAAATAAAATACATAATGCCAACATGCAGATAATAACTACTCATATTTGTCTAGTACCAGCAGTCTGTATACTCATAGGGAACACAATTACATTTCTAGATGTGCTGAAACATATGTTATGAGCATAAGGATGGATCCAATCCCCCCCCGACGCGCACGACTGTTATTGGGCTGACGTTTTTCACTAAAACTTCGTGTTAATTTCTACTTGAAATCATTTCTCTCTTTATTATTAATTTACATCTTATCTGCTTTAATAAACTGACCTGAAAGACCCTGAGCAGTCTTAGGCTTTAAAAGACCAATAGATTCCACGTAGCCTCTTAGCTATTTGAAATCTAGGAGCTAGACTAAGACTGGAAGCAAGAAACAACTTCTCCTCTCCTTCAGGATTAAAATAAGAGAAAATATATTTATTGAATATTTGCAGCTTACTTGGGAAGATAATGAAATATCAGTTAGGAAACAGCTTATCTGACAGATCTCAAAATAAACTGCTCTCCTTACTGCAAGATTCCATGCTTGAGTCTGCTGCAGTGGTGAGCAAAACTAGAGAAATCTATTTCTCTAATGGTGCATCTAGTGCTGAAGGATGGAAGATCTAACAAACCTCTTCCATCAAGAACCAGAAAGAAAGGTCAACTTCGGCACAGAACCTTAAGCACTCAGTTGCCTTGCTTTGGGCTGAGGCCGGTGCTGGATGCTGAATTCCCTGCCTTGTAGCTGACCTGAGACAGAAAACTGCCCACGTTTATTGAGGGACCCTCCTTCCTTCAATATGTTATGGTTTTATTTCATACTCCTTATTTATTCCAAATACTATTTGAGTGAAAGTCAACAAAAATCACACAGACATGAAGGGAGGAATGCTGCTGATCAAAACTCACCGTTTTAATCAGATAACTTGCTTTCCAGTAAGCCTCTGATATAAAGGGAAAAGCCCTAATATCCAAGACACTAAACAGCATTACTTCACTTTAGTTTTATGAAAAGTAGCAGAAAATATTTTGAAATGTTTCCTCCATTACAACTTTTTTTTTTTATATCAACCTACAATTATAAGATTCTACTCACTATATCAATATACATATATTTTAATATCTCCATATTAGTCATCTAATTGTCAGTGTGTACTAGGAAGGACAAAGACAGCCAAACAGTAAAAATCCAAGACAACAAAACAGGCAGTAGGGATTGTGCTGCTGGCTCATCAGACACATGAAATCTCAGTATCCCTGCACTGTTGTATGTAAATGATGATTTTGATTTTCAACTTCGACTCAGCATATACACTTGCTGTGATCACAGGATGTTCTACAAAGAAGAACCAATAATGATCTACAGGAAATGCCACAAGGAACAAGCATGTTCCTAGAAGTCAATACAATCTTTACAAGTTCCTTGATGACTACACGAAGTTACTGAAAAGATATGGAATTAAGTAGAAAGCACTACCGTGGCTGTGCAGAAGCCAAAATGCATTCATGTGAAGTGAGATAAGAAGACAGGCAAAAGAATATTACTAGGACGTGTTAGAGGGTACCCTGAGTAAAGAAGAGCAGCAATAACTATGAAAGGAAATAGCTTACAGTGATTTTTTCAATTCAGTGTGTATGACAGAAGTAGAGTTAAACGCAGCATAACATGTATATAAGTAAAGGATGGAAATAAATTTATAAAACATGCAAGAACTACAAAAGACATGATAAACCAGGAGCTTTTCAGACAGCAAATACAGCATATTTTAACTGTTTCTAATGCTAGAGTTACGTTGTATTGCATTGTATGAAATAAAAGTGCTCCTGCCCGTCTGTAGTTGTTCTCCATACCGCAATCAGCACAACTTTTGGTTATTTTAGTTTAATAATATTAGCATCATCAATACATATTATCAAAAAAAACCCACAAAAATATAACATAGTTCAATGAACACCTTAAATTTCAGCACCTCCAGTTACTTGCCTCTATTCTGATAACACAACCCATGCCACGGTAGTGCTTGTCCTTTACTTTACTGACATCATTAAAGGGTCTATCCGGGTGGAGCTAACACAAACCCACAGTTCTGCCAACATTGCAAGAAGTGAGGGGCAGATAAGTGATTTGCTCCCCATAATATACACCTCACAGTTACAAAAACGATTTCAATAACAGTTTATCAGTAGAAAAAAATGAAATGTTATGGGAAACATTTATTTCCTTTCATTACAATTCTGAACAGTCTAAATGCTCATCTACAGTTGACATGAAATTTTCAAAAACCTGTTTGCACTGTTTCTACTGAAAGGATCCAAGTATTTAGAGTCTGTCCCTCTGCTCACTAACAGAGCCAGCAGTTCTAAAGAGAACTGCCAATAACCAAAACAAATCAAGAGATGTACTTGAGAAGTAACTTTCTGTTCCACAAATACACAACTAGATTTGGCAAGCACGTCATATAATTCATACACAGTGAAGGAGCGAATATCTGTTTTAAGTGCAAATTTCAAAGCTATTCTAACTACAGAGCAGCCAGAGCACTCCCATAATTAATTGCTTATTTATTTCACACCAGAAATAATAATGATCTGATCAAGATATCATCAGTTCCAATCAGCCTGTTATTTCCTAGCTGATTTCAGGAAGAGGATGAATGAGCAAGACTGAATAATAAAGGCCCCAATTCTGCAGGGAGCCATATGACACGCAAGGGGGGTGGGAAAGCAGTGTGTGCTCCAGGATGCATGCAGAGGCAAACAGACAAACATTTTGGCACAGCACAGTGATTATATCCAGACCTTATAATAGAGATGAGATGCAGGTGAGTTTTCAGATGTCTCATTTGCTTATTCCTTTTCTTCCTATTGTCTCTCAAGTCTGAAATAGCCGTGGAGTGATTTCTAAGCAGTAACTGAAAACACTCAAGTTACAGCTAATTTGCTAACTGCCTTTCTTGTACCGTTTTAAATCTAAAACTACAGACCAAGTTTTCTTCAAAATCTAATTGACTGGACTAGGCCAACCCTCCTGCTCCCCAGTGGTTTGAACACTTCTTTTTCTTTCTGTTAGATTTGTTTGGATCCATGTTCTATAGGGACTGATTGGAAGACATTCCCAAACCTATGTTTTGTCTCTTATTTTTAACGTGTTACTTAATTCGGATCCAATGATCACAGTCCGAACTGAAGAATACACAAAGTTTATGCTAAGCAAATTTTTTCCCCAATAAAGTAGCTCTAAAAAGCCAGCACTGCAAGCTGACTTACACTCTTTTGAACTCAGTGAAAGAGCATATTGTTTTGCGATGTTTTCAGCAGGTACTGAGTATAACACTTAAAATAACTGTTAATGTAATTAATTCAAATGTTTGACCTTGATCAGACCTTCTGGATGACAGAATGACACAGCTTTCATGTGACATTCATCACATGCAAAGTATTTACAAACAATTCTTTTCTTCTAGCTACGGATCTCCTCGCATTTATCAATACAAGAAAATTGTGTGAAGCCACAATCGGCGACTCATGTCTTAATTGCATAGATATGCATGGGTAGGTCCTCTTTGTTCTACTATTTCCAGACATTCCATGAATTAATTCTAGGGGAGTTGTAACTGAATATATTTATATTCATACGTTAGGTATGTGCTTCATGAGGCTAAACATTAAAAGTTATTACTTGTGATCAAAAAACAGAACCCAAAATATCTTTTAGATGGTCACAAGAAGGTCCATCAGGTTATGAAGCATTTGCCAGCCAGATCTTCAAGTCTTCATTTTGGAATCAATTCTTTTTCTTTGGTGAAACTAAATGCATATGCTCCAGAGGGTTTGCCCAACTTCTGAAGGACATGTGCCTATAATAGGCCTTTCTCATCTCTGTCTTGTTAACAAGTATATAAATAAGAGAAGGCTTCAGTAATTGGCTCAGAGTTACTAATGAATTAATTAACTTCAGTCTATTTTACCTAACCTTTAATAATAAGAATCTTTTTTTTTGGTCTAGCAATAGGTCTGACAGGCTGAAAAAACAGACATGCAGCAAAGCTCTTGAAAATTAATGAGAAACGAGGAAAGAATCAATGTACATTCTGCTTGCAGAGAACTGACACAAAAAAGACACAATAAACCATGAACAAACACAGTCAGTTTAAAAAATAGGTTAGAAAAAGTGGGCAAATTCAATTATAGAAGTAATTAGAAGATATAGGGCAAGGCTGCCTTTTGGGACTGTGCCAGAAAACATGAATTAATAAGAGTGAATAGAAAGCGCCCATGTAGTAATTAAGAGGCAATCACCTATGGCAATGAATACCTGAAAACAGGCTGCAAACTATTAATTCAGTGATCAAAAATATTTTTAGATGATTAATATGGCAAATTTGTTTTAAAAGACTAATTTCTGGAAAGATATCAAGACAATAGCACATTATTTGTTCCTTTGGCATTTATATAGCTAATTAAATTTTATAATTTGCAACAACATTAAGCATTATCTGAAAACAGTAAAAGCAATATTTCCTTCACTAATTCTTTATTATAGTGGCTTCAAAATCAATAAGTTAAGAGTAGCTCAACTTTTTAAAGGGAAATTCAAGCACCCAGGGGCGACTGCTTCATTTCTTTAAATGAATTTTTTGTTGTTTATTAAAAAGACACCATGCATGAATTTTACATAATTTTAGCTCTTAAAATTATTTCAGAACCTGTTTTAATTATAATTCAGGGGATTATAAACACAATTCTTTGATGCTCAAGTAAGCCATCATGCTAATACGTGGTCAGGAGAGATTCTTCCTCCAACAGAGCACGTCCCTCCCTTTTACATACGAAAAATGAGCAAGTGACAGAAAAGGTGTGCAGCATCAGGTGACAAAAATCACCATCTCCTAAAGACCTGCTAACAAAATCTCTTTAAGTTATTTATTCTTTCAGTCAACCAGGTACTGGCTACTTCTTTCTGTCAAAGCTACTTCTTAGGTCACTACAAAAACTAATATAAAATATGCATCATCTCCAACAGTTGTTTGTCAGCACGGAAAACTCATTAAAAAAAATGGACCTGCCCTGCAAAGTAAGTCTAAGTGGAAAGCTTTCGCATGGGGAGCAAAATGAACTGCAGAAGAAGCTTTAAAATAACTTCAGAGCCGTATTAAAAACATACATTCATTTTTGTAAATGAAGTATTTTTCACTTCAACCATTGAGGATTATAAAAAGACAGAAGCTTCAAAATAATGACCAAGAAATAAAGATTGATGATAAATTTCTGTACTAACAATGACCATGAGTAATTATTACATTCTACTGGCATTGCTACAGAAAGGAAGAATCTGCCTGAGTGTTTTTGGCAACAAATGCATGCCTTACAGCATTAAGATTTCCATCTGTTTTGCCTTTCCAGTATAATTTTAAATAGCATTTATGCTCCCAACTAATAAATATTATCAGAACTACAAGCACTATAAAAAGGACACACTCCTAGAGATAGACAAAATTGTCTGCAATAAATTAAACACATTTCATGGTTCAAAAGTCTGCCCTCATCACAAACTTCCCTACCCTCATTTTCTCCATGGGTAAGATTGTGGTTTGAGACTTGCCAGAAGGACTAAAGGCAAAAAATTACCGAAAATAAGATGGTGAGAGGAAATGAACTGAAACAACTGAAGGCAATCGTAAAGGAAAGAGAGCGGGCAAATGTTACTCACAAGAAAAGGCAATTTATTTCAAAAACAAGTTGTTCACCTGTGCCAGTATATTTAGAGACTTAGGGAGAGAGTGTTCCCTCACCATGTATTAGCTGCTGTCTATTTTATCTAGAAAAACTTAGAAAAATTGAATCTCTGAAAAACACACAGCTTAAAGCTATGGGTGAAAGAAGTTAGTGAACTCACACTGGTTTTGTGAATGCTTCAAAATGAATCACAGTTTGAGACATTTCTGCCACACCTTTAACTCCAGGTAGCCTCCACGGGTCTCAGAATGGGTTGTTTTCTTCTACAGTACTCAGACAATAAAACAGAATGTGTCATATCTGGAGTGTGTCAGTTCATAATGCTGCTGACAAAGGCAGTCCCTGGCAAATGGAATATATGCTGAGTTGCAAAGATGCTCTTTTAAAAGAAGAGACAAATTATTTACAGTCTAGTATAGGATAGAGACAACTGGTGTTTGATTACAAAGTTGATTATGACCACTCTCAGTGTAACTTTACAACACTGTTCTCCTGGTACCAAATCCTCAGCCCCTGGTCACTGTTACATAAAAACACCATGAGAGGGGCCTCTAGATGGGCTTTGGAGTTTTATCCTCCACTCCAATCCATTAACAGAATTCATAACATGACAGTGATTCCTCCTTACAGGACAGTACAACTTATGGTATCTGTGTCACCTGGTGTTAGGCAACCAGATTAATTTCCTTCAGTTACCTTGCTAATCGCTGGAGACCAAGTGTCCATTGAGGCCAAGTTCAAAAGAAAACCCGAATTCAGGTGCTCTCTATTGCCCAAATGGGGAGACTTTATCTGCCCATCGATCGCAAAGGAAACCTAAAATAGCTAATGAGGTTCAACCAAATTAAGTGCCTTGTGAATACTCCTGTGTGCCCCGTTTCTTACGCATTACTACCTCCTTCTTCATCCACCACTCTGATGCTGTAGTTCAGCAAGACACATATTTTAGTTGCACAGGCAACTTATGACTTCTGTCTCATTCCCATTTTTATACTCAAAGTCCACCATTCCATCTTTTATGACAGCAAATCTGTTTTTGTGATGATGGTGTAAAGCAAGCCACTGAAGTAGTCAAGATCAAAAATATATCACGTGCCCTGGCCTTCAAGGAAAGAAGTGATGGCAGCCAGCCAGCGGGTCAGACCAGAATGCCATCTAACCAGAAACCTCTCTGGCAGCCAATAATTAATATTCAGAGAAGAACAAAAGCGGACTTACTTCCCTCACATACACTTCTAACCTCCAGTAATTTTCTGTTTACAGTCCTTCTTAAGCAGAAATAATCTTTATGTATTTTTCCATGCACATTTTCCATATTTTAAAAAATAATTTGCTGAATTCACGTGAACTTTCAGCACCCACAATGCCATCTGATAAGGAGTGCCACAACTTAACTATATGCTGTGCTGAGGAATCACCACCTTTAATACCTAACATGAACGACTTCCATTTGATACCCTTTGGTTTAAATGAATACAAAGAATCAGTACCTATCCGCACTTTCTATGGCATGCATATTCTATAGACCTCTATTAACCTGCCCCAGCCCTGGTCATATCCTTTCCTTCTGAGTCCCGATCGTATTCCTTGAACCAACTCTATCATGGTGACTGTTCTTGTCAGTTCTTTCAGCTTTCTCTGATTTTACTCAGTTCTTTCTGAGT
Organism: Gallus gallus; assembly: GCF_016699485.2. Taxonomy (NCBI): domain Eukaryota; kingdom Metazoa; phylum Chordata; class Aves; order Galliformes; family Phasianidae; genus Gallus; species Gallus gallus. Next base: position 16,608,178 of record NC_052540.1, read on the forward strand.
TGAGGAGGCTGGTAATGCACAGAGTATTCAAGGTGCAGGTGTTCAATGGATATAAATAGTGTTATAATGATGGCTTTTATTTTGTTCTCTATTCTTAAAATTTTGGTTTAACTGTTCTTGAGGTGACAGTTTCACAGAACTATCCATTTAATTCAAGATCTCATTTCTGAGAAGTGATGGTTAGTTCCCAGCCCATCATTTCATATGTAAAGATAGAGTTATTTTTCCTGTGTGAATTTGTCTGCACTGAATTTCACGTCATTTTTTTTGCCTATTATCGCCAGTATTGTTAAGATCTTTCTCAATACACCATAGTTGGTCCTTCTCTCAACTCTCCTGAGTAATAGCACCATCAGCAAATTTTGTTCCCTCACTATCCACCTTTCTATTTTTTTTCCCAATTACTTATATGTTGAATAGCACAGACCTCTGTGGGGATTTCAGTGATGACCAACCTCTGCTGTGAAAACTAACCATTTTTTTTCCTACAATCTGCTTTCTACTGTCAACCAGTTATTTATTGATGTGAGGGTCTTGCCTTTTGTTCCAGCACATCTTGTTTGCTTAAAGACCCTTAGGGGTGGACCACAGTAAATGATCTGTGAAAACCCAAGCAGGTGATCTCAACCTGGGTTTCCCGTGTTCTCCTACTTGTGGATTCCTCCAGAGAATTTCAGTATATGATTCTGTATTTTCAAGTCATGACTTGAAAACCCATGTCAACTTCTCACAATGTATCACAGTTATCCATATCACACTAATTTTATTATCTGTAAGAGTTTCCACAAATTTCCCCTGCGCAGACATCATATTTACTAGACTGCAATGATCTGGATTTGCCGGAATCCTTCTTTAAAATCTACTGCCATGTTAGCCAACAGTTATTTATTACTGGTTGGACTCAGGACTCTGGTTTGCCATGTAGACATATATGAAGTACATGTTGGGATGGGAAACTTCATGATAGACTTAAACTTTTCCAAATCTGAGTTACCACCTAACAAAATGCTACCTACCCATCTCCAAACCATGGATTTGCTCCAGATGCCATGCATTTGCAGTAGTGCTCAGTTTGATCAAGGAGCTGGTAAAGCTGAAGGCTAACTCCATTAAGCAAGTCGTTATCTTTCTCTAACTGCACATATCCATAGCACTTATCCCATCACAGGAAGAAGGGAAGACACTGATAAAGCACATGGTGTGACTAGCACTCTCAACAACAGTGAATATTTGGAACAAATTAATTTGGAATCTACACTGAAGCTAGGGGAGCAAACCTGGAGCATGGGCCAGAAAGTAGTGGGTGGGTGGGGATGGTGAGCCCTAAGACTGTTGCCAAACCCAGCATCTCATCAAGCCACACACTGAGTGTAATGTAGAATTCTGATGCTTGGGGGCTAAAGATAATCAATTACAATAATCAAATTAGCTTTTCTAAAGTGGTATTTAGGAAAACTTGCAGGGTCTATTTTCTCTGCTCAGTGAAGTTATGTCTTGATTTTCAGATTTAGGAGTTAATTTATTGGACGAGTAGGAGGGAAGAAAATCAGGGACTGAGGAACTTTCAATACCATTACTAAAATACAGACAGCTTGGGGGGTACTTAATCCCTAACCGGCACTTCTGTCATCAGCTAAACACTGTTCCCCATTGTGCACACAAGGAGAAGTGCAAAGCTGGTCCAGCAGATTGAGATGAAAAGATTAGAATCAGAAATTAAAGTTTCCTGGAGAGATTGTTTAGCTATTATATACTGATATATTTTTTTATGGATTTCCCCAGGTTTTTAAAAATCATACTAAACTGAAACTTGGAAACTTAAAAAACATGCCTCTGATTGTCAGCATTTCCATCTGATTGCCAACTAGATGCACTGTGCAAGACAGGTCCTTTCTTAGTTTAGCTGAAGAGGAAGAGAGAAGCAAAGAAGATCAGAGAGTCCAGTTTTCAAACTAGTTGTCCAGGCTGCTTCCATAGCATCTGGTCTGCCCTTCATTTGGATATGTAGAGGAAGTGTGAGCTCAGGACACAAATATTATATAAAAATATAAAATGGCTGTACCAGGTCAGGCCAGACATCCTTCTAGCTATGCACGATCTCTATAAGCAGCCGGATACTAATGCCCTGAGAAGAGCAGAACAGGCATATGATAACACTTCCCCTGAGTACTCTTCCGGCTCCTACCAATTTGAGTCTTGATGACCACCTGAGCCAGATAAAGTTAACGTGTACTAACCACTATGAATTTCTTTTCGGAACTTGTTCAAGCTTCCCTTGAACTCAAGTAAACTTTAAACTTTGACAGTATCCTGTAGTTTAATTCTGTTACATTTAAGAACATCTCTTCCAGCTGTCATATCTGTCACCTGCCTTTGATGATCTTAAGTTCTTGCCCTGGCAAAGGCTGTGCAACAAAGCACATACATGTAGTGCCCATCTTTGTGATGATTTCAGATACCTTTATCATCCCTCCCAATAATCTCCCTTTCTAGGTATACAGAGTCTACTTTGCTTAGTTTTCTTCTTATGGAAATCTGTTCCTATGGACACAATTACTGCTCATTTTTGAAAAGACAGAGAAGACAGGATGCAAAATGTGGTGCACCATGGATATATATACACCGGCATAAATACTCTGTGCTTATCTTCTATCTATTTCCAATTTATTCTTCATATTCATTTTCTTTTTCAGCAACACTGACAACTAAACATATTCTTCCATAGACCTCTTTTATAAAACTAAGATCACATTCCTTGGTGGTAACACAGACAAAAGCCTTTTTTTTTTTCTATGTTCTTCAAAGTTTTGGTTTTTCCCAGACACACCTCTTTAACTCGTATCTAAATTAATTTCAGTTGATAGTTTAAGGATGAGTTGCTGAGTTTCATCTCCAGCCAGCCATGTTAAAATGCCTTTGCCTTAATTGCCTGAAAAAACGGGTATCATCACTAGTCACTCTGCTTCCATTTTGCTTACGAATCAAAGAAGGAAGTTTATGCACCTCAAGGTATAATCTCCTCTTTCAAACTGAGATCCCATGATTTCCTGATGCACAGTGATGCCTCCTTCATTTTATCCTGACAACTCCTTGCCAGAGAGACAATAGCCAGTTTTGAAACTTCATGTCTTTCAACAACACTCAAGTATTTTTGGCTCCGATGAATGTAATGCATCAGATGATGAGGCTTTCAAATCACCTCTTAGAAGGAAGTCAGTCAGAACTCTCTCCAGTGTTCCTGGCAGTGCGCACAGTTTAGAAACTAATTCTCTTCTTGATCCAACACCCAAGGTCAGTGACAAACACAGCTTTGAAAGAAGAGTACATTTGAATCCACTCCTCTTGTCAGATGAATAACGACGGTAAAGTGATGCATTTTTAACAAAAGCCTCTAATAAAGGTTTTAAAGCACAGTGATCACGGGAATTAGCTTGGGAGAAACATGCAAAGTGTGGATCCAACTTAATCTGATTAGGGCTCTAACAGAAGTAACACTTCTGGCAGAAGTCGTTGACAAACTAAATATCCCTCCAAAGAAAGAAAAGGGAAAATTGGAAGTGCTTTGGAAGTTTGGAATTCTTTTTTTTAATTGCAGCACAGCATTTTCTGAAATTTAAAAAACAATTTCTTGAACATTTAAAGCCAAAATTTTATGGATGCAATTGCTTGAAAATGACATTTTATTAATGAAAGATATGAAGCATCTCAGATTGTTTTTCCATTCTAGAAAAATGTACAAGTGACACAACAAAAATTGATGTTTTGCTGAAGTATGTGTGTCTGCATTTGAGGTTTCTGCCAGAACTGCAACATGGATCAGGAGCAAAATGCCTCCACAGTCATCAATACATTTCTGTTTGTAGATACATAGAACCCCCCAGAAGCTGAGGGTTTCTTTGTGTTTTCTCTGGTCAGTGCCAGCATAGCACAAACCAACATCACTTTTTAGACATCTCCTCAGTACAGAAACTGGCATGAGGAAATGTCAGTAGGGTCTGGATGACAGCAAGGAGTATCATATTGAGTAAACAGAAGAATTAAATAATCTGAAAGAGGGAAAATCCATGGAAGTGAAATGAGAAGATAATTACAAGTACAGAAGGAAAAGGAAAGAAATTACAATCAGATACGCAACTGAGACACAGAAGGAAAAGGAACAATTTAAGAATTATTCTAAGACGTGAAATGGAAGTGAGGGAGTGGCTACCCCTTGAATTCATGTCCTCATTGCAAGGCCATGAAACACCTAGGACACCAGAAAACATCTTGCCAAAAAATTGCAAATTATCCATATCCTCTTGCCACAGATACTGTTTGTGCTAGGCTTGCAATGACTTTTAAAAAGTAAACTACTGTATGTTGCAGGAATTAGGTACCTCTTCTTATTTAGCCTCATTTGTCAATGGCATCACATCTTCCTGTTGACTAGTAGGTCTTTTCCTTGTTACGCTATTATTTGAATGCTCATACACTGCAGTTTCATGCATCTTGCTGGTCAAATCCCATTTCTGTGTCTTGACTACTTGATTCTCTGGAGGCTCATAATATACCTTTAGACATGCCATTAATTGATTCCTGTAAAATTCCCTTCTGAGCCTTTGGTTAAGGCTCCCATTTTAACAAAAGATATTTCTCAGCATACAGTCTGTGATCATCTGCAGTGGCATAGTTTCTGCTTGTACTTTTGCTATCTGTCCTTTGAAAAACTGCCATCACCATGTCTTTACTAGTCATTTTTTCTTTCTCCTTTATATGAAACCAGTCATTTTATACGAAATGCCAATTGCATTAGCTTTGTATAAAGTCTCGTGAAATACATCGATCCAATTTCTTTTTTTTTTCTTAATGTTCATCACAGCCCACTAACAGCCAACGCTCACTCATTCCCTAGCATGCTGTAAGACCAGGGACAGGAGATTTGCAATAGCATAAAGGAATTGGGAACATTACTCGTATTGAATTTCAGCTAAGTAATTACTGAGCCAAAAGTCAGTGGGAACCTGGAGCCTATGCCTCTGTTATGCCTTTAAAGAACTCTTATAGTGTGTACTTATCAGCTGCTTTTACCACCCCAGGGATGAGTACAGGGCTGAGGTGGAACTGTCACATGAAGGGAATATTTCCAGGAGCCGGAAAGCTGGTAGATCATAGCTTAGTCAATGTGCTTGAACTCTCATGATCTTCCACATGACAAATAATCTGAAATGTTTTGCTAGCACATTTAGCCTGACTTATTTCCCACACCATCAGACCCAGACATCAGCTGCAGGTACACTTAAGAGCCGAGTAAGGACATCTGTATGCACAAAGAATGCAGCTGATTCCATAAGTTCAGAAATCCATCTGAAAATGAGAAACCAAGAACAGAGGGATGTCTCCTGTAGTTACAGATATTATATATGTGTGAAACATGTTGTCTATGTCATTTTCATGACATCACCTATGGCACAAAAGTATGTTCCAGCTCATCTCTACTGACATGCTGCTTGATTTTCTAGAACAGTAATGAAACCAGCAACTGAGCCAAACTTATTCAACAGTGTGACAGATCACCAAGCAATGGGTTTCAGGAGCTGGACAGTTGTGGCGGTTAAGCACTAAAGCCTGATCATCAACCCACTGAGATGAGAACTGTAACACTGAAGGTAGTAAGAGTGGATCCTGCAGCTGGTCAGTTTGTCCAGAGTTCATTCAGTGGAGATGGCAGTTACTGACACTGAAGGACAATCTAAAAAGTACATGAAATCCAGAAAGCAGGTAAGTCACCACAGAGCAAGGCTGTTGCAATACACTGAGATAGGTAACCTGATATATTCCAAACCTACACCAGAGCTAACAATGTCACTCAGCCCTTCTATGTCTCTGTATTCTCACATGAAGAATACTGTGAAGCAGACCTGGGGGCTGCTCAGCCTGGAGAAGGCTCTGTGGTGACCTGCCAGTGGCCTTTTAGTATCTAAAGGGGAGGTACAGGACAGAAGGCAGACTTTTTTAGCAGGGTCTCTGGTGACAGGACAAGGGGAAATGGTTTCAGACATAAAGAGATTAGATATAGGTTGGATATAAGGAAGATGTCTTTTAAAGTGAGAGTGGTGAGGGACTAGAACAGGTTACTGAGTTGTGGTGAATGCCCCATCCCTGGAGACTTTCAACATGAGGCTTGGCCAGACTCTGAGCAGCCTGATCAAGCTGTAGATGTCCCTGCTCATTGCAGAGGAGTTGAACTAGATGACCTTTAAAGTTCCCTTCCAACTCTAAGATTCTAAGATTCTATGAACTATGAACTACTTTTAATTACATATAAATATTTCACAGGCATACACAAAAATCAGAGGGAAAAATGAAAAGATTTGCATAGAGATAAAAGCATTCTATAGTAGAAAAGTGATGAAACCCACAACAACATATTTATTTAATTGAAAATAACAAATGTATTAACTAAGTGATTCACCATCAAAGCTCATAGCACAACTAGGTTTGTTTATTACTGATGTGAAGGCCAATAATCTCATGACTGAAGAATAACAAATTAAGACGTGGTAGTCCTTGTTCAAAGCCAAATTTTCTTGATCACTGAAGACAAAGAGAATTTGAACAATGGAAAAAAAATCAAACTGAAGTGTATTTGGAGTGTGTGTTCTTCAGTCATTACTCATTATCAACTGAAATGAACATAATGAAAAATTTCAGTTGTTCTTGTGTCTTTATAACTATCCTTTGGTCCAAGACAAAATTAGTTATAATTTTCTTTCCCCTGAACTAGAATGTGTATTACCGTTTGGTTTGGTTTTTTTCTGATAAACAAAAAATAATTTTCTCTTTA